>NC_047084.1:146513891-147732225 GCF_902459505.1 Geotrypetes seraphini
GAGGCAGCTGGGGGGGGGGTGCACCCCCTCACTTCCATACAACTGCCACCCTTTCTGTAAAAAAAAGTATTTCCTTAGATTACTTCTGAGCCTATCGTCTCTTAAATTCATCTTATGCCTTCTCATTCCAGAGTTTCCTTTCAATTGAAAGAGACTCGCCTCATGCACATTTATGCCACATAGGTTTTTAAAAGTATCTATCATATGTAGCTTCTCTCGCCTTTCATCCAAAGTATACTGTACATATTAAGATCTTTAAATCTGTCCTCATACGCCTTATGTCGAAGACCACCAACCATTTTAGCAGCCTTCCTCTGGACCGACTCCATCCAGTTTATATCTTTTTGAAGGTGCGGCCTCCAGGATTGTACACAATATTCTAAATGTGGTCTCACCAGAATCTTATAGAGGGGCATCAAGACCTCCTTTTTCCTACTGGCCATTCCTCTCCCTGTGTACCCAAGCATTCTTCTAGTTTTCACCGTTGCTTTTTCAACCTGTTTGACCACCTTAAGATCATCACATACTACCACACCCTCCTCGCAAACACAGTCCTTTGAAAACCGCTCAGGGTCTACCATCTGCACTGTGCTCCTGCTCCAGGTACTTCAGCCGCAACAATGATAAAAACAACTACAAACAGTACAAAACACAGTCCTGAGCCTAATCTATTCACTAAGAAAACACAACCACATCACCGAGGCATACCTCGACTCACACTGGCTCCCAATTCAAGCAAGAATACTATTTAAATTCTACTGTCTACTATTTAAATCCATAAATGAGGACAGCCCAGCCTACTTGGACAACCGCCTAATCCAAACTACCACAACCAGGAGAACCCAGACACCCTTCACATAACCTCCAATCAGAGACATCAACTAAACTAAACTAAACTAAACTAAACCTTAGGTTTGTATACCGCATCATCTCCGCAAGCGCAGAGCTCGGCACGGTTTACAGAGGTTAGGAGGAAAAGGAAACTACAAAGATGGATATGGGAGAGGGAATAAGAAGATAGGGAGGGAACAGGGTACTAGAGAACGAGGGGTGATTATATTTTTGAAAAGAGCCAAGTTTTCAGATGTTTACGGAAGGATTGGAAGGAGCTAACATTTCTGAGCGGGGATGGGAGGTTGTTCCAGAGTTCTGTGGTTCTAAAAGGGAGGGATGTTCCAAGTTTTCCCGCGCGGGATATACCTTTTGTAGATGGGAAAGATAGTTTCAGTTTTTGGGAGGATCTAGAGGAGAGTGGGTTAGAGGAATTCCAAAGGAGTGGGATAACGGGGGGTAGGATGCCATGTAGAATCTTGAAGGATAAGCAGGCACATTTGTAGAGGACTCTGGAGTATACTGGGAGCCAGTGAAGCTTGGAGAGGAGAGGGGAGACGTGATCAAACTTGCCCTTTGTGAAAATAAGCTTGGCCGCGGCGTTCTGAATTAGTTGAAGTCTGTGGAGGTTTTTCTTAGTTAGGCATATATAGAGGGAGTTGCAGTAGTCCAGTCTGGAGAGGATGGTGGATTGAACGAGGATGGCGAAATGAGAATGGTGAAAGTAGGATCTTACTTTCCTCAACATATGGAGGCTAAAGAAGCATTTTTTTACCAGGGAGTTGAGGTGAGCACTGAAGGAGAGGGAGGAGTCTAGGATGAAGCCTAGGACTTTGCTTGAAAACTCGAGCTGGAGAGTGGGGCCGGAAGGTAGTGGAATGGAGGAGGGTAAATGGTCTGAAATAGGGCCGAGCCAAAGTAGTTTTGTTTTGGACTCATTTAGTTTCATTTGTACAGATTGGGCCCAGGATTGGAGGTTCGTGATACATGAGGATATGTTTTCGGTGAGGTTAGAGAGGTTCGAGTCGGTCTCAAGGAGGATGAGGATGTCGTCAGCGTAGGAGTAGAGAGTTTCTAGGGGGGATAGATGAAGTAGTTTCAGAGAGGACATGTAGATGTTGAAAAGGATAGGGGAGAGGGGGGAGCCTTGCGGGACTCCACATTTCGGCTTCCAGGGGGGGGATGAGGTACCGTTTGTGTTTACGGTGTAGGAGCGGAAGCGTAGGAATTTCGAGAACCAGTCTAGGACAGTGGAGCTTATGCCTATTTCGGAGAGTTGGAAAATTAGGATGTCGTAATTCAACCTTATCAAGCTTTTCTACATATTCCTCCCCTTCATCTTTGAGTCTCAGAATTCCACTTTTGCACTTCATTTTATCATTAATTTATTTTTTTCTCCCATTTGCATCTTTGCTCTCATGACTACTTCACCAGCATCTCTTTACTTTTCCAGATATTTTTTGCCTCTCTTCTTTCTCTGATCTTTTGTAGTTTATGAAAGCTAATTTATTTTTCTTTACCTTCTCAGCTACTACTTTTGAGAACCAAAGCAGCCTTCTTTTCCTCTTACTTTTATTTACTTTCCTTATAAAATGGTTTGTTGCCCTTTAGTGGCGTACCTGGCATATGTGACACCCGGGACCCATCATTTTTGACCCCCCCCTCTATATGAAAAACATGATTTTTAGTAACAATCCACACGTTACACAAGAGTGTACCTAGGAAAAAGCAGCATCTTACATACTGCAGTGAGCAGTACAACATCAATACACCCATTGTAAAACTAAAGAAGCCAGACTAGTACAGATCAATCCTACACAGTCAATCCTAACAGAAATCCATGTCTTTTCGAACACACAGAACACAGAAAACACCTTCGCCTAGTATGGAATATGTAATCTCAAACTAACCCCTCCCTCTTTTACAAAACTGTAGTGTGTTTTTTAGCCATGGTGGTAACAGCTCAGACGCTCATAGAATTCTGAGCATTGGAGCTGTTACTACCACGGCCAGCACTAAAAAACGCTCTACAATTTTGTAAAAGGGGGGATAAAATAGAATATGTAGACAAAGGTTAAATTGAACCACCAAGAAGCTGGACTCTGCATACAATGCAACATACAAAGCAAAAAAATAAATAAATAGAAAATGTTTTTCTACTTTGTCTTCTCTGGTTTCTGCTTTTCTCATCTTCTTGTCACTCTCTTCATTTCATCCACCGTCTACCCTCTCTCTGCCCCTTCTATATGGCATCTTTTCTCCTTCTATGCCCCTTCCAGAAACTATATGCCTCCCCCTTCCATCTCTCCCTTCACCCCCATTGGTCTGGCATCCATCTTCTTCCCTTCCCTCCTCCAATGGTCTGACATCTCTCTCCTCTCCTCTTCTTCCCTTTCCTCTCCTACACCCCCATGGTCTGGCATTTCACTCTCTCCTCTCCCTTCTCCCCACTTCCATCAGCATCTGTCCCCTTTCTTTCCCTCCAACCCAATTCCATCCAGTATCCTTCCCCCTTATATCTCTCTCCCCTTTCCCTGCACACCAATTCCATCAGTATCTGCCCCCTTTCTCTCCCTCCACCACCCTTCTATGCTCCTTTCTCTCTCCCTCCAAACCAGCAAGGTCCTGCGATGACTGCGTCTGCTGCCTCTGCTCCAGAAGATGTAAGTGATGGACGGGGTGGACTGGCAGATGCAGGGAGTTGCGGCAAGGTCCCATGATGACTGCAGTTGCCAGTCCACCCCTCTCTAACGTCACTTATGTCTTCCTGAGCAGAAATGGCAGACGTAGTCATCGTGGGACCTTCCTGCACTTCAGGGCGGCTGCCGACTCTGTTCCAGAATAATAACGGCAGCTGCGCTGAGGTGCTGCTCACGTTGTAGAGCAGCTTGAGAGGTTCCGGACCCAGCTGGCTGTGCACCAGGGGTGGTCCGCTCCCCCTGCCCTTGGTATGCCACTGTTGTCCTTACATTAGCTCCTTTCAGTTTTGCCCACTGCTTTCCTACTTCTATCCAGATGTGTCCATCCAGACAACTCCTTGACGCAATCTCCCATCTCAACAAAGTTAGTTCTTTTAAAGTCTAGAACCTTTGATTTTGAATGAGCCCTCTCTACACCTGTCTTGATCACCTACTAAAACATCAGAAACACTTGCCCCATTTGTAAGTGTAACAGGAGAAAAAAAAATTATAGCAGTGAAATTGGTGAGGAAGTGTTGAGGGCTGCTCATGGGATAGGCCCATGACAGAGCCTGTGAGCTGCAGGGAGATCATGGAGATGAGCAGAGAGTCTGCAGCAGGAAGCTCTGCACATAATAGTCTCTTTAATTAAGAGTCCCAGAATCATTACTGGGAGCTACATGAAAGCAGAGAGTTAAAGGCAACAGACGTGTTTTTTTTAAGTTCAAATATTTTTATAAAAAATTTTATAACAAATTATTTAGAACAGAAGAGCATACATCTAGAACATTCTTATAATTATAACTAGTTTTTTAGCCCGTTACATTAACGGATGCTAGAATAGATGTATAGACTTAGGCATTTCTTTTTTTCTTTCTGTACGTCTATCTTTCTTTCTCTCTCCCTGCCCCCTTTCTTTCTTTCATTATGTCTGTCTTTCTTTCTGTCTCTCTCCCCGGTCCCCCTGTCTGTCTTTCTTTCTGTCTCTCTCCCTGGCCCCCTGTATGTCTGTCTTTCTTTCTTTCTGTCTCTCTCCTTGCCCGCTACTGTCTTTTTTTCTTTCTGTCTCTCCCTCCTGTCCAGCAGCACCCCTTCCCTGCTCTCCCTGTCCAGCCTTAGCCCTTCTCCCTTCCTTTTACCTCCCCTCCTATCCAGCAGCACTCCTTCCCTGCTCCCTCTATCCAGCAGTAGCCCTTCTACCTTACTTTTAGCTCCCTCCTGTCCAGCAGCACCCCTTCCCTGCTCTCCCTGTCCAGCCTTAGCCCTTCTCCCTTCCTTTTACCTCCCCCCCTATCCAGCAGCACTCCTTCCCTGCTCCCTCTGTCCAGCAGTAGCCCTTCTCCCTTCCTTTTAGCATCCACTAGCCCGGGCAGCCTCAAAGCTTTTGCTAGGCCGGCTCACCTTGCATTATCGAAGTGGGCCGGCCTAGCAAATGCCCTGCGGCTGTTGCCTTTGCTGGTCCAGGGGTGGGAAGAGGAGTCCCAGCAGCGGCAGCGCAGGAAGGAAGTCAGCATTGGAGATTGGGGCAGAAGGCAGGCACTGCGCATGTGCAGCATGGAAGCATGGATCACGGATGCAGGGCGCACGGAGATTGAAGTGCTCATGCACGCTAAGGGTTTTGTTATAGTGGATATTCTTGTCCAATGCAAGGAATACATTCCAATCCAGTTATAGCTATAACCCATCTCACACATTCATCCATACCATTCTATCCTTATTACCTTCCATATATTTTCTGATAGGTAACCATATCTGATCAAATTTTACCTTATTCCTTCTTTTTTTCCTATAATGGTTTGTAGCTGCTGGGTGAGGGTTTCTATTTCAGCAGTGGTTTAGCGAGGATAAGTGGTGCCCGGGGTGGTGGCACGCCCCTCGCTCTCTTCTCTGACCCCCTCTGCTGCACGCACGCCCCCTTCCCTTCCCCCGTACCTTTTTAATTTTCTAGGCGAGAGCAACAGCCATGAACTTGCTGTCTGCCTCATGTCAGCTATCCCTCTGTCGTCACGTCCTAGACCTGGGGCTCGGAAGTGATACCGGAGAGAGGCAACACTGATGCGGGCAGCAAGTTGGTCATGCTGCTTGCACAGGAAAACTTTAAGAGGTACGAGGGAAGGTGCCCATGCCCTTTCAAAGACCCCACACACACATACCCCCCCTTACTACGCCAGTCTATGTCAACTCTGGAGTTTGTGGAAGGAGTGGATATTTCTGAAATAATATTTCCTGTAAATCCAAGTTTATTATATATAATTTGATTAATCGCCTATTCCAAATTCTAGGCGATGTACAATTTCTTAAATAATCAAATATGGGTAGCAAATCAAACATACATAAATCATAGCAAATTAAAATAACGAATACAAACATTCCTATACAAAGTTTAAATCAATCAAATTAAGTAACCTATACATACGATATCAACACAAAAGGGAAAATTATTAATGGATTACAATCAGTGTTTAATTCAATATATTTAAGGTAAAAACATTAGGAGGGGAAACAAATATAGTTTATAATGAAATATAAGATAAAGAGAGACAAAACCATTATATTTATTCACTAAAAGCATCTTTAAAAAGGAAACTCTTAAGTTTGGTCTTGAATTTGTCCAAATTCTTTTCCTCTCTTATAAATAATGGAAGGTCATTCCAGGACTGAGGAGCGGTTATTGAAAAAATAGTGTGATGCCTCGTATTAATAACTTTTAATGAAGGAATGGCCAGTAAGTGTTGGTCTTGTGATCTCAACAGTCTTGAGGTAGAGTAAGGAATTAAAACTCTAAAAATAAAGGCAGGGGTTTTAAATAATAAGGATTTAAAAGTAAGCAAGCATAGTTTAAATAAAATACGATGTGCAACTGGGAGCCAATGTGCCTTTTTAAGTAATGGAGAGACGTGATCAAATTTTTTGGCTTTGTAGATAATTTTATGTTTAAATTTGTTTATTGATTTTACAATAAAAGCAGAAATTCACAAGTCAAACATTTTCATCCCCCCTCCCTCCCCCTCCCTCATCCCAACACCCCACCCCCCCAACTCCCTTCTAGAACAACAAGTATCCTCCAGCAGACAATATTTTACGGGTTCAACAGGTTACTTCGGGCTCTGTGAGTCAACGTTAACCAAAAAGGTTCCCAAATAGAACAAAATGCATGACCTCCAGGAGATTCCAGGGAAGTCAAAGACATTCGCTCCAGTGATGCTTGTCGAAGCATCAGAATTCTCCAGAATGATACCGTTGGTGGGTCTGCAGTTATCCAATTATGTAGTATGGTTTTTTTTCCCATGAGGAAAGTCCGGGCCATAAAGCCTCGAAAACCCTTCGGGGGCCCCCGGGGAAGTGAGTCCATCGTAAACAACAGTTCCGGACGACTAACATATCCTCGGTGCCACATAGAAGCAATATGCAACTGCAGTTGTATCCAAAAGCCCTGTACCAATGGGCATGTCCAAAACTGGTGACCCAATGTTGATCCTGGTTGGGCACATTTAATGCAAGCATCTGTTGTGCTAAGTTTTGCACGATATAGATAGGTTGGAGATCGGTACAGTCGTAAGTAGAATTTATAGTTCGTTTCAATAAGGGTCGATTGCAAGGTTATAGTTTGAATGGATTTAAGACCCTGTTGAATATGTTGGCCGGTCACCTCACACTGCAAGTCCCCTGACCAGCGGGCCGCGTATACTTCATAGGGAATGGACCCCAAACTTTCACGCAGATAGCGTAGGTGGAATTTCAATGGAATATGAGTCTGCGCCGTTAAACATAAAGCTTCCGAAATCTTCTCCTGAGTATGGTTTGTAAGCCCTGCCGATGGGAGAGAGCGAATATAAGAAGTCATCTGGACATACGCCAACCAGTCCCGAGGTGTCCAATGATATTCAGTCTGCATCACCAGGAATGGTGGAACCGTGCCCTGTGCAGTTACCACCTGAGAAATATACTGCAGATTAGACGTTCTCCACACCGATACCGGAAATTTGGAAGTCCCAGGTGGAAAGTCTTTATTGTCCAGGAAAGGAAGGTAAGCTGTAGCTGTGGGGTCAATCTTTAGCATTTTACATAAACGTCTCCACATATGGCGTAATGGTTGAAAAAGAAATTTTCCAACTGGTGGAGGTCTTCCAGGGAGATGTAATGTGTGCAATAAATAACTGAAGTGGTATGGGGAACATAGGACTAGTTCCGATGGAGTAGCCGAAAAGTGGCTGGTCCCCCGGAACCAATCACTCAGGTGTCTCATTTGGCACGCCCAAGAGAACAGCCTTATACTATGAAGGCCCAGTCCTCCCTGGACCCTGGGAAGCATCAAAATGGACAAGGAAATCCTAGCCCTTTTGCCATTCCACAAATAAGAAGTTAAGTATCTCCCCACCTCCTTCTCATGTTTAGAAGACAATAAAATAGGGAGCAGTTGAAATATGTATAGCCACTGGGGCAAGAGCACCATATTATATAAAGCAATTTTCCCCATTAACGATAAAGGAAAATCCCTCCAAGTTAACAATTTCTGTCTAGTGAGAGTCAAGAGTGGCAGGACGTTCTCTGAATATAAGTTGGTGATGTCCATTGGTATTATAATCCCTAGGTATGTCAAGGAAGTGGTTGCCCATTTTAGAGGAAAGGGCCCCCTCCACTTAGCTGGGAGCTCTCGAGACAGAGGAAGTACCAAGGATTTTTGAAAGTTGAGTATCAATCCGGAATATAAGCTAAATTCGTCTAAGATGGCTAACGCTCTGTTTAGAGAAGCCTGAGGGTCAGCTAAGGTCAACAACATATCGTCGGCGTATGCCAAGACACGTAATTGCGATCCCCCTTCCGGAAGACCCAATATCCCATCGTCTCTCTGCAGTGTTCGCAGAAAGGGATCCAGATAGAGCAGGAATAACAAGGGAGAGAGAGGACTACCCTGTCTCGTCCCTCGTGCTATCTGGAAGGATGTCGTCCTCGTACCATTCACCAAAATGCTAGCAGTGGGTGACGTATATAATAACCTAACCATATCATAAAACCAACCGGTAAAACCCATGTACGAAAGTACAGAAAATAGGTAATTCCAGTTGACCTTATCAAAGGCTTTAGCCGCATCTAAGCTTACCAATATGCCATCTGTATGTGTTACTTGAGCTCTGTGAATGGCCGTCAATAATCTTCGAACGTTGAGGACCGAGTGGCGGTGCTTGACAAAGCCAACTTGCTCCGACACGATCAATTGAGGTAGCAATGCGGCCAGTCGATTGGCTAGTACCTTATCCAATATTTTAATATCTACATTAAGTAGAGAAATTGGCCTATATGATTCTATATCTGATTCTCGTTTCCCTGGTTTTGGAATTAATGTTATGTATGCGTGATTAGCTCCCTCTGGAAATGCTCCCGCCTCCTCTGCCGCTTGATAGTATGCCTCCAAGGGTCCACAAAGTTGTGTGAGTAAAAGTTTATAAAATTCGGGGGGATATCCATCAGGGCCCGGGGATGTTCGGTTCCTTAATTGTTTCACCGCTAATTGTATTTCCTTCCCCTGTATTGGTCTATTTAAGGAAGTACGCATGGGAGAGGACAATCTAGGCATCCCCGCGTCCTCCAAAAAGTCCCCAGCCTCTGGTCCCTGGTCACCCTCCACCGAGGAGTAGAAATGTTTATAATATCGTAAAAAACTGTCAGATATTTCCCCTGTGCCAGTCACCTTCGTTCCATCTGGCAAATGCAAACAGGGAATATATCTATCAGACCTCCTTGATTTGGTGAGGGAAGCGAGTAACCTGCCCGGTTTGTTCCCGTATCTATAGTATTTGTGTTGTGTATAATATAAGTATTTTTTGGTTCGCTCATGAAGAAGGCCATTTAGGGCAACCTGGGCTGAATGCAATTGTTCATTAGAACGTGGTGTAGGATGCGCTAAATGTTGTTTTTTAAGGGTCTTGTATTGCCGCTCAAGGCAGATAATGCCCCTTGCCACTCGTTTTCTGTATGCCACTACATAAGATATGATATCTCCTCGAAGGACTGACTTGGCCGCCTCCCAGAATAGGAGAGGAGTCTCCCTATGCTGAGCATTAAAGCGAAGGTAGTCCTCCCACTTCTCCGTCAGGTATGTTATAAAGTCTGGATTATCGATTAAATAAGAGGGGAAACGCCACCCACTGAAAACCTGGGATGTCTCTTCAAGTACATCCATCCATATCGGGCAGTGGTCCGATATGGAGAGCGGACCAATTTCTGAGGTTGCAATCCGAGAGAATAAAAGTGAGGACACTAAGATGTAATCTATTCTGGAAAAGGATTGATGGGCTCGAGATTGGTGTGTAAAGTCCCTCTCCCTTGGATGTAATAATCTCCAAGGATCTACCAAGTCCAGAATGTCACATAAGTATGGCAGGCCCTTGTGTGAATTTGAACTTTGACTCGTGCCTGGACCCGTACGGTCCTGCTCTGGGTCCATGACCTGATTGAAATCGCCCAGGAGTAGTAATGGGTTCTTAGGGTCACGTTGCCCCAATTTAACCAGGTCTTGAAAAAATTTGTGATCATATTGATTTGGGCCATAAACAATTAGAATATTTAGTACCTGGTCCGACATGGTCACCTTACATAGTAACGATCTACCCTGTGGGTCTGCATATAATTGTTCCACCCTTCCCTGAAATCCTTTTCGCACCAAGAGGGCCACTCCAGCATGTTTAGTATTGGCTGAGGCAGAGAAAATCTGGCCCACCCATCCCCTTTGTAGTTTTGCATGCTCGGTCATATTTAATCGTGTCTCCTGTAGGCATGCCAGATCTGCTTTATGGTGCTTTAGTCTACTTAGGATCTTAGTCCGTTTCACTGGAGAAGTTATGCCCCCAACGTTCCAGGACAATATTCTGAACGTCCTACCACTCATCTGAACCATAGAAACATACCTGTCTCAACCGTGTTTCCTGAAGATCCCCAGGCGCCCAGCCTTCGCCTGGGGAACCACCAGAGCTGATATTTGTATATAACCCGTTTACATTCCCAAGTTTTATTTGCCATATCACATTGGAGGATTTATCACAACAGTCACACTTCCCAACATACAAACCCCCTCCCTCCCCTCCCAAAGTCCCCCCCATCCCCCCATGTACCCCCTGTTCCCGAACATCCCCCCCCAAACAGTAACCCATCCTGCAACACAAGGATACAGGAAGGAGGAGCACGTCTCTGATGCATGGAAACCCGTTCCCCTCTTCACTAGATGTAATGAAAAACACATGTCAGGAAAAACAGTGCAAACCATAATCTGCATGGGTAAGACCCCTAGTGAATATGGACCTTATACCCAAGATCAGGTTGTTGTCGATGGCCCCGGGGTCCCCATTCTATTAATGAATTCCCCGGCCAACACATCCGAGTCAAACACATGCCATTTACCCTCTAACTGAATTTTCAGGATAGCTGGATAGAGAAATAGGAAGCGACATTTGAGATCTGCCAGTTTCCTACAGAGAGGATAAA
The DNA here is from genome assembly GCF_902459505.1 of Geotrypetes seraphini. Lineage (NCBI taxonomy): Eukaryota > Metazoa > Chordata > Amphibia > Gymnophiona > Dermophiidae > Geotrypetes > Geotrypetes seraphini. The sequence continues at coordinate 146,524,880 of NC_047084.1, forward strand.
ATACTTTCCTTTTGTCAGTCAATGCAGCAGAATAGTCCTGGCCAATTCGAATGGGAATAGAGTCATAGTTCAGTTTGTCTTTTTTAAGGCGAAATTCCTTCAGTATCTCTGTTTTGTGTCTATAATTGTGAAGCTTCCCAATCACTACTCTGGGTCTCTGCTCATTCCCTGCTCTGGGACCCACACGGTGGACCCGTTCAAAGCGTGCTGGGCCCAGGGCTGCTGGCATAGGTAATTCACTGGCTAGCCATGTTTCCAGCACATTTAACAGTGAAGAGTCAGTGATCGTCTCAGGGAACCCCATAAATCTCAAATTCCCCCTTCGGGACCGATTTTCCAGATCCTCCAGCTTGGCTTGTTGTTGATCCAATTGTTCTTTCATGCGTGCCACGTCCGTTGTGAGAACACGGGCCTCATCTTCTGTTGTGGATACCCGGTCCTCCAGCGCTGTCACCCTCACTGAATGATCCTCCAGTATATTTTCTATTTTTGTCAGTTGTGCAGACAATTGTTCCATGCTAGGAGATATTGCTTGGGTGATCAAAGTTCTCAACTCTGCCAGCGTCTCCGGCGTAAATTGTCGCAGCACGCCGCCAGTGGGATCCGCCATCTTGTCTTCTGTGAGTTTACTTTTTTCTTTGTCTTTCTTCGTCGATTTTGAAGACATAGCTGGGGGGTTTGTGGTCAAATATCTGTCCATATGTTTCCCCAACTGAAGTCGCCGAAATTCGCGTTTTAATCTGCGCCGTTCGTTCCGGTTTTACAAGTCGGAGGGGAACGAGCTCCGGAGCCGGTTTAGCTGCGTGCACGCCGACTCACCGCATCACGTGATCCTTTGTAGATAATTTTAATAGAGGGGTTCTGGATAATTTGAAGACGTCTGATTTCTTTTTGTGGCAGACCTTTACACAAGGCGTTACAATAATCGATTTTAGAGATTACTAGAGAATGAATTAAGATATTCAAAGACTTTGCGCATAAGAATTTAGCCACAGAACGAATTTGGCGAAGTCTATAGAAAGTAGATTTGACCACCTGGCTTAAATGATCGTGGTAAGATAGTTTGTTGTCAAATATTATTCCAAGAATCCTAATATTTTGAGTCGTCTGCAATGGAATGCCTTTAATAGAAATGGGAGAAAGAAGTCTATAGCAGTCCTTCCATGGAAAGAGCATAACGTTTGTTTTATTAATATTCAAGGCTAGTCTATTAGTATCCAGCCAATGGTGAATTTGATCCAGCTTTCCATTTATTGCTGCTATTTCTTGTGAATTATTGGGATCAATCGGATGTAACAGCTGTATATCATCCACGTAGGCAAATACCGAAAATCCAATAGACTGGCATAGAGTCATAAGGGGAGCAAGAAAAATGTTAAATAGTATAGGAGAAAGTATATGGCATCCTTGAGGGATGCCATAGGGTAATTAAAAACTTTCTGAAGTCATATTATTGAAAAAGACATTGGAAGAACGGTTTTCGAAGTAAGACTTAAACCAGAGCAAAACCTGATCAGTCACACCGATGGATTGAAGCCTATTTATTAAAAGGGTATGGTCAATTGTGTCAAATGCAGACGAAAGATCAAGTGAAATTAATATGACAGAAGTATGATGATCTAAATGATATAATATGGATGTTGTCATGCCGATTAAGGAATGCTCTGTAGAGTGATTTTGTCTGAATCCTGTCTGATTTGGATGTAAAACATTAGTTGATTTCATGAAAAATGCTCCAAATTAAACCTGCCTATGAGCTGTTGAGCTGATGCGTGTAATAGGAAGGCTGAGAAGGAGATTTCTAAATTAAGTTTGGAGTTGAATTTCAAAGGAAAATTAATAAGAACTTTTAAAGTGTGTTTCAGAATTTTAAAATGGATTTTTGTGACTCTTGTTGCTAAAAAGAAGCATTAAGTACTGGGAAACAGAGAGTTTTAATCCCTTCACTGTGTAAGACCACTGATTCAGCTCAGATTACCTAGTATTATTGGTGTTTATGGCAAATGACTTATATTTAATTTGGTGTTCAGCTGTTTTCTTGCTAGAGTTCATTCCTGCAGTCTTTTCTGATTACAAATCTGCCCAGCCCTGTTTGGAGGATCATTCTGACACTATTTTTTTTAAAGCTGAATATTCTTCTGAGAACTGAAAGGTCTTGCAGTTCTGAGAGGTTCTGTGGTGCAGAGCTGTTTCCAGTTAATGTTCCTGATATTCTTGTGTAAGGAAGCTGTGAGGTAATTACTGAGGAGTTTCATTGTTTCTAAATCAAAGATAAAGTACTTGGATATTCAGATGAAGCTGAGGTAGCTCAGATATTATGTGAATGTATGTGTTGAGACTCTGTGGGCGATTTCATATCAGAAACATTTTTTTTGGAGTTTTCCTGGGAGGGGCAGATTAGGGATAAAATAATTATTTGTTCTTTTGCACATGTAGTTAGAAATACATGGTTTTAGCCTATGAAAACACTGACTAGCCTGCATTCATCCAGGGAGATTAGGGTGTTGCTTCCTTTCATTTATTTATAAATAGGATAGTAGCAAATGTCAGGATCTCCAGAGGAGCTGCTAGCTCCAGACAGTTGATGGGACAATAACTCAGTGCAAGAAAGTGGTGATACCGGTAAAAACAGGAGGGTTTTGAATACTTTATTTTTGTGTGCATACAGATATACATTTTTTTTTGTATTTTATTGAACTTTGGGACTAAAACTCTCTGGTTTTAAAAGAGTCACCTAGTCAAATGCTTACCCATGGTTTTGGATATCCTAGAACAAAGTTGGCTTGTGTGAGCTTTGAATACTATCACTAATTATAATGGTGTAATCAATGTAAATTTGATTACATGTGAATGGTAAATTAGCTTTGCTATTCATTTATATTTTAATTTAATTTACCCTTTTTAAACAACATCTGACAACAATTGTTGGCCATACCTATTTAGTTTCCTTTCACCCTCAATTGTTGTTGTTTTTTATTTTAAAAAAAAGTTGCAATAAATACAAATATTTAAATGTTTAACTTCTGTGTTGGTGTGTATTGAAGGGGAAACCTCTCATACATTTAATGGTAATAAATAGATTGTAATGTAATTGTATCACATCACCACTAGGGAGTGTTACATAAGCACTAAGTCAGTATGGCTCCATCCCACATGGGCTCCATTACAAACTGCTGGATCAGTTCTCCTTATAGAAAATCTAGGATCTCCCTGCTTCTAGGAGACCCTGTGATTAGATTTACCAAATGTCCGGGAAAACCAGGACATGTCCTCTTTTGTCCAGACAGTTTTCAAAAAATGGGGGAGTCTGTCTGGGTTTAGTTAGCTTTCCTGACTCCCCACCTACCTGTACCCTGGGCCCAGCTACTAAATAGTAGATTTAAAACAAACCAGATAAAATATTTCTTCACACAATAGAATTTGTTGCCGGAGAATGTGGTGAAATCAGTTAGCTTAGCGGGGTTTAAAAACGGTTTGGATAATTTCCTAAAAGAGAAGTCCATAGGCCATTATTGAGATGACTTGGGGAAATCCACTGCATATTCCTAGGATAAGCAGCATAAAATCTGTTTTACTACTTGGGACCTGAGTTGGTCACTGTTGGAAACAGGATACTGGGCTTGCTGGACCTTCGGTCTGTCCCAGTTTGGCAAATCTTGTGTTCAGCATTGCTTTTTATGCAGTCTTATTTATGTAGTTAACTTTAACAGGTTAAATGACAAATATCACGCCACTATCAGGTTAATATCACACCAGGTTAATATCACTATCAGGTTAATATCACTATCAGGTTAATATCACACCATAAGAACATAAGAACATAAGCAGTGCCTCTGCTGGGTCAGACCACAGGTCCATCCTGCCCAGCAGTCCGCTCCCGCGGTGGCCAAAAACAGGTCAAGGCCTGTCTGAATCATCAGAAGGGCTCCCCTGCCACCTTGGTTTCCCATTTAAGTTCTGCCCTCCTATCGAAGTCCTAGCCCTCCGGTCTTGCACATGCACGACCAGGTTGGTTTACTCAGTACCCCACGATCCCTCTATCCCTCAGGAATCCATCCAATCCCTGCTTGAATCCCTGTACCGTACTCTGCCTGATCACTTCCTCCGGTAGCGCATTCCAAGTGTCCACTACCCTTTGGGTGAAAAAGAACTTCCTTGCATTTGTTTTGAACCTGTCTCCCTTCAGTTTCTCAGAATGCCCCCTCGTATTTGCTGTCCCCTTCAGTCTGAAGAATCTGTCCCTATCCACCCTCTCTATGCCCCTCATGATCTTGAAGGTCTCTATCATATCTCCCCTGAGTCTCCTTTTCTCCAGAGAGAAGAGCCCCAGCCTATCCAGCCTCTCGGCGTACGAGCAGTGTTCCAGCCCTTTTACCATTTTTGTTGCTCTCCTTTGGACTCTCTCAAGTACCGCCATGTCCTTCTTGAGGTGCGGTGACCAATACTGGACGCAGTATTCCAGATGCGGACGTACCATCGCTCGATACAATGGCATGATGACTTCCCGTGTTCTGGTTGTTATGCCCTTCTTTATGATGCCCAGCATCCTGTTGGCTTTTTTCGAGGCTGCTGCGCACTGTGCAGATGGCTTCAGTGATGCATCCACCAGTACACCCAAGTCTCTCTCAAGTCTGCTGTCTCCCAACAATGCCCCCCCCAATTTGTAGTTGAACAACGGGTTCTTTTTCCCTATATGCATGACCTTGCATTTGTCTACGTTGAAGCGCATTTGCCATTTGTTTGCCCAGTCTTCCAGCTTGTCCAGGTCCCTTTGTAGGTCCTCACACTCCTCCCTGGTCCTAACTCTGCCGCACATTTTGGTATCGTCTGCGAATTTTATAACCTCACACTTTGCCTCCTTTTCCAGGTCATTGATGAATATGTTAAAGAGTAAAGGCCCCAGCACCGATCCTTGTGGCACACCGCTCGTGACTCCCCGCCAGTCAGAATATTGGCCCTTTACTCCAACCCTCTGCAGTCTACCCGACAGCCAGTGCTTGATCCATCTGTGCACATCCCCTCCCACCCCGTGGCTCCACAGCTTCTTAAGTAGCCTTTCATGTGGCACCTTGTCGAAAGCCTTTTGAAAGTCGAGGTAAATGATGTCTATGGGCTCCCCATTGTCCATCCGGCTGCTTATTCCCTCAAAGAAGTACAGAAGGTTCGTTAGGCACGACCTTCCCTTACAGAATCCGTGCTGGCTTGTTCTCAGTAGGCCATTCCTCTCGATGTGCTCACAAATGCCGTCCTTGATCATAGCTTCCACCATCTTCCCTATTATTGAAGTCAGGCTCACCGGCCTGTAGTTCCCGGGGTCACCCCTCGATCCCTTCTTGAAGATCGGTGTGACATTTGCCAATTTCCAGTCCTCTGGCACCTCACCAGTTTTCAAGGATAGGTTGCAAACATGTTGGATTGTGCCCGCTATTTCCTGTCTTAGTTCTTTCAGCACCCTTGGGTGGATCCCGTCCGGGCCCGGTGATTTGCTGCATTTTAACCTATCTATCTGTTTGAGGACATCCTCCCTACTTACCTCTATGTGCTCTAATTTTTCAGCCTGTTCCCCACTCATGAGCTCCTCTGAGTCCGGTATATTAGATGTGTCTTCGCTCGTGAAAACCGACGAGAAGAACGTGTTCAACCTCTCAGCTACCTCTTTATCCTCCTTAATCACTCCCTTCCTGTCCCCATCGTCCAACGGCCCTACCTCCTCTCTCGCTGGTCGCTTCCCTTTAACGTAACTGAAGAATGCCTTGAAGTTTTTCGCCTCCTTGGCCAGCCCCTCTTCGTATTTCTCTTTTGCTTTTCTAACCTCCCGGTGGCATTCCTTTTGGCATTTCCTGTGTGCCTGGCGATTTTCCTCTGTTGGGTCCTCTTTCCATCTCCGGAAAGATACTTTTTTGTCCTTTATCGCCCTCTTTACTTCTATTGACATCCAAACCGGGTCCTTTGATCGCTTGTTCTTGCAGCCTTTCCTGAAATTGGGGACGTACATTCTCTGTGCTTCCTGCAGGGTGTCCCTAAATAGGGTCCAGGCGCTTCCCACAGTCTCCATCCTCAAGATGTTTCTGAGCTTCCTCCCCACCATTTCCCTCATAGCAGCGTAGTTCCCTTTCTTGAAGTTCAACGCAGTTGTTGCGGTCCTCCTAACTATGGGTGTCCCTCTTTCTAATGTGAATCTGATCGTGTTATGATCACTGTTGCCTAGTGGTCCTCCCACTTCTACCCCTCTTGCAGGCCCCCCTAATCCGTTTAGGATGAGGTCAAGAGTAGCACCCCCTCGCGTCGGTTCTTTGACTAGTTGCTCCATGAAGCAGTCCTTCACAGCTTCTACAAATCCTGTCTCCCTAGTGCAGTTGGAGTGACCCGTACTCCAGTCTATCCCTGGGTAGTTGAAGTCCCCCATCACTGTTACACTTCCAGTCCTGCACTCCTGTCTCAATTCCGCTTCCAAGTCGTGTCCGACTCCCTCTGGCGTACCAGGTGGTCGATAGTACAGCCCCAGTTTAATGCTCGCACCCTTGTTTCCCGGTAATTTGACCCACAGCGATTCCAGCCCCTCTGCCTTCGTTGCCATATCCATTCCGACCGAGTGGATAGATTCCTTTATATATAGTGCTATGCCTCCCCCCTTTTTGTGGGTCCTGTCCCTCCTATAGAGCTTGTACCCTGGCAGCGCTATATCCCATTGATTTTCCTCTGTCCACCAGGTTTCTACAATTCCAATTATATCCAGGTCCTCCCCCTTGGTGACTACTTCTAGTTCACCCATCTTGGCCGTGAGGCTTCTTGCATTTGTGTATAAGCACCGCAGGTCCCGTCGTTTTTCTTCCACTTCTGCATTTACCTGGTCCACTTGCCCTTGGATTTCTGGCAGTTTTCCCGCTCTTTGTGTTTCTGTTTTACCCTCAGCCTTTACCCTCTTAGCTTTCAGCTTCCCCACATTCCCGCCACCCCACTTTCCCGCTTTTCCTCAGGTAGACCCAGATAGGCGATTTATATGGCCAGCAGCTTAAATCAATTTGAATATCATGCCCCCTTTTATATATACAGTATAGGGCTGTAACTGCAGTGTTGTTTATTTTTTCCCCTGGCTGCTTATATATATTATGCTCAATAAATATCCCTGCTTTCCATTGTCTGTGTGAATCTTTGCAGGGCCAGAGGTCTTATGAGACACTTCATTCCAGCCAGTGCATCTGTCCTCAGTCTGCTGCCAGAGAAGATGTGCTTTCTTGAAAGACAGTTGTTTGTTGCATTGCTCATTATACAAAGGCCTCTTCAAGGCCCTATTGCATTATGTCCTCTGAATAATGCATGTAGCTGATGTCAAAGCTGATGCACTGCTCAAGTCAAGTCTTCCAGGGCAAGCTATTCACGGGCAGAGGCTTACTGGAAAAACAGTTATTCACTGTCCTTTTTATGCCGGTGGTCTGCATCATTTCAGTCCACTTAATGGCATCCTAATTCTGAGCCTCCTGGTAATTAGCTGCACTGCTGAAAGATCTAGGTCTTAGATACACTTGTATTTACAGGTCCTTGGATGAGATGTGTAATAGGGTCAGAATTTATGTCATTTTTTCAAGTGCTTTCTCTCCTTCTCCTTGCTCCAGTCCAGATTCTATTATATAGAAAGCTGGTTTCAGACCGTGCAGGATAAGGAAAATTCTAGAACCTACAGACTATTTCCTGTACAACCATTTTCTCTTTTGCTAATCTGTAGGAAGGACTTTGCTTCCTATCTCGTGCCTTTTTTTTTAAATTCTTTATTTATCAATTTTAAATTTTAACAAAATCAAACATTTTGTACAGAAAGATTGTCTGATCATATACATATTTAAAAAAAGGAAAGTAATTTCCGTAATAATAAATCTCTACTCAAACAATCTCAAGTCCTCAAAAAAAAGATGATCCAAGGATTTATGAGTGAACTTTAAGGAAATCAATTAATAAATTCTATACAAGAAAAAAAAGTATCTAGTGACTGGATTAAGGAGCTTATATTCTATTGATCAAGTCCATTTGTTGTTGTTATTATGTTGTTCCTTCCTTTTCCAAACATTTCAACGTCAAGAAAGCTGTAAGTTGAGCCGGGATCGGTGTTGGGACCACTCCTGTTCAATATATTTATCAACGACCTGGAGACGGGGACGAAATGTGAGGTCATTAAATTTGCTGATGATACCAAACTCTGTAGCAGGGTCAAAACCAAGGAGGATTGTGAAGACCTGCAGAGGGACCTGACGAGACTAGAGGAGTGGGCAAAAAAATGGCAAATGAGTTTCAATGTGGATAAATGCAAGGTCATGCATGTAGGGAAAAAGAACCCGATGTTCAGCTATAAAATGGGGGGAATATTGCTAGGGGTGAGCGACCTTGAAAAAGACCTGAGGGTGATGGTGGACGCAACATTGAAGCCATCGGCGCAGTGTGCGACAGCCTCAAAGAAAGCAAACAGAATGCTGGGCATCATCAAAAAGAGTATCACAACCAGGACGAAAGAAGTCATCATGCCACTGTATTGTGCAATGGTGCGCCCGCACCTGGAATACTGTGTCCAGTACTGGTCGCCGTACCTCAAGAAAGGCATGGCAGTACTCGAGGGAGTCCAGAGAAGAGCGACAAAACTGATAAGAGGTATGGAAAATTTTTCATACGCTGACAGGTTAAAAATGCTGGGGCTGTTCTCCCTGGAGAAGAGGAGACTTAGAGGGGACATGATAGAAACCTTCAAAATCCTGAAGGGCATAGAGAAAGTGGACAAGGACAGATTCTTCAAACTGTGGGGAACCACAAGCACTAGGGGTCACTCGGAGAAATTGAAAGGGGACAGGTTCAGAACAAATGCTAGGAAGTTCTTTTTTACCCAGAGGGTGGTAGACACATGGAACGCTCTTCCAGAGGTTGTGATAGGCCAGACCACAGTACAGGGGTTCAAGGAAGGTTTGGATAGGTTCCTAAAGGATAAAGGGATTGAGGGGTACAGATAGAAGCAGAGGTAGGATATAAAAATGGTCAAATCATTTCACAGGTCAAAGGACCTGGTGGGCCGCCGCGGGAGCGGACCACTGGGCGGGATGGACCTCTGATCTGACCCAGTGGAGGCAACTTCTTATGTTCTTATCTCGATACCTTATTATACATTTACATGGGAAGCGTAAAAAGAAAATACCACCCAACTGTGCAACTCCTGCTTTCATCAGAAGAAATTGACATCTATCTCGTGCCTTTTTAATTTACTGAGGAGTTTCTAAGCAAAGGGCGTCCTAAACATATGCCTTGTGAAAATCCAAAAAACACTATGGGACTCATTTTCAAAAACGATAAGACGTCCAAAAAGACAACATAAACCAGAACTTGGACATTTCGCTAGTCAAAATGTCCAAGTGGGCATTCTCAAAACACACTTCCTAAATATCTTTCTGGTTGCTTTGTCTCCAATGTGTACAAATCTTAAGGGGGCGTGTTAGAGGTGTGTTTTATGGGCGGGCTTAGGACTTGGACGCTCATCAGGCATAATCAAACTTTTAACAAAATGTCCTAGGTTTTTTTTTTTAGACGTTTGGAGCTAGACCTGTTTTAAAAGCACCTAAATGCTAAAAAGGTGCCCAAACTGAGCAGATGACCACTGGAGGGATTAAGGCATGACCCCTCCCCCTCTTACTCCCCCAGTGGTCACCGACCCCTCCCACCTCCTAAAGATGTGGGAAAAAAACACCAGTATTTTCTAGCCTGTATGACAGATTCACATGGCTCACATACGAGACGGAGTGATGAAAAAACTCTCAGCCCAACCAACTTCCTAAATTTGATGTTATTTTAGTTTATTTCATTAGAGTTTGCAAATTGGCACTTTGCAAAAACGAAACTAACACTCTTTTCAACTACAGTGGCAAAATAATGTCAGATTTAGGAAGTTAGTTGGGCTGAGAACTTTTCAGCACCCCTTCCTACATCTCCACAGCAGAGCAGATGGGCTCTCTAAGGGTTACTGTAGAGACACATCACATTAAAAGTCCCAGGCAGCTGTCACTATAACTTGCTTATATTATATGGTGGGCCCTCTAAGACCTACTGTACCTACATAAAGATGACACCTGCAGGCATAAGGGCTATTGTTGTGGTGTACAGGTGGGTATAGTAAGTTTTTAGTGGGTTTTGGAGGGCTCACCATCCGCTATAATAAAACACTTAGCGCACATGCGCACTTCAAACTCGGTGCCTCCGCATGCACAGTAGACTCATCTCGCCTTCAGCTGATTTCCTGCCTGCTGCCCTGATCACCGAAGTCGACTGACTTCCTGCCTTCTGCAGGGACTCCTTTTCTTCTCACCCCTGGACCAGCAGCAGCAGCTGGCCTTAATTTAGCTTTAGCTGTGGTTTTATCAAGCAGCCGCGAGGCCTTTGCTAGGCTGGCCCACTTCGATGATGCAAGGCGGGCTGGCCTAGCAAAAGCCCCCAGGCTGCCTGATGAAACCACGGCTAAAGCTAAACTAAAACTATAGGGGATGCTGGACAGGGGGGAGGTAAAAGGAAGAGAGAAGGGCTACAGCTGGACAGCGGGAGCAGGGAAGGGAGAAGGGGTACTGATGAACAGGGGGAGGTAAAAGGAAGGGAGAAGGGGTACTGCTGGACAGGGGGAGCAGGGAAGGGGTACTGCTGGACATGGGAGGTAAAAGGAAGGGAAAAGAGGTGCTGCTGGACAGGGGAGAAGGGGTACTGCTGGACAGGGGGAGCAGGGAAGGGAGAAAGGGTACTGATGGACAGGGGATGGTAAAAGGAAGGAAGAAGGGGTACTGCTGGACAGGGGGAGCAAGGAAGGGGTGCTGCTGGATGGGGGAGGTAAAAGCAAGGGATAACATGGACAGGGGCGAGGTAAAAGGAAGGGAGAAGGGCTACTGCTGGACAGGGGGAGCAAGGAAGGGGTGCTGCTGGACGGGGGGAGGTAAAAGCAAGGGAGAACATGGACACGGGCAAGGTGAAAGGATACTGCTGGACAGGGGGAGCAGGGAAGGGGTACTGCTGGACATGGGAGGTAAAAGGAAGGGAGAAGAGGTGCTGCTGGACAGGGGAGAAGGGGTACTGCTGGACAGGGGGAGCAGGGAAGGGAGAAAGGGTACTGATGGACAGGGGGGAGGTAAAAGGAAGGGAGAAGGTGTATTGCTGGACAGGGGGAGCAGGGAAGGGGTACTGCTGTACATGGAAGGTACAAGGAAGGGAGAAGAGGTGCTGCTGGACAGGAGAGAAGGGGTGCTGCTGGACAGGGGAGAAGGGGTACTGCTGGACAGGGGGAGCAGGGAAGGGAGAAAGGATACTGATGGACAGGGGGAAGTAAAATGAAGTGAGAAGGGGTACTGCTGGACAGGGGGAGCAGGGAAGGGAGAAGGGGTACTGATGGACAGGGGATGGTAAAAGGAAGGAAGAAGGGGTACTGCTGGACAGGTGGAGCAGGGAAGGGGTACTGCTGGACAGGGGGTAGGTAAAAGGAAGGGAGACGAGGTGCTGCTGGACCTGGCAGAAAGGGAGTGAAAGGAAAGGTGCTACATACTGGAGGTGAGGGTAAGATGGTGCATGGGGAGACAGCATGTTGGGTTGGGGGGTTGGAAAGAGGGATGCCACTGAGGGAAGAGGCAATTATAGAGAAAGTGTGCAGGAGGCAGAATGTGTTGGACGTGGAGAGGGTGAGATGGATGGGGAGAGCAGAAAGGAGGGAAGGAGAAATGTTACACTGAGGAAGGGGGAGAGGGCAGAGAGTGAAAAGTTGGACTCATGGAGGGAGGGAGAAATAGATGTTGGTTGGAGGAGGGAAGGAGGACCAGAGGAGAAGCATGCAGGAGGCCCTGCAAACATAGTTAAAGCACAGAAAAATAAAGTCACCAGACAACAAAGGTATGGAAAATGATATTTCAGTTTTGAGAAAGGAAAGTTGTTAAACTTTAATGTCTAATTACAGAAATGACAATTTTGCATGAGGTAAAAACTCTTATTCTAGCACCCGTTAATATAACAGGCTTAAAGACTAGTACAATATAAGCAAGTTATAGTGACATCTGTACTTGGGACTTTTAATATGACATTCTCTGCAGCAATCCTTAGAGTGGCCTTCTGCTATGCTCAGAAATGCTCAGCTGTCTGTGAACAGTTTGCGAAGAAAGCTGACTGCTTGAACGTCTGAAAAGATTGCTTTTGTGTGTTTTTCATGTGGACGCCTTTACATATGAGAATGGCCAAAAAAGACAGGTGCTAAGGACTACAACCACAGCCTCTTTGATCTCTCCAACCAAGCATTCTCCCACTCATCAACTCTTCAGTCATCTCTAGGAAGCAGTCACATTTTCTGTGAAACCCCCAGGATGTTTCCTTGTCACTTCTTCATATGAAAACTCCAGTCATCAATGGTTTTCTCTCTCTTCCCAGGCTTTTTGACCACTTCTCATCCCTTCCCTCTTTCAAGAAAAAAAAAAACCAACAAGCTGGTTAATACCAGCATCTCTCTGTTTTTATAAGCATGTGGTGCTGCCATCTACCGACAACACAAAATTATTACATTCACCCTACACTACACATCTGAAACAGAAAATTGTACACTTATCTCCTCTCATATCTTATTCCAGGGTGGGCATCAAATTTTATGCTGAATTCATCCGTTAAAGAATGAAACTAAATTTTAACTTTAAGAGCTACAATACCAACTCAAAGGATATTCTTTGACACCCCACTAGAGGAAGAAATGGGGTCAGGGTCTCAGCGCAGGTGGTCTACATTTTGCCAAACGTTTCCATAACTTTATTAATGTTTTTCATTCACAGTCACTTGCATATACAGGAGAGCAGCTTTTCTATACTCAACAGCTATCATATTGCTTTCATCACGCACCGTATCACTTACAAAACCTTAATGCTGGTTTTTAAAATTAAACTCTCACGTCTTCCATCTTTTCTCGACAAACTTATCATCCCTCTCTGCTCTTCTCGGACACTAAGATCAGCAGACCAAAACTTACTGGCTGTTCCTTCCATCAAAGAATTCTACTACACTAGGAAAACTAACTTCTCTGTAGTTGCTCCAACCTTATGGAACGCCATGCCACCTCAACTCCGTCATGAAAATCTTCTCGCCAAATTCAAGTCCAAACTAAAAACTTTCCTATTTCAAGATGCATATCATAATCTCTAAGTACCCCCTTCCCTAAAGCCAGTAAAATTATCTCAACTGCTTTTACGAAGTGACCTTTCCTTTATTACCCTCAAATTTATGTAAGTTCTTGTTTATCGTCTTTTTAATGTTCCCTCCTCCCCCATACATATACAATTACTATTTTACCTTTTATTTTATTTTTTTAGCATTGTAAACCGGCCAGATACACGTTAATGGTCGGTATATTAAAAACAATAAAACTTGAAACTTGAACTTGAAACTAGGAGGTATGCTATTATATACTGTGAGCCAAAAAACAATTCACCCTAATTTTTTTTTTGTCGTATCTTCCACAGAACTTGTGTGATTCATATGAAACTTAGGCCTATATGCACTAAACTTACTGATCCTGTAACGATGGTCGTATTCCCCGACCCGATTCACTAAACTGCTGTCCGATGAATCTCCGATCCGATCTGTTCCACTCATGCAAATTAGTAAAACCCCATGCAAAATAGCCAAGCGATTGATTCACTAACAATTGCTTAGCTATTTTGAATTGGGTTTTACTATCCTAAAACCCGACTGTGTTATCGACAGGTCTGCCGGTTTTTTTACAGGTCTGCCTGTCTTTTATATTCATTTATTTTCCATGGCACAGATATTTTGTGTGTGTTACACATGCAAAATATCTGCCCCATTAAAAAAAAAGAATAAAAGATAGGCAGAGACCTGTCAAAAAACCGCCGCCCCAGACAAACGCACACCCCCATGACCCACAAATGGCAGGAGGGATGCCCGGTCCCTCCTGCCATTGGTGCCACCCTCACCCACCCGTTGCCAACCAACCCCCCCCCCCACCGCTGGCCCGCCAAACACCCGATCCACACTTAAAAATATGGCAGGAGGGATGCCCACTCCCTCCTGCCAGTGGACGCCCCCTCCAACTCCCCGAACCTCTAAAAGTTGGAAGCAGGAGGGGTGCTCAGTCCCTCCTGCACCTCTGGCCTCCTGTGCTCCAATGTGGGCCTTAGGCCCTATCCCGATGCATCATGTGATGCACGGGGAGGGGCCTAAGACCCTTATTGGCTCAGGCGCCTTGGGCTCCTCCCTTGGGAGAGATAGGAGTCTAAGGAAGTCCCTGATTGGCTCAGGTGCCTCCCAGCGCAGGAGGCCGGAGGAGCAGGAGGGACTGAGCATCCCTCCTGCTTCCAACTTTTAAAGATATGGGAAGTGGGAGGGGGCATCCGCTGGCTGGAGGGAGTGGGCATCCCTCCTGCCGTTTATTGGGGAAGGGGGAGAGTAGAGAGGCCGATGGCAAGAGGGAGTGAGCATCCCTCCTGCCATATTTTTAAGCGCGTGTCGGGTGTTCGGCCGGCCACAGGCTAGGGAGGAGGGACCGGATGGCAAGAGGGACCAGACATCCCTCCTGCCATAAGAGCTTGGCAGGCAGTTGACAGGAGCCCTGACTGAGCGATTGAGTCAGGGAGTTTAAGAACATAAGAAGTGCCATCTCTGGAACAGACCCTAGGTCCATCAAGTCCGGCGATCCGCACACGCGGAGGCCCCGCCAGGTGTACCCTGGCATAGTTTTAGTTCCCATATCACTCTAAGCTTCTCGTAAAGTGGAAGCCATGTGGCCTAGAAGAACCATCATGTGCCTTGCAGAGATGGACTGAAGAGGAAGCAGTTGCCGACAAAGGCGGGTGAGAGCTTGAAGGCGATCCGGCGGGAGAAATGCTCTCATGAGAGTGGTGTCTAGGGTAGCTCCAATGAACTGAAGGTGTTGAGTCGGAATGAGATGTGATGTGAGGAAGTTGACTTCGAATCCTAGAACTTGAAGAAAATAAATGGTCTGAGATGTTCCTTGGACCACTTCCTGAGATAAAACAGCCTTGATCAACCCAGGGCTGCCATCAGAAATTTCTGGGCTCCTTACTGAGCAATCCTATTGGGCCCCCCATGCACCCTTTCCCCCCCGACCCCCCCTTCTTCCATGGGCCGAATACACACATACTTTTCTCTGTCGCCGCACTCTTTGATCAAAAGATTTGTAAGCATGCAACCACGTCAAGGTAGACTCTTTCAGCAGGGCCCTAACCTAACCTAAACTAAACTAATCTATACCTATCTATTCTAAACTAACATATGTCTAATACTGAACTAATAACAAACTAACAAACATCTGCATAATAAATAACTAATAAATAATATTGCTAGTAGCTATAATTCACTTTTGAATGTAAAATCTCAGTTAAGGATTTCTTTTGACCTTTGTAGGCCAGAAGTAGATCACAATTGCACAATATTTTTTGTAACAAGTATTAAATGTGTTTTTATAAATACTGTAAGCTTAATAAATATATCAGAAAAAAACTACACATCTGAGTGCATATCTGAACATACACATCTGTATGATCCCATCCTCCTCAGTTTGCCTATAGTTGCATCATGCATGTTAAAAATGTATGATATGTTGATATGTGCACCTTCTTTCCTTCCCATCCATCCTCCTCAGCCTGTCCTTACACATCCACAGCTGCATGTTAATGATGATGTATATGTTATGATGATAAATAAGTGCATATGAGCACATCATTAACATGCAGCTATGGATGAATATAAAAAAGAAACAATATTCTGTACAATTGTCAATTTATAAATCAGCGTCTTCTCCCCACTCTCTCTTCCCCATTTCCCTTCAGCGTCCTCAGCCCACTCTCTCTCCACTTTCCTTCAGCGCACGCACATAAAAACAAGCAAGTAATTTATATCATTTTCATTCTATTCATTCATAGAAATCAAAGTCTAAATAATGCCAATCACATAACAAAACATGATTTTACAAAAATAATTCCCTGCACAGTCAAGCCTGCAAGGATTACTAGATGTCTTTCAGCAGCTCCCCTCCCTCCCTCCCCCTTACCTTTGTGGCCAAGTCAAAACAAATATAAATTCTCAAAGCAGACACATTTTGAACACTAAATTGAAAATAAAATCATTTTTCCTACCTTTGGTAATTTCATCAGTCTCTGGTTGCACTTTATTCTTCTGACTGTGCATCCAATATTTCTTCCCTTCTTTCAGCCTCCTGTATGCTTCCTCTCCTTCAGACCTCATTCCCTCCTCAAACTTTTTCTTTGTTTCACCCTGCCCCTTCTTTCTTTTTCTCTCTCTCCATACCCCCTTTCTTTCTGTATGTCTGGTTTTCTCTCTCTCTCACCCTGCCCCCTTCTTTCTTTCTCTCTCCACACCCTCTTTCGTTCTGTATGTCTGTCTTTCTCTCTCTCTCCGTGCCCCATTTTTCTTTGTTTCACCCTGCCCCCTTTCTTTCTTTCTGGCTTCCTGCCCCCCCTTTCTTTCTTTCTCCCTGCCCTCCCCTATGCCACCACCATTGGGAAAATGCTGCCACTGCCACTGGGGAATAGACTGTCACTGCCGTCATCGGGAACAGGCCAGCGCCGAGTTCGCCCTGCTTCTCTTCCCCGCGGGGCCGACCAACTCTCGCCACCCGAAATAAATTCTAACGTCAAAGAGGACGTTCTAGGCCAGCCAGGCAGCGATTGGCTGGCCCAGAATGTCCTCTCCGACGTCAGAATTGACGCGAGTGGCGAGAGTTGATCGGCCCCACAGGGAAAAGCAGGGAGAACTTGGCGCCGGCCTGTTCCCGATGGCGGCGGTGGCACTCAAGTGGCTAAAGAGCCGCAGTTTGCCGGCCTAGGGAGAACACTGGAGGGTGGCCAGCTGTGCACCCCCTTGGGACTTAAACCCGAGGCGGGGCAGGGCGGACCGCCCCCCCCATCTTCCCCCACCTTGGTATGCCACTATCTGTACCTCACTCCCTCCCTATGACCAAAAATTCTCCTTTCTTCTATTCCCCGTGTACACAACCATCTCTTTCCCTCCCTTCCTCTCTCCCAAGTCCATGCCTTCTGTGTCCAAAAACACATTCCCTCCCCCACCTCAGCATCTCTTTCCCTCCCTTCCTCTCTTCCAAGTCCATGCCTTCTGTGTCCAAAAACACATTCCCTCCCCCACCTCAGCATCTCTTTTCCTCCTTTCCTCTCTCCCAAGTCCATGCCTTCTGTGTCCAAAAACCCATTCCCTCCCCCACCTCAGCATCTCTTTCCCTCCCTTCCTCTTTCCCAAGTCCATGCCTTCTGTGTCCAAAAACCCATTCCATCCCCCAACTCAGCATCTCTTTCTCTCCCTTCCTCTCTCCCAAGTCCATGCCTTCTGTGTCCAAAAACCCATTCCCTCCCCCACCTCAGCATCTTTTTCCCTCCCTTCCTCTCTCCCAAGTCCATGCCTTCTGTGTCCAAAATCCCATTCCATCCCCCACTTCAGCATCTCTTTCCCTCCCTTCCTCTCTCCCAAGTTTATGCCTTGTGTCCAAAACGCACTCCCTCCCCCCTTTTGTGTTCTGCGTTTGCCTCCCAGCCCATCTTTGCAACTTTCTCAGCAAAACGGAGCTCGAGCCGAGAGGCTTGTCTCCTGTTTCCTGCCTGCCCTGCCGCACACAAATAGCCGACCGGAAGTATTCTCCGACGTCAGCGCTGATGTCGGAGGGCAGGCTTTGCTTAAGCCCTCCCTCCGATGTCAGCGCTGACATCAGGGAACACTTCCGATCGGCTATATGTGAGCGGCAGGGCAGGTAGGAACAGAAGATGAGCCTCGCGGCTCGAGATGTATTGAACTCCGCGGGTCCCCAGTCCAGCTCTCTCCTGTGCACCTGGGGCGGACCCCCCCCCAGGTATGCCACTGGGACCGGCACCGGTCCGCGGACTGGCGGTTGAAGAACTGTGGCCTAGGACCCTGGGGGAGCCCGGGCCCCCTGTCAGCTCCGGGCCCCTGAATACAGGACTGGTAGTACTGCCCTGATGGCGGCCCTGAATCAACCAGTCATCCAGGTAAAGGAAGACTTGGAGGCCATGTGATCGGAGAGATGCAGCTACTACAATCAGGCAATTCGTAAAGATTCTGGGAGAAGATGCCAGGCTGAAGGGAAGGACCTTGTACTGGTAGTGACGTTGATTTATCTGAAAATATAGGTATTTCCTGGAAGCCGGATAAGAAATTCAGGCAATATGTTTCTAGGCATTTAAACTAGAAGGTGGGGGTGGCGTATGTATGAAGGACAAGTATAGAGGTCACCCCGGCAAAAGACAAGATGTGATGGTAGTAAAGATTGCAACATAAACAATATTAGCAATTCAGTTCTTAGCATTGCAACGGGAAGTGAAACAAAACAAAAAACTATACGAAAAAGCAGATTACCACTGAAAAATAGCTGGAAAGTGATGACCACAAACGCTCACAGTCTAAGCAACAAAGTTCATGATCTGCAAGCCCTGATATTAGAGGCAGACCTGGATATTGTTGCTATCACTGAGACATGGTTCAGTGAATCCCGTGGATGGGATGCAAATATACTGGGATAAGAACATAAGCAGTGCCTCTGCTGGGTCAGACCAGAGGTCCATCATGCCCAGCAGGCCGCTCACGCGGCGGCCCATCAGGTCCAGACCTGTATAGTAATCCTCTATCTATACCCTTCTATCCCCTTTTCCTTCAGGAAATTATCTAATCCCTTCTTGAACCCCAAAACCTTACTCTGTCCTATCACACCATCTGGAAGCGCATTCCAGGTGTCCACCATCCTTTGGGTGAAGAAGAACTTCCTAGCATTGGTTCTGAATCTGTCCCCTCTTAATTTTTCCGAATGCCCTCTCGTTCTTGTAGTTTTCGAACGTTTGAAGAACCTGTCCCTCTCCACTTTCTCCATGCCCTTCATGATCTTGTAGGTCTCTATCATGTCCCTTCTAAGTCTCCGTTTCTCTAGGGAAAAGGGCCCCAGTTTCTCTAATCTTTCAGCATATGAAAGGTTTTCCATACCTTTTATCAAACGTGTCATTCTTTTCTGAACCCTCTCGAGTATCGCCATATCCTTCTTACCCTTATGTTCTTAAGGTATGGCAACTAATATTGGACGCAGTACTCCAGATGTGGGTGCACCATCGCCTGATACAACGGCAGGATAACTTCTTTCATTCTGGTTGTAATACCTTTCTTGATAGTACCCAGCATTCTATTGACCTTCTTAGAGGCCACTGCGCACTGTGCTGACGGCTTCATTGTGTTGTCCACTATTACCCCCAAGTCCTATTCTTGGGTACTTTCACCCATTACCAGCCCTCCCATCGTATAGCTGTACTTCGGGTTTCTGTTTCCTACATGCAAGACTTTACATTTCATAGTAACATAGTAGATGACGACAGATAAAGACCCGAATGGTCCATCCAGTTTGCTCAACCTGATTCAATTTAATTTTTTAAATTTTTTCTTCTTAGCTATTTCTGGGCAAGAATCCAAAGCTTTACCCTGTACTGTGCTTGGGTTCCAACTGCCGAAATCTCTGTTAAGACTTACTCCAGCCCATCTACACCCTCCCAGCCACTGAAGCCCTCCCCAGCCCATCCTCCACCAAACGGCCATATACAGACACAGACCGTGCAAGTCTGCCCAGTACTACATTAAAATCTGCCATCTCGTCGCCCACTCTTCTAGTTTGTTCAGGTCCCTTTGTAAATCTTCACAGTCCTCTTTAGTCCCAACTCCACTAAATAGTTTGGTGTCGTCTGCGAATTTTATTACTTCGCACTTCGTCCCTGTTTCTAGATCATTTATAAATACATTGAAAAGCAGCGGTACTCATGACCTTCCTCCAGTCCGAGTAGTGGCCCTTCTCTTTGCTTTCTACCCGCCAACCAATTTTTGATCCATCTATGTACGTCTCCTTCCACCCCATGGTTCTTCAGTTTCCTTAGTAGGCGTTCATGGGGTACCTTGTCATAGGCTTTTTTGAAATCTAAGGAAGGACAGAGATGGCCAAAAAGGTGGAGGAGTAGCTGTCTATGTAAAGATCAATATCCAAGCGACCGAAATGCAAGGGACCTGGGGAGAGGAAGAAGCGATATGGATCGCTCTGAAAAGAGAAGATGGAACTTCTATCTATGTGGGTGTAGTCTACAGACCTCCGACCCAATCGCAGCAAATTGATAAAGATCTGATTGTGCATCTCCAAAATTTGGAAAGAAGGAGGTGCTGCTGTTGGGAGATTTCAACCTGCCAGATGTGGACTGGAAAGTTTTGTCTGTGTAAATGGAAAGAAGTAGGGAGATTGTGAATGCTTTTCAAGAGACCCTGCTCAGATAAATGGTGACGGAACCCACAAGGGAAAAAGCGATATTGGATCTGTGGATATTAGATTTGTGAAGTCGCTCACAAATGGGGAGAGTATCTCTAATGTTCGAGTGGGTGCTCACCTGGGAAGTTGCGATCATCAGATGGTTTGGTTTGATATAACGGCTAAAGTGGAGAGCAGCCACATGATACTTAAAGAACTAGATTTCAAACGTACGGACTTTAATAAAATGGGAGAGTACCTGAAGAAAGAGCTGTTAGGATGGGAGGACTTAAGAGAAGTGGAAAAACAGTGATCTAAGCTGAAAGGAGTGATAAAAATGGCTACGGACCTTTATGTAAAGAAAATAAATAAAATCAAGAGAAAAAGGAAACCGATATGGTTCTCCAAACTAGTGGCGGAGAAAATAAAGGCAAAAGAGCTGGCGTTCCTGAAATATAAAAAAACCCCCAAGAAAAGGAGTATAGAAAGGACTACCAGGTGAAACTGAAAGAAGCCAAGAGAGAGATACGTCTGGTGAAAGCGCAGGCGGAAGAGCATATGGCTAAAAATGTAAAAAAGGGAGACAAACATTTTTTCAGATACATTAGTGAAAGGAGTAAAATGAAAAACAGAACTGCTAAACTAAAAGATGCTGGGAACTGATATGTGGCGAGTGATGAGGAAAAAGCAAACGTGCTAAACCAATACTTCTGTTCTGTGTTCATGGAAGAAAATCCCAGAGAAGGACCGAGATTGTCTGGCAAAGTTGCACAAGGAAATGTAGTAGATTCTGCACTGTTCATGGAGGAACGTGTTTATGAGCAACTTGAAAAACTGAAGGTGGACAAAACATAGAAACATAGAAAAAAACAGCAGAAAAGGGCTATAGCCCACCAAGTCTGCCCATTCCAAGTATCCCCTCCCCTGAATTTACTCCCTTAAAGATCCCACGTGAGTATCCCATTTTCTCTTAAAATCCGTCACGCTGCTGGCCTTTATCACCTGGAGTGGGAGTCTGTTCCAATGATCCACTACTCTTTCGGTGAAGAAGTACTTCCTGGAGTCGCCATGAAACTTCCCTCCCCTGATTTTCAGCGGATGCCCTCTGGTGGTCGAGGGTCCCATGAGCCAGAAGATATCATCTTCTGACTCGATGTGTCCCGTGATGTACTTATATGTTTTAATCATATCTCCCCGTTCTCTTCTTTCCTCAAGTGAGTACAGCCGCAATTTTTTTAATCTTTCTTCATACGTGAGATCCTTGAGCCCCAAGACAAAGCGATGGGACCGGATGGGATCCATCCCAGGATACAGAGGGAGCTTAGAGAGGTTCTGGCAGGTCCTATTAAAGACTTGTCCAACAAATCTCTGGAGACGGGCATGGTTCCTGGGGATTGGAGAAGAGTGGATGTGGTCACTATTCACAAAAGTGAAACTACATGCTGGTAAGCCTCACTTCGGTTGTTGGAAAAATAATAGAAGGATAGTGAATTTCCTAGAATCTAATGGATTATAGGATCCGAGGCAACATGGCTTTACTAAAGGTAAATCTTGCCAAAAGAACCTAATTGAATTTTTTGATTGGGAGACCAGAGAAATGGATCGAGGACATATGCTAGATGTCATTTATTTAGATTTCAGCAAAGCCTTTGACACGGTTCCTCACAGGAGGCTCTTGAACAAACTTGAAGGGCTGAAGTTAAGACCCAAAGTGGTGAACTGGATTAGAAACTGGTTGTCAGACAGATGCCAGAGGGTGGTGGTTAATGGAAGTCGCTCGGAGTAATGAAAGGTGAGTAGTGGAGTCCCTCAGGGTTTGGTGCTGGGGTTAATCCTATTCAATATTTTTGTGAGTGACATTGCTGAAGGGATAGAAGGTAAGGTTTGCCTTTTTGCTACTAAGATTTGTAACAGAGCAGACACTGTGGAGGGAAAAAGGATCTTCAAAAGTTAAAGGAATGGTCTAATATCTAGCAACTAAAATTCAATGCAAAGAAATGCAGAGTAATGCATTTGGGTATTAATAATCGGAAGGAACCGTATATGCTAGGAGGGGAGAGGCTGATATACACAGAAGGGGAGAGGGATCTTGGGGTGATCTTGGGGTGAAAAAAACAGTGTGACAAGGCAGTGGCTGCTGCCAGAAGGATGCTGGGCTGTATAAAGAGAGGTGTGACCAGTAGAAGAAAAAAGGTGTTGATGCCCCTGTACAGATCGTTGGTGAGGCCCCACTTGAAGTATTGTGTTCAGTTTTAGAGTCCGTGTCTGGCAAAGGACGTAACAAGACTTGAAGTGGTCCAGAGGAGGCCGACGAAAATGATAGGAGGTTTGCGCCAAAAGACCTATGAAGAGAGACTGGAAGCCCTGAATATGTGTACTTTGTTTATTCCATTCAGTCTGTAACATTTCTAATCATTGTAAACCGCATAGAACTTCACGGTCCTGCGGTATATAAACTGTTATTATTATTATTATATGTATACCCTAGTGGAAAGAAGGGGAGATATGATTCAGACGTTTAATTACTTGAAAGGTATTAAAGCAGAACAAAATCTTTTCCAGAGAAAGGAAAATGGTAAAACCAGAGGTCATAATTTGAGGTTGAGGGGTGGAAGACTCAAGAGCAATGTAAGGAAATTCTTCTTTACGGAGAGGGTGGTGGATGCCTGGAATGCGCTCCCGAGAGAGGTGGTGGAGAGGAAAACGGTGACAGAGTTCAAAAAAGCATGGGATGAGCACAGAAGATCATTCTAGAATCAGAAAATAGTAGTAAATATTGAAGCACTAAGGCAGCCCATCTACACCCTCCCAGCCATTGAAGCCCTCCCCAGCGATGCGGGTTAGTCATGGAAATGGGGCGAGCACAACGTCCACACTTTTAAAAAACCGTCTGTGGGTGGGACATCGAAGGAAAAATGGCCCTGGCTAAGTTTAAATCTGAGGCCAAGGTGGCCAAACAGGCCCCGTTGTGCTGAACCTGCAAGAGGGAAAAAAAATAGATTTTTTTTCTTTACTGAATTCAACAAAATAAAACAAAACAAAAAGGAAATGACTAAAAAGTAAAAATTCCACAAGAGCGGGAAGGCATTGGGGGGGTCCCCTAGGACAGGGTTGAAAACCACTGCTCTAGAGTTTGATAGGGACTTAATTCTTAGAACCTATTTCAGGCAGATAAATGATTAATTTATAGGTTCATCAATATGTCTTTTTCCTGATACATCACAAGTGTCGCAGAAAAGGATGACATTCTTGGTCTATAGACCTATGCTTACTTTAGGCATCACTTTTATTTAAAAATTTATAGCAAAACGTTGTGTTACTTTTGGTGGAAGAAATTTTCTTTTTTTTTTTTTTTGAACCAAAACAGATTTCAGTGTGGCAAAAGAAGATAGTGGAACCATAATTGGAGCTATAGCTACTCCAACAAAGTGAAGCAAACTGGCTGCTAGATATTCCTCAGCCGCCCCCATTAGTGATTTTTTTTTCCTGCTATTATTATTATTTCTGTTTCTTGGCCTCCTATTGAATGTGGGCTAAATCATTGTAATTTTCTTCTTTGTTTAAGGGGTGGGGGACATTTTTTCTCCCACCATGAATGAGATGTGTATTTTCTGAATCTGTATTCAAGTGTTGTTGTTGTATTCAAGGAAAATGGTATAACCAGAGGACATAATTTGAGGTTGAGGGGTGGTAGATTCAGGGGCAATGTTAGGAAATTTTACTTTACGGAGAGGGTGGTGGATGCCTGGAATGCGCTCCCGAGAGAGGTGATGGAGAGGAAAACGGTGACTGAGTTCAAAGAAGCATGGGATGAACACAAAGGATCTAGAATCAGAAAATAATATTAAATATTGAACTAAGGCCAGTACTGGGCAGACTTGCACGGTCTGTGTCTGTATATGACCATTTGGGGGAGGATGGGCCGGAGAGGGCTTCAATAGCTGGGAGGGTTTAGATGGGCTGGAGTAGGTTTTGACGGAGATTTCGGCAGTTGGAACTCAAGCACAGTACCGGGTAGAGCTTTAGATTCTTGCCCAGAAATAGCTAAGAAAAAAAAATTTAAAATTTAAATTGAATCAGGTTGGGCAGACTGGATTGACCATTCAGGTCTTTATCTGCCGTCATCTACTATGTTACTATGTTTGATTATGCTTGTTTGTTATTGAAAAATACATAAATAAAATTTTAAGTGCAAATTTTTGGATAGGTAGAAGGGAGGGATGATATATGTATTTGTCATAGAATATAATTCTGATTGAATTTAAGTGCTGTTAAAGTGTAAATGATTGTATAATATGTTGCACTTACTTTTGGCTTTAAAAATGAATAAAGATTTACAAAACAAAAATAAAAATTGATAAACAAATAATTAAAAAAAAAAAAGATGCAGTAGTTGGAAACATGAAGTGAGACCAATATTAATTGAACTTTGATGAGCAATCTGTGACCTTTTACATACAACTAGGGTTTTTTTCCTCGTGTTCAGAGAACCAAATGCAATAGAGTTTTTGAATTTGGGGGTCATTTACTAACATCATTAGTGTTTCTTATCTGTCATGGGGTCCTGCGCTAACAATTAGTAAACGACTCTCTTTCTGTCAGAGGGGGAAAAAAATCTCAGCACATCAGGCTTTTAGGTTGCAAAATTAAACAAAGTACGATAAATGCCAGCTACAAGTCAGATATTTTGATGAGCAATTAAAAAACGATTAAGCCTTAGGAGAATTTCTTCATATTTTTAAATGAGGGTGAGGCAGCTTTTTATTTATACATGAAAGTAAGAAAAGACTGGATGAAAACAAATTGATTTCGTGCACAGGGGAAAACCCTCCCCAAGACAGTCCATTTGCTGTGAGGATCAAGGGGCGGAACAATTAAGCTGGCTGCCAAGTTTACCAAGATGAAAGCCATTCAGTTCAGCAAGTTTGTCTATATGCTTGAAGCACGTATCAAGCTTGTTTGCAACTCACCAATCTCATTTTTTTACAGTACATTTTAGATACGGTAGTATGTAATCCATCAGTTTTTGGACCTTCAAGAAGGTGTGCAAAAAATAGAAACTGGAAGGTCAGGGAATAAAACCAATAACATTGCAAGCTGCAAAGCTCAAAAGAGGAGCCTCCAAAGCAAGGTGTATTACCAGAATTTGAAGGCTGGATAGCTTTTGGCTTCTTTTGATGTCTCTGGCTGATAGATGACTTCTCTCTTGCAGTCTCGTAGGGACTGAAATGAGAGACTAACAACACAGAAACAACATAAAAGAGAAGTCTCTGGAGTGGACAACAGTCTACATCCTTCTTCTTGCACTCTTCATAGTGTAGAAGTATCACTTCGGTGACTGGTTGAATGAAGATCTTCATCGTCATAGTGGTGACTCAACTGAGGAAATATGATGATGTCTTCCATGGGAGTCTGGTGTCTAGGTTCCCAGGTGGTGCCCAGTTGTTCTTGGTTATCTGAACCATTGAGCTTCCCAGGCAATCTTCTGCATCCACTGATGTTCTGCAGAGTGTTAGGTCAAAGCTCCACCCTTTTTGACCATGAGTCTCTTTGGTAGTTGCATGGTTGGACATGATTCAACTAGGGAGGTGTGTCCACTGTCCAGAATGCTGCTAGAGAACGTGCTGGTGCTTGGCTTTCTGGTTCTTTCACGGCAGATGTTGCCCACTATCGTCCAGCCTAGGTTGAGTCATTGTGTGTAAGGGGTGCCATGAGGGCCTTTGCATGACAGACGGATGTGCAATAGTTCCAGTGCATTTTTACCCAGCAAAAGTAGGAATTCAGCATCTGGATCCAGCGGTGTGAGTAGGTTGGCTATGGGCTTCAAATGAGGTGATACCAAGTGGCATCCAGATAGGGAATTTCATCTATGTCATTTACCTATTCGCATTCAATTAGTATGGGTAGACATGACTTGCTGCTGTCATCCATTGCCTCTATCATGTAGCCGTTTGCTACTCTACCAGTCACCTGTATGACTCCTGCACAAGTCTCAAGGGGGTATGAGGAGTACTTTTCATGGATACTGAACAGGTCATAGAACTCTGGCTTTGTTCATCTATGACAACATACATTTTGGCTACCTTCTGAGCTGCCCTTCCGGATACACCTGGGTCAGGCATATCTTAGTGCAGGATCTTCCTTCTTGGTCTTCTCCACACACTATTGTGCATTTAGGAGTGACTTAGGGTATTGCAGTCTTCCCCTCCTCTGTCTCCCTGCCATATGGTTTGACTCAGGGGTAAGGGGTTCTTGATGGTTTAGGTTTCCACCATCTGAGTGTAGGGCCTAGACATGTCGATTGCTACCACATGCTACCACGTTCTGTGCACTTGATCTGTGCTATACAGTCTTTGGTAAGGTGGCCTGAGGAGGTGTAGCACTTGTAGCAGACTCTTGGCAATGAGACCTGAGGAGGCACAACACTTGTAGCAGACTCTGTACCTCTTGAGCAGCTCCCTGAATTCCCTCAGTGGTTTTTCTAGGAAACCTCTACATTTCTTGAGAGGATAAGGTTTCATGTGTATGGGCATTGTCAAATAGGGTCCTCAGTTCTCTCTGTGGTGGGAGAAGGGTTGTACGGTGGAGACCCCAAGGGAGACACCTCTGTCTTATATGCCAATACTGGTTTTCTGCAATATTCATAATGCTCGGCTGGTTCCCATTTAGAGAGTTGTCTTGATTTGGCTGCTTTGGGTGAATCATCCATGTAGAAGATTGTTTCTCCTCTTGGCTATGCCTCTAATGAACCCCACAAAGGCATGAAAGGGAGGATGTTTTCCAAGATTTTCTTCATATCTTGTACCAAGTGCTGACCATTTCTATCTGATGTCGTATGGCAACTTAGCTATGATGGGCTTCATGTCCCTGGCAGTATCCAGTTGGTTGGGGCCTGGGAAGCACTGCTCAGCCTTCACTGCCTCTAACTCCTAAATGAACTCTTCCAACTCCTGCAGCTTCCGGTTGTCTCCTGCAGTTATCTCTGGGAACTTGTCCAGCTTATTGATCAGTGAATCTTCTACAGCAACTGGGCCGCTGTAGCACTGTTCAAGATTTTGTCACATTTCCTGTAATCATTTTGTGGGATCATTCAGATACGAATGCTTTAATTACTCCACATGCTTATCTGACTCCATGCCCAGCCAGTGTAGCAACATGTTGATCTCCTTCCTGGGAGGGAGCTGCTTGTCTGCTATGGCACCCTTGAACTCGGCCTTCCATACCCTGTAAAGTTTGGGTTTTGTTGTTGAACTGAGCGAGCCCTATAGCCTTCAGATCTTTGCAAGCCAGATAGTTTGTGAGGCCTGAGTTTGAGGCTTTGGGCTGAACAGTTGAAGCCGGCTCTGGTTTGCTGCTGTGGGATCTGTCCCATGGCTGGCTGTTTACTTTGCCTCCTTTGAGGGCTGGTTCAGACGGTGGCTGCTCAGGTGGCTCCTGCTTGAACATGGGATGCTGAGCTGATATTCTCTATGAGAGCAGCTGCTCGACTCTTTCTTGTGCCCAATCTCCATGTAGCATGAGAACATAAGAATAGTCTTACTGGGTCAGACCAATGTTCCATCAAGCCCAGTAGCCCATTCTCACGGTGGCCAATCCAGGTCACTAGTACCTGACCAAAACCCAAGGAGTAGCAATATTCCATGCTACCAATCCAGGGCAAGTAGTGGCTTCCCCCGTGTCTTTCTCAATAACAGACTATGGACTTTCATCCAAGAATGTATTCAAACCTTTCTTACAACCAGCTACGCTATCCACTCTTACCACAACCTCTGTGGAAGTGTCTTCCTTGGTATGTAGACCTGGAGTGTGAGCCAAGGTAGTGCATCCGTAAGTGTCCAAGCGTGTGGATCACTGTAATGGTTGGTTGCGTCCAGGGCATGTCATACCTTAGGTTTGCTTCCTTCAGATACTGGTGAAGATGGGCTTGTGTCCTTCAAATCCAAGGACTTCTCAAGTTTGGGTTGCGCCTGTGCGTTAGTAGATCCTGGGCTCTACAGCTCAAGTGAAGCATCTTCCTTTGTATGTGAACCTATAGGAGTCTTAGGCCCCTCCCAGTGCATCCCAGGATTCACCAGAAAGGGGGCCTAAGGCCCTGATTGGCCCATGTTCCTAAGAGAGGGGCCTTAGGAGGTATCTGGACCAATCAGGCTCCATGGATGACATCACCCACATGTGAGCATATGCTGCTTGCTTATCCTAGAATAAAAGCTTCAACCTTTATTGCTACCTTCATTACAAAAGGAATTAGGACAATTTAAGATTTGAAGCACCAAAAATTTTCTCTTCTTTAATTCTCTTTCCTTTAATCCCCCACTATCATCTGAGACTGACAGATATGTAAAATGAAGAGTAAAAGTGTTATTTTTATTCTTTGTAATTTGTGAGACCTTTTCTTTTTAAATACCATATAATCTAATCAGAGAATAATTAGATAATGATGGTGGAAGGGCCTTGCTACTGGAATTAAAAAAAACCCCCAGGGAGCTTAGTATTCTATCTAATTTAGAAACATAGAAACATAGAAATTGACAGCAGAAAAGGGCTATAGCCCATCGAGTCTGCCCATGCCAATGACCCACTCCCTGACTTTTACTCCCCTATTGATCCCATGTGAATATCCCATTTTCTCTTAAAATCTGACACGCTGTTGGCCTCAATCACCTGCTGAGGCAGCTCGTTCCAATGATCGACCACCCTTTCGGTGAAGAAGTACTTTCTAGCATCACCTTGAAATTTCCCTCCCCTGATTTTCAGCAAGTGTCCTCTGGTAATCGAGGGCCCTGTAAGACTGAAGATATCATCTTTCATCTCTATACGCCCCGTGATATGCTTAAAGGTCTCAATCATGTCCCCCCTCTCTCTTCGCTCCTCCAGTGAGTACATCCGCAGTTTTTTTAGTCTTTCTTCATACGTGAGATCCCTGAGCCCCAAGACCATCCTGGTAGCCATTCGCTGAACCGATTCAATTCTCAACACATCTTTCCGGTAGTGTGGTCTCCAGAATTGAACACAATACTCGAGATGAGGTCTCACCATGGATCTGTACAGTGGCATTATGACTTCAGGTTTTCTGCTGACAAAACCCCTACGGATGCAGCCCATCATTTGTCTTGCCCTGGACGAAGCCTTCTCCACCTGGTTGGCAGCCTTCATATCATCGCTAATGATCACTCCTAAATCACGTTCTATTGTGGTCCTGGACAAGGTTTCACCATTTATTGTGTAAGTTCTGTGTGGATTTTTTTTGCCTAGGTGCATTACTTTACATTTTTTAGCATTGAAGCTTAGCTGCCAAGTTGATGACCACTGTTCCAACTGCCGTAGGTCCTGCGTCATAAAGTCAGGCACACTGCTTTTGCCTACTATGTTGCATAGTTTGGCGTCGTCGGCAAACAGTGATACTTTTCCTCTAAGCCCTTGGGTCAAATCTCCTATGAATAAATTGAATAGAATCGGCCCTAAGACGGAGCCCTGAGGTACTCCACTCGTCATTGGATTCATTGGGAAGACTTATGGCCTCTTCTATTATACTGCGCTAGCAGTTTTTAGTGCGGTGAGCTACGCTGAATAGCCCGTGTTGCTCCCAATGCTCATGGGAACTCTATGAGCATCTGGAGCAGCGCAGGCTATTCAGCGTGGCTCACTGCGCTAAAAACTGCTAGCGCAGTTTAATAGAAGAGGGGGTTACAGTTTAATTCCCTTTGGAAGGTTCCCTTTAATTGAGTAAGATTTATTATCATGGTAATGCCTTAGTTCTGTAATAGGGTATTTGTGTATTGGCCAGTATAGAAATAACTCCTGGAGGGAGTATTAACCACAAAAAGAAATGATTCTGCACTTCAATCAGCAGAGCCTTGGGTTTGCCATGGCACAAAGCTGTTGTGAACTAAACTGAATTCTTGTTAAGTAAGTTATCTCCCTTACATATATAATGTGTACAGGGTATAGAAATGCAGTTGAGCCCCTGGTGTGAGCATTTCAACTGGGTCTTGCATAAGTTGGGCAGTGCTCATCGGGAGCGGCACTGAAATGACAGCGGATTTTGATTTGGTACTTTTCTGCCATGTCGAGTACTGGTCTGACATAAAGGTTGAAGAGGAGTAGGGATAGCAACGCACCTTGGGGCACTCAGTCGTGGAGTGGTTTTGGTTCAGATAGGGAGGGTCCTAATAGTATTTTTTTTTTAAATTCTTTATTCATTTTTATAACTTACATCAAGTGTAACAAAAAGTAACATCATTTTAACTTAAATATATCACTTGAAATTCTATAATTAATCATACTCAATATATTTTATCCCATTCCCTCCCAACTCTTCAATATAGCATAACACATATATCATATAATAAAGACTTTCCTAATAGTATTCTCTGCGATCTTTCATTTAAGAAGGAGGAAAACCATATCAATGCGACATCATGGATTCCGATAGAATGTAGTCTGGCTAGGAAAAGTGAGTGATCGATAGAATCAAAGGCAGCAGGAGTACCAACAGTGTATCTTTCCCTCATCCAGGATTTTCCAGCAGTCGTCTACTATGTCTAGTAGCACTCTCTCTGTGCTGTGGTGTTTTCTGAATCCTGATGTGAAGTTCTATGAAGTGTTTGTTTCCATGAAGTCTCTTAGTTGTGTGAGCACTATCTTTTCAAGTATTTTTGAGATAAAACATAAGAACATAAAAATTGCCGCTGCTGGGTCAGACCAGTGGTCCATCATAACCAGCAGTCCGCTCATGCGGTGGCCCTTAGGTCAAAGGCCAGCACCCTAACTGAGACTAGCCCTACCTGCACACGTTCTTGTTCAGCAGGAACTTGTCTAACTTTGTCTTGAATCCCTGGAGGGTGTTTTCCCCTATGAAAGACTCCGGAAGAGTGTTCCAGTTTTCTACCACTCTCTGGGTGAAGAAGAACTTCCTTATGTTCGTTCGGAATCTATCCCTTTTCAATTTTAGAGAGTGCCCTCTCGTTCTTCCTACCTTGGAGAGGGTGAACAACCTGTCCTTATCCCTTTCAGTACCTTGAATGTTTCAATCATGTCCCCTCTCAGTCTCCTCTGGTTTGAGACTGGTCTATAGTTGCTTGGATTGTCCGGATCCATGTTGGGGTTTTTTAGGAGTGGTCTCACTACATCAGATTTCTAGCTCTGTGGTATTATGCCTGAGTGTAGGGACTTATTTATTAAAGGTTGAATGGAGATCAAAAATGTTTTATTGATAGCTAGTTTTGTGGATGGGCACGGGTCTAGGATTGAGGGTGTGGGGAGTAGGGAACCTATTGAACTCTTCAAGTCATCTATGGAAACTGGTCTGAAGCTGTTTAGGGTTTTTATTTTGCATAGGATAACCTGTTGTGTAGTTTTTGAGATGTTTGACAGAGCTGTGAACTCCAAGTTTAGGGTGTCCAAGATAATATCTTGTCATGGAAGAAAGTCGAGAGGGATTCACTGTTTAAGTTTGTTTGCTGGGTGTGGTGTGATCCTTTGGAGAAGGATAACAAGTTTTTTGACAGTGAGAAGATGGCCTTTGATCTGCACAGAATCTTGGATATTAGGTTAGAGAAGTGTGCCTTTTTTGTTTGCAATTGCGCTCATTTGTATTCTTTCAGGAGGCTTTTCCAGATAGATTTGTCCTCAGTGCTATGTGTACAGTAGATAGAGATTGTGAGCTCACCAGGACGGACAGGAGGAGTGTGTGGCACGGTGGTTGAAGCTACAGCCTCAGCACCCTGGGCTTGTGGGTTCGAACCCCACGTTGCTCCTTGTGACCCTGGGCAAGTCACTTAATCCTCCATAGTCCCAGGTACGTTAGATAGATTGTGAGCCCACCGGGACAGAGAGGGAAAATGCTTGAGTACCTGATTGTACAACCGCTTAGAAAGCCTTGATAGGCAGTATATAAAATCCTAATAAACAAACTTAAACAGTGAAAAATGCTTGAGTACCTGAATAAATGAATGTAAACCGTTCTGAGCTCCCTTGGGAGAACAGTATAGAAATTTGAAGAAATAAATAAATTTATCCAGATCTAGACCTCCTTAAAAAAAAAAAAAAAAAAATGCTCAGAAGTTACAAAGAATGAAATGCCCAACACAGAGTAAATGCCAGTATATAATTCCCAGGGCATATTTGAAAAATCTGTTTTAACGTTTTAAGTTTGTCGTTTTCTCAGAGCCAGGTAACAGAATCAGGTGAGATAGGCATTTGCATACACAAAGCATAGGATCAGGTATCACTTGTTTGCCAGAGCTATTAATGATTTAACCAGAGTTGTCACATGTGGCCCAAGGTGCAAAAGGGAGACAACGCTCATTGTTCAGTGTGTACATAAGCAGATATATATGTACACACTTTGGGGTTTGTTTTTTTTACATGAAATAAGACCACCCAAAGGACTGGAACGTAATGGACGACTCACTGGAAAAAGAGGAGGACAAATTCACCTGCATATCCTTGGCAGATGACTTAGGTAGGATGGTCCAGTCACTTAGAATCAGAATAATGCAAAATGAAACTACTTGTGATCTGTCTCGTTTACATATTACTTTTACAGTTGACTTCATATCTACATTTATATCAATTGCAGCACAAATAATCATACCGCCTTCCTTGGTTTATGTTGGATTGAGGGAGGTGCTTTGGAATGCGTTCGGTGATATCTGGATTTTTAACTATTTCAAAAGTTGTGCAAAGTTATTTTAGTTCTACCTCACTGAATAAATTGTTGGAAAAAAAGAGTTTTGAAAGCTATAGACTTGATGGGATCCATGCAGGTGCAGGCTGTAATCATCCTACCAGTGGCTGTATTGCTTCTTAGTACAGAAAGGATTACAAGAGAATGACATGAAAATGGAGACATATGGTTGGGCTTGAGCAGGGGTGTCAAACGTAATCACATAGGGGCTGAAATCTAAAACACAGGCTAAGTCGGGAGCCGAATATTTTATTAAGATACTTAGGGCTCCTTTTACTAAGCCGCACTTGTGATTTTAGCGCGTGCATTGAGCTGGCGTTGGTTTTTCCACGTAGCACGGGGGTTAGCGCGCGCTAAAAACGCTACCGCAGCTTAGTAAAAGAAGCCCTAAGTCTTAGTAGAAGTATAGAGCCTTCCTCACCCTTTTCTTACCTATTACCCCTCTCACTTCTGTTATATTTAGATTTTGTTTTAATTTAATCTTCTCCTTTCTTGCTTTCAAACATTCAAAACTTGGCACCCTTCCGATAGAGAAGCTGGCGCCTGCGTATTAGATGTTCTCTACCTCAAAGGTTTGTGTTGAACACATTTATTCAATGTGTATTTCACATGTATTTAAGTTTTTTATTTGCTGTTTTTCTATACCACCTATTCAGCACACAACATTCCTCTTGCTATCTTCAAATTCATAGTAACATAGTAGATGACGGCAGATAAAGACCCAAATGGTCCATCCAGTCTGCCCAACCTCATTCAATTTAAATTTTTAAATTTTTTTTTTTAAATTTTTCTTCTTAGCTATTTCTGGGCAAGAATCCAAAGCTTTACCCGGTACTGTGCTTGGGTTCCAACTGCCGAAATCTCCGTTAAGACTTACTCCAGCCCATCTACACCCTCCCAGCCATTGAAGCCCTCCCCTGCCCATCCCCCACCAAACGGCCATATACAGACACAGACCGTGCAAGTCTGCCCAGTACTGGCCTTAGTTTAATATTTAATATTATTTTCTGATTCTAAATCTTCTGTGTTCATCCCACGCTTCTTTGAACTCAGTCACAGTTTTACTCTCCACCACCTCTCTCGGGAGCGCATTCCAGGCATCCACTACCCTCTCTTAAAAGTAGAATTTCCTAACATTGCCTTATTTCTCAAACGTGCTGCTCTCACGCTCCACTGTCACCACTTCAGCTGTCAATCTCATCATGTATGTGCTGCTGGGACTGGGGCATTGCGTTCACGCACTTGGAGTGCTGCTGGGACTGGGGTAGAGAATGACACGATGACTGTTACCCACGGCTAACCCACCAGAAAGGGGAAAACAATTAACTGGTTGCTGCAGGTACAGGGACAAGGCCATTCACCACCCCATGGAGCAGTGAGTGGCCTTGTCCCTGCAGTAAAGGATCTGCCGAGTTGCTCCCTTCATGATCGCACGTGCAGCAGCAGGTGCCCCCCTCGCAAGTCCAGCAAGCAGCCACCCTCCCTATCGCGAATGGAACTTCCCCCCACCCTTGTGTTCACTACCAGGGATTCCATTTATAAACAGGCCCCCCTCCAGAGGGATCATCTCCCTGGTCCATAGCCGATAACTCTTGGTCTTCTGAATGGGAGGCTGTATCACCATTCAGGGAAGCTTCACTTTGGGACAGCAAAGGGATCAGATCTGAGTTCCTGACTGAAGGACCATCATAGTCCAGAACAGTCTTTGCTTTGAGGGAGGAAGCGCTCTGAGGCTCCAGTGAGGGCTGCACGTTGGTCTGCTCACTTGAAGAACTGAACCAGTGGATTTCTGCCTTGTGCATAAACCTGCCAGAGGAGAAAAATAAACTTTGGGGGTAAAGACCTGACAAGGCAAGTCTCCCTGTCCTTCCTTTTCTTGGGCTGCAAAGCTTCCACACACTTACAGTGCACATAACAATAACATAAAAATTAATTTATGAATTGCTACCTTTCAGTTCTATACGATTTACAATAAAAAGCTGAACATTTGTATCAGCAAATTACATTCATACAAAATACATGTAAAAGCATTATCAGTGCTAAATTATTAAAAATTATTATACTAAATTATTGAAATTACAGAAATTTAGCAAAGGTTTTAATAATTTCCTGAAATGCATACATGAATCAGCCTGTAGAAATAATGAACGAAATTCAGCATCCCAAGAGGCTGATAGGAAAGCAATCTTCACATTTAGAAAAATTCTTGTCTACTAAGTCTTCAGTTTCTAAATAAATAAAGAGATTAGGTTCTTACCTTTTTAATATCTTTTTCTAGTAGATAGGTGTGTCATTCTGGACAGTAGGATATTCTCCCAAGGTTCATGAGCCTTGCTAAAGGTTTTCATCTCCTCCAGAGGGTTCTGCTGCCCCCATGAGAAGGAGGGGTATGGGGAGACTCCCCAAACTACAGATCTTTTTGGCTCAGAAGTTATAACAAACATGTTAAACATTTTAATTGAACAATCCAAACATCGAAATAACCATACCAATCAGAAACATTTATGGAGGTCAAACATTCCCTAGAGGTTTGACTGACATCAAAATCAGTTTTGATTCAAACTTTCTGATTGAGACAGTAGGCAGGCAAAGTAAATAACTGACTGGGCAGGGCTCCAGAATGACACACCTATCCACTAGAAAAGTTATTAGCAAAGTAAGAATCTAATCTCTTTTTCTAATGCAATTTTTGTATCATTCTGGGCTGTAGGGATGTACAAAAGCAGTCCCAGAAATCTAGGGCGGGACCACTGCACCTGCTCGTAACACTTGAGGACCCAAACACAATATCCTCCCTTGCTGCCATATCCACTCAGTAGAACTTGGAGAACGTATGCAGAGTGGACCAGGTCACTGCTCTACAAATCTCCCCAGGAGAAATCATCCAAGCTTCTACCCATGAAGAAGCCACGCTGACAAAATGGCCATCCATATCCATCTTGAGATGGTACCATCTAGCCTGACTGGTCTGCACAAATAAATGGTATGACATTCGGAACTCATTGGTAACCTCTAGATAACATAGGATGACTCTCCTCACATCCAGTTTTCTTAGAATCCGGTCCTTTTTCTTTGATCCTGTGGTCTGGAATGCTGACAATCTTACTTCTTGGTTGACATGAAATGCCAAAACTGCCTTTGGCAAAAAAGATGGGACCATGCATAAGGAAATTCCCAACTCCGTTACCTTGAGAAAGGGCTCCCTGCACGACAGGATCTACAGCTTAGAAATTCATCTTGCTGACATAATGGCCATGAGGAAAATGGTCTTGATGGTAAGATTTAACAAGTATACCTCCTGAATAAGTTCATATGGAACCTGACTGACGCTGTGCAAAACCATGTTAAGGTTCCACAATGGAAACAGTTGCTGTACTGGTGGTCTGAGCCTTAGTTCTCCCTTTAAGAATCTGGCTACATCTGGATGAGAAGCCAGGGGAATTTTGCATGCAAGGGCTCTGAAACACAAAAGGCCCACCACTTGCACCCTAAGTGACCCCACTGTAAGGCCTCTGTCGAGACCTGTTTGGAAGAAAGCAAGCACCACCGTGATCGAAGCACTAAACAGCTCCACCTTCTCTTTCGTGCGCCAGTGTTGAAAAGTCTCCCATGCTTTAGCATAAGCAGAGACCATCATAGTGTTCTTGGCCCTTAAGAGAGTAGCAATGACTACCTCTAAGTATCCTTTATGTTTTAATGCCGCGCAACCAAGAGCCATGCCATAAGACTAAAACAATCTGGATCTTCTGTGACCACTGGAAACACAGTTAAGAGCACAGACAGAAGGAATTTCAACCAGCGACTGGGAAAAGATGATTAGAAAAATAAAATTACCAGACAACAAAAAGTAGGAAAAATGATTTTATTTTCAATTTAGTGATTGAAATATAATAATAATAACAATAATAACTTTATTCTTCTATACCGCCACAGTCGAGAAGACTTTTAGGTGGTTCACATCGAAGAAGGCTGGACAATCAGCGAATTACAGAATGCAAGAAGAGGGGTGGGGGGGGGTACAACTTATTACATGAGAAATAGATAAGAGGACAACATATTACACAGAGGTTGAACAGAGGGAACATATAACTTATAAGTGGTGAGGTTTCAGTTTAGGAGATGAATATGTCAAATAGTGTGGTTTTAATTGCTTTCCGGAATGTGCTGTAGGTCAGCCTGGTTCCGTTAATGTAATTTCCCAGCCAGGACTGCTTGCTTGGTACATGAAGGACCTGTTCAAGAAGGATTTGTATTTGCAGCCTGTGATCTTTGGGTATGTAAATATGTTACGGTTTCTGGTTGGTCGTGAGGGGTTGTGTAATGTGAAATGTGGTAGTAGGTAAGAAGGCGCTAGTCCCCAGGCCTATTTGAAACAAATACAGGCAAATTTGAATAGTATTCACGCCTCCACTGGCAACCAGTGCAGTCTTCTGTAGTAAGGTCTAATATGGTCGTTTTTCCTCAATCCGAAGATCAAGCGAACTGCAGCGTTTTGCCCTATTCTTAATCTTTGTACTGTTTTCTTTGGGATACCTAGATAAATGATGTTGCAGTAGTCCAGAATTGATAGGATCAGAGACTGCACCAGTAATCTAAAGGATGTGGCATCAAAGTATTTTTTAATGGTCCTTAGTTTCCACAGAGTACAAAAGCATTTTTTCACCACTAAGTTCATGTGGTCAGCCATGGTTAGGTGTGTGCCCAGTGTGATTCGCAGTATTTTTATGGTTTTGGAGATTGGGTATTCGTGGCCGTTTAATTGTAATGATGTTCTAGTAATTTTGTCCTTGGGGGTTGCCAAGAAGACTTTTGTCCTTTCTGTGTTTAGTTTCAGTTTGAAGTCGATTGTCCATTTTTCGATTTCGGTCATTTATGTGAGAAAGGTGATCTATAGTTTCTTTTGTTATGTCATTTAAGGAGATATAGATAGATATATCATCTGCATATATATAATAGTTTAAGTTTAACTTTTGCAATAGATGGCCTAGGGGTGAGATGTATATGTTGAATAGTGTGGGTGATAGTGGGGAGCCTTGGGGAACCCCCGAGGGGTTTTCCCATGGTTTAGAATAATTCCCATCGCTGGCCACTCGGTATGATCTGTTTGTTAGGAATTCCTGGAACCATTTCTTTACTTTTCCCGAGAGCTCCATTGCGTCTAGGCATAGTAGCATTATTTCGTGGTCTACTAGGTCAAACGCACTACTAAGGTCTAACTGTAAAATCAGAGCGCTTGTACCTTTGCTGAAAAGAGCATAGAGGTGTTTTAAGATGGAAGCTGTAACTATTTCCGTACTGTATCCTTTCCTGAAACCTGACTCATGTTCACTAAGCATGGTAAATTTATCTAGGTAGTTCACTAGTTCCAAGTTGACTAATCCTTCCTGTAGCTTAGTGAATAGGGGGATGCTCGCTATAGGTCTGTAGTTGGATGTTAGGGCTATTGAGTTTTTCTGATCTTTGGGGATAGATGTGATCAGTATGTGTCCCATATCCTCATTCAATATTCCATTAGTAAGAGTAGTTAGCCAGGCGAATAGTTCCTTTTTAAAATCAGGTGGAGCAACTTTCATGATCTTAGAGGGACATTCATCCAGTAAGCAGTTTGATTTAGAAACATAGAAACATAGAAAAAAGCAGCAGAAAAGGGCTATAGCCCACCAAGTCTGCCCATTCCAAGTATCCCCTCACCTGAATTTACTCCCTTAAAGATCCCACGTGAGTATCCCATTTTCTCTTAAAATCCGTCACGCTGCTGGCCTTTATCACCTGGAGTGGGAGTCTGTTCCAATGAACCACTACTCTTTCGGTGAAGAAGTACTTCCTGGAGTCGCCATGAAACTTCCCTCCCCTGATTTTCAGCGGATGCCCTCTGGTAGTCGAGGGTCCCATGAGCCAGAAGACATCATCTTCTGACTCGATGTGTCCCGTGATGTACTTATATGTTTCAATCATATCTCCCCGTTCTCTTCTTTCCTCAAGTGAGTACTGCCGCAATTTTTTAAATCTTTCTTCATACGTGAGATCCTTGAGCCCCAAGACCATCCTGATGGCCATTCGCTGAACCGACTCGATCCTCAGCACGTCCTTTCGGTAGTGTGGTCTCCAAAACTGAACACAGTACTCCAAGTGAGGCCTCACCATGGCTCTGTACAACGGCATCATAACTTCAGGTCTCCTGCTGACAAAACCTCTGCGGATACACCCCATCATTTGTCTTGCCCTGGAGGAAGATTTAGTGTATTTATTGAACAAAGTTAAGAATTGGTGCCAGTTTGGGAGCTCGAAATGGTTCCAGAGCATGTCTGCTCTGGACTCTTGTTCATGGGATCCAAAATGGAATTCTGTGTTGGTTTTGGGCGTAGGTATTGGTTCTCTTAGGTCAGTGATTTTATTTTTAAATAAATTAGCTAAGGTTTGAGCAGATGGAGTGCACTCATTGTGCTTTTTTAGGATCCGAGATGTGTCTGTTATCGTTTTTACTAGTTTGAACAGTTCTTTACTATTTATTTTAGATGTGCCTAATTTCTGTGCGTAATGTTTTGTGCGTTTTTCTTTGATCAGAGTTTTGTATTTTTTCATTTTTTGTTTCCAGTTTGTCCTGTCTTTATCTTTGTTTGTTTTTTTTCCAGATTCTCTCCAATTTTCTTAGTTCCTGTTTGCAAACTAATAGTTCTGAATCGAACCACTCATTTAACGCTCTCTCTTTTTGTATGATTGATATGGTGCTAATTGATCTAATAGTTCCTTACTGAACTTTTCCCATCTTTTTGGGAAATCCTGTATTTCCTCAGTTATGGGTCGTAGTTTGTAATGAGTCCAGAATTCAATTGGGTCTATGGAACCACGACTGGTTATTGTTTTTGTGTTTTCGCTTCTGTATTTAGGTTGGGGTGGCTTCTTTTGCCAGCATAGGGCGAACTTGCCTATATAGTGGTCTGACCAGATGCATTTTCCCCAGGTCCCTGTGTAGTATTGAATTTTTGGTTCGGGGGTTTCCTTTTGAGAAAAGGTAATTATGTCTAGTTGATGCCCCTTCTCATGAGTTGTCTCTGTGTCTGGCATTGAGAAATTGAGCGACATTAAGAAGGCGTTGATTTCAGTCACTTCTGATTTGCCCACTTGCTCTAGGTGTATGTTTATGTCACCCAATAGCAGGTTGTATGATCCTTTTAGGGTGTTTACAGTATGGAATTCGAAAAATTTTTCTCTGGCATTTGTCCATTTTTGGGGGGGATATACAATAATGTCGCGCTTAGTGACTCTTCTAGTTGGGCATTGGTGATCTTGCAAGTTAGTATTTCTAGGTTTTCCAAAGTTTTGGAATCTATCTTGTAATCGAAGGATTCTTTTAAGATGATTGCTAGACCCCCCCTTTTTTTTCAGCTTCTTGATAGTGGAAGTATTTTGTATCCCTGTGGTAGAATCTCTTTCATGATGATGTCGGTGTCGGAGATCATCCATGTTTCTGTCAGAAACAGGAAGTCTGGATTTGTTTGTACTATCCAATCATTTATTATTTGTGCTTTATTTCTCACGGAGCGGGTATTTAGATAGAATCCTTTAAAGTTTTCATAGTTGGTTGAGGTGGGAGTTTCATTACATATTAGCTTTTTTAGATTTCTGTTTTTGGTTTTATTTCTGTGAGGTTTGAAAGGTTTGCGGGTGGTGTTTGCCACCGGGATTTGAAGTGGGCCTTGTTCTAGACAGTTTTGCAAAATTCGGTGGGGACCTGTTGATTTGGGTAGCTTAGTTGGTTTGTGCCAGGAGAGGTGGGTAGGAATTGGTTGAGGGTGTTTTTCATCGTTGTCCCAGCATCTAGAGCAGATTAGGTACAGTACTCCTTTTAACAATTGGAATTTGTTGAAAATTGCCATTTTGTCTGGTGGCGTGAGGTTAATTTGACAAAAATTTTTTTTTTAATGCTATAGCTGATTTTTTTATTTTTGTGCAGTAACAGGTTGTGCTTAAGGTTGAACAATAGATAGACTTAAGAAAGACTTAAAGTTGAACAATAGATAGACTTGTCATGCGGTGACTGGTTAAATTTGTCATGCAGTAGCAGGCTATACTTTTGGTTTAACAGTGGATAGGTTTGTCATGCAGTAGCATGCTATACTTTTGGTTTAGCAGTAGACAGACTTGTCATGCAATAACAGGTTTTACTTTTTGTTGACAATAGGTGTACTTATTTTGTACTGGATAATATTCGTCATGCAGTGATTGGTTAAACTTTTTTATTGGTAGTAGATGTGCTTTTTCATGCAGTACCTATGGTGGTTTTGAGAATTTACATCTGCTGCCTACGAGTATTTTGCATTATTCAGAAAGAAATACATTTGTTTCTATTTCTCTGGTGTTTAACTGCATGCAGAGCCCAGCATCTTAGGGCTTCATTTGTGTATACTAGGACTTTTAGTTTGTGGTCCTGTATTTGCATAGCATTTATCTGTGTTCTGCATGTGTGACCAAAGCCAGGTGTTCTGGTGGGAATGAATGTTGAGAAGTGCCACACATGTACTTTGTGAAGTTTAATTTTGTGGTTAACCATTATGTATTGTTAATAAAATTATATTGTGTGTATTTATGAAAAATGAATAGAAAAAATGGCATTACAATTAGTACTATTATTACGAGGGCAGGGTCAGGGCTAGAGCTTGGGCACCCCCATTTTGAAAAGTTGGCTCCTATGGTTGGAAAGTAATGATGTTGGTAAACACATGCCTGGAGCTTTAATTAGAGGTGTGGAGGGGCATAATCAACAGAAATGTCTAAGTCCGTTTTGGGCCTAGGGTGCTAGTTGCCCAAAGTCAGCAGTGTCCAAAGTCCATTCTTGAAAAATACGTCCAAA
This sequence comes from Geotrypetes seraphini, assembly GCF_902459505.1. Lineage (NCBI taxonomy): Eukaryota > Metazoa > Chordata > Amphibia > Gymnophiona > Dermophiidae > Geotrypetes > Geotrypetes seraphini. The sequence continues at coordinate 146,566,742 of NC_047084.1, forward strand.
ACCTTTTTTTTCCTGAAAATCGTCTACTTCTATGTCCAGCCATTTGATCGACCAGACCGCTAGTATGTCTATCTTTATACTACATTCTTGTCCATAAAAATCATCCAAGTCCCAAACGCCTAGAACAAGATCTTTTGGACGTGGGAGGGGCCAGCAAAGTGATGGACTGGCCACCCAGACATGGCAACAGAGTAGTGGGGCATCTTACAGGGCACTGCTGTGAACTTCACAAAAAGGGTGCCACATAAACATCTCACCACAACTCCCTTGCAGATCATGGTGAGTCCCTCAAAACCTACCATACCCACCTATCTACAATGGCTGCCGGTGCAACCGGTATGGCAGTACAGTAGAGTTTTGGTTTTTTTTGGTGGACTCACATTTTTCACTATGAATGCAGTGGTTAGAGTGGCTTATGGGCCTGGGTCCTCCTCTCTATGGTTCACTAGCCCACCCCCCAGGCTACTTAAGACACCTCTGTGCAGCTCTACTAGGCTTTCCTATGCCAGGTGCTAACGTTCTAGAGGCAGTGATCACTTGGGGAGTGTGTGTTGGTTTGAACTTTGTGTCTGCAGTGGTTATCTGGTCACTTTGGATACCTTCTGAGCACTTAGACTTGGGGTGACGGGTCAAAAGCGTGCGAGGACAAAGGTGCGCTGACAACCGAGCGCAGGGCTTAATCGCGCTGAAGAAAAACCGTATTTTAAAGGGCTCTGATGGGGGTGTGTGTGGGGGAACCTCCCCTCTATTTAATAGGGATCGCGCTGCCTCATGCTGCCATGCTGGGGAGTGTGTGTGTACGGGGTGTAACCCCTCACATTATACTGAAAACTTAACTTTTCCCCTAAAAAACAGGGAAAAAGTTAAGTTTCCAGTATAATGAGGGGGGTTACAACCTCCCAAACGCCAGCGCAATCTCTATTAAATAAAGTGGGGGTGTTCCCCACCAACACCCCCCTTCGGAGCCCTTTAAAATACGGGTTTTCTTCGGCGCGATTAAGTCCTGCGCTCAGTTGTCTGTGCTCGGTTGTCGGCATGCCTTTGTCCTCGCGCGCTTTAGACTATGAACCAAGACTTGGGTTTAGATCGCCTGTCACTATGTATAAGTTCCGTCCAGGCAGCCTCATCAAACTTTCAGTTTTTTACTAAGGTGCGCTAAACGATTAGCGCGCGCTATATGCTAACGCATGCATGTTAGTCTATGGACGCGTCAGTGCACCTTAGTAAAAGAGGGGAGTCGGCCCACATCCCGCCCTAACCACTCCTTCAAAAATGTCCCTTTCAGCTATGGGCGCACAGTGGGATTTAGAGGCCTAAAAACCCATTTCGATTATTGGCATTTGGACGACCTGTCTTTTGGGAGGGTTTTTAGACGTATTTCTGTTTCAACTAAGAGCCCCACAGGGTATAAGATGGATTCCTTGATTTGTAACCATCTTTGTGAAGAAATGTGAAGAAATGTTTTCTCAGGGTTTCCGCAGCTGACATCGTGCTTGTTGCAGGTTTCCAGGTCTCACTGCATTTTGTCAGGTAGAAACTGACATTTCAGCCATCGTGCTGTGACTTTCTTCAGGGTATGCTGTGAGGTCTGCAGTGGGTTCACTGACCTTACTGGAAATAGGGCAGTCCATTGGTCACCAATTTGAATTTCCATTCTATGGAAAAGAAAAAAAAAAGAGATCAACTGATTTTCCCACCAAATTTCAAATTGGTGACCAACGGACTGCCCTGTTCTGAATAAGGTCAGTGGACCCACTATTTACAAAGACATCCTGTAGACCTCATAGGGTGAGCATGTGGCAAAGAATCTTGTGCAGTGGCGTACCAAGGGGGGGGCGGTCCGCCCCGGGTGCAGCCCGGTCCCTATCGCGCTCCCACCTCCCAGTGAGAGCAGCAAACCTAACCTCCAGTAGCAACTGTCATCAGCGACGCTGCACCAGCAGGAGAAAGCCGCAAAGCAGCCGACGCTACTGGAGGGAGGTTTGCTGCTCTCGCTGGGAGGGTCGGAAAGGTTCACTTGGGGGGAAGAGATAGGAGGGTCAGCGGGGGTTCGGCTGGGAGGGGAGAGAAGCGGTCTGCCTCGGGTGCTCCAAGGCCTGGTGCCATTATCTTCTTCGGGCAGTAGCAGCGTTTACAATTTAATGCTGTTGCCGGCTTCAGGCCTTCCTCTCTGCCGGGTCCTGCCTACTTCCTGTTTTCATGAAGACAGGACCCAACAGAGAGGAAGGCCTGAAGCCGGCAACAGCAGTGAAATGTGAATGCTGCTGCTGCCCGAAGAAGTTCAGGACACCAGGCCTTGGGTGACAGAAGGAGGAAAGGGAGCAAAGGGGGAGAGAATTGGGGAGAGTGTTGCTCTACTCAACTGGAGGGAATGAAAGGAGATGCCAGGGCTTAAAGGGAAGAAGAGACGCCAGGGCATGGAGGGAAGGAGGAAGGTATGCCAGATCAAGGGAAAAGGAAGGGGGAAAGGAAGGAGGAGATGTCAGAGCATGGAGGGGGAGGGAGAGATGGAAGAAAAGGAAAGGAGAGAGATGCCGGGGATCAGGGAAGGGATGATGCCAGACTGTGAGGTGGGAAGGAAAGAAAGGAGAAGAGAGAGATGCCAGAGCATAGGGGAGGGGGTGGTGACAGAGAGAGAAAAAATGAAGAGGTGACAGAGTTGAAATCAATCATGTACAAAGGAGAGAAGAGGCACGGGATAGATAGTTTATGGAAGGAGCATAGAAAGAGGGAAGATGCCATATGGAAGAGAGAGAGAGAGAGAGAGGGTGCACACTGGATAGAAAGAGCACAGAGGGCAGTGAATGGAAGGGGCAAGATAGAGGGTGAACAGTAGATGGAAGGGGTAGAGAGAGGGAAACAGACACTGAATGGAAGTGTGGGGGAGAGGAAGGACAGCTGCTGAATGGAAGTGTGAGGGAAAGGGGGAGCAGATGCTGGAAGGAAGTGGGGAGGATAAAGAAAAAAAGGGCACATGCAGGATTTAGGGAAGAGGATAGAGTTAGTTACTGGAAGGAGTGAGGGAAAGAGGTGGCAAGCTAGAGGTAGACACAGTGAAAGAGGGAAATTGAGGACTGAATAGTAAAAAAGAATTTAGACAAAGGCAGAAAATAAATTGAGAAGGAAGACCAGGGAAGAACAGGAGGAAGGGAGCGGAGAGAGATGCCAGAGCAGGGGGGAAGGAGAGGAGACAGATACCAGACCAATGGGGTGAAAGGAGAGATGGAAGGGGGAGGCATACAGTTTCTGGAAGGGGCATAGAAGGAGAGAAGATGTCATATAGGGGCAGGCAGTGGATGGAAGGAAGAGAGTAATAAGATGAGGAAAGCAGAAACCAGAGAAGACAAAGGTAGAACAAAAATTTTCTATTTATTTATTGCTCTAGTCTAGGAGACATGTATCACTGTTTCTGTGGTATTGCATTGTATGCAGAGTCCAGTTTCTTGCTGGTTCAATTTAACCTTTGTCTATGTATTTCTATTTTATCCCCCCTTTTATAAAACTGTGGAGCGTTTTTTAGCGCCAGCCGTGGTGGTAGCAGCTCTGATGCTCAGAATTCTATGAGCGTCAGAGCTGTTACCACCGTGGCTAAAATCCACACTACAGTTTTGTAAAAGGGGGAGGGGTAAGTTTGTGATTACTTATTCCATACTAGGCGAAGGTGTTTTCTGTGTTCTGTATATTCGAAAGGCATGGTTTTCTGTTAGGATTGACTGCAGGATTGATCTGTATTAGTCTGGCTTGTTTAGTTTTACAATGGGTGTATTGCTGTTGTACTTCTCACTGCAGTATGTAAGATGCTGCCTTTTCCTAGGTACTCATATGTGACGTGTGGCTTGTTACTAAAAATCATGTTTTTCGTACAGATGGGGGGGGGGTGTGCCAAAAAATGATGGGCCCCGGGTGTCACACATGCTAGGTACGCTACTGATCTTGTGTAGACTTTACAGGCAGAAGGTGGTCATTAGCTTGGAATCTGTACCAGGGGAAATGCTGCAGTGCAAAAGGGAATGGGGAAGCAGTTCCAGAAAACCAGTCTTACTTGCAAGGAAACCTTTTGTGTATCAGGGCCTGAATATTGACCTGAAAGTGGTTCTGGAGAAGCGTGGAGAAGGGACATGGCAGAGAACGTATGGTTAAAAATATCCCTCTCAAAAATTGCTCCTCTTGAATCCCTACCGGGTTTCCAAAGCACCATTCCTATAGGTTTGAACACTCCACCCTATTTCTTGGACAGTCCTAACACCTTTACAATGCTTTTTCCCTGAATTATTTTTCTTGAGGTGCAATATGCAGGATTTTAATCAAGGTTGATTGGCTGCTTCACCAATTGGTAGCTTCTGATTAGCTACTTCACAGGGTGCAGCAGGTAATTATAGTAACATAGTAGATGACGCTGATAAAGACCTGAATGGTCCATCTAGTCTGCCCAACCTGATTTAATCTAAAAGTTTGTTGGGGTTTTTTTTTTTTCCTTCTTCTTCTTAGCTATTTCTGGGTAAGAATCCAAAGCTCACTCTAGTCCATCTACAATCTCCCAGCCATTGAGGCCCTCCCAGCCCATCCTCCCCTAAACGGCCATATACAGACACAGACCATGCTAGTCTGCCCAGTACTGGCCTTAGTTCTTCTATATTTACTGTTATTTTCTGACTAGTGTTTAAGTCCGTTACATTAACGGGTGCTAGAATATATGTCTGCCTGTCTTTCTTTCTGTGTCTCTCCCTGCCCCTGTCTGTCTGTCTTTTTTTCTTTGTCTCTCTCTCTTTGGCTGCTGTCTGTCTGTTTTTTTTTTTATTTGTCTCTCTCTCCTTGGCTGCTGGCTGCCTGTCTGTCTGTTTTTCTTTGTCTCTCTCTCATTGGCCGCTGGTTGCCTGTCTTTTTTTCTTTGTCTCTCTCTCCTTGGACGTTGTCTGTCTGTCTGTCTTTCTCCCTGACTCCCTGTTTTTCTCTGTTGCGCCCTGCCTGCCTGTCTCTCCATGACCCCTTCTGCTCCCCTTCCAGAGCAAAGCATGATTGCTGTCTGCCCCCCAGCACAACCCTCCCCCCAAAGCAGTCCCCTTTCCCTCTCCCCCTCCACTTCTTACCAGTATGGGACACCTCGCAGCATCCACACGACACCCTCCTGTCGTTGCTGAGATAAACTGCCGCTCAATCCACTGCATGCGCCCCATGCTGGCGCACGCGCCACAAATGGAATGCAGTCACAGAGGCACACATCATGGTGGCAGGGATCATGGCATCCTAAGTGCGCATGCACACTTAGGGTTTTATTATAAAAGTTTCTAGATCCTGTGTTCATCCCACACTTTTTTGAACTCCGTCACCGTTTTCCTCTCCATCACCTCTCTCGGGAGCGCATTCCAGGCATCCACCACCCTCTCCGTAAAGAATAATTTCCTTACATTGCTCTTGAGTCTCCCACCCCTCAACCTCAAATTATGTCCTCTGGTTTAATCATTTTCCTTTCTCTGGAAAAGATTTTGTTCTACGTTAATACCTTTCAAGTACAGTCAAACCTCGGTTTGCAAGTAACACGGTTTGCGAGTGTTTTGCAAGATGAGCAAAACACTCAAGCAAACCTTAACTCGCAAAACGAGCATTGACTCGATTAGCGAGTGAGTCCACCCCAAGAACCAGCTTACCTTCCCTTGTGGCCCACCTCCAAACCCTTACCTCCAGTGGACACCGGATGAGAGGAGCAGGAGGCTGGCAGCAGAGAGCAGTAGTACCGGGAACAGGAAGTACTCCTGCAAGGGTGGGGCCGGGGGAGTAAAGGGCACCTCCATGCTATCGGCCTCACTTGGCAGCAGGGCCGCGGGACTGGTCTCCGAGTCTTTCAGCTGCAGCATGCCGGCTGCGATTCGGAGCTCCCCTCCCACCACACTGCGACTGTTTACAACCACCTCTTCCGGCCTCTCTCCCATTGGCCCATGTCACGGATGTGGTGCGTCGGGCTGGCTTCTCCGCACAACACGTTAGCCGGACGTTGGCGAGAAGCATGGGAGCTTCCCCCGCTGCCAGATTGGAGCACTTCTGATGTCGCCCTGGTAATTTTGTGCGCCAGGTTTGGGCAGCGCGGTGAAGATGAGAGTGCTTAAATGTGGAGGTAAGAAACCATCCGCCCACCACACGAGTGCAGGCAGCTGCTGGGGGTAAGTGGCGGCTTTCATTCTTTCCACAGTTGTGGGACAGTTTGGCACCAGAGCCAGAGAGGTAGGTTGGCAGCGAAAGAGGCGGGCTGGAGATAGAGGAAGGCTTTCTTGTACAATAATGCACAGAGGGAGGAGGGAAAGCTGTTTGGGGGCCAGCGACTGATGCTGTGTTCTCCGGTATGGGTGGATTAGATGCAGAAATCCGAGGTAGATACTGAAAGTTTGCAGGGGAGGGTGAGCTTTTATTTGCAACATAGGCCTGTTTTGGGGATGTGGAACGAATTGTCCGAGTTTCCATTACTTGCTATGGGGAAAGTTGCTTTGATATACGAGCACTTTGGATTACGAGCATGCTCCTGGAACGGATTATGCTCGTAAACCAAGGTACCACTGTATTTGAACGACTGAATCATATCTCCCCTGTCCCTCCTTTCCTTCAAGGTATACATATTCAGGGCTTCCAGTCTCTCCTCATATGTCTTCTTGCACAAGCCTCCTATCATTTTTGTCGCCCTCTTCTGGACTGCTTCAAGTCTTCTTACGTCCTTCACCAGATACGGTCTCCATAACTGAACACAATACTCCAAATGGGGCCTTACCAATGACCTGTACAGGGGCATCAACACCTTCGTCCTTCTACTGGTTATGTTACCGACTAACCAACCAATCCCCCATCATGCGGAGGCTGACTGACCAACTAATGAAGGGGCTTGCCGACTAACCAACCAACCCCCCATCTCCTCTCTCTCCTGTACCTTGTTTTAATGTCAGGCGGGATGCCCACTTCCTCCTGTCTCAGGTCGACCTCTCCCCAAAACAAAACCCTGATGGTCTAGTGCAGGGGTGCCCAACGCGTCGATCGCGATCGACCAGTAGCTCAGGAAGGCAACTCGAGTTGATCGCACTCTGTTGCCGTCCTGATCTACGGGCCGATCAGCCTTCCTCTCCAGTGTTCTCCCTAGGGCCTTTTAGCTGGGCGGTCCGCCCAGCTGTCATCTGCCGCTGCTGAACATGAAAAAAAAACCCAAAAAAACCGGCTTGGAGATTTCAGCCCCTAGCGAACTTATGCTCCGGGCTCTAACGTGTGCGTGCAGGCTTCTCTTCTCTTCCCTCCGAAACCGGAAGTTATGCCCGGGGAGGGGGAGGGGGGGGAGAAGGGAAGCCGGCACGCACATGTTGAGAGCCCTGAAGCAAGCGTTCGCTACGGGCTAAGGCGGGAGACATGTTAGTGAAGCATTTCCTCTTCTTGCTGCCGGGTCCTGCCTACTTTCTGTTTCCGCGAAGGCAGGACCCGGCAGCATTTCCCCCAACAGTTCCTCGCGATGCTGGTCGGCCGAAGCAGGGAGAGGTTGGGGCGGCGTCGGCTTTTGGGCGTGTTATTGGCGTCGGCTTTCGGGCCTGTTATTGGTGGCGGTTTGGGTCCTGGTCCCCGATGGCAGTTTGGGTCCCCGATGGCAGTGGCAGTGTCTTGGGGGAGGGCAGGGAGAAAGAAAGAAAGAAAAAGGGCAGGCAGGGAGACAAAGGAAAGAAGAGAAACAGAAAAAAAGGAAAGGGAGGCAGAGAAAGAAAGGGCAGGGAGAGAGGAAGGAAAAGTTGGGGGAGGGAATGAGGTGTGGAGGAGAGGAAGCATACAGGCTGAAAGAAGGGAAGAAAGACTGGATGCACAGTCAGAAGAAAGTGCAACCAGAGACTCATGAAATCACCAGACAAGGTAGGAAAAATGATTTTATTTTAAATTTAGTGATCGAAATGTGTCTCAGTTTATATCTGCTGTCTATATTTTACACTAAGGTCCCCTTTTACTAAACCGCAATAGAGTTTTTTTAGCGCAGGGAGCCTATGAGCGTCGAGAGCAGCGCTGGGCATTCAGCGCAGCTCCCTGCGCTCTAAAAACTTCTATCGTGGTTTAGTAAAAAGGGAGGGGGGTATATTTGTCTATTTTTGTATGGTTGTTACTGAGGTGATAGTGCATAGAGTCATCTGCTTTGACCTCTTTGAAAAACCCTGGAATAGGAATGATAATTAACATTTTCTATGCGTACAGTGTGCGTTGTGTTTTTTTTTAAATTTTATTGTTGGTAGATCATTTTGACTTGGTCATTTTAAAAGTAGCTCGCAAGCCCAAAAAGTGTGGGCACCCCTGGTCTAGTGGGCCCTCTCACCAACCCCACGCCCCCCTTCCTTTTTAGAAGTTCTGCAGGAAGGATGCACTCTGCTTCCCCCACCTGTTCAAAACGGCAGGCCTTCCCTTTCCCGGTGCACCCTGGAATGCACTGGGAGGGGCCTAAGGCCCTGATTGGCTCAGGTGTCTAAAGGCCCTCCTCTTTCTGGGAGCGTCCTTAGACGCCTGTGCCAATCAGAACCTTTGGCTCCTCTCCATGCATTCCAGGAAGCGCCCGAACCGGTTACGCCGCCCCTTTTGAAGAGGCGGGCCGAGGCAGGAGGGAGTGGCTATTCCTCCTGCCGACCAATCTAAAAAGTAGTCGGCAGGGGGTGGGGCCACTAGATTGCCAGGGTTTTGTTTTTGGTGGGAGGCCAATGAGCTGAGCTCGCAGGAGGTGCCGACGACGTCCATTCCTACGGTAGATTCTTGGCCGAGCAGGCTTGCGCTTGCGCGTGTGACGTCGTTGCGTAGAGCGAGCGCGCCACTCCCCGGCACTTTCTCGCTGCGGTAGGCGTGCGGGGCGCCGGCTCTGGCTAGGAAAACAAAGCGTCCAGTTGACAGAGGAGGGAGCGCGAGTGCCCGGGGCGGTGTGCGTGTGTAGTGACGCTGTAAAGGTAATTCTCTGGTAGTTCTCGTGTTGTAACAAGTCTGAGCCCTGTGTCCCGGATAAAGAGCGGGGCTGTTGCCCTAGACCCCCCCTCCCTGTGTACCGCGTGCATGGACGGGATGCTCTGTGCGCTCGAGGACGACACTGCAACATGGTAGATGACGACAGGTAAATAGAATTTGGCTGATGTAGTTTATTGAGAACAAAAGGGTGCACTATAAAGCAGAAGTCTTTTAAAACCGCATCAGATAAAACAAAAATAAACGTATTTAAAATATCAATGCAATTCAAAATAAATCACAAATAAAAGACCTGACTAAAAACCATGCTTCACCCAACAAGGGCTGCTTCGGGGATAATTTAAACCTATGGTTACACCTATACTACACACCTAAAGTAGTACTCCTCCTCCCCCCCCCCCCCCCACCACCACAAAAAATCCCTTTTAAAAGGAAGGGTCATATATTACAGAAAAATAACTGAATCGGTGATGAGACTTCCAACTTTAAATACTGAAAAAGATATTGTGGGTGGAAGGGAAATCAAATCCTTTACAATCAAATGCCCTTAAAACACCTTAGCTATTCCTCTTCACACTGTTTGCAGGTTGAGAATCTGGATCAATTCCACTCTAGAAATTTAAGAATAACATAGGCCCTTATTATAGAAACTTTGTGATTTGGATGTCTGAAAACATCACGTGGGCATCCAAATTTTATAAAGCCAGGAAATGGATGCCTAAAATTGTAGGATGTTTTTAAGGCATGGTTTGGGGTGTTTCAGGAGAGACTAAAGGAGGGCCAAAGTTTGGACTTGAAACTCATTTCAGAGGGGGAAGGGACATTGATGTCCAAAAACATGGACATAGTTACTTTAGACTTTGTACTTCATGTGTCCAGGTTACAGAAAAGCTCACCAATTTGGGTGTCTGCCCATTGGAGAGATTAGAAATATAAGAATAGCCATACTAGGTCATACCAGGGATCCCATCTAGTCCAGTATCCTTGTTTCCAACAGTGGCTAATCTAGGTCATAAGTACCTGGCATACACTCAAATACATAGGATAGTAGAATCCCAGTTAACTAGTATTCAGCTAACTGGCACTCTCAACCAACTGACAATAAATATTGTCTCCTGCACTCCTGACTACCCCCAAGGCTGTATGCTCCTGACCCAGCAACCTCCCTTCCTCCATCTCCTTAAGCAGCAACAGCCACAAACCCCCCTCCCTCCAGCCCCCAAAGAAGCAGCAGCTGGTGCTGATAACCCCCCTACCTCCCTCACCCAAAGCAGATGGTCCTGACAACTCTCCCCTCCCTTCCTTACCTGAACAGCAGTAGCTGGTCCTGACAACCCTCTTCTCCCTCACCTGAAGCAGCAAATGTGAGAGAATCTAAGAAATTGAATAAGGTCTCCCTCCATATTTGCGGGGTTAGGGGTGCAGCCCCTCATGAATACCATAAATCCACAAATAACTTTCACATTTTCTCTGGCCCAACCACGCTCAGCTGTTCCTTGGCCAATAAATTTGCAACAAGCAGACTTGGGGAAAATTTCAACCTCCCTGATGGTAAAAGAAAGCACCGACAGCAAAACTCAAGTCACACACTTCTCTGGTTCTGTTCAGAGCCTTTTCTCTCAGCTCCCCAGATGTTGTCACTCAGGGGTGGAGTCAACATTGTCCAAAAGCCATTATTGAAATGGCATGGGGAAATCCACTGCTTATTTCTAGGATAAGCGACATAAAATCTGTTTTACTCCTTGCAATCTTGCCAGGTACTTATGACTTAGATTGGCCACTGTTGGAAACAGGATGCTGGGCTTGTTGGACCTTCAGTCTGTCCCACTATGTCAATTTTTATGTACTTAAGTAAATTACATATCCCATAATAAAGGTGACCTGGAGAAAATCATTATACAACATGCGAAGAGAAATAATCTAATTGACTGAGCATTCGGCTTCTAAGTTTTAGGGCTAAGGACCGTATATATACTCCCCAAATGGAGTAAAATTGTTTCTGGAATTTAAAAATAAGGCGTGTCTCCCTTAATTTCATTAGAAGCAAATCAAGCAGTCTATTATGCCAGTGCCAGACAGGAGGTTCAGAAGTCTGTGGCCAATATTGTATTATACTCTTTTTTTCCTCAATATGCAAGCCTTCATAGTCTAAATTCTGTTGTCCTTACCCTGCAAGTCCATTGCTGAAATCTGCCCCAATAAAGTGCCCATGGGATTAAAAAGAATAGTTTGCTGTAGTATATGCTCTAAATATAATTTCTAGCGCAATAGTTGTCATTCTGGACAAACGGGTAATTTCTTTGTAGCTGCGAGCCTTGCAGAAGGAATCCACTCAAATTTTTTGTAAATCCCTCCTACTTTGCTGCCCCCTACAGTTTTTTCCTTTTGCACGCAAGTCTGAAGGAGTGTTTCTGTTCTGCTTTGCTTATTTCTTTACTTTAGTCAAGTTTTTTTCTTCAGTTTTTGGTGCTAAGTGCTCCTTGGTTTGAGGGTTCAGCTCTGCCTGCATGGAGAAGAAGCAGACTGGGTTTTTTTGTTTTTTTTTTTAAAGAGATCAGTAAGAGAATCCACAGAGTTCACCATATTCTCTAAGGCAGTGTTTCTCAACTTCTTCAAGCCAAGTACCTCTTAAGCCTAACAAATACCAACTGAGTACCTTCGCCTAAGCTCCGCCCCTGACTCTTCCCCTATAATAATAGTACTAATAGTAATGCAATTTCTTCCATCCATTTTTCATATACACACAATATAATCTTATTAATATATAATGGTAACCACAAAATTAAAAAAATACAAAGCACACTGTTCATAGAGAAAATGTTAATTATCATTTATACTCGGTTTTTTTTTCCCTAGTGGTCAAGGCAGATGACTTTAAAATATGCAATGCCACCTCATTCTCTTCCCCAACCAACATCTCTCTCTGTCCCTCCAATGAGTCCAACTTTTTCCCTCTCTCTCTCTCTCACTGTCCTGATCCAGACATTTCTCCCACCCTCTCTACTGTCACATCCAACATTTCTCCCACTCTCATCCCCTGGTTCATGTGCAGCAGTTTTCACCACTGCCCACCAGCCCCATGCCCATTTCTCCTTCTATCACCCCTCTGCAGCACTTTGCCACATATCTCCTTTCATCACTATGTCCAACATTCCTCCCCCATCATCCCCTTCAATCTGTCCCTCTGTTCCCTCTCCATATCCAACATTTCTCCTCTCATCCTTCTCTCTCCATGCATATCTACCTCTCTCCTCTTTCTCTCTATGCCCAATTTTCTTCTTTCTTCCTTTCCCTCTCACTCACACACTGATGCCCAACAATTCTCCCTTTCTTTTCCTTCCCTCCTGTCCTAAGTTAGTGCCCCCTTTCTCCATCCCTTCTGTTCCATGTTCATACCACCCCTTCCTTCTGTGTCGAGTTCGTGCCCCCTCCCTGCCTTCCAGCCGTTGTCCAAGAATCATACCTCCAATGTCCCAACGCACTCCTTCTCCCTCCCCCCACTCCTTTCTCCCTTTGTCCTCTTGTTCAAACCGCACTGCTCCTTCTGCTTTAGCAGCTTGTTCAGGGGACCCGCAGCAGGTAAAGGTTTCTGGGTCAGCTACGTGTAGCGTGTGAACCGCTGCCTGCTGCAAGTCCCCCAACAAGCCGCTGATGGCAGAATGATCGAGGAGGGAACTGGGAATAACCCCCCCCCCCACTGACCCGGAAGGCTTTCTCTGATGTCAGCTCTGATGTCGGAGGGAAGCCCTGTAGGTCGGTTTCAGGAGGGAGGGAGGAGAAGGGAACCCTGGGTGCGGGTGGGGCGGGAAGCAAGGAGAGATCAGTTTCAAAGGACAGGGAGAGAGGGAGGGTGGGCAGAGATCTCCAGCAGCGGCTTCAGTGGGTGTGGTGGGCTGCAAGGAGGGATCCCCGGCTGTGGTTGCAGCTTCGACGGGTGGTCAGGGAATATCCTCTGTAGCAGCCAGGCCATGTACCCCCAACAAGTTTCCCGCGTACCCCATGAGGCCAACAGCGTGTCGGACTTTAAGAGAAAATGGGATATTCACATGGGATCCCTAGGGGAGTGAAACCAGAGGGTGGGTATTTGGAATGGGCAGACTTGGTGGGCTATAGCCCTTTTCTGCCGTCTTTTTCTATGTTTCTATGTTGAGAAACACTGCTCTAAGGTAATCATTTTCTGCTGTATCTAATCAAACTCAGGCCCAAAGCTATCAAGTCTCTCATGGGCAGCTTCTACTCCAGGGGTGTCAAACTCAATCACATAAGGGGCTGAAATCTAAAACTTAGGCTAAGTCGCGGGCCAAATTTTTAATTAAGATAGGGGTCCTTTTATTAAGGTACGCTAACCAATTTAGCATGCACTAAATGCACACATTAATACAAGAACCTGTTAGTCTTAGTAGAAGTATAGGGTTACAACACTGGCTCTGCCAGGATACACGTTTCAAATCTGACATATTGTAATTGCAAAACAGAAAATAAAATTATTTTTTCTTCCTTTTGTTATCTGGTCATTATTCAAATCATGTTATAGGGCAGATCAATCTTGCTGCTGTATTTTTTAAAAGTTATATATCAAATTACATTAATCCAAGTGTGTTAATATAAAGGATTGTACTATTAACTGAAAGACAGTAGAGTCAGTCAAAATATGATTTACAGTAATTCTCAATTTTCAGAGAACTTTAAACACCCTATTTGACACCTGTTTCACTTGATGTTCAAAAGATATGTCAATTTTGACTCCTAGGATTTTTAATTAATTTTCTGATTTGTAGGGAATACCTTTAATAAGTTTCTTACTAGTTAGTTGACAAAAATTGCTATCTATCACCATAAACTAGTTTTTTTCCCTATTAAATTTTAGTTTAATTTTACATGTCCAGTTTTCCATTATTGTAAATCCATTGCAAATTCTATTGGTTACTTGGGCAATATCACCTATAAAAGGTTTATAAAACGTGATATTATCTGCAAATATAAATGGGTTGAAGCCAAAAGAATTCAGTTTAAAGCCCAGTGTTAAGATAGGCGATAATGGTGAGCCTTGACGAGCTCCATAAAATGAAATTAAAGCCGATGAAATAATTTGATTTGTCTTTACCTGATATGAACGGTTTTTAAGAAAACCTTGTAGCTAACCGATTTAGGCCAGTCACTGTTTCCTTCAAGGATTGAAAACTGGCCGCCAATCTACCCAGTAGTACTCACCGCAGAGTACAGAGTACTCACTCCAGCGCTGACTCACTCCCAGTAGCATGCAACCGCAACTCTCAGCACGGCTCCAGCCCCATTGTCTTCTTACTCCTCCCCTTTCCGGCTCGACCAGCTGATGCGGCGCTGATGGGTAAAAAAAATGGCTGCCGCTCACCGCAGGATCGAAAGTTGGCTGCCAATCTGCCTGTACTCACTCCATTGTCGACTCACTCATGATAGAGTGCGACCGCAACTCCTAGCAGCGGCACCGGCAGGCCAGCTTAAGTGTAAATTGCTAATTGTTAGGTGGGCCAAATTTTATGACACTGCGGGCCAGAGTTTGACATGTCTGCTCTACTCTGTAATATTTTGTCTAGAGCTGCCTCAACTGCTTCTGTTACCTTGGCAGTGATTTCCACAGTCCACGCTGAGCATACTGAGGGACTCTGCAGATCCGCCATCTTGCTCTAAGGAAGCTTAGTTTTCTCCCTTTCCTTTTTCTATAATTTTATGGCCATTTGAAAATATTCTGAGCCCGCACAATAGCACAGAAATGTTGCAGACAACAGGAACAGAAAGTTAGCAAAGGTAACGATATTGCTCATTTAGGGGCTGCTAAATGAGGGAAACAAGGGAGCTCTGCGGATCAGCATCTGCTTCATAGCACCACGCGACTTTTGTTCAAACCTTTACTAAACTGCTGTTACCACATCTTCTAGTAACTATTCATTAAGTGAAAAAAATATTTCTTCCTGTTTGTTTTAAAAGTATGTCCATGTAACTTCATTGAGTGTCCCCTAGTCTTTGTACTTCTTGAAAGAATAAAAAATTGATTCACTTTTACCTGTTTTACACCGTTCGGGATTTTATTGACCTCAATCCTATCCCCCCACCTCAGCCGTCTTTTTCACCTGAAAAGCCCTAACTTCTTTAGCCTTTCCTCATATGAGAAGAGTTCCATCCCCTTTATCATTATGGTTGTTCTTAATTCTGCTCCATCTCTTTTTGAGATAAGGCAACCAGAGCTGATTGTAATTGTGGAAGCGACCACAAGCTTTTGACATGCAAGATAAAGGTGAAGCTTCACAAGAAGATCATCAGAGACCTCCCAAAATATGACATATGGATAAAACTTGCTTGATACAGGAGATAGCCTGAAAAGTTATGGAATGACATCAAGTCTATAATTAATAATAATAATAACTTTTTTCTTCTATACCGCCATAATCTTACAACTTCTAGGCGGTTCACAGTGAAGAGAGCTGGACAGTCAGCGAATTACAGAATACAAATGGCGAGGATGATACAGTACAGTCAGTGAATTACAGATTACAATTAGTAAAATACAATACGATACAATACAGTTAGTACAGTACACGTATTTCTCAAGTTATCAGCATGGAGTTAATCATTTAGAACTGGTAACTGATTAGGAGATAAATCTGTTGAATAGTGCTGTCTTAATTTCTTTCCGAAATGCGACGTAGGTCAGCCTAGCTCTGTTGATGTAGTTGCCCAGCCAGGTCTGCTGTTTGCTAGCTTGAGACTTCAAAGTTCTGTCCATAAAGGACCTGTATTTGCAATCAGTGATCCTTGGATAGGCAAAAAGATTGGAGTTTCTAGTTGTCCTACTTATTAGTGATGAAGCTACAAAAACATTCCAGAAGAAAAAGCCAAGAAATCACTTTGGATCTCAGAAGAAACCAAAAAAGTAGCAGAAGAAAGAAGACAAGCAAAATTATCACAAATGAATAGAGTGTTTCAACGTCAAGTTTGGCAAGACAAAGAACGATATCTCAAGGATATCTGTCAGAAAATTGAATCAGAACATGTAAATGGAAAAACCAGATTAGCTTTTCAGGAAATTAAGAGATTGCAACAGAAATTCCAACTTCGACTGGGGATGCTTAAAGGACGCCAATGGAATGATTCAGGAAAGCATTAAAAAGAGATGAAAAGAATATATTGAAAATTTATACAAACAAGGTAATGAGAATAACATTGGGGAAATTGAAACTGGAAACTGAAGCTGAAGAACCAGATATTTTAAAAGAAGTCATAGCAACAGATTAAAGCTTTATCGAATAAAAAGTCACCTGGTAACGACAGTATTCCAATTGACTTAAAAGGCTCAGAAGCTGCTATCATTCGACTGTGTCAACAAATTTGGAAGGAAAATACACTGCCAACTGATTAGAGATGATTATTGTACATATCTATACGGAAGAAAGATGATGCCAAGGACTGTAACAACTACAGAACAATTGATTGAATTCCATACGCCAGCAAAATATTGCTGAAAATAATACAACGAAGGTTCCAATCATACATTGAGCAAGAATTACCCAAAGTTCAGGATTGTTTTAGAAAAGGTTGAGGAACAAGAGACATTATTGCCAATGTTAGATGGATATTGGAGAAGAACAAAGAATACCAAAAACCCCTATACCTTTGCTTCATCGACTACAGCAAAGCTTTTGGATCACAATAAACAATGGAGAACATAAGAATAGGCTTACTGGGTCAGACCAATGGTCCATCAAGCCCAGTAGCTCAGATCACCAAGGGAAAAGCTCATCCTAGCTCCCAACTACAGATTGAATGGTTCTGAAGAAAGTCTACTCCAGCACAGGGCTGGAAAGCAGCAAGAAGTCACCTCAGCCAAGGCTCAGATTCCTTTGCTTTTCTCTAATCTGCCACCACAAAGCGGCGGCCCGCTGGACTCCGCCTACCTCCCAGGTCTGCTTATTGATCTTTAAAATTTGGGCCATTTGCGGCGCACGTTCCACCCAGCTATCTGCACTGCACCAGCGCACTTATTGTTACTTTACTTTTGAATTATATTTTTAAACAATAGCTATTTTTTTATATATGTTTGTTTACTTGCTGTTAACTCTTACTTTTTAGATTCCTTTGCTTTTCTTTGATCTGCCGCTGCAAAGTGGTGGCTTGCTGGACTCCGCCTACCTCCCAGGTCTGCTTATGATCTTTAAATTTGGGCCATTAAACGCACGCCGAAGGAGCGCTCATAAGGAGCAGGTCCTGCTCCTTAGTGCGCTCCTTCGTGCGCTGCCTGAGTGCACCCTCACCCTAAACACGAATCTCGGTCCCAGGAATAAAATTAACATACAACAAATTACCAGAAACCTATTTCTAACTTATATTTTTACTACTCAGTTCTGTATATACCACCACAATAATTTCTCAACCTACAGATTACTCTTCAAAAATCCCCAACATGACTTCTCAATCCTTTAACATTCCGGTACATTGGGGACTCCGTACCCCTAGCCAAAAGCTTCCTATCACACGCCAATCAGTAATCACTGAAGTCCCCACCTTATCTCTCCTACTGCTGTCCTAATTATTCTTACGTATTTAATCATTGCCATAAGCGTCAAGGTAGTGGCCTAGCCATCATCTATTATAACAATTTAGTTAGTTCCATAGACCACTCTTCTGAGAACGTAGCTATCGAATTTCTCCAAGTCAAGCTTAATATTAACCCAAAAATAGACATTCTTTTATTATACATGCCTCCGCCAATTGGCCAAAATAATTTAACTCTTTTTCAAAATCTAATTTTTGACTTCTGCTCTTCATCAAATTACCCCCTAATCCTAGGTGATTTTAATATTCATTTTGATGAAACTAATAATTCCACCACCAAAGATATTCTAACTCAGTTTAGTACTTTAAATCTACAAACAATAATACAAGAGCCAACACATTCCGTTGGACACATTTTAGATATGATCTTAATTTCAAAATCATAATTCTCATCTTATTCTGATCTCGGCATTACACTTGTTCCTTGGTCAGACCATTATTTTATTTCTATTAAAATTTATACTAAAAAAAAAAAGTAATAACTGCTCAACCTAAAAGTATTTCTTACCATAATTACACAAAATTAGAAATAAAAAATATCCTTTCTTCATTTAACCCAAAAAATCTAATTTCAAACTCTAACACACTGGAAGAGCAACTCACCACTTGGAACACAACAATCCAAGCTTTATTAGATAATGAAGTACCAGTAATTACCAAAACTATTTCCGCCCGAAAAATACAAAACCCCTGGTTTTCAGATGAACTGTTCCTGCTCAAAAGACAATTAAGATCTCTTGAGAGGAAATGGCGCCAAAACAAATCCCCTACAAATTTAAAACTATATAAAAATCATGCGTCATTCCTAAGCTACGCTGATTGACTTGTTTACAACCTCGCTATCTCCTTCTTGCCTGCTCCCGACTTGCTAAGCTATATTGATTGATTGACTGATTTGTAACTTCGCTGTAGATGTACAGTCTCTTGTCATGTAAACCGCTCTGAACTATTCTGGTACTGTGGTATACAAAAATAAAGTTATTATTATTATTTTACAAAATGAAAATTAATTGTGCCAAAAAAATTACTATTCTAATAAAATTTTAAAAGCAAAAAATCCCTCCATTCTTTATTCTATCTTGAAATCTATTGCCCCTAATGCTCAGAAAGAAAATAATAATCTTAACATCAACATCAACTTAGCAGCCCAAGATCTTGCAAACTATTTTTGTAAAAAAATTGGTGACATTCGGAAAAAATATGTACATACTCTATCTGGAAATTCTTCTGATATCTTAAACAATGGTCATTTACCTCTTGCCAAATGCTCCATCTTTAATCTTCTCTCATTAGCTGACGTTGAACATCTCTTTCAAAGAGTCAATTTAAAAGGTTCCCGTTCAGAAATCATTCCCCCACTCATCTTGAAAAAAGTTTTTTGCCTGTTTCGGCCCATTTATCCATGCTCTCATCCTAAAAAGCCTTAACACTGGCTCAGTACATTATCATGGAAAACAGCTACTATCTTTCCAATAATAAAGGACCATAAATCCAGTCCTGAGGAAGCTTCAAATTATCATCCCATCGCCAACATTCCGTTCTTAGCCAAACTAACTGAAAAATTAGTATTTGATCAGCTATCAGATTATGTCGAATCAACCAACGTCAGGGTTTTAGAATAAATCACACACAGAATACTCATTGATTGGTCTTACCACAAATATACTTTACCACATTAGACCATCAAAACTCTTGTCATTCTTTTTTCATTAGATTTATCAGCAGCATTCGACACTATAGACCACACCTTACTTCTTGGTAGATTAAAATCTATAGGAGGCTGCGACCAAATTCTAGAATGGTTCATCTCCTTTCTAACTGACCAATCATCCATAGTTAATTTTAAAAATACAATGTCAAAACCTTATTCTCTTAAATACGGTATTCCCCAAGGGTCCATTTTATCCCAGTTACTATTTAATATTTTTCTATCACCCTTATTAAGTCTTTGTCAATCGATAGGATTTACCGCTTTCACATATGCTGATGACATTCAACTCGCACATCCTTTAAATCCAGAAAACAAAGGAAATATTCGAGATCAATAAAAAACTTGAAACAATTAAAGACTGGCTTAATTCCAACATGCTTGCACTAAATTTACAAAAAACAAAAGTTCTACTTTTCCCATGGAAAAAAGGAATAAGCCTGAGTTCCCCTTTCACTCTTGATAATATTCACCTAGACTAATAACATCTCTAAAAAATATTGGGCGTCATCATAGATGATAAATTCTCCTATCATGAACATATAAGCAAACAGTCAAATTCTGTTTCCATTGATTACGCATGATTCGTTCCATCTCTAAGTTCCTCGAACCAAAATCACTAAATATCCTAATTCATTCCCTAATAATCGCAAAATTAGATTACTGCAACTCATTAATAAATATCATACAAAAAGAAAAGAAGCGCCTCCAAATAATACAAAATACAGCTGTTAAACTCATTCATGGAGGTAAGAAATATGATCATGTGACTCCCCTTTTGATCAAATCACATTGGCTCCCAATCAACCACCGCATCACATTTAAAATACTACTGTTAGTATTTAAAACGCTCTCTAGTAATGAACCACAATTCATTAATAGAATGCTAATCCCTTATATTACACAGCGTTCACTTCGGTCTACTAACCAAAAATTCTTAGTAGTCCCCTCCTTGAAAATCATAGGAGCCCGACGACCTGACATTTTCCTGATAATAGCCCCTCAACTTTGGAACACATTACCTGAATATATAAGAGATGAAAATTATCTTAACCATTTTAAAAATAACTTAAAAAGTTTTCTTTTTAAAGATGCTTTTAATCTTTAAATTTTTTTTACAAACTGTATAATAGTTACGCTCTAGATATCTACTATTCCTTCCCTATTGTTTTTCCCTTATATGGTTCTCTTCTCTACTTTAAAACAGAAATTGTAACTTTCTCCCTCCATTCCTTGTGTATCAATAAGTCTGTAAATTTGTCAATCCAACCCACTAATTTTAAATTATAAATATTATGTCCAGTTGTATGTTTATTATTATTTTATTGTAACTCGCTTAGTAAATTTGAAAAAGCGATTTATCAAATCAAAAATAAACTTGAAACTTGAACTCGCATTGGCCAATCCAGGTCTCTAGAACCTAACCAAAACCCAAGGAGTTGCAATGTTCCATGCTATCGATCCAGGGCAAGCAGTGGCTTCTCCCATGTCCTTCTCAATAACAGACTATGGACTTTTTCTCCAGGAAATTGTCCAAACCTTTCTTAAAACCAGTTACGCTATCCTCTCATACCACAACTTCTTGAAATACATTCCAGAGCTTAACTATTCTTAGAGTTAAATTTTTTTTCCTCCTATTGGTTTTAAAAGTATTTCCCTGTAACTTTGAGTGTCCTCTAGTCTTTATAATTTTGAAGGTGTGAAAAATCGATCCACTTATATCCGTTCTACTCCACTTAGGATTTTGTGGTCTTTAATCATATCTCCCCTCAGCCGTCTCTTTTCCAAGCTAAAGAGCCCTAATAACCATTTTAGTCTTTCCTCATACAAGAGGAGTTCCATCCCCTTTATCATCTTGTTCGCTCTTCTTTGAACCTTTTCTGGCGCCACTATATCTATTTAGAGATAAGGAGACCAGAATTGAACGCAATACTCCAGATGAGGTCGCACCATGGAGCGATACAGGGGCATTATAACAGTCTTGTTAACCATCCCTTTATTAATAATTCCTAGCATCCTGTTTACTTTTTTGGCCGCTGCCACACATTGGGCAGAAGGTTTCATCGTGTTGTTTACTATGACACCCAGATCCTTTTCTTGGACACCGACCCCCAAGGTGGACCCTAGCATCCAATAACTGTGATTCAGGTTATTTTTCCCAATATGCATCACTTTGCATTTGTCCATATTATATTTCATTTGCCACTTGGACGCCCAGTCTTCCAATTTCCAACAACTCTAGTGCAAATGGGAATACCCAAACATATAACTCAGCTGATAGAGAGCCTATATGAAAATCAAGCAGCTGCAGTGAGAACTGAATAAGGCAACACTGGTTGGTTTTCAGTAAAACATGGCGTTTGGCAAGGATGTATCTTGTTACCTTATCTGTTCAACTTGTAAGGTGAAATCATCTTCTGAAAAGTAAATTTGGAAGAAGAGTGTCTGTTTCAAAGTTGGTGGTCAAAATATAAACAACCTGCATTATGCAGATGATACAATGCTCATCACCAGCAGCAAAGAAGACATGCTGTATCGACTGAGAAAAGTCAAAGCTGAAAGTCATAACAAGGGATTAGAAGTGAACATAAAAAAACGAAAATCATGAACATGGAAAATGATGATCAAGATTGAGCTTGAAGGCGATAGAAGTTGCAAAGGATTTCAATTTCCTGGGCTCTTTTGTAAACAAAGAAGCAACTAGCGAGAAGGAAATACTCCGCAAAATAGCATTTGGTCGCTCTTCAATGAAGACTCTTGACAAAGTATTCAGAGGCAAGGTGGTAACACTTCAAATTAGAGAATAACACGGGGAAAAATTTATCTCTGTCGCGAGCTCGGTCCCTGTCACTGACCCGTCTTCGCAAACCATCTGATCCCATCCACACAAGCCTCGAATAGTTTTATACTGAACTTATTTTATTAAAGTATAAAAATAAACAATATTCTGTACAATGGCCATTTTATAAATCAAAGTTTTGGCTTCCGAACTAGAGAAAGAGATGTTCAGCTGGCAGGGCTTATAAATGTTTATCAACACAACTAATATATTACTTTATCCTAAAGCAAAAAAGAAAAGAAATAGAAATTTTTTTTTCTACCTTTGTTGTCTGGTTTCTGCTTTCCTCATCTTCTCTTCTTTCATTTCCTTCTATCTATTGTCTGCCTTCTCTCTACCTCTTCCATATGCTCTATTACTGTGCTGCTCCCTTCCATCTCTCCCTTCCCCCCATTGGTCTGGCACCCATCTTCTTCCCTCCGCTCCATCAATAGTCTGGCATCTATCTGTTCCCCATTTCCCTTCAGCGTCTTCTCCCTACTCTCTCTTGCCCATTTCCCTTCAGCGTCTTCTCTCCACTCTCTCTTAAGAACATAAGAACAGTCATACTGGGTCAGACCAATGATACATCTAGCCCAGTATCCTATTTCTACAGTGGCCAAGCCCAAATAGTAGCAACATTCCATGCTACTGTTCCCAAGGAAAGTAGTGGCATTTAGTCCAAGAAAATCCTGGAATAAATACAATATCAAAATAACCATCAAATGTGTAGAGCAGTGAGAATAAAAGTCCTTCTGAAGTCGGAGCCTTGGCTTATCATAAAGAGGAGAAAAAAAGACTTCAGGCGTGTCTGCACTTTCCTGCTACTTAAGTAACTCAAAGCCAGGGGCTGAATACATCATCTCCATTTTCCTTCAGCATCTTCTTTCGCTCATTTCCCTTCAGCGTCTTCTCCCCACTCTCTCTTGCCCATTTCCCTTCAGCGACTGTTTCTCTCACCCCCCTCTACACTTCCCTACAGCTTGCGCACGGTCAAGCAACCTCTCTCCCGATCACCGTCATCCGGGCATATCGCTTCCTCCCTTCCCCTCACCTTACCGTGATGATTTTCTGATGTTTTTTCGTCTCCCTGCTACCTGACCCGGCTTTCATCAAGATGTGTCTGGCTTCCGAAACTTCTCCTCTGCTGCAACTTCCTGTTTCCGGTTGCATCAGAGGAGAAGTTTCGGCAGTCACACGTGACTTGATGAATGCCGTGTTGGGCAGCTGAGAGACGAAAGAAAACCAGAAAATTGTCACGGAAAGATGAGGGGAAGGAAAGGAGGAAGATAGATGCACCATCAATGACTGCGCAAGTTCCCTCCCATAACTGTGGAGACAAGCTAGTTCACTGCTTCAAGGGATGGTGAATGGCCTTAACATAGAAACATAGAATATGACGGCAGAAAAGGGCCCTCGGCCCAACAAGTCTGCCCACTCAAATAACCGCTCCCTGAATGGCTGCCGTCAGTTCTCGCGCCGATCATGTGTCAATCACTCAGCAGCGCCGGTTACAGAATTGCACCTAAATTCAGCCAAGTAGGCAACTGAAATGTAGGCCCAGAAAATCCTGGCTTACATTTCAGCCACCTGTCTATGCTGCCACGGGATCCTAAAGTCAGGCCTCAGCAGCCATAAGCTGATTGTGGAAGGGGAAGTTATCCCTGATCAGCTGAGCTAGCAGTTCTCCCCTAGAGAATGACACGGGGGAAAAATCTGTCCCTGTCACTGCACCGTGCCCGGCCCACCGTCCCCTTCACCACCCCATCACCGCTATCCCATTCACTGCCCTTTACCGTCACTGCCATCCCATTCACCGCCCCGTCACCGTCTCTGCAACATCCATTCAGGCCTTAGTACTGCAATATTTAGCTTATTCCTTCCTAATAAATCAAAGTTCTGGCTGCTGAACTGGAGAAAGAGATGTTCAACTGGCAGGGCTTTGTTTATAAATTTTTATCAATACAACTAATATACTACTTTATCCTGAAGAAAAAAAGGAAAAAGAAATATAATTTTTTTTCTACCTTTGTTGTCTAGTTTCTGCTTTCCTCATCTTCTCATTCAATTCCTTCCATCCTCTGTCTGTCTTCTCGCTACGTCTTCCATTTGCTCTGTTACTGTGCCACTCCCTTCCTCCCCCCCTTCCAAATTGGTCTGGCACCCATCTTCTTCCCTCCACTCCCCCCATAGTCTGGCATCTCTGTCTTTTTCCTTGCCAGCATCTTCTCCCCACTCTCTCTTCCCCATTTCCCTTCAGCGTCTTCTCCCACTCTGTGTTCCCCATGTGCTTTCAGCATCCTTCTCCCCCCCTGTCTTCCCCATGTGCTTTCAGCGTCCTTCTCCCCACTCTGTTTTACCCATTTCCCTTCAGCGTCTTTTCCTCTCTACCCCACATTTCCTCCTCTCTGCCCCTTACCTTTGTGGCGCTTACAACCCCTCCCCTGGACAACAGGCCCGGTCTGACAAACCTCCCTGCCCTTTACCTGTGGCCGGCGATGTCTAAACTGCCTTCCTACAGCAGCCGGAGCGTTGTAGTTGCATATGGCTGCCGTAAAGGTTGTCTCTGATGCAACTTCCGGTTGCGTCAGAGATGACCTTTACGGCAGCCATACACTTCAATGCTCCGGCTGCTGTAAGAAGGCAATTTAGACTCGCGGCCACGAAGGTAAGGGGCAGGGAGGGAGAAAGGGAGCTGTTTCAACTCGGCGGCGGCAGTAAGGAAGGTGGCAGTAGGGAGGGAGCGCGATAGGTGACCGCATACGTTCCCTCCCTTAACTGTGGGGACAAGGCCATTCACCGCTCCATGGGGTGAATGGCCTTGTCCCCGTAGCCACGGTGAACATAGATTTTTTCCTCACCATTTTGGCGGGTTACCCGAGGCTAGCCGCGGGTAACAGCCACCGTGTCATTCTCTAGTCTCCCCGAAGCTATGGTTTCGGGGAGTCTTGCTGGCTCATCTGATCTTGGGGGGAGGAATACCCCTGCCATGATCAGCAGGAGGGATTCCCACTTCTTCCTGCTGGAAGCACCCCCCCAAACCCGAAAGCACCCAAACCCGAAAGCACCCCCCCAAACTGCGATAGGCAGAAGGGATGCCCATTAATAGGCTTGCTGCTGATCCCTGCTTTCTGTAGGTCCTGTCATGCTGCTCATTACCAGAAAAACCTAGGTGCTGTAGCAGTTAAAAAAATAAACCCACACTTGGCAACCTGAGCCTTGCTTTTAAAGTTAGTTTTGTTTTTTTAATCTTTATTTTCAAAATTTTTTTTGAGACAATGACAAGATTACAGAGCTAATGAATGTACAATACATAAACTCAAGCCAACAATCCAGCAATATAACCCAACAAAAACAGTCAACCCAACACCCCCACCCCTCCCCCTCCCCCCTAGGTCTTATAGCAAACATAGATCTAAATGACAATCAAAACAGAGCTTCAACTTGGGTGCGCTTTGCATTCTATGTAAGCCTCCCATATTTTAGTATAAAAGGAAGTGGGAACGGACAATGAACACTCCACTGAAGATCACTGATGTAAAACCAACTTGTTTATTTTAGAAAAGGACACAAGCAGAAGCTGTGGCCCCGACACAGCACTGTTTCGGCGTCTGAGGAACGCCTGCATCAGGGGTCACTAAACATAAAAACATAACACAACATATTAAATCACATCATATAAAAAATTTTCATAAGCCATACAAATCAATACCAGAGGCCAATCAAATAAATAAATTTATATAAATACAACAAATGATAAATATGTCAAAGATATGTATATGTGACAAACAAAACATATGATAATGTATATGCAAATTCATAAAAATGAAACCAAACCTGCGGTGTATATGTTCACAGATGAGAGGTCTGGGATAAAACAAAGCTGTGTAGTAAAAATAGGACCATCAAAATACCATATTTCATCAGGAGAAAAACTCTAAAAAAAAAACTACAGCATAACATAATATTTACAAAAGACAATAAAAGAGCACAAAACATGTAGCTGCGTAAACAAACTTCAAAAGCTATTTGAATGAAAGAACTAGGCCCTAGTTTGTTTACGCATCTACATATTTTGTGCTCTTTTATTGTCTTATGTAAATATTATGTTATGCTGTAGTTTTTTTTTTAGAGTTTTTCTCTTGATGAAATATGGTATTTTTGATGTCCTATTTCCATATTTTTACTACACAGCTTTGTTTTATCCCAGACCTGTCATCAGTGAACATATACGCCACAGGTTTGGTTTCATTTTTATGAATTTGTATATACATTATTATATGTTTTGTTTATCACATATATATATCTTTGACATTTATCATTTGTTGTATATAATAATAATTTTATTTTTTTATATGCCGCCTAACCAGGAATGGTTCTAGGCGGTTCACAACAAATAAAAACTGATCATACAGCGAAGAATACAATTTAAAATGAAAATACATCAGATAATAAAACATAAGAAATGCATAAAATTTTAAAAAGATGACAGAATACAATTAGGATACAAATTTATCAAATAATTGGGTCTTCAGTAATTTTCTAAAATCAAAATAGGTGGAAGCTCCTAGCATGCTGTTGTATGTGATTTAATATGTTGCGTTATCTGTGTCGGGTTCACACCTTCTGCTTGTGTCCTTTTCTGACATAAACAATTTGGTTTTGCATCAGTGATCTTCAGTGGAATGTTCATTGTCCGTTCCCAGTTCCTTTTGTACTGTTTTATACCCATGGGTTCTCTGTCCTTTGGACTTTTTGGTATTTACTTAGCCTCCCATATTTTGCCATAAGTAGGCATGGTGTTATGGCGTAAAACAGTCAGTTTGGACATGAGTTGTATATTGTTCAATTTGGATATAAAGCAGACAAAGCCGGACATCCCGGTTGCTTCCACATCGCTGCCAGGACCATACGAGCTGCCATAAAGATATATGCCATTAAACGTTGCTCATAGCTCGAATATCCCTGCAAAGGAACATTCAGCAAACAGGCTGGAAGGAGAAGACAATGCTTTTGCAAAACTCGCACCACCAATTGTCCCACTAGGTGTCAATACAATTTGATAATAGAACAGTTCCATCACATATGAAGAAAATCTCCCCTGGCAGCACACCCTCTCCAGCATTGATCTGAGGCCAGGCGAACAAACCTATGAATGTTAAGAGGGGACAGATACCACCATTTTGTACCCATTTTCTATAATAGAGGACTCAGAAAATTGAAAAAGCCTTTTATAACATCGCTGCCAAGAAACCATCACTCCCTGTAGCCCTAAGGCACCCTCCCAGGCCTCCCTATACGGGTCTACTGGGGCTTCCTGCAATAGAAGAGCTTTGTAGATCTAGAAATATCCCCTTATCCTGCCCCCAAATGAAGAGCTTGTTCCAAGACTGTTTCCCCCAAAAGGTAGTTTTTGATTGATAGTAATAAGAAGAGTATTATAGAAAATGTGAAGATTCCTTAATGTCAGGTAACAGACTGGAGATTTCTATAACTTTCCAGTTTTAAAGAATGATTGGTCATGTTCTTTCTTTTTTTTTTTTTTTTTTAGTTCAATAATTTTTATTAAGTATTTTAGAAAATACAGGAAGCAGTTCAAATACATAAAATTGAAATAAAGTTTTCTGTATAAAGAACCTGCAAATCTATATTCAACTATAGAGGAACAGAACAGTAAGAAATGTTCCTACTATTAGAACTGCATGTAAAGAATATACAAGAGAGAGTGAGGGAGAACAAGAAAAGAAAAGAGAAAAGGTGAGAAAGCAGAACAGAAGAGGAAAGAGAGGGAAGACAGGAGTGTCTACGAAGCAGAGCGTACATAGGTATCTAGAAAAGACCAAGGTGATTTGTTACGTTTCAAGATAATTGGGGTTCTGGATGTAGTTTTTTTCTCATATGCATAGGATTCAAATCTATGAAACATACACAGAGAGTTCCACCAAAAAGTGTAGTCTAATAGCGAAGATGATTTCCAATTTTTTAGAATATACATGAGAGCAGTCACAAGCATGGTATCGATAAGTTTAGGAGGACAGTTTGATTGTGCAAAGCAGGGATGTTGAGAGCGAAGGATTACAATGTCCATAGTGATCTCTTCTGAGCAGTTAGTAATAGATTGAATGGTGTTCCAAATGCGAGACCAAAAGGAGCGGACCAGAGTACAGTGAAAAAACATATGGTCAAGAGTTCCCACATCTTTTAAACAGTTCCAGCAAACAGAATCTTGTTTTAAGTTGGCTTTCCACATACGAAATGGGGTCCATACTGCATTCCACATAATAAAGAACATTGATTGTGAAACTCTAGAAGATAAAAGTGGGCGATTTGTTGAAGACCAGAAAAGTTCCCAATCAATGTCGGAAAGCGGAGTAATGAGTATATTGTCCCAATGTTTCATAGAGTGGGGTGAAAAGGTAAAG
Source organism: Geotrypetes seraphini (assembly GCF_902459505.1). Lineage (NCBI taxonomy): Eukaryota > Metazoa > Chordata > Amphibia > Gymnophiona > Dermophiidae > Geotrypetes > Geotrypetes seraphini. The sequence continues at coordinate 146,595,222 of NC_047084.1, forward strand.
GAATGATCTCTTAAAATACTATAGAAAAGAGATATTGCTTTACCTTTTAGTAAAATCTGTGCAGACCAATGGCGAATAGTATGAATGGAAGTCATAAAGTCAAAGCGTATATGCATATGAGATAGTACTCCAATGAGTGAGAGCCATTGGGAATAAACAGAAGGAGGCAGCGAGAATGTAGAGCAAATTTCATCAAAAGGAATTGACGAATTGGGAGTAAATAATTGATGGGCAAACCATAGACCCGCCCGCTGCCATCTTTTCCATGAGAGGGCTTTGCCATGGTTTTGGATTTTAGAGTTATTCCAAAGGGACATAAGTGGACTATCATAAACTGAGATCCCAGCCAATTTATCTAGACGATGAAGAGCATGTTGCGTTGAACTCAGCAAAGAGTACTTTCTCAAGTGTCTGGGTAATGATATCGTTCATAGACAGGAGGTGTGTAGAGGCATGCATAAAAAGCACTCCATTTCATACCATGCAGGAGGATCTTGAGGAGAAGAGTCAGTGAGCCAGTAAGCACCATATTTAGCTAGTGAAGCAATATAATAATTATAAAAATCTGGAAAGTTAAGACCACCGTTAATCTTAGAGGCTTTTAGTTTGGCAAGGGCAATTCGAGGTTTTTTCTTGTTCCAAATGAATTCAGATATCTTCCTATTTAGCCATTGAAAAAACGACTTCCGGCATAAAAGACCATCTTTTATGGTCATGTTCTTTCTAATGCTGATGTCTTGCCTTGCAGAGCACCCTTCGCCAGTACGGCATTCCAGGCAGAACAGTGTACATCCTGTGGGGATGAATGCCGATATGGATGGTAAGATAAGTCGGTCAATCTTTGCTCTGAGATAGTAAACCTTTTACTCTGCAGTTCACTGAAATGTATTTGGTTCATTACAGCTGTTGAAGCTGAAAACCAGGTTGAATTGGAAGAAAAAACACGACTTATTAATCAGGTGTTGGAGCTTCAGCATACTCTGGAAGGTTAGAAATTTGACATTTGGAACTTCTGTGGCAAGTTTTGATTAGGGGAAAGATTATCTGATGTGGTCTTTGGTGGCACAGATGGTAGGTAATACGTGTAATGGTTTTGTAATCATGTATTTGTAACATAACAAAAATGTATTTATATACCACAATACTGTGAAGTTCTATGTGGTTAACAAGGCAAAGAGAAAACTGAACTCTCTCAATGAATTACAAAGCATTAAACATATAATATTTTGCAAATTAGTAAGTTTTTAACAATTTTATGAAATGTTGATAATAATAATAAGAAATAATTAAGAGTAAAATCTTTGTCAAATATTTCCATTTGATATGACACTAACTATTGAAAATGTCTTATGTGAGCAACCTTTAACAGGTAGGAAAACAAATAGAACATATTTACGCCGTGAACTTTGTGAATTGTTAAATATAAAATGGCCTGCTAAATAGCTAGGTGCTAGACCAGGCCTGCACAACTCAAAAATGATCTGGGGCCGCAACAAAGTCGGAAATGTAGTGAGGGCTGCAGGTAGTAGCCACAGCTCGAGGCACCTGGAAGTGCATGGCCATTGCCGTAATGACATCACACACATGCGTGACATCATCATGTCGACATCTGTGCATGTGCAGAGGCCTTCTAGACGAGCCCTGAGATGCCAGTAGGGGGTGCCAACAGGGAAGAGGGCGGGAGAGGAGAGACACTGGTGCTAGCTGATTGCCTACAGCAGTGTTTCTCAACTACTTCAAGTTAAGTACCCCCAACCACAGACCTCCCAAGCTCCGCCCTAAACCCACCCAAGCTCTGCCCCAGATCCTGCCCTCTTTACTAATTGTAATGCAATTTTTTCCTTTCAATTTTTATATACACACAATACAGCAGATATAAATTCTCAAAACTGACACATTTCAATCACTGTATTGAAAATAAAATTGTTTTCCCTACCTTAGTTGTCTGGTGACTTTATTTTTCTGTGCTTTTAACTGTTTCCAGGGCCTTCTTAACCATTGACTGTTTTTTTCTCCTTCAATTTCTGCCCTACATCTATCTTGCATTAACTTAACATTCAATTTTTCTGCTTTCTTCTCAAAATCTACTTTTCCATGTCTTATCTTCCCTTCCTATCTCTCTCTCCTTCCCTCCCCATTTCCATGGTCTGACATCTCCTCCCCCTCCACAGTGGTCTGACATCTCTCTCCTCCTCCTCCCTCCCACAGTGGTCTGACATCTCTCTTCTCCTCCCCTCCCCCAACCCCCACAGTGGTCTGACATCTCTCTCCTTCTCTCCTCCCCCAGCCCCCACAGTGGTCTGACATCTCTCTCCTTCTCTCCTCTCCCAACCCCCACAGTGGTCTGACATTGCTCTCCTTCTCTCCTCCCCCAGCCCCCACAGTGGTCTGACATCGCTCTCCTTCTCTCCTCCCCCCACCCCTACAGTGGTCTGACATCTCTCTCCTTATCTCCTTCCCCCACCCCCACAGTGGTCTGACATCTCTGTGTGCTACCACTACTATTATCATTCCTGTAGCGCTACCAGACTTCCCTCCTTCCCTTCCATTCCCTGGTCTGGTATCTCTTCCTTCATTTAGTCATCTCACCCCTCCCCCAGTGTAACATTTCTCTCTCCCTTCCTCCTTTTCCACTCCTTGAAGTCCATCTCCCTTCCCTTCCTCCTTTCTGGCCTTCCTCCCAGTCCAACATTTCTTCTTCCTTTCCACCAGTCCAACATTTCTTTCTCTCTTCCTCATGCATGCTTCTCTCCTCTAGTCCTCCTTCCCTCCCCTAACCAACATCTCTCTGTCTCTTTCTCTCTCTTCCTCTCCCCCCCTAGTGTGACATTTCTCTTTCCCTCCTTTCTGTCCTCCCCATCCATCTCTCTCATCCTCTCCATGAGTCCAACACTTTTTGCCTCCTGCACGCTTGCTGTCTGGCCTTGCCTCTTCCCTTGAGTGGCAACCCTCCTCCACCCACTAACCCAACATGCTCTCTCCCCATGCACCATCTCACCCTTCCCTCCAGTGTGTAGCACCTTTCCTTTCCCTCTCCTTTTGCCAGGCCAGCAGCACCCCTTCTCCCTTCCCTTGTCCAACAGTACCCCTTCTCTCCTCCCTGTCCAGCAATACCTCCCCTCTCTCTAGCGGCAGCTCACTGTGTGCTTTTAACGTCGCCACACAGCTGCTGCTAGCATTAGTTTAGACGTGGTTTCATCAGGCAGCCTTGGGGCCTTTGCTAGGCCAGCCCGCCTAGCATCATCGAAGCGGGCCAGCCTAGCAAAGGCCCCGAGGCTGCCTGATGGAACCACATCTAAACTAATGCTAGCAGCAGCTGAGAGACAAAGTTAAAAACACACTGAGCTGCCGCTGCTGGTCCAGGGGTGAGGGAGAGAAGACGAGGCAGACAGGAGTCCCAGCATACGTGACGGTAGCAGGGTTTATAGGCTGCCTGAAGCATACCCTGCATCATCCTTTCCTCTGGCGGACCATCTTTTGTGGCACAGTACTCCATTCTGCAGCCAGCTTCCTTCTTACCAAGGACCCCTCTCTCATCTTTAGTTAATGTAGTTTAATTTCCATTTCATGTGTTTCTTTCTATTGGCCCTTGTTCTTTTTTATGCATAGGTTCATTTGCATAGAGTCAAAACTTAAATTACTAAGAGAAAATGGGCTCAATTTTCAAATTTATATCCTAGATTTTCTCCTTGTAATGTTTTTTTTATGTCTGCTTGCATGCAAATAAGTAAGCTCAACTGAAATTTGCACTCACAAAATTGCTGCATGGCAGTGTAATAGTGGCATAGTGTTAATTCAGAGAGGGACAAATTCTTCAAACTTTCAAAAAATAAAAGAACAAGAGGGCATTTGGAAAAGTTGAAAGGGGACAGATTCAAAACAAATGCTAGGAAGTTCTTCTTTACCCAACGTGTGGTGGACCCCTGGAATGCGCTTCCAGAGGACGTAATAGGGCAGAGTACGGTACTGGAGTTTAAGAAAGGATTGGACAATTTCCTGCTGGAAAAGGGGATAGAAGGGTATAGATAGAGGATTACTGCACAGGTCCTGGACCTGTTGGGCCGCCGCGTGAGCAGACTGCTGGGCACGATGGACCTCAGGTCTGACTCAGCTGAGGCATTGCTTATGTTCTTATGATTAGTGGCTATCAAGTAAAATTTGGCAATGTTAGGTTTGATTCTAGGAACAAATTTTGAAACATGTACTCTTCTTTCACAGATTTGTCAGCACGAGTAGATGCAGTAAAGGAAGAAAATCTGAAACTGAAATCTGAAAATCAAGTTCTTGGACAGTATATTGAAAATCTCATGTCTGCTTCTAGTGTTTTCCAAACAACCGATACTAAAAGCAAGCGAAAGTAATGTTTTGTGTCCTTGCTTTCCTCAATGTATTGCTTGTGGCAGATCTTTTTTGTAAATGCACTTTGGCTAGTGGGTTAAAAGCCTGTATTAAGTAAATCATTTTCACAGATATAGAAATATCCTTCTTTCTGGCCTATATTGTGGGGGCTGGATTGTAACTGGAAACCAGATATGGATGATGCACATTTTCCTGGAATAGGTATTTAAAAAATTGCTACTGATCACAGGTCTGCGACTAAAAAGCTGTTTGATTATTTTCATCTAATTTCTTTTTTTTTTTTATTTTATTTATTTGATTATTCGTTATGTCTTAATAACAAATATTCATGAATGACCACAAAAAATACAAATTCCATATAAAGAACAACAAAACATTATTCATCTAATTTTTATGTATTTTGGTGTGCTGAAAACAAATAAAATATTGAAAAAAAACTCCTAGACATCATGATTTGCCACAAAATGCAAAATTGTCTTCAAATTTATCAATTTTATTTATATTATGGGTTTTAACCAAATTTAAAGTCCAAATTACTATTAATTAATTCACATAAGTGCATTTAAGATATAAAATGCCAAAAAAACCTTAAAGGAGTTGTCCAAGTTAGGTAAAAAAATATAGCACTGTAAATCTGATGATCAGCAATGCATACATAAGCTAAGCAAGTTTTAGGGGAAAAAAAATTCTATTTCCTCATTTCCCTAGTTCTCTTCTGGCCCTTTGTTATTTGCAGGTAAACAATCTCTGCCCCTCCCCCCTGCAAAGGGGGTGAATACAAGTGCTGCTCTGAGTGACATGTCTGACTACTGGGATACTCAGCAGCATGCTGTATGTGTAAGCCTCAGCCCTGAGTCTGTGCTTTTAATAGTAGAAGGGGTTAATCTTTCCAGAAGAATCCAGAGGGAGGGAGACTCAGGGCAGATAGCAGCAGCTACAGTCAGTGCAGGGGGGGTTTGGCCAGCACTGTGACAACTCGTATAAAGACAAAGAGCTGTTCTCTCCTGCAGTCCACACACGTACACGAATCATCATCAGGTTCTTGGTTCTAGGCTGTTCACACTTTATCGCAGTTCGTGTTAGCTCGTCATTCTTCAACCGTTATGTTATGGCTCTGCGAAAGTGTATTAATTCGCCAGACAGTTTCTCTTTCATCTGTGGAGAATATACAGTGTTGAAGCAACAGCAGAATATTACAGACTTTGTGAAAAAAGTATACTTCGCATATTTTGGACTAAAAATTGGAGATCAAGATAAAGTTTGGATGCCTCATAAAGTGTGCAAATTGTGTGTTGAGGACCTCCGAAACTGGTTCAAGGGTAAGAAAAATATCTTTCTGTTATTGGATTCCTATGGTATGGTGAGAGCAAAAGAACCATAGTGATGACTGTTACTTTTGTTCATGCGATGTGAAAGGGTTTAATTCCATATGGAAGCATTCCATTTCATACCCCAATCTTCACTCAGCAATTCATCCCATCCCCCATGGCACAGATATACCAGTACCCAAGTCCCCTGCTACCTTGGAGATACCTAGCTCCGATGAAGATGAAGTCATATCTGAACCAGATGATGAATCAAGTTCTTACTTTGAAGATGATACAAGACCAAAATTGTTTTCTCGGGAGGAGATGAATGATTTGGTAAGACTTTAATCTTCCCAAAGATGCCGCTGAGTTACTCGGATCAAGGCTGAAAAGCAGGAATTTGTTGTTGCCAGGAGTGTCATCTTCATGGTTCAGACATCGTGAAAAGGAGTTTGTTCCTTACTTTGTCCATTGATGTCGAAGGTCTGATGGGTCAATTTAAAATCCAATATGATTCAAAGCAATGGCGTCTTTTTATAGATTCTTCAAAAAGAAGTCTCAAAGCAGTTTTACTCCACAACATTGGTTTTTACACTTCCATACCTGTAGGTTATTCCGTACACTTGAAGGAAACCTACGAGAACTTGGAATTGGTTCTATGTAAACTTAAATATGAAGACCATGGTTGGCAAGTGTGTGGGGACTTGAAGGTCTTGTGCATGCTGCTCGGGCAATAAGCTGGGTATACCAAATACCCTTGTTTTCTGTGTCTATGGGACAGTCGAGACCGACAAAATCACTTGACCAAGAAGAGTTGGCAGCCGAGGGTGCTAACAGTCGTTGAAAATAATGTCCTCTGAGAAACTGTGGTACCTTCCCATGAAGTTCTTCTACCACCTCTCCACATAAAATTGGGATTGATGAAGCAATTTGTAAAATCACTTCCAAGAGATGGAGAATGCTTCAAATACTTGGTCACCAAGTTTCCAGGCCTGTTGGAGGCAAAATTGAAAGAAGGTGTGTTCGGACCAGACATTAGAAGGCTTATAGTATAGTCAATACCATGACGGATCCTCAAAAAGAAGGGTGGATTGCATTTAAAGAAGGCGTACAGAAATTTTTAGGCAATAACAAAGATCCTCACTAGAAAAAGATCGTTGGACGAATGCTGAAAGCATTTCAAGCTTTAGGTTGTCTGATGAGTTTGAAAGTGCATTTCCTCTAGTCCCACCTTGACTACTTTCCTGAAATTTTGGGAGCTGTGAGTGAAGAACAAGGTGAACGATTCCATCAAGACATTAAAGAGATGGAAAGGAGATACCAGGGAAAATGGAGCATTACAATGATGGCAGACTACTGTTGGATGCTTCAGGGAGACATTCCAGATGCTACTCACAATCGTAAATGCACTAAGAGGAGCCTCACAGGGAAGAAGAATTGAGTTTAGTGTGTGTAGGTGAGCTCATTTCAGTTCAAAAAAGGATTTTCATGAAAAAATTTGTAATAAAATTGTAATTTTAGAAGTCTATTTCCATCTATTTTGAGGTATTGCCTTATTTAACATAGTTACCTAAATTGTCAGGAAACGCTATGACAAAATAGGTCATTTTCGGATTCAGCACACCAAAAAACAAAGATTACGTGGAATAACCAAAACAGCTTTTAAAAAAAAGTTTTTTGCAGACCTGTGATAAAGTTGCAGCATATATGTCCAGCTGTTCAGTTAGTATCACTGGAATCTTGGCAGAGTTTAAGAAGCACTGTATTATATAAACAGCTAGAGGTCTCTGAGGTGTATGTTTTCTTGGCCTGCTAATATGAAAAACTGATGTGGACTATTTGTAGCTAGACTTAAATATAGTTTATACTCAACATTGTGTACCACCACTGTATGCATTTGTTTACTAAATTGGATTTGGCCAAATCCTATTTATATGATCCAGAATCAAATGAAAAGAAATTGTTTGACAGAAGACTTGGAACAGATTAATTTCTGTGCATAATAGTGATTACCAGTAAGTAAATGATTTAATATATAGTAATTGAATGTTTTTTATACCAAGCCATGTTCTATTTTAACTCATTTTTTTGTTCTTTTGCCCAGGGGTTCTCAAGCCAGTCTTTGGGGCACACTTACCCACTGAGATTTTTAGGATGCCCCTAATTCTGCATGAGATAGATATGTATACAACAACAATGTTTGCAAATGTATTTCATGTATATTAAGTATGGATATCTCAAAAATCAGACTGGGTTAAGATACCATACTTTTGCCCTGTATTTATATTGCAAATAATGGCTTACAGTATACAGATATTACACATTATAACCAGTATTTTCCCTGGTATCCAATGATAGGTACTTGTGACCTAGGTTGGCTACTGTTGGAAACAGGTTACTAGGCTTGATAGTCCTGTCCCAGTATGGCAATGCTTATGTTCTTACCTTATGAAACTTAAAACCAATAGCCCTGTAGCAGCATCCTGTGTACTGTCACTGTCTCTCTCTCAGAGTAGCTATTTATTCAGTTTTGAGTTGACCACATTTTATGAAATAGATTTATTTAGTGTGTGTTTAGCAAAAAGAACATGGATGTTTAGGTTTTCAGGGTGCTCATGATAATGGCCCTTGACTAGATCCTGAGCTACAGCAATTTCAAACTGTATAGTACCGTATCAATTGTGTTAAATGATTTTTAAAATTTTTTTTGTTTTTCAAAAGCAATACAAAAACCAAAACAGATTATCATGGATACATGAGCCGTAACACACCCAGTCCATCAATTGTAACAGGTTGTACAGCAGTTCTTCAGTACAAGACAAAATATTTCAAACCAGAGCACTATCCCTCCCCCCCAAAAAAAACACAACTAACCATAGATAGGTAGGTGTGGAAAATTAAATGCGCATAGAGAAGTGTGTTCTATTATTTATAGCACAAAAATATAACCCTTTAGATAATAGCCAATACTATCCTGAAATTAATACTAAAGAATTGGCTAGCACACTTATTCCCTTGGATAAAAAGTCTGAATTGGGAAGGAATCAAAAAATAGAAAAGAATGAAAAAACTTATTTAAATAATGGACATCAGTATGAGCCCTTGATGGATAAACGGGAACTTATGGCTCAGGCGGTATCTCATAGGTGACCAGCATCAGACCACAGTCTAAATGAGAACTGCCTCGTACATCATTTAGTCCATTGTGAAATTAGTAAACCTGTAAATGAAATCACACTCCCTGAAAATAAGAAATCTTCAGACTTGTACACCAGGGGAGAAAGGTGAAAAAGGAACCAAAATACATACACTCCCTAGAAACCAACCCGATAAATAAGATAATACAATATAAAGTGCAAAGTGATGAATAGCAGGTGCAGGTGATCGAGGCAAACAGCATGTAAGAATTTAAGAGCAAATGGGATGCCCATGTGGGATCCCTTAGAGGGTTAAGCCAAGGGAACCTGTCACCAGGAGTGGGATCCCTAGGATAGTAGACTTGGGGGTGGTCAGTAGAGTGGGCAGACTTGATGGGCTATGGCCCTTATCTGCCGTCATCTTCTATGTTTCTAGTAATATACTAAGAAATTGAATCTAAAATACAATTCAAGATAGAGAACAGAATTCGATAAAATATACTACTAAATACCAAGTGCAAGAGCTCACTAGCAATTCATGATATTAGAAATCACAAAAAAATCACAAAATATAATAAGAAAGTAAAGTGCAAAGTGCAAAAGCTCACTAACATATAAGTGGGTTGTACTACTCGCAGCATAAGGACGAGGTTAATTGAACACCGTAGCTGTTTAAAAACAGGCAAATCTACTGCGCCTATGGTGGCCCATAATATGATTTATCAACACAGCTTTTCTCAACTATGTTGGTGTATTTTAGAACAGATTTCTACAAATATTGATGGGGACAGACATACTTATTCTCCTATTGGACTTAATGAAAATGTAGACAAATGTTTTACTAATTGACTTTTTTCTCAGTTCCTCTTTTGGTAGTCAGTGATTTACTCATGTTTATTCCTCTACGGAGGCTTTTTTTCCTTTTCAACTTTTTTGTACTCCTTCATTTATTGTTTTTTCAGTAGTTTATATATATTCTTTTCAGCAGTTTACATATTTTCTTATTTGCTTTTGGCACTCTTATGCATGATGACATTTTTTCATCATCTCATATTTCGAGGGCGTTGCCTACGTGAGGTCTTCAAGGTGTTCTTAAATCCCAAAGACGTCATTCTTTTTTCCTTTTCTGTTCCAGCGTTTTGATTTCCGTACGCTGTGGAACTTTGGATCGACAGGCCCAAGCAGCTTATGTCAGTTTTTTCACCTATTTGCAAGCAATCCCCGTTTCTGACGAAGAAGCGAAACGGAGCTCTGTCGAGTGGTGATATTTATTGATCGGTGATACTTATGAGTGGTGACGTTTTTGACTGGTGATATTCATCCTATGTGTGATTTCGGAATTTGAGTGATGATATTCAGTGACTAGCAATGCTTCTGGCATTAGTGTTGAATGTTATTCTTAACTTATTCTGATTACAAATGAACCTTCCTATGAAATGAAGAAGTGCTTTGATTGAAAAACGCCATTCTACAAATGGCGTTAGGGACTTATTAATTTCTGCAGTGTTATGGATATGTATTTTTTCATTCATTCAATTACTTATTTTCCTAATTTTGTTGGACTCATGAAGTATGTTCTTATGGATTTCTTAGGACTTGATTATTTGTAATTGATTTTTTCATGAGTTTTCCTTATAATCTTTTTCTCGTTAAGCAATTTTACGAATTATTGTCTAGAGCAGTGTTCTTCAACCACCGGTCCATGGACCAGTGCCGGTCCACAGAAATTTCCTGCCGGTCCACAGGGCCAGCACATGCATCAGGCCCAAAACAGTGTTCTTCAGCCGTCGGTCCATGGTGCGATCGATGTGGCATTATCTTCGAGCCAGCTCCCTCTCCCTACTGATTCAGTGCACAAAGCCACGGGTAGTGGCTCCTACACGCGTCTTGCGCCTGAACCGGAAGCCGCCTCTCTGACGTTGCAACGTCAGAGGGAAGGCTTCCAGATAGGCACGGGACGCACAAGGTACAATTAGTACTATTATGGGGGCGGGGTCTGGGGTGGAGATTGGGTAGAGATGGGCGGGGCCTGGCCCACAACTTAACCCAGTGTTCTTCAACCACCGGTCCACGGACCGATACCGGTCCACAGAATAATTATTTTTATTTCTGCCGGTCCATAGGTGTAAAAAGGTTGAAAACACTGGTCTAGAGAATGTATTTATTATAGAATTTTAAAATGTTTTCTTGAATTGCTATGGGAATGTATGTTTTGTTCACAGCAGTAGTTAGTCTTTTGGGCCCATTTTATGTATGAGGATTGAGTTTATTTATCTATTTATTTATCATCTTATGGTTGGTTAGTGGGTCTTTACTAAGACAATCCCTTTTCTTTAGCATAATATGAATTGTTAGTGAGCTTTTGCACTTTACTTTCTTCTTATATTTGAACTTAATTTCTTTCTTTGTGATTTCTAATATGAATTGCTAGTGAGCTATTGCACTTGGTATTTAGTAGTATATTTTATCGAATTCTGTTCTAGATCCAATTTCTTAGTATATTGCTATTCATCACTTTGCACTTTATATTGTATTGTCCTATTTATCGGGTTGGTTTCTAGGGAGTGTATGTATTTTGTGCCTTTTTCACCTTTCTCCCCTGATGTACAAGTCTGAAGATTTCTTATTTTCAGGGAGTGTGATTTCATTTACAGGTTTACTAATTTCACAATGGACTAAATGATGTATGAGGCAGTTCTCATTTAGACTGTGGTCTGGTGCTGGTCATCTATGAGATACCGCCTGAGCCATAAGTTCCCGTTTATCCATCAAGGGTCCATTATTTAAACAAGTTTTTTCATCCTTTTCTATTTTTTTGATTCCTTCCCAATTCAGACTTTTTATCCAAGGGTCTAAGTGTGCTAGCCAATTCTTTAGTATTACTATTATTTATAGGCCAGAATAGTGTTAAACTTGCTGTCTTTACACATCTTTACACATGGATTAAATTTTTATTTATGTAAAAAGTAGATCAAAGTCGGTTTGCAGTAAAAGTGCAGTGAACAAAGGACAAAGAAAAGTACCGTAGACAGATGTACAAGATGTAGGTAAAGTTTAAACAAACAAATTGTTATATACAGATAAACCACTTCTGTGTTTTGATCAACACATCTTCTTCAGGGGTACCATAAAATGGTGGTGTCAAAGAATACGCAACAAATATGCCTGATTTGTATACTATGAATTTTAGGGATGAAAATGTCCTGCTGAAGTAAGTAAAGCTTTGATCGAAACACAGACCGTGTTGGGTCCCATATTTTGTAAAAAATGGTTTATCTGTACGCAACAATTTGCTTCATCATCCAGAACTTAAATAAACTTTGCCTGATCTTGTACATATGTTTGCAGTACTTTTTTTGTCCTTTGTCAAAAGAAGATTCCACTTATACCTAAGCAGATTACAAAAATAAATAAATAACAATAAAACAATATACATAGAACACTTCATCACTTAATTCCTTCAGTCACTGCTTCTGAACCACTTGAAAAGCTTCTATAAAAACTTAGATGTTTTCAATAATTTTTTTAAAATTCTGAAAGTAGTTGTTCATTCTCAGTGGCCCAGATTATTCTAAAGCTTCACCCCTGCCACTGAAATAGCCATAGGTCTGGTACTAGCACACCTCACATGCTTTAACTCATCAACAGATAAATGAATGGTTGGTACTTGTGTCTAAACTTAGCTTATTTTTAGATTGTCAGTGGTCCTGAAAATCTTAAGTCAGAATAATGTGTTATCCTAGAACAAGCAGGCAGCATCTTCTTACATGTGGGTGACATCATTCACGGAGCCCAAAGTGTACTGTCACTTTAAATTTAAGCTTTGAGACTGCCCAACCATGCATGCGCAAGTTCCTACGTGGCTGATGCCAGCTCATGGTACCTCAGTTTCTTGTTTTCTGCAGAGCGAAGAAATTGGAGCTGGACTTCGTCCAAACAAGTTTGCCTTCCTGTTTTTTTCAATTTCTCGGCTTTGGTTTCTTTATTTTTGGTGTAGATACCATTTAATTCTTTTTCTGTTCTGTTACTTTTTTTCACGTTTCTTCTTCTCAATTTGGGCCTTGGCCCCTGTTTTCAGCCCTTGAGCAACTCGAAACACCACAGTTTTTTCTGTTGCGGTTCTCAAAATTGACTCTTGCTTTGGTTGCTGCGATTTTTCTGTCAATGTTGAAGCCTTCCAGTGGATTCAAGAAGTACACTCGTAATTGGGCCATCTCTATCACTGACCCGCACAAGTAGTGCATTCAGTGTCTTGGGACAGAGCATTGAGTGGACTCTTGTACCCGTTGTTTCATTTGGCAGAAGCATTCCCTTAAGGCTCAACATCTCCAGCAGGAGAAACATTTTGGGGAACTGTCCACAAAGTCTTCGGAAGCTAGGTCTGCATTGATGTACCAACATGACACCTCTCTTGACGTTTGACTTGGTGCCGACAATGGAAAAACTTGCTAAGAAGTCTTCACCATCGCAGCAAGCATTGCAGACACCTTCTGCATTGTGTCCCTTGATGTGTGCCAAGTATCGATGCCACCATTGATCCCAATCGGTGCAGGCGATGTCATCTCTGAGGCGTGCCTCTTCGAGGTCCCCAATGCCTTGATATCCTGCTGCACTAAAAGTACAGCATTCGGTACCGGTGCAGTCTATACAGGATTAACTGAAGGAGCTGCTTCATCAGGAGCTTGCCGCAGTGCTGCAAATGCAGTCAGCACCGGTATCAGCCCAGCCTGAGCATGGCGCATCGAAGCCCATTACCGACTCTCGCTCTCCTAATCATAGGTAAAAATCTCAGAGTATTGCGTTCCCACGGTACAGGATCTCATTCTCTATGAGGTTTGTGGAGACACAATAGAAGACACTACACAGAGGCTTATGTGTCACCAACAGAGTATGATTACTTTAGCGTGGTCAAATACCGCCAAAGCTTCATCATCCAGAACTTATCACTCTAAACCAGTGTTTCTCAACTCGGTCCTGGAGTACCACCCCCCCCCCCCATACCAATCAGGTTTTCAAGATAGCCACAATAAAGATGCATCAACATGATTTGCATACACTACCTCCATTATATGCAAATTTCTTTCATGCATATTCATTGTGGCTTTGACTGGCAAAGGAGTACTCCAGGACCGAGTTGAGAAACACTGCTCTAAACAATCATCCACCCCTTATAAGAGGCACTATCTGGCTACCTCATCTTCTTCCAAGGCTCCACCTCAAGAGTTTGAACTTGGCATTCTCAGAAAGCTCAAACAGCTCCTCAACAAAAGTCTACACAGTCTTTTTGAGAAGCTTCTAGAGGCACATAGCCACACTTTCTCCCACTCTATATCTACATATAACCTATCAGAGGTCATTTTCTACTCTTTCATCAATATTGGACTCTCATTACAACTGATACTTGGGTCCCGAAAATCATACAGGAGGGTTATTTCTTACATTTCATCAAAACGCTTCCAAATATCCCTTCAAGAGAGTCCTCTGCCAACTTTCAGCAGACTTCCTTTTTTAGCAAATCAGAGCTTTTCTAACATTCAGTGTCATAGAGCTAGTACCCCCTTCTCAGAAAAACCAGGGGTTCTACTCCAAATACTTCCTAATTCCAAAGATGATGGGAGGCCTTCATCCAATTCTTGACTTTCAAACTCTCAACAAATATTTGGTCAAAGAGAGGTTGCACATGCTGTCCCTAAGGACTTTATACCAATTTCTGGATAAAAACGAGTAGCTGTGCTCTCTAGACACCACCCCCATTCATCCAGCCCATAGGAAGTTAAGAACATAATATTTGCCGCTGCTGGGTCAGACCAGTGGTCCATCGTGCCCAGCAGTCCACTCACACAGCGGCCCTTAGGTCAAAGACCAATGCCCTAACTTTCACGTCAGGACTCATCATCTTCAGTACAAAGTGTTACCCTTTGGCCTAACTTCTCTCCCAGAGTCTTCACCAAGTGCCTAGTTGTGGTAGCAGCAATTCTTTGTTCAGATGGATTCCAAGCTTTTCCTTACCTGGATAACTAATCAAAGCTCAGACAGCTCAGTTGGCTACCAAAATGACCATAACTCTTCTAGAATTTCTAGGGTTTGAAGTAAATTACCAAAAGTCTCATCTTCAACTGACTGGAGTTCATTGGGGTGGTGCTTAACACAACTCTTTTGAGCTTACTTGCCCCAGCAGAGAAGAGACACCTTGCTTTGACTTTGCAATCACATTTCTGCTCTTTGAGCAGTTTCAGCAAGGCAGATGATGTGCCTATTAGGACACATGGTGTCCACTGTTCATGTAATCACCTTCATATGTCTCCACCTCAGACAAGCTCAGTGGAATCTATCGTCTCAGACCACAGACCCACTATCCCAAGGGATCAAAGTTTCCTCACCTTTTCGTCAGTCTCACCCTTGGTGGCTATGACCAGCAAATTTGTCCAGGGGTTGGTTGTTCCATGTACCTATGCACTAGAGAATGACACGGTGAAAAAATTGGTCCCCGTCACCGCCCCGTCCCCGTCACCGCCCCGTCCCCGTCTCACCATCCCCGTCACCGCCCCGTCCCCGTCTCACCATCCTCTTCACCGCCCCGTCACCGCCACTGCCACCCCATTCACCGCCCCGTCACCGCCACTGCAATCCCATTCACTTTTCTTTATTTACGTATAAAGGAAACATTCTTTAAAACTTTAAAACTTAGTTAAATATTAGTTAATAACTATACAAAAACAAAACACGCAGAGAAAAAATTAATTAATATAAATTCTCAAAACTGACACATTTTGATCACTAAATTTAAAATAGTTATTTTTCATACAGTTTTTCAATCACTAATCTTCCACCACCCCTGGGGCTAGCAATGCAAAAACAAACACGACATGTACTTTAAATGCTGCCGTGATTAGCATAGTGACCGCGGCTACGGCTGCAAGTCTCCCCTCCCCCCAGCGATCACGGCAGGAGGGCACCCAACCCCTCCTGTAGACCCCCCCAACGGCCCTCCCGACAATCGCAGCAGAAGGGTACCCAACCCCTCCTGCCGGTCCTCCCAATGGCCTCCCCTAAGATCGCCGGCAGGAGGGTACCCAACCCCTCCTGCTGGACCCCCCCCAACGAACCCTCCCACCCCGGAACCCCCTTAGTCTTACTTTCCAAGTTGGACCGGACGGCTCCTCACACGTATGGCCAGCAGGCTTGCCTCCGTCCAAATGAGGCGGGCCCGCCCCTACCCTGCCCAACCCACAGGATCCTAGGGCCTGATTGGTCTAGGCACCTAAAGCCACTCCCGCTATAGGAGGGGCCTTAGGTGCTTGGGCCAATCAGGCCCTAGGATCCTGTGGGTTAGGCAGGGGAGGGGAGGGGCGGGCCCGCCTCATTTGGACGGAGGCAGGCCTGCTGGCCAGACGAGCGAGGAGCTGTCCGGTCCAACTTGGAAAGTAAGACTAAGGGGGTTCCGGGGTGGGAGGGTTCGTTGGGGGGGGGTCCAGCAGGAGGGGTTGGGTACCCTCCTGCCGGCGATCTTAGGGGAGGCCATTGGGAGGCAGGGGAGGGGAGGGGCGGGCCCGCCTCATTTGGACGGAGGCAGGCCTGCTGGCCAGACGAGCGAGGAGCTGTCCGGTCCAACTTGGAAAGTAAGACTAAGGGGGTTCCGGGGTGGGAGGGTTCGTTGGGGGGGGGTCCAGCAGGAGGGGTTGGGTACCCTCCTGCCGGCGATCTTAGGGGAGGCCATTGGGAGGACCGGCAGGAGGGGTTGGGTACCCTTCTGCTGCGATTGGCAGGAAGGGTTGATCTGACAAATGAGGAGCACGGTGAAACACAGGTAAATAGCGGTTCCTAGAAGGGGGTACATTGGCCCGCAGGGACAAACCTGTTCACCATTTCCGCGGTCGGTGAATGGCCTTGTCCCCGTCACCGCAGCGACTGCTAGTTTTCTTCCCCGTTTTCGGCGGTGACCCGCGGCTTAAATGCGGTGGCCGCGGGTAAACCGTCACCGTGTCATTCTCTACTATGCACCAAAGAGTTCTCACGACAGACGCCTTAATGTATGCATAGGGAGCTCATCTCGATAGCCTGCTTACTCAAGGAGGCTGGATCACTCAGGAGAAAGCTCTTCATATCAACCTACTAGGGCTCTGTGCAATCCGTAATCACTGCAAACATTTCAGTATCACCTTTTCAACCAGGTGCTGCTTGTCCAAACAGACAATCGGGTAGCAATGCATTACATCAACAAACGGCTCTCTTCCCATAGAAATCTGGAAATTGGCGATTTCACGCAATATATTTCTCAAAGCAGTATACATCAAGAGGAAGTAGAATGCTCTGGCTGACAAGCTCAGCAGATTTCTTCAGCCACATTAGTGGGCTCTCAATTCCAAGTCCCCGCACCACATCTTCTCCATTTGAGGAACTCCTCAGATAGACCTATTTATGTTCCCCAACAATAACAAGTTACCTCAGTTCTGCTTCAGACAGTACTCCGTATCATCGTCTGGAGGCGAATGCTTTTCTTCTGGATTTGTCTCAAATTCCTGTATGCATTTCTGCCAATCCATCTTGTGGTAAAGACATTGTTCAAACTCAAGTGGGAACCAGCCACCATAATCCTCATAGCTCCTCAGTGGTCCAGACAACCATGGTACTCTTCTACTTCAAGTGAGTGGCAAGGAGCCTATTCCATTACAGATCTTTCCATCTCTGCTGACTCAGAACCAAGGTTCCCTTCTTCATCCCAATTTCCAGTCTCTACATCTAACAGCCTGGTACCTCTTGACATGCATATACAGTACTCCCCCACAAATTCACGGTCGGTGATTTGCAGTCCCGGTCATTCGCAGTATTTTCTGACCATGAATGACCGGGCAGGAAAGGGCAGCCGGAGTGCCGGCGAGTGAAGGTAATCACTCGCTGTATACTCCGACTGCCTCAATCTCTCTGCCCAAGTTGAGGCTATTATAGCAACTTCCAGGAAACTCTATTCAACAATTCTACTGCTTTAAGTCAACATGTTTTATCACATAGTGCAATCACCACCAGTTGGAGCCTAAAACTTACATTTCTTTGGTGTTAAACTATCTTCTGCATCTCTTCACCTCTGGGCTTAAAACCATTTGTCAGAGTTCACCTCAGTGCTATTGGTGCCTTCCATGTTCCTTTCAATTATAAACCTCTGGCTACTCATCTACTAATTTCCAGGTTTATGAAAAGACTCATGAGCTCCAAACCTCCTGCAGTTGTTTGGGATCTTAGTGTAGTTCTCACCATGGAACCTCTTGCAACTTCTCTTTACTTCATGTGGAAAGTAGTTTTCTTAATCTGTCTCACTTCAGCTTGATGAATCGGTGAACTCTAAATACTAGTCTGTGATCCATCGTACACAGTTTTTCACCATGACAAGATAGTTCTTCAAACTCCTGCTAGATTTCTTCCTAAAGTAGTCATGGATTTATCTCAATCAATCCATTGTACTACCTGTTTTCTTCTGAAACCCTCATTCTCACGCTGGTGAAATTGTGCTTCACACTTTGGACTGTAAATATGCCTTGGCTTACTATTTGGTGTGAACTAAGCCACACAGGACTTCACCTTAACTATTCTTCTCTTTTGTCCTCTTGAGTGTACCTGTAACCAAATGGACTATTTCCTCTTGGTTAGGGGACCTTCCTATGCTCAGGCTGGGCTACCGCTTGAGGGACGTGTTACAGCACACAAATTCAGAGCAATGGCAGCAGCAGTAGCCTTTTTGTGTTCTACTCCCATTGAGGATATGTGTGAAGCAGCTATTTGGTCCTCAATTCACATCTCACTACTGTCAGGAGACTTATTCCAGATGATTTGGCCAAGCAGTTCTATAGAATTTGTTTTCTAATTAAAAGCCAACTTTCCCTCCATCCCTTTGTGGTTAAGCTACAGCGTCCCACATGAGAATATGCTGCCTGCTTGTCCTAAGATAAAGCACAGTTACTTACCGTAATAGGTGTTAATCCGGGGACAGCAGGCAGATATTCTCACATCCCTTCCACCTCTCCTAGTTGGCTTAGCTTGAGGTACTGTGAGCTGGCTTCGGGTGGGAAGGCACTCGTACATGCATAGTGTAGGTAGTCGCAAAGCTCCTTAAAAGCTTAAAGCGACAGTAGACTTTTAGCACTGTCTATAGCGTGCTCCATGGATGATGCCATCCACCTGTGAGAATGTCCACCTGCTGTCCCCTGATAACACCTGTTACAGTAAATAACTGTGCTTTTCATGACTTGTGTAATATGAAGAGATGTTAACATTGAAGGGGTTAAAAAGAAAAGGAGGTGCTGAGACAGAGAAATTGTCATTGGTTACATGTGTCTTCTGAAGCAGTTAATCATGGATGTATGGAAAGAGACCACAATTTATTATCTTAAGTTCATGGATAGGGTGCATACATGATCACACTTACACAAGTAAGTAGTATGGCTG
This sequence comes from Geotrypetes seraphini, assembly GCF_902459505.1. Lineage (NCBI taxonomy): Eukaryota > Metazoa > Chordata > Amphibia > Gymnophiona > Dermophiidae > Geotrypetes > Geotrypetes seraphini. The sequence continues at coordinate 146,614,462 of NC_047084.1, forward strand.
TAGGTTATTAGGTAAGATGAAAGACATTTTTGGTTATAGAAAACTACTATAATTTCATTTTACCATAAGTGAACATGATTTTTTTTAGTGGCCTGGTACTATGTCATGAAGAGAGATAATTCCAACTGTGCCAAAAGCTAATACAGCTTCTCTTCTGGTCTTAAAGGCAGCAGTGTATGTATAAATATGAAAAGAGATGTGATAAAATAGTATTATAGCTATATTTAGAGTAATAAATTCTAACAATATTAACAGCATTGTATCCTACTATGTTGACTTTAAAAAAAAAAAAAAAAAAGGTCCAGTTTGAATATGTTGTATATTGAGTTGATGCTTTTAGGTTTTTTGTTTGTTCAATAAAAGCTTGCTGATTGTGGTGTGTTTATAGTTTTTTTAAATTTTAAGACAGCTACAAAGCAAGCAAGCAAGCAAGCATCAGTACTGAAAATTAGATTTCACTGGTTTGAGTTCTAGATTATTGTATCAAATATTTTTACTTTGGGTGAACATTTTACACCTGGTATTGTACTACCAATTTTCTGGGTAAAAGACACTAATTTCTTGAATGTGGTACAAGCTCAGCCTTGATCAATGAGCTATAACACCCACCCTTTCAATTTTAATCTGCCGTTGCATAGCTCAGAGGTACAGGCAAAAAAAAACAACAACAACCCACCCTCACTAATTCCAAACAGGCATATAAATACTCAGAATGTACCCTGAAGTTTCAAGTTTATTGTTTGATTTACTACCCTCCAGAGACCTTTCAGAGCAGTTTACAATTTCTAAAATATTGTTAAAGATAGGATAAGGGAAAGATCACTTGGCATGGATTATTCTTACTTGTGGGCTAAGATAGAGGCAGTTATAGGAGGAAGGCTTCTTTAAAAATGAAAATTTTGAGATTGGATTTAAACTGTAAAAGATTGGGGCAAGATGCATAAACAGGCACTTTTCAGCCCAACTCAAAAATATCGGTAAGTCTTGAATCAAATTACACTGGACAACAACGTTTTTGCTTCAACATTTTTGGATGTATCTTACAGATTTTTGACTGCTGATCATGAAAATCATGTTTAAAAATTACATGTATGTTTTTAACAAAAAAGTACATTTTTACAATTTCATGTTATATTTTCAGGCTCATGTTACACCTTCTTTCTGTGGCGCCGTATGCCTGTAAGAAGCTTCCTGAATCACTATGTTGTGCTCCCTCCCTAGCAGCGTTCGAAGCCAAGCTAAAAGCCCACTTTTTTTGAATCTATTTTCACACTCACTGCTGTCAGCTACCTATACCCATTGTATCATTTCCTCTACCATAATCTCCCCAACCCTAAAATGTCCTGTCTAAATTAGATTGTAAGCTCCTCTGAGCAGGGACCGTCTATTGTATGTTAAAATGTACAGCGCTGTGCACACCTTTCAACGCTTTAGAAATAATAGTAGTAGTAGGATATAGTGTGGACATGTCCAGGCATACATGGGCTTGATGGATGCAGCCTGAAAAGGCTATATAAAAGCAATTTGCATACAGGGGTAATCTTCATTACGTGTCTGTCAGTTCAGGTGTATTTTGATGCTTCAGAGCATGGTATTGTCCATGTAACCTAATTAGTAAGCCAATTAATTGCTATAGGATGATTTGTGTCAGCAGCAATGTCTTGCTGATGTCACAACAGCTGTGATACGTTCTGCTACATTTGTGGTGAGTACATGCTTAAGCCTCAAAGACACACCATGACTAGACATGTTAAGAAAGCATATGAGCTGTACTTCGGTTGCAAAATTGGTGGCCTCCTACCATTTGTTGTGCAATTGATCTTAGAGCTTGGCTGTGAAGTACAAGAAAATCAATGCCATTTGCTATCCCAATGATATGGCGAAAACAGAAAGATCACTTGACAGACTTACTTCTGTCTGACAAATGTATCTGGGTTGCTCTGGTAAAATAAGAAAATCAACTTAATACCCCAATCTTCCTTCAGCCATGAGACCAGTGCCTCATGATGACAGTCTTCTGGTACTGAAGCCACTAGAGAATGGAAGATTAGGTTTATACATTAAATAATTTTATTTCTTTTAGTTCCTGAAGGATTCTATATGCTAGGTGTTCAATCGTAAGCCACAGTCCGGGAGTTGCAGAAATCCACAAGTTTTCTAGGCACATGCTCCACCCCTTAGCCTGTGAGTTAGCAAACATATCCAGTTAAATCCCAAAGCCAAGCAACATACCTGAACAAATCCATGAGAAGGGGGTATAGGGGTGAATCCCCATCAACATAATATTAAGTAATAAAGAGGAACAAAGGCAACTCAGAAAAACATTGAGGAACAATGTAGAACTGCTGTGTGAAGCGAGCAACCCAAGAAAGGCCTTTGGTAATGTGCATACTTACAGAAACTCCTCACAGGATCTGGCAACTTGCTGGAAATCTTCAAGCCTGTAAGGAGAGTAATCGAGGCAAGAAAGGAACAGGCTACACCAAACAACCGAGTGTATACAGAGAGAGCAGGTCATATGGAATCAAGGGACTAACAGAATGAAGATTATTGAAGGTATAAACAGCACAGTTACTTACCATAACAGGTGTTATCCAGGGACAGCAGGCAGCTATTCTCACATATGGGTGACATCATCGACGGAGTCTGGATGCGGACACCCTGCAAGCAGACTTGCTTGAAGAAACTCGAAGTTTCGAGTCGCCCGCACCACGCATGCGCGAGTGCCTTCCCGCCCAGCGCGTCTCCTCAGTTCAGATAGCTAGCAGAGAAGCCAACCTGGGGAGGTGGGTGGGTTGTGAGAATAGCTGCCTGCTGTCCCTGGATAACACCTGTTTCGGTAAGTAACTGTGCTTTATCCCAGGACAAGCAGGCAGGTATCCTCACATATGGGTGACCTCCAAGCTAACCAGAATGGGATGGTGGGAGTGTTGGCAATTTAGGAGAATAAATTTTGTAATACTGCTTGGCCAAACTGTCCATCCCGTCTTGAGAAAGTATCCAGACAATAGTGAGAAGTGAAGGTATGAACCGAGGACCAAGTAGCAGCTCTACAAATTTCCTCAGTAGGTGTAGATCTGAGGAAAGCTACTGAAGCTGCCATTGCTCTGACTTTATGGGCTGTGACTTTACTATGAAGGAGTAATCCAGCATGGGCATAGCAGAAAGAGATACAAGCCGCCATCCAGTTGGAGATGGTACGCTTAGAAATAGAATGGCCCAATTTATTTGGATTGAAGGAAACAAAAAGTTTAGCAGTTCTGTGTGGTTTGGTGCGCTCCAAGTAGAAGGCCAAAGCACATTTACAGTCCAGAGTATGAAGAGCTAATTCTCCAGAATGAGAATGAAGCTTTGGAAAAAATACTGGAAGGATGATGGATTGGTTGAGATGAAATTCCGAGACCACTTTAAATAGGAATTTAGGATGAGTACGAAGAACCACCTTGTCATGATGGAACACAGTGATTGGTGGGTCAGTTACTAAAGCTTGCAGTTCACTGACTCTTCGAGCAGAAGTGAGGACTATGAGAACCACCACTTTCCAAGTGAGATACTTCAGATGAGCCTTATCAATTGGTTCAAATGGAGGCTTCATGAGTTGAGAAAGGACAACATTGAGGTCCCAAACCACAGGAGGCGGTTTGAGAGGAGGGTTAATATTAAAGAGACCTTTCATAAATTTGGAAACCACTGGATGAGCAGAGAGGGGTTTCCCTTCAATAGGCTGATGGAAAGCTGCAATTGCACTGAGATGGACTCGGATAGATGTAGACTTGAGGCCAGAATTGGATAAGTGCAACAAGTAGTCCAAAACAGAAGATAAGGAGGAATGCCGAGGCTCCGTATGATGAGAAAAACACCATGTAGAAAATCTAGTCTACTTTTGGTGATAGCATTGTCTAGTGGTAGGCTTCCTAGAAGCTTCTAAGACATCTCTTACAGATTGAGAAAACTGAAAAGGAGTTACGTTGAAAGGTACCAAGCTGTCAGGTGTAGAGACTGTAGGGTTGGGATGAAGCAGAGATCCTTGACTCTGTGTAAGCAGAGAAGGAAAAACTGGTAGAAGGTGTAGCTCCCTGGTGCTGAGTTGAAGTAGAAGGGAGTACCAAGGTTGTCTTGGCCACCGAGGAGCGTTGAGAATCATGGTGGCATGACCGTTCTTCAACTTGACCAGAGACTTGAGAATGAGAGGGAATGCGTAGAGGAAGAGATTCATGCATTCCAGAAGAAAAGCATCTTCCTCGAGGCGGTGAGGAGAGTATATCCTGGAGCAGAACTGAGGCAGTTTGAAGTTGTGGGGAGCCGCAAAGAGGTCTATCTGAGGGGTTCCCCATTGTGAAAAAATTTGAAGAGGCAAGGAATGGAGAGTCCATTCGTGAGGTTGTATAAAATGACTCAAGTTGTCTGCCAAGCAATTTTTCGCCCCTTGAATGTAGACAGCTTTGAGGATGGTGTTGTGGCAGATTGCCCAGTCCCAAACCTTCATCGCTTCTTGACAAAGGGAGGCAGAGCCGGTCCCTCCTTGTTTGTTGACATAATACATGGCGACTTGGTTGTCCATCTGGATGAGGACCACTTGGTCGCGAAGATGATGTTGAAAAGCGTTGAGAGCCTTGAAAATCGCTCTGAGTTCCAAGAGATTTATGTTACATTGACGATCCGTACTGGTCCAGTGGCCTTGAGTACAGAGACCATTTAGATGAGCACTCCAAGCGTAGGTCGAAGAGTCTGTCGTGAGGACCTTTTGATGAGGGGGAGTTTGAAAAAGTAAGCCTCTGGAAAGATTGGAAGAGAGCATCCGACAGAGAGACTTCTTGAAGGAAGGAGTGACTGAAATGTGTCAGGAAGGAGGGTCGCAAACTTGCGTCCATTGAGATGCCAGGGTCCACTGAGGAATTCTGACGTGAAGTCTGGCAAAAGGACTCACGTGTACTGTGGAGGCCATATGACCCAGAAGTACCATCATGTGTCTCGCTGAAATGGAAGAGCGGGAAGACACTGTATGACAGAGTTGAAGAAGAGCTTCCAGATGTTGCTGTGGAAGGAATGCTCTGAGTTGGACAGTGTCCAGAACAGCTCCAATGAATTGTAGAGTCTGAGGGCTGAAGTTGAGATTTGGGAAAGTTGATTTCAAATCCCAAACTTTGCAGGAACCAGGTAGTCCGTTGGGTCGCTACAATAACTCCTTGAGATGTGAAATCTTTGATGAGCCAGTCATTGAGGTAAGGAAATAACTGAAGACCATGATTCCGGAGAGCTGCTGCTACCACTACCAGGCACTTGGTGAACACTCTGGGAGACGAGGCCAGGCCGAAGGGTAGTACTCTGTATTGAAAATGCAGATTCCCCACCCGAAATCTGAGATATTGACGGGAGGCCGGATGAATGGGGATATGGGTGTAGGCCTCCTTGAGATCCAGAGAGCATAACCAGTCATTCTGCTCGAGAAGGGGATAAAGAGATGCCAGGGATAACATTCAAAACTTTTCTTTGACTAAAAATTTGTTGAGAGCCCTGAGATCCAAAATGGGTCGCAGATCGCCTGTCTTCTTTGGAACAAGGAAGTAACGGGAGTAAAAACCCCTGTTTTGCTGTTCCAAGGGAACTGTTTTGATGGCATGGAGAGAAAGCAGAGGTTGAGCTTCCTGAAGAAGGGCGGCCTGGGATGGATTGGAAAGATACTCTCTTGGAGGAAGCTCTGGTGGAACCTGAGTGAAATGAAGAGAGTATCCTTCTCTGATGATGGTAAGCACCCAGAGGTTGGATGTAATTATTGTCCATCGGTTGTAAAAATGATGGAGACGACCTTATATAGGGGGGAAAAAGAGACAGAACGGTGGAGGTTATGCTCTGTTGTAAACAGTCAAAAAGGCTGAGAAGCCTTAGGTGGAGCAGAAAGTTGGGGTTTCTGTTGCTTCTGAGGTTGCTGTTTTTTCAGAGGAGGGCGAGTATAAGGAGCCGGCTTTGGAGCAAAACGCCTTTGATAGATAAGAGCAGGGCATGCAGGCTTGGCAGGAGCTGACTTTGGCTTAGGTCTGACTATAGAAGCAAAAGATTTTTCATGGTCAGATAATTTCTTGGTGGCTGCCTCAATGGATTCATCAAAGAGGACGTTGCCCTGACAAGGAATGTTAGCCAAGCGGTCTTGAAGGTTAGAATCCATGTCAAAGGAACCTGGTGACTTGGATGAAGCAATCGAGACCGGAACATCCTCGAGGTCCAACATCGGAGACCTCAAACGAGGAGTCGGTGGTCTGGTCGAGGTTGGAGTAGATCGAGGCTTCGAGGAAGGTCTGTCGTGAGACGAAGAACTATGCCTGGAAGGATGACTCGATGAAGGCCTCGAATGTCGGTGAGAACTGTGTCTGGAACCAGATCTCAAGGAGACTTCTCGGAGATGTGGGCAGACGAAGCCGATGTACGAATAGGACTAGAGGGTGTAGATCGAAGCTCCTGAGGCTTGGTGGAGGAACCTCGATGCACTCTCAAAGACTCTGCTCCTCGTATAGAGTGTGAGGATTCTCGTCGAGGCACTCGCAAAGAATCTGCTACTTGCTTTACGTGCTTGGATGCCAGACCAGACACTCGCAGCTCTGCTCCCTGGAAAGAGTGTGTAAGTTCAGACCCAAAGGAAGTGGCTCGACCTTGCGGGAGTCTGCTGAATGCCCAGGCTGGATAAGAGGAAGCAGTTTGGGTCCCATGTTAGTAAGGAACTGAATAAACGGCTTCTCTAACATGGTCTGGAAAGAAGCCGGCAAGGATGGATCCGCATCTGAAACCGGACCACCTGCTTTGGCTGGAGGTTCCTTTGAGGTAGTGTGAGTGTGTTTCGACTTGGAAGTCTTAGACAATTTAATCACCACTGGCGGAACCGACTGCTGAGCTATCTGACCTGAGGAAACAGGGGAAGATACAGCAGACGACGTCGAAGCAAGAGCCGCTGCAAACGACGAAGGTCTGATGAGGCTCAAGGTGGAAGCAGTAGGCGCAGAAGGAGCCTCAGTGGAAGTCGAGGCCGAAGACGCCTTCGAAGTCGAGGGATCAGTAGGAGATTCCATCTCGAAGAGCTTGTCCACCAAAATGCAACGACGCTTGAAAGCACGAGGCTGAAGTGTTTGGCAAGGCAGGCACGATCTAAGATGATGTTTTGGCCCAAGGCACTTGAGGCAGCGTCCGTGAGGGTCCGTAAGAGAGATCGCGCGCTGACACTTACTACACTTCTTGAAGCCTGTAGCAGGCAGGGACATAGATGGAAAAATAGCCGCAGCAAAATCGAAGCCCTTGGGCTGCGGCCGAGCGGCCTGTCCCGGAAAACGAATGGAAGAAGAAATTTTTTTAAACTGAAATAAAATAAAACAGCGATTCGTGAGCTAAAACACATAAACCGCAGTTGAGAGAAGGCATAAAGTGAATGAAGTTAAACGCAGAGAGTCAAAGACGGCAAAGACAGTTCTCGGCAAACTGAGAACTGAGGAGACGCGCCCTGCACTGGGCGGGAAGACACTCGCGCATGTGCGGTGCGGGCGACTCGAAACTTCGAGTTTCTTCAAGCAAGTCTGCTTGCGAGGCGTCCGCATCCGGGCTCTGTCGATGACGTCACCCATATGTGAGAATACCTGCCTGCTTGTCCTGGGTAACTAATATTCCATTCTGTTAACATCCCTTCTAGATAGTATACACTAGGTGACATACCAAAGCCACAGTAGCTAGAGATGGACAGAAGAGCCTGCCCTCAAAACAGGTTCTGAAAATGGCATCAGACTGCACTGCCACATCCACTCGGTAAAACCGGGTAAAAGTATTGAGAGGACCAAATAGCTGCCCTGCAAATTTCATCAGGATGAATTGCGTGAGATTCCACCCATGATGCAGTCACACCTCTCGTCAAATGCGCTTTAATCAAGATCAGCGGCTATTTGCCATGGGTGATGTAAGTCATGAAAATGGCCATTCAAATTCATTGAGCGATTGAGGACTTGGATGCCGGCCTACCATGGCGAGATGATTAGACAGTCCTCCAAATAAGTAAGACCCACCGGACATCCAATATGTATAAGATCTGATTTGCGCTCCAAACCTGTTGGATTAAAGTCAGGCAACCTAACCTCTTGGTTGACATGAAAGGCCAAGATCACGTTTGGCAAGAAGGAAGGTACAATACGGAGGAAAAACCTGTGTCCATAATATGGAGAAAGGGTTCCCTGCATGAGAGCTTGAAGCTTTGAAATATACTGAGCCGAGACAATGGTGACCAGAAAGACAGTCTTGATCGTTATATCCAGAAGAGAAGCATCCTTCAGTGGTTTGAAAGGGGCCTCACCAAGGCCCTGCAAAACGATGTTAAGATTCCATGAAGGGAAAGTTGAAAGAGAGGATGCATATGGATGAGCAGTAAGTGAACTAGGCCTGCAACTTGAACTTTTAGGGAGGCCACTGCCAGACCTTTATCTAAACCCTTCTGAAGGAAAGTCAGGACTACCGAAACAGGAGTCTTTTCAGGCTCCACCTGATCCCTAGCACACCACTGCTGGAAAGCATTCCAGGCTTTGACATAGGAAGCCATAGTAGAGGGTTTCTTAGAGTATAAAAGTCTAGATAGCTACCTATGAATAACCATGCTTCATCAAAGCTGAGTGCTCAAGGACCATGTCATAAGACCAAAGCACCATGGGTTCTCCACAGGCATCGGTTCCCGACTGAAGATATCAATGGAGGATGAACTGGAGCTTCTCCTGCTGAAGATGTACAAGATCTGGATACCACGGGTAGCGAGGCCAATCCGGAGCTACCGGTATCACCAGGCTGGGATGCATCAATATCTGGCAGATGACTCGACCAACCAGAGGCCACAGAGGGAACACATACATGGGAGTTGAACACAACCCCCCCCCCCCCCACTGATGCTGACATAGCTTGGACCTTGTGTGCTGTAACATGTCCCTCAAGCTGCAGCCCAGCCTGAGCATAAGAGGGAAATGCAAGCTGCAAACCATGTGGAAATTGGTTACAGGCAGACCCAATCTGTTAGGGTCAAAAGAGATGAACAGTTGATGTGAAGACCTGTGTGGCTTAGTCCTCTTTATGTAGTAAGCCAAGGCACACACAGTTCAATGTATGAGCAGTTTCTCTAGGGTGAAAATGAGGCTTTGGAAGGAAAACTGGAAGCACAATGAAATTCTGACTACTTTCAGAAGGAATTGAGGATGAGTTATAAGAACCATTTTATCCTGATGAAATACTGTAATGGTGGATCACAGCTCAATGCCTGTAGTTCACTCATTCAACGAGAAGTGGTAGAGGATAGAGATCAAAAAGACCACTTTTCCAAATGAGAAACTTTAAGATGAGTAGTTGCCAGTGGTTCAAATGGCAGCGTCATCAGACTGATGAGAACTACATTGAGATTCCAGATAATTGAAGACCGTTTTAGTGGAGGTTTTGAGTTTAAGAGTCCTTTCATAAACCAGGAAACAAGTGGATGAGTGGCTAGAAGTTTATTGTTGAATAGAGCATGGTAAGCATTAATAGCACCGAGGTGAACTCTAACCGAAGTTGTCTTAAGTCCAGAGTTGGATAAATGGAGAAGGTAGTCCAATACTGAGGGAATAGAAGATGTGGAGGGATCCAGATGATGGAGATTACACTACGAATGAAGTGTGTCCATTTGAATCACTAGCAGTGCTGAGTAGCAGGCTTTTCTGGAAGCAGCTATAATGGCTTCTTACTGGCTCAGAACAATTAAAAATCCACTGAAGTCAGGTTGAGAAATACCAAGAGATTGCAGATTGGGATGTAAGAGAACCTTGACTCTGTGTAGAGATGGAAAAAATCCGTAATGGAATTGACATAAACAGTTGAAGTAGAAGGGAAAACCAAGGTTGTCTGGACAACTGAGGAGCTATGAGAATCATGGTGGCTGATTGCATACAGGAACTTGTGTGTCCAATCCAGAAGAAATGCTTCTGCTTCCAGATGATGAGAGTACTGTCTGGAGCAGAATTGAGGTAACTTGTGGTAGTGGGGAGATGCAAAGAGGTCTATCTGAAGAGTCCCCCAAAGCGGGATGATGTGGCACAAGACTTTGAAGTTGAGAGTCCACTCATCAGCCAGGGTATTCTGTTTTCCTTGCACAGATTGCTTTGAGAAATATATTTTGAGGAATTGCCCAGTTCCAAATGTGTATAGTTTCTTGACAAAGAGGAAGAGAGTCCGTTCCCCCTTGTTTGTTGATGTAGTAAATGGCTACTTGACTGTCTGTTCGAACAAGGACTTGGTTGGAAATATGATCCTGAAATATCTTTAGAGTATTGCGAATTGCTCACAGTTCCAACAGGTTGATATGAAATGCTTTCTCTCAAGCAGACCACAGTCCCTGAGTCCAGAGACTATAGGTGAGCTCCCTACGCATGCATCTTATGAGGAAAGACTAAACAGTTGGGGCTCTTCAGCTTGGAAAAGAGATGGTTAAGGGAAGAGATGGTTAAGGGGAGATATGATTGAAGTCTACAAAATCCTGAGTGGAGTAGAATGGGTACAAGTGGATCAATTTTTCACTCCATCAAAAATTGCAAAGACTAGGGGACACTAATCAAACACCAGTTGGATAAAATCCTGGATGAGGAGAATCTACGGGATCCCCGACAACATGGATTTACTAGGGGAAGATCATGCCAATCCAACCCTTATCAGCTTCTTTGACTGGGTGACGGGGAAGCTGGATATTGGGGAGTCCCTGGACATAGTATACCTGGACTTTAGCAAAGCATTCGATAGCGTACCACACCACAGGTTGCTGGGCAAGATGAGTTCTATAGGATTAGGAGACACATTGACAAAATGGGTTGGGAACTGGCTTGGAGGTAGGCTTCAAAGGGTAGTGGTGAATGGCATTCCCCTCCGAAATGACGGAGGTGATCAGTGGAGTGCCCACAGGGCTCGGTCTTGGGCCCGATCCTATTCAACATCTTTATAAGGGACTTGACAGAAGGGCTTCGAGGGAAAATAACTTTATTCGCCGATGACGCCAAACTAAGTAATGTAGTGGGCAAATGCACAACGGACGAAGATTCGACACCCGACAACATGATACACGACCTACTCCTACTGGAGCGCTGGTCTAGGACCTGGCAACTCAGCTTCAATGCCAAAAAATGCAAAGTTATGCACCTGGGCAGCCAGAATCCATGCAAGATCTATACCCTTAATGGCGAGATCCTAGCAAGAACGGTAGCAGAACGAGACTTGGGGGTGATCGCCGGTGAGGACATGAAGGCTGCCAATCAAGTGGAGCAAGCTTCATCCAAGGCAAGACAAATCATAGGTTGCATACGCAGGGGTTTTGTCAGCCGTAAGCCGGAAGTCATTATGCCATTGTATAGATCCATGGTGAGATTCTACCAGGAATACTGTGTGCAATTCTGGAGGCCGCATTATCGCAAGGATGTGCTGAGACTGGAGTCGGTTCAGAGAATGGCCACCCGGATGGTCTCGGGACTCAAGAATCTCCCGTACGAGGAACAGCTAGACAAATTGCGGCTGTACTCGCTCGAGGAGCGCAGGGAGAGGGGGGGACATGATCGAGACGTTCAAGTATCTCACGGGCCGCATCGAGACTGAGGAAGATATCTTCTTTTTTCAGGGGTCCCGCGACAACAAGAGGGCATCCGTGGAAAATCAGAGGCGGAAAACTACGAGGTGACACCAGGAAATTCTTTTTCACTGAAAGGGTGGTTGATCGCTGGAATAGTCTTCCACTGCAGGTGATTGAGGCTAGTAGCGTGCCTGATTTTAAAGCCAAATGGGATCGACACATGGGATCTATTCACAGGGCAAAGGGAGGGGAGGGACAGTAGGGTGGGCAGACTTGATGGGCCGTGGCCCTTATCTGCCGTCTGTTTCTATGTTTCTATGATGAAGTTACAGGGAAATACTTTTAAAACCAATAGGAGGATTTTTTTTCACTCAGAGTAATTAAGCTCTGGAACGTGTTGCTAGAGGAGGTGGTAAGAGCGGATAGTGAAGTTGGTTTTAAGAAAAGTTTGGACAAATTCCTGGAAGAAAAGTCCATAGTCTGTTATTGAGAAAGACATGGGTGAAGCCACTTCTTGCCCTGGATCAGTAGCATGGAATATTGCTATTCCTTGGGTTTTGGCCAGGTACTAGTGACCTGGATTGGCCACCGTGAGAATTGGCTGCTTGGCTTGATGGACTATTGGTCTGACCCAGTAAGGCTATTCTTATGTTCTTACATGGAAGCGTCTGTCATAAGTATTTTCTGATGTGAGAGGACGTGAAACAGCAAACCTCTGGAGAGATTTGTCAGTTTTGACCATCACTGGCGAGATCGACGAAGAGGTGAGGTGACTGATCCATTGGGTTAAGAGATCTGTGGCCCGAGACTACTGAGATGCCAGGTTCCATTGACATAATCAGGCTCGAGAAATGGGAATCGACATGGCAGATGAGGTTCAACGTGGATAAGTGTAAAGTGATGCATGACGGTAACAAACTGGATACAGATGTTCTGGAGATAATTTATTAAACACTGACATATAAAACCATGAAAATTCAATTAAAAAAGTCCTGCGTGCTTGTATGTGGTGAGCGTGTTGTCAGGGCAGCGGCTGACTTAGGAGATGAGAGGTGAGGCCGCGTGCATGCTCATTCAGGATGGCGGCTGGTTTGGATCAGGAGCCGCTGATGGATGGCAGAGGCATCAGCCGAAGCGGGAGGGCAGCCGCACTAGGACCCCAAGGGAAGGAAGGCACCACTTTGGAATCGCTGCAACACCCGCAGGCAGGTACTCACCCCTGGGCCACCATTGCTGAGTGCTCGTTTATCGGGGCAGTGCTCGGTTTATGAGACAAGTTTGCTGTGTTTTGCTCATCTTGCAAAACTTGCAAACCGGTGCACTCGTAAACCAAGGTACCATTGTATTAGTACTTTTAGTTTGTGGTTCTATATTTGAATAGGGGTTATCTGTGTTCTGCACGTATGACCAAGGCCAGGTGTTCTGGTAGGAATGAATGTTGAGAAACATACAGTGTGCTTTGTGTAGTTTAATTTTGTGATTAACCATTATGTGTTGTTAATAAGATTATATTGTACCTGTATATATGAAAAATGAATGGAAAAAATGGTATTGCAATTAGTACTATTATGGGGCAGGGTCTGGGGCAGAGCTTTCAGGACCCCATCAAACAAAAAAGCATTCTGCTGCCTATGCCTAGAATGATTATTTGAATAAAATTGGGATTAAGTATGATAACATCTATGAGGTGAAAATAACCAGGTGGATTGCTGGAATGGTGTCTCAGCGTGAGGAAGGACCTATACTTCTATTAAGACTAAGTATCTTAAAAAAATTCAGCCTGTGACTTAGCCTGTGTTTTAGATTTTGGCCCCTTATGTGATTGAGTTTGACACCCCTGCTCTAGATGTTACATCAAAAGCAGATATTGCCATAAATTTTCTGGTTTGAAGTAGGCTGAGAAGTTTCCTGAAACTCTGGAGTCTTTCAGATGGAATGTATTGTTCAAAATCAGCCAATTTCGTTATAAATTGTTTAAGAAAGAATGACAAAAATTATAGATGAAAACTTTGCTGGTCAACAGAGTTCTGGAAGAGGCGTCAGTCAAACTTATTCATGGTGCAGTAGCATATACTCTTGTACTGGAGGATTTTTTAAGAGAGGATTCAACCAGCAAAGACTACAAAATACAATTGTGTTCGGGCTTTGATAAGCCACAATTGCAGCACCAAAGCCATTTTTCTTGGAGCTCTGGGAAAGGAGAAAAGTCTCTCTCAGTTCTTAAACATAGCTTTCTTAAGTAGAGTATGAAGAGACAATTTTGGAAGCTCTTTAGGAGGTTCATTAAAAATCTAAAGCTTCAAGCTCTGCTCTCAGCTCAATGTCTGACTCCAATTTAACAGGCAAAGCTTTCCCCATCTGTCTGATAAATTTAGTGAAAGATAATCCTTCGGGAGGAGAAATGTGTCTTGGTGGTAGAGACAGATCTGATGGGATACCATATGATTCTGGAGCAGATAACATGAATTCAAGATTTATTTACAGTATAAACCACTTATGGCCTAAGTGGTTTACATTCAGGTACTTAAGCATTTTTCCCTATCTGTCCCATGGGTTCACACTCTAGCTAATGTACCTAGGGCAATGGGGGGATTTAGTGACTTGTCCAGGGTTACAAGGAGCAGCATGGGATTTGAACACACAACCTCAGGATGCTGAGGCTGTAGCTCCAAACAAAAACTGCAGTACAATGTACACGATGCAGGCAAGAGTTTATTGTACCAAAGTTACAATGCAATAATATAAAACCTTTTTACCAACCAAGAGACCCAACACGGTCCGTGTTTTGGACAACACGCCTTCGTCAGGGGTCCATGGTAAATAAGGTATGAAATGTACCGCAAAAAATGAAGATAACTGGTCACTCACTAGTAGTCCCCCAGTGAGTGACCAGTTGTTATCTTCATTTTTTGCGGTACATTTCATACCTTATTTACCATGGACCCCTGACGAAGGCGTGTTATCCGAAACACGGACCGTGTTGGGTCTCTTGGTAAAAAGGTTTTTATATTACTGCATTTTTAACTTTGGTACAATAAACTCTTGCCTGCATCGTGTACATTGTCTGCAGTTTTTGTTTGGTTTTCCTGTTCGGTGGTTTTCCTGCAGATTTGGTTGGATTTCTTTTTGAGGCTATGCTACACAGTCCCAAGATCAGTATCGGTATGTAGAGAGATCTGAACCAACGTCCCCAACTTCAGGAGATTCTCTATAGGAAGGATAAGATGGAGATGAATGCTTCTTGGTCTGAGGAATGCGATGACTGAGAGCATCGAGAAAAACTCCTTCGATGATGTTGGTACTGGTTGTATAAAGACGTTGAGCATGTGTAGATCTCGACTTATGTTGAGACGAATGTGAATTGGTACCATGCAATGTTCCTTTGAATTTAGAAGCACAGTCATCAGTACCATGGGTTCTCAATGTCTGTTTAGATGGAGAGCTGGGTGTCTCAGGGTGAGCTGGGCTCACCCTGCTTAGGCTGGGCTGGTACTGAGTCGATGCAAGCACCGACACTGCATGTAGCTTAAACAGGTCAGCTAGCTCCCTTTGGAAAAACTCCTTCAGCTGGTCCTGGAAGGACTGCACTTGTACTGTTGGCTCAACAGCTGGCACATCGGTGCTGTAGGGTGTCGAGGGGTGGGTGACCTAGATGAGGAAGCACGCCCCTAAGGAGACAGCCTGCACAGGAGATCGATGATGGCGTCAACACTTGGCATGCATCAAGGGATTTGATGCTTTAGATGCCTGTGGCACTGGATGTGAAGAGGATGGCTTCTTAGCAGGTTTACCCGATGCAGGAACTGAGTCCGACATCGAGGGAGGCATCGATGCTGGTACCGTTGATACTGATGGCATCATCTGTTGCTAGAGGTCATGGCTGGTCCAAAACAGCTTCTCTTGCTGGATGCGTTTGAGCCTTAAGAGAGAATTTTATAAGGTAGAACAGTGGATACAAGTGTCTACTCGGTACACCAGTTCCAGACACTGAATACACCACTTGTATGGATCAGTGAGGAAGATATGTCGCTGGTAATGAGTGCACTTTTTGAACCCATTAGAAGGCCTCAACATGAGAGGTAAGATTTCGGCAGCAAGGTAAAAAAATGCAATGGTTACAAACGAAGACCAAAACCTAATTTGAAAAAATGGAGAAAAAATGCCCGAAGGCCTGACTGAGGAAAAAAAAATAATTTTTTTTGAACGGAGATGTTTTGAACGTGATAAATTCTCCATAGATTCTATTTTTGAATGAATTACCGTATTTTTACGCATATAACGCGCGCTATACAAGATTTTACAAACATGGAATAACCATGCGCGTTATACATTTTTTTTTTTTTTTTTACATTGCCACTCTGTTGCTAGAGAAGGGAAGAGGCAGCCACGTCAGCCAACCAGGCAGGCAGCCTTGCGCGCCGCTCTGCTGCTACGGAGGCAGCTGGAGACAGCGAGTCCTGCTTCCCACACGAACATCATCTTCCCTGCAGGCCGGACACAAGCAGAAGCCTTCAGAACCGGAAGCCGTTGAGAGTCCCGGCATGGCGGCCCTGACAAGAGCCTCCCGCTCTCCTCCCTCCCTTCCCCTATGGCAGCGCTGGGCTGCACATTCGGGCTTCAGCCGCCTCCACCGCCGCTCCTCTGACTCCCTTCGCCTCAGCCCCCGCAGCAGGCAGGACATGGAGGAACAGGCCTGTCAAGCTGCGCTGGAGGAACTAAAATAAGGTACAGGGGAGAGGAGCGCGGTATACGCGTGGGCGCGTTATAAGAAATTTTTTTTACATAAATGCTTTGTTCCCGCGCGCTATACCCGTGTGCGCGTTATATGCGTGAAAATACGGTATACAAGTATCCTTAACTGCAGATGTTGAAACTTGCTGCAGCATGGATGGCTGTGATTCAACTAACATTAAATCTTTTTATCAACATTCTAAATTGGAGTCCACATTCTCAAACTTCTTTACAACTTAAACAGAAAAATCAGAAGATTGTTTAACTGATCTTAATAACCCTTCCACACTTTTATTTAGCAGCCATAAATCCTTCAAGGTAATATCCTTTGGATCTTCAGAAGTTCTCCGATTATCATCACTAGATTCAACTGTTAATACTTTAAGTAATGATAAATATTGTAGTTTAGAAATAGTAGAAGATGATTTTTGGGGTTCTTGAGAAGTATCAATAGGAGCTAACATGAGCCCCATATCATTGCATAATGGTAGAAGGGGTAGAATCCTATCAAGGGGACTTAGCGATGCACCCGAGATGGAAGCCTGCTGTTGGTTTGCTTGGGATATAGTCAGGTATTAGATGGCGGTCCATAGGGCCAGCCGCAGCAGGGATGGAGCTTTTGAGTTTAGCTTTTCTTTTACCCATTAATATAAATACAAAAAAATCTTACCCAATTGATGATATATCCCCTCAACACCTCCCATCTCCTTGTGGCTTCAAGGGGTAGGGCAAGCCCCTTTGGCCACACCCTGTGGCTGCGTGCAGCAACAGCAGCACTTTTTTACACAGAGGAGATAGACCCCAATGACATCACCGGCTAGCCCTTCGATGCCTGGCCGATTCGGCACCAGTCCCACAGGCAGAAGAAAGTTGATGCAAGTTTAAAGTAAATAACTGGCACTGTTAAATGCAGGCAAAAGTCTCCTCTCTCTTCAAGCACCCTCTGGTAGCTCCTTAAATCTCAGCAACGGCAGCACTTTTTCACACAGAGGAGATGGACCCCGATGATGTAACTGGCCGTCCCCTCCGATGCCTGCCCAATTCGGCACCAGTCCCACAGGCGGGAGAAAGTTGAGGTAAGTTTAAAAGTAAATAACTGGCACTGTTAAATGCAGGCAAAAGTCTCCTCTCTCTCCAAGCACCCTCCAGTAGCTCCTCCCAGAGGGCTCATTTCAGTGTTAAGCCCATTTGCATGCCATTGTCAAAGTCTCCTAGAAACCTCGCTAAAGATAGAGATTAGAGAATGACACGGTGGCGGTTTACCCGCGACCACCGCATTTTAGCCGCGGGTCACCCGCCGAAAACGGGGAAGAAAACTAGCAGTCGCTGCGGCGACGGGGACAAGGCCATTCACCGCCCGCGGGGCGGTGAATGGTCTTGTTCCCGCAGTGAGGCATGAAGGATCGCGCGGTCCCCGCAGCTCACACCCGCCTGCCCAATCGATTCTAGTGTTTAGCCAGCTCTCTCCCTTCTCCTCACCTTAGTTTGTAGATTTTCTTTTTCGGCGACCCGCACGCTATCAGAGAGCCGCGCACGCGCGGCTGGAAGTTGCAGCAGAGCAGAAGATTGAACACTGAGCAGCCGCGAGTGCGCGGCTCTCTGATAGCGTGCGGGTCGCCGAAAAAGAAAATCTACAAACTAAGGTGAGGAGAAGGGAGAGAGCTGGCTAAACACTAGAATCGATTGGGCAGGCGGGTGTGAGCTGCGGGGACCGTGCGATCGCTAGTGTTCCCGGCTCAAATTGGAAGGAGGGAGTGAAAGGGAAAGGGGATGAAGTCGGAAAGAAAAACCCACAGCAGGAAAGAAAGGGAAGGACTGGCAGGTGAGCCAGATGCTAGAAGCAGGGGGGGGGGGGGGAAGAAAGAGGGAAAAAAGCTAGATGGGGTTGAAAAGAAGAGACACACTGGTATGGAAGAGGAAGATAGGGGAAATCTGGACACAGGAAGGTAACAGAAAGAGGGGAAATTATGTGCATGGGGCATAGGGACAGAGACATAAAGGGGACATGCCATGGGGATGGTATATGGACACAGGGGGGGGCAATGGCAGATACATATGGGAGATATTAGAAATGGGGAAAATAGGAGCACAGAAGCGAGATGGTTTGTGGGGATGGGACAGGGACCGAGCTCGCAGGCTCCAGTGGCTTGCACAAATTACATTGTAACGTGCCAGGAAAATAAGAGGGAGGAAGGTAGATAGATAGGCCACGCGAGAGAAGCTGAAGGGTGGTAGAAAGGAACAGATGGTAAAGGAGGGAGGGAAGGGTGGTGGTGGAAAGGAATAGGACAGACATTGAAGGAGGGTGGAGAGGAACAGACCCCGAAGGGAAATGTGGAAGACAGAATGGGAAGAAGACAGATGCCAGACTATGGGGGAACGGAGGGAAGAAGATGGGTGCTAGACCAATTGGGGGGGGGGGGTTAAGGGAGAGGCACAGTAACAGCAAATGGAAGACGCAGAGAGAAGACACACAGTGGATGGAAGGAATTCAATGAGAAGATGTGGAAAGCAGAAACCAGACAACAAAGGTAGAAAAAAAATTATATTTATTTATTTATTTTTTGCTTTAGGATAAAATAGTATATTAGTTGTGTTGATAAAAATTTATAACAAAGCCCTGCCAGCTGAACATCTCTTTCTCTAGTTCAGCAGCAGGAACTTTGATTTATAAGAAAGGAATAAGCTAAATATTACAGTACTAAGGCTTATATGGATGCAGCGGGGACGGTGACGGGGCGGTGAATGGGATGGCAGTGGCAGTGACGGGGCGGTGAAGGGAATGGCGGTGACGGGGCGGTGCAGAGGATGGTGGGGCGGTGACGGGGACAGATTTTTTCCCCGTGTCATTCTCTAATAGAGATAATCTGTTTTGATAATCCATTGCTAAAATGTGTGCAAGCTAAACCACTGGAAAACTTCTTAGCAACTGCATTAAAGTTTTGAGAATGTTGCTCTTAGTCCGTCCTAATGCAGAACTTTCTGCCAAGTCTATTTTTAGTTCAGCCAATAAAGAGTGCTTTTTTACACTTGTTGAATATGTGGCTGTGCACTTTTAACATCAGCTTGTGGCCACTGAAAAATTATCATGGAAGTGCTTACCACCTCCTATTTAGGCGGTACTAAGGGTTCCTGTATTATGGGTGTGCTTATCTGTTAGTATAGCTGTAATGTCAATGCACTAGCTGGTTAGTGCATCCATCTGCCCTAACATGCAAAAAAAAAAAAAAAAAAAATATATATATATATATATATATATTTATTTAAAACAAAAAAGCACATATAGCAAAACTAACATGAAATGCTAAATGACGAAAATGTCAGCGCTTTTTGTTTGGTTCTATTTTCAATTTGCTGCATCTTAAATTGATTTGCTATAAACTCTGGTTGTATTTTATGCTCATTGTCCTTGCGAATAAAGACTGTTTATATTACTTCACCACTGTCTGGAGGCCTTTTGTTTGTGTGTACCTCCGTGGTCATTTTCTCTCCTGTTTTCTTTTAGTAAAGGGGAACTTCAATTCTATTTAGTGGCCAAAAATAAATCAATATTAAATTAATAAGTACATATTAAATTTATTTTATTTTCAATAGAAATGTATATTTTGGAAATATTTGTAAATTACAAAAGTATACAACTTTCAGAATATGATATTTCAGAAAATTTAATCTCTGCATCTAAAGATTAAACAACATGCTATTAACCAGTGATCTAATGGATACACTTTGGGCTCCTTTTACAAGATGCGTTAGGGCATTAATGCGTGGAATAGCGCGCGCTACATGCTAACTCCAGCATTGAGCTGGTTTTAGTTCTAGCCGCGTAGCACATGGTGTAGTGCGCGGTAATATCCTGCGTGCGCTAAAAACACTAGCGTACCTTAGTAAAAGGAGTCCTTTGTTGCTCTGTCATTGAAATACTTGGAAAATTAAAAAGATCAGCACATAAAGCACAGTTACTTACCGTAACAGGTGTTATCCAGGGACAGCAGGCATATATTCTCACATGTGGGTGACGTCATCTACGTAGCCCCAGCGCGGACAGCTTTTCAAGCAAACTTGATTGAAGTTTCAAGTTTGCTACACTGCACCACGCATGTGCATGCCTTCTTGCCCACTAGAGGGCGCATCCTCACCTCGTGGTCCTCAGTTCCATAACCAGCAAAGAAGCCATCCCCGGGGAGGTGGGCGGGTTGTGAGAATATATGCCTGCTGTCCCTGGATAACACCTGTTACGGTAAGTAACTGTGCTTTATCCCAGGACAAGCAGGCATGATATTCTCACATGTGGGTGACCTCCAAGCCAACCAAAAAAGGGCAGGTGGGAGGATGGCAATTTAGGAAAACAGGTTACGTAACACCGACTGGCCAAACCGGCTGTCGCTTCTGGACAAATTGTCCAGACAGTAGTGGGAGGTGAACGTATGAACCGAAGACCAAGTGGCAGCCTTACATATGTCCTCCACAGGAGTAGACCGGAGGAAAGCAACAGAAGCTGCCATAGCCCTGACCTTATGCCCCGTGACTCGACCATGGAGCGTGAGACCAGCCTGAGCGTAGCAAAAAGAAATACAAGCCGCTAGCCAGTTGGACAAGGTGCGCTTGGAAATAGGATGTCCCAGCCGATTAGGATCAAAGGACAAAAATAATTGAGGAACCTTCCGATAAGACTTGGTACGTTGGAGATAAAAACCAACGCCCTCTTACAGTCAAGCGTGTGAAGCGCCGCCTCTCCAGGATGAGAGTGGGGCTTTGGAAAGAACACCGGAAGGACAATAAACTGATTGAGGTGAAAATCAGACACAACCTTAGGTAGAAATTTTGGATGGGTGCGAAGAACCACCTTGTCATGATGAAACACAGTAAAGGGCGGGTCCGCAACCAAAGCCTGAAGCTCACTAATTCGACGAGCAGACGTGAGCGCAAGTAAAAAGACCACCTTCCAAGTGAGAAACTTCGGAAGAGACTTGTCAATTGGCTCAAAGGGAGGTTTCATCAGCTGAGCCAAGACCACATTCAGATCCCAAACTACAGGAGGAGGTTTCAGAGGAGGATTAACATTAACTAAACCCCTCATGAACCGAACCACCAGAGGATGAAGAGAGAGAGAACGTCCCTCTAGATGCCAATGGAAAGCAGCAATAGCACTGAGATGTACCCGGATGGAGGATGTCTTCAGGCCAGACTCGGACAAATGTAACAAATACTCCAGAACCGAGGACACCTGAACCAACTTTGGATCCAGATGGTGCGAGGTACACCAGGATGAAAATCTGGTCCACATCTGGGAATAACAAAGCCGAGTAGAGGCCTTTCGCGAGGCTTCCAACACCTCCCTGACCCCCGAAGTCAGGGGGAAAGGAACCAAGCCGTCAGATGTAATGACTGAAGATTGGGATGCAACAGCGAACCCCGACTCTGAGACAGCAGAGAGGGAAACACAGGCAGAAGTAGAGGCTCCCTGACACTGAGTTGAAGGAGCAGGGAGAACCAGTGCTGACGAGGCCAACGAGGCGCGATGAGAATCATAGTGGCTCCGGACGACTTGAGATGAACCAACGTCCTCAAGATCAGAGGAAAAGGAGGAAATGCATAAAGGAATCTCCCTCCCCAGTTGAGAAGGAAGGCATCTGCCTCGAGACGGTCCTGGGAGTAAATTCGTGAACAATAGAGGGGCAGTTTGTGAGTCTCCGGGGAGGTGAACAGATCCACCTGAGGCGTCTCCCAGCGGTCGAAGACCTCGCGCAGAACTCGGGAGTTGAGCGACCACTCGTGCGGCTGGAGAAGACGACTGAGTTTGTCGGCTAGACAATTCTTCTCTCCCTGAATGTAAACCGCCCGCAGGAAGATGTTCTGGGATGTCGCCCATTCCCAAAGGCGCAAGGCTTCCCGGCACAGGGACCAAGAGCCCGTTCCCCTTGTTTGTTTACATAATACATCGCCACTTGGTTATCCGTCCGTACCAGGACCACCTGATTGCGCTGCAGATGAGCGAAGGCTCGGGCTGCCAGAAAAATGGCACGAAGCTCCAACACATTGATGTGACAACGACGGTCCCCCGCCGACCATAGCGCTTGATTCCGCAGACAGTCGAGATGAGCCCCCAACGCGTACTCCGAAGAGTCCGTGGTCAGGACCTTGCGATGCGGAGGGATGAGAAAGAGCAAACCCCCGGAAAGATTGGAAGAGTTGGTCCACCAACGGAGCGATCGTCTCAAGGAAGGAGTGACCGTTACAGGAAGGGAGAGCGGGTCTCGATCCTGGCGCCACTGGGAGGCCAAGGTCCACTGAGGGAGTCTCAGACGCAATCGGGCAAACGGCGTGACATGAACTGTCGAAGCCATGTGGCCGAGTAGAATCATCAGCCGATGTGCAGAGACTGAGCGCTGCAGCAGAATCTGACGGCCCAGGCGAAGCAGAGCCTCCAGTCTCGACGAGGGCAGGAATGCACGAAGGCAAACCGTGTCCAGCACGGCCCCGATAAACTGAAGGGATTGAGCCGGGCACAACTGCGATTTGGGAAAATTTACCTCGAACCCCAGACGTTGAAGGAAGATGATAGTCTGTCGGGTCGCTGAGATAACCCCCTCCTGGGATGAAGCCTTGATCAGCCAATCGTCCAGGTAGGGGAAGACCTGCAGCCCCTGGGATCGTAGGGCAGCTGCGGCCACCACCATACACTTCGTAAAGACCCGAGGAGACGAGGCCAGCCCGAAGGGGAGGACTCGATATTGGAGGTGCAACTCCCCCACCTGGAACCTTAAGTACTGGCGAAAGGCGGGATGCACCGGAACATGCGTATATGCTTCCTTGAGGTCCAAGGAGCACATTCAGTCCCCCGAGTCTAGTAGAGGGTACAGGACTGGAAGGGACAACATACGGAACTTCTCCCGGACAAGGAACTTGTTGAGCCTCCGGAGGTCCAGAATGGGGCGTAAGTCCCCGGTCTTCTTCGGGACCAAAAAGTAACGGGAGTAAAACCCCCATCCCCTTTGGTTCGGGGGCACATGCTCCACCGCCCGAAGGCCCAACAAGGACCTGGCCTCGGACAGGAGAAGAGGAAGCTGGTCTCGGCAGCAAAGAGAAGCCGCCGGCGGATGTTCCGGTGGCATGGACAAGAAATTCAGCGAGTAGCCCTCGGAGATGATCCGGAGCACCCAAGCGTCCGACGTGATTTCGGCCCATGCTGGAAGAAAGGCCTGCAGTCGGCCCCCGATATGAAGGGGGTCCTTTGACAGTGCGGAGGGGGCCTGCCCCCAACCGCGCATCACGTCAAAAAGACGGAGCGGGTTTTAGACGCTCCTTGTGCCTGAGGCTTTGGTTGGGACGCCCTGCCCTGCTGCTGGGGACGTCGGGGCGGAGGCCTGGAAAAGGCCGGCGTCGACTTCTGCGGGTACCGCCGCGGAGGAGGTCTAAACGGCTTCTGCGGCGGAGCCCGGGGTTTGGGACGGACCAACGAGGCAATAGAGCGCTCGTGCTCAAACAAACGCTTGGTCGCCGCCTCCAAGGACTCATCAAACAGCTCTGAGCCAACACATGGAAGATTGGCCAGACGTTCTTGTAAGTTCGGGTCCATATCCAGGGTACGGAGCCATGCCAGACGGCGCATGGCCACTGCGAAGGCTGACACACGAGAGGCGAGCTCAAACGCGTCATACACCGCATGGAAGAGGTAGAGACGCAGTTGGGACAAATTGGACATAAAAGCCCCAAAATCCTCTTTATGGGAATCTGGCATGACTCCATAATACCTCGGCAACGACTTCACCATCTGTCTCAAATAAGATGAGAAGGTGAATGCGTAATTCAGGACCCTGGTCGCCATCAAAGAGTTGGAATAGAGGTGACAACCAAACTTATCCAAGGTCCGTCCCTCCCGTCCGGGGGGAACAGCCGCCGAGACTCTGGACGGCTGCGACTTCTTCAAAGCTGACTCCACCAGCAGGGACTGGTGGGACAGCTGAGCCTTATCAAAGCCCTTGCACGGAACTGTGCGATATTTAGACTCCATCTTCGAAGGCACCGCTGTGACTGTAAGAGGGGAGTCAAGGTTCCTCAAAAAGGTCTGATTAAGAACCTTATTGAGAGGTAACCGAGGCGTCTCTCGAGGAGGGGAGGGTAAATCCTGCTCCTCCAAAAACTCCTTCGTGTACTTTGATCCTGCTCCCAGATCAAGGTCCAAAGCCCTTCCCATATCTAGAATGAACCTCGAGAAGGAGGAGGGCTTCGAAGGCGGGGAGGGAGATCGAGACGAGCGCCTCGCCAAGAAGGAAGGAGAAGCCTCGCGTGAGTATCGAGGTTCCTTCCCCGTACCAGACCCCGAACCCCAAGAAGCCGCACCGAGCGATCTGGACGGGGTCGGGGACCGCCCATGCACCGAGGAACCCCTTCGGGAAGTCCCCGGGGTATGGGGCACCGAGGCACGCCCCTTTCGTCTTGGCGAAGAGTCCCTCGAGCACTCAACCTCAGACGGACGAAAAAGCCTCGGGTTATCGAGGCGCAGTTCGGAGACCCGCAGGGTCTCGGCCCCGGTCGTCGAGGAGCGACTGTGTCGTCGAGGAGACGCCCGGTGGCGTTTGGGCTTCCTCGACCGACGCTTCGCCCGAGGCCGACCCGAGGGCGAGGAACCCCAGGAGGACCTCGACGAGGACGAGATCCTCCGAACCCGCCGCACCTTGTCCCGAGGCCGCACACTCCGCTCAGGCTGGTCAACCGAGGTCGAGGGCAAGGTCGGGGCCGAGGCCGAAACCCCCCCCCGGGCCCGAAGTCGAGGGCACCGGGACCGAGGTCACGGACGCCAGGGCAGCCGAGGCCGAAGCCTGCTGAAGGTGCGTGAGGGCCCCGGACAGCTCCGAGGCAATGAGAGCCCGGAGCAAGTCCTGAAAGACGGGGACCCCCATCATAGTCGGCAGGTCCGGGGCCGTAGGGTGCTCCCTCGAGGGCGACTTCGGTACCAAGTATTCCCGCGGGGCACCCGACTTCGGCGCTCGGGGCGGGGCCGAGGACGACCCACCTGCCCCCGACGAGGAGCTCGAGGATGGCTTCTTCGAGGCTGAAACAGAAGCAGGAAGTGAGGACTTACCCTTCGCCGACTTCGGGGTCGAAGACACCGGCTACGACGCCGGGGGTTCCCGGGGCGAGGACGAAGGAGTCGAGGCCGAGGCAGACGTCAAGGCCTTCCCCGCCGCGGGGTCAACAGCGAAGAGCTCCGCCATACGAGCTTGACGGCGGCGGAGAGCTCTCCGTTGAAAAGTGGAGCACCGGGTGCACTTTTTAAAGCCCGTCACAGGACGGGACATGGGCCCAAAAACTGGCCGGGAACAAGCGAGGTCCCGCGGCCGCGGCTACCGGGAGCCCCCGGAGCCGAACGAAAAAGATTTTTTTTTTTTTCCCGACGAAAACTGAAAGAAAGGAAAGAAAGAAAAGTAAATTAAGCACAGCGACCGTGAAATAACACACAGCCGCGGTGTCAGAAGGCTAAATTCAAAGAGCACAATTTCCACAGGGCTTCTGGCTCCGCGGAAAAAACTGAACTGAGGACCATGAGGTGAGGATGCGCCCTCTAGTGGGCAAGAAGGCATGCACATGCGTGGTGCAGTGTAGCAAACTTGAAACTTCAATCAAGTTTGCTTGAAAAGCTGTCCGCGCTGGGGCTCCGTAGATGACGTCACCCACATGTGAGAATATCATGCTTGCTTGTCCTGGGATAAATATCTTGCCATAAATATAACTATAGATCATTTATAATGAGAATGGCTGGCAAAGCTACAATCAGACAAAAATAAAAGTTAAAAGCCTTTCCACACTCCATAAAGACAAAATAGACAAGAGTTATTTGAAACCCTTGAAAAAAGCATCACTGTTTTCTCCTTTCAGATAATGGCTGCAAATAGTATACCAAAATTTCAGTTATATTCATTCTTTAAAAAAAAATAAAAGTATCCCGTAACAGGCATTACAAATCAATGAAACCATTTACAATCTCCCAACTCTGGCAATCATATGCTTTTGAGTTATTTTAGTTTCTTTCACCAAATTTTCTCTACAGGAAAAAAAAAATTTCCTCAAAAAGATTACAAAAGTTTTGGAAGAAAAATAAAGATACTGAAGCTGACAGAAGAGGGATGATTTCAGTCCAAGTGTTTTATTTTAGTCATCTTTATGTTCAAGCAAACCAATACAGGAATATCAAATTTCTGTATTAGGAGTTACACAAATACTAGTTGAAGAAAACCTTCAGTCTTTTCGTACTCGTCTTTTACGTATTGATTTTGTTGGTCCATCTCCAGAGCCTGGGCTTTCATCAGCTTCATTCATCTGCAAATAAAGTCCAGAAAACTCCAATATTACAATTGAGAAATTAGGATCTTACCTTCTAATTTTCTTTCTTTTAGACTCTCCAGACCGGTACAGTTCACTGATGGGTAATAGCTCACTATGACCAGCAGGTGGAGACAAACAAAACTTTTGCTGTAATACTAATAGCTGTGCTTCCGTCTAGTCCAGGGTTAGGCAATTTCAGTCCTCAAGAGCCGGAGCCAGGTCAGGTTTTCAGGATATTCACAATGAATATGTATGAGATGGATTTACATGCACTGCCTCCTTGAGATGCAAATCTCTCATGCATATTTATTGTGAATATCCTGAAAGCCTGACCTGGCTCCGGCTCTCGAGGACCGGAATTGCCTACTCCTGGTCTAGTCTGCCAAATAGCCAAGCAGAACTAAGAAGTGCTTATAACGGTAACACTAATACTGTTGGAAATTGCATAGAAGAAGCCCCTTCAGCAAAACATCCCCACAGCTCGCCAGCTGAGCCAAAGCCACTGTTCTTTTGATCTCCCCGATCCTATAAAAATACTAGAACCTGCAAAAAAAACACACTTCACGCAAATCCTAAAGAACAGACAGACGGGGACTGTACTGTTCTGGAAAATCTAAAAGAAAGAAAATTAGCAGGTAAGAACCTAATTTCTCCTTTAGCATCTCTCCAGACCGGTACAGTTCACTGATGGGATGTACCAAAGCATTACCCATCATGGGTGGGACCCCCGGAGGACCACCACCAGAACACGCTCTCTCAACACTGCATCCTGATGCGCGTGGACGTCCACACAGTAGTGTCGCACAAATGAATGCAGAGAAGACCAAACCACAGCCTTACAGATATCCACTGGAGGCACCAGAGAAGATTCAGCCCAAGAAGCTGCCTAACCCTGAGTGAAATGAGCCATGAGAAAATCCGAACAGGCTTCTTCAGAAGAAGATAGGCGAAATCGATAGTCTCTTTGATCCAGCATCTGGGAACACATCGAAAACACTAGGCAGCTAAAGCCGAGCCAGCATGGCTTCTGCAAGGGCAGGTCATGCCTCACAAACTTGTTATACTTCTTTGAGGGGGTAAACAGCCAGGTGGATAAAGGAGAATCTATAGACATCATTTACCTTGACTTCCAAAAAGCCTTCGACAAGGTACCACACGAAAGACTGATAAAGAAGTTATGGAACCACGGGGTGCAAGGGGAGGTCCACCGATGGATCAAAAACTGGCTGGCGGATAGGAAACAGAGGGTTGGAGTAAAGGGCCATTACTCAGACTGGCAATGGGTCACAAGCGGAGTTCCGCAGGGGTCGGTGCTGGGACTGCTCCTGTTCAACATATTTATTAATGACTTGGAGACAGGAACAAAATGTGAGGTTATCAAATTTGCGGACGACACCAAACCATACAGCAGTGTTGAAAACACGGAGGACTGCAAAGATCTCCAAAAAGATCTGACAGCGCTGGAAGAGTGGGCCAAAAAGTGGCAAATGAGTTTCAACATAGGGAAATGCAAGGTCATGCATGTAGGGAAAAAGAACCCGATGTTCACTTACAAAATGGGGGGGATCATCGCTAGGAGTGAGTAACCTTGAAAGAGACCTGGGAGTGATGGTAGACACATCATTGAAGGCGTCTGTGCAGTGCGCCACAGCCTCAAGGAAGGCAAACAGAATGTTGGCCATCATTAAGAAGGGTATCACGTCCAGGACGAAGGAAGTCATCCTGCCACTGTACAGTGCAATGGTGCGCCCGCACCTGGAGTACTGTGTCCAGTACTGGTCGCCGTACCTCAAGAAGGACATGGCGGTACTTGAGAGAGTCCAGAGAAGAGCAACTAAGCTAATAAAGGGTATGGAGGACCTCTCGTATACTGACAGACTGAAGAAGCTGGGGCTTTTCTCCCTGGAAAAGCGGAGACTTAGAGGGGACATGATAGAAACCTTCAAGATCATGAAGGGCATAGAAAGAGTAGACAGGGACAGATTTTTTAAATTATGGGGAACCACAAGTACTCGGGGGCACTCAGAGAAATTGAAAGGGGGAAGGTTTAGAACAAACGCCAGGAAGTTCTTTTTCACCCAGAGGGTGGTGGATACATGGAACGCGCTACCGGAGGATGTGATAAGCAGGAGTACGCTACAGGGCTTCAAAGAAGAATTGGATAGGTATCTGGAGGACAAAGGGATTGAGGGGTACAGATAGGAGTAGAGGTAGGTTATAGGGATAGGATTAGAGACTAGAGACAGTTACACAATTAGTCAGGGACACTGTTCAGGCAATTAGGCCTGAAGGGCCGCCGCGGGTGCGGACCGCTGGGCAAGATGGACCTCTGGTCTGCCTTAGCGGAGGCAACATCTTATGTTCTTATGTTCAGTGCAATGATAGAGCTTTAGAAGTGCCGTCCCCCTTACAAGGACCCGCTGAGAGGACAAAAAGTTGATCTGACTTCCGGAACTCCTGGGTCCGCTGAACTTAAGAGTGAAGGACCCGACAGACATCCAACTTGCACAACTGCTTTTGTTCCGCAGAGCCCTCCTGGCTACTCAAGACCGGAAGTATCACGGACTGGTTGACATGAAAAGGCGAGACCACCTTGGGCAGAAAGGAAGGAACAGGTTGTAGCAACACTTGCTCCCTAGAAAACTAGGAAGGGAGGCCTACAAGAGAAAGCCTGCAGCTCAGAAATGCGCCTTGTAGAAGTAATGTCCACCAGGAAAACTGCCTTGAGAGTAAGGTCCTTCAACAAGCAGGGGCTTCAAAGGGAGGGTGCAGTAGTATGGACAGGACCAGATTTAGATCCCAGGCCAGAACTGAAGGCTGCACTGGAGGCCGAAATAATTTAGCTGCCTCAAAAAGCGAACCACATCCGGAAAAGAAGTTAAATGCTTACCCTGCAGCAAACCGTGAAATGCAGACAAAGCTGCAAGCTGAACCTGGAGAGAAGACCAGGTCTTCTATCCGGGCCATCCTGCAAGAACTCCAAGATGTGAAGCAAAGAGGCGCAAAAGGAAACCACTCCATAAGCAGCATACCAGTCTTGAAAAATACGTGAAACCCACACACAAGCCTGTGAAGTGGAAAGCCTCTGGGACCCCAAGAGAGTGGAGATCACTTTATCTGAATAACCTTTCTTACCTAGGTGTTCCTCTCAAGAGCCAAGCCGTAAGACAAAAGGGACCCAGATCAAACATTGGAATGGGGCCCTGAGTCAGAAGGTTGGGCAAGAGAGGCAGTGGAAGAGGATCTGCCACGAGAAGACGAAACAAATCTGCGTCCCATGGACGCATGGGCCAGTCCGGAGCTACCAGGATCACATAGCCAGAGTGCCGAGCAATGCAAAGAAAAACTCTGCCCACCACTGACCACGGAGGAAACATATACAGGTCTGCTGTCGGCCAAGGATGTATCAGAGCATCCAGCCCCTCGGCCTGAACATTCCTGCACCGACTGAAGAACCGTGGCGCTTTGGTGTTGACATTTGTAGTCATCAGGTCCATGACTGGTGGCCCCCAAGACTGCACAATCAACTCGAAGGCTGTGGGACTGAGACACCACTCTCTGGGATCTAGCACTGGACATTCTCCACTCCTGCTATGTGGGAAGCCAAAATGTTCCAAAGACGAGTCTCTGCCCACACCATGAGCAGAACAGCCTCCTGCTCCATCAGACGACTCCTGGTTCCCCCCTGACGATTGACAGTCATCGCCGTGGCATTGTCCAAGAGAACCCGAACAGGCTTGCCCATCAACAACGCCTGGAGCGCTACCAGTGCCAGCCGGATGACTCTGGTCTCCAGAACATTGATCGACCAAGACACCTCCTCCGGAGACCAGCTGCCCTTAGCGGAGCAAGCGAGACATGCAAGTAGGCCTCCGTCAGAAATTTCTCCGGCTGAATTGCCAGAATGGCACATCTCAGAGTCTCCATGCGAAAAAACGGAACTCGCAGAGCCCTGTTGATCCTTCAAATCCAAGATGGGCCGAAAAGTCCCCTCTTTCTTGGGCACCACAAAGGAAATCAAATACTGGCCGGTGTCACACTCCTGCAGAGATCTAGCAATCTTTGAAGCGTCTAGTGAAAGGCCCGCTTCTTCCATGCCGCCTGACAAGGATAAGCGAGAAAGTGATCTGGCAAGGAGTGGGAAAACTCCACAGCATAACTGTCCAAAATAATCTCCAGGACCTACTGATCCGTTGTGATTTTGGCCCACCCCTGGTAAAAGTCTTACAACCGAGTGCCCACCGGAACCGAGGGAGGCGCTAACAAGGAGTCATTGGGTGGGACAAGCAGGGGGGAACCGGTGGAGGAATCACGTCACCTCCCCCGAAAGGACTGCATGCGCTGAAAAAAACGGCCCCGGGGAGACCCAGAAGCAGGAAAAGAAGCAGCCCCTCAACCAGGGTGATATCTGCGAAAATCACGCAAATGCCCCCGAGCAATGCCACCCCACGCAGGCGGGCAGGCACAGTCTTCAGGAAATCGGGGTACCTTAGAGTCCATTAAGATCTCAATTTGGGTTACTTCCTGTTCCACCATGGACCAGTTATCAGACTCATGGTCAAGGACACGCTCGGCCCATTGAAAACAAGCCCAAGCTACCAGACCGCCACACATCGCCGCCTGGACTGCTAGGGCAGCGACATCAAAATTCTACTTAAGGAGGGACTCTAACCTAAGCTCCTCAGAGTCCTTCAAGGCTGAGCCACCCTCAAGGGGCACCATATGCCGCTTAATGATGGCCGAGACCACCAAGTCCACCACTAGCGACTTCAAGATATCCCTTATCCCCTCTGGGATGGGATATAGGCAAGCCATAGAGCACACAAAATGAAAGGGTGCCTTCAGTGCTTTCCACTGCGCAACCACAATATCCTGAATATTCTGATGCATAGAAAAAGAGCGGGATGCTGAGCGGATCCCCTGAAGCAGAAGGTCCACCACACATGGGGGCTCCTTCACGTCTTCCTCGAAACATAACAACGAGGAGACCTGAAGAATAAGCTCCTGGAGCTCTACCCACTGAAAGATGTGCACCACCGATGCATCCTCGCCTCTCTAAAGTTGAAAGGTAGGGAGAACGAGAGGACACTCTCTAAAGTTGAAAGGGGATAGATTCCGTACAAACGTAAGGAAATTCTTCTTCACCCAGAGAGTGGTAGAAAACTGGAATGCTCTTCCGGAGTCAGTTATAGGGGAAAACACCCTCCAGGGTTTCAAGACAAAGTTGGACAAGTTCATGCTAAACTGGTGAGACTGGATTCATTTGGAGTACTGGTCTTGACCTAAGGGCCGCCGCGTGAGCGGACTGCTGGGCAGGATGGACCACTGGTCTGACCCAGCAGTGGCAATTCTTATGTTCTTAGCTGACAGAAATGAAAAACTGCCACCAGCAACATCCGTCCCCCTGAGAGGATCCTGGAGGTCTCCCAAAGGGTCCAGGTCCTCATCAAGAGAAAACTCCCCATAGAAAAAATCATCATCCCAAGAGACCCTTGGCCGCTTGGATGAGAGAGGAAGAGACGGGGATGAAGCCTGCGCTGAGGGGGGGGGGGGGGGGTGGATGACTGAGTGATGCAAAGGGAAAACTCCCCCTCCCCTGAGACCCCTGGGGCGTAAGCAGGACCCCCAGCCACCTGAAGATAGGCCTTAAACAATGCAAAAACAAAATCAGGGGAAAAAACCCTAGCTGCCAAATGGGACTCACTGCCGAAACAAAGGACCCAGGAGAAACCTGCCCCTGTCTCTCCAATACAGGGGGAAGATCACCTGAGGCTGCAGACAAAATGGTACACATAGTGTACCTGGACTTCAGTAAAGCTTTTGACAGCGTCCCACACCGCAGACTGTTAAACAAGATGAAATCAATGGGGTTGGGAGAGACTCTGACGGCATGGGTCAGAGATTGGCTGAGTGGCAGACGTCAGAGGGTGATGGTTAACGGTACTTTCTCTGGGACATCGGAGGTGACCAGCGGGGTGCCTCAGGGCTCGGTCTTGGGTCCGCTCCTCTTCAACATATTCATAGGAGATCTGACTCAAGGGCTTCAAGGTAAAGTAACATTATTCGCCGACGACGCCAAACTATGTAATATGGTAAGTGAGGACAATTTACAAGATAGTATGGTGCAGGACCTGCGCACATTGGAATGCTGGTCCTCAACCTGGCAGCTGGGCTTCAATGCTGGAAAATGTAAGGTCATGCACCTAGGTAACAGAAACCCGTGCAGAACTTATACCTTGAACGGGGAGACCTTGACCAGGACTTCAGCGGAACGAGATTTGGGAGTAATCATTAGTGCAGACATGAAATCTGCCAATCAGGTGGAGAAGGCTTCCTCAAAGGCAAGGCAGATGCTGGGTTGCATCCGTAGAAGTTTTGTCAGCAGAAAGCCTGCTGTCATTATGCCATTGTACAGGGCCATGGTGAGACCTCATCTGGAATACTGCGTGCAATTCTGGAAGCCACACTACCGCAAAGACGTGCAAAGGGTCGAGTCGGTCCAAAGAATGGCCACCAGAATGGTCTCAGGGCTTAAAGGTCTCCCGTACGAAGCAAGACTAGACAATTTGCAGCTCTACACTCTAGAGGAGCGCAGGGAGAGGGGAGACATGATTGAGACGTTTAAATACGTCACCGGACGTATAGAAGTGGAAGATGACATCTTCCTTCTTAGAGGCCCCTCAACCACAAGAGGGCACCCGCTCAAACTCAGGGGCGGAAAATTTCACGGCGACACCAGGAAGTATTTCTTCACGGAGCGAGTGATTGATCGGTGGAACGGGCTTCCAGTGCAGGTGATCGAGGCAAGCAGCGTGCCAGATTTTAAGAATAAATGGGACGCCCATGTGAGATCCCTAAGAGGGTCAGGGCAAAACACTAGCTAATCTTAAGGGGAGGGTCTATAGTGGGCAGACTTGATGGGCCTTGGCCCTTTTCTGCCGTCATCTTTCTATGTTTCTATGTTTCTCGCCAAAATTGCAGCAAAGCCCGCCGAAAAACATGCCCCCCGAGGCCTGTAGCGGCTGAGAAGCCTGAACCGTCCCAGCTTGTAAAGCAGGCAAGTCAGCAGCAGCGGTAAGGAAATCCCCAGCAGCATCAGTAGTAAGCAAAACCTTATTTCCCTGACAGTTGGTGGCTGGGGGAATCCCTGTGTGGGTTGGAGGGAAGCCCAGGCTTCCACGCTGTCAGCTGCTGGCGTGTTTGGCACTTGCAAAGGGGATCCCTGGATGCCGGCATCCAAAGCTGACAAGGATTCCCCTTCGTGGCGGCCGGCACACTGCGAGTACAGGCCGGCTGCAGCGACCTCACGTCTGGCACAACCAGTTTTCCCTTTAAAAGTGCTCAATGCGCAATACGCGACCTAGCTAAGGAAAAGTGCCGGTTAGCAATAAAAAAACAAACTACTAAAGGAACAATACAACTACTTCAAAAAATCTTTAGACCGGTGGTGCTCAGATTCCGAGATGGAAATCAAGAACTCAATATGGGGACTTAGCCCCTATAGAGACTCTTGTGGTATCTGTCATTGCACCGTATAAAGAAAATATTTTAAAGTACTTGTTGATAAATGGCTCAAAGTATTCAGTCTCTTTTAAATAACTTCAAAATAGATGAACTTGAAAGTGAAATAAACTTCAAAAAAGACTTAGCTGTAGAATACAGAAAGCGTTGGTTTTGCAGGACCCAGCAAAACCAACGCTTTCTGTATTCTACAGCTAAGTCTTTTTTGAAGTTTATTTCACTTTCAAGTTCATCTATTTTGAAGTTATTTAAAAGAGACTGAATACTTTGAGCCATTTATCAACAAGTACTTTAAAATATTTTCTTTATACGGTGCAATGATAGATACCACAAGAGTCTCTATAGGGGCTAAGTCCCCATATTGAGTTCTTGATTTCCATCTCGGAATCTGAGCACCACCGGTCTAAAGATTTTTTGAAGTAGTTGTATTGTTCCTTTAGTAGTTTGTTTTTCGATATGGACATTTAGGAACACTTCTGTTTTTTGAATTTACCCAGTCGTTTATATTGGGTTAGCAATAAAAAGCAACAACAATGAACTGAAGGAAGGCTCCCTTCAGATCGGCACTGCCTCAGGATTTTTTTTTTCCCGTCAGAAGAGACTCCTCTGACTCTCTAAGCCATATGTCTTGCCGGTATCGGTGTCAAGGCTTACAGTTGAGGTACCTCTAGAAAAATTTTGGGGAGGTGGAGGAAATGGGGGGAGGGACAACTCGTGACCCATCGAGTATGACACCCCCAAGGTCATACAGACCCCCGAAAGGTCCCTTCCACACTCAATCTAGCACCAAACAGGGACAAGAAGGCCACTAAATAACTTCCTACAGGCCTACACTAATAATTTTTAGGGAAGACTGGCACAGCTTACTACACCTGCTGAGAATGAGAATAGACTATTAGTATTACAGCCAAAGTTTTGTCCCACTCTCCACCTGCTGGTCACGGTGAGCCATTACCCATCAGTGAACTGTACCGATCTAGAGAGATGCTACAGAAATAGTTTTTTGTTCCCCCAAGTAGGTTTAGATTTTGGGGTTCACATAACATTTTTCAGGTCAAACTATTTTGCAGGGCTGTGGAGTCTAAGTTGTAGTCGGAGTCGTGGGTACCAGAAACTGAGGAGTCTGAGTCGAAGGATTTATCTACCAACTTCACAGCTGAAGATGGCTGTACCTAATCTGTTTGCTAGGTGGACTTTGCAAATCTGGAAAGGGGATGCACGATAGTTATTGGGTAAGGTTAAGGGGCTATATCATCTACCTTTGAGGTTTGCCCCTGATTTTGAACCGGGTAGGGAAGGTGGGATATTTCGGAGATGGGAACAAAAAGGGTTGCAGCACTTTGGCCAATTCCTGGAGGGGGAGTCCATTAGAGCATTTTCTGTACTTCAAATTCAGTTCCAGCTGGACTGGGCAATAGAGTCAAAGTTGGAGACAATTTTGGGTACCAGAAACTGAAGACTTGGAGTTGAAGGATTTATCTACCAACTCCACAGCCCTGCTATTTTGCCACCAATATAAAATGAACTGAAATGCTTTTCCTCAACTTAGTTCAATGAATTCAGACTCCCCCCACCCACACTTCTTTATTTTCAATACTTACAATAAGTGTAACAAACAATTAATTTGGCCCCATATTGATTTCCAAAATGCCAAAATTAAAGGACAATAGAACAATAAGTGATCTAAAGTCCCTGCTTCGAGATGACAATGCCAACATCTATTTGACTTAGAGCTATCCAACTTTTGTAAACGAACCGGGGTCCAGAATGCTCTTTGTAACAAAAAAAAAAAACACCCCACGTTTGTCTCATAGATGCCGACATTGTACATCTCATCCTCCAAGTCCAAATTCGTGACCATTGAGACGCAGAAATTTGGTGCTTAATATCAATACTCGAAATGTCCCTAAGACCAGTTTTAGGCTTCTTATTTACAAATCTAGCTAACAATTTATACCACAGTGCGGCCTGGTGTCCCAGGAAGTCCACCTGAAAACATATGAATTCCAAGCTATACTGATTATTTACATTTTTCCATTCAGGGAACCCCACCTGAATGGCCTGCTTCAATTGCAGCCATCTAAAACTTTGTGAATTGTTAAGTCCAAATTTATGCTGCAACTGTGAATAATCAAGCAGCTTACCATTATTTATAACATCATCTAAAATACGTATTCCTGCTATCATCCAATGTTTCCAGATGACCTTAAATCCGCCAATTTGTAGCTTGGAGTTAAGCCATATAGTCTGATTTGATTTTTGTAATGGGATAGGTGTTAAATTGTTGATATATCATAAGGTTTTCCATGTATCCATTAAAATTCTGTTTTTTTTATATAATCTAGGCATTTTGATACTGAGAACATGACAGTCGCAGAGGGAACATGAGTCGCCATTCCAACCACAACCAATCTGGGAGATTTTCAATGAGCTCTGGGAGGACCCAATACATACCTTGACGCAAAATATAGGATTGAAGATACCTATAAAAATTGGGAAAATTTACCCCTCCCTCCGCAATTGGCTTTTGTAAAGATACTAACAAAATTCTAGCAATTTTACCCAGCCAAATAAATTTTGAAAGAATACTGTTTAACTTTTTATAAAAGGACCTCTTAAAAAAAAAAACTGGTAACATACCCATTTGATAACAAACCACAGGCAATATCATTTTAATAGTTTGGACTCTCCCCCACCAAGAAAGATGTAAAGGATTCCATTGCTCACACATGTCTGTTACCTTCTGTAATAAAAATTTTTCATTCACTTTCATTGTTTTATCCAACATGTTTTTTTATCCAAATGCCTAAATATTTTATTCCATCCTCTTTCCATAGAAAGGGGAATGTATCAAATAATCCTTTTGTGCAATGGACATTAATTGGAAAAACTTCTGATTTACTCCAATTTATCTTATAACCTGAAAATTTTCCAAATTTCTCTATTAATTCAAGTAAGCATGGAATGGTTGTTTCAGGATTCCTCAAATGAAGCAGTATGTCATCCGCATAAGCAGAGACCTTATATTCGGGATCTGAATAAGGAATACCCTGTATCTCCTTCACCTGCTGAATAGCTAACAACAAGGGTTCTAATACAATATCAAAAAGCAAAGGAGACAAGGGACATCCCTGTCTAACTCCCCTTTGCAAATTGAAACATTCAGAGAGATGATTATTAATATATAATCTAGCGGAAGGGGAACTATACAAGGATTGAATCATTTGTATATATCCTGAACCTATTCCAAACAAATCCATTGCTTGATACATGAAGGTCCATTCCACCCGATCAAAAGCTTTCTCTGCATCTAAGGAAACAGAAAAAGCTGGATCTTTCATGGCTTTTGATAAATTTAACATGAAAAGCCAATCTGGTGTTATTAGAGGAATGTCTCTGAGCAACAAATCCCGTTTGGTGCATACCAATAATAAAAGGGAGTGCCTTAGCCATCGTATAGCCAATGTCTTAGCCAGAAGTTTACAATCTACATTGATTAAAGAAATAGGCCTTGTAATTTGAGACTTAAAATCAATGCATATATTTAGAATATCAAGGAATCACCATTTGTGTTTAGGTCTATATTTTGTTTGTTTGTTTGTTTATTGTTTATTCAGTTTTTTGATTAAACGCTTTTTCGAAACTACAAAGCGTTGTACAAGGTTTAAAATAACATTTAAACAAAAATATAACAATTAAAACATACTTTTCTATGAAAACTACAAGACTGACAGTAATTACATACTAGGTAAATATGGACCAACAGGCCCATGGACACAGATAGGGAAAGGGGGGGGAAATACAATTGATATAGAAAATGTGAGGAACATTTAAGGTAAACACAAAAGGAACTGGGAAAGTAAATAAAAAAAAAAGTATAGGTTAATCTCTAAAATACAATAGATCAGTTAAAAGCATCTTTAAAAAGAAAGCACTTTAAATTGCTTTTAAAATTTTTTAAGTTTTTTTCCATTTTTAGGTATAAAGGAAGAGCATTCCAGATCATAGGGGCTGTCACAGAAAAAATAGAGGTGCGACGTGTGCCAATAATTTTTAAAGAGGTAATGTTAAGATTATATTGAGAAATAGATCTTAAAGCTCTCGGAGGGTCATATGGAATCAAAAGTCTGTCTATGAATGCTGGTGTATTGGTCTGCAAAGTTTTGAATGTCAGAAGGGCGATTTTATAAGTTACCCTGTGTGGGACAGGCAACCAGTGGGCATTTTGAAGCAAAGGGGTAACGTGATCAAATTTCTTTGCGCCCGAGATTATCTTAATGGCCGTGTTTTGAATAAGCTGCAAGCGTTTTAAGTCTTTATGATAGATCCCTTTTAATAATGAGTTACAATAGTCCATTTTTGATATTACAAGTGCATGGATCAGAACATTCAGGGAATTAATATCAAGAATAGGGGCCAATGATCGAATCATTCTTAATTTATAAAAACAATTTTTAACCAATGCACTAATTTGTGGTCGAAATGTTAGCTTATTATTGTCTATAAGGACACCTAAGATTTTAGTAGTTGTGATTGGTGGAAGTGGAATATTTTCGATGATGACTGGAGAAATTAATTGTGCTCCCTCTTTCCCGGGGAAGAGGAGAGTATTAGTTTTTGAAATGTTTAGAGAAAGCTTATTAGTATTTAACCAGTCATGGACTTTACTTAATTTATGATTAATTGACTGAATCTCAGTTTGGCTATTTGGATCAATGGGGTGCAATAATTGAAGATAATAATAATAATAATAACTTTATTCTTATATACCGCCAACAATCTTGCGACTTCTAGGCGGTTTACAATAAAGAAAAACTGTACATACAGCGAATTACAGAGTATAGCAGTGTACATCTGATAATGGGAACATTAATGATAATAACAACAGTTCGTATGCTGCAGGGCCTTGAAGTGCCATGCGGCTTAAAAAGAATTAGAAAAATTCCATAAATTGAATGGGGTATTCATAGTTTGTGATTGGGGGTTAACAGTTTACAAATTCAGTTTTGGGAATGATATTGCGAAGGGGGCTATTGTCCTGGTTCATTACCTAGGTGTTTCGAGAACAGGTACGTTTTTAGGTGTTTTCTAAATTCTCCATAGTCATTTGTGTGAGTAATTAGTTTTTCTAAGTCTTTGCCCCATAAGGCTGCTTGTTATGATAGAAGTTGTTGGTGGTATCTCTTATATTTGCATCCTCTAGCCGGTGGGGAGACGAACTTCAGGTGTGTACTTCTCTCATGTCTGTTGGATGGGAATGAGAAGAGGTCTGTTATGTATTTAGGGGCTAGACCATATAATACCTTGAAGCAGAGACATCCCAGCTTGAACTTCGTGCATGCCTCCATTGGCAGCCAGTGCAGGAGTTGGTAGGAAGGGGTTATGTGATCGGACTTCTTCAGTCCGAAGATCAGCCTGACTGCTGCGTTTTGTATCAGTTGCAGTCTTTGCATTTGCTTCTGGGAGATTGTCAGATGGGTAATGTTGCAATAATCAAGGTGGCTTAGTATAAGGGATTGTACTAGAATTCTGAATGCTGGAGCGTGGAAGTATGCTCTAATGGACCTAAGTTTCCAGAGAGTGAAAAATCCTTTTTTGATTAGGGAGTCAACATGGTCTTTCATGGTTAGCCCTTGGTCTAGTATTACCCCGAGAATCTTCATCATTGGTTGAATGGGGTAGTTAAGATTGTTAATGAGTAATGATTTTGTCGTATTATGTGCATGTGGCGAGGCTATAAAGAATTTAGTTTTATCTGCATTGAGCTTCAGTTTGAATTCTGTGGTCCATTGTTCCATCAGGTTTAGTGCTTCTGTTGCTATGGGGGTGATTTCGGAGGGTGACGCATTAAACGGGATAATGATTGTGAAGTCATCTGCATAACTGAATACTTTTATACCTCGCTTGGTCAGTTGCGTACCTAGTGAAGATATATAGATGTTGAAGAGTAGTGGGGATAGTGGGGACCCTTGTGGAACGCCTGATGGGTTTCTCCATGTTTTAGAGAGGTTGTGGTTGAAGCGCACTTGAAGATCATCGGCATAGGCATAAACAGTAAACCTTATTGATTGGCAAAGGGTCAGAAGAGGGGCCAGATAGATATTAAATAAAAGAGGTGATAAAATGGAGCCTTGTGGAATTCCAAAGTTAGAATAATAGGATTTTGAAACTGAGTTATTGAAATGTACTGTAGAAGCTCTATCAAAAAAATAAGAGCGAAACCATTCGAGGGCTTGACCAGCTACACCTATAGAAGATAGGCGTTGCAATAAGAGATGATGATCGATGGTGTCAAACGCTGCAGCAAGATCTAAGGAAATTAGTAAAACGGATTTATGATGGTCAAGGTAGTAATTTATAGATGTAGTGAGACCAAGTAGAGAGTATTCTGTAGAATGGTTTATTCGAAAACCAGTTTGATTAGGATGGAGTACATGTGTTTTTTCAACAAAATCTGCCAATTGTTGAAACACGATTTTTTCGGTTAGCTTGGATAGAAAAGGTAGATTTGCTATTGGACGGTAATTAGAGCAATTGTCAAGATTATTTTTTGGATCTTTTATGATTGGAGATATGATAGAATGTTTCCAGTCTGGTGGGATATTGGCTGTAGATAAGCAAGTATGGATAATTTGAAGAATATATGGCCCGAAAACTGTAAAAGTGTCATTTAAAAATTATATCCACTAGGCAGTTGTAGTTGACAGGTCATATAGCAACAAGCTTATCCAGAACAACATGGCTTTTTTCAACAATAGGGTATACCACAACAGAGAACATACACTCAAAGGTTGAGATGGTGCTAGATATAGTCAGAAATCCAAGAAGTAGTACTGAGTGACAGAAGGGCAATATCCACAACATGCCATCAATTCAGAAGAGACCATAGGAATACAGATTCCATATAACACTGAAAGACACTTAAAGAATATATGCCAACAGAATGCTTATATCTGAACGCATGCTCACTCTGTAACAAGACCCTGATTATAAATGAGCAAATAACCAGTTACCAAGCAGGAATAATTGGCATAACAGAGTCATGGATTCCGGATGAAAGCTCCCAATCTTAGTTGATCTCCGGTTACATAGAAACATGATGGCAGATAATGGCCAAACGGCCCAATCCAGTCTGCCCATCAGCAGTAGCCATTATTCTTTCACTCTCCGAGAGATCCCACTTGCCTATCCCAGGCCCTTTTGAATTCAGACACAGTCTGTGTCCACCACCTCTTCTGGGAGATTGTTCCATGCATCTCCCACCCTTTCTGTAAAAAAATATTTGCTTAGATCAGTGGTTCCCAACCCTGCCTGGAGGACCACCAGGCCAATCGGGTTTTTAGGCTAGCCCTAATGAATATGCAAGGAGCAGATTTGCATACCTGTCACTTCCATTATATGCAAATCTCTCTCATGCATATTCATTAGGGTTAGCCTGAAAACCCGAATAGCCTGGTGGTCTTCCAGGACAGGGTTGGGAACCACTGGCTTAAATTACTCCAGAACCTATCACCTCTTAACTTCATACTATGTCCTCTCATTGCAGAGTTTCCTTTCAAATGAAAGAGACTCAACTCATGCACATTTACATTACATAGGTATTTAAATGTCTCTATCATATCTCCCCTCTCCCGCCTTTCCTCCAAAGAATACAGATTGAGATCTTTAAGTCTGTCCCCATACGCCTTAAGATGAAGACCACATACCATTTTAGTAGCCTTCCTCTGAACCGACTCCATCCTTTTTATATCTTTTTGAAGGTGTGACCTCCAGAATTGTACATAATATTCTAAATGAGGTCTCGCCAAAGTCTTATACAGGGGCATCAATATCTCCTATTTCCTACTGGTCATGCCTCTTCCTATGCAACCTAGTATCCTTTTAGCTTTCGCCGTCACCTTTTCAACCTGTTTGGCCACCTTAAGATCATCACATACAATCACACCCAAGTCCCGCTCTTCTGTCATGCACATAAGTTCTTCACTTCCTAAACTGTACCATTCCCTCTAGTTTTTGCAGCCCAAATGTATGACCTTGCATTTCTTAGCATTAAATTTTAGCTGCCAAATTTCAGACCATTCTAAAGCTTTGCCAGGTCTTTCTTCAAGTTATTCACACCATCCGGCGTGTCTACTCTATTGCAGATTTTGGTATCATCTGCAGAGGCAAATCTTACCCGACAACCCTTCAGCAATATCGTTTATAAAAATGTTAAAAAGAACAGGCCCAAGAACAGAACCTTGAGTCACACCATTGGTAACATCCCTTTCATAAGCATCGCCTCTGCCAAGTCAGACCATAGGTCCATCGTGCTCAGCAGTCCAATCCCGCGGCGGCCCCCCAGGTCCGTGACCTGTAAGTGATCCTTTACTTAAGACATTTTGTCCTGTATAGTACCCCTCTAACTATACCCTTCAATCCCCTTTTCCTTCAAGAACTTGTCCAACCCCTTTTTGAAACCCAAAATTGTACTCTGCTCTACCACCTCCTCTGGAAGCGCATTCCAAGTATCCACCACCCTCTGAGTGAAGAACTTCCTAGCATTTGTTCTGAATCTGTCTCCCTTCAATTTTCTTGAGTGCCCTTTCATTTTTGTTTCCCCCGCCAGTCTAAAGAATCTGTCCCTCTCTACCTTCTCTATACCCTTTATGATCTTACAAGTTTCTATCATGTCCCCTCTAAGTCTCCATTTTTCCAGGGAAAAGAGCCCCAGTTTCTCCAGCCTCTCAGCATATAGTATTTAATACAGTATTCCAGATGCGGGCGCACCATCGCCCGATATAGCGGCAGGATAACTTATTTGGTTCTGGTAGTGGTTCCTTTTTTGATAATGCCCAACATTCTGTTCGTCTTCTTTGAGGCCACTGCGCATTGCACCCCCGGCTTCATTGTTTGGTCCACCAAAACCCTCAAGTCC
Organism: Geotrypetes seraphini; assembly: GCF_902459505.1. Classification (NCBI taxonomy): domain Eukaryota; kingdom Metazoa; phylum Chordata; class Amphibia; order Gymnophiona; family Dermophiidae; genus Geotrypetes; species Geotrypetes seraphini. Next base: position 146,657,544 of record NC_047084.1, read on the forward strand.
CTTTCTAGGTTGCTCTTCCCCAATACCATCCCCCCCATTGTGTAGTTGTACATTGGGTTTCCTTTCCCCATGTGCAAGACTTTGCATTTCTCTACATTGAAGCACATTTACCATTTATTAGCCCATTCGCTCAGTTTGTTCAGGTCCCTTTGTAGTTCTTCACATTCCTCAACAGTTCTAACCCTACTGGAGAGTTTTGTGTCGTCCGCAAATTTTATAACTTCGCACTTTGTCCCTACTTCCAGGTCATTAATGAATATATTGAACAGCAGTGGTCCCAGCACTGACCCCTGCAGGACACCGCTCATGACTGCTTCCCAGTCAGAGTAGTGTCCCTTTACTCCTACCCTCTGCTTCCTGTCCGCCAGCCAATTACAAATCCATCTGTGCTCGTCCTCTTCCACCCTGTGATTTCACAGTTTCCTTAGCAGGCGCTCATGAGGTACCTTGTCGAAGGCTTTTTGGAAGTCCAGATATATGATGTCTATGGGGTCGCCTTTGTCCAATTGTTTGTTTATCCCGTCGAAGAAGTGCAGTAGGTTCGTTTGGCAAGATCTTCCTTTACAGAATCCATGCTGGCTGGTTCTCATCAGACTATTTCTTTCTATATGCTGTACTTGATTAATGATTCGACCATCTTCCCCGGAACTGAGGTTAAGCTCACTGGTCTGTAGTTACCCGGGTCGCCTCTGGATCCTTTTTTGAAGATAGGTGTAACATTCGCTATCCTCCAGTCCTCTGGGATTACCCCTGTTTTCAAAGATAGGTTGCAAATCTTCTGTAGTAACTCCGCTATTTCGTCTCTGAGCTCCTTCAGTATTCTTGGGTGGATTCCATCTGGTCCCGGCGAGAGGGAGAATTAAGAGGCCTTGAGCATGCGCAGATGCATGCTCAAGGCCCGGCAGAGGCAGTAAGTTCTTCAAGTGGCACCGGCACGCCTGTGGGCTGCATGCCAGTGGCAGACGGGAGGTAAGTTTCAAGTTGTTCGGGTGGGGGGTGCCGGTTCGAGCGGGGGCCTTTGCGAGCAGGGGGAGTGATGCCGGTTCGAGCGGGGATGCTCGCAAATCAAGTCAACACTCGGTCTGCGAGACAGGTTTTGCGAGAATGTTTTGCTCGTCTTGCAAAACACTCGCAAACCAAGTTACTCGCAAACCGAGGTTCGACTGTATTTATATCATTTATCCCATTGACAGAATAAATGTTACATCAGGGAGTGCTAGGGAGGTAAAATTCCTTGATGTCATAAATGACTGCTTCTTGGAGCAACTGGTCCAGGAACCAACAGGAGGGGGAGCTATTTTAGATTTGGTCCTTAGTGGAATGCAGGACATAGTATGGGAGGTAACTGTGTTGGGTCCACTGGAAAACAGTGATCATAACAATCAAATTTGAGCTGATAACTGGAGTGTCGTCACTAAAGAAATCTACTATATCGGTATTTCATTTAATTTTCGCAAGGGTGACCATGATAAAATAAGAAAAATGGTTTAAAAGAAGCTAAAAGGGTTTGTGGCGAAGGTCAGAAGTGTAAACAAGGCGTGGATGTTGTTTAAAAATACCATCATGGAAGCCCAGACCAGATGTTTTCAAGTTTAATAAAAATTTGTATACCGCATATCAGTCTTCTAAGCGGTTTATACATAATAAAATAGGGTAACATACATTAAAATATACAGGACCTACTGGAATGATAGGCAAAGAATTACATTATAAAATAGGAAAGAGAGCCATATGGGGAAATACAAAAGGAAGGGAGATCCCATCTGATAACCAAAGCAGAAATGAAGATGTTTCATAAGGTAAGTGCATTAGAGGTTGAATGCATCTATAAAAAAACATTTTTAGTTTAGTTATTAAAAAAGGTGGAAAGAGGAGAAAACAAGAGGAGGCATGGTTAAAATGTGAAGGCTATTACAGCCAAGAAATCATCCTTTAAAGAATGGAGAAAGGATCCCAATGAAGAAAATAAGAAGAGACACAAGCACTGGCAAGTTAGATGCAAAATATTTATAAAGAAAGCTAAACAAGAATATGAAGAATAACTTGCCAAAGAGGCAAAGACTCAGAACAACAATTTTTTATAGGTATATCAAAAGCAGAAAACCTGTGAGGGAATCTGTGGGATCGTTGGATGATCAAGGAGTAAAAGGTGCGCTCACAGAGGATAAGGCCATAGCAGAGAGACTAAATTAATTCTTTGCTTCGGTCTTTATGGAAGAAGATGTACGAAATTTTCCAGAACCAGAAACTGTTTTCAAGGGTGATGAGGCAGAGGAATTGAAAGAAAGCTTGGTACTAAACCAAATCGATGTACTAGACCAAATCGACAAGTTAAAAACTTAAAGTGTATTTTGAATGTAAGCCGCTTTGATATTTTAAAAAGTGGGATAACAAAATCTTAATAAACTTGATAAAAAGTGATAAATCACCTGGACTGGATGGTATACATCCCAGGGTACTGAAAGAACTCAAACATAAAATTGCTGATCTGTTAGTGATCTGTAACCTGTTGCTAAAATCGTCTGTACTATCTGAAGATTGGAGTGTGGCCAATGTTACACAGATTTTTAAAAAGGGTTCCAGGGGAGATCTGGGGAATTAGACTGGTAAGTCTAACCTCAGGGCTGGGCAAAATAGTGGAAACAATTATAAAAAATAAAACTGTGGAACGTGTAGACAAACATGACTTAATGAAAGAGTCGGCATGAGTTCAGCCGAGGGAGGTCTTGCGTCACCAATTTGCTTGACGTTTTTGAAGGTGTGAATACACATGTGGATAAAGGCGAGCCGGTTGATGTACCGTATGTAGATTTCCAGAAAGCTTTTGATAAAGTTCCTCATGAGAGGCTCCTGAGAAAATTAAAGAGTTAGGGGATAGGAGGCAATGTTCAATTGTGGATTAAGAACTGGTTATTGGACAGAAAACACAGGGTAGGCTTCAATGGCCATTTTTCTAAATGGAAGAGGATAAATAGTAATGTGCTGCAGGGATCTGTGCTAGGACCAGTGCTATTTAACTTATTTATAAATGATCTGGAAATTGGAACAACAAGTTAGGTGATTAAATTTGCAGATGACACTAAGCTGTTCAAAGTTATTAAAACACATGTAGACTGTGGAAAAATGCAGGAAGACCTTAGGAAATTGGAAGACTGGGCACCCAAATGGCAGATGAAATTTAATGTTAACAAATGCAAAGTGATGCACATTGGAAAGAATAATTCAAATCATAGTTACTGGAAGCTAGGGTCCACCTTGGGAGTCAGTGCTCAAGAAAAAAATCTGGGTGTCATCATGGACAATATGTTGAAACCTTCTGTCCAATGTGTGGTGGTGGCCAAGCAAACAAACAAGATGCTAGGAATTATTAGAAAAGGGATGGTAGACAATACTAATAATGTTATAATGCCTCTGTATTGTTCAATGGTCTTATCTCAAAAAAGATATAGCAGCACTAGAAAAAGTTCAAAGAACAACCATGATGATAAAGGGGATGGAACTCCTCTCATATGAGGAAAGACTAGGGAGGTTGGGGTTCTTCAGTTTGGAAGAGAGACATTGGGGTTCTTTAGTTTAGAAAGGAGACAGCTGAGGGGAGATATACAAAATCCTGAGTGGTGTAGAACGGGCACAAGTGGATCAATTTTTTTATTGCATCAAGATTTACAAAGACTAAGAGACACTCGAAGATAAAGAGTAATACTTTTAACATCAATAGGAGGAAATATTTTTTCTCTCAGAAAATAGTTAAGCTCTGGAATGCATTGGCAGAGGATGTGGTAAGAGCGGTTAATGTAACTGGTTTTAATGGAAGATTAGGTTTATACCTTTAATAATGTTCTCTCTGTTAGTCCCTACAGGATTCCAAACGCTAGGTGTTAAATCCCAACCCGCAATCCAGGAGCTGCAGAAATTCACATTCTTTTCCGAGTATATGCTCCACCCCATTAGCCTGAGATCAAGCAAACATATTCAGTTAAGCCCCAAAGACATGCAACACACCTGGACAAATCCGTGACAAGGGGGTACGGGGAAGGATCCCCAGGAACATAAGTAATTATTGAACTGGTTTGCTCTACAAAATATTAACAAGCGATAAACAGGCACAAAGGCAACTCAGAAAAACATTGAAAAACAATGTAGAGCTAACCTGCTGTGTGCAAAAAGCACTCCAAGAAAGGCCTTTGGTAATGCGTATACTCACAGAAAATGCTCCACAGGATCTATCAACAGGCTGGAAAGCATTCAAGCCTATAAGGAGAGTCATCAAGGCAGAAAGAAACAGGCTATTCCAAACAACTGAGTGTACACAGAGATTGGCCTGGTGATCCTCCAGGACAAGGTTGGGAATCAGTGATCTAGCGAATGACATGGTGGTTGTTACCTGTGGCTAGCCGCCGGTATCCAGCCGAAACGGGGAGAGAAAAATTAGTGGTTGCTGCAGGGACAGGGACAAGGCTATTCACCGCCCCGTGAAGCGGTGAATGGTCTTGTCTCTGCAGTGAAGCCAGCACAGATCGCGTGGTCCAGCATCTCCACCCGATCGCCGCATCCCATGTCCTGACATCTCCCTCCCTCCACCTCACCTTAGATGCCTGCAGAGTCCAACTTTAATTTCTTCTCCCAGCCGCACACTTCGGCTGCTTGAATTGTTGAATCTCCTCCTCTGACGCAACCGGAAACAGGAAGTTGGATCAGAGGAGAAGATTTAACCGCTCAAGCAGCTGCACATGTGGCTTATCGAAAGCGTGCGGCTGGGAGAAGAATTAAAGTCGGACTCGGCAGGCACCTAAGGTGAGGTGCAGGGAGATGGCAGGACACGGCGATCAGGCGGGAGGGGGTTTCTGGACCGCATGATCCATGATCGCGCAAGTTCCCTCACACTAGGAAGGAGGTAGTGGACAGTAGTCGTGGGGATGGGGTGGGCACAGTGGTCGCAAGGACGGGTACAGTCGTTGCGGGGACAGGGACAGTGGTCGTGGTGAGGGGGCGGTGACAGGGATAGTGGTCGCAGGGATGGGGCGGTGACAAATTTTTTTCCCTGTGCATTCTCTAATATCATCTACAGAGCCCGGTACGGACAGCATGAAAAGTGTACTGTCACTTTAAATTTTAAGAAACTTCGCACTATGCATAGGAGCCTTCCCACCTGCTTGTAGTACCCTAGTTCCATAAGCACGCTAAGAAGCTAACCAGGAGAGGTGGGTTATGAAAATATTTGCCTGCTATCTCTAGATAACACCTGTAACTGTGCTTTATCCTAGGGCAAGCAGGCAGCATATTCTCACATATGGGACTCTCTAGCTTATTGGAACGGGATGGAAGGAGAGTTGGCCAAAGTAAAGAAATTTTGTATAAAACTACTTGGCCAAAGCGACCCTCCCTTATGGAAAAGATTCCAGTTAGGAGAGGTGCATGAAGAAGTAGACTGAGAATCAAGTAGCTGCATTGCAGAATGTATCTATAGGACAGGAACATAAGAAAGCAACTGAAGCCAGAATGGCCGAGAGCTTATGTGATATCAGAGATGCCCCAAAATTCAGTATAGCCCAAACATGGCAAAAGAGAGACAGATTGTAAGGTATGAAGAAATAGATCTCCAGGGATAGGCAAAAGTAACCTGAAGAAACGAAGGGGAAGAAGAGGTTCAGTAGAGCGTAGTTGCTTGTAAGAAAAAAACAAGGTTCTTTTGCAGTCCAAGGTATGAAGAGCCATTTCTCCAGAGTGAGAATGAGGCTTAAAAGAGAAAAATAGAAGCACAATGATGAGATGTACTGTATATGACATCTGCTGACTTCTGTTGTCCAGACAAAAAGAAGGGGGTACAGAGAAACTACTGTATCATGGTGCGAAACTGTACAAGGCTCAAAAGAAGGGAGCAACAGTGAGAGAGAACAAGTTGAGGATCCCAAACCACTAGAGACCGGTGGAGGTTGACAAGAGCTGAAATCAGAGGATGAACAGTTTGTTGACCTGAACATGGAAAATACTTATAACCTGAAGGCAAACTCTGACGGAAAGCCAAGACCTGAGTAGGAGAGGGGCAGGAAATATTCCCGGAAGGCAGATATGAAGTAGGTGAAAGGCTTGATAATATAAAGAGCCTATAACAATGAAAATCATCTCCCCCATTCCAGGCTGCTGCAAGAAGGTTGTCTGGACACAGCTAAAAAGAATGAGAAAACACCCAGGAAGGATGAGAAAACACTCAGTGTCTGCTGAGGTCACCTTGAAAGGCACTAAAAGGTGAAAACAGACCTCCAACTCCTAAGAGAAAACTTTTATCCATGGCTAGAATAAAAGAAAATATTATAGCTGTCTGGTCTAGCAGGGGCTACAAGAAGTTGGGAGGCCGATTCCTGCTGAAGCTGAACTAGCAAATTGAGCAAGAGAGGAATTGGAGAAAACGCAGAGGGATTGGTCTGTTCCATCCAAGAGAAAGGCCACCATTACTAGACAATGAGGAGAAGACTGTCTAGAACAAAATGGTAATTTGTGATTGAAATATGTATGTTGAGTACTTTTGTAGGGCCAAATATTCTCGGTCCATTGATAGAGCGCTCGAGAACCAGAATCTCCGGCTGAGGTATATAGTACAGTGCAACCTGAGCAACTCAGCAAGGAGAAGTTGAGATGAAGTGCGCTCGGGCACCAAAATTATCTGTGTGCATAAAGCAAAACCGAAAGAAATGTGAGAGACCTGTATGGAAAACCCAGTAGGAACAAGTTGTAATGCGCATATTGATTCTAGAATGCATAAAACTATGAGGGAAAAAGCGATTCTGGATCTGGTGCTTACAAATGGTGAAAGTATCTTTAATGTCTGAGTGGCGGCCCACCTGGGAAGTAGTGATCATCATACGGTTTGGTTCGATATAACAGTCAAAGAGGAGGATGGCCACACAAAACTCAAAATCCTGGATTTCAAACATACGGACTTTAGTAACATGGGAGAGTAGGTGAAGAACAAGCTGATTGGATGGGAAGACATAAAGGAAGTGGAAAAACAGTGGTCCAAATTGAAAGGTGTAATAAATAGAGCTACTGACCTTTATGTGAAGAAAAACAAGAGAAAAAAGTAAACTCATATGGTTCTCCAAACTAGTGGCAAAAAAAAAAGAAAGGCAAAGAATCGGCGTTTGTGAAATATAAAAATACTCAAGAAGAGTACATAAAGGAATATCAGATGAAACTGAAAGAAGTCAAGAGACACGTCTGGCGAAAGCGCAAGCGGAAGAGCAAATGGCTATAAATATAAGAAAGGGAGACAAAATTTTTTTCAGGTATATTAGTGAAAGGAGGAAGACAAAAAATGGAATTACAAGACTGAAAGAAGGTATGAACCATCATGTGGAGAGTGATGAAGAAAAGCAAATGTGCTAAACAAATACTTCTGTTCGGTGTCACAGAAGAAAAACATGGAAAAGGACTGCAACTGGTCAGCAAAGCTGCACCTGAGAATGGATACCACACCGTCATCACGAAGAAAAAGGTTTTTATGAAAAACTGAAGGTGGACAAAGCTATGGGACAGGATGGTATCCATCCCAGAATATTGAGGGAGCTCCGAGAGGTTCTGGCAGATCCTCTTAAAGATTTGTTCAATAAATCTTTAGAGATGGAAGAGGTTCCACGGGACTGAAGAAGAGCAGATGTGGTCCCTCTTCACTAAAGCGGTTGGAGAGATGAAGCGGGAAACTACAGGCCACTAAGCCTCACTTCAGTTATTGGAAAAATAATGGAAATGTTGCTGAAGGAAAGGATAGTGAAATTCTTAGATTACAAGATCCGAGGTAACATGAGTTTACTAAAGGTAAATCATGCCAAACAAATCTGATTGAATTCTTTGACTGGGTGACCAGAGAATTGGATCAAGGACATGCAATATATATAATTTATTTAGATTTCAGCAAATCCTTTGACACGGTTCTTCATAGGAGGCTCTTAAATTCCATGGGCTGAAGTTAGGGGTTGACAGACAGACACCAAGGGTAGTAGTAAATGGAATTTGCTCAGAGCAGGGTCAGGTGAGTAGTGGAAGTGCTTCAAGGACTGGTGCTCGGACCGATTCTGTTCGATGTTTGTGAGCGACATTGCTCAAGGGTTAGAAGGTAAGGTTATCCTTTTTGCGGATGATACCATGATTTGTAACAGAGTTGACACCCCGGAGGGAGTGGAAAACATGAAAAAGGATCTGCAAAAGTTGGAAGAATGGTCTAGCGTCTAGCAACTAAAATTCAGTGCGAAGAAGTGCAGAGTGATGCATTTGGGGGATAGAAATCCGAGGGAACTGTATGTGCTGGGAGGTGAGAGGCTGATAAGCACAAATAATAATAATAATAATTTATTTTTTTATATACTGCTATACCAAAAAGTTTGAAATGGTTTACAACAAGGAAAGTTAATACATACAGTGTGAATAAAAACAACATTACATTACATTAGGGATTTCTATTCCGCCTTTACCTTGCAGTTCAAGGCGGATTACAAATGGTTTGTCCGAAGATTAGAAGTATTTAGGGAGTAGATTTGACAGGATTTAATAGAGGGATAGTTAAACAAGTTAATCCTAAGTATACTCTTGTTAGAATAACTCAAGAGAAAATGCAGAGCAAGATAGTCTGGTAACATACCGAAAACTGCTTTATAACAGATACTAAGAATTTAAACAGAACTCTGGACTCTACCGACAGCCAATGAAGTTTTTGATAAAAAGGAGTAATGTGCTCCCATTTTTTTTAAATCCAAAAATGAGGCGAACAGCTGTGTTCTGAATCAGATGGAGACAGGGACCTTGGGATGATTGTGTCTGAGGATCTAAAGGCATTTAAACAGTGTGATAAAGCAGTGGCTGTATCCAGAAAGATGCTAAGACTGTATAGAAAGAGGAGTAACTAGCAGAAGGGAAGGTGCTATAATGCCCCAGTATAGGTCATTGATGAGGCCATATTTGGAGTATTGTGTTCAGTTTTGGAGGCCATATCTGGCAAAGAATATAAAAGACTTGAAGTGGTCCAGAGGAAGGTGACAAAAATGGTAAGAGGTTTGAACAAAAAGAAGTATGAGAAGAGATTGGAAGACCTAAATACGTATACTCTGGAGGAGAGGAGGGACAGGGAAGATATGATACAGACGTTTAAATACTTGAAAGGTATTAATACAGAACCAAATCTTTTCCAGAGAAGAATAAAATGGTAAAACTAGAGGGCACCATTTGAGGTTACAGGGAGGAAGACTTAGGAGTCATGTTAGGAAATTCTTCTTCACGGAGAGGGTGGTAGATGCCTGGAATGCCCTCCCGAGGGAAGTGGTGGAGAGGAAAACGATGGACTTAAAAAAAGTGTGGAATAAACAGAGGATCTCTAATTAGAAACGAAGGATGTAAATTAAAGAACCAAGGCCTGCACGGCCTATGTCCCATATATGGTGATTCGGTGTAGGATGGGAACTCCACTAATTTGGAACATTAGGATGTTACTGGCCAGACTGTATGGTAGATATCCTGCAAACAACGAGATGGTTGGATAGGCTAGAGTGAGCTTGGATGGCAACTTCAGCATTTGGAACCTAGGACAATACCAGACTTTACAGTCTATGGCCCAGAAATATTCAAGAGACAAGTTAATTTAATCATGTATTTTTTAATGGGTATAACTTATAGACAGACTGGATGGACTGATCAAGTCTTTATCTGCCATCATTTACTATGTTTCTATGTTAAAGCAATACATTTTAAGTAATGAAAGCTCACCTCATCATCCGATGGAGATCTATTTTCTTTACATTCTTCTTCTCGACTCTCTACAGCTTCAGGCTCTTCATCACTCTTTCCTTCATGCTCTGCAAACATTAGTTATGTGTGATTCAGCAAAATTGCTCAAAAGGTACAGAAAAAAAAGTTAATACAAAAGAGAAGAATGGTAGTAAACAACTTTTTTTGCTGGAAGAAAACAAAGGCAATATTTTTCAAGGATGTGCAAGCATATATAGGAGATAATTTAACAATCTTTCTTTTGAAGAACCAGCTACTTATATGTAGCAGGTATTTTCTTTGGATAGCAGGATACAAGTCCTCACAGCTTGGGTGACAGAGATGAAATCCATGCAGGAAGCCTTCTCCAGTTTATTAAGTACTACAAGCTTTTCAGTCACTTCACTGAGCATGTGTGCTATTTCCCACCTGCCACTGTCACATGAGACCATCACAGTCTACTTATTCAGTATGAGTAGGTCCCATGCGACAACTCCTTGGGAGGAGGGTGGTTATGTGAAGACTTATAATCTTTTGTTCATGAACACCTGCTACGTGTTAATAACTTAAGGGGTCAATATTCATCTGGCAGAGTTCAGTGTTTTGATGACCACTGTCAGCATTATTTTCCAGATATTCAATACTTGGCCCTGTCTGGGCTTCTGAATTGAATAGTCAGTTTTGTGGAGCTGGCCAATGCACAGCCAGTTAAGTCCAATATACATACTTAACAGACTATGGGTTACTGCATAAAGAAATGACAGCCTTTATGTGATTAAACTGGCTGGTTAAGTGCTGACTTCACCTCCATATACCCCCCAAAATAGCTGGTTTAGTTAGGTGCTAACCAGTTCAGTGCGGCTGAAAATGACTGATTAGTTCCAAACAGGCAATTTAACTAGCCTGGAGCTGTTTCTGGCAGGTTCAATCATGTTGAATATCAATCCCTGAGGACAAGATGGGAAAGTACTCACAGCTTGGGATTTCCTAACTATAGGCTGCTTAAAAAAAACAAACAAAAAGAGGGAAAACAAAGAAGCAGTGCAATTTTGGTGGCAACTAATTTTCATATTTTCTCTGTTTTGGAAGGCAGTCTGGAAAAGAGCTGGGAGGATGGAGTTGGATTCTAACCCTCAAAAAAATTTGAAGGACTGCTTGTCAAACCCATTACACTTATGTAACAAAATTTTATTTTTATTTTTGTCCCTGTGTAATAAGTGGAGTGTGGTGTAGTGGTTAGAGTGACAGCCTCAGCACCGAGTTTGTAGGTTTAAACCTGGTATTGCTCCTTGTGACCCTGGGCAAGTCACTTAATCCTCCATTGCCCAAGGTACATTAGATAGACTGTAAGCCCACCAGGACAGATGGGGAAAATGCTTGAGTACCTGATTTGTAACTCATTCTGAGCTACTTTGGGATGATGTGTTAAAACCCCCCCACAAAAAACCTGAAAAAAAAAAAATCAGAAGTGTTCTTTCTTAATTGCCTATGCCACAAAAGTATAGAAAATGGCTATCATTTCACCTCAAACTTTGCTTTTGTGACCATGGCATTGATATTTTGAAATTTACCTTTTTTGTAGAACATTCCTTCTACTAAGGTGCAAACATTTAGCAGAAGTATTTTGCTCTATATGTGGCCAATTTATCCAGGCAAGAGGGAAAAAGTACTCCATAGAAGCATCTGCTAAAATGTGCAATGTCTACAAGGCATATTTCGGCATGCCTGTTGAGGATGAAAACAAATCTTGGGCACCTTACTTCACATGCAAGCACTGCCAAAAAAACTCTGGAAGGTAAGACAATTTTGTTTCTCACTAAGATGGCAGAATTTTCTGCTATAAAATTTCTTAGAATATTTAACTTTAAAAAATTTACATTTTAAAATTGTAAATGTTTTTTGAAAATATATCATATATGAAATGTTGCAAGAATCTCATGCACATAGTCATAGGTGAAATAAATTTATTGTTTTCATTACTACAATTAAATTTTGTACAGAGGGGAAAAAAAGAGTCATGAAAGTTTGCTATCCCAAGAATTTGGCGGGAACCCACTGACCATTCATGCAACTGCTACTTTGGTCAGACAACAAGAGTTCTGATCTATGTACTAAGACCGCTACCCCTCCCCACCAGCCCTCTGAGGATGAAAAATGAACATCACCCACCCAGCCATGTTTCAACTTCAAATGTTCAGCATCACTAAGTCTGGTTTCTTGTAAACAGGCAATAGAGGCGGAATGCCTCTTAAGAGCCTGCAAAATTTTTGTCCTCTTAACAGAAGAGGCGATGCCACCAACATTCCATGAGATAAGACAATCAGGCATAAGAAAAGGAAAGCACAGTTCTACTGCAACAAGTCATACATAGAAGAAAAAATGGGAGCACTCAGACATCACACCCACACAGAGAGAACCCACTGAAAGTGACAATGACAAGAACAATAACAGGCAGATGGACAAATGCAGAAAGCAAAAGCATCAGAAACCTCAACCAAGGCCTAGCACGCCTCACAAAACCATGATACACCCCAAAAAACCTCTGCCCCTCCCCAACCCCATCCCAACTTCCTGCCAAGCTCTACATCCCCAAACAGGTACCGCTGCCCGTGAATACCCAGGGAGTCACTAAGGTGTAATGGGCTGAACAAAGTTACTAAATGCTAGAAGCAGATATCACTAGTGCTGCCCGATTTAGGAAAAAAAATTTTGATTCAATTCAACCTATTGAATCAATTTTTCGATTCGATTTTCCTGCCCAATTGGGTGTTTTTTTTTTTCAAAACATCCTGGTGGGTTTATTTTATAGCCTCTTCACCCCCTTTGCCCTCTCCTACCCACACTGGTCCTGTGGTGTAAACAAAATAAACAAACAAAAAAGACTTTTCCTCTCTCTATTAAATTCTAGCTCATGTTCGCAGTCCAACACCAGCTCTGGAAGGATACACATTTCAAATCTGACATATTGTAATCACAAAACAGAAAATAAAATTATTGTTTCTACCTTTTGTTAGCTCACTTCTGTTCGGTCCTTTCGGAGTCCCACCCCTCTCAGGCATGCTGGGGAAGCATGGACTCCTTCGATCTGTTCCGTAAATTGGGAGTTGGCGCAAAGTTGGACGTGAAGCGCTTCAGTACAGATGCCACAAGTGCTTCCAGGGGGGAGCTGGAGGACATTGTAGCACTTCCAGTCAGACCCCCCCCCTCGCCAGTTTGTTTAGTGAATTTGGGCCTAGGGTCTGTTTTGGAGCTGCTGATATGTATCTGATTAATATCTTGTACAGAGTTGTGCTAGCTAGTGCTGCCCGATTTCCGATTCGAATGCCTGATAGGGGTGGAACTCCAAAAGGACTGAGCTAACAAAAGCCGGGTGAAGGGTGTGGCAGTCTGCAGCTAGTCCAGCAGGAGCAAGAGAAGTAGCTAAGGGTTTATTTACAACGAGCTAAGGCAGCAGCAAAGTTTATTTATTGTGTGCATAGATTATTATGGTAGTTTGTTAGTAAACGAGTTTCTCCTGACCTACCCATGGAGTTTTATGTAGAAAGAGTAAGGATAATGGTTTTTGATATACTGCCTTTCGCTGTTGACTTATTATAAGGAGGCACATTCTCTGTCCCCGGTGGATTCATAATTTAAGTAAATGTGCCTGGAGCAATGAAGGCCCAAAGTCATAAGCAGATTGTTCCGATTCGGGCATGTTAGTGAATCTAGGCCTTAGAAGCTGTCACCAACCAGCAAAATTGACTGCCCCCCAAATCAGGGAGCTACTCTAGCAAGCAATAGAGGATCTACTCTTTCAAGGTAGTAACGCTACAAAGTCTTGGGCCGCCTCCACTGTGTCAAAAGACTGCCAGGCTCCATTCGTGTGTATTTTAAGGAGCGCAGGGTACAAGAACAAAAATCTAGACTTTTTAGCTGCAAGCGCTCGCTGCACACAAAGGCTGAAATCTCCTCCAACAATCTTGTAAAGCCACCAAATAATCTTGGAAGATTTGTATCAAAACTCCATCATATTTAAGGCTGTCCCGATTGAGCTGGTACTGCCTCAAAATCTCCACTTTGTGCAAATAATTATGGAGTTTCACCACCATGAGAAGGGGCCGTTGCAATGGGCGCACTCCAATCAGAGAGTCCCCATCCTAGCTGGTAAAGGGAACTCCTCGGTAAGCCAGTCTTTAAGCGAAGAACTAAGCTGCCAGTCCAACAGGTTCTCCAGCACACCAATAAACCAAAGATTGTCCCTGCAGGACAGATTTTCCATATCCTCAAGTTTTTCAGTGTGTTCCTTCAGTCGCTTCGACAATTGTGCGCACATGGTCTGTGACGAATCCTCCACCGCGGAGACATGGGTCTCTAGCTCGATAGTGCAACTCACAGTGTCCCCCAAGTTGAGATTTCAGAAAGCTGACTTCGAACTTTAGCAGTTGAAACAACTTTATGGCCAATTGTGTTGTTGAAAGTACTTCTTGAGGAGAGCTGGCTTTTATTAGCTAGACGTCCAGATATGGGAATACTTGAAATCCGTGAGTACGTAGAGTTGCTGCTACAACCACTAGGCACTTGATGAATATTCTTGAAGATGTCAGGATGAATGGCAGAACTTTGTACTGAAAGTGTTGAGCTATTCGTAACCGCAAGAACTTCCTGTGAGCTGGATGTAAGGATATGTGGGTGTAAGCCTCTTTGAGGTCTTGAGAGCATAGCCATTTGTTTCATTCTAGAAGGGAGTAAAAAGTCTTCAGGGATAGCATGCAAAACTTTTCTTTTACTAGATATTTGTTCAATTTGCGGAAGAAGAGAATTGGATGAAGACCTCCCATCTTCTTTGGAATTAGAAAATACCTGGAGTGGAACCCCTGAATTTTCAGAGAAGGAGGAATTACCTCGATGTCATTTAGTTGAAGCAAACGGCCTCTTTTACAAAGCCGCACAGCAACAACCGCGAAGCCCTTTAAATCTCTATGGACTTCGGGGCCGTTAGCGCAATGCAGCTGCTAGCGTGGCTTTGTAAAAGAGGCCGAAAGCTTCGATTTCCTAAAGAAGGGACGTCTGATGAGGTGTGAAAGAGGACACTCTTGGAGGTTGATAGAGGGTATCATTTCATCAGAATTGAAAGTGAGTAAACCTCTGCGATGACTTTTTGGACCCAAACATCTGGAGTATTTCGTTCAATTCTGGTCTTCTTATCTCAGAAAGATATAGCGGCACTAGAAAAAGGTTCAAAGAAGAGCACTAAGATGATAAAGGGGATGGAACTCCTTTCGTATGAGGAAAGACTACAAAAGGTTAGGGCTCTTCAGCTTGGAAAAGAGATGGCTGAGGGGAGGTATGATTGAAGTTTACAAAATCCTCAGTGGAGTTGAACAGGTACAAATGGATCGATTTTTTCACTCCATCAAAAATGACAAAGAACTAGGGGACATTCAATGAATTACAGGGAAATACTTTTAGAACTAATAGGAAGAAATATTTTTCCACTCAGAGAATAGTTAAGCTCTGGAACGCATTGCCAAAGGTTGTGGTAAGAGCGGATAGCATAGCTGGTTTCAAGAAAGGTTTGGACAATTTCCTGAAGAAA
This sequence comes from Geotrypetes seraphini, assembly GCF_902459505.1. Classification (NCBI taxonomy): domain Eukaryota; kingdom Metazoa; phylum Chordata; class Amphibia; order Gymnophiona; family Dermophiidae; genus Geotrypetes; species Geotrypetes seraphini. Next base: position 146,672,872 of record NC_047084.1, read on the forward strand.
AAGTCCATAGTTTGTTATTGATAAAGACATAGTGGAAGCCACTGTTTGCCCTGGATTGGTAGCATGGAATATTGCTACTCCTTGGGTTTTGGCCAGGTACTAGGGACCTGGATTGGCCACCATGAAAATGGGTTACTGGGCTTGATGGACCATTGGTCTGACCCAGTAAGGTTATTCTTATGTTTTTAACTATTGATGAAGGCTCAGCTAAATAATTTGATTCAAGGTGGTTTTTAAAAATAAATTAAAGATACTGAAAATCTGCTGACATGCACTGGGCTATATTAAACGTATTTCAAGATTAAAATAGTTTACCTTTTTCTGATGTTTCTTTTTCTTCTTCCAGATTAACATCTTTCTCTATCTCCTCCTTCTCCTGTTCTAGTTCTGCTTTGATACTGCACAGAACCGAGTCAGCTTGCTTTCTCTTAATATCTTCATCAGTTTTCTAAGGCAGTCAATAGTAAACTTTAGTTTCAAATCAGAAACAAGTCAAACCCTATTTATATATTAAAATAGTACAATTTCTACAAGAATGCCACTTGGATACATGTATCAAAAAATAAAAAGACCAGCTTATTAGCCAAATAAAGTGTTGATATTAAATTTTAATATTAACATTTATAAGATGAAAGGAACCTTCAGATCAATGTTTCACCGACCACCTACCCAGCAGGGCGACTTAATTCCACGTTCACTTGGTACTAATTAAATAGAAATGTCCATTGAGTTATATTTTTTGATCAGGATTAGGCTTTTCCTCTCATACCACTGATAAGAGTCATCAAGGTGGTCATCAGTTTTTGCCTCTACCTCGCATTTTGTGAGAAATATCTGGTCACCATTGTTGAACTTATCACCACCTACTTAACTTTATTCTCAACTAACCTTCACTGTCCAGTTATCACATAAACCCTGACTTTCAGTCCTGGTATGTGATAAGATTCAGCTACAACTTTTCTGGACTGTTTTTAATTTTCAATTTAATTATTTTCTTTAATGGATTCCTCTTTCTTTAAAAGGTGTTATGATGTTCTTGGTGAATTTTAGATTATTTAGCTCCTATGAAGCAACGTTCTGTTTTTAAAAAGATAATTAGTCCCTGGTTCAACTTATCTATTAAATTTAAAGAGCAATTGTAGATGATTGGGATGATTATGGAGACTCTAGATCCAGACTTATAACTAGTCTGGCAGAAAAATTCTGACATCTATAAAAAAACAAATTAAGAAAGCAAAACTCCAGTATTCTAAACAAATTGATACCATGTTAGATTCCAAATATCTATTTCATATCTTATCAAGGCCAACTCTATCTCAGAATTCACAGTTTTTTAACTCAACTTTAACTGATATGATTACCAGTTAGAAATTAGTTAAATATTTTCAGGAAAAAAATGTCCTTGGAACAAGGCTCACCTACATATCATATTCTCTCTAATAATCACTCAGGCAATTATTAGAAATGAAAGATTAGGTTCTTACAATTGCTATTTTCTTTCTTGTAAATCCGGGACCAGTGGATTATTTCCATCTACCCACCAGGACTTTGTAGGAAGTTTCAAATTTCAGAGACTTAAACCCTTCCCCATCATCATTAAAAGTATTGATATTAAATTTTAATATTAACAATGTTCTTCCATATATTGCCTCATCCTCCTATGTACCTAAAGCCTTCTTGATGACACTATGCTTTGAACCACTTATTAAAGTTCTTAGTGTTTTGTACTCTTTTCCTGAGAAATTCAGGCAATACGTTTCTAAACATTTAAACTAGAAGGTAAGGGTGGCATATGTATGGAGATTACTTCCAGTGGCCACCCCCAGCAAAAGACAAGATTTGATGATAATAAAAATACCAATGAAAATAACAATATTAGCAATTCACTTTCTAGCAATACAACAGGAAACGAGATGAAATTAAAAACTATACAAAAAATGAGATTGCTGCGAAACAGTAGCTGGAAAGCAATGACCACAAAAGCTCAGTCTAAACACCAAAAATCAGGATCTGCAAGCCCTAATGTTAGAGGCAGACTTGGATATCGTTGCTATTAGAGACATGGTTCATTGATTCCCATGGATGGGATGCTAACATACCGGGCTATAATCCTTTTAGGAAGGACAGAGATGGTCAAAAAGGAGGTGTAGCTGCTCTCTATGTAAAAACAGATACCCAAATGACAAATACAAGGGGCCTGGGGAAAGGGAGCAGCAATATGGACTGTTTTGAAAAGAGAAGATGGAACTTCTATCCACTTGGTTGTTGTCTACAGACATCTGACTCAATCGCAGCAAATTGACAAAGATCCAATTACAGATATACAAAGGTTGGGAAGGAAGGGGAGGTACTGTTGCTGGGTGATTTCAACCTGCCAGATGCAGACTGAAAAGTTCTGTCTGCGGAATTAGAAACAAGTAGAGAGATCATGGATGCCTTTTAAGAGGTTCTGCTCAGACAAATGGTGACTGAACCCATGAGGGAAAAAGCGATGTTCACAAATAGTGAACGTGTCTCTAATATCTGAGTGGGGACCCACCTGGGAAGTAGTGATCATCATTCAGTTTGGTTTGATATAACAGCCAAAGAGGAGGATGGCCACACAAAACTCAAAGTCCTGGATTTCAACCATGCGGACTTTAGTAGCATGGGAGTGTACCTGAAGAGAGAGCTGATTGGATGGGATGACATAAGGGAAGTGGAAAAACAGTGGTCCAAGTTGAAAGGTGCAATAAATAGAGATACTGACCTTTATGTGAAGCAAATAAATACAAACAAGAGAAAAAGGAACTGATATGGTTCTCCAAACTAGTGGCAGAAAAAATAAAGGTAAATGAATTGGCGTTTGTGAAATATATATAAAAAAACTCAAGAGGAGTATAGAAAGCAGTTACTTACCAAATTGAGTTTTATCCAGGGACAACAGGCAGATATTCACACATGTGGATGATGTCATCCATGGAACCCCGGTACGGATTACTGTATAAGTGCACCAGCACTTTAAGAACTTTAGAAAGTTCACAACGGACTGCACTGTTCATGCGCGAGTGCCTTCCTGCCCAACGTATGCGCGTGGCTCCTCAGTTCAATAAGCCAGCTAAGAAGTCAACCGAGACTACGGTGGGAACTCACGGCAGCCATTTCCTATTCGTGATCTACTCGGGGCAGGAGCGTAGGAAGATCGCTCCTGCCCCGAAAGCCTGCTAGACCACCAGGTAAGGCCGGGATGCGGGGAAGGGGGGGGGGGGGAGAAGAAAGGCAAAAATATGGGTTTTACCCCCTCAAAAAAAAAATATCGGGATTATGTGAAATCGCGAGTGCAGAAACTGAGAATGGGGAGGGGGAAGTGTAGTCCTTTGCAAATAGTAGGCCAATGCTCTTTTGCAATCCAGAATTTGAAAAGCAGTTTTCTCAGGATGAGAATGAGGCTTGGAAAAAAATACTGGATGAACAATGGATTGAGATGAAACTCAGTGACAGCTTTTGGTAAGAACTTCGGAAGAATGCGAAGCACCACCTTGTCATGGTGGAACACTGTAAATGGTGGATCCACTACTAAAGCTTGATGTTCACTCACTCTGCGAGCAAAAGTTGGAGAAATGAGGAAAACCACTTTCCAAGTAAGATATTTGAGATGAGCCGAAGACATTGGTTCGAATGTAGGCTTCATCAATCTAGTGAATACCACATTAAGATCCCAAACTACTGGAGGTGGTTTGAGAGGTGGTTTGACATTGAAAAGTCCTTTCATGAATCTGGAAACCACAGGATGAGCAGCAAGAGGTTTTCTAGCCACTAGCTGATGAAAAGCAGCAATTGAACTGAGATGGACTCTAATGGAAGTGGACTTGAGGCCAGAGTGCAACAAATGCAGGAGGTAATCCAAAACTGAAGAAACAGATCCTTGTGGTAGTGGATCCTGGTGGTGAAGTATGCACCAGGCAGAAAAATGGGTCCATTTTTGTGTATAACACTGTCGTGTGGCCGGTTTTCTGGAAGCATCCAAGATGTCTCTGACAGGCTAAGAAAATTGTACGTCAGGTGAAGTCAGCCCAAGAGACACCAAGCTGTCAGGTGCAAAGACTGAAGGTTGGGGTGTAGAAGACAACCGTGACTCTGCATGAGAAGAAATGGAAAAATTTAAGAGATATTGACTCCTTGATACTGAGTTGAAGTAGAAGGGAGTACCATAGTTGTATGGGCCACGAAGCAGCTATCAGAGTCATGGTGGCAGGCTCCTGTTTGAGCTTGACAAGCATTTTGAGAACTAGAGGAATGGGTGGTAACACAGAGGAACTTGTGCGTCCAAGTCAGGAGAAAAGCATCCACTTCTAAGCGATGAGGAGAATATAGCCTGGAGCAAAAGTGGGGCAGCTTGAGGTTGTAGGGATACACGAACAGATCTACTTGAGGAGTCCCCCATTGAGAGAAGATGGGATGGAGAGCTGTTGCGTTCAGTGTCCATTCATGAGGTTGAAGAATATGGCTTAGTTTGTCCGCTAAAGAATTCTGTTCCCCAAGAATGTAAACAGCTTTGAGGAAGGTGCTGTGAGGAATCGCCCAATTCCAAATCTTTTGAGCCTCTTGACAGAGGAGAGATCCTGTTCCTCCTTGCTTGCTTATATAGTACATGACCACCTGATTGTCCGTACAAAGAGAACTTGATCTTTTAGAAGATGCTGAAAAGCCTTGAGATTTGAAAATCACTCTGATTTCCAACATATTTATATGATGTGTCAATTAGAGAATGACACAGTGAGAAAATTCATCACCGTTCCCATCCCCGCGGATAACCGCGGGAAATAATCCCATGTCATTTTCTAGTGTCTATTTCAACCTCAGTCCTTCTACACCAGCATTCTTCAAAGCAAAGCTTGAGGGTCAGTGGTTGTGGCCATTCATACTCTTGATTCTTCCCTCTCTCCTTAAAGAATGACGGGGACGGGAACGGTGATGAATTTTGTCACCGTGTCATTCTCTAGTGTCAATCTCTGGCAGACCAAAGTCCTTGAGTGTGTAGGCTATCCAGGTGAGCTCCCCAAGCATAGGTTGACGAATCCGTGGTAAGAACTTTCTGATGAGGTGGTATGTGGAATAACATACTCTGGAATGATTGGAAAAAAGCATCCACCATTGAAATGATTGTTGAACAGAAAATGTGACTGAAATGTGTTGCAAAAGTGAGTCATGAGCCTGCGACCACTGAGTAGCCAGAAACCATTGAGGGATCTGGAGGTGAAGCCTGGCAAAAGAAGTCACATGGACTGTAGATGCCATGTGTCCTACAAGAACCATCATGCGCCTTGCTGAGAGTGATCGAAGCTGAACAAACTGATGATAAAGTTGGATAAGGGCGTCCTGATGCTCCTAAGGTAGAAATGCCCCGAGTTGTATTGTGTCGAGCAGAGTTCCTATAAACTGAAGCTTCTGAGTTAGTTGAAATTGTGATTTGGGGAAATTGATCTCGAATCCCAAATTCTGAACAAACAGTATGGTCTGATTTGTTGCTAAGAGCACACCTTGAGATGAAGGATTCTTGATGAGCTATTTTACCTTAAGTTAGACTGTGTTCGTATGGGAAATGATGTAATTTAAACCACCATAGGCCATGTCTTCTCGGAAAATACTGCAATTTTTAAAACATCCTATGTCCACTGTCTATATCTCCAAATCTGTATATTATGACTATAGTGTAAAAGCTGAAATTTATACCTCTATTTACACCAAGCTTGTTTTTTCCACCAGTTTGTCTTACTTATACTGTGAATGTAATCTTGTAACCCGTTCTGGGCTCCTTTGGGAGGACGGGCTAAATAAATAAATGAATAAATAAGTAAGCCCTACCCCAAAAATAAGCCCTACTTGCCGGCAGCAGCATTTCCCCTCCCCCCCCCCCACTGTCCCTTCCATCTCTCCCTCCCATCTGAACCACGACCGTGAGACTAAAATACCTTGTAACAAACGGCAGCACAGGCTGCATTGCGGCCTTTTCACACCAGGGCATTCCTCTGCCACATCACTGATGATGTCATCAGCAACGTGGCAGAGGAACACCCGGGCGTGAGAAGACCGCAATGCAGCCTGTGCTGCCATTTGTTACCAGGTATTTTGGTCTCACGGTTGGGGTTCAGATGGGAGGGAGAGATGAAAGGATAAGCGAGGGGGAGTGTGGTACAGAGGAAGGGTCAGCGGGATGGGGGAAATGGGAGGGATAGAAAGATGCTGCATGGGGGTATGGGAGGAAGGGAGGGATAGAAACTGCAAGTGTTCTACACAAGGGATGGGAGGGATAGAAGCTGCAAGGGTTCTACTGCACAGGGGAATGGGAGGGAGGGATAGAAAGATCCTGCACAAGGGGATGGGTGAGAGGGGAGGAAAGATGCTGCACATGTGGGGGGAGAGAAAGGAAATAGGAAGAATTGGAGTGGAGGAGAGGAATGGAGAGATAATCATTGTACATGAAAAAAAATAAGACCCCGGAAATAATAATAATAATTTTATTTCTTATATACCGCTATACCCTAAGTTCGAAGCGGTTTACAGTGAAAGTCGTGTCTAGCGAAAGTACAGTGTTACCAGTAGGATACAGGATAATACAAAGTGAGCAGATACTGGGTGATTACAATAAATAATAACAAGAAAGCAGTTACAGGATGTTTACAATAAGATACAGGGTAATGGGTGTTTACAATAAGGTACAGATAATAACAAGAGAACAGTTGCAGGGTGTTTACAAAGATACAGGATAAAACAAAATGAGCAGGTACTGGGTGCTTACAAAAGGTACAAGGTATTTACAAGAGAACAGTTACAGGATGTTTAAGTACATAAGTACATAAGTAGTCGCCTCCGCCGGGGCAGACCAGAGGTCCATCCTGCCCAGCGGTCCGCTCACGCGGCGGCCCATCAGGCATATTGCCTGAGCAGCAGTCCCTGACTAATTTTATGCCTACCTCTACACTTATCTCTAAACCTTCCACTGCTCTTATCTGTACCCCTCAATCCCTTTGTCCTCCAGGAACCTATCCAGGTCTTCCTTGAAACCCTGTACTGTGCTATTTCCTATCACGGCTTCAGGAAGGGTGTTCCATGTGTCCACCACCCTCTGTGTGAAAAAGAATTTCCTTGCGTTTGTTCTAAACCTGTCCCCCTTCAATTTCATCGAGTGACCCCTTGTTCTTGTGGTTTCTTTCAAATTGAAAAATCTGTCCATGTCAACCTTTTCGATGCCCCTCAGGATCTTGAAGGTCTCTATCATATCTCCTCTGAGTCTCCGCTTCTCCAGGGAGAACAGCCCCAGCCTCTTCAGTCTGTCAGTGTATGTAAGGTTTTCCATACCCTTAATCAGTTTAGTTGCTCTTCTCTGGACTCCCTCAAGCATTGCCATGTCCTTTTAGAGGTACGGTGACCAGTACTGTACACAGCCCGGTACAGTGGCAGGATGACTTCCTTTGTTCTGGTTTACGATAGGATACAGGGTGTTATAGGCTGGTGCAGTATGAACAATTACTAGAGATCAATGCTGTTTACAGCAGGATAAGTATAAAGTGCGTAAGAGAAGAGTACAGCATTAAGCATTGGGGGAGGGAGAGGAAAGGGGAGGACTTTCGAGGAGGGTTATATCTGGTAGGGGGAGAGTTTAGGTGATGTTGAAGAGGCGGGTCTTCAGGGATTTTCTGAAGTCCGCGTATGATGTGGCTTCGAGTATTGGTTTTGCTAGCCATGTGTTCAGTTGGGCAGCCTGGAAAGAAAGCATTCTGTTTAGGTACTTCTTGTAGTGACATGATTTCAGGGATGGGTAAGTAAAGAGGTTTGTTCTGCGGGAGGTCTTTTTTGGACGGTAGGTGAGGAATTGGGAAGCTAGGTAAGTTGGTAGCATCCCGAAGATCGCTTTGAAGCTGATGCAGGCGAATTTGAAAAGTATTCTGGATTCAACTGGTAGCCAGTGGAGTATTTGGAGATATGGCGAGATATGTTCCCATTTCTTGAGTCCGAAGATGAGACGGACGGCAGTGTTTTGGATTTATCTCAGCTTGTGGAGGGACTTTTTGTATGCTCCCAGAAATATGATGTTGCAGTAGTCCAGAGTACTCAGGATGGAGGCTTGTACTAGTAGACGAAAGGATGATTCGTCGAAGAATTTTTTGATAGTGCGAAGTTTCCAAAGGGTAGAGATACATTTTTTGAACATTAGATCAGTGTGTTTTCTAGCGTTAGGTGTCTGTCAAGGGTAACCCTGAGTATTTTAATAGATTGATCAATTTCGTAAACTTTACCATTCACGTGAATCTTGTTGTCCTTTATCTGCTCGTTGGGAGAGGCTAGGAAAAATTTGGTTTTTTCTGTGTTCAGTATAAGTTTGTAGGCCTTCATCTAGAGTTCTATTTGGTTTAGGATGTTGGATAGGAGAATGATGAAATTCGGCGAAATATCGGATAGTGGCAGTACGATGGTGATATCGTCAGCGTAAATGTGGAAAGTGAGATTTAAGCTCTGTAATAGGTGACCCAATGAGATGAGGTAGATATTGAAGAGGGTCGGTGAGAGCGGGGAGCCTTGGGGGAGTCCGCAATTGTTGTTCCAGTTGTAGGAGAGATAATCATCTTTGAGTACTTGGTAAGACCGGAGTTCGAGAAATCCTCGGAACCAGGTAAGGGTGTTTCCAGAGATGCCAATTGATTCCAAACAGTTCAGCATGATTGAGTGGTTGACTAGGAAATAAGACCTAGTGCCTTTTTTGGGCCCAAAATTAATAAGACAGTGTCTTATTTTTGGGGAAACACGTTATGAGCCTACTTTTATTGATAACATTGTTGAGTAGCTGGTTTCCTGGAGGCTTCTAGGATAAGTATTACAAGCTGAGAAAGATGAAGTCCAGCTGCATTCAGCCCAAGAGAAAAGGGGATAGAGGGGTATATATAGTCTTACAGACTGAGAAAGATGAAGTCCAGCTGCATTCAGCCCAAGAGAAAAGGGGATAGAGGGGTATATATAGAGGATTACTATACAGGTCCTGGACCTGATGGGCCGCCGTGTGAGCGGACTGCTGGGCATGATGGACCTCTGTTCTGACCCAGCAGAGGCACTGCTTATGTTCTTAAGCTGTCAGGTGTAGAAACTGAAGGTTGGGATGTAGAAGTGAACCTTGACTCTGCATAAGAGATGGAAATATCAGCAGAGTTATTGCCTCCTTGACACTGAGTTGAAGTAGAAGGGAGAACCAAGGCTGCCTGGGCCACCGAGGAGCTATGAGAATCATGGTGGCTGACTCCTGCTTGGCTTTGACAAGAGTCTTTAGAATTAGAGGAGTGAGCAGAAACACGTAGAGAAACTTGTGTTTCCAGTCCAGTACAAAGGCATCCACCTACAGACGGTGAGGCGAGTAAAGTCTGGAACAGAACTGGGGCAACTTGTTGTGGGGAGATGCAAACAAATCCACTTGAGGAGTGCCCCACTGAGCAAAAATAGGATGGAGAGCTGCAGAGTTGAGCATCCATTTGTGAGGCTGAAGAATTCTGCTGAGTTTGTCTGCTAAGTAATTCTGTTCCCCTTGAATGTAGACTGCTTTCAGGTGGATGTTCTGAGAAGCCAAATCTTTTGAGCTTCCAGACAAAGATGATATCTTGTCTCATTGTTTGCTTAAATCAACAAAACAATGTAGAAATCATTCGCGGTCATGTGAAACTTAAGGCTAATCCGAAAATTCTTCGACAGAAAACAATTCCAGCTCATAGTCCAATCCCTAGTCCTAGGATTTCTAGACTACTGCAACATCCTCTATCTCCCGGGCCCCGAAGTCATGATAAAACAACTACAAACAGTAGAAAACACAGCCCTGAGACTGATCTATTCGCTGAAGAAATACAACCACATCACCGCCACAAACCTCAACTCACACTGGCTCCCAATACAAGCAAGAATACTATTCAAATTTTACTGTCTACTATTTCAAGCCATAAATGGAGACAGCTCAGCCTACTTTAACAACTGCCTTATCCGAACTACCACAACCAGGCAAAGGAGAACCCAGACACCATTCATGCTCCCCCCAATCAGAGGCGTCAAACACATGGCCTACTGGCCATGCAGGCAGCAAAACTAGACCACCAACTATCCAATCTACTGATAATGACACCAGACTACAAAACTTTCAGAAAAGAACCCTGCTATTCAAGAAATCCATCGCAAGAAGCATTTCAATCTCCCGAAGTAACCCGCTCAACTTTGTAACTCTTCTGGAAATGTCCAGATAACTTCTTATGTAATCCACCTTGAACCGCAAGGTAATGATGGAATAAAAGTCACTAATGTAATGTATATGGTACATTGCTACCTGATTGTCCATGCGAAGCAAGAGGACTTAGTTGTCCAAAAGTGCTGGAAAGCTTTGAGTGCATAGTAAATCGCTCTGAGTTCCAGAAGATCGATATGGAACTTCTGCTCTCTGGTGGACCAATGACCTTGAGTCTGAAGACTATCCAGATGTGCCCTACAGTCACCACTGAAGCAACCATTTAAGAGATGAGATTACAGAAGTGTGTTTGAAAGAGGATCGGTCGCCTGAGACCACTGTGAGGCCAGAATCCATTGAGGTATCCTAAGATGGAGCCTTGCCAGAGGAGTCATGTGGACCATAGAGGCCATATGGTGGAGAAGAACCATCATTCACCTGGCTGAGATGGACTAGAGCTGGTCCACTTGATGACAGAGCTGAAGTAAAGTGTCTTAAGAACATAAGAATTGCCGCTGATCATCTGAGTGGTGTCGAGAAGAGTCCCAATGAACTGAAGCCTTTGAGACGGATGAAGCTGTGACTTGAGGAAGTTATCTCGAATGCCAAGTTCTGAAGAAACAGATGGTGTGATTTGTCACTAAAACGACATCATGATGTGAAGGGTATTTTATGAGCCAGTCGTCCAGATAGGGAAAGACCTGAAGACCATGAGACCTCAAAGCCGCTGTCACCACCACCAGGCACTTCATGAAGACTCTGGGAGAAGATGCCCGGCCGAATGGTAGTACCTTGTATTGATAGTGGTGATGTGCCACTCAAAATCTGAGATATTTCTGGGAAGCAGGGTGAATCGAGATATGAGTGTAGGCTTCCATGAGAACCAGAGAGTATAGCCAATCGTTGTGAGCCAATAGGGGATATAGAGTGGCTAGAGATAGCATACAAAACTTTTCTTTGACTAGGAACTTGTTGAGGGCTCTGAGGTCCAAAATCGGTCAGAGACCTCCTGTCTTCTTCGTTATCAGAAAATAGTGGGAGTAAAACCCCTGGTTCTGTTGATCTATAGAACTTCTTCGATGGTGTTGAGAAGAAGTGAATGAATTCCTGAAGAAGAGAGGATTGATGAGGGTTGGAAGTAGACTCTCTTAGAGGATGATCCAGAGGGAGCCCAGAGATCGGAGGTGATGGAAATAAAATTGAAGATGACCTCCGATTGGCTGAGGGAGATTCTGAAGTAGAGGGATTGCAACTATGCTCTCTTACAGCAGGTCAAAAAGACTGAGTTGATTTGGTAGGAGCAGTGGGTTGGGCCTTGGGAGGACGCTGCTGATTTTTTCTATTGAAGCCTAACTGGTGCAGAGACTTTTGCTGAAAAGCACCTCTGGTAAGAGGAAGAAGGCGGCCTGAAAGGTCTTGATGAAGAGGGCTTAGAGACTTAGGCTTTACTAATGTGTCCCTTTGAGTCTCGTGGGCCATGAGCTTTTGGGCTGCAGTATCTGTAGAGTCCCCAAAGAGCTCATCACCCAAACATGGAATGTTGGCTAATCTGTCCTAAAGGTTAACGTCCATGTCAGAGATTCTTAGCCACGCCAATCTCCTCATGGCCACAGACATAGAAGAGGCTCTGGAGGTGAGCTCAAAAACATCATAAGCTGAGCAAACCAGATATTTCCTCAACTGAGTGATAGTGTTGACAAGGTACTGGAAACCTTTCAGTTTATGAGAAGGGATATATTTTTGATACCCTGGAAATTGCTTGATGAGATGTTTCAAATAACTTGAGAAATAGAAATTATAGGGCGACAGCTCTATTGGCCAACATGGAATTCTGGTATAGCTGTTGACCAAATCTGTCCACAGTATGGCCCTCTCTACCAGGAGGGACCGAAGCATAAACTTTCGATGGAGTAGATTTCTTCAGAGTAGACTCCACCACCAGAGACTGATGAGGGAGTTGAGGTATGTCAAATCTCAGAATGGAAATTATCTTATAGAGAGTGTCCAATTTTTGGGTGGCCACCGGTACCGAGAGGAGACTCCCAGTTGTTGTAAACAGTCTCTCTCAGAATCCTATGCAAACGAAGTTTGAGCATTTCCTTAGGAGGTTGATCGTAGTCCAAAGTTTCCAGAAATTCTGCACTGAATTTGGAATCTGCCTTCAATTTAACAGAGAGGTCCTTTTCCAATTGTCGAATAAATCGAGTAAATAAAAGCCTCTAAGTGGGAGAAAAAGCTCTAACTGGAGAATGCCTTGGAGACTTCGATGCAGGAGAATCATCTGCTTTGGTAGTGGAAGGCGAAGGATCTGGATTGGAGTCATCCTGTAGATCAGAGTCCAGCAGAAAAGAGGGGGAATGATGCTTCGACTGATGCTAGTCCGGTGTTGGAATTTCAGAGTGTTTACGTTTGTGTGAAACCTTTCTTGACTTCATCGAACTCCTGACAGAGTGTCTGGAAGACAATGAATGATGCTGCGATGAATGATACTGAGAAGATGGGGACTAGTGTTTGGAAGATTGATGCTTCGATGCAGGACTGGAGCAGTGTCGAGAGTCCTTGTGGCGCACTGATTGAGCATCGACGGCACTGGAGATCCTGGCAGTGTTAGGCTCAGGCTGGGTCAGTACTGGAGGAGTCAGTTTTGGGAGAAGTCATTGAAACTTGTCCCCGAGCTCCTCTTGATCAAAGCATTGAGCTTCTGCCTCAAGTAAGCACCAGTACATGTGGCTTCATCGCTGATACCACAGGTGCTGCGACACGCTCCAGAGAGGGTGACTCAGATGATGAAGCACCCCTTGAAAGTGGTATTAATTACGGCAGGAATTTACGCTTGGTCGGCATGAATTGAATCGATGCCTTCGTGATCTGCGACCCTGTTTGGAAAGGTGGTTGCTTCTTAGCCTACTTATCCGAGGGGAGTGATGTTTTGAGACATCAGAGTCATTGCTGGTGCCTCTTGCGGGATCGTTGACTTTGACACTGGGGACTTCGATGCTGACACCGAAGAGTTTCTCTTGCTGAAGAATGCGATTCTTTTAATGGTACGCTTCTGAAGCGAAGAACACTTACAAGATTGAACTCGGTGTTCTGGACCCAAACACTGCAGGCACCAGCTATGAGGGTCTGTCAAAGAAATAGTACGAGAACACCGACTGCACTTTTTGAAACTTGTTAGTGGGCGTGAAATCGACGGGAACACCGTCTTAGCCAAATTGAACTTGATGGCTGAGGCGTGGCTATAGGCCCCACCAGGAAAGAAAACCACGGACGGTTAAAAAGAAAAAAGTTTAATTTTCTTTTTTTAAAAAAAATTATTAATGAGAAAGAAAAGAAATAAATACAAAAAAAAAAGCGCAAGAGCAGGAAGGCAAGCAACAAAAAATGAAGACTTAAACGCAACTTCAATGCTCCGTGGAAAAAATGGAACGCGAGGAGCTGCGCGCCTACGTCATGGTGGGAAGGCATGCGCTGTAAGGGCTATCGCAAACTTTCTAAATTTGTTAAAGTGGTGACGCACTTTTAAAGTGTCCATACCGGGGCTCTGTGGATGATGTCACCCACATGTGAGAATATGCTGCCTGCTGGTCCTGGGATAAAAACTTAGTATGTAAGGGGGTGGGGGAGGATGCTCTTCCTTCGGTCATTTTATTTCTTAGGGGAGCTACATATTGTAGGCGTCTGTAAATAAGAAAATTTTAAAGTTTATTTTAAATCTGTTAGTATGGGTCTCCATGTAAATACAGGGGTAATCGAGTCATAGAAAGTATGTCGTAGTGAAAGAGATTTTGATTACTGGAATGAAGAATTCTTGGAGAGCAATAAGGGATGAGAAGTCTGTCAATGAAGGATAGAGAACATAAGAACTGCCGCTGCTGGGTCAGACCAGTGGTCCATCGCGCCCAGCAGTCCGCTTACGCGGCGGCCCTCAAGTCAAAGACCAGTGCTCTAAATGGGTCCAGCCTCACCTGCGTACGTCCCAGTTCAGCAGGAACTTGTACAGCTTAGTCTTGAAACCCTGGAGGGTGTTTTCACCTACAACAGACTCCAAAAGAGCGTTCCAGTTCTCCACCTCTCTCTGGGTAAAGAACTTTCTTACGTTTGTACGGAATCGATCCCCTTTTAATTTTAGAGAGTGCCCTCTCATTCTCTCTACCTTTGAGAGGGTTAAATAAACCTGTCTATCTTCTAAGTCTAATTCCCTTCAATATCTTGAATGTTTCGGTCATGTCCCCTCTCAGTCTCCTCTTTTCAGGGGAGAAGAGGCCCAGTTTCTCTAATCTCTCACCTACACAACTGACAACTTTTTGTCAGCTGCTTGCCTGAAAGCAGGGATAGCATGAGTGCTTATTGTTTAGTTTGAACATTTCCTTCAGCTGATTGAATTTCCTGTTTTCTTCTTTTTCTTTGATTTTTTTTTAGTAATTGCTCGCTGAATATACTTCTTGGATCCTGTATTGAGGACTTTTGAGTTGAAGTTAAGCTTTAATTTCTTATTGGTTGTCTATATTATTACAAATTGTAATGTTTGTTTGTTTCTTTACTTAACTTCATCTTTCTGCCTTAGCTGAATGCCCTACTGAGACCCTCTGTTTTATGTCCTTCCTCAGGGGCAAGCTCAGAAGTTCAACCCACTGCCACCAAAAAACCGCCATCTCCAAAGCTCTGTGGCAAAATAACCCATCTTACGGTAAAAATAGTTGTTCATGTTGATACTTCCCCTCCTACGTTTGTACATAAGAACATATGAATTGCCGCTGCTGGGTCAGACCAGTGGTCAATCATGCCCAGCAGTCCGATCACACGGCAGCCCTTTGGTCAAAGACCAGTGTTCTAACCGAGACTAGCTTTACCTGCATATGTTCTGGTTCAGCAGGAACTTGTCTAACTTTAACTTGAATCCTTGGAGGGTGTTTTCCCCTATAACAG
The DNA here is from genome assembly GCF_902459505.1 of Geotrypetes seraphini. Classification (NCBI taxonomy): domain Eukaryota; kingdom Metazoa; phylum Chordata; class Amphibia; order Gymnophiona; family Dermophiidae; genus Geotrypetes; species Geotrypetes seraphini. The sequence goes on from NC_047084.1 coordinate 146,688,032, forward strand.
CTTCCGGAAGAGCGTTCCAGTTTTCCACCACTCTCTGGGTGAAGAACTTCCTTACGTTTGTACGGAATTGATCCCCTTTTAACTTTAGAGAGTGCCTCTTGTTCTCTCTACCTTGGAGAGAGTGAACAACCTGTCTCTATCTACTAAGTCTATTCCCTTCATTATCTTGAATGTTTTTATCATGGTCCCCTCTCAGTCTCCTCTTTCAGGGAGAAGAGGCCCAGTTTTTCTAATCCCTCACTGTACAGCAACTCCTCCAGTCCCTTAACCATTTTAGTCGCTCTTCTCTGGACCCTTTTGAGTAGTACCGTGTCCTTCTTCATGTACAGCGACCAGTGCTGGATGCAGTATTCCAGGAGAGGGCGTACCATGGCCCGGTACAGCAGTATGATAACCTTCTCTAATCTGTTCGTGATCCCCTTCTTAATCATTCCCAACATTCTTTTCGCCACCACCGCACATTGCGCAGATGGCTTCATTGACTTGTCGACCAGTACTCCCAAGTCTCTTTCCTGGGGGGTCTCTCCAAGTACCGCACCGGACATCCTGTATAAGATTTTTATTTTTAGAGTGTGTGTGGCTTTAGTTTTAAATGTAAGTAGTAGGGAAAAGCAAGATGGTGTTCTGAGCAGTATGCTATGTAGAGGTCTCTCGTTCTGAGGGCAATTTATTTGGAGTTAACAACTTCGGCAATATTGTTTCTCAATGCCTAAAACAAGGGGAAAACAGAGGGGATATCCTCCACTTACCTCTGGCTCTTCAACGCCGCGACAGACTGTAATAACAGCCTTTACAGTCCAGCCTTCTACTTTAATTGCATCCGCTGCTGTGAGTAGGGAAGATCACAGCTTGGATAGCGAGCTCTCGCTGAGCCCACGAAGATCACACACGCCCCCAATGCCCGGAGAAAACATCGGCAGGACAGATGTTGCAGGAGGGATCAGCAAGTACATCGAGTGAGGCATGTTCTGCAGCCGAAATGGACCTGGAAGTTGTTCTATCCTATGCCGACTTCCTGGTTTGAGCCATTGCAATTTGGGAGCACTGAGCCACTGGGAACCAGAAGTGGTGAGGGCAACAGAGGCCGGAGTTTGCTCTTCAGGGAAGCAGCCAAAGAAAATCTAGCTATTATCTCCCCCCTCAAGCCGCTTGAGAGACCACAGGCTGCGACACTGGATTCTATTTGGTCTGCGATAGAGAACCTGCACTCGGTATGCACAAACTTTGTATCTATTACTTTAAATTCATCCTCTAAGATAAGTCTTTTGGAGACTTCAGTTCAACAGCAAAAAGTGGATTTGAACAAGTTAGAGAAGTTAACAACTGAAACTAAAAATTTGGTTACTAAACAAATGACTAATAAAATTATGATCCTAAGGAAGACTAAAAACCTAGAAAACCAACAAAAAATTTGAACTTAAGAAATCTTAATTTTCCGATAGCTAGGTTTTATGTCTCCTCATTAACTTTTCAAGAACTTTATGTTAACAGTTTTAAAAATTTAAGATTTTACTATCTAAAAGAAAGTGCATAAAGAAAAGGGTTTAGAAGGTGAAAATACTCAATTGGATTTATCTGCTATATTGCAATCTTCTGATATTGAAACACAGGGGCGAGCAACATTATTAGTCTCTCTTGTATTTCTACAGGATAAAGAAACGCTATTGAAATCATTTTAATTTAAAACAAGTCACCTAGCTAGGTGAAAGGGTATACATATTTTCTGATATCTCAAAATGAACACAATCTAGGAGGAAAAGCACAGTTACTTACCGTAACAGGTGTTATCCAGGGACAGCAGGCAGCTATTCTCACATATGGGTGACATCATCAACGGAGCCTGGATGCGGAAGCTCACAAGCAGACTTGCTTGAAGAAACTAGAAGTTTTGAGTTGACCGCACGCGCATGCACGAGTGCCTTCCCGCCCAGCGTAGGGTGCGTCTCTTCAGTTCAGATAGCTAGCAGAGAAGCCAACCAGGGCAGGTGGGTGGGTTGTGAGAATAGCTGCCTGCTGTCCCTGGATAAAGCACAGTTACTTACCATAACAGGTGTTATCCAGGGACAGCAGGCAGCTATTCTCACATATGGGTGACCTCTAAGCTAACCAGAATGGGATGGTGGGAGTGTTGGATATTTAGGAGAATAAATTTGGTAAAACTGTCTGGCCAAAATGGCCATCCCATCTGGAGAAAACATCCAGACAATAGTGAGAAGTGAAAGTATGAACTGAGGACCAAGTAGCAGCCTTGCAAATTTCCTCAATAGATGTAAATCTGAGGAAAGCTACTGAAGCTGCCATTGCTCTGATTTTATGAGCTGCGACTCTACTGTGTAGGGGTAATCCAGCCTGGGCATAGCAGAATGAGATACAAGCAGCCCTCCAGTTAGAGATGGTACGCTTAGAGATGGGATGTTCCAACTTGTTTGGATCGAAGGAGAAAAAAAGTTGAGGAGCAGTTCTGTGTGATTTGGTGCGTTCCAAATAAAAGGCCAAAGCACATTTACAGTCCAGAGTGTGAAGAGCTGATTCTCCAGGATGAGAATGAGGCTTTAGAAAAAACACTGGAAGAACAATGGATTGGTTGAGATGAAATTCCGACATCACCTTAGGGAGGAATTTAGAATGAGTACGGAGGACCACCTTGTCATGATGGAAGACAGTGAAAGGTGGATCAGAAACTAAAGCTTGCAGCTCACTGACTCTTCAAGCAGAAGTGAGGGCAATGAGAAACACCACTTTCCAAGTGAGATACTTCATATGAGCCGTATCTATGGGTTCAAATGGAGGCTTCATCAATTGAGCAAGAACAATATTGAGGTCCCAAACCACAGTTTGAGAGGAGGTTTAACATTGAAAAGTCCTTTCATAAATCTGGAAACCACCGGATGAGCAGAGAGGGGTTTCTCTTCAATAGGCTGATGGAAAGCAGCAATTGCACTGAGATGGACTCGGATCAATGTAGACTTGAGGCCAGAAGTGGATAAGTGCAAAAGGTAGTCCACAGAAGCTAAGGAGGAATGTTGAAGCTCCTTATCGTGAGAAAAAAAAACCACGTAGAAAATCTAGTCCATTTTTGGTGATAGCATTGTCTAGTGGTAGGCTTCCTAGAAGCCTCTAAAATGTCTCTTACAGATTGAGAAAACTGAAGAGGAGTTATGTTGAGAGGTACCAAGCTGTCAGGTGTAGAGACTTCAGGTTGGGATGAAGCAGAAATCCCTGACTCTGTGTAAGCAGAGAAGGAAAAACTGGTAGAAGGTATGGCTGGTGTCAGGTCAAAAGCGCGCCAGGACAAAGGCGCGCGCAGACAACTGAGCGCAACGTGGAGGTGCGCGCTGAAGAAAATGACTGTTTTAAAGGGCTCCGACGGGGTGTGGGGGCGTTGTAACCCCCCCCAGTTAAGTTTCCAGTATAATGAGGGCGGTTACAACCCCCAGAACCCCTCACAACGCCGCCGCGATCTGTATTAAGTAAAGTGGGGGGGGGGTTTCCCCAACAAACCCCCCCATCGGAGCCCCTAAAAACACTTTTTCTTCGGCGCGCGCTTCCGTCTTGCGCTCAATTGTCGGCGCGCGCCTTTGTCTTCGGCGGTTTTGTCTATGAACCGGTATGGCTCCCTGCTGCTGAGTTGAAGTAGAAGGGAGTACCAAGGTTGTCTCGGCTACCGAGGAGCAATCAAATCATGGTGGCACGATCTTCAACTTGACAAGAGTCTTGAGAATGAGAGGAAATGAAAGGAATGCATAGAGGAAGAGATTTGTCCATTCCAGAAGAAAAGCATCTGCTTCGAGGCGATGAGGAGAGTATATCCTGGAGCAGAACTGAGGCAGTTTGTTGTTGTGGGGAGCTGCAAAGAAGTTTATCTGAGGCGTTCCCCACATGAAAAAAATGTGATGAAGAGGTGAGGAATAGAAAGTCCATTCTTGAGGTTGCAGAAGACGACTCAAGTTGTCCACCAAGCAATTGTTCGCCCCTTGGATGTAGACAGCTTTGAGGAAGGTGTTGTGATGGATTGCCCAGTCCCAAACCTTCAGAGCTCCTTGACAAAGGGAGGCAGATCCCGTCCCTTCTTGTTTGTCGACATAGTACATGGCGACTTGGTTGTCCGTCTGAATGAGGACTACCTGGTCGTGAAGAAGATGTTGAAAAGCGTTGAGAGCCTTGAAAATCGCTCTGTGTTCCAACAGATTTATGTGACATTGACGATCCGTACTGGTCCAGTGGCCTTGAGTACAGAGATCATCGAGATGAGCGCACCAAGCGTAGGTTGAAGAATCTGTCGTGAGGACCTTCTGATGGGGGGGCATTTGAAAAAGCAAGCCTCTGGAGAGATTGGAAGAGAGCATCCACCAACGGAAAAACTGTTTCAATGAAGGAGTGTCTGCTATGTGTCAAGAAAGTGGGGTCGCAAACCTGCGTCCATTGAGGAATTCTGAGGTGAAGCCTTTCAAAAAGAGTCACGTGTACTGTGGAGGCCATGTGACCTGGCAGTACCATCATGTGTCTCGCTGAGATAGAAGAGCGGGAAGATACTGTATGACAGAGTTGAAGGAGAGCTTCCAGACATTGTTGCAGAAGGAATGCTCTGAGTTGGATAGTATCCAGAACAGCTCCAATGAATTGTAGATTCTATGAGGGTTGAAGTTGGGATTTGGGAAAGTTGATTTTGAATCCCAAACTTTGTAGAACCACGTTGTCCGTTGGGTCGCTACAATAATCCCCTTAGATGTTGAATCTTTGATGAGTCAGTCATCTAGGTAGGGAAATACCTGAAGACCATGGTTCCTTAGAGCTGCTGCTACCACTACCAGGCACTTGATGAGCATTGGGGGAGGAAGCGAGGCCAAAGGGCAGCACTCTGTATTGATAATGCAGATTCCCCACCCGATATCTGAGATAGTGACGGGAGGCCGGATGAATGGGAATATGAGTGTAGGCCTCCTTGAGATCCAGAAAGTCGTTCTGATCTAGGAGGGGATAAAAGGATGCCAGGGACAACATTCAAAATTTTTCTTTGACTAAAAATTTGTTGAGAGCTCATTTATCTAGAATGGGCCACAGATCGCCCGTCTTCTTCGGAACAAGGAAGTAACGGGAGTAAAACCCCTGTTCTGCTGTTCCAAAGGAACTGGTTTCGATGGCATGGAGACGAAGCAGAGCTTGAGCTTCCTGAAGAAGAGGGCGGTCTGGGAATGGACTGGAAGGATACTCTCTTGGAGGAAGCTCTGGTGGAATCTGAGTGAAATGAAGAGAGTATCCTTCCCTGATGATAGGACAAGCACCCAGAGGTCGGATGTAATTGTTGTCCATCGGTGGTAAAAATGATGGAGACGACCTCCTATAGGGGGAAGAGAAGTCCGAGACAGAACGGTGGAAGTTATGCTCTGTTTTAAACAGTCAAAAAGGCCGTGTGTACCCTTAGGTGCAGCAGAAGGTTGAGGTTTTTGTTGCTTCTGATTCTGCTGCTTCTTAGGAGGAGGGCGATTGTAGGGAGCCGCTCTCAGAGCAAAATGCCTCTGGTTAATTGGAGGAGGGCGTGCAGGTTTAGCAGGAGCTGGCTTTGGCTTGACAATAGAAGAGAAGGATTTTTCATGCTCAGATGATTTCTTGGTGGCTGCCTCAATAGATTCATCGAAGAGGTCATTGCCTGCACAAGGAATATTAGCCAAGCGGTCCTGAAGGTTAGGATCCATGTCAATGGTACGAAGCCAAGTGAGTCAACGCATTGCTACAGAACAAGCGGCCGCCCTGGCGGACAACTTGAAGGCATCATAAGAAGACTGGAGATGTAATCCGAATTGTGATAGAGAAGCTATGACTTCTTAAGAACATAAGAATTGCCATTGCTGAGTCAGACCAGTGGTCCATCATACCCAGCAGTCTGCTCAAGCGGCAGACCTCTGGTCCAAGACCAGCACCCTAACTGAGACTAGCCCCACCAGCGCACGTTCCTGTTCAGCAGAAACTTGTCTAACTTTGTCTTGAATCCTTGGAGAGTGTTTTCCCCTATAACAGCCTCTGGAAGAGCGTTCCAGCTTTCTACCACTCTCTGGTTGAAGAAGAACTTCCTTACGTTTGTACGGAATCTATCCCCTTTCAACTTTAGAGAATGCCCTCTTGTTCTCCCTACCTTGGAGAGGGTGAACAACCTGTCCTTATCTACTAAATCTATCCCCTTCAGTACCTTGAATGTTTCGATCATGTCCCCTCTCAATCTCCTCTGTTCGAGGGAGAAGAGGCCCAGTTTCTCTAATCTTTCGCTGTCCGGCAGCTCCTCTAGCCCCTTAACCATCTTAGTTGCTCTTCTCTGGACTCTTGAGTAGTACCATGTCCTTCTTCATGTATGGAGACCAGTGCTGGACGCAGTACTCCAGATGAAGGCGTACCATGGCCCAGTACAGCGGCATGATAACCTTCTCTGATCTGTAATGAGGAACTCAAAATAAGTAATAAAATGAAAATTATAATTATGGACTTTAGAGGACATCATAGAATTTTGATAGATGCGACGTCTGAATTTGTCCATAGTCTTCCCTTCCCTTCCAGGAGGAACGGTGGCATAAACCTTGGAAGGATGAGACCTCTTTAAGTATGACTCCACAAGCAGGGATTGGTGAGATAACTGCGAATTGTCAAATCCTTTGTGATGGAGAGTTTTATATCTACAGTCCAATTTGCCTGGAATAGCTGGAATGGTTTAAGGGGTCTCTATGCATCTGGCAAAAGTCAGAGACAAAAGCTTTTCAAGAGGAAGCTTAAGTGACTCTGCCCGAGGTTGAGGAAGATGCATGACTTCGAGATACTCCTTAGAGTATTTGGAACCAGCATCTAATTGAAGATCCAAGTCAACATCCATCTGATGAAGAAAAGATGAAAAAGATAGCTGATCCGCCAATGCTTTGCCTTGAGAAGGACTCAAGATCGTCGAGGCAGCCCGGGTCGAAGATGAAGCTTCGGCAGGAAAAAAGGCATCAAAAGAATATGGAGACTTGGACGAAGGAATCGAAACCGCTGAATCCTCGAGTTGTGGAAGTGGAGACCTCGATCGAGGAATCGGCGGTCTAGTCGAAGTAGGAGTAGATCAAGGCTTAGTTGAAGAGGGACGTTCTTTAGAAGAAGAACTATGCCTGGAAGTATGCCTCGATGAAGGCCTCGATCGTCGGTGCTTGGAAGCAGATCTCGAAGATCGAGGAGACTTCGCCTTGGAGACCGAAGCAGCCGATGCCACCAACAAATATTTAGGGCTGGAGGCTGTGGATCGAAGCTCCAGAGGCTTGGTGGAGGAACCTCGATGCACTCCCAAAGACTCTGTTCCTTGTATAGAGTGTGAGGATTCATGCTGAAGCATTTGCAAAGATTTTGCTCCTTGCTTCTTATGCTTAGATGCCAGACCAGACACTCACAGAGACTCTGTTCCCTGCAAAGAGTGTGCAAGCTCACACTGAGGCAAAGGAAGAGGCTTGCGGGAGTCTGCAGAATGCCCAGGCTGGATGAGAGGAAGAAGCTTCGGTCCCATATTAGTAAGGAACTTAATGAATTGCTTCTCAATCATGGTCTGGAAAGAAGCCGGCAAGGATGGATCCGCGTCTGAAACCGGATCATCTGCTTTGGCTGTAGGTTCCACAGAGGCAGTGGATATGTGCTTCGACTTGGAAGTCTTAGGCACCTTAAGCATCACCGCTGGAACTTTCTGCTGAGCTATCTGACCTGAGGATACAGGGGAAGATACAGCAGGAGTCATCGAGGAGAGAGCCGCTGCAAACGAAGGAGGTCTGATGAGGCTCGAGGTCGAAGCAGTAGAAGCAGGAGGAATATCGGTCGAAGGTGAGGTCGAGGCCGCCTTTGAATTCGAGGGAGCGGAGGAAGAATCCATTCCGAAGAGCTTCTCCGCCGCAAAATCGAAGCCCCTGGGCTGCGGCCGAACGGCCTGCCCCGGCAGCTGAACGGAAGAAATTAAAAATTTTTTAAAAAATAGAAAAACAGCGATTCGTTAAGAAAAGAACACAAACCGCGGTGTAGAAGGCACAAAGTAACAAAGTTAAACGCAGAGAGTCAAAGACGGACTTCTCGGCTCCGTGGAAAACTGAGGAGACGCGCCCTACGCTGGGTGGGAAGGCACTCGCGCATGCGCAGTGCGGTCGACTCGAAACTTCTAGTTTCTTCAAGCAAGTCTGCTTGCGAGCTTCTGCATCCGGGCTCTGTTGATGACATCACCCATATGTAAGAATAGCTGCCTGCTTGTCCTGGGATAATAATTTTTATTATTTTGTCCAAAAGTTATTTCTTTGGGGGGCAGTTTTTCAGTTAAGGTTTCCTTGTAAATGTTTTATTTCTTATCAAGGGAATAATTTTTTTTTTTTTAACCTGCCCAATTAGGTTTTTCCTAGAGAGTAAAGGGATCTCAACGCAGCCAGAATGAACCATGTTATTTAGTGTGGAGTTTAAATTGTGGAGTTTAAATTAATGGTAGGCTAACATCCAAAATAACTGCTCTTTTTCTTTATTTTTCATTTATCTTATTGTATTTATACTCCCTTTTCCCCAGGGGATTTTCTTTCTTGCTTTTCTCTCCCTAATTGTGGACTATATAAGATAAATATTGTTTTGCATGTTTTTGCTTAGGTCAATGTTATTGACTAAGTTATATGTATTTAGAATTCCTTGTACTATTGTGTATTTTGGATATATTGAAATGATAAATAAGTTTAAAAAAATAAAAAAATGTAATTAGTATAATTTTATAAGCGATTCTGTGTGTGATTGGTAGCCAATGTGATTTTATCAATAAGGGCATAACATGGTCAAATCTTTTAGCTTTGTATATTAATTTTACTGCAGTGTTTTGAATAATTTGTAGTCTTCTTCGTTCTTTTTGTGTAATGCCTTGATATATGGAGTTTTTATCTTACTAAAGGGTTGTGCTCAGAGACATGGAGGAAAAAGGGAAATTGTTCACCAAAAAAAACCTCGCTATTCTTTGGCCTCGATGTGCCACCCTTCCGTTTATACTATAAGTACATTACTAATATGTTTGATATTTGAGTGCTATTTTTTAAACAATGATCATATCTTTGGTTTGTGTTACAGAGACTGACACCCTTAAAGACTTTGTGTCTTTTTGAACTCATTATTTGGCTTCCTGATGAAATAATGAAACGTGGCACGTCGAGGCCAAAGAATATTGCTTAACAGATAAATTTTTGTTTGATCTTTTTGATGCTTTTGCACAATAGGATTTCATTACCGATTGAGGGTATAGCAATGATTGGGTGGTGAGGTTTTTGGGGTAACAATTTCCCTTTTTCCTCCATGTCTCTGAGCACAACCCTCTAGTTAGATAAAAAATATAATAGTGTTAATTATTTTTCACTTTAATAATAAAGTATTCATGAAAGATTCTTTGGGAAAACTCATTCCATTATTATCTGTTCCATGTGGAGTGTTTTCTTTTTGCAGTTCTTAAAAAATGTTTCATCAATTAAGAAGCACAAACATGATATACACTTCTCCATCCAAGTTCGTGGGTCTAGGACTCGTGACTTCTGTTATTCGCAAATTTCTTAACCTTAGAAACATGACGGCAGATAAAGGCTAAATGGCCCATCCAGTCTGCCCATCTGCAGTAACTCATTATCTCTCTCTGAAAGATTCCACGTGACTAACAGAAACATGATGGCAGATAAAGGCCAAAGGGTCCATCCAGTTGACCCATCTCCACCTCCTGGACCTCTCCACAACGTTCCTGCTGGCATAGTGGTGAAGCGGGACAGGAGCGATCTTCCTACGCTCCTGCCCCATGCAGAGCCGTCAACAAAAATGGCTGCTGTGAGTTAATGCTGTCGTCTTGAGACCATGGGAACTCATGGCAGCCATTTTTGTTGACGGTTCTGCACGGGGTAAGAGCATAGGAAGATCGCTCCTGCCCTGCTTAATTGCTAGACCACCAGGTAAGTTGTGGAGAAGTCCGGGAGGCAGGAGGGAGGCAGGGGTGGATCAAAGTCAGCCCTAAAAGTTATTCATGATTTTTCCATAGTCGTGGGCCGGCTCTGCCCATAACGCCTGTGAATATGGAGGGAGAAGTGTATAAAGAAAGTGTGCACACTATTTCAGAGATTAGGAAAATTAAGCAATATATTAACCAATAAGGACTTAGGAAGAACAGGATACACAAGAGCCAAACAAGAAGATAGTTAATATTGTCATAACTTAGGAAGTACTGCTGCTTTAATATGAAAAGAAGCAATATAAATAAAATTAATTTGGTTTTACCTTTTTTGGCCAACAATATACTAGAATCATTCCTAATAGTAATCCTATGGTCAGAATGTAAATAATCCACATCCATGGGTGCTCTTCTGTAACAGTCAGCATTTGACGAAATATGCCAGGCTAAGAAAAAAAAAGCCCAAAAGAAACCAAAGTAAACCAATTTTATAATTGTTATATCTCAACTCAATACACCTGGAATAGTAAACAGGTTATTTTTAAATACTGCACAACTAAATTGCAATCTTATTTTCAAAGAGAAACTCCAATGGAAATAATCAAGGCTGGTAAGAATCAGGGTACAGTTGGTACCTGCATACTTTGCACCAGTTTAGTACATGCAAATTATGTATGATGTATGCTAATCTTCTTTCTTGTAAATCCATATTTTATTCCGGGACCAGTGGATTACTTTCCTCTACCCGCCAGGACTTTGTACAAAGCCTCAAATTCAGAGACTTAAATCCCCCCCCCATACCTCATCACTGTGCCAGTATCCCAGCTTCTCAGTCAGTAGTCAGTATAAAAGCAGAGAGGGGAACGGAGAATTCCCCAATAAATAAATCAATTCTGCTCATATCAACAAATGCAAAACAGCAACAATTAAAAATGAGAACAGGTCATTATACAGTATAAACCTAGACGACAAAACAGTGCTATAGCGAGAGACAGCCTGCACTGTCAGAAGGGGGCACTGAACAGTGACCCCCCACCAACTAAGTGCTAAAATCAATTCTGATGGCATTCTTATAAAGGCTGGATAGAAAACAAAAATCCAGCTTACCAGTACTTGCAAAGGCAGACGATCAGCAAATCAGCAAGGAATAGGGTGGGTTCCCGGAATAAAGTATGGATTTATAGGAAAGAAGATTAGCAAAGGTCAGAACCTAACCTTTCATTCTTGTACAATCCCACTTTATTCCGGGCCCAGTGGGATGTAATAGAGGAGTCCTGAAAATTCAGGGTAGGACAGATGAACCTGCTGCCATAACAAAGGCACCAAAAGTGGCATCTTGCTTGGCTGCCACATCAACATGGTAGAACCGGTGAAATTATGTAGTGGCCCTACAAATCTCATCCAGAGAAACAGCTGACGACTCTGCCCAAGAGGACGAAATACCTCTGGTTGAATGAGCCCACAACCATGAGAGGGGGGCTTCTCTCCAGCTGCTGCGTAAGCTGCGGAAATGGCCATGCAAATCCACATGGAAATGGTAGCCTTAGAAGCCAGCCTACCTTTGCAGCCAGGACCCGCAAGAATAAACAGGTGGTCAGAGAGGCAAAACTCGTTAGTGGCCTCCAGATACCAGAATACAAGTCTGCACATGTCCAAGGACTGTAACACCCGGTACCTGTTCCCTTGAACCAGAGGAAGCAAAAGCAGGAAGCCTAACTTCCTGATTCACATGGAAAGAAGAAAAGAAGGAACAGTACCCAGCATCACAGCAGAATCCGTACTACGCAGAAAGGGATCCCAGCAGGAAAAAACCTGAGTTCCAAGCCCCTTATGCTGAAGTAATAGCCACCAGAAAGACTGTCTTGATCGTGAGATCCATCAGACATGCCTGCTCCAGAAGCCAGAGAATGAAGAACCAGAATAAGATTCCAGGTCAGACAGAGAAGGCGCAATGTTGAGTGCCTTGCAGAAAACGAGCTACATGCTTGAGTACCTGATTGTATAAACCGCTTAGAGAACCTTGATAGGCGGTATATAAAATTCTAATAAAACTTGAAAAACTTGAAACATACGGATGAGCTGCCAATAAGCCCTTAAAGAAGGAGGGCCCATACACGAAAGACCGGCAATCTGTACATGGAGCCATCCTGCAGAAACTCCAGGACTTGAGGAATTGAAGAGAGAGACGACTCCACCTGTCTCAGGGGGCACCAGGTCTGGTAACACCTCCAAACCTTCACATAGGTCACCACTGTGGACTTCCTTTTGCTGTGAAGCAATGTGGCAATCACTGCAATCATAGCCCCAGCTAGATAAGGCCAAGCACTCATGAGCCATGCCATAAGTCCAAAGCAGTCCAGATCCTGCATCGCAATCAGACCCTGTGTGAGAGTGTAATTGTACAGGCAAACAATCAGCAGTTTCCAGGGTGGGTTCCAGGAATACAGTGGATTTACAAAAAAGAAGATTAGCCAAGGTAAGAACCCAATCTTTCATTCTTGTACAATCCAACTCTATTCCTGAACTAGTGGGATTTAACAGAGCAGAACGATAGAGTCAGAGTGGGACTGATGAGCCTGCTGCCAAAACAGAGGAGCCAAAAGCAGAATCCTGCTTGGCCGCCACATCGATCCAGTGAAACTTGGTGAAAGTATGCAAGTAGCAGCCATGAAAATCTCCTTCAATGATTCATTGAGGACTCAGCTCAAGAGGAAGAAATGCCTCTGGTAGAATGAGCCTGCGCCGAAAGGAGAGGGGCGGGGGAGGGGGACTTCTTACTGGTCACTATGTAAGCCAAGGAAATAGCTATATGGATCCTCCTGGAAATGGAGGTCTTGGAAACCAGCCTTCTCTTACGGGCAGGACCCACCAGCACAAAAAGATGGTCAGAAACACAAAACTCATTTGTGACCTCCAGGTACCACAACAGGATCCTACAAACATACAGTCCTGCTCCCTCGAACCAGAGGAAGTAAAGGAAGGACAAGACCACTTTGGGAAGAAAGGAGGGAACAGTGCATAGAATCACACTGGAATCCTCGATGGCAGGAAAGAGCCTGAAGCTCAGAAATCCTGCAGGCAGAGGTAATGGCCACCAGAAAGACAGACTTGACAGCAAGATCCTGTTAAGGATGCATGTTCCAGAGGCTCATAAGGCAGACGAGCCAAAAATCACATTGAGATTTCATGATGGACAAGGGGAAGCTGAAGCCTCAGTGCACCCCTCAGAAAATGGACAACATCTGGATGAGAGGCTAAGGAACCTCACAGAGTACCTGAATAAACTCATGTAAACCGTTCTGAGCTCTCCTGGGAGAACGGTATAGAAAATAAAATAAATAAAAAAAATAAAATAAAATAGACAGGAAAGACCAGCAAGCTGTACCCTGAAGAAGCCACAGCTAGGTCTTTTGCCAAGCTGTCCAAGGGTCAGAACTGGAACTGACGGAACAGATGGATCCTCCCATTTCAGGACACACCACACCTAATAACATTGCAAAGCTTTTGCGTAGGCCACCACTGTAGATGACTTCTTGCTATGGAAAAGGGTGGCAATCACAGCTGAGGAATAGGGGAAGGGGACTGTGACTTGTATACATTCCACAGATTTCCAAAGAAAGGAAAACTAAAGGCAAAGGAGAACTGGCATGGCTTACTAGACAGCTGAAGGAAGCCATAAAAGAAAAGAAGGACTCTTTTAAAAATGGAAATGCACGAAAACTAAAGCTTGGAACAAACAAAGATGATCAGAAAAAATGTCACAAGGCGGTGAGGGATGCCAAAAAGAACTATGAGGAGAAAATAGCACAAGAGGCCAAAAACTTCAAGCCCTTCTTTAGATATGTAAAAGGGAAAAAACCCGCAAAAGAGGCGGTGGAACCGCTGGACGACCAGGGAAGAAAAGGGTACATCAAGGAAGACAAACAAATTGCAGCCAGACTAAATTCCTTCTTTGCGTCTGTCTTTACAAAGGAGGACATCGCAACAATACCAGAAGCAGTGGAAATGTTCAAAGGAGTAATAGAAGACAGCCTCACCACAGTAGAAGTGGACTTGGACCAGATATACTATCAGTTTGACAAACTTAAAAGTGACAAATCCCCTGGACCGGATGGAATTCACTCGAGAGTCTTAAAAGAACTGAAGGTTGAAATCGGAGAACTACTGCAAAAACTTGCCAACCTGTCAATTAGAACTGGACAGATACTGGACGACTGGAAGATCGCGAATGTCACGCCAATTTTCAAAAAAGGATCAAGAGGAGAACCGGGCAACTACAGACCTGCAAGTCTTACGTCTGTCCCTGGAAAGATGGTTGAAGCACTGATTAAAGATAGCATAGTCTGGCACTTGGATACACACGACCTGATGAGAGCCAGTCAACATGGTTTCAGGAAAGGGAAATCATGTTTGACGAATTTACTTCAATTTTTTGAGACTGTGAACAAACAAATTGATAGTGGAGAACTGGTGGACATAATATACATGGACTTCCAGAAAGCGTTCGACAAGGTTCCACATGAAAGACTTCTCAGGAAACTACAAAGCCATGGAATAGAGGGGGATATACAAAGATGGATAGGCAATTGGCTGGAGAACAGAAAGCAGAGAATGGGCATAAATGGGAATTTCTCAGACTGGGAGAAAGTGACTAGCGGTGTACCCTAGGGCTCGGTACTTGGGCCAATCTTATTTAATATTTCGTCAATGACCTAGAGGAAGGAACATTCAGTGAGATCATCAAGTTTGCAGATGACACAAAGCTATGCCGGGCAATCAGATTGCAGAAGGATAGCGAGGAGCTCCAGAGCGACTTATGTCAGTTAGAGAAATGGACAGAGAAATGGCAGATGAAGTTTAATGTGGAAAAGTGCAAAGTAATGCATTTAGGCAGAAAGTACAAGGAATACGAGTATAGAATGTCAGGAGCAACTCTGGGTAAGAGCGAACAAGGAAAGGACCTGTGTGTACTGATAGAGGACTGCCCAATATATAATAAATTACAAGGACAGCTAATGGCGTAAATAATCCCACTAGTATCGCAGGACGTAACTGATGTCAAAAAATATTCTTTATGATCTGATGGGTTAACAAAAGATCGACCCTCTTGCATGTTGTTAAATACTGAGCAATGCCTCAGTATGTAACAACATGCAAGAGGGTCGATCTTTTGTTAACCCATCAGATCATAAAGAATATTTTTTGACATCAGTTACGTCCTGCGATACTAGTGGGATTATTTACGCCATTAGCTGTCCTTGTAATTTATTATATATTGGGCAGTCCTCTAGACAATTTAGAACTAGAGTCATTGAACATAGGTCTTGTTTGACCTGTGGTAAAATAGAGGCACCTATGGTGCAGAACTGCCTGGATAACAATCATAAATTTTCCGAAATGCACAGCTGGATTATAGAAAAGCTATTTCCTTCTGATAAAGGGGGTGATTTTAAAGTATATCTCAGACAAAAAGAACAAAAATGGATATTTAGATTGAAGACCTGTATCCCATATGTTTAAATGCTAGGATAGAGTGGCGCGCGTTTTTTTAAAGAGAAAAACCGGAAGTCATGATGATTGGCTTGTTTTTTCCGTGTTTCTCAATCTATGATTGGTGCGGTGCTGTTTCCTGTCTCCCTTATAAGCCCAGTAGAATGCCGAGCCGCCATTTCTTGAGGAGAGAATCATTGAAGCAGTGGCTTATAATTTAAAGTAAGTAGTTTTAAAACAGGAGTTTTTTAAAAAGAAGTATTTATCTCTGTAAATCATTAGATGCACTTTGTCTTTTTAGATAATCCCCTGATGCAGCCAAAGGGCGAAACAGGGCCTGTCGGGATATCTCTATGTAAATGAGATTGAACTGAAATTCTCCGAGTGTGGTAGATTGGTATCGCACTAGACCTTAAACAGCAAACTGCGGTGATTTTGCACTTTCAGAAGGAAATATTGAGATAAGTGCTTACTTTTCACTAAATTTAGAAAAACAGTAAAAAGTTAAAAAAGTATAAAAGAAAATAGTATAAATAGTGAATCTGCAACGGTGTAATACAAGACCAAGGATGTATTTCTCTATGACAATACTACTATTGCCATAGATGGTTTCACAGGAATTTTCCTGAGAAACACTGAGGTCTCTACCGTTTCTATAAATTGAAGAATTTATGGCACTTGGTTTCCGATAGTAGAATTTTATGAATATCAAATTTGTGTGACTAAAAAATTATGCCAGGTGTACACCTGGCTGGGCCTCCGCATGTGCGGATCGCCGGACTTGATAGACCGAAAGTCTGATCCGGAGATGGCACTTCTTATGTTCTTATACCTTGGTGAAGGTCCTGGGCACCATCGCCAACATGAAGGGGAGCTTCGCAAACTGATAGTGCTGCTGCAGAACATGGAATCTCGGATACTTCCTGTGTTCCAAAAAGATGGGAATGTGAAGATATGCCTCCACAGAAATATGCCTCTGTCAGAATGCCAAGAATTCCACCGGCGTAACCGAGGTGATCACTGAACTGAACGCATGGTCTCCAACCGAAAACTAGGCACTGTGTCATATTGACCACCACTTTGCGGTCCAGGATCGGTCTCCAGTCGTCGGAGCCTCTCTTTGGCACAATGAAGTATATATAGTATCTGCCAGAGCTGAAATTATGCTCTGGGACTGGCTCTATGGCTGCAATGTCCAGCAGCCTGTGAACAGTGGCTTACATTCAGGCTTCCTTTTTTGGCCTCCCTGCGGGGGAATCCAGAAAAGAATCCACTAGGGGGTGATGAAACTTGAGCTTGTAGCTGTCCTGAAGAACCTCCAGGACCCAATGGCAGAGGGCCATCCCCTGATCAGTGGAGGAGCAGCAAGACGCCTGGCGTCAAAATTGCTTCTTAGAGGTCGCTGCCCCATTGATGGCTGATGCCGGGAACTACAAAACCTCTGCTCTGCAGACTGTGAAGATCGCTGCTCAGAGGAGCTACCAAAGTACCGATGGGAACATCTGAAGGGATGAAAGCTAGGGTGCCCCGGCCCCCGGTAAGGTAAGGGCCTGTTATCTGCAAGGATTTGGGATTGCGGTCCTGCACACTCGCCACTAGATCATTCAGATCCTTGACAAACAGAAGCTGCCCCTTAGAAGGTAACTGGCTTAAGGCAGCCTTTGAGGACAAATCACTGGGTCACTGCCGGATCAACATCCTCCACGCCAAAACTGAACAAGCCGACAGTTGGCTAAAGACTTTGAACATGTTGTACAGGGCATCTGCTATGTAGTCCACCACTGAGATCAGAAAGGTGAGATGTGACCACCTGCCTTGATAGACTTCTTAGGCCCCAGGACCACTTCCCCATGCTGCTCATCCACGTTGGAACGAATGACACAGCCAAGAACAGCCTGGAGGACATAGCTAGAGACTTCGGAGATCTGGGGAAGAGGCTGAAGCGGACAGATGCACAGGTGGTATTCTCTTCAATTCTTCCTGTTAGGGGCAAGGGAAGAGAGAGGGGACGAACGTATCCTGAAGACGAATGAGTGGCTACAACGGTGGGGCCGGGAAATGAACTTCGGATTCCTGAACCATAGAGAGGGGCTGCAGGGACTCCAGGGACCAGACGGACTACACCTGACTAGCAGAGGTAAGAACGTCTTCGGACACCGTCTAGCCCGTCTGCTTCAAAGGACTTTAAACTAGGTAAGTTGAGGGAGGGTACCCACTTATATACAGGAGCAAAACTCCGCTTCTAGGTCCGAGGTAAGTACCCTCACTGCAAAAGATTCGCTAGGGGTCTCTTTGACTCAGATGGAAAACTCTCTACATGGGTTTAGCAAACACAAACAGTGGAGAGCTATGTATGTTAACGCACACAGTTTAGGGAATAAATTTCTAGAACTAGAAATGGAAATAGTGGATGCAGACCTAGACGTGGTGGCAATATCCGAAACATGGTTCACAGACGCTCATGGGTGGGATATAACTATACCAGGGTACAACCTGCTCTGCCAAGACAGAGAGGGTAAGTTAGGAGGGGGGGTTGCACTTTACATCAAAGAAAACATCAAAACAACCAGGATCACCGATGTCAAGTACACCGGGGAATCCATCTGGGTAAACCTGGCCAGAGGCGGAGAAAAATGCCTATATCTTGGTGTGGTATACAGACCTCCAAGACAATCGGAGGACAAGGACGCAGAATTAATTGAAGACATTGAGAACATCACTTTACGGGGGGACGCTGTTCTGTTAGGGGACTTCAACATGCCTGATGTAGACTGGAATACACTCTCAGCAACAACTTGTGGGAGCAGGAGGATATTAACGTCCATGAAGGGAGTAAGGCTTAAACAAATGGTACATGAGCCCACTAGGGCCCAGGCCATCCTGGACCTGGTACTTACAAATGGGGAAAGCGTCTCGGAGGTCTCGGTGGGAGAAACGCTAGCCTCCAGTGACCATAACATGGTATGGTTCAACCTTAGGAAGGGCTTCCCTAGATCACAAACTAAAACAAGGGTACTCAAATTCCGAGGCACGGACTTCGCACGCATGGGAGAATTCATCCAACAGACACTACAGGATCAGGAGGAAACTGATAATGCGGAAGCTATGTGGTCAACCCTGAAACTGACCTTGCAGGAGGCAACTATCCGATACATAAAATCGGTAAATAAACAACAAAGAAACAAGAAACCTCAATGGTTCAAGGATGAAATCTCGTACCTCGTCAAGGAGAAAAAAAGAGCATTTCTTTCATACAAACGTACGGGAAAAGGAGAAGCAAACATTGAATACAGGCCCAGGTCTGCAGCGGTCAAAACAGCAGTTAGGGAAGCCAAACTCCAAGTGGAAGAAAATCTAGCAAAGAACATTAAGAAAGGGGACAAATCCTTCTTTAGGTATATTAGTGATAGGAAAAAGAACAGCAGCGGAATAGTACGCCTTAGAACACCGGATGGGAATTACGTAGAAGCGGACTCCGACAAAGCCAAACTACTGAATGAATACTTCTGCTCAGTCTTTACCTGCGAGGCACCTGGGCACGGACCTCAGCTGGAAACTAAACCAAGCGCGGAAGACCCATTTCAGAACTTTGAGTTCACACCAGCTGACGTTTACAGTGAATTGGCAAGACTCAAAGTGAGCAAAGCCATGAGACCAGACAAATTGCACCCGAGAGTGCTCAGAGAGGTGTGCGGTGTCCTGGCGGAGCCATTAGCCATGCTCTTCAATCTCTCCCTACGTACGGGGAGAGTCCCCCTAGACTGGAAAACAGCTAACAATCGTTCCTCTGCACAAAAAGGGTTTGCAGAGCAGAGGCTGCGAATTTACAGACCAGTAAGTCTCACATCGATAGTGTGTAAACTCATGGAAACACTACTTAAACATAAGTTAGACATGATCTTAGAGGAGGGGAATCTGAGGGATCCCAATCAACATGGATTCACTAGGGGTAGGTCATGCCAATCCAATCTTATCGGCTTCTTTGATTGGGTAACAAGGAAGTTGGACTTGGGGGAGTCTCTGGACATAGTGTACTTGGATTTTAGTAAAGCTTTTGACAGTGTACCACACCGAAGGCTTTTAAGCAAGATGAAATCAATGGGGTTAGGTGAGACACTAACTACATGGGTCAATGATTGGCTGAGTGGTAGACTTCAGAGGGTGGTGGTCAATGGCACATTCTCTGAAACATCGGAAGTGACCAGCGGAGTGCCGCAGGGCTCAGTCCTGGGTCCACTCCTTTTTAATATATTCATATGGGACTTGACACGAGGGCTTCAGGGTAAAGTAACATTGTTCGCAGATGACGCCAAAATATGCAATACAGTAAGGGAAAGTAATTTGCAGGACTGTATGACACAGGACCTGCTTACGTTAGAGAGCTGGTCCTCAACATGGCAGCTGGGCTTCAATGCTAAGAAATGTAAGGTCATGCACCTCGGCAGCAGAAATCCGTGCAAAACTTACACCTTAAATGGAGAAACATTAGCTAGGATGACAGTAGAACGAGACTTGGGAGTGATCATCAGTGCAGACATGAAGGTTGCAAAACAGGTAGAGAAAGCATCATCCAAGGCAAGACAAATGATGGGATGTATCAATAGAAGTTTCGTAAGCAGGAAACCTGAGGTCATAATGCCACTGTACAGAACCATGGTGAGACCTCATCTGGAGTACTGTGTGCAGTTCTGGAGGCCATATTACCGCAAAGATGTGCTTAGAGTCGAGTTGGTTCAGCGGATGGCCACTAGGAATATCTCGGGGCTCAGGGGTCTTTCGTATGAGGAGAGACTGAACAAGTTGCAGCTCTACACTCTGGAGGAACGGAGGGAGAGGGGGGACATGATTGAGACGTTTAAATACATCACAGGTCGTGTCGAGGTGGAAGATGACATCTTCCTACTCAAGGGACCCTCGGCCACAAGAGGGCATCCGCTCAAACTCAGAGGAGGGAAATTTAAGGGTGACACCAGGAAGTATTTCTTCACGGAAAGAGTGGTGGGTCACTGGAACAAGCTTCCGGAGCAGGTGGCCAAGGCCACCAGCGTGCTTGACTTTAAGAATAAATGGGACATCTACGTGGGATCCCTACAGAGGCCTAGTAAGGCACTCAGACTTGATGGGGCGGGTCAGTAGAGTGGGCAGACTTGGTGGGCTATAGCCCTTTTCTGCCGTCATCTTTCTATGTTTCTATAATTATATTACATGAGGGATTTCTATTCCGTCATTACCTTGCGGTTCAAGGCAAATTACAAAAGATTTATGGTTGGTCTGTTACAAAAGGAGATCAGTGGGCATGACTAGTGAAGGTAAAGAATAGGGCAGGTAGTTTCAGAGTCAGGAAGAAGAAAGGAGGAAGGAGGAATTCGTGATGTTAAGACTTATTCAGGGATTTCTTGAAGAGTATAGTTTTTATTTCTTTTCTGAATAACTTGTAGTCTGAGGTTGTTATCGGTAGATTGGAGATCTGGCTATTCAGTCTCGCTGCTTGAGTGGCCAGGAGGTCGTAGAATTTTTTCCGTTTCACTTCTTTGATTAGCGGGTGTGTGAATGGGTTGTGAGTTTTTCTATGTCTGGTTGAGGTATTATGGATGAGTCGGTTGTTCAGGTAGGTTGGGCTGTCTCCATTTATAGTTTTCAAGTTTCAAGTTTATTGTGTATTTGATTAATCGCTTACTCAAATTTCTAAGCGATGAACAAATCTTTCAAATTACAGATTAAAACTGGGGTTATTAAAAACAAGTAGACACTAGGGTTATTAAAAACAAGTAGACACTAAACAAACATAACAGATTAGTAACTAACAATATAAACAATAACAGAAGAAACAGAAGGAATGAATGGGTAAGGAAATACAATATTGATGATAGAAAGAGGAACAATTATGGTAGAAAACAATAGGAGGGGAATAAGATAGTAACCTTATAAGAGTTTATAGCAGTAGGTTCTGACTCCTAAGCATCATAGGCATCTTTAAAAAGAAAGCTCTTAAGTTTACTTTTAAATTTATCTAAGTTATTTTCTTCTCTTAAATAAATAGGAAGGGAGTTCCAAGTTTGAGGAGCTGTAACAGAAAAAATAAAATGCTGCCGTGTGTTAACTTTGAGTGAGGGTGTAACTAATAAATGTTGGTCGATAGATCTGTGATCTGGATGGGGTATAAGGAATTAATAACTTATAAATGAAGGCAGGGGTCTTATATACCAGAGATTTGAAGGTGAGCAGACTTAATTTATATTGAATTCGATGTGCAACTGGAAGCCAGTGCGCTTTCTTAAGAAGAGGAGTGACATGATCAAATTTCCTTGCTTTCATTATAAGTTTAATTGAGGCGTTTTGAATAATCTGCAAGCGTCTAATTTCTTTTTGGGCTATTCCCTTGAATAAAGCATTGCAGTAATCAATTTTTGAGATAACCAAGGAATGAATTAGAATATTGAGAGACTTTGGGCATAAAAATTTGGATAGAGAACGAATTTGACGCAGTCTGTAAAAGGTAGTTTTGACAATATTACTAATGTGGTTATGGTAAGTTAGTTTATCATCAAAAACAACCCCCAAAATTTTGATATTACTTATCAGTTGTAAAGCGGTACCCTTAATAGAAATTGGAGAGGAAATTTCAGAGCTATCTTTCCAAGGAAAAAACATGATGTTTGATTTATTAATATTGAGGGCTAATCTGTTCAGATTAAGCCATTGATGAATCTCCTCTAGTTTCCTGTTAATTGCTAATGTTTCTGAAAGGTTGGAGGGGTCAAATGGATGTAAAAGCTGAATAGTACGCAGTAGAATTTGAATAGTATTGCTTGAGTACCTGATTGTAAAAACCGCTTAGATAACCTTGATAGGCGGTATATAAAATCCTAATAAACTTGAAACTTCCTGGATTGGGAGCCAGTGTGAATTGATGAATGCTTCAGTAATGTGGTCGTGTTTCCTTAAGGAGTAGACGAGTCTTAGGGCTGTATTTTGAATTGTTTGTAGTTGTTTGGTCATTGTTGCAGGGCAGGGGAGATAGAGGATGTTGCAATAATCTAGTATACCCAGGATAAGGGATTGTACTATAAGCTGGAATTGTGTTGTTTCAAAGAATTTACAGACTTGTCTACGTTTTCTCATAACAGCGAAAGATTTCTGTATTGTTTTGTTTATTTGTGGTTGCATGGTGCAGCCTTACAAATGTCCATTGAAGGCACTAGTGAAGACTCAGCCCAAGATGCCGCCTGACCCTGAGTGGAATGAGCCTTGAGAAATTCCATAACAGGCTTTTACTGAATAAGATATGCGGACGCAATAGTCTCTGTGATCCAACGCACAATGGTAGCCTTGGAAGCTCCATCCCACAGCAGGGAACCCAGCAGAAACCTGCCCCTAAGTTTCCAATACAGGGGGAAGGTCACCTGAGGTTGCAGACAAAATAGAGGGGCCTGCCTGTATAAATGGCAAAGTTCCTGCCAAAAAAATCCCTCCAGGGCCTGTAGCGGCTGGGAAACCTGAACTGTCCTAGCCGCTAAAGCAGGCAAGCCAGCATCAGCTGTTAAAGAAACAGCTAAGAGGGAATCCCTCCGTGGGTGGTGGGGGAAGACTGGGTTTCCCCACTGCTCCCTGCTGACTCACAAGGCACTAGCGGCAGGGAGCCCTGGATGCTTGCAGCCACTGCCGACAAGGCTCCACCACCACACCAGCCCGAACAGCTGTTTTCAGGCTGGACGCAAATGCCTCCCGTCTGGGCCAAATTGAGCACCTCTTCCTTTGAGAGGTGCTCCATACCTGACCTAACTAGAAGAAAAAGTGCCGGTTAGTTGAAAAATACAGTAAAATTCAGCAAATTTAAAGGGAAAGCAACCCTTCAGACCGGCACTACCTCAGGATTTTATTTTATTTTTTTAATATAAGACTCCACTGGCAATCAAAACAGCATGCTTTGCTTGAATTAGGGGGCAAGGCTTACTGCCGAAGCACCTCTAAAAAAATGTTGGGGAGGTGGAGGAAAGGGGGGGAGGGACCCACACAAGACCCACTGGGTTTGATACCCCCGAGGTTGGACGGACTTCCAAATAGGGCCCACCCAAGCTCAATCCAGCACAAAAACGGGGACCAAGATCCCTAAACAAATTCCAACAGCCCTACCAAGGGAGATGGGTACAGCTCCTCACACCTGCTGAGACTAAGACTGATAGGAATAGGGAAAGGCACCCATAGAGTTCCTGTGGGCATCGGGAGCAGCGCGGGCCGTTCTACGTGGCTCTCTGCACTGGAGACTGCTAGCGCAGTTTAATAGAAGAAGGGGTTAATGTCTTGTACACCGCTTTGAAACTTAATCGTACCATCCATTTCCAAATAATTCCTAGCATCCTGTTTGCTTTCCTGCCTCCTGTCACATTTTGGCCACATTCAAAACAAAGTTAGACAAGTTCCTGCTGACCAGATCGTATGCAGGTAGGGCTAGTCTCAGTTAGGGTGCTGGTCTTTGACCAAGGGCTGCTGCGTGAGCGGACTGCTGGGAACGATGGACCACTGGTCTGACCCAACAGCGGCAATTCTTATGTTCTTACACCTAAATCTTTTTTTTTTTTGGGGGGGGGGGGGGTGCTGATTCCTAGGGTGGACCCTAGCATCTAATAACTATGATTTGACTTTACTTAATAATTTCTTGCAATTTAGAAAGAAATAATCAGTGTGAGCACCCCAAAAACGTTCTATACTCACTTGTCTACAACCCCAATAGCCCTTATGGCTGCATGTGCCACCTATATGGTAGTACAGTAGGTTTTTGTTTTTTGTTGATTTTTTTGGGGGGAAGAGGTTTGGTGGACTCACATTTTCCACCTATTATGTAATATTCCACAGTTTTGTTACAGTCTCCACCTGCTGGTCATGATGAGCTATACAAGCTTGTAAGATACCTATACTGGTCTGGAGAGTTGCTAAAGAATTAACATTTTCTATGCACACAGTGTGCTTTGTGTTTTTTTTAATTTTGTGGTTACCATTACATATTAATGAAAAATAAGATTATATTGTGTATATGAAAAATGGATGGAAGAAATTGTGTTACAATTATTACTATTATTATGGGGGTGGGGTCAGGGGCAGAGCTTGGGCAGATCTGGGGCGGATCTTGAGCAGGGGTACTCTGTTGGTATTTGTTAGGCTTAGGGGGTACTTGGCTTGAAGAAGTTGAAAAACACTCTTCTAACTGATATCTCTGCCCTTGATGGTGATAATTGTATTATGCAGAATATAAGGGGGGGCCCATAACCAAAATGTATTAGATACACTTTTAGTTAAGACCTTAAAAGAAACTAATGTTATATAAAAGATGAATACACCTGGGAGAATTAGGAGGGCAATAAAAAGGGTATGTTAGGGAAGATGTGTGAGAGGGATAGAACACATATTATGGCACAATACTAAAATGCTTTAATTTAGAGATCGGACATTGCTTGCTCAGTACAATTTTATTTGTTATCAGTGAAGCAAGGCCACAGTGTCTTGGAAAACAAGACAAGACATAACATACAAGTCATAAACAGAGTTGCAGTACAATAATATTGCTTGACTAACACGACTTTTAGCAAGTGCCCCAGTTTAGATAGATGTTTGCAACAGAATAAAAGCATGTAATAAGGTCAGCATGCCCTCAGTGCATATGTTTGTTAACCTCTTCTAATGCTGGCATAGGGGAACCTATAGCAAGTGATAAGTGTGTCATCATTGTTTCTAGGGAAACAGACTAAAACATAGGCTGGGGGACCAGGCTGACCTAGAATATCATTAGATTTTCTCCCTAAACCATCTAAGTAGCTATCTGTTTATAAGAACATATTTTTCTTTCACTTATAATATTGATGAGCAAATATTGATGAGCTTGTAGTTATAGAAAATTATGTGATTGTTTTTGTAAATGAGATATTTGCAATAGACTAGAGCATGTTGTTCACTTCCTTCTATTGCTGACAGAGGTGACATCAATAGCATGTGATGAATTAAGTCATTGTTGCTAAGAAAAAGTCCTAACAAAGTAAAATTAATAGGAAACCTTGCGACTTGAATAGAACCAATAGAATATTGTTTAAGTATGCAATTTGTAAATGGATTGTAATTGGAAGATGTACCACCTACGTATGTTTAATAATGAATTAATTAATGATGTCATTATCCCAATAAAATGACTAGTCACTGGTAATATGATGAGACTGACTGTGAGCTTACTAACTTCAGTAAGCAGTCAAATACTCCTCAAAGCTTTGACTATTAACCACACTTTTATGTCAGATTTCTTTCTTTGATCTCCTCTGAGATAGAATTAAGAACTAGTCTTTACATTAACGGGCGCTAGAATAAGAGTTTTTACCTCAAACAAAATTGTCATTTATTTAATAAGAACATAAGCAGTGCCTCCGCCGGGTCAGACCATAGATCCATCCTGCCCGGCAGTCCGCTCCCGCGGCGGCCCAAACAGGTCACGACCTGTCTGAATCACCAGAAGGGGCTCCCTTGCCACCTTGGTTTCTCATTTAAGTCCTATCTTCCCATCGTAGTCCTAACCCTCCGGTCTTGCACATGCACGACCTGTTGGGTTTCTATACTTATTACCTGGTTAGCTTTCTATACCTGTGTTACATCCCAGTACCTCTCTCAGTATCCCACGATCCCTTTATCCCTCAGGAATCCGTCCAATCCCTGTTTGAATCCCTGTACCGTACTCTGCCTGATCACTTCCTCCGGTAGCGCATTCCAAGTGTCCACGACCCTTTGGGTGAAAAAAAACTTCCTTGCATTTGTTTTGAACCCATCTCCCTTCAGTTTCTCCGAATGCCCCCTCGTACTTGTTGTCCCCTTCAGTCTGAAGAATCTGTCCCTATCCACCCTCTCTATGCCCCTCATGATCTTGAAGGTCTCTATCATATCTCCCCTGAGCCTCCTTTTTCCAGAGAGAAGAGCCCCAGCCTATCCAATCTCTCGGCGTATGGGCAGTGCTCCAGCCCCTTTACCAGTTTCGTTGCTCTCCTTTGGACTCTCTCAAGTACCGCCATGTCCTTCTTGAGGTGCGGCGACCAATACTGAACGCAGTATTCCAGATGTGGACGCACCATCGCTCGATACAATGGCATGATGACTTCCCGCGTCCTGGTTGTTATGCCCCTCTTTATGATGCCCAGCATCCTGTTGGCTTTTTTCGAGGCTGCTGCGCACTGTGCAGATGGCTTCAGTGATGCATCCACCAGTACACCCAAGTCTCTCTCAAGTCTGCTGTCTCCCAACAATGCCCCCCCCAATTTGTAGTTGAACAACGGGTTCTTTTTCCCTATATGCATGACCTTGCATTTTTCCACGTTAAAGTGCATTTGCCATTTGTTTGCCCAGTCTTCCAGCTTGTCCAGGTCCCTTTGCAGGTCCTCACACTCCTCCCTGGACCTAACTCTACCGCACAGTTTGGTATCGTCTGCAAATTTTATAACCTCGCACTTTGCCTCCTTTTCCAGGTCATTGATAAATATGTTGAAGAGTAACGGCCCCAGCACCGATCCCTGTGGCACACCGCTCGTGACTCCCCGCCAGTCAGAATATTGGCCCTTCACTCCGACCCTCTGCAGTCTACCCGACAACCAGTGCTTGATCCATCTGTGCACATCCCCTCCCACCCCGTGGTTCCACAGCTTTCTAAGCAGCCTTTCATGTGGCACCTTGTCGAAAGCCTTTTGAAAATCGAGGTAAATGATGTCTATAGGTTCCCCATTGTCCACCCGACTGCTTATTTCCTCGAAGAAGTACAGAAGGTTCGTTAAGCATGACCTTCCCTTACAGAATCCATGCTGACTTGATCTCAGTAGGCCATTTCTCTCGATGTGCTCGTAAATACTGTCCTTGATCATAGCTTCCACCATCTTCCCTATAATTGAAGTCAGGCTCACCGGCCTGTAGTTCCCGGGGTCACCCCTCGATCCCTTCTTGAAGATAGGTGTGAACGTTCGCCAATTTCCAGTCCCTCTGGTACCTCTCCAGTTTTCAAGGATAGGTTGCAAACATGCTGGATTGTGCCCGCTATTTCTTGTCTTAGTTCCTTTAGAACCCTTGGGTGGATCCCGTCTGGGCCCGGCGATTTGCCGCATTTTAACCTGTCTATCTGTTTGAGGACATCCTCCTTACTTACCTCTATGTGTTCCAATTTTTCAGCCTGTTCCCCACTCACGAGTTCCTCTGAGTCCGGTATATTAGATGTGTCTTCTCTCGTGAAAACCGACGAGAAGAACGTGTTCAAACCTCTCAGCTACCTGTTTATCCTCCTTAATCACTCCCTTCCTATCCCCATCGTCCAACGCCCCACCTCCTCTCTCGCTGGTCGCTTCCCCTTTACGTAACTGAAGAATGCCTTGAAGTTTTTCACCTCCCTTAACTATTTTTTCTGCAGCCCTCCAAGTACCCTATTTTTTTCTGCGGCCCTCACATTTAAAGTTTAACATCTTTCCTTTCTCAAAACTGACACATTTCAATTACTGTGTGGAAAATAAAACCATTTTCCCTACCTGTGTTGTCTGGTGACGTTATTTTTCAGTGCTTTTAACTATGTTTCCAGGGCCTCCTGCATGCTTCTCCTTTGGTCCTCCTTCCCTCCCCCAACCAACAACTATCTCTCCCTTCCTCCATGAGTCCAACTTTTCACTCTCTGCCCTCTCCCCCTTCCCCAGTTTAACATTTCTCCTTCCCTCCTTTCTGCCCTCCCCATCCATCTCATCCTCTCCACATCCAACACTTTCTGCCTCCTGCACACTTTCTCTCTCTGTCATTGCCTCTTCCCTCAGTGGCATCTCTCTTTCCCACCCCCAAACCAACATGCTCTCTCCCCATGCACCATCTCACCCTCACCTCCAATATGTAGCACCTTTCCTTTCCATCCCTTTCAGCCAGGTCCAGCAGCACCCTTTCTTTTACCTACCCCATCTAGCAGTACCCCTTCGCTGCTCCTCCTGTCCAGCAGTACCCCTTCTCCCCTGTCCAGCAGCACCTCTTCTCCTTTCCTTTGACCTCGCCCCTGTCCATGTTCTCCCTTCCTTTTACCTCCCTCTGTCTAGCAGTACCCCCTTTCCCTTCCCTGCTAGCTTTAGTTTAGCTTTAGCCGCGGTTTCATCAGGCAGCCTTGGGGCTTTTGCTAGGCTGGCCCACCTCGCATCATTGAAGTGGGCTGGCCTAGCAAACGCCCTGCAGCTGCTTGATGAAACCGTGGCTAAAGCTAAACTAAAGCTAGCTGCCGCTGCTGCTCCAGGAGTGAGAAGAAGAGGAGTCCCGGCAGAAGGCAGGAAGTCAGCCAGTGTCGGTGATCGGGGCAGAAGGCAGGAAATCAGCTGATGCTGGCACGGGTGATCGGTGGCAGAAGACGAGATTATTAAACTGCTGCACGCTCCTTCTGCACATGAGGCGGCACAGTAGCACAAAACAGGGAAATATGGAGTTTCAAGTGCACATGCGCGCTAAGGGTTTTATTATGATAGATCAGGGGGCATGTATGTAGCCTGTCCACATAGTTATTTCAACCAAACACCCTCAGACATGCTCCTCCCAGAAAAATGTAAAAAACATTTTTAGTGTATAGTTTGCATGTGCACATTCAGAATTTACCTTGAGATGCCTCAGCATCTGTAAGCTGCAGTAAGCAAGCATTAGTATGTACCACAGCTTAGTAAAAAGAGCTTTAGTTATACAGACAGTAAGGGGAAAAGATGGAGTATGTGGAAGGGAGCATATACATTTGAAAAACATAGTAAAACCTCTTTTAATGTGGCTAAAAAGAGGCACACTAAGTAACTTGTGCATATTCCTACTTGCATTTGATGATAGCAATTTTCACTCAGCCCTCTCTGTTATATATGTAAGATGTACAATGACAAACCATGTTGTGGCCATCTAATAACATCAATCAAGAAAAGAAGGTATAACTAACAGTCACCAAGTAGAAGAATAAAGCCAGGACAGGACTAAGGAATATACCAAGAAGAAATAAATGATCATAACCCAATTAAAGGCTTTACTAGCATATAAATCTCATAAAAGACCCAACATAGTCAAGTGTCAACATTTTGCCTGCATGAGGGGTCATAAGGCAAAGTTACTCAGCTGTTGCAGGTATTCTCCGAGAACAGCAGGATGCATATTCTGAGTGGTGGGCTATGTCATCCAAAGGAGCCCAGCATGGAACTCACTCCCCAGGGACCTATCATTAAATAGGATGAGAATAATTCCAGAAGCATTTGATGGTAGTTCTCTACACATGTGTGCATTTTAGGAACAGAATTATTTTTGACAGTCTAGAAATGAAAAGAAATAGGCCTAAAGGGATGGAGTTGGACTAATTCTGAGTTTTGTTTCAGATAGTGTGAGGTGAATGTATGGACAGAGGTTCATGCTGCAGCCCTGCAAATCTCTGGAGGCTTATCTCAAGTGGGCTAACACAGCCATGATTCTGACATTGAGAGGAAGAGAGGATAGGCTGGTGACCTGCCTCCCAGGAGCAAGGACCAAGGACATCGTGGACAAAATTGGAAAGATCCTGGAAGGAGCGGAGATAGAAGAGACCACAGTAATGATCCACATCGGGACAAATGATGTCAGCAGGAGAGACTACAGAAGAAGCACACTGATAGAACAGTTCAAGACTCTGAGAAGGAAGCTGAAGATGAGGACCCAGAAGATAGCGTTCTCAGAGATACTACCAGTACCAAGGGCAGATGTGAAGAGGCAGGAGGAACTACAATCAATAAATGCATGGATGAGGAAATAATAATAATAACTTTATTCTTGTATACCGCATAACCATGGAAGTTCTATGCGGTTAACAGAAGAAGAGACTGTACAATTACAGCGAAGATACAATTTCGTTAATGTTACATTAACATTTTAGACAATGCATTTTTCAATCAAGTTAAATTTACAAATTTCAATAAAGTTAAATTTACATTTTAGACGATATATTTACGGAGAAGATAATTTTTGCAGGTAGATAATATATTCGGAATAGTTATGTTTGCTATGAGTTACTACAGTAGAGTTACAAATGGAAGAGTTACATACGGCAGTAAAGAGTCTGGGGAGGGTCGAGGTCAGAGGAGGAGGAGGGAGGGGAGGAGAACGTTCAGACCAATTTGTCAAAAAGATAGGTTTTAGTTAACTTCCTGAAAGTTTGATAGGGGGGGGGATTGGAGATGAGAGTGGAGAGGCATTTGCTCCATTTGCCCGCTTGGTATGCTAGGGATCGGTCGAGGAATTTTTTGTAGAGGCAGCCCTTCGGGGAGGGAAAAGAAAACAGGTAGGTATTTCGAGTACGAGAGGGGCCTGCAATTTCGAGGTGCTCAGATAGGTAAGTTGGGGAAGAGCCTGCTAAGGTTTTGAAGCAGAGGCAGGCGAATTTAAAGAAGATTCTTGCCTCCACCGGCAGCCAGTGGAGTTTGGAGTAATAGGGGCTGACGTGGTCATATTTTTTGAGGCCGAAAATGAGGCGGAGAGCGGCATTTTGTACTATTCTAAGACGTTTGATGGTGTTTTTATAGGCTCCCAGGTATATGATATTACAGTAGTCCAGTATGCTTAGGATTAGTGATTGGACCAGTAGATGGAAGGAGAGGTGGTCGAAGTGGTGTTTGATGGTGCGAAGTTTCCAGAGGGAACAGAAGCATTTTTTGACCTGGGCACTGGTGTGGGCTTCGAAGGTCAAGCTTCTATCTAGGATGACTCCGAGTATTTTTATGGTGGGGTTGATGGGACATTCTAGGCCGTTCAGTTTCAGGGAAGTGTTTGTTATTTTATGGGTAGGGCTTGCCAGGAAGATTTTGGTTTTTTCTGTGTTTAATTTTAGTTTAAATTGTGAGGTCCATTGTTCTAGCTTGGTGAGGATAGAGGAGGTGAGTTGTTTCGTCTTTTGAGTGAATGAAGTTAGGGGGATGATAATGGTGATGTCATCGGCGTATATGAATGATTTAAGGTTTAGGTCGGCTAGTATCCGTGCTAGAGGGGCCAAGTAAATGTTGAAAAGGGAGGGGGATAATGGGGAGCCTTGTAGGACTCCGCAGGAGTTACGCCATTGATGGGAGAAGTTTCCGTTGCTGTGGACCTGATATGTGCGGTTGGTTAGGAAGCTTGAGAACCAGTTAAGTACTTGGCCGGAGATGCCGATGGAATCGAGGCAACAGAGCATGATGTCATGGTCGACCAGGTCGAAAGCGCTGCTTAGGTCGAATTGGAGTACGAGGGCGCTTTTGCCCAGTGAGAATAGGTGGAGGAGGTAATTGGTTAGAGCAGCTATGACCATTTCAGTGCTGTGGTTTGAGCAGAAGCCGGATTGAGAGTCATGAAGGATGTTGAACTTTTCTAGGTAGTTCGTGAGGTCATGGTTAATGAGGCCTTCTATGAGTTTCTGGAAGAGTGGTAGGTTAGCGATGGGTCTATAGTTGGCAGCGGAGGAGATGGGTTCTTTGTTGTTTTTGAGGCGGGGGGATACGAGAATGTGTCCGAGTTCAGTCAGGAAGAGGCCAGTGGTCAGGCATAGTGTGACCCAATTGAAGAGTTCGGCTTTGAATTGGGGGGGGGGGGGCAGATTTAATGATGGCAGGTGGGCAGTTGTCTAACAGGCAGTTGGAGTTGGCGTATTTGGAGAAGAGTTTGAGAAAAAGGCTCCAGTCTGGGCTTTCGAAGGAGCTCCAGGTCATGTCGGCCCTTGAACCTGTTGTGTCTATTGCTGAAAGGTTGAATATTGTCTCGGTGTGGGAGTAGTAAGAGATGATTTTAAGGTTTGGATTTTGTTGGCAAAGTGGTCAGCTAGGATTGTTGCGGGAGGCGGGAGTTCTGAGCTGGACCGTTTGTATGAATCGGTGTCTAGAAGGGAGTTAACTAATCTGAAAAGTGCTTTACTATTTAGAGAAGGGGTGTTGATGAGTTGGGAGTAATATTTGCTGCGTTTTCGGCAATTAATTTTTTGTATTCGATGACTTTTCGTCGCCAGATAAGTCTATCATTGTCGGTCCCTGATTTAACGCCATGTTCTTTCTAGTTCCTTACTTCGCGTTTTAAGGCTGAGAGATCCGCATCAAACCATTTATTTGGGGGCCGAGGGGTTTTCTTGCGGAGTTTAGGGGGGCGATGGTATTGAGGACTTGGTTGCTGAAGTTTTTTCCAGTCAAGGTGGAAGTTGGGGTTGGGGTCGTGGTTAGTGAGGGAGGGTGTAATGGGACCAGAAATCTACTGGATTGATTTTTCTCTTGTCCAGGTCATCGTCTTTGTTTGGTTATGTGTGTGTTTCCTGTCTGGTTGTTTTTTGAACCAGGATAGTTCAAAATGACATAGGAGATGGTCGGACCAGGGGGTATTAGACCAATTTTGTTTTGTGAGATTTATGTTGGGGGTAGTGGAGGAGTTGGAAAGGAAGGTGACCATGTCAAGCTGGTGTCCTTTGTTGTGTGAGGAAGAAGGATTCCACTTCGTGAGGAACTGGACAATGTTCTGGGGCAAGAGCAGACTCTACAGGAGTGATGGACTGCACCTGAGCGTGGTGGGAACTAGACTTCTAGCAAACAATGTCAAGAGAGGATTAGATCAGGCTTTAAACTAAGAGGAAGGGGAAAGCCGACAGTCGACCAAGCGTCGACGATTCGGAAGAAGGTATCCCTTGAAGATACTAAGGGGAAACAGGGCTGAGAAAAAACAAATGACAAACTACAGGAATCAACTAACCCAGAAGAGGAGGTTAGGAAGATTGTGGCAAATGAGAAGACATTAAAGACCGAATCACAGGGAAAGGAAATGAAGACAATAAAATACCAGGATCTAAATTTCATCTATACTAATGCAAGGAGCCTAAGAAACAAGCTGGAATCGCTATGGGTTAAAATATCGGGAAGAAAAGGGCCTGAAATAAAGATGGGCCTATATTATCGTCCACCCGGACAAACCGGAGATATCAATGAAGAAATGGAAGCCGAGATGAAGCGAGAATGCAAAAGCGGTAACACAGTTATTATGGGAGACTTCAACTATCCCAGGATAGACTGGAGTCTTGGAAGCTCAAGATTAGCTAAGGAGACAAAATTTCTGGAGGCTACACAAGATTGCTTCATGGAGCAGCTTGTTAGAGAACCAACGAAAGGAAATGCCACTCTGGATCTAATCCTAAATGGGTTAAGGGGACCTGCAAAGGAAGTGGAAGTAGTGGGACCGTTGGGAAACAGCAATCATAATATGATCAAGTTTAAGGTTGAGATAGGAATACCGAAAGGAAAGAGAACCATAGTGACAACTTTCAACTTCAGGAAAGGAAACTATGAAGCAATGAGGGGAATGGTAAGGAAGAAACTTAGGAACATTTCCAAAAAAATGGCAAACGGTAGAACATGCCTGGTCTTTTTTCAAGGACATGGTTAGCGAAGCACAGAATCTGTACATCCCCAGATTCAGAAAGGGGTGTAAAAAGAGTCAAACAAAAGACCCAGCATGGATAACTAATATAGTGAATAAGGCAATAGATAATATAGTGATAGGCAATAAGAAAAATTCATTCAGAAAATGGAAAAAGGACATAACTGAGGGCAACTGGAAAGAGCACAGGAAGTATCAAAAAGAATGTCACCGTGTGGTCCGAAAAGCCAAAAGAGAGTATGAAGAGAGGCTAGCCAGGGAAGCACGAAATTTCAAACCGTTCTTTAGATATGTTAAAGGTAAGCAGCCGGCTAGGGAGGCGATGGGACCGCTGGACGACGGAGACAGGAAGGGAGTGGTGAAGGAGGAGAAAGAGGTCGCGGAAAGACTTAACATGTTCTTTTCATCTGTATTTACAAACGAAGACACAACCAGCATACCGGAACCTGAGCAATTCTTCAATGGAAATCAAACAGAAAAATTAACATCCATGGAAGTGAACCTTTAAGATGTACGCAGGCAGATAGAAAAACTAAAAACTGACAAACCCCCGGGTCCGGACGGAATCCATCCAAGGGTTCTGAAGGAATTAAAGGAGAGATAGCGAAACTACTGCAGCAAATTTGCAACCTATCCCTGAAAACAGGAGTGATCCCGGAGGATTGGAAGATAGCTAATGTTACGCCCATCTTTAAAAAGGGATCAAGAGGTGACCCCGGAAACTACAGACCGGTGAGTCTGACCTCGGTTCCGGGGAAAATTGTGGAAGCACTGATAAAAGAAAACATTGATGAACATTTTGAAAGAAACGAACTTCTGATAGCCAGCTAACATGGTTTCTGTAGGGGGGGAGATCGTGCCTAACTAACTTATTGTACTTCTTCAAAGGAATTAACAAACGGATGGACCAAGGAGACCCCGTAGACATCATATACCTAGATTTCCAAAAAGCCTTTGATAAGGTGCCTCATGAATGTCTACTCCGGAAACTGAAGAATCATGGGGTAGGCGAAGACATACACAGATGGATCAGAAACTGGTTGGCGGGTAGGAAACAGAGGGTAGGGGTGAAGGGCCACTACTCGGACTGGAGGAGGGTCACGAGTGGTGTTCCGCAGGGCTCGGTGCTCGGGCCACTGCTATTTAATATATTCATAAATGATCTAGAAACAGGGACGAAATGTGAGATAATTAAATTTGCGGACAACACCAAACTATTTAATGGAACTCGGACTAAGGAGGACTGCGAAGAATTGCAAAGAGACCTGAACAAACTAGGGGAATGGGCGACGAGATGGCAGATGAAGTTCAACGTTGAGAAATGTAAAGTATTGCATGTGGGAAGCAGAAACCTGAGGTACAACTATACGATGGGAGGGATGTTATTGAATGAGGGTACCCAAGAAAGGGACTTGGGGGTAATGGTTGACATGACAATGAAGCCAACGGCACAGTGCGCAGCGGCCGCTAAGAGAGCGAATAGAATGCTAGATATAATCAAGAAGGGTATTACTACCAGAACGAAAGAAATTATCCTGCCATTGTATCAGGCAATGGTGCGTCTGCATTTGGAGTACTGCGTCCAATATTGGTTGCTGTACCTTAAGAAGGATATGGCATTACTCAAGAGGGTTCAGAGGAGAGCGACACGTCTAATAAAAGGGATGGAAAACCTTTCATACGCCGAGAGATTGGAGAAACTGGGTCTCTTTTCCCTGGAGAAGAGGAGACTCAGAGGGGATATGATAGAGACCTACAAGATCATGAAGGGCATAGAGAGAGTAAAGAGGGACAGATTCTTCAAACTTTCAAAAAATATAAGAACAAGAGTGCATTCAGAAAAGTTGAAAGGGGACAGATTCAAAACAAATGCCAGGAAGTTCTTTTTTACCCAACGTGTGGTGGACACCTGGAATGCGCTTCCAGAGGACGTAATAGGGCAGAGTATAGTACTGGGGTTTAAGAAAGGATTGGACAATTTCCTGCTGGAGAAGGGGATAGAAGGGTATAGATAGAGGATTACTGCACAGGTCCTGGACCTGTTGGGCTGCCGCGTGAGCGGGCTTCTGGGCACGATGGACCACAGGTCTGATCCAGCGGAGGCATTGCTTATGTTCTTATGGTATGCCCCTTTAGAGTCAGCCCAGTTACAAGTATAGAACATATAGGCTTGTGAGCCAATTTGAAAGTGTGCATTTACTGATAGCAGCCCTATCCTGCTGAGGTCAAAAGAAACAAAAGGCTCTCTTGGAGTTCAAAGTGTGCAGTGCAATTTTACCTTGATGGACATGTGTGTTTTGGGAAAAATGTTGGCAGAACAACAGATTAAGATGGAATTCAGACACTACCTGATGTAACAAACTTGGGATATGTGCACGAAACCATTCTATTATTGCAAAAATTTGTAATAAGGTTAATCAGATACCAAAACACGTGTTGAGAACCTCTGCTATATGGCACAGTTCAGTGTTCTCTATCTCCACCTGCTGGTAGATAGGCACAACCCACAAATTCCAGGATTCCTCTGCTGCTGATTCTAAGGAAAGTTTATTGATTATCTACCAACAGGAGGCCTTTGGCACCAGATGATACAAATGACACTGACAAAAGAACGTGCACAAAAGAAATCTGAATGCAATGCATGGAAATTTCTCTCAAATATTCATCTGTGGATATTCTGAAAACCTGACTGGCTGGAAGCCCCCCAGGACAGGTGTGGGAACTACTAGTCTGAAACCAAATATGGTTAAATGACATCTGTGTAACTGAGAAAGGACTGATTCTCAAACTCACTTTCACAAAAACTTCTTTATATATGACATACTAAAGTGAAATGTTAATTGCAAGGAAAAATGTTAAATATTGCTAATTTTGATATCTGGTATACTATTTAATAGTTACTATTTTAGGTCTTCAATACTATACCTCATTAGCACTAGCTACCAATTTCTTCAGGCCCCAGCTTTCAAAAGCCCAGTGGTTTGCTACTTCTTTTTCTAAACAGATGATGAAATTGTCAAAATAGATATCAGATGTCATAGACCATAGTTCTAAACCAATTGCACTGAAAGAAGTCATCAAAAAAGGATGAAGATCCTCAAAGTAGTCTGGATTATGTATTTTTCTGGGACTCCAGATTCCCTGAAACAAAACACATTTTGAGCACAATTTTTACAGCAGTTTTGTCATGGAATTTGCTACCCACAGAACTCAGATTAGAGTAAAATTATTTGGAAATTTTTCTGGCTCTTTCAAAAACACATTTATTAGATTGATACAATTAACCTAAATGTTTAATTATTATAAATACTTAAGTAGCGTATTTTTAGCTCCATAAGACGCACCCTAGATTTAGAGTAGGAAAACAAGAAAAAACCCCATTCTGAACCAAATTGTGTACTAATATATACCAGGCTCTGCACCAGCCCCCCTCAATCCCTGCCAGTCTCTGCACCCAACCCCACACTCCTTGCAAGGCTCTGCATTCTGTTCCTTTCATTTTTCATATACACAATACACACAGCAGATATAAATTCTCCAAACAGACACATTTTGATCACTAAATTGAAAATAAAATCATTTTTCCTACCTTTGCTGTCTGGCGATTTCATGAGTCTCCTTTCTTTTTTCACTCAGGCCCAACAATTATCTCTTTCTATTCCCTCCCTCCCATGTCCCAAGTTCGTGCCCCCTCCCCCTTACTGCCTTCCAGCCTTTGTCCTTCATCCTCGCTCCCTGCGGCGCCAAAGCCTACCTTCCTCCCTCCCTGCTGCACTGACGCCTGCCTACCCACTGCCGATTCCTCCTCCTCTGCCCCCAGTCTGCCGTCACAACTCTAGGAAGGTAAGGGAAGGGCCAGCGTGCAGCAATTGCATGTTGCTGGCCCACAAATGGAAGAAAAATAGCAGACATGGTAAAACAGGAGGACAACCCCCCCTCCTTTTCTTTTAAAGATATATTAAAGATAGGAGAGGAAGTGTAAAAGTGGCATTCTGAGTCTAGGTAATAAAAATTATGATCTGCAAGCCCTAATGTTAGAGGCAGACTTGGATATCATAACAATCACAGAGATATGGTTCAGCGATTCCCATGGATGGGATGCAAACATACCGGGCTATAATCTTTTTAGGAAGGACAAAGATGGACGAAAGGGTGGAAGAGTAGATCTCTATGTAAAGAATAATATCCAAGCAACTGAAATGCAGGGGGCCTGTGGAAAAGAAGAAGTAATATGGATAGCCTTGAAAAGAAAAGGAATTTCTATCTACGTCTTCGATTCGGACCTCTTTTTTTCTATGTATATCAAACAAACTGAAATTTGTCCCTTCCTCTCTGAGCACACTACCTGGATCCTTGTCCAAGCTTTTATAACCTCACGCTTAAATTACTGCAATCTACTCCTAACTGGTATCCCTCAGTGTCACCACTCCCCTTTGAAAATCTATGCAAAACTCTGCTGCGCGACTAATCTTCTACCAACTTCACTACGCTCATGTCTCCTTAAGTCACTTCACTGGCTCCCTATCTGCCATCGCATATAGTTCAAGATCTTATTGCTGACCTACAAGTGTGTTCATTCTGTTGTTCCTCAATATCTCTCCTTGCTTCTCTCTCCTTATATACCTCCTAGAGATCTCTGTTCCTCTGATAAGTCACTTAACGCTACCCTTCACCGCCACTGCCAATTCCAGACTAAGGGCTATATTTACTAAGTAAACCGATCATGTACCGATCAGTTTGCAGGAGCTGATGTGCCTGAGGGAAGAAGTGGAGCGCCTGAGAAGCATCTGGGAAGATGAGGCCTTCATCGATGGAGTCCTCAAGGAGTTGTCCCAAGTCTCCGAGCAGGCGCAAGGAAACAAGACCATCTTCGAGACACTCAGACAGACCAGACCTGCAGCCTTAGAAGAACCAATTGGGGTGAAAGAAGAGGCTAGAGATGCTGAAAGCCTTCCTCTTATTCACGCAATCACAGAAAGCTTTCCTCTTATTCACGCAATCAGAACAGCTTTACATCAAACCCACAGATCACCTTGAAGAACAGGTTTCCAGCTTTTACAGGTTGGACCTGCCAACGACTTCCAGGAGGATTCCCAGCAGGAGGATCAGCTACCCCCAAGGATCAGCTACCCCCGAAGAAGCGCAGCGTGGTAGTCATTGGGGACTTCCTGCTACATGGAACTGACATTTGCCTTTGTGAGCTAGTGAATTCAGCCGAGAGTCCACCGCCCTGACGCAGCCGTTGTAGCGAAACGTTAACGTTGAGACCTGAAGATTTTTTGAATGAAACCCTGCCTGAGCTAAGTTCTTCTATCTTTTTATCTGAACATTCATTGTTATATATCACCAGGCAGGAGGGAGAGGGAGGCCGATAAGGTAGTTTCCCTTTCTAGTGTGGCTGATAAGCAGACTGCTGGCAGCACACGGGGATCTGAGGCCCCTCCTCTTAGCATAAGAACTGTATCACATTTAAGTTGGGATTGGGCTAGTGTGTAGAACATTGAACACTGGTCTATAGTATAAGTTATAAAGTGTGCACAGAGAGGTATTAGTTTTAGTTACAAAATTATTTCTCTCTAGATCCTACATATTTATTATTGATTTTGGGGGTGAGTAGTGTCACAACCCTAGCCCTAAGGCTCGGCTTGTGGCAGAAAAGGCTTTGCCTAACCCTAGGCTGACTTTAAAGAGGGCTGACCATTGTGACAGGCTAGACACCAGTGGTAGGGAAAATTCTGAATTCCCATTCAAAGCCCAGCTCACAGAACCCTGGGGAGGTGAGGACTATGAGGGTAACAGCCAGGAACAGCCTCAGAATCAGTCTACTCCCTTAGCTAACTCCCAGCTGCAGAGTTTAATGAGGATCACTGGGAAACATAGGCAGAAGCTGCAGGCTGCCCCTCCCCCTCTTAGAACAGGGAGTGGCCGCCTCAATGCTCTTGAGGCTACACTGAGGAGGAAGCAGTTAGTCTACCCTGGGCCAGCCCAGGAAGGAGGCTTTCAGGATTGCTCTCCTGAGCCTCACCACTATTAGGACGTTGAGATGGTGGCCAACCAGCTAGCTGAACCAGAACCCATGGACTGTCTAGAAACTGCCATGAATACTAAGGCTTGCCCTATGGAAGAGAGCTAAGTACCTTTGCTGGTTTTCTTTTCCTTTTTTGTATGCTCATGCTAGCAAACTTTTGGCTTCTCTCTGGGGAACCTGTTTGCACCTGTGAGCAGTAAGGGAGCAGTGCTGAGCTCCTTGAAAGGTGCCTGGAGCTGGAAACCCTTTTGTTAGGTTTAATTGTGCTAGACTGTTTAATTTATGTTTTTGTTTTTGAAAGCAAGAAAAGCTACAATTGTGATTGTGTACCTGGGAGGTAGTTTGGGGGAGAATCCACTTAAGATCCTTGGTTGGGATTGTGGGGCCATTTGTGGCATTCTGTTTCTTACAGAGTATAATTAGTGGATTCGGCTACTCCCCTCCCCCACCAACTACTGTTAAGTTGGTTGGGACCAAGCCAGCTTCAATCTAGGCTTGGACACAGCACTGGCTTTATTTATAAAGGAAGTGTGACAATTTGTTGCTGCCTGTTTGGCAAAGGCAGAACGATTAAGACTGCACTCGGTTACTTACCTGAGACACCGGCAAGAAAGGTGTGAGTTGTTTATGTTTGCAACTCAATTTTACTTTTTACTGTTTTCTTATGTTTATGGAGAGAATGGACTGAACCCTGTTCAGGATTGATAACCACAATAAAGTGGAGCTTTATTTTCACTTGAAATTGACTGTTCTGGATTTGTTTTGCTTCTTTATTGAACTGAGGAACCAGCAGGACTTCCAGCTTTCTCTGGAAGCACGTAGGACGCAGGCTGTTCTGAGCGCTGACCGGAGCCAAGCATAATCACGGGCACCGGCAACGCCACAAGTGGTATCAGGAGTGGGATATAGCGCCTCCTGCTGGACATTTGTAGGAACTTTTGAAAAAAAAAAAAAAAGTTGGACTTTTTGAATGTTTTTTTTTTTTGGTTTATTGTTTTAGTTTGTTTGTTTGTTTGTTCCTGTCCTGGAGTAGCTGGTTCCAGATTCTTCGGTCCGTGTTACCGGTGGGAGTGAAGGCTTCTGAGGAGGATATCCTGGTGGCTGAACAGAAGCAGTGTGAAGCACTAAGTCGGAGAAGCCTGGCCGTACCTGCGGTGGACCTGTGTCAGAGGGTGGCCGAGAAGGACCAGACCCAGTGTTTGAGAGGACAGAAACGCAGACAAGCGACTGGAGGCCAAGGAGGCCTAATAACCAAGGCGCAGACTCACCAATCTCTCTGGTAAGAGTACCTCAGCTAAGGGGGTTGGTGAGGGAAATAGTGGTGCTAGTTTGAAGTACCGCACTTGGTTTGTTTTTTCGCTCGTTTCTGTTCCAGGTCCGGAAGCAAGATGGATCAGCAGCAGCTGATGGCTTTCTTGGCTGGCGAACGACAGAAGCAAAGTGAAGACCTGCAAGCAGTACTAAAGACCAACCAGGAGTTATGGTACCGGTCGCAGGAGCTGTCAAGGAGACAGCACGATGAGATGGTATTGGCGATGGGAGAACAGACTAAGGTACTGTCTCAACTTTTACAGAGACCCACGCCAGCCACAGGCAGTGAGCCGGGACTGAGCTTTACTCAGCAAACAGTAGGAGCAGCTAACCCGCTCTCAATGTTAAACTTATGTAAGATCACACCGGCAGATGCTCCGGATGAGTTTTTATCTGCCTTTGAGAGGGTAGCTACTGCAGCTGGTTGGCCGCAGGGACAGTGGGCTGTTAGGCTTCTACCTTGTTTGGCTGGAGAAACCCTAGCAGCCTTTCAGACCTTAAACCCCGAGTTAGCCAACAATTACCAGGCTGTTAAGAGTCACATCCTGGAGTAATTAGGGTTTACTCCTGAGCATTATAGGCAGAGATTTAGGGCGACTATAATGCAAGATAAGGAAAGACCCAAAGCTCTAGTGCAGAAGTTAACAAAGTTGGCTGAGAGATGGCTGCACACTTATTTAGGAGACCCCAGAGCTTTGTTCCTGGAGATGATTAAGGAACAATTCTTAGAATCGGTCCCAAAAAACCTGCGGGGCTGGATTCGGAGACAGGGGTGCAAGAACCTTCACCAGGCTATTGAGGTGGCTGAGGCGTATTTGGATGCCCAGGGCGCTAATGATGAAGAGCGGCCAGCCTCCTCACCAAGCTTGGAGAAGGGGAAGGCAGTGAGAAGTCAAGTTCAACCTCTCAAAACCACTGCGTATCCCAAACCTAAGGAGCCCTTGCGTAAAGCGGTGCCCCGTTGTTATCGATGTGGGAAATCAGGACATACCCAGAGGTTTTACAGAGACAAAAAGGACTTGATGGTCACCCAAGGCACACACACCCCAATTCCTGAAGCATATCTTGCTTTAGTCTCGGTTGCAGGAAGGGAGGTGTCTGCCCTGGTGGACACGGGGGCAGACCAGTCCATGATGTCCACACCGTGTTTTAAAAGATTGTTCCCTACGGAGGTTGTACGTGGAAAAGGGGAATCGGTCATGATTAAGTGTGTACACGGGGACAGGGTAAGGTATCCTCTCCACCCCATGACTATTTTGAGTGGGGATAGGGTGTATAAGGTTAAGGTAGCAATAGTACCCGGAGCTCCCTATGATCTTATACTGGGCCGGGACTGGAAAGGATTGGAGGGGTGTCTCAAGCCTAAGCAGGGACTGGTAGGCACTCGTTCTCAGGGTCCTCCCGCTCTGCCTGGGGAGGAGGAACTGGGGAAGATATTTCCCTTTACGGGAGAGGTGATAGGTGAACGTCCCCAGGGGCCGAGCCGACATTCTAGAGCAAAGAATCGTAGGCAGAAGCAACAACGAAGTCAAGCTCTGAGGCAGGTTAGCTCGGCTAAGGAAATTCCCTGGCTTCCCAAAGAGGTGGTAAAGATATTTCCCACCTTCCCGGCAGAACAGAGAACAGATGCGTCCCTGCTAGAACCCTGGAGACAAGCTTCACTACCCCCTAATACCCCAGTTTACTTTAAAGTAAAGCAGGGGTTATTATATAGGTGTACTTTGGGTAAAGACACTTATGATAACAAAGAACAACTGGTAATTCCCCGGGGCTTTAGAAGGATAGTCTTGCAGACAGCGCATGATCACCCTCTTTCAGGGCATAAAGGGACTGAGGCGACGGAGATTCAAATATCTCGGAGATTCTTTTGGCCAGGAGTCACTCAGGATGTTGCGGATTTCTGCAAGTCCTGTCCTACTTGCCAGAAGCTCTCGTTAAGTAGGCCAGTCAGAGCCCCGCTTATACCCATCCCTAAGGTGGGAGAGCCATTGGCACGGTTAGCCATGGATATAGTGGGCCCGTTGGAGAAGACCCCCCGGGGGTATAGCTTCATTCTGGTAATTATGGATGTGGCCACCAGATACCCTTGGACCTTCCCATTGCGGAAAACCACTTCGTCGGCCCTTATGAAAGAATTAATGGGGCTCTTCTGTATGGTGGGTTTCCCACGGGAGGTCCTGACAG
Source organism: Geotrypetes seraphini (assembly GCF_902459505.1). Lineage (NCBI taxonomy): Eukaryota > Metazoa > Chordata > Amphibia > Gymnophiona > Dermophiidae > Geotrypetes > Geotrypetes seraphini. The sequence goes on from NC_047084.1 coordinate 146,731,393, forward strand.
ATCAGGGAAGCAATTTTATGTCGAGAGAAATGGAGAAGTTCTGGCAGGGATTTGGAATCCGACACTTAAAAACTTCAGCATACCACCCCCAGGCTAATGGGATGGTTGAACGTTTCAATCAAACGTTGAAACAAATGCTGAAGAAGGTCGGGATTCAAGAAAAGAAGGAATGGGACTTGTTTATTCCGTTAGTGTTGTTTGCAGCACGGGAAAAGGTCCAGGACTCTTTAGGGGTGAGTCCCTTTGAGATGCTGTTCGGTAGGGTCCCCCGGGGAATACTGGACATCATCAAGGAACACTGGGGGTCTCAAGAGGGGGAAGAGACCAATGTAATTTCATATTTGGCCCAGTTAAGGAAAAGATTAGATCAAGTGGCCCAGTTAGGGAAGCAGAATTTGGAGTGGAGTCAGGAAAAATAGAAATGTTATTATGACAGGAAGACCAAAGAGCGCCACTTAAAGGTGGGGGATAGGGTGCTCATATTAGTACCCTCGGACCCACATAAATTCCTAGCGGAGTGGAAGGGGCCCGCCACAATCGTACAAAAAGTGAATCAGGTAGACTATAAAGTTAAAGATGAGAAAAACCGGATTCAAACATATCACGTCAACCTGTTGAAACCATGGCAGGATAGGGAAACCTTGGCCCTAATGGCTGAACAGAAACCTGACGACGATCTGGATCCACAGATTGCAGATATGGTCCAAGTAGAGGGAGTCAACATAGGGACTGAATTATCCAACGAACAAGCAAGGCAGTTGGAGTCCCTAGTGCAGGGCTTTGAAGATGTATTTTCTCCGATACCGGGGCGTACTGAAGTGGTTACCCACGAGATAGTCACCACCCCGGGGAAAGTAGTTAGGGTGAAACCTTATAGACTGACTGAAGGGAAAAAGAAATTGGTACAGAGTCTGGTGGATGAAATGCTGGCGCTAGGGGTTATTGAACCATCACAAAGCCCCTGGAGCAGCCCCATTGTCATTGTACCAAAGGCTGATGGTACCCCCAGATTCTGTATCGATTTCCGTCAGCTTAACGAGGTCTCTCAATTTGACGCCTTCCCCATGCCTCGGGTGGACGACCTTCTGGACCGATTGGGGCAAGCCCAATTCCTCTCTACATTAGACCTAACAAAAGGGTATTGGCAAATTCCTCTGTCTCTGTCCGCCAGGCCAAAGACAGCCTTTAGCACGCCCCATGGACTCTATCAGTTCAAACGCATGCCCTTCGGACTTCATGGTGCTGCTGCGATTTGTCAAAGAGGAATCACCGAAGTCCTAAGGGGGCATCATAGTTATGCGGAGGCCTACCTGGATGACATTGTGATTTTCTCCACTGATTGGGCACAGCACCTGAAGCATGTGAGGGCCGTGCTAGAGTCGCTTAGAAAAGCTGGGTTTACCATCAACCCAAAGAAGTGCTATTTAGGACAGAGGCAAGTGAAATACCTGGGGTATGTGGTAGGCAGAGGACAAGTCAGACCCCTAGTTGATAAGGTGCGCTGTATAAAGGAATATCCCCTACCCAACTCGAAGAAGCAATTGAGAGGGTTTTTAGGACTCCTTGGGTATTATCGACGGTTCATTCCGGCGTTTTCTACGAGGGCCGGGGTCCTTACTGACATGCTAAAAAAGAATAGGCCCGACAGCTTACGTTGGGAGGATAAGGGAAAACAGGCTGTAGAAGACCTGAAGGAAGCTTTGTGTACTAACCCAGTCCTGATAGCGATTGATTTTGAAAAACCATTAGTTCTGCAAACAGATGCGTCAGGAACAGGGCTGGGAGCAATACTGAGTCAGGAAGTTCAAGGAGTTGAGCACCCAGTTATGTTCCTTAGCCGCAAACTGCATCCTAATGAGAGGAACTATGCTACGGTGGAACTGGAGTGCTTAGCGGCCAAATGGGCGATGCAAACCCTTGAGCACTACCTGCAGGAGCGTGAATTTACCTTAGTGACCGACCACGCGGCACTTAAATGGCTGAATACCATGAGAAACAACAATGCCAGGTTAACGCGATGGTACTTGGCCCTGCAGACATTCCGATTCAGGGTATTGCATCGCCCAGGCAAGCTCAGTACCAATGTGGATACCTTATCCAGAATTCAGGAGGATAGTGAAATGTCCCTGGAAGTTAGGGACGGGCAGCCTTTAAGGGTGGGGGTATGTCACAACCCTAGCCCTAAGGCTCGGCTTGTGGCAGAAAAGGCTTTGCCTAACCCTAGGCTGACTTTAAAGAGGGCTGACCATTGTGACAGGCTAGACACCAGTGGTAGGGAAAATTCTGAATTCCCATTCAAAGCCCAGCTCACAGAATCCTGGGGAGGTGAGGACTATGAGGGTAACAGCCAGGAACAGCCTCAGAATCAGTCTACTCCCTTAGCTAACTCCCAGCTGCAGAGTTTAATGAGGATCACTGGGAAACATAGGCAGAAGCTGCAGGCTGCCCCTCCCCCTCTTAGAACAGGTCGTGGCCGCCTCAATGCTCTTGAGGCTACACTGAGGAGGAAGCAGTTAGAAACATAGAAACATAGAAAGATGACGGCAGATAAGGGCCATATAGCCCATCAAGTCTGCCCACACTATTTACCCACCCTCTTAAGTCTTCTGACCCCTTAAGTATAATTGTAATTATACTGTCACTCTACTGACCCGCTCATTCAAGTCCTAGTGACCCTATCCCTTGGCATGACCCCGTAGGGATCCCACATGGGTATCCCATTTGTTCTTGAAGTCTGGGATGCTGCGTGCCTCGACCACCTGCACTGGAAGCTTGTTCCAATGCTCGATCACTCTCTCCGTGAAGAAGTACTTCCTTGCGTCTCCACGAAACTTCCCTCCCCTGAGTTTGAGCGGATGTCCTCTTGTGGTCGAGGGTCCCCTGAGAAGAAAGATATCCTCTTCCACCTCGACCCGTCCCGTGATGTACTTAAATGTCTCAATCATGTCTCCCCTCTCCCTACGCTCTTCAAGAGTGTAGAGCTGCAATTTGCTCAGTCTTTCCTCGTACGGGAGACCCTTTAGCCCCGAGACCATCCTGGTGGCCATCCGCTGAACCGACTCAATTCTGAGCACATCCTTACGGTAATGTGGCCTCCAGAATTGCACACAGTACTCCAGATGAGGTCTCACCATGGATCTGTACAATGGCATCATGACTTCAGGTTTCCTGTTGACGAAGCTTCTCTTGATACAACCTATCATCTGCCGTGCTTTAGATGAAGCCTTCTCCACTTGAGTGGCTGCTTTCATGTCAGCACTGATGATTACTCCTAAGTCTCGTTCTGCCGTAGTCCTGGTTAAAGTTTCTCCATTCAGGGTGTAAGTTCTGCAAGGATTTCCGTTACCGGGGCCAGCCCAGGAAGGAGGCTTTCAGGATTGCTCTCCTGAACCTCATCACTATCAGGACGTTGAGATGGTGGATCCAGCCCCTGTCCCTGAGGCCAACCAGCTAGCTGAACCAGAACCCATGGACTGTCTAGAAACTGCCATGAATACTAAGGCTTGCCCTATGGAAGAGAGCTAAGTACCTTTGCTGGTTTTCTTTTCCTTTTTTGTATGCTCATGCTAGCAAACTTTTGGCTTCTCTCTGGGGAACCTGTTTGCACCTGTGAGCAGTAAGGGAGCAGTGCTGAGCTCCTTGAAAGGTGCCTGGAGCTGGAAACCCTTTTGTTAGGTTTAATTGTGCTGGACTGTTTAATTTATGTTTTTGTTTTTGAAAGCAAGAAAAGCTACAATTGTGATTGTGTACCTGGGAGGTAGTTTGGGGGAGAATCCACTTAAGATCCTTGGTTGGGATTGTGGGGCCATTTGTGGCATTCTGTTTCTTACAGAGTATAATTAGTGGATTCGGCTACTCCCCTCCCCCACCAACTACTGTTAAGTTGGTTGGGACCAAGCCAGCTTCAATCTAGGCTTGGACACAGCACTGGCTTTATTTATAAAGGAAGTGTGACAATTTGTTGCTGCCTGTTTGGCAAAGGCAGAACGATTAAGACTGCACTCGGTTACTTACCTGAGACACCGGCAAGAAAGGTGTGAGTTGTTTATGTTTGCAACTCAATTTTACTTTTTACTGTTTTCTTATGTTTATGGAGAGAATGGACTGAACCCTGTTCAGGATTGATAACCACAATAAAGTGGAGCTTTATTTTCACTTGAAATTGACTGTTCTGGATTTGTTTTGCTTCTTTATTGAACTGAGGAACCAGCAGGGCTTCCAGCTTTCTCTGGAAGCACGTAGGACGCAGGCTGTTCTGAGCGCTGACCGGAGCCAAGCATAATCACGGGCACCGGCAACGCCACAGTAGCCACCCCATTTCTGAATCGGAGGCAAGTACTCACATTGCAGACAAAACTGTAGAGGGCAAACTAACTCAAACGGGAAAATCCCCATGGAGACCGGGCAAACTCAGTGTATGGAGGGCTATGTACGTCAATGCCCACAGTTTAGGCAATAAAATCCTGGAATTAGAAATGGAAATGAGGAATGCCGACCTAGATATAGTGGCAATATCTGAAACCCGGTTCACAGATTCCCATGGGTGGGATATGGCTATACCAGGATATAACTTGCTCTGTCGAGACAGAGAAGGCAAAACTGGAGGAGGGGTAGCACTATACATCCAAGAGGACATCAGTTACCAAACTCACAGGGATCAACTATACCGGGGAATCCCTCTGGGTGAACCTGGCCAGGGGAAATGACAAATGCCTGTATCTTGGTGTGGTATATAGACCTCAAGACAACAGGATGACATAGACAAAAAATTGATCGAAGACATCGAGACCATCACTCTGCGTGGAGACACTGTACTGTTGGGAGACTTCAATATACCTGATGTTGACTGGAACAAACTTTCCGCTACAACCAGCGGCTGCAGAAGGCTACTAACTTCCATAAGGGGAGCACGACTCAAACAGATGATATTGGAGCCTACTATAGATCAGGTGATACTGGACCTGGTGCTCACCAACGGAGACAGTGTCACAGAAGTTTCGGTGGGTGATGCGTTGGCATCCAGTGACCACAACATGGTGTGGTTTCATCTCAGGAAGGGTTTCACTAAGTCAAGCACTTCCACAAAGGTCCTTAACTTTAAGGGCACTAACTTCAAGAGCATGGGAGATTTTGTCTATGAGGCACTGCAAAAACAGGACACAACAGATAGTGTGAAGGTACTGTGGTCAGCTCTGAAATCTACCCTACAGGAAGCAACCAACCTCTATATTAAGACAGTGAGCAAACGACGGAGAAATAATAAACCCCAATAGTTCTCTGCGGAGATCTCGGAACTCGTAAAACAGAAGAAGAGAGCATTTGTAGCCTACAAACAATCACAACGACTGGAAGCTAAAGAAGCCTATCTGGTGAAATCCAGAAATGTTAAAACAGCAGTCAAAAATGCCAAACTCCGGATGGAAGAAAATCTAGCTAAGAATATTAAAAAAGGGGATAAATCCTTTTTCAGGTATGTTAGTGACAGAAAAAGGAACACAGACGGGATAGTGCGCCTAAGGAAACCCGACGGTAACTATGTAGAATCGGACTCCAATAAAGCTGAACTACTCAATAAATACTTCTGCTCAGTCTTTACCTGTGAGGTGCTTGGATCCGGTCCACAGCTGCAGACAAGGGAGAGCTCAGAAGACCTGTTCCTGAACTTTGAATTTACCGCCGGCAGCGTCTACCAAGAACTATCAAAGCTCAAAGTGAACAAAGCCATGGGACTGGATAAACTGCACCCCAGAGTGCTTAGGGAATTGAGAGATGTCCAGGCGGAGCCGTTAGCTGCGCTCTTCAATCTTTCCCTAAGCACGGGAAGAGTCCCATTGGACTGGAAAACAGCTAATGTCATTCCACTTCACAAAAAGGGATGCAAGTCGGAGACTGCAAATTACAGACTGGTAAGTCTCACATCATTAGTGTGTAAACTTATGGAAACGGTGATTAATCACAAATTAGATACGATCCTGAGCGACGAGAGGCTGAGGGATCCCCTCCAGCATGGATTTACAAAGGGAAGGTCCTGCCAATCCAATCTAATCAGCTTCTTTGATTTGGTAACAAAAAAGCTAGATATGGGAGAGTCCCTGGATGTCGTGTATTTGGACTTCAGTAAGGCTTTTGATAGTGTCCCATACTGCAGGTTATTGAACAAGATGAATTCATTGGGACTAGGAGAAACATTGACTGCATGGGTTAAAGACTGGCTCAGTGGCAGACTCCAGAGGGTGGTGGTCAATGGTACTCCCTCTGAAACATCGGAAGTGATCAGTGGAGTGCCGCAGGGCTCAGTCTTCGGTCCAATCCTATTTAACATCTTTGTACGGGACCTGCCTCAGGGACTTCGAGGTAAAATTGCATTATTTGCCGATGACGCTAAACTGTGCAACATAGTGGGCACAATGGTCCGCAACTTGGCAACTGAGTTTTAATGCCAAAAAGTGTAAGGTTATGCACCTTGGCAGTGGAAATCCACGCAGAACTTACACCCTGAATGGTGAGACCTTAGCAAGAACTGTCGCAGAACGGAACCTAGGAGTAATCATCAATGAAGATATGAAGACTGCCAATCAAGTAGAGAAAGCATAATCCAAGGCTAGACAAATGCTGGGTTGCATCCGTAGAAGATTTGTTAGCCGGAAGCCCGAAGTTATAATGCTATTGTACAGGTCCATGGTGAGACCTCATCTGGAATATTGTGTTCAGTTTTGGAGGCCACATTATCAAAAGGATATGCTGAGAATGGAGTCGGTTCAGCGAATGGCCACTAGGATGGTCTCAGGCCTCAAGGATCTCCCATATAAAGAACGTCTAGGTAAGTTGCAGCTATACTCTCTCGAGGAACGCAGAGAGAGGGGAGACATGATTGAGACGTTCAAATATGTTACTGGCTGTACTGAGGTAGAAGACGACATCTTTTTCCTTACAGGACCTACGGCAACAAGAGGGCATCCGTTAAAAGTCAAGGGTGGGAGATTTCATGGTGATACTAGGAAGTATTTCTTTACCGAAAGGGTGGTTGATCGTTGGAATAATCTTCCACTTCAGGTAATTGAGGCCAGCAATGTGCTCGATTTTAAGAAAAAATGGAATAAGCATGTGGGTTCACTTCGAGGAAGTGCTTAGGGAGGAGGGTTCTTAGAGTGGGCAGACTTGTTGGGCCGATGGCCCTTTTCTGCCGTCTTATTCTATGTTTCTATACTTAACTATCAAATTTCCCTCTGGCCTGATTCACTTATCTATCCTGCGATCCGCTTGGAATCCTTGCATGCAAATGAGGTGAAACACATGCAAATTGGACAGCGACCCGATTCACTACACCAATTTTCCAATCCAAATGGGCTGGCCGATCACCTGAAGAAGCAACTGCTGGGGACCAGTCGAAAATATCTTTCAGATTGGAAGCCTTGCTCTCTGCCCTGCAATCTCTCCTGCCTGCTCGCCACGAATGCTGCCCTGCTATCTCTGCTGCTCGCCCTCATGCTGCCCTGCTCTGCCTCTATCTTCCCCTGTATAGCCGTTCTCCTGCCCTTCCCCGCCTAGTGAGATCGTGGTTTTAACCCACGGGTTTAAAGCAGGTTAAAACCATGGGCTCCATTTATCTTTTTGTGAGGGTGGCAGCTGGCAAAAGCGGGACCAGCTTTTAGGAGGCAAGCGGGTTGGGGTCAGTGAAGGTGGCGGCATTTCCCCGAAGTCAAAAGTTAAAAAAAGAAAAAAAATGATCGCTGCTCCTATGGTCTGCGCATGCGTGTGCCGTGCAGGCAGATGAGGGCGTTCCTCCAATCGCCCTCATCTGCATGTTTAAGTTTACTGAATCAGTCGGACCTGCCGGGATCGGGACCCGATAGGGCAGGTTAGTGAATCCAGTCCTTAGTGCCTTTCATCTAGCTGCCCCCTATGCCTTGTTTAAAAGCAGCCTGAAAAGCACCTTTTTGATATAGCTTTCAATCCTTAACCCTACTCCTCTGCCCTCCAACCCAGCCAGCTGATTAACCATTTCCTCTTAACTGTATCCATGACATCCTGTTTGTCTGTCTTGCCTGTTTAGATTGCAAGTTATTTCGAGCAGGGACTGTTTTCTTACTCTTTGTGACTCTGTACAGTGCTGTGTGCATCTGGTAGCACTATAGAAATATTTTTTTTTAGTATAATATTTCTTTATTAGGCAAAACCAATAGCAAACAAACAAGAAAAAACAAGAACATTCCATCAGAACAAGGACACCCACCCATCCAAGGCAAGCGATTAAGACAAATCAAAAATACAGCAAAATACAGAGTACAAGAAGTCAGTGTATACCTAATACAATAGTTTATAACCCCCAACAAACCTATCCCCAAAGAGAAACAGATCAACCATACAACAAAAGAGAAGTGTAAAACCCAGGAATCCAACCCCCCCCTACCCAAACCTGTGTGGTAGCCAGAAGAACTAAGAAAGCACAGAAGACAAGATATGATTGCTCTCCAAAAGGGAAAAAGTAAACAGGCAGTAGTATGCAGAGCCCCCTGAAAGATGCAGAGGAGAGAAAAGAAAAGCAGAAAGTACAGAAGGAAGAAAACCCCTGCAATAGGTGGGTATGTACAGAAAACCCAGTGCCCAATCCACTTCAGTGTCCCAAGAACTCAAGAATTTAACAGAAGACTCCTCGCCAGAGACAGCCAGTACACTTCCCAGATATCCTGAAATTTGGTCCAAAGGCTCTCCACCTGCACCCCTGCTGCTCGGCATTCCAAGAGGGCCAAGTCATAAAGGAACAACTTCCACTGGGAGAAGGAAGGAGCAGTAGGTGCCCTCCAAGAAACCAAAATGACTTTCTTGGCCAAAAGGAGAGCCTTGTAAACCAGCAACCTATGCCCAGTAGAGCAGGAACTAAGATCACCTCCATCATAAAAAAAGAGCAAGAGTCGGGGTACAAACAGACAACGAAGGACACAGGGAAGACAGAAAAGCCCACACTTGTGCCCAAAAAACCTGCACCAATGGACACACCCAAAACATGTGGCCTAGGGTAGCATGGCTCAGAGGGCACTTAGGGCAGTGTGCATGTGGCGTGATGAGGCCCTGCTGTTAGGGGCCACGCAATGAGAGACCTCACACTCTATATACTGTTCTTAAACAATAAGTATATTTATTAAAACAATAAGTATATTTATTAATCAATAACAGCTTACAAGAATAAATCTTTCAGCATATGAAGTAACAGAGTGTATGATCACAGGCCTGTGATCCAATCTGTTCTAAATATGGCCTCTAAAAGGCTGTCTTTTATACATTTCTAGATGGCCAACACCACGTTGGTCTATACCACATGATTAGTTTTTATTGGTTATTTCTTTCACATCATTACACTTGTTAATTCACTAATTGGTTTATAATATTTGTGTCATGTTATACGTGCGTCCTGTTTACCAGAAAATCTATCTTTTTCCGTATATGCCGTTTTAATTATCACTGTCAGCAATTTCAAGCCATCAGCCAGTAAAAGCCTGTTTGTCACATGATATTCTTGCAAAATAATGTACTTTTATATTCTATTCTTGATCAGGATGCTGATCAGGATGTGTCTTAATCCTTTTATGATATCATAGCAGATGTGGTGCTTGCTTGTCATGTAAAGGGGCGAGTTTCGCTTGCTCTGCTTATCATGAGTTTCGCTTATCTCAGCAGGTTATTTTCCAAATACTGTATAACAGCTGATCATTATAGTCAGAATGTTTTGTGAATCATTTTTAGGCCTTTAATACAATGGTTCACTTATAGCAGAGGTTGGGTCAGGGTAGTTCTTCCATTTTCTTCACCTTTAGTTCTATCTAAAGGGCTTTTTTCGCTTCACCTGTATCAGTACAAGGACTTACTGTTCTTCCCCCTCCTCTCAGGCGTAAAGCCAGTGCAATGTGCTCTCCACAGGGAAATAAATGCTCTATGCAAGAACTTATATTCCTGCTCCCTATGGAGCATACTGTGAGAAACAGTACGTAAAAGAACAAAACATTGAGAAAGTATCTGAGGCATAACAGAGCACTTCAAATCAATGCTCCATGCCCCAGCCAGCAAGTCAGCCCGCTCAGCAGAGGGCAGTGACTGCAAAGCAGTGACTGCAAAGCAGTGACAAAGAAACGAAGACAAGGAGCGTGGTCATCCCACAAAGCCAAGCTCTGACCCAAACTCTGTGCTATCAAAGAATGTAAATGGACCCCATCTAGGCTGAGAATATAATACCAAAGCTGTAGGTACCCGTAGGCATCCACCTGATCGAGCGTGTAGAGAGACGCCAGCTCAGCAGCAGAGAGGAGAGTCCCAAGTTCAGTAAGGATATCCCCCACCCTACGAATCCCATGTGTGTGCCAAAGCTGGAAGGTCTGATTATCACTCCCCACACTAAAATGTAGATTCCCCACGAGAGGTAACTTAGGAGAAATACAAAAATTGGGATGCAAGTGTTTACAAAGCATTTTCTATATAATCCCTCATGTAAGACCAAAGAACATGACTCCGCTGAGGATACGACAACAGAGCAGAGGGAGCATGTAACAAAAACAACCCAGAAACAGAGGACAAAAAAGTCCTTCTCCACAGAAAAAATCAGAAAAGAGGAACTCTCAAGACACTAGTCCCTAACCTGCCGCATATCACAGGCCAAATTATAAGCTCGGAGATCTAATAAGCCAAATCTCCCCTGGGCCTCAAGTAACATCAAAACTCAAAGGGGCAATCGAGGCCTCCTCCCACGCCACAGGAAAACCCACAAGACACGATGACCTCCAATGGGGAGAGGGAGAGTTAGGTTGACTGAAATTATGCTCTTGAGTAGTCTGTCAAAAAGGCTGATTTAACTTGGGAGTAGCAGACGGCTAAGATTTTTGAGGACGCTGCTGTTGGTGTTTTTTCTGCTGCGGCCTGGAAGGAGGCAGAGGTTTTAGTGTATAACGCCTTTGATAAGAAGAGGGTTTGAAAAGTTTAGCAGTAGAGGACTTAGGCTTAGGTCAAAGTAAAGAATTGAAAGACTTCTCATGTGCTGAGAGTTTTTTAGTTGCATTCTCAACAGTGTCGCAAAAAATTAATCTCTCCAAGACAAGGAATGTTGGCTAAGCAATCCTGGAGATTAACATCCATGTCCGCTATTCTAAGCCATGCCAGCCTTCTCATGGCCATAGAGATTGCAGAAACTCAAGAAGACAGCTCAAAAGCATCATATGAAGAATGTACCATATGCTATCTGAGCTGAGTGAGAGTATGAAACATATGTTGAAACTCAGACTTTTGATGAGATAAGGTTTTACCCAATATTTGAGATAACATGTAAAATAGAAATTGTAGTTAATGACCCTATTGGCCAGCATGGCATTTTGGTAGAGACATCTACCAAATCTATCCATAGATCAACCTCTCTCTGGAGGAACTGTGGCATAGACTTTAGAGGAGCAGATTTCTTGAGTGGATTCAACCACAAGAGGTTGATATGAAAGTTGAGATTTATGAAAACCAGGAATGGGAATGATTTTGTATTGAGAAAGATTTTGTATTGAGAAAGAGTTGTACGGGTCAGCTGAAATATCTAGGCAGCTGACCCGTACAACTCTTTCTCCTCTATAACTGATCCCTTGAGCTGTTAATCACTAACTTCCACCCTGTTAAGTTCATTCTATTTGTACCATCTTTTAATTTTTGTAAACCGCATAGAACTTCACAGTCCTGCGGTATATAAACTGTTGTTATTATTATTATTCCTAGGAGTTGCGCGGGGACAGAAATCCCACCCGTCCCCACCCGTCCCCGCCAAAGTCCCACCCGTCCCCACCCGTCCCCGTGAGGAATCCCTCCGTCCCCACCCGTCCCCGTGAGGAATCCCTCCGTCCCCACCCGTCCCCGCGAGGAATCCCCTCCGTCCCCACCCGTCCCCGTGAGGAATCCCCTCCGTCCCCGCCCGTCCATATAAACTTCAGAAATAGTTATTTCATTTAATTATGCTACTGAATTAAAGGCTCTGGTAGAAACCCATTTACAAATAAGCAAAAAGACTGTATTAATTTGAAAATATTAATTGGGAAGAATACATACTTTGCAAATGGGTTTCTACCAGAGCCTCTAATGTTTATAAATTTTTATCAACACAACTAATATACTACTTTATCCTGAAGCAAAATAAAAAAAAAGAAATATAATTCTTTTCCTACCTTTGTTGCCTGGTTTCTGCTTTCCTCATGTTCTCATTTAATTCCTTCCATCCACTGTCTCTCTTCCTTCTGCATCTTCCATTTGCTCTGTTACTGTGCCTCTCCCTTTCTTCCCCCTTCCAAATTGGTCTGGCACCCATCTTCTTCTCTCCGCTCCCCCCTAGTCTGGCATCTGTCTTCTTCCCTGCCAGTGTCTTCTCCCTACTCTCTCTTCCCCATTTCCTTTCAGCGTCCTTCTCCCCCCCATCTTCCCCATGTCCTGTCAGCGTCCTTCTCCCCCCTCTGTCTTCCACATGTGCTTTCAGTGTCCTTCTCCCCCCTCTGCTTCCCCATGTCCTTTCAGCGTCCTTCTCCCTCTCTGTCTTCCCCATGGCCTTTCAGCGTCCTTCTCCACCCACCCCCCCGTCTTCCCCATGTCCTTTCAGCGTCCTTCTCCACCCCTTTGTCTTCCCCATGTGCTTTCAGCATCCTTCTCCCCCCTCTGTCTTCCACAAGTGCTTTCAGATTCCTTCACCCCCCCCCGCCCTTCCCATGGCCTTTCAGCGTCCTTCTCCCCCCCTTTGTCTTCCCCATGTCCTTTCAGCGTCCTTCTCCACCCCTTTGTCTTCCCCATGTGCTTTCAGCATCCTTCTCCCCCCTCTGTCTTCCACAAGTGCTTTCAGATTCCTTCACCCCCCCCGCCCTTCCCATGGCCTTTCAGCGTCCTTCTCCACCCCTTTGTATTCCCCATGTGCTTTCAGCGTCCTTCTCCCTCCTCTGTCTTCAAGTGCTTTCAGAGTCCTTCCCCCCCTCCTACCGTCTTCCCCATGGCCTTTCAGCGTCCTTCTCCCCACTCCTTCTCTACCGCCCCGGGTGCAGTACAGCCGGCCAGGTCCCCTTACTTTTGTGGCACTTCCCCGACCGACTGACAACAGCCCCGGTCCGACAAACCTCCCTGCCCTTAACTGCGAATCTAAATTACCTTATTACAGCTGCTGTAAGAAGATAATTTAGATTCGCGGCTACAGGGCAGGGAGGATTGTCGGACCGGGGCTGTTGTCGGTCGGTCGGGGAAGTGCCACAAAAGTAAGGGGACCTGGCCGGCTGTGCTGCAACCGGGGCGGGGTGTGGCGGGGCGGACCGCCCCCTCCCTTGGTAGCCACTCGAACCGCGAGGCTACTCTCCTCCTTACCTGCACTGCCTGCAGCACAGAGCCAAACGGAAGTCTTCCCGACGTCAGCGCTGACGTCGGAGGGAGGGAGGGCTTTGTTTAAGCCCTCCCTCCCCTCCGACGTCAGCGCTGACGTCGGGAAGACTTCCGTTCGGCTCTGTGCTGCAAGCAGAGAAGGTAGGGAGAAGAGCCGCGCGACTGAGTACATCCAGCTTTGTTTAAGCCCTCCCTCCCCTCCGACGTCAGCGCTGACGCAGGAAGACTTCCGTTCGGCTCTGTGCTGCAAGCAGAGAAGGTAGGGAGAAGAGCCGCGCGACTGAGTACATCCAGCTTTGTTTAAGCCCTCCCTCCCCTCCGACGTCAGCGCTGACGTCGGGAAGACTTCCGTTCGGCTCTGTGCTGCAAGCAGAGAAGGTAGGGAGAAGAGCTGCGCGACTGAGTACATCCAGCCCCGCAGGAACCCCCGCGACCCTCGGAGGCGTCCCCACGGGATCCCCGCGACCTTAGGGGGCGTCCCCACGGGATCCCCGCGACCCTAGGGGCGTCCCCACGGGATCCCCGTGACCCAAAGGGGGAACCCGCGGGTCCCGCGGGATTCCCGTCGTCCCCATTCCCGTGCAGCTCTCTAGCCGGTACTGAATAAGGAGACTCCCAATTCTTTCAGAGTGTTTCCTTTAGGATGCCATGTAAAGGAAGTTTAATAAGCTCCTTAGGAGGATGTTTGTAGTCCATAGTCTCTACAAATTCCTCCGAATACTTGGAATCTGCTTCCAACTTAACAGTCATGTCTATACTCATTTGTCTGATAAAGCGAGTAAAGGAGAACGGCTCAGAAGGAGATGGCTCTCTGTGAGAAGTGGCACGAAGAGAATGCTTTGCAGGAGCATCGTAAGCCTCTGTAGCAGAAGAAGAGACATCAAGACTAGAATATAACAGTAACATAGTAGATGATGGCAGATAGACCCGAATGGTCCATCTAGTCTGCCCAACCTGATTCAATCTAAAAATCTGTTGGCTATTTCTGGGCGAGGATATAAAGCTCTGCCTGGTACTGTTCTTAGGTTCCAACTACTGAAGTTTCCATCAAAGCTCACTCCAGTCCATCTACACCCTCCCAGCCATTGAAGCCATCCCCAGCCCATCCTCCCCCATAAGGCTATATACAGACACAGACCGTGCAAGTCTGCCCAGTACTGGCCTTAGTTAAGAACATAAGAATTGCCGCTGCTGGGTCAGACCAGTGGTGCATTGTGCACAACAGTCCGCCTTGTTGCACTGTTTTTTCGCCTTTAGAGCTTCAGACACTATCACTCCAAAGGTTCCTCTCCCCATCCGTTCATATCAGCCTCTCCCCTCCCAGCATATAACAGCACCTTCCGATTATTAATCCCCAAATGCATTACTCTGCATTGAATTTTAGTTGACAGATTTTAGACCATTCCTCTAACTTTTGTAGATCCTTTTTCATGTTTTCCACTCCCTACTCGGTATCTACTCTGTTACAAATCTTGGTATCAAGATGAAGGTCCAAATCCACAGGAACTGAAGGCGAATGGTACTGGCACTTGGCTCGGTAGGCAAGAGACTTCTTGCGCTTGTCTGATCGCTTGGGAGAAATGTGTCTTGACTTGGAAGAGTATTTGCAGATTTACTTCAATGCAACCTTGGAGAAGAATGACGCTTCTGAGGCTGATGCCTCGGAGAAGGAGAACGGTGCCTTGAAGAGCGATGCCTCGGAGAAGAACGGTGCCTTGAAGAGTGATACCTTGATGCATGACTCGATGATGATCAGTACCGAGAATGATGTGGTACCGATGAAGCAGTGGCGATATCTGCATCTTGCATAAAGCGACACTTAGGCTGGGCCGGTACCGAAGGAGCCGACATGGGGGTAACCAGTTGGAACATGTCCCCAAATTTCAATTGAATAAAGCATCAAGCTTCTCTTTAAAAGCTTGCACTGATACCTGTGGTTTGTATACCGGTATCAATGGTATACAAACCACACTCGAGAGAGGATGACATGGAAGAAGATGGACCCCTTACAGTCGAAGTGAGCAGCATCAATGGTTTCTGTTTGGCCAGTGCGACTAGACTTGATACCTTAGAGGCCTAAGACACCGTCTTGGAAGCTGGTGACTTCTTAGCTGGCTTACCTGACGGAGCTATGGTCTGCGACACCGACATGGAAGCAGGTACTTCAGACGATGGTGATGCCTTTGTCGTCGTTGGCTTGGACAGTGAAGATGGTACCTGACAGCTCTCCATGGTACTGAAAAGCAGTTACTTACCGTAACAGTTGTTATCTAGGGACAGCAGGCAGATATTCTCAACAGGTGGGTGATGTCACCGACGGAGCCCCGAAGCAGACAGCCTCGTAAGCAGACTTGCTTGAAGATCTTTTAAGAGCTTACGAGTGCTGCATCGCGCATGCGCGAGTGCCTTCCTGCCCGAGTTAGGGCGTGTGCCTCCTGTGAGGTACCTCAGTTCAGATAACTAGCTAAGAAGCCAACCAGGGGAGGTGGGTGGATTTTGAGAATATCTGCCTGCTGTAACAACTGTTACGGTAAGTATCTGTGCTTTATCCCAGGACAAGCAGGCAGCATATTCTCAACAGGTGGGTGACCTCCAAGCTAAGCATAATGGGATGGAGGAAGTGTTGGCAAATTAAGAAAGCAAATTTTTTAAAACGGACTGGCCAAAATGGCCGTCCCTTCTGGAGAAAGTATCCAGACAATAATGAGAGGTGAAAGTAAGAACCGAGGACCAAGTGGCAGCCTTGCAGATTTCCCTCAATATAAGTTGATCTGAGGAAAGCTACAGACGCCACCATTGCTCTAACTTTGTGGCCCGTGACTCGACCCTGCAGAGGGAGACCAGCCTGAGTATAGCAGAAGAAGATACAAGCAGCCATCCAGTTGGATATGGTTTGCTCCTAGACAGGATGTCCCAACTTATTTGGATCGGAGATGAAAAGTTGTGGAGCTGTTCTGTGAGTGCGTTGCAAGTAGAAGCTAAGGCACGTTTACAGTCCAAAGTATGAAGCGCAATTTCTTCAGGGTGAGAATGAGGCTTTGGAAAAAATACTGGAAGGACAATAGATTTATTAATATGAAATTCTGTGACAACTTTAGGCAAGAATTTTGGATGAGTGCCACCTTGTCATGGTGGAAAACTGTGAAAGGTGGTTCTGCAACCAAGGCTTGTAACTCACTGACTCTTCGAGCAGATGTGAGAGCAATGAGAAAGACGACTTTCCAAGTGAGATACTTGAGATGAGCCGTACCAATTGGTTCAAATGGAAGCTTCATCAATTGAGCCAGGATGACATTGAGAGATCCCAGACCACTGGAGGTGGTTTGAGTGGTGGGTTAACATTAAAAAGTCCTTTCATGAAGCGGGAAACTACAGGATGTTCAGTCAGAGGTTTCCCCTCAAGAGGCTGATAGAAAGCATTAATCGCACTAAGATGTACTCGGATAGATGTAGACTTAAGGCCCGAGTGTGATAAGTGAAGTAAATAATCCAAAACTGAAGACAAGGAGGTAGATATTGGCTCCATGTTTCGAGTAGTACACCAAGCAGAAAATCTAGTCCATTTCTGATTGTAACACTGCCTAGTGGACGGCTTTCTAGAAGCCTCTAAAATATCCTGTACAGACTGAGAAAACTGTAGAGAGGCAGTTAGGTTGAAAGGTACCAAGTTGTTAAGTGTAGAGACTGCAGGATGGGATGAAGTAAAGACCCCTGACTCTGTGTAAGCAGAGGGGAAAAAACTGGTAGAAGCAGAGGCTCCCTGGTGCTGAGTTGAAGTAGAAGGGAGTACCACGGTTGTCTGGACCACCGAGAAGCTTTCAGAATCATGGTGGCATGTTCTGTCTTGAGTTTTACAAGAGTCTTGAGAATCAGAGGGAATGGAGGGAAGGCATAGAGAAATCGGTCTGTCCATTCCAGAAGGAACGCATCTGCCTCAAGGCGATGAGGAGAATATATTTTGGAGCAGAACTGAGGCAGCTTGTTGTTGAGGGGAGGCGCAAAGAGGAGTCCCCCACTGAGCAAACACCTGACGTAGAGGTAAGGAGTCAAGTGTCCATTCGTGAGGTTGCAGAAGACGACTCAATTTGTCTGCAAGACAGTTGTGCTGACCTTGAATGTAGACACCTCTGAGAAAGATGTTGTGATGAATTGCCCAATCCCATAGCTTCAGAGCTTCCTGACAAAGGGAGTGAGATCCCGTGCCTCCCTGTTTGTTAACATAGTACATGGCGACTTGGTTGTCCGTCCGGACAAGAACTACTTTGTCGTGAAGATGATGTTGAAAAGCTTTGAGAGCACTAAAAATCGCTCTGAGTTCCAACAGATTGATGTGACAAGAGACGGTCTGCGGGGGACCAATGACATTGAGTACAGAGATGTCGAGAAGGGCTCCGCATGCATAGGTTGACGAGTCTGTTGTAAGAACCTTCTGATGAGGAAGAGCATGGAAAAGCAAACATCTGGAAAGATTGGAAGAGAGCATCCACCAGCGGAGAGATTGTCTCAACAAAATAGTTACTGTGATGTGTTGAGATAGTGGGTTGGTGGCTTGTTGCCACTGAGATGCCAGAGTACACTGAGGTATTCGAAGGTGAAGTCTGGCAAAAGGAGTCACGTGAACTGTAGAGGCCATGTGACTGAGTAGAATCATCATGTGTCTCGCTGAAATTGATGTGAGAGGAAACACTTGTTAGCAAAGGCGAATGAGGGCTTCTTGGCGTGGTTGAGGAAGGAACGCTCTGAGCCGAACAGTGTCCAGAATGGCCCCAATGAACTGAAGAGTTTGAGAGGGGTGC
Source organism: Geotrypetes seraphini (assembly GCF_902459505.1). NCBI lineage: Eukaryota > Metazoa > Chordata > Amphibia > Gymnophiona > Dermophiidae > Geotrypetes > Geotrypetes seraphini. Next base: position 146,749,557 of record NC_047084.1, read on the forward strand.
AACTGGGATTTTGGAAAATTGATTTTGAACCCCAGACATTGGAGGAACATAATAGTCTGTCGGGCCGCTGCAATAACCCCCTGTTGAGACGGGGCTTTGATGAGCCAGTCATCCAGGTATGGAAAAACTTGAAAACCCTGGGTACAGACGGCTGCAGCCACCACCACCAGACACTTTGTGAAAACTCTGGGGGATGAGGTGAGTCCGAAAGGAAGAACTCGGTATTGAAGATTCCCCACCTGTGAGAGGCTGCATGGACTGGGATATGAGACTAAGCCTCTGAGATCCAGAGAGCATAACCAATCCCCCTGATCCATCAGGGGATACAAAGTTGGTAAAGAAAGCATCCGAAACTTCTTTGACTATAAATTTGTTGAGGGCTCTGAGGTCCAGAATGGGTGGCAAATCCCCCGTCTTCTTTGGGACTAGAAAATAACAGGAGTAAAATCTCGTGTCCCGTTGGTTCAAAGGAACTTCCTCGACCGCTCAAAGGCGAAAAAGAGCCTGAGCTTCCTGAAGAAGAAGGGGAAGCTGCAACGAACTGGAAGGAAACTCTTGGAGGGAGATCTGGAGGTACTTGAAGAAAATGAAGTGAGTATCCCTCCCTGAGGATGTTGAGAACGATAAAAATGGTGAAGTCGACCTCCAATGGGCAGAAAAGAAGTCTGATGGAGGGAGATTGGTATGCTCAGACTGAGAATGTCAAAAAGACTGAAACGGTTTAGCCACAGCAGGAGTCTGAGGTTTCTGCTGCCTTTGCTGCTGCGGACGTCTAGGCGGAGGCCTGGAGAAAGCTGGCGTTGTTTTTTTGAGGATAACGACGTGGTGGAGGCTTGTAAGGCTGAGCAGGAGGAATCTTAGGCTTCGGCCGAATCAAGGAGGCAAAGGAGCACTCATGTTCAGAGAGATGCTTTGTAGCAGCCTCGATGGAATAATCAAAAAGTTCAGTCCCTTGGCAAGGTAAGTTGGCTAGACGATCCTGTAAATTAGGGTCCATGTCCATAATGCGGAGCCTAGCGAGGCGACACATAGCCACCGCAAAGGCAGAAACTCTGGTTGAGAGCTCAAAGGCATCGTACGTGGCTTGCAGCATGAAGAGTCGTAGCTGTGACAGAGTACGAATAATTTGTTTGAACTCAGGAAGACACTGCTCCTCAAAAGCCGGGAAAAACTTTAGGCATTATTTTGAGGAAGTGATTAAAATAAGCAGTGAAAATGCAATTGTAGTTGAGAATTCTATTGGCCATCATGGAATTCTGATATAGCCTGCGGCCAAACTTGTCCATGGTACGGCCCTTCCTGCCTGGAGGGACCACAGCATAGAGCTTAGATGGTTGAGCTTTCTTTAAGGAAGATTCCACAACTAAGGACTGGTGAGATAATTGGGATTTCTCAAACCCCTTACAAGGGACAGTGCGATACCTGAACTCCAGTTTAGAAGGTATAGCTGTAATAGAGTAAGGAGTTTCCATTTTCTGAAGGAAAGTTTGTTTTAAGACAGGAGTCATGGGAAGCCTCAATGTCTCCTTGGGTAGATGAGGTAACTCCATGTCGGCAAAGTACTCAGGAGTGTACGTAGTCAGAGTAGAGATCCAGCTGAAGAGCTTTCCCCATGTCAAAGACAAATCTCGCAAATGACGTAGACTTGGAGGTAGACGATTCCTCATGAGAAGAAGAGTGAGACCTAGGAGCCGCAGAATAGGATGGAGAAGCCTCTCTGGAATACTGAGAAGGAGGCTCAGAGTCCAGGACCATGGTCACTGAGGAAGCTCCGCTACCTGTGATAGGAGGAGTCAGAGAGTAAACTGGGTAGATCCCTCCTCTCCAAAATCACCGGCCTCTGGAACGACCTCACTGTCCCGCTGCGGAACCTGGACTCCCTCCAACTATTCCGAAAACAACTGAAAACCACCTGGCTTTTCTCTAGCATATAATAATCTCTTCTCCTGATTACATCCCCTCTTTTTATGCTTTGTAAACTCTTTCTCTTCTCTCTTCCCATATTTTTTAAACTCTGTAAACCGTGTCGAGCTCCACTTCAGTGGAGAAGATGCGGTATATAAACCTAAGGCTTAGTTTAGTTTAGTTTGCACTTGAGAAGGCTCAATGGTTGAAGTCCCCGGGGTCCAAAAACTAGAGTGAGTCAAGGCAGGAGGAGGCGGTCTTGATATAGGAGTCTTTCGACCTGGACGGGCTCTCGAGGCGAGCAGCAGGTGTAGAAGCTTTGCGAGACTGAGACTTATGTTTAGTTTTTGAAGGAGTCTCGACAGCCTTTGATAAACGAGGCATAGAAGATCAGCACTGGGAGGAAAGCCCTTTTGCTTGAAAGAAGACTCCTGACTCTGCTTGGAATCAAGATGCCTCGAGTGATGCCTCAATCGAGGTTTAGGAGACTCTGTCCCAGGAGGAGGCGAAGAGTCACTGGATGATAAACGACGAGACTTGCGAGGCTTTGCCTTGAGGTGCTTCAACAGGAGGCTCAGGCTGGCTCGTAGGAAGCAGGGTCGAGGTCGGGAGAAGTTGAGCCCATGACCGAGGAAATCTGACGTGGTCAGATAGCTTACAACATGTCCTCGAATATAGGCACCAAAATGAAGGATCAGGTCTCGAAGGTGCAGCAGTGCACTCCAAAGAGGGCGACCTCGAGGATGAGTATTCCCTATGTTTGGAGGCACGCTTAGCTGGAGGTCTCATAGAAGCTGGCAGGACCTTAGGCACGGCCTGGGATGCCTGGAGGCTTCTTAGGAAGAGTACCTGAAGGAGAAACAGGAGATTTACCCGCAGATGAAGACTTAGAAGGGACTGAAGCCGAGGCCTTAGAGGCCGAAGTTGTCGAGGTCGAGGACTTGGTCAAGGCAACCAGGGGTGTCAGGGTCGAGGTCTTGGAAGTCGAGGCTGTCTCCGAAGCCGAGGTCGAGACCCTCTCAGCAGACTGCTCCATAGTGCCAAATAGTTGAAGAATCTTTAGCACAGCGTCTGCGAAGGGCTCTAGGTTGAAGGATTAGCACAGCGCGAACAAGTGTTGGGGCAATGTTCAGGATCCAGGCAAACAATACATCAATGATGAGGGTCGGTGATTGAAATTACCTGCCGCACTGGCTATACTTTTTGAACTCGGTAAGAGGCCGGGACAAAGAAAAGAAAGAGACCGGCGAAAAAATGAGGTTCAGTGGGCCAGGCCTAGGCCCAAGGGCTGCCTAGCCGAAAAAAAAAGGGCAAGAAAAATTTTTTTTAAAAAAATGTTAAGAAAAAGATAGAAGACGCTCGGTCACAGCGACTAAGTAGAAAATAACAAAGCTGCGGTGCGAGAAGGCAACGAAGAGCTACAGAGCTGAAGTGAAGAGGACTTCTTAGCTCCGTGGAAAACGTTGAACTGAGGTACCTCACAGGAGACGCACGTCCTAACTCATGCGGGAAGGCAAACAGCGTGTAAGAATTTAAGAGCAAATGGGATGCCCATGTGAGATCCCTTAGAGGGTTAAACCAAGGGACCTGACACCAGGAGTGGGATTCCTACGATAGTAGACTTGGGGGTGGGTCAGTAGAGTGGCAGACCTGATGGGCTATGGCCCTTATCTGCCGTCATCTTCTATGTTTCTATGATGCAGCACTCGTAAGCTCTTAAAAGATCTTCAAGCAAGTCTGCTTGCGAGGCTGTCCACTGCGGGGCTCCGTTGGTGATGTCACCCACCTGTTGAGAATATGCTGCCTGCTTGTCCTGGGATAAAGTAATCTTTGTTGAATAAGGCTGGCTTTTGATAGATTGCTTCTGCAGCATCCAACAGCGCGTACAAGACTCCATGTGATGGTCGTGACCAAGAAACTGGATGCACCACTTGTGTAGGTCTGTTAACGAAATAGTACACTGGCACCTGCCGCACTTTTCAAAGCCAGTCAACAGATGGGATATGGAAAGGAAAACCGCTTCAGCCAAAGGCGAAAACATGGGCCCCGCATCAGAAAACCAGCCGCAAAAAAGAGAAAAAATAAGTTGTTTAAAAAAAAAAAAAAAAAATTTATGAAAAATGGAAATAAGAAAAATAGAAGAAAAAATTAAAGAAATGTGCGAGCGGGAAGGCTAGAAAAAAACAACAGAATGTTTTTAACATACGACTTCATAACGCTGCGGAAAACTGAGAACCGAGAGAACCACATGTAATAGGATCACAGTGCGGTCAGTCACGAACTTTCTAAAGTTCTTCAAGTGCACAAATATTTTAGCAGCTGTCTGTACCGGGGTTCTGTGGATGACATCAACCACATGTGAGAATATGCTGCCTGCTTATCCTGGGATAAAGTAAAGTTTTATTGTTTTTACCTGGTAATTAGGATTTTCTATCATTGGAGGTTTCCATTTTCCTTTATACTTTGGGTTATTTATCAAAGGAAGATTCCATTCTCCACAACCAGGTGCAGTTTCACACTTTGGATTGCGAATCTGTGGGGGTTCCCATTCACCATCCATAGTATCATCCCTATTGTAATTAAAAGCACAGATAAGATAAAAACAATAAATCAACTCATTTTCAATTGCTTCATTTGAGGAAACAGAATAAACTAATGAAACTCTTCTTTTTTTATTGATTCACACTGCTGAGTCACTTAATTCGTCATATGTCACAGAGAAACATTTTCCAAAATTATAATTCTGGAATTTAAGATGTCTTTGAACTTCATATATAGCATCAACTGTCTGTCTAATGTATCTATAATTTTTTTTTCACCTTGAAAGAATCCTGAAATGTGAGCTAAGAGATATAGTTTTCCTCAAACTACAGCCTATGGACACATTTTCATCAGCTCCTTTGCCCTCCTGTATGGCAGTTGCCTGTGACCCATATTCCAATGGCACTGGAACTGGGTTCAGGTCCATTCAAAGTTTAACCTCCTGCTGCTGCCACATGCTGTACACATTATTTTGTGCTTTGGCTGTGTCCTACCTATAATTTGAAAAAGCTGTATCAGAGGGGGCGTAGAATATGGCAAAGCACAAGAAAGTCCTGGGATGAATGAGAGAGTTTCTTTAATTGATGCTGCACGCCTGCTGGGATGCTGCAGTAGTGGCAGAAAGAAAGGAAACGCAAGAACTACTGGAGTGGAGGATAGGAAGGAGGAGGGAGATACGAGATGTTATCAGAATCAAAACATTCTTATAATACAGTGTTCTCCCCAGAAATTTTTTCCAGCCAGGTGGCATGAAAAAGTAGCCGGGTGGGGTGGAATGAGGAAATTTAGTGGTGGGGAAAATTAACTCCCTCTTTTACTAAGGTGCGCTAGCGTTTTTAGCGTGCGCAGAATATTAGCGTGCACAAACCCCCGTACTACGCAGGAAAAATAATGCCAGCTCAAAGCTGGAGTTAGCATCTAGTAAGCATGGCAATTCTGCACATGCTAAGCGCATGCTAAAACCGCTATCGCAGCTTAGTAAAAGGAGCCCTAAATGTGTACTATTTTTATTAATTATTATTATTTTCCAATGCTCAATATGACTTCCTTTTTTAAGGTTTGACACTTGTGCCAGAATATTTTTACTAAATTTAAGAAGTATCCAATTCTAGAAGGGAATAATTAGATATTTGCCCTCTTTCAAATGGTATAGAGCAGTGTTCTTCAACCTTTTTACACCTATGGACCGGCAGAAATAAAATAATTATTTTGTGGACCGGCATCGGTCCGCAGACCAGCGGTTGAAGAACACTGTGCTAAGACGTGGACCAGACCCTGCCCATCTCTACCCAATCTTCATCCCAGCCCCTGCCCCCATAGTCCTAATTGTAACACTATTTTTTCCATTCATATATACACACATTTTTTCCATTCATATATACACACAATATAATCTTATTAACAATGCATTGATCGCACCATGGACCGGCAGTTAAAGAACACAGTTTTGGGCCTGATGCACATGCCGGCCCTATGGACCGGCAGGAAATTTCTGTGGATCGGCACCAGTCCATGGACCAGTGGTTGAAGAACACTGGTATAGAGGTTTAAAAAAGGGAAATGCGTTAATGAAGTCATTAGGTTCAATCTAGTCATTTATTTCTGCATGAATTTAAACAACTAAAAAAAAAAAAAAAGATAAATATAGCTCATCCAGTCATACAAGAAATGGTTCTACAGCACCTCTAATAATGTTTTGATCACTAGGTTCCTTCCTGAGGTCTCACTGAGGATATGAAATAGATGCGATCCCCACTTCCAGACCTCTTCCACATAATTTATGGAGAGGTGTTACTGAGCCTTGAAGGAGACCTATGTGATTGATCTTTATCTGCTACTTTTTTTGCTGTACTCTTCCCCCTCCGTATTCGCAGGGGTTAGGGGCAGAGCCGGCCCGTGAATATTAAAAAACCGTGAATAATATTCGGACCGGTTCTGCCCCTAACCTCCGCTTCCCCCAGCTATTTTAAGCCCTGAAAGCCCTCCTTAAGCCTTACCTGGTGGTCTAGTGCAGTGATTCCCAACCCTGTCCTGGAGGACCACCAGGCCAATTGGGTTTTCAGGCTAGCCCTAATGAACATGCATGAGAAAGATTTGCATATAATGGAAGTGACAGGCATGCAAATCTGCTCCATGCATATTCATTAGGGCTAACCTGAAAACTCGACTGGCCTGGTGGTCCTCCAGGACAGGATTGGGAACCACTGGTCTAGTGGGTTTTCAGGCAGGAGCGATCTTCTCACACTCCTGCCCCGTGCAGATCGCTCACAGGAAATGGCTGCCTTGAGCTCCTGTAGTCTCTCAAACCATTTCCTGTGAGCGATCTGCATGGAGCAGGAGCGTGTGAAGATCGTTCCTGCCCTGAAAACCCGCTAGACCACCAGATAAGGCTTACAGGGCTTACAATAGCCTGAAAATGAAAATGCATTTTTTGGTTTAAAACCGCGAATATGGAGGGGGAAGTGTAGTGCAAAGTGAGAGCTAGGGCAAAATAGTTTAGGTAAAGAAGCAGGTATAATTAGCAGTGTATTAAAAATATTTTATTTTTATTTGCTTATAATGTCATTTGAAAGCTGCTTGATGTTAATACAACTTAATTTAATTCTTTATATGTGTGTGTGGGAGGGGGTGGGGGGGACACAACACCTACATCAACAGTAAAGTTATAATAGGGTCATTAAATCCAGTGGTGTACCTAGTATATATGACTGCCAGTGCTGATCATTTATTAACAACCCCCCCTCTATATAAAAAAGATATTTTTAGTAATAATCCATGAGTCACACAACAAGGGTGCACCTAGGAAAAGGCAGCATCTTAAACACTGCAGTGAGCACTAGAACACCAACACACGCATTGTAAAACTAAACAAGCCAGATCCTGCACAGTCCATTGATCTGTACAGTCACTGCCAACAGAAAGCCATGTCCCTTTCATACACAGACAGATAAACCCTCGCCCAATATGGAATAGTCACAAACTACAAATAGAACTATGTAGACAAAAGTTAAACTGAACCAAGAAACCAGACTCTGCATACAATGCAACACCACAGAAACAGTGACACGTCCTCTAATACTGTGCAAAATATAAAGACAGTAGATACCTCCCCGAGCCAGACCAGGCGCGTACAAGCGCCGGACTCACAAGACTTCACCTCCGATGTCAATTCTGACGTCGGAGAGGAAGTTCCAGGCCAGCCAGGCAGCGATTGATGTCGGAGGTGAAGTCTTGTGAGTCCGGCGCTTGTACGCGCCTGGTCTGGCTCAGGGAGGCAGGAAGAAAAAAGATTGCAAAGGCAACGCAATCGACTCATATTGCCTTTGCGATCTACCGGTTGATCGCGATCGACCATTTGGGCACCCCTGCTATACAGCATACTACTGTTATGGTATCCTGTCCTAACCTGAGGAAAGGGGTTTAGTCCAAAAAAATTGCCTTATTTCCATTTCCTATTTATAAACTTTAATCAATACAGCTTGATTCTATGTAAAGCAACAAAAAAAAATTTTTCTCTACTTTTTGTCATTTCTGCTTTAATCATCTTCTCTTCGCTCTCTTCTTTCTATTCAGCATTTGTCCTCGCTCCTTTCCATGCAACATCTGTCCTTTCTCTTTACCCCTTCCACCCAGCTTCTGCCCTCTCTCTACCCCTTCCATCTACTGTCCATCCTCTCTCTGCCCCTTGCATCCACTATCCACCCTCTGCCCTTTCCATCCAGTGTCCGCCCTCTCTCTGTTCCATATGGCATCTTCCCTCTTTTTATGTCCCTTCAATAAACTGTATATTCTGTGCCCTTTCTCTCCTTTGTACATGATTCAATTCAGCTTCACCCCCTCCCCTATGCTCTGGCATCTCTCTCTTCTCCTTTCCTCCCTTCCTTACCACTCTACCCCATAGTCTGGCATCTCTATCCCCTTCTCTTCTCTCCCCCATGCCCTGGCATCTCCCTCCTCTCTCTCCCTCCTTCTCTGGCACCTCCTCTCCTTTCTTTCCCTCTGGTCTGGCATTCTGCCTCCTTTAGTTTCCCTTCCTTTCCCCAATGCTCTGGCATCTCTCTCCTCTCCTCCTCCAACTCCATTATCTGGCTTCTCTTCTTCTTCCTTTCTCTCCTTCCTTCCACCTGGTCTGGCATTTGCCTCCTCCACCTCCCCCCATATGCCCTGACATTTCTTCCCCCCTCCATGGTCTGGTAGCTCTTTCCTTTCCCTCCCTCCCATGGTCTTGGCATCTCTTTCCTCTCCTTTCCCTTCCCTGGTCTTTCCTATCTCCCCTCTCTCTCCCCCCCCAATTGGGTGCTGCTGCAGCAGCACTTCTCTTCCCATCCCCCATCCCCAATTGGGCACAGCAGCAGCACTTCTCTTCCCCTTCCCAATTGGGTGCAGCAGCTTTTCTCTTCCCCCTCCCCTCCCCCATTCAATGGTGCAGCAACATTTCTCTTCCCCCCCCCTCCCCCATTCGGTGGTGCAGCAGCATTTCTCTTCCCCTTCCTCCCAGCTCACACACCCAGTCGCTAGACAAGGTGTAAGCTTCCCTCCATCGCTGACCTATCTTCCATTGGTAAGCGACCGAGGGGAGCTTACAACTTTCTGCTCTTCCTTGCTTCAGGCCTTCTTTGTTGCCGGGACCTGCCTTTGCGGAAACAGAAAGTAGGCAGGACCCAGCAGTGAGGAAGGCCTGAAGCAAGTTGTAAGCTTCCTTCCGTCGTTGACCAGTCTCCTGCCTTAGCCCATAGCAAACTCATGTTTCAGGGCTCTAAGGTGTGCGTGCTGGCTTCCCTTCTCTTCCCCCCGGGACGTAACTTCCGGTTTCGGAGGGAAGGTTTAGTTTAGTTTAGTTTAGAAGGGAAGCCAGCAAGCACACCTTAGAACCCCAAAGCATGAGTTCGCGTCTCCAAGCCGGTGAGAGGTTTTTTTTATGTTGGGCGGCGGCAGGATTCGCAATAGATGACAGCCGGGTGGTCATCTAAATTAGCTGGGCGCAGCACCTGGCTAAAAGGCCCTGGGAGAACACTGTAATATGTACAATATTCTTAGAATTGTAAAACTGCTATAAACACTACATACTTTAACGGTATATAAAGAGATCAGGTTCTTACCTTGTTAATACCTTTTCTAGTAAATAGGTGTGTCATTCTGGATGGATGGGTAATATGGACAGGATATGGGCGACTAATATTACGCCAGGCTGGGTCTCCGAGCGTGCGGAATAGATGACAGCCGGGTGGTCATCTAAATTAGCCGGGCGCAGCACCTGGCTAAAAGGCCCTGGGGAGAACACTGTAATATGTACAATATTCTTAGAATTGTAAACTGCTATAACACTACATACTTTAACGGTATATAAAGAGATCAGGTTCTTACCTTGTTAATACCTTTTCTAGTAAATAGGTGTGTCATTCTGGGCGGGTAATATGGACAGGATATGGGCGACTAATATTACGCCAGGCTGGGCCTCCGAGCGTGCCGGACTTGATGGATCGAAGGTCTGATCTGGAGATGGCAGTTCTTATGTTCTCCATGCTCACGACCCGTACAGAAGGAATCCACTCTAGCTTTTGAATCCCTCCTACTTCACTAGAGGGCTCTGCTGTCCCCCTCAGTTTGTACCAAAGCAGGGGACAGTTCTTTACAGAAACACATGGAAAGGAGGGGTTCGGGAAAACTCCCCAAACTACAACTCTCTTCTGCTCTGACATAATAACAAACATGTTAAACATTGCCATTTAACAGGCGAAACATCAAAACAATCATGCCAAACATTTATAGAGCTCAAGTATTACCCCAATGTGTTATAGCAATAGATTATTCTTTATACCCTTAAAGTCTGACCGATATCAAAATTTCAGTTTGGACTCGAACTTTCTGATGGAGACAGTAAGTAGGCAGGTGCAGGAGATCATTGACAAGGCAAGGCAGGGCTCTAGAATGACACACATCTACAAGATATTAGCAAGGTAAGCGCCTAATCTCTTTTGCTAGTGCAATAGGGATTTCATTCTGGACAGATGGGACATCGAAAAGCAGTCCCAAAAATTTAGGACATGACCACTGTGCTTGCTCGTAACACTAAGGACTTGGGCAGAGTCCTCCCTTGCCACTATATCCACTCTGTAAAACTTGGAAAATGTATATAGAGTGGAACAAACCGCTGCCCCACAAATCTCCTCAGAAGAGATCACCCGAGCTTCCATCTAAGTAGAAGTCACACTTCTAGTCGAATGCACCTTTGAGACTGGTGACTATTTTCCACAGGCAATATATGCTGACAAAATGTCCCTAGGAATCCATCTGAAAATTGTGGCCTTGGAAGCTGGTGTGTCATGTCTACCCCGACTAGTTAGTACAAGATAATGGTCAAATTGACTGAACTCCTTGGTGACCGCAAGATTTCGCAAAAGCACCCTTCTCACATCCAACTTTTTCAGAATCCAGTCTTTCTTCCTAGAACATGTGGACTGGAATGCTGCCAATCTGACCTCTTGATTAACATGGAAAGCCAAAACAATGTTCAGTAAAAAGGACAGAATGATGTGCAAAGAAACTCCGGCCTCTTGTCAACTTGAGAAAAGGCTCTCTGCAACAAAGAGCTTGTAGCTCCGAGACTCTTCTCACTAAGGTAATACAAGAAAAGCTGCCTTGAGCATCAGATCCATCAAGAACAGTTCCTTCAGCAGCTCATATGGAGCCTGACTGAGGCCTTACAAAACCACATTAAGGTTCAATGAGGTAAACTAGTATTTTACCGGTGCCATGAACCGCAGCGCCCTCTTTAGGAATTTGGTTATGTCTAGATGAGATGCCAACGAAGCCTTACACTCTCAAACCCTGAAATAAGAGTCCTGCCACTTAGACTCTGAGGGATGCCATTGTAAGTCCCTTGTCAGGGCCAACCTGGAAGAAGGCTAACACCACTGAGATGGGAGAAGAGAAAGGCTCCACCTTCTCTTTTGCACCAGCGCTGGAAAATTTCCCATGCCTTAGCACAAGCAGAGACCGTAGTAGACTTTATGGCTCTGAGCCAGTGGCATACCAATGGCATACCCACATGTGAGAATATATGCCTACTGTCCCTGGATAAAGCCTGTTACGGTAAGTAACTTTGTTTTCCCCAGCATCTCTCCTTTCCTCCCCCTCCATCATGTGCAATACAATACAATTTTTATTTGTATACCACCAATACCTCTTCGAAGTTCACAGCGGTTCACAAACAATAAAATATGTAATATAAGGTGCTTGGAAACTTCCCTATCTGTTCAACAGGCTCACAATCTAACTAAAGCACCTGTATAAACAATTACTTTCAATAATGAGGATGAAATGGGAAAAAAAAAAAAAATAAAAAAAGAGACCAATAAATTCAAATCAAAAACCAGAAAGAATAAAACAAAAAAAATCAAAATTAGACAACCCCCCCAACCAATATTAACATTTCTCTCTCCCCATGCACCATCTTTCCCTGCACTCCACCCTAAGTCCAACATTTCTCCTTCTGTCTTGTCCATGCCTGTCTCCCTCCCCTCCACCATATGCAAGATTTCTCCCTCTTACCCCTTTCTAACTCTTTGTTGCATCTCCTGTCTTCTTCTCCAGCCCCATGAGGGGTGATCCTGGGGTCAGTGTCATGGTCCGGGAAATTCGCTGCTCTACCAACATCAGGCTTTGCCAAGTCCTGTCTTCGCAGAAGCAGGAAGTATGCGGGCCCGTCAGAGAGGAAGGCCCAATGCTGACAGAGCAGCGAGTTAGGGCTGCCGACAGAGAACTCGCATACCTCTAGGCCTGCCATCTAAAGCAGCAGCAGCTGTTGGGAGGCAGAACTTTGAACAGACTTATTGTGGCCTGGCTGTAAGGGCCTTCCCTCTGCTGCATCACTGATCACATTACTGATGCAGCGGCAGAGAGAAGCCCTAGCAGAGCAGGCCACAAACAGCCCGCCACTACTGCTGCTGCAGGGCCAAAGGTGTCGGTTGGGTCTGGAGGTACTGCACAGGGGGGGGGGGGGGGGGGGGGGGGGGAGAGAGGAAGAATTGTTGGACATGGGCTGGAGAAGAGAACGTAAAATCCATACGAGCACCCTTTCTGACCATGACCCTGTGCAGCTACTGGTGCAGATACCAGGGGAGACACCTCCTAGGCCCTTCTGGAGATTTTCGGATGTTTTGCTCAATGAGCCGAAACATATTGAACAGTTGACTAATGATTTACGGGAATATTTGAATATCAATGACCAAGAAGGGATATCGCCTCGGATTCTCTGGGAAGCTGGTAAAGCTGTACTGAGGGGCAAAATTATTGCCCTTCAAGATTTTACTCACAAAATCCAAGTAGAAAAGGAGAACACTTTAAGGAAGAAATTACATACTGTTAAAAGCAGGCTGAAACAATCATGGCAACAGATAGGACCTGTGTACACAAGCATTGTGAGATTTGGAACTGGTCTCTGTGGAAAAGGAATTGCAGAGTGTGACAAGAACATTTTGAATTTAGCAACAAAGTGAGTAGATTACTTGCCAATAAGCTTAAGAAACAAGTTACACTTAATACTATTTCTCAGATGTATGATGCCAAGCGCCATCTCTGCGATGCCACCCCCGAGATTAGCGCGGCTTTCTTGGAGTACTATCGGAAGTTCTATGGTGCAGAGGATGTTAAGATGACAATGGAGATGGCAGCATATTTGGAATCTTTTCCTTTAGAGCAGGGAAGTCAAACTCGGGCCCGTGGGCCAAATTTGGCCCAAAGGGTAATTAAATTTGGCCTGCGATTTGGCCCACCATTCCTTCCCTCCTTCCCTCCCGGCTTGGCTTACCAGTCTCTTCTTCAAAGCAGCCTGCAGAGGATCGCCAGTCGGCTGCAGTGAACCAAACAGGCTGCCGTCAACCTCTGCAGCATGTTCCCTCTGCTGCGATCCCGTACGTCAGAGGAGGGGGGTGGGACCGTGGCAGAGGGAATGTGCTGCGGAGGCCAAGGCAGCCTGCTAGGTTTGCTATAGTCGACTGGCGATCCTCTGCAGTCTGCTTTGAAGAGAAGACCGGGAAGCCAGGATGGAGGGAGGGAAGGAATGGTGGGCCAAATCTCAAAGGTGAGTGTGAGGGAGTCAGGGATTCTCCCTCATGAGTTAAGTTATGTAGGTGGGCAGTAGAGGGCACTGGCCAATGAGTGGGTAAACTACAGGGTCCAGAATGCACTGAGCTCTGTAGTTCAGAGTTCAATCCTTATCCAGCAGGTGATGCTGAACTACAAGTCCAAGATGCATTAAGCTTGGTAGCTCAGAGCTCAACCCTCATCCAGCAGGTGGCACTGAACTGCATGAACAAGCTACCCTGCTGAGTCATGGGGTGGAACCCAAGCAGGAAGAGCTTCTTATGTCCAGTCTGGGATTCATTCTGGGCGGTCCCCATGAGAGGCCCTAGGAGAGGGTCACCTATAGGCCGATCTCGCTTTTAGACAGCTATTAAAATTTAGACAGCTATTAAAACCTTGCCAATAGGTTGCAAACAGTTATGATCCACATCAACCAGACGGGCTTTATCAATAATCGAAATAACTTTGATAATATTAAACCAGCACTCCACCTTATTTGGTTGGCCAGAGGGACCGACTCCCCTACTTTAGTAGTCTTTAGATACTGAAAAGGCATTTGATAGGCTGAGCTGGCCCTTCTTGTTTTGTACCTTGTCAAGGATAGGGATTTGGGGTAGATTTTTAGAATGGATATATGCTATCTATCACACTCCTTTAGCGACACCATGTATCAATGGGCACTATACTGAAGCTTTTGAACTGTTTCGGGGCACCTGGCAGGGGTGTGCCCTGTCCCCCCTCTTGTTTGCCATTGCGATCGAACCATTGGCTAGTTTAATTTGAAATTGTTCTGAGTTAGAGGGCATCCTGGTGGGCAACCAGCAGTATAAAATTCAACTCTTTGCTGATGACCTGTTGCTACTGTTACAACACCCAGAGAGGTCTCTGACTGCGGTTTCCCAAGTCTTATGAACATACGGTGAGTATTCTGGCTTCCGTATTAAAAAGTCCAAATCGGAAATACTGAATGTTAACATCCCACAGGAGCAGATAGTAACTTTACAAACTCTATTCCCTTTCCATTGGGCCCGTCCTTATATTAATAATAACTTTATTTTTCTATACTGCCAACACATTACATTAGTGATTTTTATTCCACCATTACCTTGCAGTTCAAGGCGGATTACAGAGGAGGATTTCTGGACATGTCCAGAGGTGTTACAGAGTAGAGCGGGTTGTTTCAGAGAACTGAAATGTTTCAAACGGTGTTAGTTAGTCTTCATGGATTTCTTGAATAGCAGGATTTTTATTTCTATTTTGAACGTTTTGTAGTCTGGGGTCGCGATTAGTAGATTGGGGAGTTGCTGGTCTACTTTTGCTGCTTGTATGGCTAGAAGGCCATCGTACTGTTTTTTCCGTTTCATGTCTCTGATTGGAGGGTATGTGAATGGTGTCTGGGTTCTCCTGTGTCTGGTTGTGGTAGTTTGGATTAGGCGGTTGTTCAAGTAGGCTGGGTTGTCACCATTTATGGATTTAAATAGTAGACAGTAGAATTTAAATAGTATTCTTGCTTGAATTGGAGCCAGTGAGTCAAGGTATGCCTCGGTGATGTGGTCGTATTTTCTTAGTGAATAGATTAGTCTCAGGGCTGTGTTTTGTACTGTTTGTTACGGGGCAGGGGAGATAGAGGATGTTGAAGTAGTTGAGGAGACCTAGGATTAGGGACTGGACCATGAGCTGAAATTGTTTTCTGTCTTAGAATTTTCAAACTTGCCCATGACTGCGAATGATTTCTGTATTGTTTTGTTGATTTGATTTCTGTATTGTTTTGTTGATTTGTGGTTGCATGGTGCAGCATCTGTCTATCGTCATTCCCAGAAGTTTTAGAGTGGGTTGAATGGGGTATGTGATTGAGTTTATTACTAGGTTTGTTATGGTTGGGGTTTTCTTTTTTTTTCGAGAAGTATGAATTTTATTTTGTCTGGGTTCAGTTTTAGTTTGTGGTCTTTCATCCATGTTGCCACTGTTTCTAGAGTTCTGTGTAGTATGTCTGTCATGGTGGGCAATGGCTGATCAAAAGGAAGGAGAATGGTGATGTCGTCTGCATAGCTATAGGAGGTTAAGCCTATTTTGACTGGGCAAGTGCTGAGGGATGCAATGTAGAGATTGAAGAGTGTTGGGGATAATGGCGATCCTTGGGATACCCCACAGAGGTTGGACCATGTTCTAGGCAGTTCATAGAATAAAGAGGACTGGACATTCCAGTGATGATACAAAGCACACAGAAAAGCAGTACAATATTTCAATAGTGAAAAATACAATAAGAAACTATGACATAGTCATCAATCAAGTAACAAATTTTTTGAACAAATAGGTCTTAACCAATTTTCTAAAGGTGCAATAAGATGCAGATTGTTGAATCAGGACATCTAACCATACTTGAACTTTACCTACTTGTTAAGCCAAAGATCGATCAAAATATTTTTTATAACAGCAATTTTTGGGATTAGAAAAAGTAAATAAACCAGTATGCCGAGTAGGCCTAGTTGAAGGGTACCATTCAAACTGAGAGGAGATATAGCGGAGCTAATCCAAACAACATCTTATAGCACATACAAGCAAATTTGAAAAGTACTCTTGCTTCCATTGGCAACCAGTGCAGCTGACAGTAGTAAGGGCTGACATGTTCCTGTTTTTTAAATCCAAAAATTAAACGGACTGCTATATTTTGGATTAGCCTTAATCTTCCTAAGACGGTTTTATAAACTCCCAAATAGATTATATTGCAATAGTCAAGAATAGATAAAATTAATGCTTGAACTAGTAATCTGAAAGAAGTAGGGTCAAAGTATTTTTTGATGGAACGCAACTTCCAGTATGCTCCCCCAGGGTTAAATGGCGGTCGAATATGACTCCTAAAATTTTAAGAGACGAGGCTATTGGATATTCTTGTCCTCTTAAACAGAGTTTTATCTGTAATTTTATCGTTGGGACTAGCCAAAAAAAATCTATTTTTTTCAGTGTTTAATTTCAATTTAAATTCAATGGACCATTGTTCAATCTGATTTAGGATAAAAGTAATCTGATTTTTTTATTTCAGTGGGTGTAAATTTGACCTCGGATCCTGCAGACCTCTACCAAGTAAATTATCCAGCATTGCTGTCCAATATATTTGCTGACTTGGACAGATTGGAGGGCCTGACCACTAGTTGGATTGGTCGTATTACAGTGGTCAAAATGATGCTCCTTCCTAAACTGGTATACTTATTTATGGCACTGCATATAACGCTTTCGATGGGCTTTTTTCACAGGCTACATAGACAGGTATTTGTATACATATGGAAGAAATGACTGCCCAGGGTGCAGCGCTCTATTTTATTTCAATCCAAGCTTCAGGGAGGCATGGGGGTATCTCACGTCTCTCTATATTATAAAGTGGCACTATTACAAGAGATAGCCCTCTGGATCTTGTATGCTGACCACCCTTGGCTAAGAATTATTCAGACTTTTATTCCACATTGTGGAAACTCCCCTGGGCACCTTTAGTTGTACTATGGGAGAGCCTGCAACAAGATATTCCTTTTCTTGCAGTTGTATTACACAAATGGTATTCCCTAAGTAAATTGATGTTCCTGGAGAGAGAATATTACTTCCATACTTCTATATGCGCCACTTTGGGCTTTTTGGCAGGAAGTTGGATCCAAGCTGGATTGACAAATTTGGGACAATGGGAAAATACAGCCTTTTGATTTCTTGCAGGAGGAATATGGGCTGACCACTTGGGATACATATTATTATATCCAAATAAGCTTGTTTATAAATAAGAAAGCTATTTAGTATCTGAGCTTGGGAGAAACAGCTCTGGAAAAGGCTTTACAGTTAGGAGGAGTTGGTAGAGGTGGTATTTCTAGGCTTTACCAAGCCTTATTATTGCGGGAAGCATCTTGAGATCCTTATAAGGAGGCCTGGGAGAGGGATTGGGGTATCTCATAGAAACATAGAAAAATGACGGCAGATAAGGGCCATAGCCCATCAAGTCTGCCCACTCTGCTGACCCACCCCCATAGTCTACTCTCCTAGAGATCCCGCTCCTAATGACCCATCTCCTTAACTCTACCCTCTTAGGGATCCCACATAAGCATCCCATTTACTGTTAAAATCTTGCACGCTGTTGGCCTCGATTACCTGTACCGGAAGCTCGTTCCAATGATCAACCACTCTTTCGGTGAAGAAATACTTCCTGGTGTCGCCATGAAATTTCCCGCCCCCGAGTTTGAGCGGATGCCCTCTTGTGGCTAAGAGTACCTTGAGAAAGAAAATATCTTCTTCCACCTCGATACGTCCGGTGATATATTAAAACATCTCAATCATGTCTCCCCTCTTCTTACGTTTTTCGAGAGAATACAGCCGTAAATTGTTCAACCTCTCTTTGTATGAGAGATCCTTGAGCACCGAGACCATCCTGGTGGCCATCCGTTGAACTGACTCTACTCTCAGCACATCTTTATGGTAATGTTTCCTCCAGAATTGCACACAGTATTCCAGATGAGGTCTCACCATGGCTCTGTACAATGGCAGTATTTTAGGCTTCAGGCTGACGAAACTTCTGCGGATACAACCCAACATCTGTCTTGCCTTAGATGAAGCCTTCTCCACTTGATTGGCAGTTTTAATGTCTGCACTGATGGTCACTCCTAAATCTCGTTCTGTTGAAGTCCTAGCTAAGGTCTCACCATTTAAGGTGTAAGCTCTGCACGGATTTCTGCTGCCGAGGTGCATGACCTTACATTTCTTAACGTTGAAGCCCAGCTGCCAGGTCGAGGACCAATGTTCTAACAAAAGCAGGTCCTAAGTCATACTATCGTGTAAATTGTATTTGCTCACTATATTACATAGTTTGGTGTCTTCGGCGAATAATGTTATTTTACCTTGAAATCTCTGAGTCATGTCCCCTATGGATAAGTTGAAAAGGAGCGGGCCCAAGACTGAGCCTTGCGGTACTCCACTGGTCACTTCCGACGTTTTAGAGAGGGTACCATTAACCACCACACTCTAAAGTCTACCACTCAGCCAATTATTGATCCATGCAGTTAGTGTTTCTCCCAACCCCATCGATTTCATCTTGCTCAACGGCCTACGCTATCAAAATCTTTACTGAAGTCTAGGTACATGACGTCCAGGGATTCTCCCAAGTCCATCTTTCTTGTTACCCAGTCGAAGAAGCTGATGAGATTGGATTGGCAGGACCTACCCTTGGTGAATCCATGTTGACTGGGATCCCGTAGATTCTCCTCATTCAGGATCATGTCTAATTTACGTTTGATTAGTGTTTCCATGAGTTTACACACTATTGATGTGAGATTCACCGGTCTGTAATTCGCAGCCTCTGCCCTGCAACCCTTTTTGTGCAGTGGAACGACGTTCGTCCATTCCAGAAGAAAAGCATCTGCCTCGAGGCGATAAGGAGAATAGATCCTGGAGCAGAATTGAGGCAGTTTGTGGTTGTGGGGAGCTGCACTGTGAAAAAATGTGATGAAGAGGTGAGGAATGGAGTTGTCCATTCGTGAGGTTGCAGAAGATGACTCAAGTTGTCCGCCAAGCAATTTTTCACCCCTTGGATGTAGACATCTTTGAGGAAGGTGTTGTGGCAGATTGCCCAGTCCCAAACCTTCTTGGCAAAGGGAGGAAGATCACGTCCCTCCCTGTTTGTTGACATAATACATGGCGACTTGGTTGTCCGTCTGAATGAGGACTACTTGGTTTTGAAGAAGATCTTGAAAAGCTTTGAGAGCCCTGAAAATCGCTCTGAGTTCCAACAAATTGATGTGACATTGACAATCTGTACTGGTTCAGTAGAATTGAGTACGGAGACCATCGAGATGAGCGCCCCAAACATAGGTCGAGGAATCTGTTGCGAGGACCTTCTGATGAGGGGGCGTTTGAAACAGCAAGCCTCTGGAGAGATGGGAAGAGAGCATCCACCAGCGGAGAGACTGTCTCAATGAAGGAATGACGGCAATGTGTCGAGAAAGTGGGTCGCAAACCTGCGTCCAATGAGATGCCAGGGTCCACTAAGGAATTCTGAGGTGAAATCTGTCAAAAGGAGTCACGTGTACTGTGGAGGCCATGTGACCCAGAAGTACTATCATGTGTCTCGCTGATATGGAGGAGCGGGAAGACACTGCATGACAGAGTTGGGAGAGCTTCCAGACATTGTTTCGGAAGGAATGCTGAGTTGGATAGTATCCAGAACAGCTCCGATGAATTGTAGATTCTGAGAGGGTTGAAGTTGGTATTTGGTAAAGTTGATTTCGAATACCAAACTCTGTAGGAACCACATAGTCCGTTGGGTCGCTACAATAACCCCTGGAGATGCTGAATCTTTGATGAGCCAGTCATCCAGGTAGGGAAATACCTGAAGACCATGGTTTCTGAGAGCTGCGGCTACCACTACCACTATCAGGCACTTGGTGAACACTCTGGGAGATGAAACCAGGCCAAAGGGCAGCACTCTGTATTGATAATGCAGATTCCCTACCCAAAATCTGAGATATGGTCGGGAGGCCGGATGAATGGGAATACGAGTATAAGCCTCCTTGAGATCCAGAGAGCATAACCAGTCGTTCTGATCTAGGAGGGGATGCCAGGGATAACATGCAAAATTTTTCTTTTGACTAAAAATTTGTTGAGAGCCCCGAGATCCAGATCAGAAACACAGAAACATAGAAATAGACGGCAGATAAGGGCCACGGCCGACCTAATCTGCCCACCCTAATGACCCTCCCCTACCTTTGCCCTGTGAATAGATCCCATGTGTCGATCCCATCTGACCTTAAAATCAGGCACGCTGCTGGCCTCAATTACCTGCAGTGGAAGACTATTCCAGCGATCAACCACCCTTTCAGTGAAAAAGAATTTCCTAGTGTCACCTCATAGTTTCCCGCCCTTGATTTTCCACGGATGCCCTCTTGTTGCCGTGGGACCCTTGAAAAAGAAGATATCTTCCTCCGCCTCGATGCGGCCCGTGAGATACTTGAACGTCTCGATCATGTCCCCCCTCTCTCTGTGCTCCTCGAGCGAGTATAGCTGTAATTTGTCCAGCCGTTCTTCGTACGGGAGATCCTTGAGTCCCGAGACCATCCGGGTGGCCATTCTCTGAGCCGACTCCAGTCTCAGCACATCCTTGCGATAATGCGGCCTCCAAAATTGCACACTGTATTCCAGGTGGGGCCTTACCATGGATCTATACAATGGCATAATGACTTCCGGCTGACGAAACCCCTGCGTATGCAACCTATGATTTGTCTTGCCTTGGATGAAGCTTGTTCCACTTGATTGGCAGCCTTCATGTCCTCACTGGGCCGCAGATCACCCGTCTTCTTCGGAACAAGGAAGTAACGGGAGTAAAAACCCCTGTTCTGCTGTTCCAAAGGAACTGGCTCGATGGCATGGAGACGAAGCAGAGCTTGAGCTTCCTGAAGAAGAAGGGCGGTCTGGGATGGATTGGAAGGATACTCTCTTGGAGGAAGCTCTGGTGGAACCTGATTGAAATGAAGAGAGTATCCGTCCCTGATGATTGACAGCACCCAGAGGTCGGATGTTATTGTCTCCCATCGGTGGTAAAAATGATGGAGACGGCCTCTAATAGGGGGAAGAAAATTCAGAGACAGAACGGTGGAGGTTATGCTCTGTTTTAAACAGTCAAAAAGGCTGTGTAGCCTTAGGTGCAGCAGAAAGTTGAGATTTCTCTGGCTTCTGTTGCTGCTGTTTCTTAAGAGGAGGACAAGTGTAAGGAGCCGCTCTCTGAGCAAAACGCCTCTGGAAAATTGGAGGAGAGTGTGCAGGCTTGGCAGGAGCTGGCTTTGGCTTAGGTCTAACAATAGAAGCAAAAGATTTTTCATGGTCAGACAATTTCTTGGTGGCTGCCTCAATAGATTAATCGAAGAGGTCATTGCCTGCACAAGGAACATTAGTCAAGTGGTCCTGAAGATTAGGATCCATATCAATGGTACGAAGCCAGGCAAGGGGGCGCATTGCTACAGAACAAGCAGCCGCCCTGGCAGACAACTCAAAGGCATTGTAAGAAGACTGAAGTAGATGTAATCTGAGCTGCGATAGAGAAGCTATGACTTCTTGAAATTCAAAGTGCTTTTGAGTGTCTAAATATCTGAGAAATTTAGGAATAAGAGCAATGAGGAACTCAAAATAAGTGACAAAATGGAAATTGTAATTAAGGACTTTAGAGGACATCATGGCATTTTGATAGATGCGACGTCCGAACTTGTCCATAGTTTTCCCTTCCCTTCCAGGAGGAACGGTAGCATAAACCTTGGAAGGATGGGACAATTTCAAGGACGACTCCACAAGTAGGGATGGGTGAGATAACTGTGAATTCCTTTGCAATGGAGAGTTTTATATCTGGAGTCCAATTTGCCTGGAACAGCTGGAATTGCATAAGGAGTTTCCAGGCATCTGATAAAAGTCTGAGACAAAAGCTTGTGAAGAGGAAGCTTAAGTGACTCTGCCGGAGGTTGAGGAAGATGCATGACTTCGAGATATTCCTTAGAGTATTTGGAACCAGCATCCAATTGAAGGTCCAAATCAACAGCCATCTGAAGAAGAAAAGATGAGAAAGATAGCTGATCCGCCAATGCTTTGCCTCGAGAAGAACTTGAGGTCGTCAAGGCAGCCTGGGTCAAAGATGATGCTTCGGCATGAAAAAAGGCATCAAGAGAATATGGAGACTTGGACAAAACAATCAAAACTGCCGAGTCCTCGAGGTGCGGAAGTGGGGACCTCGATCGAGGAGTCGGTGGTCTAGTAGAACTGGAAGGTGTAGTTCGAGGCTTAGTCTAAGAAGGGCATTCTTTGGAAGAAGAGGTATGCCTGGAAGTATGCCTCAAGGAAGGCCTCGATCGTCTGTGGGAATGATGCTTGGAAGCAGACCTCGAGGATCGATGAGACTTCGCCCTGGAGATAGAAGCAGTCGAAGCCACCAGTGAATGGATAGGTCTGGAAGCTGTGGATCGAAGCTCCAGAGGCTTGATGGAGGAACCTCGATGCACTCCCAAAGACTCTGCTGCTTGTAAGGATTCCTGCAGAGGCACTTCTAAAGAATCTGCTCCTTGCTTTATGTGCATAGATGCCAGACCAGACACTCGTAGAGATTCTGCTCCCTGCATACAGTGTGTAGGCTCAGACTGAGGCATAGGAAGAGGCTCGACCTTGCGGGAGTCTGCAGAATGCCCAGGCTGGATTAGAGTAATAAGCTTCGGTCCCATGTTAGTGAGGAACTGAATGAACTGTTTCTCTAACATGGTCTGGAAAGAAGCCGGCAAGGATGGATCCGCGTCTGAAACCAGACCACCTGCTTTGGCTGGAGGTTCCAGAGAGGCAGTGGAAATGTGCTTTGACTAGGAAGTCTTAGGCACCTTAAGTACCACTGCTGGAACTTTCTGCTGAGTTATCTGACCTGAGGATACAGGGGAAGATACAGCAGACGTCGTCGAGGAAAGAGCCGCTGCAAATGAAGGTCTGATGAGGCTTGAGGTCGAAGCAGTGGAGGCAGGAGGACCCTCGTTCGAAGGCGAGACCGAGGTCGGCTTCGGAGTCGAGGATGAGGTCGAATCCATCCCCAAGAGCTTTTCCACTGAAAGTAGACGACTTTTAAGAGCTTGGGGTGGAAGAGTAGCACAGCGCTGGCATGACTTTGGGTGATAGTCTTGCCCAAGGCACTTGAGGCACCTACTGTGTGGGTCCATGAGAGAAATCGCACGCTGACACTGGCAACACTTCTTGAAGCCTGTTGTTGGCCAGGACATAGGAGGAAAAACAGCCGCCGCAAAGTCGAAGCCTCTGGGCTGTGGCCGAGCGGCCTGACCCGGCAGCTGAACGGAAGAAAGAAATTTTTTTTTTTTATAAATAGAAATAAAAGAATAAAAGAAAAATACAGCGATTTGTGAAGAAAAAGA
This sequence comes from Geotrypetes seraphini, assembly GCF_902459505.1. NCBI lineage: Eukaryota > Metazoa > Chordata > Amphibia > Gymnophiona > Dermophiidae > Geotrypetes > Geotrypetes seraphini. Next base: position 146,772,998 of record NC_047084.1, read on the forward strand.
ACACAAACCACGGTGAGAGAATGCACGAAGTAACAAAGTTAAACGCAGAGTGTGAAAGACGGACATCTCGGCTCCGCGGAAAACTGAGAACTGAGGAGCCATGCCCTGTGCTGGGCGGGAAGGCACCTGCTCATGCGCGGTGCGGCTGACTCGAAACTTCTAGTTTCTACAAGCAAGTCTGCTTGCGAGGCTTCCGCATCGGGGCTCCGTCGATGACGTCACCCATATGTGAGAATAGGCTGCTTGCTTGTCCTGGGATAAAAGCATGCATCAAATAGACTCGATGCTAATATGCCACAGATGAGGGTATGAAATAAACATCGTTACAGAAAGGCATGCATCAACCACAGTTGATGCTAATATGCCACCAATGCAGGTAGATAAGACTCTTCCCAACTGACCTTAGCAAAATCATTATCACCCCAATCCAAAAAGACCAACAGACTAACCATCCAATTACAGACCCATTGCTTCAATATCTCTATATGTCAAACTAACAGAAGGACTAGTAGCCAAATTCCTCACCAACTATCTAGATGACTATAACATACTCCACCCCACACAATCTGGTTTCAAAACCAACTTCAGCACAGAGACTCTACTAGGCGCCCTTATTGACACAGCTAGACAACACCTTAGCACAGGTTAAAAAATGCTGCTCATACAACTGGACCTAACCGCAACATTTGACCTGGTAGACCAAAGCATCCTACTGCAAATTTTGGACACAATAGGTATCTCAGATAAAGTATACTCATGGTTTGAAGGTTTCCTAAAATCCATAACATACAGAGCAAAATCGGACAAAGAAAAATCAGAACCTTGGTCTAATCCCTGCGGTGTACCACAAGGATCCCCTCTATCCCAGACTCTCTTCAAACTCTATACTGCCTCCCTCGGTGCATATCTGGACAAACTAGGCTTAACCTCCTATAGCTATGCAGATGACATTACCATTCTTATACCGTTTGATCAAAGCCCTCCATGATACACACTACACCGAACACTAGAAACAATAGCGACTTGGATGGAAGATCACAAACTGAAATTTAACCCAGACAAAACAAAATTCATCCTCCTCGAAAATAACAAAGTCCCTACCATAACCAACCTAGAAATCAATTCAATCAAGTACCCCATTCAAACCACCCTAAAACTACTAGGAATGACGATAGACAGATGCTGCACCATGTAGCCACAATAAATAAAACAATACAGAAATCCTTCGCAGTTATGAGAAACTTAAGACAGGCCCGAAAATTCTTCAAAAAAACACAATTCCAGCTCATAGTACAAACCCTAATCCTAGGTCTACTAGACTATTGCAACATCCTCTATCTCCCCTGCCCTGCAACAATGACTAAATAATTACAAACAATTCAAAATACAGCTCTGACACTTGTTTACTCATTGAGGAAACACGACCACACTACAGAGGCATACCTCAACTCCCACTGACTTCCAATTCAGGAAAGAATACTATTTAAGTTCTACTGCATACTATTTAAAACTATAAATGCAACAGCCCAACCTACCTGAACTACCGCCTCATCCAATCTACCTCAACCAGACATAGAAAAACATACACTCCATTCACTCACCCTCCAATCAAAGAAGTTAAACGGAAAAAAACTATACGCTGGCCTCCTCAAGCAGCAAAACTAGATAACCAAATCTCTAATCTACTGACAACAACCCCAGACTACAAGATATTCAGAAAAGAAATAGACTATACTCTTCAAGAAATCCCTGAAAAAGTCTTAACACCACAAATACCTTCCTCTTCCCATCTTCTTCCCAACTCAGCGATATCACCTGATCTACTCTTTACCTTCACTAGAAATGACCAGTGATCTTCTTTTGTAACCCACCTTCTATAACTCTTTTGTAATCCGCCTTGAACCACAAGGTAATGGCGGAATAGAAATCTCTAATGTAATGTAGATGGAAGTATCAAAATTACAGCTTGGAGAAGAGACGGCTAATGGGATAGAGGTCTATAAAATATTGAGTGGAATGGAAAGGGTAGATGTGAATCGCTTTTTACTCTTTCCAAAAATACTAGGACTAACGGGCATGCAATGAAACTACGAAGTAGTAGATTTAAAACAAACCGGAGAAAATATTTCTTCACATAGCGTGTAATTAAACTTTGGAATTCATTGCTGGAAAAGGTGGTGAAAGTAGTTAGCTTAGTGGGCTTTTAATAAAAGGTTTGGATAATTTCTTAAAAGAGAAGTCCATAGGCCATTATTGAGATGGCTTGGGAAAATCCAATGCTTTTTGTGAATTGCATACTTTTGTTCATGCCTTTGTTCTGTCAAGAATAGATTACTGTAATACAGTTATTGTGGTATTACATAAAAAAATCTACGTTGCCTATAGACACTTCAGAATTCAGCAGTCCATTTTCTTTATAAAGCAAAACTATATGATCATGTCACTCCTCTATTGATTCAATTACACTGGCTCCATGTCCAGTTCAGATGTCATTTTAAAATCTTATGTTTAACATTTAAAGCACTTCACTTTTCTCAGCCGGTATATTTAGCATTTGCTACCATACCATATACACCTTCTCGTGTTTTGAGGTCACTCGATACTAATAGACTTGTTCTTTCCTCTCCCAAATTGGCTCATTATGAATCCACTCGAAAATCAGCTTATTTTTTTATTTCCCCTTTTTTGTGGAATCTACCTCCTTTTATTCGAGCAAAAAAAATAATTTAAAAAATTTAAATCTCTTAAAAACAAACACTTTTTTAAAAAATGGCTTTTAACTATTCTCTTCAGGAAGACTGATTAGAATTAGATGACAACTGGATATCATGTGTGATTGGTTACTTGTTTGGTTGTGGACTTAACTTTTTGGCGTTCCTTTTCTCTGCATTTATGTATAAATTGTAAGCCGCTATGACCTTTTGCATTGGTGGGGTATCAAGTGATAAACAAACATTCATTATTCTTAGGATAAACAGCATAAAATATGTTTTACTACTTGGGATCTAGCTAGGTACTTGGAACCTGGGTTGGCCATTGTTGGAAACAGGATACTGGGCTTGATGGACCTTTGATCTGTCCTAGTATGGCATTTCTTATGTTCCTATATTTGCAAAATGACTTACTTCTGAAACTAACACAATCTTACCAGTCTTCTGGTTTCTGTGCATTTAAATCAGGAATATATTCAGATTCATCATCGAGCCATCCGTCAGGTTTGATAGCACTAAGATCCTCTATTTCAGAAGGTTCATCTTCATCCCTTTAAAAAAATTTTTTTACAAAATTTCAATTGACATTCCATATTGGCGTATATACCTGAGATTTTTGAATCAAAAAATGGCCTAAAAATGGGGTTTTGGATTATATTTGGGTTAGTGCCCACCCGGCCCCCTCCTGGATCTCTTGCAGGCCCCCTCCGGGCCTGTCATAAGACCTGGTGGGCCAGGACAGGAGGGATTCCTCCCGCCTCCTGTCCCAGCCAACTCAAAAAAACTTTTACCAACTCCCCTCCTGCCTCCCACCTTGCACTTTTAAAATTCCTGGTGAGCTGGGACAGGAGGGATCATTCCTGCCTCCTTCCCTTCCTTTACTTCTTTCGCATACCTTTTACAATCCCTGGTGGTCCAGTAGTGAACCAGAGAAGGAGCAGCCTTTCCCATGCTCCTGCCCCATGGAGAGCCGCTAGTGAATGGCTGTCATGAGTTCCCATGAACGAGAACTCATGGCAGCCAATCATTAGTGGCTCTCTTCAGGGCATGGGGTGTGGGAAGGCCGCTCATTCTCCAGTTCACCACTGGACCACCAGGGATTGTAAAAGGTATATGAGGGAGGTAAAGAAAAGCATAGTCGGCCAGGGATACCTCCTGTCCCAGACTACCGCTGGCTCACCAGGTCTTATGGCAGGCCTGGCAAAGGCTTGCAAGCATCAGGAGGGAAAAGGTACAGGGCAGGGGAGGAAGGGGGACAGGGGGAGAAGAGGGCTGGGAGCAGAACCTGGTAGAGCAGGGGAGAAGTAAGGCTGGGTGTAGAGCTGGGCAGGTCAGGGTACTTGAATATTAAACACCCCTGGTTTATATTTCAAGTCAACCTTTTTTTGGGGGAAAAAGGTTACCTCTGTTTGTATTTGAGAATATACACTATATTCTTTCTTTTCAAAACAAAATTCAGTGCACTCTGTATTAGAGGTCTGCACGGGAACGGGGATTGCAGGAATCCTGCAGGTCCCGCAGGACTCCCACAGGGATCCCCTCTCCCCCAGGTCTATGGGACTCCCACAGGGATGGAACCAGGGTTCCCGAGGCCTGGAAAGAGAATTAGTAGAAGATAGACAAAAGCAGAAACTGGGACAAAGATGATGGAAAAACAAAATGTCCCACCAGCTACAGCAAGGGGAGATAATCTCAGAGTGGAAGGTCCAGTCCCCTCTCATGGTTATGCCACCAATTGTGTTTGCTGAGTTTGTTTTGAGGTTTCCAGTTATGACACATTTTTCTTATGCAACCATTGTCCTGAAAAGTGTCTCTCTCAATTCTGCTTTAAATGATTTTGATGCTGTATTTTTTGATTCTTTACTCATTGCTGCATTAAAAACTATTTGTGGATCTTGGAAGGACCTCTCACAAGTTACCTATTTAGTTTTTTATCTCATTGTCCCCAAAGAGCACAGAACGGGTTAAACATACATAATATCAGTACAAGATTACAATGCAAGTTTTCATCCTAGTTGGCACATATTAGATATAGTTATCCTTACATGACACAGACTGATTCAGTTACCAATATACAATTCTTTATAGGCCATGGATCAAGGGCAGGGGGGGTTAGATTAAGAGGTATGTTTTTGTTGCTTTTCTGAAGTTGAAGAGACCCTCAAAAGATCTGATCTGTGATGGAAGTCGGTTCCAGTGGCTTGGTATGAAGTGGAAGTAGAACCTTTGTTTGGCAGTTTGAAGGTGAAGGGCATGACCAGGGGGCGTTTTAAGGCGCATTTCATCCTGGGAGCGGAAGGACTGGTTTGGCACATACGGAGGAAGTTTAGCCATCACAAAGCCCAGTGCCATGTCGTGCAAGGATTTGAATGCTAGCATCAGGCCCTTGAAGACACAACATTTAGCTACAGGCAGTCAGTGAGCCGACGCTAGAGCCTGGGAGACAAGGTGATGGGCACGGAGGTTTTCTAGAAGCCCGATTGCCGCTTGAACACACTGGAGTTGTCGTACATTCTTTGCTGTGAGACTATTGAATAGTATATTGCAGTAATCCATGTGGGAGAGTACTAGGGCATAGAGTAGTTGGGCAAAGCAGTTCCTTATTTTTCGGAGTTGTTGCAGGTAGTAAAATAAGGAAGATACCACCTGAGAGATATGGTCGGAGAGCGACAGGTTACAGTCAAGGAGTATTCCTAGGTTGCACAGTGAGGGATGGGCACGGTCGCAGCGTTCTTTGCAGATCCAAAGGAGTTCCGTCTTGGAGGCATTTAGTTGAAGTTTATTTACGGACATCCAGTTTTTAATTTCTGAAAGGCAGTTTAGGAGTTTCTCAATCTAGACATCACGGGCTTCACCTAGCAGTGGGTAGAGTTGGATGTCATCCGTGAAGGAGTGAATCTGTATTTGATATTTGCGGGCTATGTCTAGGACAGATCTAATGTAGAGACTGAATAATAGGGGAACCAGATTTGTTTGCTCTACAGATATGAGCTTTATATTGCCAAAAAATCTAACTCTTATTTCTTTTAACAAGAAATGGTTGACCCTACAGTCACAGTCTATTCTAATTCTTTCTGGTGATGTATGTATGCACCTCTTATTTCTGTTCACTGTTATTTTTTTTATATTTGGGTTTTTAAAAAAATGTATTCAATCTTTACAAGTTATAACACTCGTTCTAGTAAAACAAAGTGAATTTCAATAAAGAAAAAGAAGAAACAGAAAAGAATTAAGTGGAATTCTTGGAATAAACCCCCTCCACAGACCACTACTAATATAGGAGAGAGAAAACATAAGTTTGGGAGAAAATTAACAAAAGTATAAATCTTTAACCAAAAGCTTAAATGTACTATGCCTCAGTTACATTCATAAATTTCTCATCTGGAACCACTGGTCAGCTTTTTAAGGTCCAAAAAAAAATCTCACATGTTCCAGGAGAAAACCCCCCCACATATCTTGCATTCAAATATTTTATTATACATTTGCAGGGATAGGCCAGCAAGAAGGTAGCACCCAATCTTCTTGTTTCATCTCACAATATTAAGAATTCTTTCAGTCTATCTTGAGTAGACTTCATTACATCTGGGTATATCCATACTTTCTGTCAACAAAATGGGGATAATTCCTTCTTGAAGAAAATTCTCATCACATGTAAGTTTATTGTATTTTACTGTTGGTTTAAATAAACTAAGACTTTAAAAAAAAAAATCAAAACTGTCAGAAGTAATTGCTGCTTTTTATGGAGACAGGTAACTTTTATGGGTGGATGGTTGGGGACAGAAGGGATACTGGTGGGGACGGGCGGGATTTCTGTCCCAGCGTAACTCTCTATTGCACAGCCCAGTTGTACTACTGCCAAAGGTTTTTGTCTCAGTCTCCACCTGCTTGTCATGGTAAGCTATTACCAATCAGTGAGCTGTGCCCGTCTGAAGAGATGCTTAAGAATTACTGTTTTCTCATATGTAGCGATTGGGATTTAAGCTCCTTAATGGGGACAAGTTTCCCAGGAGCTTTATATCTCTGAGCATATAGTAAAATAAAAAACTCTACATATATTGTAACCTAAGAATTCTATTCTGTATGCTTGTATTTGATGACTTTACATTGTAACTTTTCTCTGATTGTCCAGCACCACTTATTGTAAACCACCTCGAACTATTATGGCTTTGCGGTATATAAAAATAAAATTATTATTCAAGAATACAATACAGTTAAGTATATGTAAGGGATTATTTGACATATTTTTGATTTTGGACTTTATTCCCTACTTTTTGAAGTGAGTCACTCCCTGGACATATGTTTATTTGACTGAAGCTATGGAAGCTGGCATGGCCATTAAGCCAAGATGATCGATGAGCAATCCAAGGAGAAGAACGAGAGAGCTGGAATCAAGAGGAAAGCAGAGGAGGGCTGCAGTCCGGCCATCAGACCCCAACGGTCAGCTCGGGGGCCTGTTCCAGTGGGGCACCCGACACTGTCTTCACTCCTCCCCCATTCCAGCAGGGGAGAGCCGACGGAGGAGGGCTGCAGTCCGGCCATCGGACCAACGGTTGGCTCGGGGGCCCGTTCAAGCTGGATTTCAATTTTGACTGTTTTGATTTTATTTTCACTTCTTTTTAGTTTATGATATATTTTTTAAATCTCACTTATTGTTTTACCACTTGTTTTGTTTTATTTTATCATTCAAATTTCATTTAAATTTCCCCAGAATTCTATTGCTTCAACGGTTCTCCTTCTGCATCTATTCTTATCTCCCCTCTTTTTAACCTTTCAAATTCCTTTATATCATTGTAATCTTATTAGTATGTTTATTTTCTTATTTTTCTCCTCTATCTCTATTTTCTTTCTTTATTACTCTTCTAATTGTCATTTTTCCTGGTACTTTAGTTAGATTGTGAGCCTTTGGGACAGTAAGGGAATTTCTAAGTACCTATCTTACTTATAATTTTAATGCACCAATATATTCATTGTAACCTGTTCTGGGCTCTTTTGGGAGGATGGGCTAAAAAATTGAATAAATAAATAAATAAAGAATCTGACACTGGAGTTTCAGTTTGCAAGAAAAACACGGCCCTCTGCTGTCTTGAAGAGGATTCCCAGGTACTCTAGGGATTGAGTTGGTTCCAGATGACTCTTCCAGAAATTGATGATCTACCACAGATTCTGCAACAGCTGAACTACTTGGGCCATTGCTTTGTGGCCTGCTGCTTTGGAGGTGTCTCTGAATAGCCAATTGTCCAAGTATGTGTGTACCTGAATCCTTAACCTTGTGCAGATGTGCTGCTGCTACCACTATTACCTTAATAAAGTTAAGAGTACATGGTATCAGAGAAAATAAAGGTAAGAGTACATGGAACCAGAGAAACTTCTTGTATTCAGGAAGATGGAAATATGCAAGTAAGCCTCCATCAAATCCAGCGAGGATAGGAATTCCTCTGGAGAAACCAAGGCAATGACCGGAACAGAGGTACTCTTAGGCATGCATTGATAGACTTCATATCCAGAATTGGTCTGCAGTTGTCTGAGCTTTTCTTGGCACAATTAAGTATATAGAGTATCTGTCCAAGCCCGAGTCTGTCCGGAACAGATGCCACAGCCTGAATTCCTATTTGGCACTTTACCATTGCCTGAACCATGGCCACTTTCTCTGGCCTGCCAGCTGGGGAATCCACAAAAAAAATTCCAAAGTAGCAAACATAATTTGAACTTGTAACCCTCTCAAATTCAAGTTTCAAGTTTATTAAAACATTTCATTAATCATATATCAAAAATTTCTAGGTGATGTACAATAATAAAAAATGGAGAAAAGTACATATAACATTAACAAAACGAACATAATGAAAATGTAAACAGTGACATAGGCTGACGTACTGTAACATGGTGGAAAGAGGGAAGAATTACAATAAGAAAAGGAAAGAAACAAAAAAGGTAAAAACATAGGATACAGAATAAGTTATAAAATCTACTTAAAAGAACTGCAAGAAAAATTAAAAGGAAAAAAGAATCAAAAGAAGAAATTGGTGGGAGTAGTGTGGACGGTGTAAAATTCTCTCCTGCCAATATACAGTTTCCTACCCGATTTTGGGACTGAATTACTTATTGAAGATGCCAAAGAGAAGAGGTAGAGTGGCTGCCTCAGCCCGGCAATCCGAACCTACCTTGATGCAGCAGGAGGTGATTACGAGTTTCCTTTCATCTTCACCTAGGGGCGAACCGGCTTTGCCGAATCAGAGAGATTTTGGCACTCGGAAGCGAGGCATCGCATAGCCCCGTGGGACCTGTGCCTCCTCTGCAGCCGCGAGATTGAGGAACGTCGGAAGTGTCACAGGGACGGGAAGTAACGTCAATGTCAGTTTGTGGCCCCCCCAATGTATGGTGGTAGGGGTTAAGTGAAATGCGCACTGACCAACGCCAGGTCCCAGGTTCAGTTCCCTCACAGATGACTCACCAGAAAGTAGAATAAAGAAGGCATAGCCAGAGGTGTTTGCATAAAGAATATATTATAGAAATAGGCTTACAGAAAAGCAATATTTATAATCATTACAATTAAGCATTACAATTAAATAGAGAGCAACGCAGTTTCCCTGCCTTACAGAGTCCAGAAGGAAGCGTGAAGTTTCAGGGAAAGGCAGAGAGGGAGAGAAAAGTTCAAGTTCAAGTTTATTCGAAATTAACACATTAACAATATAATTACTGTAAAAACGTACATAAGGGGTAAGGAAAGGAATTAAAAAGTTACAATGCTGGGTACGGTTAAAAAAAGGGAAAAACAAAAGGAAGGGTACAAAAATACCAAAGCACAATGCAAGGAGTAACCCTAAAATCGGTAAAAATTTCAAGAATTAAAAGCATCTTTGAATAAGTAAGTTTTTAAAAGTTTTTTAAATGTAACAATGTCGTGTTCGGTTCTAATATACTGGGGGAGGGCATTCCACCATTGTGGTCCTGTCACTGTGAACATATCTAATCTTCTTGTCCCTATGATTTTTAAAGATGGTACTGAAAGTAGGTTTTGATCTGATGATCTCAGTGAGCGTTGAGTTTTATATGGAATGAGTGATCTAGAAATAAATTGTGGTTCGCTTGATGCTAAGGTCTTGAAAATGAGAAGCATTATTTTAAACAAAATCCTGTGGCCGATTGGTAGCCAGTGAGCGTCTATTAATAGTGGGGAAACGTGGTCATATTTTTTCGCATTGTAGATTAATTTTATGGCCGTATTTTGAATTATCTGTAATCTCCTTTTTTCTTTTTGTGTAATGTTAATGAATAGGGCATTGCAATAGTCAATTTTTGATATTATAAAGGAGTGAATTAATATCTTTAATGAAGATAAACTAAGAAATTTGGCAATTGACCTAATCTGACGTAATTTGAAGAAACAATTTTTAACGATGAGAGAAATATGTTCGTGATATATTAATTTATCGTCTATAATTACACCAAGAATTTTGACCGAGGATACCAGGTTTAGTGAGGTGTTATTGAGGTTAAACGGTTTTGAGAGAGTTATATCTTTTTTCCAGTTGAATAACATAGTTTTAGTCTTGTTGATGTTTAGGGCTAATTTGTTTGAATTAAGCCAGTTTTGTATTTGTTCTAGTTTGTGGTTGATGGAAGAGATTTCTATGTTATTTTCCGGGTTCAAGGGATGGATAAGTTGAATGTCGTCTGCGTATGAAAATGGAATAAAGCCTATAGCCTGACAGAGCTCTAGCAGTGGTGAGAGGAAAATGTTAAATAGTAAAGGGGACAAGATGGATCCTTGTGGTATTCCAAATGATGAGGTGTAAGAGGGGGATGGTCTAAGCTTCATGCTCAATAGATAAAGGGAAGGATAGACAGAGAGAGGGAGAGGGTTGAGACCCCTCTCCTCCACAGATTGATAGATAGATTGATAGCTCCATAGAAAGAGAGATAGATTGATAGAGCAGAAAGGAGGCTTTTATACCTTGGAATCCCATTCTGAATAGAGAAAATATTGTATCTCCCAGTATCTTTCTGTTTAGAATTTGCAAACTGTTTGAGACAATGGTTAATTTAATGAATAAAGGAGGGTGTGATAATTGCAAGCATGGTGATGGGATTAGCCTCTGGCTTCTTTGTCCCATTCAAGCAGGCCATTGTCCTAAGCACCCTCTTAATCAGACATTAACACCTTTTAGCTAGTCATGATTCAATCAGGGCTGCTTAAAACAATATCAGGGAAACTTAACACAGTCTCCCTGCCTTACAGAGTCTATCTGCATTCCCATCCCATTCCCATAAGCCTCGCTGACATAAGTAATGCCAACTAAAATGCTGAATGGTAGCGGCAGCTAGGCTGACAGTCACCAACGGAGCTGTTGGGCTTGCCGGATTCACAAGATATCGCAGCTGGGATATCGAACCCAGAGAACATAAGCAGTGCCTCTGCTGGGTCAGACCAGGGGTCCATCATGCCCAGCAGTCCGCTCACACGGCGGCCCATCAGGTCCAGGACCTGTATAGTAATTCTCTATCTATACCCTTCTATCCCCTTTTTCTTCAGGAAATCATCCAATCCCTTCTTGAACCCCGATATCGTACACTGTCCTATCACACCCTCTGGTACCGCATTTCAGGCATCTACCATCCTTTGTGTGAAGAAGAAGTTCCTAGCATTGGTTCTGAATCTGTCCCCTCTTAATTTTTCCAAATGCCCTCTCGTTCTTGTAGTTTTTGAAAGTTAGAAAAATCTGTTCCTCTCCACTTTCTCTATGCCCTTCATGATCTTATAAGTCTCTATCATGTCCCCTCTAAGCCTCCGCTTTTCCAGGGAAAAGAGCCCCAGTTTCTCTAATCTTTCAGCATATGAAAGGTTTTCCATACCTTTTATCAATCGCGTCGCTCTTTTCTGAATCCTCTCGAGTATCGCCATATCCTTCTTAAGGTACGGCCACCAATATTGGATACAGTACTCCAGATGTGGGCGCACCATTGTCTGATACAACGGCAGCATGACCTCTTTCATTCTGGTTCTAATACTTTTCTTAATAATATCAAGCATTCTATTCACCTTCTTAGAGGCTGCTGCGCACTGTGCCGACGGCTTCATTGTCTCGTCCACTATTATCCCCAAGTCCTTTTCTTGGGTACTTTCACCCATTACCAGCCCTCCCATCATATAGCTGTACTTCGGGTTTCCGTTTCCTACATGCAAGATTTTACATTTTTCTACATTAAACTTCATCTGCCATCTCATCGCCCACTCTTCTAGCTTGTTCAGGTCCCTTTGTAAATCCTCACAGTCCTCTTTAGTCCCAACTCCACTAAATAGTCTCGTGTCCTCCTGTTTAGTCTATCTGCCACTTCTTTTTCCTCCTTCACCATTCCTTTCCTATCTCCGTCATCCAGTGGTCCCACCTCCTCCCTTAACAAATCTGAAGAACGGTTTGAAATTTCGTACTTCCATGGCTAGCCTCTCTTCATATTCTCTTTTTGCTCTTCTAACCACACAGTGACATTCCTTTTGATGCTTCCTGTGCTCTTTCCAGTTCTCCCTGGTTTTGTCCTTTTTCCATTTCCGAAATGAATGTTTATTGTCTCCTATCGCTTTCTTCACTTCTTTGGTTATCCACGCCGGGTCTTTAGTTCAGTTATTTTTGCATCCTTTTCTAAATCTGGGGATATACCGATTTTGCGCTTCACTTATCGTGTCTTTGAATAATGACCAGCTTGCTCTACAGTCTGAGATTTCTTTGAGTTGTTCCTAAGTTTCTTTCTTACCATTACTCTCATCACTTCGTAGTTTCCTTTCTTGAAGTTAAAAGTTGTCGCTGTAGTTCTCTTCCCCTTCGATATTCCTACTTCAACTTTGAACTTGATCATATTGTGATCGCTGTTTCCCAACGGTCCCACTACTTCCACTTCCTTTGCAGGTACTCTTAGCCCAGGGATAGGGAACTCTGGTCCTCGAGAGCCATATTCCAGTCGGGTTTTCAGGATTTCCCCAATGAATATGCATTGAAAGCAGTGCATGCAAATAGATCTCGTGCATATTCATTGGGGAAATCCTGAATACCCAACTGGAATATGGCTCTCAAGGACCGGAATTCCTTACCCCTGCCTTAGCCCATTGAGGATTAGGTCCGGAGTGGCATTCCCTCTCGTCGGTTCTCTGACAAGCTGCTCCATGAAGCAGTCCTGTATAGCCTCTAGGAATCCGGTCTCCCTGGTACATTTTGAGTTTCCAAGACTCCAGTCTATCCCAGGATAGTTGAAGTCTCCCATAATAATCGTGTTACCGCTTTTACATTCTCGCCTCATCTCGGCTTTCATTTCTTCGTCGCTTGCTTCAGATTGCCCAGGTGGACGATAATACAGGCCCATCTTTATCTCAGGCCCATTTCTTCCTGGTATTTTAACCCATAGTGATTCCAATTTGTTGGTCATCGCCGCTGTGTCCACTCTGGTCGAGTGCATGTTATCCTTTATGTATAGGGCTATTTCTCCTCCTTTCTGACCTAACCTGTCTTCGCGATAGAGTTTGTACCCCGGCAGTACTATGTCCCATTTGTTTTCTTCATTCTACCATGTTTCAGAGAGACCCCAATGATGTCTAGGTTCTCATTTTTGGCTATGACTTCTAATTCTCCCATTTTGTTCCTTAGGGTCCTTGCATTAGTATACATACAGTTTAAATCCTGGTGTTTTTTGTCTTCATTTTCATTTCCTGTGCTACGTTTTTATCATCCTCCTCATCTAGAACTTTAGGCTCTTGTTTTTTGCCCGTTATGTCTTCCCAGCATTTTTCCCTCTCAGTATCTTCTCAGGATACCTTTTTCCGAATAATCGACACTAGGATGACTGTCGGCTTTCCCCTTCTTCTTAGTTTATAGCCTGCTCTATTCCTCTCCAGACGTTGTTTGCTAGAAGTCTTGTTCCCGCCGCACTCAGGTGTAGTCCATCTCTCCTGAAGAGCTTGTTCTTTCCCCAAAACGTTGTCCAGTTCCTCACGAAGTGGAACCCCTCTTCCTCACACCATCTCCTCATCCATGCATTTATTGATTGTAGTTCCATCTGCCTCTTCACATCTGCCCTCGGTACTGGTAGGATCTCTGAAAACGCTATCTTCTGAGTCCTCATCTTCAACTTTCTTCCCAGAATCTTGAATTGTTCGATCAGTGCATTCCTGCTGTAGTCTCTCCTGCTGACATCATTTGTCCCGATGTGGATCATCACTGCGGTCTCTTCTGTCTCTACTCCTTCTAGGATCCTTTCAATTCTGTCGACGATGTCTTTTGTTCTTGCTCCTGGGAGGCAGGTCACTAGTCGATCCTCTCTCCCTCCTGCTATGTGGCTATCTACTTGTCTTAGGATTGAGTCTCCCATTAGGATCGCAGACTTTTCTTTTTTCAGTTTTCGCTCCGGTCGCAGGTCTGTATCCTCGGTGTGCTTCACTGCTTCCTCTTCTAGGCATCAGCAAGACCTTGCCTCCTCTTCCTGCGGGATACCTCTATGGGTGTCTTCTTCCTGGGAGTCAGATTGCTCTTGTTCTCCATTCCATGTGGGTGTATCTTCGTCTTCCCTATGCTGTTCGTGTTCCTCCACCTTCCTGTAGGCCTCCTCAATGAACTTCTCGAGATCCCTGACTTGATCCTCGATGTGCCTCTCTCTCATAGGGTCTTCAGCTATCCTGATTGGGTCTTCTGTGATGTAAAGTCCCTCCAGTTCCTGAATCCTGTACTTCAGTTGACTAACTTCCACCTTCAAGCTTTTCAGTTCCTGACACCGATCTCATACATACGACTGCCTCTCCGATGGGAGGTAATCGTACATATGGTAGTCCGTGCAGTACACTGCACTCCTCTTTTGGATTCTCTCTGCTTCCATTGTTTTGTCCGCCTTTTTGTTTGTGTGTTCTTTTCTCTGCTTGCTACTTCCCTATTCCTGCTGTTTCGTATGTATGTATGCTCCCTCTGTGTGTACTGTGTTTTTTTTTTTTATGCTAGTTTGGTTATTTAGCTGTTATTTGTTGTTGTCCTTACCTTGCTGTCCTTCCCTGGTGTCCTTAGGTGTATGGACTGGTTCCTTCTTGAGGCCCTTCGTAAAGGCGCTCTCACTAAGGCGAGCGCCTTTGTTGCACGCCGAACGGCTGTGCGCCATTGGCTCCAACCCTTTTAAGAGGGGTGTTCAGGCGATGACTCTGCCGACGCGGTGGGGTGGGCGGAGCTTACTCTCGCCACTGCCCCTGGCTTCCCGCTGCTCTTAGCCTCCTCTCTCGACTCCTCTTTGGCTGTCTTCCTTCTTTCTGCCCTCCTTCCTGCTCGCTCCTACTTGCTACTTCTTAGCTCGGCTGCAGAAGGTTCAGTAAAAGGACAAAATCCATTGATTCTCCCTTTGGTAAGGCCTGCTGAAATTACTCCTCGAGTCAATTTGGTCTGCATTAGACTCCCTCCATAAGATATGTGCGGGAAAATACAGGCAGGGAGCAGGAAGATACAGTCAGACAGACAGACAAATAAAGACACACACACAGAAAGATAGGTAGGTGGCAAAAGGGGCACAAGAAATAGGCGAGTTCTGATACAGGGCATGCCTCTTCCGTGGGGGGGGGGGGGCGCGGTTGGCGGCGCTCTTGCAAATTAAAAAAAACCCAAAACAAACAAGTGGCTGCTTCGAAGTCTGGGGTGACGTTGGGTTGCCAATCTGGTTCTCTGGCGGCCCTGGGCTTCCCACTCCAGGCAGAGGTGTACTGTTCGACCAAGTTGATGGGGTGCGCGCTTGCCTGTGGCGCATCTCGGGGAAAGACAGCCCGGGAGTACAGTGCACAGGGGTTGGTCTGTGCAGCAGGCGGTGGCAGATGTAGGGGCTAGCACAGGTGCGGCACCAGGAGGACGTGTTGCCATGCAGGCCCAGGCTGTCTCGCTCCCGGCCACCTTCATGGTGGGTCCTGGAGCGCTGGGGGCAGGAGTTGAACATTTTATTGATTGCCGCTTCATTTCAGTGTGGCAAATGCGTGCAACTCCGCTGGAGTTCTGTTTCCTCCTACAGCATCAGCCCCCCGAGAGCTGTTTCCTCCTGCAGCATCAGACCCCCCCTCCTATTACTGTTGGATAGGGGGAGGAGGGAAGGGAGAAGGAGTACTGCTGGACAGGGGAGAAAGAAGAAAGGAAAGAAACAGCTAGAAGGGAGATTAGAGGAGGGAAAGGGGTCAGGGTGGAATGGAGAGATCAGATGAGGGAAAGGGGATAGACAGAGGAATGAGAGAGAGAGAGATTGATTCTGGACAGGGGGAGCAGGGAAAGGGTGCTGCTAGACACGCGGGAGATAAAAGGAAGGGAGCAGGGCTACTGCTGGACAGGGGAAGCAGGCAAGGGGTAGAGGTAGACAGCCGAGTAAAGAGAGAGAGAGAGAGAGAGAGAGAGAGACAAAGAAAGACAGACAGACAAAGCGGCCAAGGAGAGAGAGAAAGAGAAAGAAAGAAAGAAACAGACACACACATCTATTCTAGCACCCGTTAATGTAACGGGCTTAAAGACTAGTGGATTAATATTTGTGACCCAAATAATTATGCCTATTTCAATTTAAACAAAGGCCTCCTAAAGGAATAAAATATATTTTTGTGAATTGAGACTGATTTGATTAATACTGTATACTTGCTATTCTTTCTTAGTCCTGATGAAGCAGCATCATGATGACTAGAGAAAACTCGCAAGACACAATGCTAATTACAACACCTTTTTGGCACACAGTAAAAGCTGCAAAAATATGCTTGTGACTTTATGGTTTGTTTTATATAACGATTATAATATGGGTAAAAGGTTCTCTCACCAGTCATCTGGTTTGATAGCAGTGATATCAGGAATCTTAGCTCTTTCATCCCATTCCTCAGGCTTCTTATCAAATGGATCATTTATCTCACTAGCTGGATTCACAGGAGGAACCATATCTTCCAAAAGATTTCCCTTGCTGATGACGGTTTGATCAATTAGTATTTCAAATGTGTTATCTGGTCCCAAAACTATCAAACACAAATGGGGAAAAGGTAGATTTAGAGTGCTTTTAGTAAAGGTTTTGCATATACAACAGAATGTGTATTTGTTAATGCAAATTCAGTTTAAGCACCTTAAAAACTAGTGTACAATCAATTAAACAGGATAAAATGTTTAATCATTAAATAAAATTATTAAACAAATCCAAATGATCCAAAAATGTTTTCTATGCATATTTCTTGTGTACAACTATGATATTATGTAGATGTATAGTTGTTAAAATACCAATTTAGAGACATATCCATTATTTAAACATATTGCTGCCAAAATAAGAGGGGATAGTCTCTTCAAACTGACTCTTGTCTTTCAAACTGTGGAAAGCTCTGCAAGGTTTATTTTCCATTAAACTTTACCAGAGTTCAGTTGGGTCATGTAAGATTCAGTGTACAAGTTTCATCAAAATCCATGATGGTGAGATGGGGAGCCATATACTACTTGACATGGAATGATCTCCCTTGAGATTGAATCAGAAGACAGACTAGGATTTTTTTTTCCAGATGATCAGGTTCTATTTTAAGACCAGAATCTTGAAGCAATATTTTATCAATGTGTTGGTTGTTGAATGATTGTAAATAAAGCACAGTTACTTACCGTAAAGCACAGTTATTTATTGTAACAGGTGTTATCCAGGGACAGCAGGCAGATATTCTCACATATGGGTGACGTCATCCACGGAGCCACAATGCGGACAGCTACACAAGCAATCTTGCTTGAAGAACTTTAGAAAATTCACGACTGCTATACCGTGCATGCGGGAGTGCCTTCCCGCCCAACATAGGGCACATGGCTCCTCAGTTCAGATAGCTAGCTAAGAAGCCAACCAGGGGAGGTGGGTGGGTTGTAAGAATATCTGCCTGCTGTCCCTGGATAACACTTGTTACAGTAAGTAACTGTGCTTTATCCCAGGACAAGCAGGCAGCATATTCTCACATATGGGTGACCTCCAAGCTAACCAGAATGGGATGGTGGGAGTTGGCGTTTAGGAGAATAAATTTTGTAATACTGTTTGGCCAAAATGGCCATCCTGTCTGGAAAAAGAATCCAGACAGTAATGTGAGGTGAATGTATGAACCAAGGACCAAGTGGCAGCTTTGCAGATTTCCTCAATAGGTGTAGATCTAAGGAAAGCTACAGAAGCTGCCATAGCTCTAATTTTGTGGGCTGTAACTCGACTCTCTGGGTGCAGACCAGCCTAAGCTTAGCAAAATGAGAAGCAAGCAGCCAACCAATTGGAGATTGTTCTCTTGGAAACTGGATGTCCCAACTTGTTTGGATCAAAGGAGACAAAAAGTTGAGAAATCTATGTGGTTTAGTCTTTTGCAAATAGAAGGCCAAAGCAAGCTTGCAGTCCAGAATATGAAGAGCTGTTTCTCCAGGATGAGAATGAGGCTTGGGAAAAAACACTCGAAGTACAATTGATTGATTGAGATGAAATTCTATAATAACTTTGGTTAAGAATTTTAGAGGAGTGCGGAGTACCACCTTATCATGATGGAATACTGTAAATGGTGGGTCCGCTACCAAAGTTTGTAGCTCATTGACTCTGCGAGCAGATGTGAGAGCAGTGAGGAAGACCACTTTCCAAGTGAGATATTTCAGATGAACTGATGACATTGGTTCAAATGGAGGCTTCATCAGTTTAACAAGAACATTGAGATCCCAAACCACTGGAGGAGGTTTGAGAGGTGGTTTGATATTGAAAAGTCCTTTCATAAATCTGGAAAACACAGGATGAGCAGAAAGAGGTTGCCCCTCTAGTGGCCGATAAACAGCAATTTCACTGAGATGGACTCTAATGAAGGTGGATTTGAGGCCAGATTGAGACAAATGAAACAGATAATCTAACAACTGAAGATAAGGAGGTAGACTGAGGCTCCTTGTGATAGAGATCGCACCAAGCAGAAAACCTAGTCCACTTCCAATTGCAACATTGCCTGGTGGCAGGTTTTCTGGAAGCATCTAAAATGGCCCCAACAGACTGAGAAAATTGAAGATGTGAAATCATGTCGATAGAAACCAAGCTGTCAGATGTGTAGAGACTGCAGGTTGGGATGAAGAAGCGAACCGTGACTCCGTGTAAGCAGAGACGGAAATACTGATAGAAGAAGTGGCTCTAGGCTGCTGAGTTGAAGAAGAAGGGACAACCAAGGTTGTCTGGGCCACTGAGGAGCTATCAGAATCATGGTGGCATGTTCCTGTTTGAGTTTGACAAGTGTCTTGAGATGAGAGGAAAAGGAGGGAATGCATAGAGGAAGTGGTTCATCCACTGCAGGAGAAAAGCATGTGCCTAAGTTTCCAAGTTTATTTAATCTTTGATATATCGTTTATCAAAACATACCTAAACAGTTTACAATTAACAGAAAATTGTTAAAATAAAATATAAGCTTAAAAGTAAAAAGTGAGTGGGACGACAATACAAATAAACTTACTGGAATAAAAGGAAAAATGGAAAAAGGTAAGAGCATAAATACAATGAAAAAATAATATCTTAAAAGGAGGGAAGGAACGGAGGGACTTTAATACATTAGGATAGGGGTTGCTTCAAAAGAAGTGTTTCAGTTCAGTACTGCCGACTACATAGAAGCTGTTGGGGCTTTAAGTAAATTAAATCAAACTGAGAAGGCGTCTTTAAACATTTTTCAAGAGATGTTTCTGGTCTAAGATCTGACGGAAAAGAATTCCATAACATGGGGGCAGATGAAGATGGAGAATTGAGTGTCCATTCATGAGGATGAAGGAGATGACTCAATTTGTCCGCTATTGTCCGCTAGTGAATTTTTCTCTCCTTGAATGTAAACAGCTCTTAGAAAAATGTTGCAAAGGGGAAGAGATCTTGTTCCTCCCTGCTTGTTCACATAGTACATGGCTACTTGATTGTCTGTACGAATGAGCACAACGTGATTGTGAAGAAGATGCTGAAAAGCTTTGAGAGCATTGATTGCCCTGAGTTCCAACAGATTTATGTGATTTCTTTTTTTTCCATGAAATTTTAGTGGAAGTTTTAGAATACAAAAAGAAAAAGGAGAAAATACAATACAGGGCTGAATTGAGGTTACATATATGTACATGAAAATACATTAACTACTGATTCAAAACAACCAATCGAGTAGCAGTAATAGAAGCATCAAGACGGAGGTGGGAGGTGGGAAGGAAAAAGAAAAAAAAAAAGGGAGAGAGAGAGATTCCCCAGAGGCCAAGAGATAAAGAGTAGATAGAAAGAAGTGTAAAACTAATTAAGCAATAAGAGAGAGAATAGTATGTGAGAAAGAGTGGTCGGTTAAATAGAGTGTAAGTAGGTGGTAAAGGGATCCCATTTCTTTCCAAAGGAGTTGTTTAAAGGAGTATATGAGGATATTAGGTGCTCTCGTTTATGTTGGAGCAAAACTGATTGCCACCAAAAGTGAACATTAAGAGAGTCAGAGGATTTCCAGTTGGAAAGAATGAGTCGTAATGCTATTATTATAAGAGTGTTAAATAGTGCCCATTGAGGGCAAGGGATATTGATGTGAGCAGTATCAGATTTAAATAGAACAATGTCGATGGAAATCGGGATGTGTAAATCAAAAATGGTTTGTATCACAGACCACACATCTGTCCAGAAGTTATGAACATACGTACAGTCAAAGATCATGTGTATTATTGTGCCAGGAACAGACTTGCAGTTCTAGCATTTATTTGATGGGATAAGCCCAGCAACGTTCAGTTTTTGTGGTGTCCATTTCGCTTTATGATGTAGGAAATACATGGATTGTAGTGAGTTTGCTGAATTAATCGTTCGTATTGTTTTAGACCAAAAATTGGACCAGTCTTTCTCGGAGAGTGCGTGATTAGTATCAGATTCCCAAGAGTCCTGAACGGAGAGATTACATTACATTACATTACATTAGTGATTTCTATTCCGCTTGTACCTTGCGGTTCAAAGCGGATTACATAAGAAGAAGCTGGACATTTCCAGGAGGGTACGTGACATTTAGGGTAAGACATAGTTACAGAATGAGTATAGACTTGGTAACATTGGTAACGTTGGATGAAAGCAGTTATATTACATTACATATCAAATCTTTTTCCAGGCGTTGGTAGGTAATATGAATTGGTAGGATGAATTAGGGTTTTTTTTTGTTTGTTTGTTTTTTGGTCGGTTGAGGATATGGTGTCAGGGAGTGGGTAACCTGGTCGGTGTATGTGGAAGAGGAGATTAGGTGTTTTGAATATGCTTTTTGAAAAGTAGCGTTTTGATTTCTTTGCGGAATGCTTTGAAGTCAGATGTTGAGGTTAACAATCTGGTTATGGAGGGTTCGAGTTTTGCTGCATGCGTTGCTATGAGGTTATCGTAAAGCTTTTTACGATGAGTGCCGTTGAGTGGTGGGTATGAGAATGGTGTCAGTGTTCTTCTTATTCTGGGTGGAAGGTTACGGTGTAGGCGATCGATTAGATAGGCAGGTGCTGTACCGTTGAGTACTTTGAAGATTAGACAGTATAGTTTGAATTGGATTCTGGCTCTAATCGGTAGCCAATGTGAGTCTAGGTAGGCGTTAGTTATGTGGTCATATTTTCCGAGGGAATAGATTAGTCTGAGAGCCGTGTTCTGAATGGTCTGTAGTTTTTTGATCATTTTTGTAGGACATGGTAGATATAGGATATTGCAGTAGTCCACAAGTCCTAGTACCAGGGATTGAACAATGATCCTGTAGTGTTCTTTGTCGAAGAATTTCCTTATTTTTCGTAAGTTGCGCATTGTGAAGAATGCTTTTTGGGTAGTTTTGTTGATTTGAGTCTGCATAGTGCAGCATCTATCTATCAGCACTCCCAGGATTTTGAGGGAGGTCTGGATTGGGTATTTGGTAGTTTTGATTTCCAGGTCTGTTATGGATGGGATTTTGTCCGTTTCAAGCATTAAGAATTTGGTTTTATCCGAGTTTAGTTTTAATTTGTGGTTTGTCATCCATTTTTCTACTTCGTACAGTATTGTTTCCAAGTGTCCAGTTGCGGAGTTGTCTTGGGTTTCGAAGCGGAGGAGGATAGTTATGTCATCTGCGTAACTGAAGGATGTTACATTTAGGTTGTCTAGAGTGGTACCAAGGGAAGAGATGTAGAGATTGAATAGAATGGGTGAAAGTGGAGAACCCTGAGGGACTCCACATGGATTAGACCATGTGTTGGATTTCGTATCATTTATCTTAACTCTGTAAGTTCTTGTTTTAAGGTATCCTTGGAACCAGTTGTACACCACCCCTGAGATCCCTATTGCATCAAGTATCTGGAGTAGTATGGTATGATCAACTAGATCAAAGGCTGCGGAAAGATCTAGTTGGATAATTAGGATCCTGTGACCTTTACTGAGGTATTGGCGGGCTATGTCCAGTAGTGTTGCTAGTAGAGTTTCCGTGCTGTGGTAAGATCTAAATCCTGATTGGGATGAGTGAAGTATATTGTGGTCAGCTAGGTAGTTAGAGAGGTATTGAGCCACAAGTCCTTCAATCAGCTTGACATAGAGTGGGATCGAAGCGATCGGTCTGTAGTTGGTAGGTGTGTCTACAGGACCTTTTTGGTCTTTCAGTATGGGTGTGATTATGATCTCTCCTAGATCTTGTGGGAATTGGCCTTCTATGAGAGTGCTTTGTATCCACTGCATGAGGCTGGTTTTGAATTTAGGGGAGGCATTTGTGAGTAGATACGATGGGCAGTTGTTCAAGTCGCATGAGGTGTGGCTGTATTTTTTATATAGTCGGTTCAGTTCAGGCCATTGTAGAGTTGGGAAGGTGGTCCATGTTCTGTCTGCTGTTATGGCTTCTTCTGTTGTGGGGGTGGTTATTAACTCGTTGAGTATGGTAGTTGAGTTGTTGAAGGTAGTTCTGATTTTGATGATCTTGAGTTTGAAATGGTCAGCTAGTTGGGAAGCTGTTGGAGTTTTGTTGCCTTGAGTGGCAAGGTATGGGTTTGTGTCTGTAAGTTTTTTTTACTAAGTTGAAGAGTGTTTTTGTGTCGGGGTTGTTTGTGCCAATTAGTTTAGTGTAGAGATGGCAATTGAACTGGGCGTCAATGAATTTCCTGTAGATATTAGACGCGACATGTCCTTTAAAAGAAAGAAGTGAAAAGTAAGGAAATAACGAAGGAGTGTTTTTATGTATTGTAGAAAGGATGTTGGACTTTTTGATTGCTTGGGACAATTACAACCATTGATAGAAAGCCGAAGAGGGCAGGGCGTATTTGTATTGAAGTTCAGCAAATGAAAGTAATTTGGAGGTCGAATCACAAACATCTCCAATGGACCAAATTCCCATTTGGGCCCAGGTGGACCAATAAACTGGAAGGTTGCCAATTTTAAGGAGTGGGTTATGCCAGATAGAGGTAAGGGTAGAATTAACAAAAGATACCTCACATAGTTTGTCTAGTTCTAATAAGCACTGTGTGGATGCGGCTACGATAGCGTTAGTTTGCTTAAGAGGGGCGTCTGCCATTAGTAAAGTGGTTAGGGAGGCAGAAACAGGGAGAAAGGAGGATTCTAGTAATAGCCATAAGGGCTGATAGTCTGTTAAAGAAGAAAACCAGTGGTTAGTTTGTTGTAAGATAAACGCTTTGTGATAGGTAAAAAAATCAGGTAAATATATCCCAGCTTTCTTTTTAGACGCTTTAAGTTTTTTTATAGCTATTTTTGGGGGCTTAGATTGCCAAATAAATGTGGAGATTAGTTTATCAATCAATTTGTAGAAAGAAATGGGAAATAGAATCGGTATCATACTAAGCACACAGTTTATTTTGGGCGCGAGTACCATTTTGATCGTTTCAATTCGCCCCCACCAGGAGAGGTGTAGGGGATGCCAAGACTGAAGTAGTGATTTGGTATTTGCAATAATTTTGTCTCCATTATGTTTGATAGTGGCAGAGATGGTGGTGTATAAATCAATACCTAAATATCTTATATATAGAGGAGACCATACAGCACAGTTACTTATTGTAACAGGTGTTATCCAGGGACAGCAGGCAGATATTCTTGACTGATGGGGTGACGGCACCAACGGAGCCCTGGTACGGACAATTTTAGAGTGATTGCACTCTAAGAATTTGGAAAGTTCTAGTTAGGCCGCACCGCGCATGCGCGAGTGCCTTCCCGCCCAACGAAGGCGCGCGGTCCCCAGTTTGGATAAGCCAGCTAAGAAGCCAACCCGGGGAGGTGGGTGGGACGCAAGAATATCTGCCTGCTGTCCCTGGATAACACCTGTTACGGTAAGTAACTGTGCTTTATCCCAGGACAAGCAGGCAGCATATTCTTGACTGATGGGCGACCTCCAAGCTAACAAAAAGAGGGATGGAGGGAAGGTTGGCCATTAGGAAAACAAATTTTGTAAAACAGATTGGCCGAAGTGTCCATCCCGTCTGGAGAAGGCATCCAAACAATAATGAGATGTGAAAGTATGAAATGAGGACCAAGTAGCAGCTTTGCAGATTTCCTCAATAGGAGTTGATCTGAGGAAAGCTACAGACGCTGCCATAGCTCGAACTTTATGGGCCATGACGGAACCTACTAGTGGCAGTCCGGTCTGAGCATAACAGAATGAGATGCAGGCAGCAAGCCAATTGGATAACGTACGTTTAGAAACAGGATGTCCCATCCTATTAGGATCAAAGGACAGAAAGAATTGAGGAGATGATCTGTGAGGTTTAGTGTGCTCTAGGTAGTAAGCTAAAGCACGCTTATAGTCCAAAGTATGCAAAGCCTGCTCTCCAGGATGAGAATGAGGTTTCGGGAAGAAAACAGGCAGGACAATGGATTGGTTAAGATGAAAATCAGAGACAACCTTAGGGAGAAACTTTGGATGTGTACGCAGAACCACCTTGTCATGATGAAAGACTGTGAAAGGAGGATCAGCAACTAGTGCATGCAACTCACTGACCCTCCTGGCAGAGGTGAGAGCAATAAGGAAGACCACTTTCCAAGTGAGAAATTTGAAATTAATTGTGGCCAATGGTTCAAAAGAAGACTTCATTAAGGCGGAAAGAACCACATTAAGATCCCAGACCACAGGAGGGGGCTTGAGAGGTGGTTTGACATTTAAAAGACCCCGCATGAATCTGGAAACCAAAGGATGAGCAGTGAGAGGTTTTCCGTGAACTGACTCATGAAAAGCAGTAATGGCACTGAGGTGGACTCTGATAGAAGTAGATTTGAGTCCAGAGTTAGACAAAGAAAGAAGATAATCCAACACCAGTTCTACTGCTAGTGAAGTTGGATTATGATGATGCAGAAGGCACCAGGAAGAAAACCGGGTCCATTTCTGTTGATAGCATTGTAGAGTGGCCGGCTTTCTGGAAGCATCAAGAATAGAACGGACAGGCTGAGAAAGAAGGGAATGAGCTGAGGTCAGCTCGAGAGATACCAAGCTGTCAGGTGCAGAGATTGAAGGTTGGGATGAAGCAGGGACTGTTGATGCTGAGTAAGCAGAGAAGGAAACAGTGGTAGAAGAATGGGCTCTCTGGAACTGAGTTGAAGCAGAAGGGAGAACCAATGCTGCCTGGGCCACCGTGGAGCGATGAGAATCATGGTGGCTTGTTCCCTCCTGAGCTTGAACAAGGTCCGCAACATGAGAGGAAGAGGAGGAAATGCGTAAAGGAAGAGGTTGGTCCAATCCAGCAGAAACACATCTTGTGCCAGACGGTGAGGGGAGTAGAGTCTGGAGCAAAAGTGGGGCAGCTGATGATTGCGAGGGGCTGCAAAAAGGTCTACTTGAGGAGTCCCCCATCGAGCGAAAATGGACTGGAGAGTCATGGGATCGAGAGTCCATTCATGGGGTTGGAGAATTCTGCTGAGATTGTCTGCTAAGGAATTCTGCTCTCCCTGAATGTAGACAGCTTTCAGGAATATATGGTGAGCTGTCGCCCAAGCCCAAATCTTTTGAGCCTCCTGACATAACAGGCGAGAGCCTGTCCAACCCTGTTTGTTGATGTAGTACATGGCAACTTGATTGTCTGTGCAAAGTAGGAGAACTTGAGGAAAGAGAAGATGTTGGAAGGCCTTGAGGGCATAAAACATCGCTCTGAGTTCCAGGAAATTGATGTGATATTTCTTTTCCTGGGCGGTCCAATGGCCCTGAGTTTAGAATTCGTTCAGGTGAGCTCCCCAGGCATAGGGGGAGGCGTCGGTGGTGATGACTAAATGGTGAGGAGGCAGATGGAACAGAAGGCCTCTGGATAGATAGCACAGTTACTTACCGTAACAGGTGTTATCCAGGGACAGCAGGCAGATATTCTTGACTGATGGGTGACGGCACCGACGGAGCCCCGGTACGGACAATTTTAGAGTGATTGCACTCTAAGAACTTGGAAAGTTCTAGCAGGCCGCACCGCGCATGCGCGAGTGCCTTCCCGCCCGACAAAGGCACGCAGTCCACAGTTATGATAAGCCAGCTAAGAAGCCAACCCGGGGAGGTGGATGGGACGCAAGAATATCTGCCTGCTGTCCCTGGATAACACCTGTTACGGTAAGTAACTGTGCTTTATCCCAGGACAAGCAGGCAGCATATTCTTGACTGATGGGTGACCTCCAAGCTAACAAAAAGAGGGATGGAGGGAAGGTTGGCTATTAGGAAAACAAATTTTGCAAAACAGATTGGCCGAAGTGTCCATCCCGTCTGGAGAATGCATCCAGACAATAGTGAGATGTAAAAGTATGAACTGAGGACCAAGTAGCAGCTTTGCAGATTTCCTCAATAGGAGTGGAACGGAGGAAAGCCACAGATGCTGCCATAGCTCGGACTCTATGGGCCGTGACAGAACCTTCCAGTGTCAGTCCGGACTGAGCATAACAGAAAGAAATGCACGCTGCAAGCCAATTAGACAACGTACGTTTAGAAACAGGACGTCCCAATTTATTCGGATCAAAGGACAGAAAGAGTTGAGGGAATGATCTGTGGGGTTTAGTACGCTCTAAATAGTAAGCTAAAGCCCGCTTACAGTCCAAAGTATGCAGAGCCTGTTCTCCGGAATGAGAGAGAGGTTTCGGAAAGAAGACAGGCAGAACAATGGATTGGTTGAGATGGAATTCAGAGACAACCTTAGGGAGAAACTTTGGATGTGTACGCAGAACCACCTTGTCATGATGAAAGACTATAAAAGGTGGATCCGCCACTAGTGCATGTAGCTCACTGACCCTCCTGGCAGAGGTTAGAGCAATAAGGAAGACCACTTTCCAAGTGAGAAACTTGAAAGGAGCCGTAGCCAAAGGTTCAAACGGAGGTTTCATCAAGGCGGAAAGAACCACATTAAGATCCCAGACTACAGGGGGAGCCTTAAGAGGTGGTTTCACATTGAAAAGACCCCGCATGAATCTGGAAACCAAAGAATGAGCTGAAAGAAGTTTTCCATGAACTGGCTCATGAAAAGCAGCAATAGCACTGAGGTGGACTCTGATGGAAGTAGACTTGAGACCAGAGTCAGACAAAGAAAGAAGGTAATCCAACAAGGTCTCCACTGCAAGGGACGTAGGATCATGATGATGAAGACGACACCAGGAAGAAAACCGTGTCCACTTCTGATGATAACATTGAAGAGTGGCAGGCTTCCTGGAGGCATCCAGAATAGAACGAACGGGCTGGGACAAAAGAGTATCATTCGAAGTCAGCCTGAGAGATACCAAGCTGTCAGGTGCAGAGACTGGAGGTTGGGATGCAGAAGGGTCTCCTGATGCTGTGTAAGCAGAGAAGGAAACAGTGGAAGAAGAATAGGCTCCCTGGAACTGAGTTGAAGTAGAAGGGAGAACCAATGTTGCCTGGGCCATCGTGGAGCGATGAGAATCATGGTGGCCTGTTCCCTCTGGAGCTTGAACAAGGTTCGCAACATGAGAGGTAGCGGAGGGAAAGCATACAGGAATAGATTCGACTAGTCCAGGAGAAATGCATCTGCTGCTAGACGGTGAGGGGTGTAGAGTCTGGAGCAGAAGAGGGGCAGCTGGTGATTGTGAGGAGCTGCAAAGAGGTCTATCTGAGGAGTGCCCCACTGAGCGAAGATGGACTGTAGGGTTAAAGGATCGAGAGTCCACTCGTGAGGCTGAAGAATTCTGCTGAGTTTGTCCGCCAAGGAATTCTGTTCTCCCTGAATGTAGATTGCTTTCAGGAATAGTTGGTGATTTGTGGCCCAAGCCCAAATCTTCTGGGCTTCCTGGCACAAGAGGCGAGCCTGTCCCACCCTGCTTGTTGATGTAGTACATTGCACCTTGATTGTCTGTGCAGAGCAGGAGGACTTGAGGAAAGAGAAGATGTTGGAAGGCCTTGAGGGCATAAAACATCGCTCTGAGTTCCAGGAAATTGATGTGATGCTTCATTTCCTGGGCTGTCCAAAGACCCTGAGTTTGGAATTTGTTCAAATGAGCTCCCCAGGCATAAGGGGAGGCGTCGGTGGTGATGACAAGTTGATGAGGAGGTAGATGGAACAGAAGACCTCTGGAGAGATTGGAGGACATCAACCACCATTGTAGAGACTGACGAAGAGATGATGTCACAAATATGTGTCGTGAGCAAGGATCCGTCGCTTGGGACCACTGGGTAGCTAGGGTCCATTGAGGAGTGCGTAGGTGAAGACGTGTGAAGGGTGTGACATGAACTGTGGAGGCCATGTGACCCAAGAGTATCATCATTTGCTTGGCAGAGATGGAACATTGTGGAAGCACCTGCTGACATAGCGATTGAAGAGTTTGAAGACGGTTGGACGGCAGGAACGCTCTCATGAGGACTGTATCCAGCACCGCCCCAATGAATTGAAGTCTCTGAGTGGGGATGACATGAGATTTGGGTAGATTGATCTCAAACCCCAGAAGCTGTAGAAACAGGATGGTTTGGTTGGTGGCCAGAAGTACTGTCTGAGATGAATTGGCCTTGATTAACCAATCGTCCAGGTAAGGAAAGACCTGAAGGTGGTGAGAGCGTAGATAGGCAGCCACCACAATCAGACATTTGGTGAACACTCTTAGAGAGGAGGCAAGACCGAAGGGCAGCACCTTGTATTGGTAATGACAATGATTGATCATGAAGCGGAGGTACTGTCTGGAGGCCAGATTGACCGGAATGTGAGTATATGCCTCTTTGAGATCGAGGGAACATAGCCAGTCGCCTTGATTGAGAAGAGGGTAAAGAGTGGCCAGAGAAAGCATCCTGAATTTCTCTTTGACCAAGCATTTGTTGAGATCGCGAAGATCTAGGATGGGTCTGAGATCTCCTGTTTTTTTGGGGACTAGAAAATAACAGGAGTAGAATCCCTGTCCCTGCTGATCTAGAGGAACTTCCTCTATGGCGTTCAGAAGGAGGAGGGATTGAACCTCTTGAAGAAGGAGGAAAGACTGCGGAGGGTTCAAAGCAGACTCTTTTGGCAGACTTTGGGTAGGAAGAGTCTGAAAATTGAGAGAATAGCCGTGGCGGATGATGTTGAGGACCCACTGATCCGAGGTGATGATTTCCCAACGGCTTATGTAAAGAGCAAGGCGTCCTCCTATGGGTTGTGGAAGATGGGCAGATGGTACAATACTGGCTATGTCCTGGAGAACCAAGTCAAAAGGGTTGGGAAGACTTTTGTGGAGGAGGAGGCTTCACCTGTTGTTGTGCTGGTCTAGGGTTTTGCCTCTGTTGTTGTCGCTGACGCCTAGGTTGTTGAGGGGCCGGTGGCAAAGGACGAGCCACATAGCGACGTTGGTAGGCCGATTGCTGGCGAAAAGGCCTGGTAGGTGGGGTCTTCTTTTTTGTTTTGAGGAGAGTATCCCACCTAGTCTCATGGGCTGAGAGCTTTTGGGTAGTGGAGTCCATGGATTCTCCAAAGAGCTCATCACCTAGGCAAGGCGCATTAGCCAGTCTATCTTGATGGCTGACATCAAGTTCTGAAACCCTGAGCCATGCCAGACGACGCATGGCCACCGACATGGCTGTGGCTCGAGAGGTCAGCTCAAATGTGTCATAGATCGACCGGACCATGAATTTGCGAAGTTGTAAAAGTGATGAAGAAGTTTGGCGAAAGGCAGATCTTTTGTGGTCAGGGAGGTACTTTTCAAAAGCAGTCAGACTTTGAATGAGATGCTTTAGATCAGGGGTGTCCAATGTCGGTCCTCGAGGGCCGCAATCCAGTCGGGTTTTCAGGATTTCCCCAATGAATATGCATTGAAAGCAGTTCATGCAAATAGATCTCATGCATATTCATTGGGGAAATCCTGAAAACCCGACTGGATTGCGGCCCTCGAGGACCGACATTGGACACCCCTGCTTTAGATAGAATGAGAAATGAAAAGCATAATTCCCTGATCTGTTAGCTTTTGCCAAATTTATCCATGGCCTTACCTTCTCTGCCAGGAGGGACCGAGGCATACACACTAGCTCCCATGGATTTCTTTAAAGTGGATTCCACCAAGAGAGACTCATGTGGAAGTTGTGGTTTGTCAAAGCCAGGAATGGGGATGACCTTGTATAAGGAGTCCAGTTTGCGAGGGGCTCCTGGGATGGTTAAAGGCATCTCCAGATTTTTGTAAAAAGTCTCTCTTAATATATCATGGAGAGGCAATTTCAGAAATTCCCTTGGAGACTGGTCAAAATCCAGTGCATCAAGAAACGCTTTGGATTTTTTGGACTCAGCCTCCAAGGGAATAGAGAGAGAGTCACACATCTCTTTCAGAAATGAGGTGAAAGAGGTTGCATCAGGCTTAGAGGATGGATCTAAAACAGAAGGATCCTTGTCAGCCGATGAACATTCCCCCTCAGAGAGAAGAGGCTCTTCGGAGTCACCCCACAGATCAGGATCCCTAACTTGGAAGCTGCGATCCCGGGACTCCGATGTGGAAGGTTCCAGGTGTCGAGTTTTGCGTGTCGACTTACCCGACATTAGAGAAGCGGTACCGGGAGATGTTAAGGGCTATGTTGGTGCCGAAGTTTGCACAGCCTGGTGTAAGGACATCGGTTCCGGCGCTAAGATCGGCATGGATACCGATGAAGCAGAATGTACCGGTACCGACAAAGTGGATGCAGATAAAAGAGGCTGCTCCACTGTCGGTACCGGTGGCTCAGACAGGACCGGGACTGGAAGGCTCGGTTTCAAAGAGAGCAGGAAGGAGCTGCTGCAATTGCTCCTTGAGCTGCACCTGCAGGACGGCGGTAATTCGCTCGTCCAGCGAAGGCACCGGTACCACTTTTTTCTTCTGCGGTACCTTCGGTGCCGCTCAACACTCCCGAAGAGGAGGAACCCGAGGTCGAGGGGCTCACCTCAATCGGTGCGGAGCGCTTCCGCGGGCGCCTCGAGGTCAGCAGGATTGGGCTCGCTGCTACTGAGACCGGAGGACGCTCCAGCGGGGAAGGCTTCTTAGCCGGCTTACCTGGAGGGTGCGACGCCGGCGCGGTGTAGACAAGGTAGGTGCTGACTGAGACGGGGCCGATGTCGGTGCCGGTGCCGCAGAATCCGACATATCGGTACCAAACAATAACCGTTGCTGGATCTGACGGTTTTTCAAGGTTCTCTTTTTTAAAGTGGCACAGCGGGTGCAGGTGGACGCCCGATGGTCAGGACCCAGGCACTGTAAGCACCAGTTATTCGGGTCGGTGAGAGAAATGGGCTGTGCGCACCGCTGGCACTTCTTAAACCCGGGTTGGGGGGGCATGAACGTAAAAACGGCTTCTGCCAAATCGAAGGCCGAGGCCTCGATGGTGGCAGCATGCCCCGCCGGGGCAAATCCGAAAAAAGAAAGAAAAAAGAAACTTTTTTTTTTTTTTTAAATAAGAAAAATAATAAAAGAAAAAAGGAAATACAATTTCCGTAGAGGTTTTTGCAAGCGGGAAGGCGTATTAGGAAAAAAGTTTTCAACAGCCGTTGAAAAATGCGTCTTCTTAGCTCCGCGGAAACTAAGAAACTGGGGACCGCGCGCCTCCGTCGGGCGGGAAGGCACTCGCGCGTGCGCAGTGCGGCCTGCTAGAACTTTCCAAGTTCTTAGAGTGCAATCACTCTAAAATTGTCTGTACCGGGGCTCCGTCGGTGCCGTCACCCATCAGTCAAGAATATGCTGCCTGGTTGCCTGGGATAATGTAAGATTTCAACCACCATTGTAGAGATTGACGAACAGATGATGTCACAGATGTGTCGAGAGCAAGGATCCTGCGCCTGGGACCATTGGGTAGCTAGGGTCCATTGAGGAGTGCGCAGGTGAAGACGTGCAAGGGGGGTGACATGAACTGTCGAGGCCATGTGACCCAACAGTATCATCATTTGTCGTGCAGAGATGGAAAGCTGTGGAAGCACCTGCTGACAGAAATGAATAAGAGTTTGAAGGCAGTTGGATGGAAGAAACGCCCTCATGAGAACAGTGTCCAAGATCGCGCCGATGAACTGAAGTCGCTGAGTGGGAATGAGATGTGACTTGGGTAGATTGATCTCGAAACCCAGAAGTTGGAGAAAAAGGATGGTCTGGTTTGGTGGCAAGAAGTACTTCCTGAGATGAAGGAGCCTTGATTAACCAGTTGTCCAAATAAGGGAAGACTTGAAGATGGTGGGAGCGTAGAAAGGCTGCCACCACTATGGACACTTTGTGAATACCCTGGGAGAGGAGGCAAGACCGAAGGGTAACACCTTGTACCGGTAATGGCAGCGATTGATCATGAAGCGGAGATACTGTCTGGAGGCCAGATTGACCGGAATGTGAGTGTATGCCTCCTTGAGATCGAGGGAGCATAGCCAGTCACCCTGAGTGAGGAGTGGATAAAGAGTGGCCAGAGAAAGCATTTTGAACTTTTCTTTGACCAAGCATTTGTTGAGATCGTGAAGATCTAATATGGGTCTGAGGTCTCCGGTTTTTTTTGGGTACCAGAAAATAGCGGGAGTAGAATCCCTGCCCCTTCTGATCTAGAGGAACTTCCTCTATGGCGTTCAGAAGAAGAAGGGATTGGACCTCCTGAAGGAGGAGGGAGGACTAAGGGGTGTTCAAAGCAGACTCTTTTGGAAGACTGCATGTGAGAAGAGTCTGAAAATTGAGAGAATAGCCGTGACGGAGGATGTTGAGAACCCACTGATCCGAAGTGATGGTCTCCCAACGGCTGATGAATTGAGAAAGACGTCCTCCTATGGGTTGAGGCAGAAGGGCGGATGGTAGAATACTGGCTAGGCCCTGGAGAATGGAGTCAAAAGGGCTGAGTGGACTTCTGTGGTGCAGGAGGTTTCACCTGCTCCTGCTGTTGCGTACGCGGTGGTTGACGTTGCTGCTGATGCTGGCGTCTAGGTTGCTGAGGAGCCGATGGTAAGGGTCTAGCACCATAACGTCGCTGATAGGCTGATTATTGCCGAAAGGGCCGGGCAGGTGGAGTCTTCTTTTTGTTTTTGAGAAGAGTGTCCCAGCGAGTCTCATGCGCCGACAATTTTTGTGTGGTAGAATCAAGAAAGTCACCAAACAGTTTATCTTCTAGGCATGGAGCATTAGCGAGGCGATCTTGATGATTGACATCAAGCTCTGAGACTCTCAGCCAAGCCAGACGGCACATGGCGACAGACATCGCCGTAGCCCTTGAGGTAAGTTCAAATGTGTCATAGATTGAACGTACCATGAACTTCCGAAGCTGGAGAAGAGAGGAAGAACAGTGACGAAAAGCAGAGCGTTTGCGGTCAGGTAAGTATTTTTCAAAAGCAGCTAAGTTTTGAATCAGGTGCTTCTGATAAAAGGAAAAATGAAAGGCATAATTACCCGAACTATTGGCCAGCATAGCATTTTGGTACAACCTCTTGTGAAATTTATCCATGGCCTTTCCTTCTCTGCCAGGAGGGACTGAGGCATAGACACTAGCTCCCGTAGACTTTTTGAGAGTAGACTCCACCAATAAGGATTCATGTGGGAGCTGGGGTTTATCAAAGCCAGGAATGGGGATGACCTTGTATAAGGAATCCAATTTGCGAGGAGCCCCTGGGATGGTCAAGGGAGTTTCTAGATTTTTATAGAAAGTTTCCCGCAAAATATCATGTAGGGGTAATTTAAGAAATTCCTTTGGAGGCTGATCAAAGTCCAAAGCATCAAGGAATGCCTTGGATTTTTTGGATTCAGCCTCCAAAGGAATTGAAAGAGATTCGCACATCTCCTTTAGAAAAGCCGTAAAGGAGGAATGGTCTGGTTTAGAAGAAGGATCCTGTATAGAGGGGTCCTCTTCACCCGAGGAAACCTCATCCTCAGAGAGCAGGGACTCTTCAGAGTCGCCCCAGAGATCGGGATCTCTAACCTGGGAACTTCGATCCCGGGAGTCCGGTGTCGAGGGATCAATATGTCGGGTCTTACGCGCTGACTTGCCGGACCGCAAGGAAGCGGCACCGGGAGAAGTCAAGGACTGCAATGGTGCAGAAGTTTGGACAGCCTGATGAAGAGCTCTCGGTTTCGTGGCCAGTACCGGCATGGAAGCCGAGGAAGCCGAATGGACCGGTACCGACAGAGTGGAAGCCGACAATAGGGGCTGCTCCACGGGCAGTACTGGTGGCTCAGACCGGACCGGAAGGTTCGGTGCCAAGAGAGTAGGGAGGAGTTGCTGCAACTGCTCTTTAAGCTGCACCTGAAGGACAGCTGCAATGCACTTGTCCAAAGAGGGCACCAGTACCGCTTTCTTTTTCTGCGGTACCTGTGGTGCCGCTCGATGCCCAGAGCACGAGGAGGCAGATGAAGACGCACTCACCTCTATGGGGGCGGAGCATTTGCGAGGGCGCCTCGTGGTCGGCAGGATTGGACTCGCTGCCACAGCGACCGGAGGGCGCTCGAGGGGGGAAGGCTTCTTAGCCGTCTTACCTGACTGGTGCGACGCCGGAGCGGTGTCACGCGGCGTCGATGAAGTAGGTGCCGGTTGCAAAGGTGCCAACGCCGGTGTCGATGTCGAAGGATCAGCCATCGCGGCACCGAAAAGTAATTTTTGTTGAAGCTGCCAGTTTTTCAACGTGCGCTTCTTCAAAGTAGCACAACGGGTGCAGGTGGAAGCCCGATGATCCAGACCCAGGCTCTGTAAACACCAATTGTGCGGGTCGGTCAAAGAAATGGGCCGTGCACACCATTGGCACTTTTTGAATCCCGGCTGAGGGGGCATGAAAGTAAAGACGGCCTCTGCCAAATCGAAAGCCGAGGCTGCGATGATGGCAACAGGCCCCGCCGGGGCGAACCCGAAAATTAGAAAATAATTTTTTTTTTTTTTAAGCTGAAAGAAAAAGTAAAAAAAGAAAGAAAATAAGTAAGAAACTCTTCTAAAACAAAAACCGCGCGAGCGGGAAGGCGAAAAAAAGTTTTTCAACGGCCGTTGAAAAAAAATGCCGTCTTCTTAGCTCCGCGGAAACTAAGAAACTGGGGACCGCACGCCTCCGTCGGGCAGGAAGGCACTTGTGCATGCGCGGTGCGGCCTAACTAGAACTTTCTAAGTTCTTAGAGTGCAATCACTCTACAATTGTCCGTACCGTGGCTCCGTCGGTGCCGTCACCCCATCAGTCAAGAATATGCTGCCTGCTTGTCCTGGGATAAGTTATATGGTTGAACTAGGGCTGAGGGAGAAGAATTAAGACTTCTGTTTCTTGC
Organism: Geotrypetes seraphini; assembly: GCF_902459505.1. Lineage (NCBI taxonomy): Eukaryota > Metazoa > Chordata > Amphibia > Gymnophiona > Dermophiidae > Geotrypetes > Geotrypetes seraphini. The sequence goes on from NC_047084.1 coordinate 146,808,259, forward strand.
TGGTTAATTTTATAACCAGAGAAAGAGGAGTAAGAATCAATTAGATCAAAGAGAAAAGGAAGAGATTGATGAGGATCGGAAATATATAGAAGTATATCATCTGCATAGGCAGTTAACTTATATTCACAGGTAACATAAGAGATACCAGTGATGTTGCGATTGGAGATGATAGCAAGAAGAAGAGTTTCAAGAGCCAAGTTAAAGAGACATGGAGATAGAGGGCAGCCTTGTCTAGTACCTCTATGTAGTGACACACAAGAAGATAATATGTTATTAGAAATAATAGAAGCTTTGGGAGTGCAATAAAGTAATTTTATAAAATCTATGAACTTAGGGGGAAAACCAAACCAGGTCATAGTCCGCAAAAGATGAGACCATTCAACTCTATCAAATGCTTTTTCATTTTTTTTTTTTTCCATGAAATTTTTATTGATTTTATGAAAAAACCAAGATAACAGAGGCACATAGCAGTACAAACAAATACAGTGTTACATAAGAGAATACATCAAATAAAATCATATCTCTGAAGTTTTCAAGTATTCCAGTAAAGGGGACCAGCAAGAATCAACCGAGCGAAGTTGACCTTTACATTCATAGAATGCGATTTCATATTTATGATGTTGTAAAACTAAATTCCACCAATGTCGGACATAAGTAAGTTCGCAGATTTCCAATGAGTTAGAATCAGTTTCTGAGCAAGAATGATTAATATATCAAATAATTTTCTTTGAGAGTCCAATAAGTCAATATGTATAGAGTGTGATTTAAACATTATTATAGATAAAGATAATTGACAATCTATATGAAACATTGACTTCATTATGGACCATACATCTTGCCAAAAGGAGATTACAAAGGAACATTCAAATATCATATGAATCAATGAACCTTGATCCAGTTCACAGTTCCAACATACATTAGAAGGTGAAAGACCCACAATACACAACTTGTGGGGGGTCCATAGGGCCCTATGATACAAAAAATACATAGACTGTAATGTACTAGCTGATGATAGAGACCTCAGCGATTTAGACCAAAGAAGTGCCCAAGCTTTATTACCTATTTGATGTTCACAGTCCTGTTCCCATATACCCATAAGAGTATTATTAGGCAAATTGTCTCTTATTGGGGCCAGTTTATATATTTTAGAAGCAGTGTGTCCTGTTGTCAATAGAGCTGAAGAAAGATTGAAAATAGTCGGTAGGTGAGCTGTAATTTTTTGAAGAGAAGCATTTTTTGAAATACAATGATGAAGCTGTAACCACTTGAAGTATGCTGAGGGCGGAAGAGCAAATTTAGTTTGGAGTATAGAGAAAGGAAGTAGTTTAACATTAGCGTCTACAATATCTTTTAATAGAAAGATTCTTTTGTCTATCCATTCTTTCCATAAGAATGGCTTTTTATCTATGAGAATATTTGGGTTATACCATAAAGAGGTATATAAAGAAATAGCGTAAGGACTTTCCAAGGCTGAATCAAATTCTAAGAGACATTGAATTGTCGATTGTATTAAGGGATATATAGAAGGGCTACGTGTGGCTGTAAGATAAGCTGAAGGAGGAAGAGGAAACAGTAGTTGTTTTTCCACATCAAGCCAAACTGGTGCGGTAGGGTCTTGATCAGAAAACCAATGTAAGCCTTGATGAGTAATAAAAGCTTTATGGTATGTATTAAAATCAGGAAATAGAACTCCACCATCTTCCTTTTTAAGTTTAAGTTTTTTAAGTGCTATCCTGGGTTGTTTATTTTTCCAGAGGAAGGAAGACAAAAGGGAATCAAATCTTCTTGTAGAAAGCTGGAGGAAAAAGACAAGGTATCATAAGTAAAATATAATTTATTTTAGGCATGAACATCATTTTTATTGTTTCCAAACGACCCCACCATGAAAGGAATAAAGGATGCCAAGATTGAATTAAGGTTCTAACAAGTTGAAGTACTTTCTGTATATTAACCTCAATAGTTTCCGAGAGGGATTGAGTAAGCTCGATGCCTAGATATTTCAGCTTATTGGAAGCCCAGATTAAATTATAAGGTTGAACCATAGCTGAAGTGGCATGAAGATTTAAAGGAAGAGATTCCGTTTTGTCCTGGTTTAATTTATAGCCTGAGAAGGAAGAGTAACTTGCTATAGTATTTAGAAGTTCTGGAATTGAGGTTTCCGGATTAGAGAGATAAAGGAGAACATCATCTGCATAAGCAGAGAGTTTAACTTCAGTAGAATTACATATTACCCCAGATATATTCGAGTTTTGCCTTATTCGGATAAGTAAAGGTTCTAGGGCTAGGTTAAACAAATATGGGGAGAGAGGACAACCCTGTCTAGTTCCTCTATATAGCTGGAAACTGGAGGAGAGAGAATTGTTCGCTGTTATTCGAGCTGACGGAGAGGTATAAAGTACTTTAATCATTTGGATAAACGGGGATTGAGCTCCAAACCATTCTAAAATATGAAACAAATAATTCCATTCGATTCTATCAAAAGCCTTCTCGGCATCAAGAGATAAGGCTATAACTGGGCTTGATAAGTTACTGGCTATGTGGGATAGATGAAAGAAAAGTCTAGAATTATCTGCAATAAGTCGGTTAGGCATAAAACCAATTTGATTAGAATGAATAACTTTATGGATAACTTTTTTTATTCTGTTAGCCAGAATTTTAGCATATATCTTATAATCTACATTCAGCAACGATATAGGTCTATAATTCTGTACCTTCAAATGATCTTTATTAGGTTTTGGAATAACAGTAATAGTTGCCTCACTGAAACGACTTCTTTGGACTAGATCTGGGGAGATATATCGAAAGAGCTCTAAAAGATGATGTAAGAGATCATTCTGAAAAATTTTGTAGAATTCTACTGGAAGACCATCCGCACCTGGTGATTTATTTGAATTGAGTTGCTTCAGGACAGCAATAATTTCCTCTATAGTTATAGGATGATTTAAAGCAATGTTATCTGCTTCAGACCAAACTGGTCGATGTAAGTTGCAAAGAAAGGAATTTAAAGGGGTCAAATCAGGTGAAGCTTCAGATTGATATAGACTCTGGTAGTAATCTTGAAAGACCTCTAGAATACCAGAATATGAAGTAATAGGAGAGTCATTCTTATTATGGATCACAGGTATCTGAATTTTACGTTGTTTTCTCTTTAAATATGAAGCTAACATCTTGCCACTTTTATTGCCCTCCGCATAGTATTTGGTTTCACTGAGGAAAAGCTGCATCCCCGCTTGTTTAGAAATAAGACGATTATATTGATATTTAAGTTGGCATAAAGAATTATATTGGATGGGATCCTTTGTGGTGCTATATGTGTGTTCCTGTTGTAGAATTTGAGCTTCTAAATCTGTCATAGCAGCTTTATCTGTTTTTGATTTATGAGAAGCAATGGAGATAAATTCTCCTCTCAATGAGGCCTTAAAAGCTTCCCACGTATTTAATGGGTCTGTATCAGAGATAACATTAGTGACAAAAAAATCTTGAATAAAGTTCTTAATACGATCTATTACTGCATCATCTTCAAAAAGAGAAAGTTGCAATCTCCATGATGGAGATCTAGGAATTTGTGTTGTATTCCATAAGAAAGTGCCAGAAACTAGCGAGTGGTCTGAAATGAGAATTGGGGAAATGTAAGTGTTGACAATGGAATTGAGGAAAGGAGAAGATACAAAAATATAATCTAATCTTGAAAAACTATTATGTGGAATAGAGTGAAATGTGTAATCTCTGTCTGAAGGATGTTGTAGTCTCCAAATATCTAATAGTTGAAGATGCGTTAGAAGTGATTGAAAGGAAACATGAGATTTTTGTGGAGACATCTTAGATTGATTGTTTATCTAGGTATAGATCCAAAGGGAGATTAAAATCCCCTGCCATAATAATTGGAAGAGGCTCAAACGTTTGTATGGTAGTCAATAAGTCGAGAAAAAACTCTGGAGAGTCACTATTGGGTGCATAAACATTTATCAAGAGAAATGGTGATCTGTAATATTATCCATCTACCATTAGTGTCAATTGCTTGACTGACGATCCTAGGTTGTATAAATTTAGAGAATAATATAGATACACCTCCTTTTCTACCTAACGAAGGAGAATCAATCCCAGAAGAAATCCAGTTACAGGCTTTAATTAGAGAGGAAGTAGAGGAAAGATGTGTTTCTTGTAGCATTATTATATCTGGTGATTTCTGTTTTAAGTGAATGAGAACCTTTTTCCTTTTTATAGGATTATTAAGCCCATTAACATTCCATGAGACAACAGCAACAGGTAATTGCTTATCTGAAGTCATAAGAGAACATTACAGGAGATAAACATGACTTATGAGATAAAACATTACAGGATATAATCTCAGTGACGGAAAGTAACTGCCATGTGCCAAAAATAGGATAAAAACCAAAAAACAAAGACCTAACTGTATAATACAATATAGGAAAAAAGGCACCAAGGACCAACATGGTCCAGCCAACAGCAAGAGGAAAAAAGAATGGTGCCATTAAACTGAGAGGAACAAGGGCATACATAACTCCTCTTTCAATAAGAAACATATCCATATATCAACAGAGCAAGAAAATACATATTAACCCGAATTGAGAATAATAGTGAAATATATATCTCAGTTGCAAGACATGTAAAAAAAAAAAAATAAGAAATGAGGATCTCTTTATTAATTAAAATATAGAGAATGAAGTAGAAATAGTTATCATTACTAGAAAGAAAATATATATATATATTAATAAAATAAAAAAAAATAAAAAAACGAAAACGAAAATCATCAATCAAGATATGGCATACGTATAGGCTACACACTATACTCAAATCCCTTAGTGAGAATAATATTCACAATAATTAGGGGTCTTTATACGTATAGGCTAGCCATATCTGAACTAAAATAGCAGATTTATGAAGGCATATTATCAATATAAACATAGGAATCAAGAGAATGTATAACACCAATAAACATATCTGAAATAAAACTTTTTTTTTTTTTTCCATTAACATTTCAATTTTTAACAATTTTTATTTATTATAGTATAATGTTATTATAAAAGAAAATGTATAATCCGTATGTGTAATGGTACATTCCCTTATTCTCTTCCCATTATCTAGATCATTAATCCAAAGTACCAAATTCTTGAAATCATGTAAAGATAAACATAGAGAAATACCTTTATAACAGAATGTATTGTTTTGTTTTTTTTATTTTTTATTTAATTATTTTTTATTTTTTTTCCCTTTTTCCCATTTATGTTTACCCCTTTATTATTATGTTGTCTATCTTTTTTTTATATTTTTATTTATTTATTTATTTATTTTTATTATTTATTTATTTTTTTTTCTTCTTTCTTTTCCTCTTTTTTTTTTACTATATTATTATAATAGAAAATAAAAAAAAAAAAACCCTTACACGTAATCCTTCAATTCCTTATAACATTCCCATTTTCTAAAATCATTAATCCAAAATAGAACCAAGATCTTAAATCATGTAAAGATAAACATATAGGAATGTCTATAGAACAGAATATATATATATTTTTGTATTTTTATTTTATTTTTTTTTTCTCTTTTTTTGCCTTTATTAATTTTTTATTTTTTATACATATATATATATATATTTTTTTTTTTTAAATTTATCGTTCAACCAAAATATGTTCCCAACTCCCTAAACTCCTTATCATTTAACTTTTATATCCTCCTTTCTATTCTCTCAAATATAAATAATGAGATCCCATACTTGTGAATGAAGGGAAATTATATATCATTATAATAGAAATCATAAAAATAAGATGGAAAAGGAGGACATGTTACTCTTACATTGTGAACATTCAGAAAAAATAAATAAGTAGAATAAACCAGTAAATCCTATAATATTTTGGGAGAAAAACAACAACAACAACAAAAAAAAAAAAATCTAGAGCAAAATATAAAGCATAATTTACTGTAATAAAGTTAAGGATTTAAATAAGTAAATAGAGGAAACTAAAATATATTCAGCAGAAAAGATGATTCAAACAAATATATGATGGAGCATCAATTAAAGAAGTCCATTATAATAAAAATCATAAAAATAAGATGGAAAAGGAGGACATGTTACTCTTACATTGTGATCATTCAGAAAAAAATTAAGTAGAATAAACCAGTAAATCCTATAATATTTTGGGAGAAAAACAACAACAAAAAAAAAATAAAAAAAATCTAGAGCAAAATATAAAGCATAATTTACTGTAGTCAAATTAAGGATTTAAATAAAGTAAAAAGAGGAAACTAATATATATTCAGCAAGAGAAATGATTCAAAGAGATATATGATGCAGTATCAGTTGAAGAAGTCCATGTTAAGTGAAAAGCCAGCACAGATTTCTTCAGTAGTGGTATGTTTTCAGGAGCACGATTAGGCATGGATCTGGAAGAAACAGAAAGACCTCAGACGGAAGACATGCCCTGTGACTGTAGGCCATCCAAGAAGGACTGAAGCTGTTCTGGGGATTCGAAGTGTTGAGTAGAGTTATTAATTGTCACTATCATCCGAGCAGGGTATTGAAGCCCGTATCTTGCTCCCATTGCTTTAAGTCTCGCTCTCATTTCCAAGAAAGACTTCCTTTTTCTAGCCGTCGTTTTCGCTAAGTCCGGTACTATTAAGAACTTTTTGTCCTCGAATTTCAAGTCAGATATGGATTTAGCCGCTGTTAGAATTTGCAAAGCTTGAGGATAGCGTAGTAACTTCGCTACGATAGGTCTTGGTCTCGTGAATCCTTGTTTCAGGGAAGATGGCGTCCTGTGTGCACGCTCGAACTGCAGGGGTAAGTCAGATGATAAATGCAAAATTTTCGGGATTTGGTCTGTAAGAAACTTGATTAAATCTGAGCCTTCCGCACATTCCGGTATTCCGATAATTCTGATGTTATTCCGACGATTGCAGTTGGAAAGATCTTCTAATTCCTGGTCGAGCTTTTTAAATCGTTGCTGCACGCGTTCTTCGAATTGTGCAGAGGAAAGCGCCGCCATGTCTGCTCTGTTTTCTAGCGCCTCCACTCGCGATTTACAGGAATCAAAGGAGACCGAGAGTGAATTAATTTCAGTACGCATTTCACAAGTAATGTCATACTGCTTAGTAATCAATTCCTTTAATGCCCGAATTTCATCGAGCACTATATCTGAGGATTCTGAATGATGTTTACTCACGGACTGCTTTTCCGGTGTCGGAGGATCATGTTTGGATCTTTTTGATCCCGATGTTTGTGGTAACTGTAAATCTGTTTTGTTAGATTTATTTGCTGCCATTTCAGCTCTATAGAGAGTTAATTATAAACTCAATCTGTAAAGTTTATCACTTGCTCCGCGTCAATGTTTTAGGATCCGAGGAGGAGAGAAGAAATTATGCAGCCACCTTGCTCTCCAGCTCAACAGCGCCCCTATCAAATGCTTTTTCAGCATCTAATGATAAAGCAATGCAAGGATCCTTAGAGGAACGAGCTACAGAAGAAAAGGCGAGAATTATCAGTAATAAGTCGGCCGGGCATGAAACCCACTTGATGAGGTGAGATGATCGTACTAATAACAGTCTTGAGTCTGAAGGAGGGAATGGTAGCATATATTTTGCAATCTGAGTTTAGAAGAGAGATAGGTCTATAATTTTGGACCAACTGAGGGTCTTTGTTGGGTTTGGGAAGTACCGTAACAACAGCATCAAGAAAATGGCTTTTATAGATCGATTGTTCCGTAAAGGAGTTAAACAAGGAGGTAAGAATCGGTGTTAGCGTAGTTTTAAAGATTTTATAGCATTCTATAGAAATGCCATCAGGGCCTGGAGCTTTTCCGGAAGCAAGATTCCGTATGGCTAGATCTGTGACAGAGTTATCAAAGGGTCGTTGCAGTTTAGCGTTATCTAAATCAGATATCTTGGGTGAGAGTATAGAATGAAAGAAATCATCGGCAGAATTTTGGGTCGCTGATGGAGTGGAGGCGTAGAGCTGAGTATAAAACTCATGAAAAGCTTCAGATATCTTATGAGGGGTACAGAGAAGATGCCCATTAGGATGCTTAATTGAAGGGATTTGAACTTTTGTACATTTCCTTCTAAGATAATTGGCAAGCAATTTGCTACTCTTGTTCATTTCAACATAGCATTTGGTATTCGTCACAAAGACGTCTTGTTGGGCAGCAATGCTAGTTGTTAATAATAATAATAACTTTATTCTTGTATACTGCATTACCATGGAAGTTCTATGCGGTTAACAGATGAAAGTTACATTTTCGGCTATGCTACATTTGCTGTAAGTTACATTTGCTGTAAGTTACATTTGCTGTAAGTTACATACAGCGGTGTTACATACAGCGGTGTTACATACAGCGGTGTTACATACAGCGGTGTTACATACAGCGGTGTTACATACAGCAGTGTTACATACAGCGGTGTTACATACAGCAGTGTTACATACAGCAGTGTTACATACAGCAGTGTTACATACAGCAGTGTTACATACAGCAGTGTTACATACAGCAGTGTTACATACATGGCGGTGATAGCAGTGTTCGATAAGGCAGAGTAGAGGCATTTAGTATGGGGAGTAACGAAGATGGGATAATTAGTTGGATTGAGTGATCCATTTTGTTAAGCCATTTAGTGGCTAACAAGATTGGAGGAGTCGGAGAGTCTGGAGGTAAGTCGAGGTCAGAGGAGGAGGCAAGGAAGAGGGGGGGAGAAGTTAGAGGAATTTGTCAAAAAGGTAGGTGTTGATTGACTTCCTGAACATTTGATAGGGGGGGGAATTGGAGATGAGGGCTGTGAGGCATTTGTTCCATTTGCCCGCTTGGAATGCTAGGGATTTGTTGAGGAATTTCTTGTAGAGGCAGCCCTTCAGGGAAGGAAAGGAAAACAGGTAGGTGTTTCTTGTACGAGAGGGGCCTGCAATTTCAAGGTGCTCAGATAGGTAGATTGGTGAAGAGCCTGCTAAGGTTTTGAAGCAGAGGCAGGCAAATTTAAAGATGATCCTTGCCTCCACTGGCAGCCAGTGGAGTTTAGTGTAATAGGGGCTTACGTGGTCATATTTTTTTGAGGCCGAAGATGAGGTGGACGGCAGCATTTTGAACTATTCTTAAACGTTAGATGGTGTTTTTATAGGATCCCAAGTATATGATGTTACAATAGTCCAGTATGCTTAAGATTAGTGATTAGACCAGAAGACAAAAGGAGAGGTGGTCAAAGTGGCATTTAATGGTGCGAAGTTTCCAGAGGGAGCAGAAACATTTTTTGACCTGGGCACTGGTATGATCTTCGAAGGTCAAGCATCTGTCTAGGAGGACTCCAAGGATTTTTATGGTGGGGTTGATAGGGTAGTCTAGGCCGTTCAATTTCAGGGAACTGTTTGTTAGTTTATGGGTAGGACTTGCCAGGAAAATTTTGGTTTTTTCAGTGTTCAATTTTAATTTGAATTATGAGGTCCATAGTTCTAACTTGGTGAGGACAGAAGAGTCAAGTTGTTCAGTCTGTTGTGTGAATGAAGTTAGGGGAATGATAATGGTGATGTCATCTGCGTATATGAATGATTTTAGGTTTAAGTCGGCTAGTGTCTGTGCCAGAGGGGCCAAGTAAATGTTGAAAAGGGAGGGGGATAGAGGGGAGCCTTGTGGAACTCCGCAGGGATTGCGCCAGTTTGTTGTACGCATATTTTAGTTTATAAATTTCAGGAAGCAATCGTTTGTCATTAGTATCAAAGAAAGTTTTCTCTAAAGATTTAATACGAATATCAAGAATACGTAGTTCAAGGGTACTTTGTTTTAATTTGTATGCTTGTATGGAAATCAGTTCTCCACATAGAGAAACTTTAAATGCTTCCCAAATCAGAAGAGGATCCATGGAATCTGAACAGTTAAAACAAAAAAATTCATCAATGAACGTGAGTAGATGATGTTTTGTGTGTTCATCTGCCAGTAAGGTGTTGTTCAATCTCCAGAGTGGGGATCAATTTTGCGCCAAGGTGCACTAATTTAGAGTAATAGTAATCGGGGCGTGATCTGAAATCACAATAGTGTTTATGGATGAGGATTTTAGATTAGGGACAAGGTTAGAGCTAAGTTAAAAATAGTCAATCCTAGAATAGCTATTATGTGGAGACGAAAAGTATGTATAGTCTCTAGTATCCAGGTGTTGGAGGCACCATGGTTCAATAAGGTTATAGTGGCATAGGAGAGAATGTAATGTTATGTTGGCCTTAGAAGGAGAAATAGTATAAGATGAGTGCTTATCGAGCCAGATGTCAAGAGGCAGATTGAAATCTCCTGCCAGTATGATTGGGAGAGGTTCAAACTCAGCAATGAGTTGAAACAAATGCGTAAAGAAATGAGGTGAGTCGATATTGGGGGCATAGATATTAACAAGTAGTACTTCTTCAGAGAAGAATCTGGCCTTAACAATCAGCCACCTGCCATCAGGATCTGCTCGAGATTCTAGGATTTGTATCGAAACAGTCTTATGCGTCAGAATTACAACTCCATGCTTTCTCCCCATCGCAGGAGCTTCTGCCGTTACAAGAAGCCAATGATTAGAACCCAACAAGTGAGAAATACTGGTAGTATGTGTTTCCTGCAGAAAGACTATCAATGGTTTGAGTTTTTTAAGATGAGTAATAGTCATCGGGGATTCCATGCTGAGGGGCACCGAGGGACCAATTTGCAGACCGGATATGCAATCTAGGGAGGTCTGCTGTCTGCCTGGAGCCAGGATACGAGATGTCACCGCCAGTCTTGAGTCTCACGCCCCGATAGACTACTCACGCCCCGAGACCACTTTCCTATGCTTCTTGTCCACATAGGAACCAATGACACTGCCAGGAACACACCGGAGACCATCACCAGAGACTTTGGAGCATTGGGTGAGAGGCTGAAGCGGACAGGAGTGCAGGTGGTTTTCTCATCGATCCTCCCAGTTAGAGGCAAGGGAAGAGCCAGAGATGAACGTATCCAGAGGACGAACGAGTGGCTACAGGGATGGTGCTGGGATATGAACTTCGGATTCCTAAACCATGGGGAAGCGCTACAAGGACTTCAGGGACCAGACGGACTCCATCTGACCAGTAGGGGTAAGAACGTCTTCGGACACCGACTAGCCCGCCTGCTTCACAGGGCTTTAAACTAGGTAAGTCAGGGGAGGGTACCCATTCACATATTAGTGCAGAAAGGAATTATCCTGATGAGGTGAGTCTAAACTCCGCTTCCATGTCCAAGTTAAGTACCCACATTGCAAACAGTTCTTTAGGAGTCACACCGACTCGGATAGGATATGCCTCACAGGGACTTAGCAAACACAAGATATGGAGGGCCATGTATGTCAATGCACACAGTTTAGGTAACAAAATTCTAGAATTGGAGGCTGAAATAAGGAATGCCGACCTAGATGTGGTGGCAATATCTGAAACTTGGTCACGGACTCACATGGGTGGGATATGGCTATTCCGGGATACAATCTACTTCGTCAGGACAGAGAGGGCAGGTTAGGAGGGAGGAAGCTCTATACATTAAAGAGGACATCAAAACCACCAGTATCACAGATGTCAAGTACACCGTGGAGTCCCTCTGGGTAAACCTGGCAAGAGGCAGAGAAAAATGCCTGTATCTAGGTGTGGTATACAGACCCCCATGACAACTGGAAGACATGGACGCAGAATTAATTGAAGACATAGAGAATATCACTCTACGAGGAGAAGCTGTACTGCTAGGGGACTTCAATATGCCTGATGCAGACTGGAACTCATTTTCAGCGACAACCAGCGGTAGCAGGAGGCTCTTAACCTCCATAAAGGGAGCACGTCTCAAACAAATGGTAACGGAGCCCACTAGGGCCCAGGCGATCCTCGACCTGGTACTCACCAACGGGGAAAGCGTCTCAGAGGTCTCAGTAGGAGATACGCTAGCCTCCAGCGACCACAACATAGTATGGTTCAACCTTAGGAAAGGCTTCCCTAGATCAAACACGAAAACAAAGGTACTCAATTTCCGGGGCACAGACTTCGCACGCATGGGAGATTTCGTCCATCAGACGATGCAGGACCAAGCGGAGACCGATGATGTAGAACCTAAGTGGTTAACACTGAAATCAACCATACATGAAGCAACTAGCTGCTTCATAAAATCAGTAAATAAACGACAAAGAAACAATAAACCCCAATGGTTCACCGCGGAGATCTCGCACCTCATTAAGGAGAAGAAAAAAGCGTCTCTCTCCTACAAGCGCACGGAGAAAAGAGAGGCAAAAGTAGAATATAGGACCAGGTCTACAGCGGTCAAAATGGCAGTTAGGGAGGCAAAACTTCGAGTGGAAGAAATTCTGGCAAAAAACATTAAAAAGGGGGACAAATCCTTCTTCAGGTATATTAATGACAGAAAAAGGAACACAGGCGAGATAGTACGCCTTAGAAGACCGGACGGAAGTTACGTGGAAGCAGATTCCGATAAAGCCGAACTACTGAATGAATACTTCTGCTCAGTCTTCACCTGTGAGGCACCGGGACACGGTCCGCAGTTGAAGGCAACACAAAGCACAGAAGACCCGTTTCAGAATTTTGAGTTCACACCAGGTGAAGTTTACAGTGAACTGGCAAGACTCAAGGTGAACAAAGCCATGGGACCAGACAATTTGCACCCAAGAGTGCTCAGAGAATTGAGCGATGTCCTGGCGAAACCGTTGGCTGAGCTATTCAATCTCTCCCTAAGGGGAAAGTTCCCCTGGACTGGAAATTAGCTAATGTCGTTCCTCTGCATAAAAAGGGTTGCAGGGCAGAGGCTGCGAATTATAGACCGGTGAGTCTCACATCAATAGTGTGTAAACTCATGGAAACACTAATTAAAAGCAAATTGGACACGATCTTGAATGAAGGGAATCTTCGGGATCCCAGTCAGCATGGATTCACCAAGGGTAGGTCCTGCCAATCCAATCTCATCAGCTTCTTTGACTGGGTAACAAGAAAGTTGGACTTGGGAGAGACTTTGGACGTTGTGTACCTGGACTTCAGTAAAGCTTTTGACAGTGTCCCACACCGCAGGCAAATCGATGGGGTTAGGAGAGACACTAACTGCATGGGTCAATGATTGGCTGAGTGGTAGACTTCAGAGGGTGGTGGTTAATGGTACCCTCTCTAAAACATCGGAGGTGACCAGTGGAGTGCCGCAGGGCTCGGTCCTGGGTCCACTCCTTTTCAACATATTCATAGGGGATCTGATTCAAGGGCTTCAAGGTAAAATAACACTATTCGCCGATGACGCCAAACTATGTAATATAGTAAGTGAATGCAGTTTACAGAATTATATGGCGCAGGACCTGCTTACATTGGAAAGTTGGTCCTCAACCTGGCAGCTAGGCTTCAATGCTAAGAAATGTAAGGTCATGCACCTCGGAAGCGGAAATCCATGCAGGACGTACTTCTTGAACGGAGAAACTTTAACTAGGACTTCAGCAGAACGAGATTTAGGAGTAATCATCAGTGCAGACATGAAAACTGCCAATCAAGCGGAGAAGGCTTCATCTAAGGCAAGGCAGATATTGGGTTGTATCAATAGAAGTTTCGTCAGCCGAAAGCCTGAAGTCATAATGCTGTTGTACAGGGCCATGGTGAGACCTCATCTGGAGTACTGTGTGCAATTCTGGAGGCCACATTACAGTAAAGATGTGCGCAGAATTGAATCGGTTCAGCCACCAGGATGATCTCGGGGCTCAAGGGTCTCTCGTACGAAGAGAGACTGAAGAAATTGCAGCTCTACACTCTCGAGGAACGTAGGGAGAGGGGAGACATGATCGAAACATTTCATGGCGACACCAGAAAGTATTTCTTCACAGAGAGAGTGGTTGATCATTGGAACAAGCTTCCAGTGCAGGTGATCGAGACAGACAGTGTGCCAGACTTTAAGAATAAATGGGATACCCATGTGGGATCCCTACGAGGGTCAAGATAAGGAAATTGGGTTATTAGGGCATAGACAGGGGGTGGGTAAGCAGAGTGGGCAGACTTGATGGGCTGGAGCCCTTTTCTGCCGTCATCTTCTATGTTTCTATGTTTCTTTCTTTTAACTGGATGTCTCAGACCATTTACATTCCAGGATATAAACGTAAGTGCTGAGAGTGCATTGTCAGATGCCATATGTACGATATACAGTGGTGCCTCGCATAACGGACGCCTCGCACAGCGAACGCTGCGCATAACGAACTTTTTGTCTTGCTCCCTATAACGAACTTCGTTTCACACAACGAAGTCGCCCGGGGGGGGCGGAACTACTCTCGCCGCTTCCTAATGTGAGCCGGGAACAGCAGCACCCTCCTGTCTGAATGCAGTGTTCCATCATCTCCCTCCACCTTACCTTAGATGCCGAGTTTTCCGGCTTTCTTTTTCGGCCAGCCACACACTTTCAAAGAGCAGCACATGCGCGCATGCTCTGTTGTTCAATCTTCTCCTCTGACGCAACCGGAAACCGGAAGTTGCAGGAGAGAGAACATTGATCAACTTCAGCAGCTGCGCGTGCACAGCTTTTTGAAAGCGTGCGGCTGGGTGAAAAAGAAAGCTGGCAAACTCTGCATATAAGGTGAGGTGGAGGGAGGGAAATGTAGGGCTGCAGAACGAATTATTTTGTTTTACATGTATTCTTATGGGAAAACGCGTTTCACACAACGAACGTTTCACATAACAAACTTGCTCCTGGAACGGATTAAGTTCGTTGTGTGAGGCACCACTGTACTAAAATGTGGAAAAAATTGAACTTCTCGTGTACCAGAGAACAAATATACAGTAGGAAGAAAGAAGAAGGCCTCTGGGGAAGGAAGAGGTAGAACGGCATAGAGAACTCAAAAGAGAGTTCAGCCCTTGAGGAAAACTGATGGAGGAAAATGGTGGAAAGCAGTCAAACAAGAGACACCTGAGGGGAAAAACACCTTCCTGCAAAGTAAAAATATTTTGGAAAACCAGATCAATGAAAAAAGAAAGAAGAAAAGGACTCAAATAAGAAAGATTTATGTGATTTCAAAGATCTGTGATGAACCAATGCCCTCGAGTACGGAGACCATCGAGATGAGTCCCCCAAGCATAAGTTGATGAATCTGTAGTGAGAACCATCTGGTGAGGGGGCGTTTGGAACAGCAAACCTCTGGACTTATTAGAAGAGAGCATCCATCACTGAAGAGATTGCCATAGAGAAGATGTCACCGCAATGTGCTGGGAAAGTGGGTCGTAGGCCTGCAACCACTGAGAAGCCAGAGTCCATTGAGGAATCCTGAGGTGAAGTCTGGCAAAAGGAGTCACGTGAACCGTAGAGGCCATGTGACCCAGGAAAACCATCATGTGTCTCGCTGAGAGAGAAGTGAGGGTTGAAGAGATAAGGCTTAACTACTTAGCTAGGGGAGAGCACTGGCATACGGGCTCAGTCAGAGGACTTCACCAACAAGTGTGCCTGCATATATCCTGCTTGTCGCCAGAGAAAAGAACTTTTTAAACATAATATCCACCCTGTGATCCTGAGTCCTTAAACCTCACTCCTCCATCATTAGGGAGGGCTGCATGCTGAATAACCTGTGCCACAGCAGAATCTTCCTCAGGCTGTTTACACCTGCTGAAAATCAGGATTCAGGTGATAAAGCTTAGACATAGCATTAGGTGATCAGAAAGAGCTTTCCAGGGTATCACAATGTTCTGAAATCAGACCAAGGAGCTGTGGACTGAATGGAAAAAAGGCACAGGAGAAGACTGACCGAAGCACAAGAAGTGAAAGATGGAGAATCCAAATGGAGCTCTTTCAGATCATTAGCAGTAAAAAGGCAGATAGAAGCCTGCTTAAAAATCTACAAATAAGAGCCATCACCCAAATCCTGACACTCAGGGCAGCTGAGGTGACCAGCCCCCCCAAAGATAGCAGCCAGATCCCAAACAGAAGCAGTGGCAGGAGACAGAAGAGTCATAATATCTGCATGGCAATTACTGCAATCAAGATCTGCTACAGCCAGACGAGAGAGCTCCTGAACAGTAAGCTCCGCTACAGGCGCAACAGACCCCCCCCCAAAAAAAAAAAACACCTTATATGCCAGCCAGTTGCCACAAATTTGCACCAAAAATGGCAAAAATAAACAAAATCCGAAAATAAAAAGAGCGATTTGGGGTCTGGGGAGGTGGGGGTCCTGAACCCTACCCTCAAACTGTGAAAAATGACTTTTAAAATGATCCAGAAGCCACTCCCGAACTTCCCATAGGAAATAATGGAGGATACTTACAGTTCTGCAATGCCATGCCTGTCAGCAATTTTAAACAGTAGCTGAGTGGAGGAAAAGGATTTTCTGCCTCAGAAACTTCTCCAAATGACCACAGCGGAAGATCTTCAGACTGCCAGCCATCCAGATACTGACTTCGACCTCCGCCCCCACGGATCCTCGTCCACACACCTTTAAACCCAGGTGTTTCACTCTAGACACATACAGCCTGCGCGTGAAACCTGTGTCAAGGTCACTGGCAAGCAAACTCCCAGGGGAAGGGACCTCAGAGTCTAGAAATGGTGGCACACAGCAGGCTGGCTCCACAGATCCACCAGAGTTTCTCTGATAAGCAGCAGTTCAGCACCGTGGGACTGAGTCCTTTCCCCCATGACACCACCTGGAAAGGGTATCAAAGCACTGAAGCCACTGAGAAAACGAACTTTATTCGATAAAATAAGAAAAAGAAGCAGAGCAACTGCAAAAGACTTCTGCATGGATTGCTTGCAGAAATAACTGGATATGTTTGCTAGCTCTTAGGCTAAGGGGATGGAGCATGCGCTCAGAAAAGTTTGTGGATATCTACAACTCCTGGACTGCGGATTAGGACATAACAGAATAGCGATTTAAAGGTTTTGGAGGTGGGATAACCTAACCCCAGAAACCCTCAAAACGGGATTTTTTTTTAGGACCCCCCCCCCCCCCAAAAAAAAAAAAAAAACAAAAAAACAAAAAATTTCCTCACAGGGAATGTGACTACTCACTGACTTCTGGTGCCAGTCAACTCAAAATCAGCCTGCCTACAGAGAAAGGATTTCTGCCTCAGAGATAGCTCAGCACAAGTCCATCGATGGGAGTTCTTCTGGCTGCCAGTTAGGCAGACCTCAACCACAGATTCCCATCTCCTCTTGACACACCAGGGGGAGAAACTTTGAAGTAGTCTCCCTGATACCCAGAGGATTGTTACGCAGGGGCCACAAAACCTACATGCAAGCCTCTGAAAAATTAGCAGGAGAGCAGCTCCTAGAGGAACAGACCCCAAGGACACAAAGCAGGCTAGATCCACAGGTACTGTAGGGGTGTTTCCTTATTTGCACCTGAAGGTTAGGCCTCTCTGACATCATCAAGCCTGAACCATTGTCTGCAAGAAATCTTTCCAGCATAAACTTTGCAAGAAGAGAGAAAGAAGAACACATATTTGCTGTTTCTGCATGATGCATTCTGGGTATGTACCAGAATGGTATTCTAGTCAAGGACATTCATCTATGTCTTCATAATTAGACTGTGTGATTCTTGTGGGAGGTATACTCCTATCCTGTTCTTATCTGTCTAACAGCGCCTGTGTCTCCCAGCCTGTATGAGACCTTACACAGAAAGGCTATTCATCTAAGTTCTGTTTCTGGATTGGTCCGTGGAAGTCATCTGACGAGATCCAAGTGAAAAGGTGCTAATAATAATTAGTCTGTGTCGGGATGCGAGAAAGCTCACATCTACCCACAGGTATCCTGCACGCATCTCTTTCTTAAATAATTAAGACCTGAACAGTTACCTCGTGTGACTCTCTGCCTGAGAGAGAGTGAATCGGACCTTAAACAGCTCTGAATTCCATCACTTCAAGGAAACTTGGCTGCTAATAAATTACAGCTGTACCAGTGGCTGACGAACACTCGTTCCTGTAACCAAAGGATTTTCTACGTCTACTAAGCTGAAAAGAACGTTTTCCATTTCACCTAAGTTTCGGCGGAGGCCTAATCAGATGGTGAGAATAAGGAACTTATTATCTTATCAGCTGGGGTTAGATAAGTGCATCCAATTGTGATATAGGATAAGGTTTTTAAAGCTACCTTGGTGATAACTGTAATCAATTGCTGCTAATCAGGGATTATTATTATTATAAGGAATTGTTTAGTGTGTGTAAGAATTAGTTTACTTAGTTATCTAACAAGTGTATTGTGATAATTATGTACTGAGTTTCATTTATGTAATCAGATATTTTGTGAACAATATTTAGATACTAGTGTTTAAGCCCGTTACAATAACGGGTGCTAGAGTAGATGTCTGTTTTTTGTTTTTTATTTGTCTCTCTCTCTCTCCCTGGACGCTGTCTGTCTGTCATTCTTTGTGTCTGTGTCTCTCCCTGGTCCCCTGTCTGTGCGTCTTTCTTTCTGTCTGTCTCCCTGGCCCCCCTGCTTGCCAAAGCAGCCTACTTTCCCTCTCCCCCTGTTGTGCAATGCCTGCCTGCTTCTTGGTCTCCTTCTGTTCCCCCCCCCATGATTGATGTCTGCCCCAGAACAAACATCCCCCAAAGCAGTCCCCTTTCCCTCCCCCCTTGGCCCCCAGTTGTGCCATGCCTGCCTGCTCTGTGGCCCCCTTATGTCTCCCCCCCCATGATTGCTTTCTGCCCCCAGAACAACCATCCTCCCAAAGCAGCCCCCTTTGCCTCTCCCCCTGTTGTGCAATGCCTGCCTGCTTCGTGCACTCAGCACAACCCTCCCACCAAAACAGCTCCCTTTTCTGCCTGCTCCATAGCCTTTCTTTTTTGGCTTCCCCTCCCGTTCTTACCTTCCTCCATGCATCCATGTTTCCTACCGCCGCTGCCGCTCCTGTTCCTGTTCAAAGCGGCCTGCTTAGGTTCATGGGCGGCTGTATTGAACCTCGCAGGCCGCTCTCCATATGGTAGCATGTTCCTTCTGACGCGATCGCGTCAGAGGGAATGTGCTTCATGTGGAGAGCGGCCTGCGAGGTTCGCTACAGCCGGCCGCGAACCTCATCAGGCCGCTTCAAACAGGAGCGGCAGCGGTTGGTGCGGGAGGGGGGAGTCGTCGACTTGTTCCCTACTGCTGCGGCACGAAAGTTGCTGGGCTCTTCGGTGGGGGCGCTGAGTGGCCGCGATCCCTCTCCTCCCAGACCCCCCCCCCCCCCGGAGGAACAGAGATCGGCGGTGTCTTCTATCCACTGCTGAGTTACCGAAGAGCAGGGAGTCCAGCAATGGCGGCCAGTGCTGCGAATGTAGGTAGGAACTGTGGACTCGCGCATGCGCACTCCTGCTTGGCCGCGGATCTACTAAACATGGAACAGGGATTACAGATCACGAAAGTTGGAGTGTGCATGCGCGGCTAGCGTTTTATTATATAGGATTGCAGCTGGCTTGTGAATTATATTTTTCTATTTTCATAATAAAAGTATCTCTCATTAGCCTGGGTCTTGTGTCGTGTAAATAGGCAAGAAAGCTGAACCTGGCAGAGTTTATGGTTTTCCCTAGACAAAACTAAGACACGAAACTTGTTTATGTAACTGATTAGTGTACCATAAATCTTGCTACAGTACTCAATAAGATGGCCTGGGAGTAGCAGACCACTTATGCAGGACTGTCCTTTCCCTGGCAGAATAAGCCCAAGAAGGGGACCTCTGAGCACCGAAGTCGCAAAGAAGAAAAAAATTTGAAGTCTGACAAATACCCCAAAATAACAAAAAGCAGCAGAGCAGAACACATCTGAGTTTGCTTTCAGAAGGAAAAACTTAAGAGGAAGCTGTTCTCCACTGCAGAAAGGGAGTAGTTCAGATATTTTAAAGTGATACCCTTCCGTACATTCATGACTAGTGGGAAGAAACAGTTAACGTATGGAATCCTATGTCTTAATCAAAGAACATGTACTAGAAAAAATGTATATAAAGCATACTCAGGGTATAAAGATGAGTCTTCTTATCTGTGAAGAATGTTTTTAAGTCAACTTCAGGGCGCTTGGCATGTTTTTCCTCATAGACTCCATTTTTAGGGTTCTTATGTCTGAAGATGAAATGAAGTTTGTACTCCTCCCCACATTTATCTGGTCCAAACATAATTGTATATGGTGTTTTGTCAAAAAATTGTTCCTGTAACAAGGAAAATATGTTGGAATTGAATATGCCATATATTAAATGAATGTCTAATTATATCCTTGGCAAAAGTAGTGTTTGGCAAGCCTTAGCTCCTGACATCCAGTTGATACAAATTTTTACAGTAACTCATGTTTTTAGATAGAACTAAAATAACCTAAACAAACCTATATGGCAGAAACAATACATTTTCTGGTACAGAATTTATCTTATTAAATAAATTTAAAAAAAAAGCTTCATATATCCTACTTAGCTACAAATCTGAATGGCAAACAAAAACATAAAGGAAAAAAAAAAAAAACAATGCTGCCACAAAATACAACAAATTGCAATAAAAAACCACCAGACCCATCAAAACATTTAGGACTCTTTTTAAAAAGCTGCACTAGCGACTCCCATGTGGCAAATGTGATAAAACCCATAAGAATTGAATGTTTTTACGGCTTTATAAAAGGAGCCATTAGACAGTATCAATGCTGTACCATACCACAATATTTAAGGCAATACAACTGACATGAACTGTAAAAAAGCAACTTCATGACAACCAGTTTTATTCCTTTACTCTTGAAACTGCTAAAAACAATGGAGGCTATTAATTATTTCCCGACAGCTGTTTTTATGACTGAAGGAGAATTTATTAGATTGGCGGCGATGTGGAAGAATTCCTAAATGTATTATGATTTGAAGAACTTAAGAGTATATGTTGTTGGATTGTATTGTTTTAATATTTTGTATGTATACTGTATTTTTCGCTCTATAAGACACACCCGACCATAAGATGCACCCACCTGCAGAGGAGGCTCAGGAAAACTCAAGAAAATAAATTCCCACTGCCCTGCCCTATACCCTCTCTGGTGGTCTAGTGGTAGGCCAGAGTCTTATAGAGCGAAAAACTGACGGCAGCCATTAAGGGCCCGGTGCAGGATCAGGCAGGAACGCGAACAGCACGCGCCTGCCTTCTGCACTGCTCTGCCCGAACAAAGTAACAGCTGTCCAGCAAGGGAGAAAGATAGGGAGCATGGAAAGCTGCAACAGACTTAAAAAAAGGTACAGGGGTATTCGCTTCATAAGATGCACCCTTATTTCCACTCACTTTTTTGGGGAAAAAGTGCGTCTTATGGAGCAAAAAAAAAAATTTTTAAAAATGCTGTTTTTTAAAGGAGAGTAAGGGTGTCAATGAATGCAAATTGAGAAAGTATGCAATTATAAAAAGAGAAGTTATTGTGTCTAATGTGCTGAAAGCAAGGCATATCAAAAAGGTCCTTATCCAGTTTATTATTTTTCATGGTACCTGTATAATACATTTCTTGAGTTGATTTCTGATACACATTGAGGCTCATTTTCAAAGCATTTAGACACACAAAGTACCACTGGTTTCTATGGTACTTTGTGTGTCTAAATGCTTTGAAGATGAACCCCTTTGTATACTTTGTCACTACTTTAATAGATATATATTTTTTAAAAGTCCTTATCTGTAGAACGCAGTTGATAGATTTTCAAGGAGGTAATACAAAGAGAACTTTTTTCCATCCCATCTGCAGCTGCTTGGTCTGGTTACAGAAAGCTCTTTCTGGCTTTATCCACTGGCTATTGATTTTCAGCAGGCTTTTGAGCAACCTAAGGTAGATGCCGCCATGGCACAGGTTATCCAGTGCATGGCCCTCCCTAGTGATGGGGAGTGATATTTTCATTAATGACCTAGAAGAAGGAACATCCAGTGAGATCATCAAGTTTGTAGACGACACAAAGCTATGCTGGGCAATCAGATCGCAGAAGGATAGCAAGGAACTCCTCCAGAGTGACTTGTGTCAGTTAGAGAAATGGGCGGAGAAATGGCAGATGAAGTTTAATGTGGAAAAGTGCAAAGTAATGCATTTAGGCAGAAAGAACATGGAACACGAGTATAGAATGTCAGGTGCAACTCTGGGTAAGAGCAAACAAGAAAAGGACCTGGGTGTACTGATAGATAGGACTCTGAAACCGTCGGCACAATGCGCGGCAGCGGCAAACAAAGCAAATAGAATATTAGGCATGATAAAGAAAGGAATCACGAGTAGATCGGAGAAAGTTATAATGCCGCTTTATAGGGCAATGGTCCAACCACACTTGGAATACTGTGTCCAACATTAGTCTCCCAACCTAAAGAAGGATATAAAACTGCAGAAGAGGTGCACAGGTGAGCAACGAAGCTAATAAAAGTTATGGAGAACTTGGAATACGATGAACGACTTAAGAGACTGGGATTGTTCTCCCTTGAGAAAAAGGAGACTGCGAGGGGATATGATCGAGACTTTCAAAATACTGAAAGGAATCGACAAAACAGAGCAGGAAAAAAATTATTTACAATGTCCAATGTGACACGGACAAGAGGACATAGACTGAAGCTAAGGGGGGACAAGTCTAGGACAAATATTAGGAAGTTGTGCTTCACGCAACGAGTGGTGGATTCCTGGAATGCTCTCCCAGAGGAGGTTATTGCGGAATCCACTGTTCTAGGATTTAAAAGCAAACTAGATGCACATCTCCTTACAAGAGGAATAGAGGGATATGGGTGACTAAAATTACGCCAGGTGTACACCTGGCTGGGCCTCCGCATGTGCGGATCAACAGACTTGATGGACCAAAGGTCTGATCCAGAGATGGCAGTTCTTATGTTACAATGTGTGTGTTGGTGTTCTAATGCTCACTGCAGTGTTTAAGATGCTGCTTTTTCCTAGGTACACCCTTGTTGTGTGACTCATGGATTATTACTAAAAATAACTTTTTTATATAGTGGAGGGGGTTGTTAAGATATGATCAGCACTGGCTGTCATATATATGTGCCGCTCTGCTACCAAAGCCAGCCGTCCAGGAGAGCGCACTGGACCACTGCAACTTTAAAAAGGTACCCAGGGGTTGCAGGGGCTTCAGGCTGTGGGCAGGCTCCTTCAGCTGCAGGTGACTACGGGCGAGCTGCTTCAGGCTTCCCAGCACCAGACACACCCCCATGTAGAGGAGGAAATTTTCTTTCTTTGGTTTTTCCTCCTCTACAGGGCAGTGCGTCTTTTGGATGGGTGCATCTTATAGAACAAAAAATACAGTAATAATAATTAACTAATAAAAATAGTGCACATTTAATTTTCCCCACCATGTCCTGCCCCACCCAGCTACTTTTTCATGCCACCCGGCTGGAAAAAATTTCTGGGGAGAACACTGGCGGGTCTCAAGATCTTGGGGATGACCCAGCAGTGCGCAGGTTATTTAAGTCTAACCGCCTGCCTGACATTATTTCTGAATCCCTAAGGGTGCTGTATCTGACTTCAGACATTCGGAACAGGCAGAATGTTCCATAATGAATGATTAGCGTCTGCTGTCTGCTTCCTTTCCGAACACCCAGCGGTGTCTACTGCGAGCTGTCAAAGCTTAAGGTTAACAAGGCAATGGGGCCTGACAACCTACACCCCAGGGTGCTCAGGGAGTTGTGTGATGTCTTGGCGGAACCGCTATCTGCGCTCTTCAATCTCTCCCTTAGTACGGGTAACGTCCCGTTGGACTGAAAGACGGCTAACGTCATTCCACTCCACAAGAAAGGCTTCAAGATGGAGACAGCAAACTAGAGACCGGTGAGTCTCATATCAATAGTGTGCAAACTAATGGAAATTCTAATCAAACGCCAATTGGATACGATCCTGAACGAGGAGAATCTACAGGATCCCAGTCAACATCGATTTACTAAGGGGAGATCCTGCCAATCCAACCTGATCAGCTTCTTTGACTGGGTGATGAGGAAGCTGGATGTTGGGGAGTCCCTGGACATCGTATACCTGGACTTCAGTAAAGCATTCGATAGCGTACCACATCGCAGGTTGCTGAGCAAGAAGAGTTCTATAGGATTGGGCGACACAATGACAAAATGGGTTGGGAACTGGCTTAGAGGTAGGCTTCAGAGGGTAGTAGTGAACGGCACCCCCTCCGAAATGACGGAGGTAATCAGTGGAGTGCCGCAGGGCTCGGTCCTGGGCCCAATCCTATTCAACATCTTTATAAGAGACTTGGCAGAAGGGCTGCGAGGTAAAATAACATTATTCGCCGATGACGTCAAACTAAGCAATGTAGTGGGCAAAAGCACAACAGACATAAATTCAATGTCCGACAACATGATGCACGACCTACTCCTACTGGAGCGCTGGTCTAGGTCCTGGCAACTCAGCTTCAATGCGAAAAAATGCAAAGTCATGCACCTGGGAAGCCAAAATCCATGCAAGACTTACACCCTTAATGGCGAGATCCTAACAAGAACTGAAGCAGAACGAGATTTAGGGGTGATCGTCAGTGAGAACATGAAGACTGCCAATCAAGTGGAGCAAGCTTCTTCCAAGTCAAGGCAAATCATAGGTTGCATACGCAGGAGTTTCGTCAGCCGTAAGCCTGAAGTCATTATGCCATTGTATAGATCCATGGTGAGGCCCCACCTGGAATACTGTGTGCAATTCTGGAGGCCGCATTACCGTAAGGATGTGCTGAGACTGGAGTCAGTCCAGAGAATGGCCACCCGGATGGTCTCGGGACTCAAGGATCCTCCTGTATGAGGAACGGCTAGATAAGTTGCAGCTGTACTCACTTGAGGAACGCAGAGAGAGGGGAGACATGATCGATATGTTCAAGTATCTCACGGGCCGCATCAAGGTGGAAGAAGATATCTTCTTTTTCAAGGGTCCCACGGCAACAAGGGGGCATCAGTGGAAAATCAGGGGCGGGAAACTGCACGGTGACACCAGGAAATTCTTTTTCACTGAAAGGGTGGTTGATCGCTGGAATAATCTTCCACTTCAGGTTATTGAAGCCAGCAGTGTGCCTGATTTTAAGGCCAAATGGGATAGACACGTGGGATCTATTCACAGAGAAAGGTAGGGGAGGGTCATTGGGGTGGGCAGACTAGATGGGCCTTGGCCCTTATCTGCCGTCTATTTCTATGTTAATCTGGATTTGGCTAGGATTCTCTCAGAGGGTTGGGAGTCCCCAGAGGGTCCCCTCACATGTGATAGGGCCATGGTGCAATTGTTTCTCATGGCTCCAGAATTTACCAAAAATATATAGGCTACTGCCAGAATCACAAGTCCAAAATCTCATTCATTGAATTAAGTTCCTTGAACTATTTATAGTTGATCTCAAGTGTTTACAGTTATATCACCACTAGAGCAAGTCTCGGCGTATAACTATCATGTGAACTTTCTCCGATCTACTCGCGATTCCTTTCTTTATCATGCCTAATATTCTATTTGCTTTGTTTGCCGCTATCAGGGTATGATAGTTCACATGATAGTTATACGCCGAGACTTGCTCTAGTGGCGATATAACTGTGAACACTTGAGATCCACTATAAATAATTCAAGGAACTTAATTCAGTGAATGAGATTTTGAACTTGTGATTCTGGCAGTAGCCTATATATTTTTGGAATAGGAGTGCGTAGCACAACATTGCTTAACCCTTTCAGGACCATAAGGATCGTAGGCCAATTTTTGTGGTTTTGACGACATTTTTATGGTAAAAAGGGCTTGCAGATGCCAAAAAATTGATTTTTTTTTGTGAAATATCATTATTTTTAAAAAAAAAAAAAAAAAAATTCTGGCTTATGGACAGTGTGGCAAGTGAATCTTCTCGTCAATCTGGCAACGACGCTAATGAAAGAATGTCGGAACCAGTTTGTTTACATAAAGGCAGTATCATATGGAATCCGTACATATCAAATTTAGAACTGTAGACTATCCCAATCAAAATTTATAGGATTTTAAAGTTATGGGACAAATATGTCCCTTGGTCCTGAAAGGGTTAAGGAGTAGTTAATCCAGAATTTACCAAACATCTAGCTCCGCCAAAAGTTGATTCGGCTGTGGCGCAGGCCACTAAGCACACTTCTTTGCCCTCTGTTGGAGGGGTCATCCTAAAAGTTGTTCAGGACAGGCAAGTGGATTTCATCCTCAAGCGCCTTTTCGATTCTGTGGTGGCAGAGGTTAGAGCTACAGCGGCCACCTCCTTTGTTGCCAGTGCGTGTCACACCAACCTACGCCAGGATCCCGAAGAGGTTGTCCTTTGGGACCTAGACTTCCTGGCCTCTAGGGTGAATTTTTTGGCAGATGCCCTCTATGACATGATGAAGGGGTTTTGTTTTGTTTTTGCTAAGCTTGGAGCTTATTCAGTGTCAGCCTGGCGAATGCTATGGATTCATCAGTGGTCGGGTGATTATTTTTCTAAGGCTACGTTGAGCAGGTTGCCTTTCAAAGGTTTGCTATTGTTTAGCCAGGGTCTGGATGACCTCATGACCAGTGTTCCGGCCCGTAAGCCTAAGGTGCTGCCTGGGTCTAAGCCTCGACTGGCACGGAGTTTGGGGCCAGATTCCCGTCCGTACAAACGCCTTCACTAGTATGCTGGGCCCCCGGCAACAGGACAAAGGTTCAAATCCATCCAGACCATGCTTTGGAGGTCCGACCCAATGAGTCTTCAAACAAATGTCCTCCTGCCCCCTCTAAGAAGCAGTTCTGACACCAGAATTCTGACGCTCTCCTTCGGATCGGGGGGGGGGGGAGACTTTCGGCCTTCCTACCAGAGTGGCAGAGGATGACTTCGGACCAGTGGGTCCTTGACGTACTCTGTGAGGGTCTCAAACTGCAATTCTCCTGACCCCCGTTGGATTTCTTCCTGGCTTCGTCCAGTGGACAGCTGGAACGAGCCTGGAGCATGCGGGCCACTGTTCACAGGTTGCGAAATATGGCTGCAATAGAGCCAAGTTCCAGTGGATGATTTGGGCTCAGGGAGATACTCAATATACTTCGTCATGTCAAAGAAAAGCTCCGGAGATTGGAGACCAATACAGGGCCTATCCTGCGAGTCCCATATTTCCGGATGGAAACAGTGCGTTTACTTGTAGCGGCAGTAGCGACTGAGGAGTTCTTGGCTTCCTTGGATCTCATGGAAGCGTACCTCCACATGCCAATTTTTCAGGAAGAGAGGAGGTTTTTGCGTTTCCATGTGCTGGGATGGCACTTACAGTTTGCGGCTCTGCCTTTTGAGTTGGCCTAGGCACCCAGAACCTTCACCAAGATCATGGTGGTAGTGGCTGTCCGCCTGCGCTCACAAGGTGTTCTAGTCCACCCATACCTGGGCGTCTGGCTGATCGGAGCCTCCTCCCTGTCGGAGGATTGGAGGGCAGTTCACCAAGTGGTGGCAACTGCTGGAGTGTCTTGGCTGGATGCTCAATATGAAGAACAACCTCGAGCTGACACAGGAGTTGGAGTACCTGGGACTCTGGTTTCACAAGGCCAGGAATCAAGTGCTCCTCCTGGATCCCAGGAAGATCTAGTGGGCCTTGTTGGTGGTTTTGGCTACAACGGCCTGGTAGTATCTGCAGGTCCTGGGTCTCATGGTTGCGACCATAGATGTGATTTCACTCTGAGCTTGTGGAATGAAACACAGGCAAATGAACCTCCTGGTTGACATGGTAGGCAGAAATCAACTTTGGTAGAAAGGGAGGCACAGTACAGAGATCTCCTGAATCCGTAATACAGAGAAAGGGTTCTCTGCACGAAACAGCCTGAATCTCCGAAATACGCCGTGCCAAGACAATAGCGACCAGAAATATAATCTTGATCGCTAAATCAAAAGTAGCATCCCTCAGTTGCTTGAATTGGGGATCCCCAAGGCCCTGAAGAATAATGTTAAGATTCCATGAAGGGAAAGGATGACGCAAGGGAGGACGCAAACAAAGTGCCCATCTTATAAATCTGGTCACATCTGGATGAGCAATAAACTACAGCCTCTGCGTGCTCTGAAGCACAAAAGGCCTGCCCACCTGAAAAAGTGAGGCCACTGCTAAACCCTTCTCTAGGCCCGCCTGAAGAAAAGCCAGGAGCCCTCTCAGGCTCCACCTGGTCCTTAGCACACCATTGTTGGAAAGTCTTCCAGGCTTTGGCATAAGAAGACATAGTAGAGGGTTTCTTTGACTGCAAAAGTGTCAAGATGACTATATCTGAATAACTGCACTTCATCAAGACTGAGCGCTCAAGAGCCAAACCGTAATACCAAAGCACTGTGGGCTCTCCATGGACACCAGACCCTGACTGAAAAGGTAGCAATGAAGAATGAGTTTGAGTTTCTTGTCCCGCTGAAGACGGACGAGATCCACATACCATGAATAACGAGGCCAGTCCAGAGCAACTACAATCATGAGGCCAGGATGTGCCGCTATCCGGCAGATGATCCAACCAATCAGAGACTACAGAGGGAACACAAAGGAGCTCGTGAGCTGGCCAGGGCTGAAACAAGGCATCCAGACCTAAGTTTCCATACTCTGTTCTTTGACTGAAGAAGCATCAGATCTTTGAGTTCTCTGCTGAAGCCATCAAGTCCATCTGGTGCTAACCTCAGCGTTGTACAAATGGAACACTTTCTGTGAGGGACCATTCTCCTGGGTCTAGGACTTGTCAACTGAGGAAGTCTGCCTGTACATTGTTGACTCTGGCCACATGGACCGAGAGGGACAGATGATGCGCTTCCGCCCAGTGAAACAGCATGCGAGCTTACTGGCTCAAGGGAGCGCTTCTTGTGCCTCCTTGACAATTTACGTACACCACTACTGTGGCATTGTCAGAATACTCACACCGCTTTTCCTTCCAGAATGGGCTGGAGAGCGAATAACACCAGTCGATTCACTGGGAGCTCAAGATGATTGATCGACCAACGCTTCTGATGAGGAGTCCACTGCACCTGAATAGGGCAGTCCCTCAGTAAGCACCCCACCCCGACAGGCTGACATTCGGCTTAAGTCATCCACTCGGATATCCGAAGAGCCTGCCCTGGCAGAGAACCTCCCCATGAAGCCACAAGTTCAAACTGCTGCGAGCCAGTCCCATCCAGGAGAGCGGCATCTAAAGGGGATGACGCTTTATTGTCCACAGAGAGAGCAGAGACTCCTGTAAAGGGCATATGTGCACTCTGGCCCAGAGGACCACTTCCAAGGAGGATGCCATAGATCCCAGCACCTGCAGATGCCAATCTAGGAGATATCTGATCTGCTGAAGTTTTTATCTGCGTGCCTCAGAAACAAACACCTGACCCTGCCGGGTGTCAAAGAGAAGGCCCAAATACACCAAGGACTGGGATGGCATCACCTTCATGAAAGTGTGAGGCACTGTCACAAGCCCAAAGGGCAGAGCTGCGAACTGGAAATGCTGCTGCAGAGCAGGGAAACGCTATTACAGAATGCACAAAACCACGTTGTGCCAAATAAATTGGAATATGGAGATAACCCTCTGTGAGATCCAAGGATGCCAGAAACTCTCTGTGAGAGACAGCAGCTATGACTGAGCACACTGTTTCCATGCAGAAATGAGGAATCCGCAAGAAGCGATTGACTGACTTGAGATCTAGAATGGGTTTCCAGTCCTTCAAGCCTTTCTGTGCCATGATGAATTATAAGAAGTATCTGCTGAAGCCAGATTCGTGTTCTAGAATGGGTTCTATCACTCTGTTATCTAATTGATGCTGCAGGGTAGTGCGGACCTTCAACTTTCTCCAGCCAACCTGCCAGAGTGTCCAGAAACAAATCTGGAGATAGGCAAAAGAAGTCTATCTTGTGCCCCTCTCCAAATGATGTCCAGCACCCATTCATCCAAGGAAATGCGAGTCCACACCTGGTAAAACTGAGAAAGTCAGCCCCCAAAATAAGGAAGCCCCGCCGTACCTCTGGCGTCATTGCGGCTTTGATTAGGAGCAGTAGCTGCTCAGGATCCTGAGGATGTCTGAACTGGAACTGTAATGAGGGCTGTAGCCCTGAGAATATATCTGGAAGAGCCAGTGGATCCCTGACGAAACCTGTGGGAGGAACATAAGTTACTATGGTCTTCTCCCAAAGTCCAGCGAGACTTGTTCATAGGGAGAGACTTAGGGCAATGCTTAGCAACACTGGTCATAAGGTCATCCAGACCTTTTCCAAAAAGAAGTTGGCACTTAGAAGGAAGACTGCTTAAAGTGGCCTTGGAGGCAGCGTCTCCAGCCCAATAACAGATCCAAAGAATCTGGTGTGCCGAGACCTTACTAAGAACTCAATGAGATCATAAAGGGTATTTGCACATAATCCACAGCATCCATCACCAGTAGGGGGACAGGCAATCTCGGGTGACAGACATGCGCTGAAAAGGAGGCAGCCGCCGCTGCTGCTTTGATACCTGAAGAAGCCACTTCAAAAAACTTTTCAACAATGTCCACTCTGCAATGCTGAGAATTTTTAAGCATCACTCCCCATCACTAGGGAGGGCCATGCACTGGATAACCTGCGCCATGGCGGCATCTACCTTAGGTTGCTCAAAAGCCTGCTGAAAATCAATAGCCAGTGGATAAAGCCAGAAAGAGCTTTCTGTAACCAGACCAAGCAGCCGCAGATGGGATGGAAAAAAGGAAAACAGCACATTAGAATGGTCCATGACTGAACTCAGATGTGGAAGATGAAGAATCCAATTTGAGCTTTTTCAAACATCAGCAATAAAATAGTGGACAGAGCCATACTTAAAGAATCTGCAGACGGAAGGGTCATCACCAAAATCTGGACTCTCAGGCGGCCGAGGTGACTGGTCACTGCAATCCAATATAGAAGCAGTATCAGGAGACACAATAGGCATAATTACATTACATTAGTGATTTCTATTCTGCCATTACCTTGCGGTTCAAGGCGGATTACATAAGAATTGTTGAGAAATTAAATTAATACGTGTTGGGTAATTAGAACATTTTAGATTTGATAGGAGTAGACAGTGTGGTAGGTGGAGCTTGGGAAGAAACTGGTTGTGTTAGATAGGTTTTATGTATTTTTTGAAAAGTAGAGTTTTTATTTCTTTTTTGAAGGTTTTGTAGTCTGTGGTCGAAGACAGCAGATTGGTGATTTGTCTGTCTAGTTTTGCTGCTTTGGTGGCCATTAGGTTGTTATTTAGTTTTCTTCATTTGACATTTTTGGTTGGCGGGTGTGTGAATAGTGAATGGGTTCTTCTGTGTCTGGTTGAGGTGGCCTGAATTTTGTTGATTGTTCCAGTAGGCTGGGCTGCCTCCGTTAATAGCTTTGAATAGTAGGCAATAGAATTTGAAGTGAACAAGGCTGCCCTATGAACTTCTAAAAGCTAAGTTACTCAGCATTTCATATTCTGCTCTTTTCACTGTTTTTCAGCATTATATCTGCTTAATTTCTCTTCTCCGCCCTGTTTCTTACTTTAAAAAAAAGCACAAAAAAAATAAACCCTTCTCTTTCCTCTGTTAAATCTTATTTCCTCTTCATAGGAATAAGGGTAAGATTTTATTAACTCTAATTAAATCCTGGTGCCTGTGGCTCAGGGTGACTAAAGTAAGGAAAATCCTGTTATAAATCCTGTGTTTTAAGGTATCCACTGATTTGTTATAGAGCCTGCATTTTTGTATAAAATGCTATGTTTTAGGATAGCCACTGATTTGATATAGAGCCTGCATTTCTGACTTACTAGTTTTTAGCCATTGTGTCTGCTGATTAGGTAGAGAAGGGAGGGGCTCTGATTTACTACTAAGATTAACTGCATTATCTTTGGGACAGTGCTGTGAACAAGGCTGCCCTGTGAACTTCTAAAAGCTGTTACTCAGCATTTCATATTCTGCTCTTTTCACTGTTTTTCAGCATTATATCTACTTAATTTCTCTTCTCCTCCCCGTTTCTTACTTAAAAACACAAAAAAATAAACCCTTGTCTTTCCTTTGTTAAATCGTATTTCCTCTTTCCCT
Organism: Geotrypetes seraphini; assembly: GCF_902459505.1. Classification (NCBI taxonomy): domain Eukaryota; kingdom Metazoa; phylum Chordata; class Amphibia; order Gymnophiona; family Dermophiidae; genus Geotrypetes; species Geotrypetes seraphini. Next base: position 146,840,120 of record NC_047084.1, read on the forward strand.
TCATAGGAATAAGGGTAAGACTTATAGTCCCACCAACCCCAGGGACCACTTTTCATATATAGAGACCCAAATAATCAGGACTACTCAAATCAAGTCACTTCACAACCAATCAAGATGACATTTATTCTATGCACTCACTGTGGTGCTTTAATTCCAAGACATACTATTTGGAGGCTTAAGGCTTGTCCCATCCGTCTTCAACTTGCTAGTATTAAGGAGGAGCTCTGCAAACTTAAACAGTAATTGAATACAATTAAAGCAGCTTCCATTACTCCACAAAATCATACCAACTTACCACCTCTACCTAAAAGAATAAAACAGCCCAGGAATAAATGGGTCACAGTAGGCTCAGGAAGACTGCGACATGTAACACAGAAACATCCACCTTCACAAATATTACCTCTAAAGAATTCCTTCGCTCCACTAGTACACTGCGATACTCAAGAAAACAGAAGTGAGGTGGGACTGGAACCAATGAAGGTAACTCAAGAGAACAAGCACACCCCTAAGCACAAATAAAAAAGCCAAAAAACAGAAAACTATTACTGTTGGGGGATTCCATCATCAGAGGCATTAACCTTGGAACACAAGGCGAGGAGACCAAAATAGTGAAATTTCTTCCAGGATCCTCAGCTACCAGGAGTTCCAGGCAAATAAGACTATAATTAAGGAAGAAAATAAGGATTTTAACACTGATGTTGTTATCCATCTGGGAACAAATGACCTGGCCAACAACTCCACACTTGCAGCACAGAAAGCTTTTCGGGAGCTTGGTGAGGGCGTGAAACCTTTTGTAAAGACTTTAGCTTTTCTGAAATACTGCCTGCATATGGAAAGGGAGAACAAAGAGTGAAAAACACAGAGGACTTTAATAGATGGCTTAAAGCCTGGTGTCATCAAGAAGGCTTCAGGTACATAGGAGGATGGGGAAATACATGGAAGGACAAGAAGCTATATTGCACTGATGGGCTACATATTACTTACAGCAGGAAAATGAAATCTTGCAGAGAAATTTAGACAATATTTTTCTAGCATTTAACTAGAAGGTAGGGGTGGTGTATGTACGAAGGACAATTATAGAGACCACCCCCGGCAAAAGAAAAGATGTGATAGTAGTAAAGACTGCAACATAAACAATATCAGCAACTCATTTCTTAGTATTGCAACGGAAAGTGAAACGAAACAAAAAATCCATACGAAAAAAGGAGATTATCGCTTGAAAAATAGTTGGAAAGCGATGATCACAAATGCTCGCAGTCTAAGCAACAAAGTTCATGATCTGCAAGCCCTGATGTTAGAGGCAGATCTAGATATTATCGCTATCACAGAGACATGGTTCAGTGAATCACATGGATGGGATGCAAACATACCGGGATATAATCTTTTTAGGAAGGACAGAGATGCTCAAAAAGGTGGAGGAGCAGCTCTCTATGTAAAGATCAATATCCAAGCGACTGAAATGCAAGGGACCTGGGGAGAGGAAGAAGCGATATGGATCGCTCTGAAAAGAGAAGATGGAACTTCTAACTACATGGGTGTAGTCTACAGACCTCTGACTCAATCACAGCAAATTAATAAGGATCTGATTGTGGATATCCAAAAGTTTGGAAGGAAAGAGGAGGTTCTGCTGTTGGGAGATTTCAACCTGCCGGATACGGACTGGAATGTTCCATCTGCGAAATCGGAAAGAAGTAGGGAGATTGTGGATGCCTTTCAAGAGGCTCTGCTCAGACAAATGGTGACGGAACCCACAAGGGAAAAAGCGATATTGGATCTGGTCCTCCACAAATGGAGAGGAATATCTCTAATGTTCGAGGTGGGTGTTCACCTGGGAAGTAGCAATCATTCAAACGGTTTGGTTTGATATAACGGCTAAAGTGGAGAGCGGCCCCGCACGATACTTAAAGTCCTAGATTTCAAACGTACGGACTTTAATGCAATGGGAGAGTACCTGAAGAAAGAGCTGTTAGGATGGGAGGACATAAGATAAGTGGAAAGACAGATGGTCTAAGCTGAAAGGAGCGATAAACATGGCTACAGACCTTTATGTGAAGAAAATCAATAAAAACAAGAGAAAAAAGGAAGCCCGATATGGTTCTCCAACCTTAGTGGCTGAGAAAATAAAGGCGAAAGAGTTAGCGTTCGTGAAATATAAAAAAACCCAAGAAGAGGAGAAGCAGAAAGGGACTACAGGGTGAAACTGAAAAAAGCCAAGAGAGAGATACGTTCTGGCGAAAGCACAGGCAGAAGAACAAATAGCTAAAATGTAAAAAAGTGGAGACAAAAATTTTTTTCAGATATATTTAATGAATAGGAGGAAGATGAAAAAATGGAATTGCTAGGCTAAAGATTGCTGGGAACCAATAATGTGCAGAGTGATGAGGAGGAAAGCAAATGTGCTAAACAAATACTTCTGTTCTGTGTTCACAGAAGAAAATCCTGGAGAAGGACCGAGATTGTCTGGCAAACTTACACAACAAAATGGAGGTAGATTGTGCACCGTTCACGGAGGAGGGCGTTTATGAGCAACTTGAAAAATTGAAGGTGGACAAGCGATGGGACCAGCCAGGATCCATTCCCAGGATACTAAGGGAGCTCAGAGAGGTTCTGGCGAGTCCTATTAAAGACTTGTCAACAAATCTCTGGAGATGGGAGTGATTCCTGGGGATTGGAGGAGACGGATGTGGTCCCTCTTTCACAAAAGTGATCACAGGGATGAAGTAGGAAACTACAGGCCGGTGAACCTCACTTCAGTTGTTGGAAAAATAATGGAAGTGTTGCTGAAAGAAAGGATAGTGTACTTCCTTGAATCTAATGGGTTACAGGATCCGAGGCAACATGGCTTTACAAAAGGTAAATTGTGCCAAACGAACCTGATTGAATTTTTTGATTGGGTGACCAGAGAGCTGGATCGAGGACATATGCTAGATGTAATTTACTTGGATTTCAGCAAAGCCTTTGATACAGTTCCTCATAAGAGGCTGTTGAACAACCTTGAAGGGCTTAAGTTAGGACCCAAAGTGGTGAAACTGGCTGTCGGACAAACGCCAGAGGATGGTGGTTAATGGAAGTCACTCGAAGGAAGGAAAGGTGAGTAGTGGAGTCCCTCAGGGTTCGGTGCTGGGGCCAATCCTGTTCAATATGTTTGTGAGTGACATTGCTGAAGGGTTAGAAGGAAAAGTGTGTCTTTTTGCAGATGATACCAAGATTTGTAATAGAGTAGACACCGAAGAGGGAGTGGAAAATATGAAAAAGGATCTGCAAAAGTTAGATGGAATGGTCTAATGCCTGGCAACTAAAATTCAATGCAAAGAAATTGCAGAGTAATGTATTGGGGATTAATAATAGGAAGGAACCATATATAGCTGGGAGGAGAGGAAGCTGATATGCAAGGATGGGAGAGGTACCTTGGGGTGATAGTGTCCGAATATCTAAAGGCGAAAAAACAGGGTGACAAGTGGCCTGCTGCCAGAAGGATGCTGGGCTGTATAAAGAGAGGCGTAGTCAGTAGAAGGAAGAAGGTGTTGATGCCCCTGTACAGGTCATTGGTAAGGCCCCACTATGGGAGTATTGTGTTCAGTTTTGGAGACCGTATCTGGCGAAGGATGCAAGAAGACTTGAGGCAGTCCAGAGGAGGGCGACAAAAATGATAGGAGGCTTGCGCCAGAAGACGTATGAGGAGAGGACTGGAAGCCCTGAATATGTATACCTTAGAGGAAAGGAGAGACAGGGGAGATATGATTCAGACGTTCAAATACTTGAAGAGTTATTAACGTAGAACAAATCTTTTCCAGAGAAAGGAAAATGGTAAAACCAGAGGGCCATAATTTGAGGTTGAGGGGTGGTAGATTCAGGGGCAATGTTAGGAAATTCTACTTTACGGATAGGGTAGTGGATGCCTGGAATGCGATCCCAGAGAGAGTGGTGGAGAGTAAACTGTGACTGAGTTCAAAGAAGCTTGAGATTAACACAGAGGATTTAGAATCAGAAAATAATATTAAATATTGAACTAAGGCCAGTTACTGGGCAGACTTGCACGGTCTATGTCTGTATATGGCCATTTGGTGGAGGATGGGTTGGGAGGGCTTCAATGGCTGGGAGGGTATAGATGGGCTGGAGTAAGTCTTAACAGAGATTTCAGCAGTTGGAACACAAGCACAGTACCGGGTAAACCTTTGGATTCTTCCCCAGAAATAGCTAAGAAGAAAAAATTAAAAAATTTAAATTGAATCAGGTTGGGCAGACTGGATGGACCATTTGGGTCTTTATTTGCCGTCATCTACTATGTTACTATGAAGTGTACTCTTGCTTGTATTGGGAGTCAGTGTGAGTCGTGGTATGCCTCTGTGATGTGGTCATATTTTTTTCAATGAGTAGATGAGTCTTAGGGCTGTATTTTGTATTGCTTGTAGTTGCTTTATCATGGCCGCTGGGCAGGGGAGGTATAATATGTTGCAGTAGTCTATTAGACCAAGGATAAGAGATTGTACCAAAAGTTGGAATTGTTTCCTGTCGAAGAATTTTTGAATTTGTCCTAGGTTTCTCATAGTTGCAAATGATGCTTTTATTATTTTGTTGATTTGTGGTTGCATGGTACACCCTCTGTCAATCAGTACTCCAAGAAGTTTTAGCGTGGGTTGAATGGGGTATGAGATCGAGTTTATTACTAGGTTTGTTAAGGTAGGAGTTTTGCTGTTTTCTAGGAGAATGAAGTTTGTTTTTTCAGAGTTAAGATTTAGTTTGTGTTCTGTCATCCATGTTGCTTCTGTTTCGAGTGTTCTGTGTATTGTGCCTGTCATGGTGGGCTTTAGATGGTCAAAGGGGAGGACAATGGACAACTGGAAGACAAAGACACATAATTAATCGAAGACATAGAGAATATCACCATATGGGAGGATGCTGTACTGCTAGGTGACTTAAATTTGCCTGATGTAGACTGGAACACACTTTCAGCAATGACCAGCGGCAGCAGGAGGCTATTAACCTCCATAAAGGGAGCACGATTCAAACAAATGGTATTGGAGCCCACTAGGGCCCAGGTGATCCTGGACCTGGTACTCAATAACGGGGAAAGCGTCTCGGAGGTCTCGGTAGGAGATACGCTAGCCTCCAGCGACCACAACATGGTATAGTTCAACCTCAGGAAAGGTTTCCCTAGATCAAGTACGAAAATAAAGTTACTCAACTTCCGAGGCACTGACTTCGAACGCATGGGAGATTTCGTCCATCGGGCACTGCAGAACCAAGCTGAGAACGATAATGTGGAGGCTATGTGGTCAACCCTGAAATCTACCCTACACGACGCAACAAGCCGTTACATAAAATCAGTAAATAAATAGCAAAGAAACAATAAACCCCAATGGTTCACCACAGAAATCTCGTACCTCGTTAAAGAGAAGAAAAAAACATTTATGTCCTACAAGCAAACGCGGAAAAGGGAAGCCAAACTAGAATATACGGCCAGGTCTACAGCAGTCAAAACAGCAGTTAGGGAGGCCAAACTTCAAGTAGAAGAAACTCTAGCAAAGAACATTAAGAAGGGGGACAAATCCTTCTTCAGGTATATTAGTGACAAGAAAAGGAACACAGACAGGATAGTACGCCTTAGAAAACGGGAATTACGTAGAATCAGACTCCGATAAAGCTGAACTACTGAATGAATACTTCTGCTCAGTCTTCACCTGCGAGGCACCGGGTCACGGTCCATAGTTGCAGGCTAAGCAAAGCACGGAAGACCCGTTTCGGAATTTCGAGTTCACACCTAGCGACGTTTACAGCGAACTGACAAGACTCAAGGTGAACAAAGCCATGGGACCGGACAATCTGCACCCCAGAGTGCTCAGAGAGTTATGTGATGTCCTGGCGGAACCATTATCCGTGCTCTTTAATCTCTCCCTAAGTAAAGGGAAAGTCCCCTTGGACTGGAAAACAGCTAACGTCGTTCCGCTGCACAAAAAGGGCTGCAGGGCAGAGGCTGCGAATTACAGACCGACGAGTCTCACTTCAATAGTGTGTAAACTCATGGAAATACTAATCAAACATAAATTAGACACGATCCTGGACGAGGAGAATCTACGGGACCCCAGTCAACATGGATTCATCAAGGGTAGATCCTGCCAATCCAATCTCATTAGCTTCTTTGACTGGGTAACAAGAAGGCTGGACTTGGGAGAATCCCTGGACGTCGTGTACCTAGACTTCAGTAAAGCTTTTGATAACGTCCCACATCGCAGGCTGTTGAGCAAGATGAAATCGATGGGGTTAGGAGAAATACTAACTGCATGGGCCACTGATTGGCTGAGTGGTAGACTTCAGAGGGTGGTGGTTAACGGTACCATCTCTAAAACATCGGAGGTGACCAGTGGAGTACCACAGGGTTCAGTCTTGGGCCCCCTCCTTTTCAACATATTCATAGGGAATCTGACTCAGGGGCTTCAAGGTAAAATAACATTATTCGCCGATGACGCCAAACTATGTAATATAGTAAGCAGTTGCAATTTACCCGATAGTATGACGCAGGACCTGCTTTTGTTGGAACATTGGTCTTCGACCTGGCAGCTGGGCTTCAATGCTAAGAAATGTAAGGTCATGCACCTCGGCAACAGAAATCCATGCAGAACATACACCTTGAATGGCGAGACCTTAACTAGGTCTTCAACAGAATGAGATTTAGGAGCGATCATTAGTGCAGACATGAAAACTGCCAATCAAGTGGAGAAGGCTTCATCTAAGGCAAGACAGATGTTGGGTTGTATCCGTAGAAGTTTTGTCAGCCGAAAGCCTGAAGTCATAATGCCAATGTACAAATCCATGGTGAGACCTCATCTGGAATACTGTGTGCAATTCTGGAGGACACATTACCATAAAGATTTGCTAAGAGTAGAGTCGGTTCAACGGATGGCCACCAGGATGGTCTCGGGGCTCAAGGATCTCTCATACGAAGAGAGGTTGAACAATTTACGGCTGTATTCTCTCGAAAAACGTAGGGAGAGGGGAGACATGATTGAGATGTTTAAATATATCACCGGACGTATCGAGGTGGAAGAAGATATTTTCTTTCTCAAGGGACCCTTAGCCACAAGAGGGCATCCGCTCAAACTCAGGGGCGGGAAATTTCATGGCGACACCAGGAAGTATTTCTTCACCGAAAGAGTGGTTGATCATTGGAACGAGCTTTCGGTACAGATAATCGAGGCCAACAGCGTGCAAGATTTTAAGAGTAAATGGGATGCCCACGTGGGATCCCTAAGAGGGTAGAGTTAAGAGTTGGGCCATTAGGAGTGGGATCTCTAGGAAAGTAAACCTAGGAGGGTGGGTCAGTTGGGTGGGCAGACTTGATGGGCTATGGCCCTTTTCTGCCATCATTTTCTATGTTTCTATGAGGTTATGTCGTGTTTGTCTAGGTAGGAGCTGAGGGAAGCTATGTATAGGTTGAATAGTGTGGGAGACAGAGGTGATCCCTGGGGAACTCCGCAGGGGTTGGACCATGTTTCTGATTTTTCTTTCTTTGTTTTAACCCTGTAGGTTCTGGATTGTAGGAAGCCTTTAAACCATGAGAGTACCTTGCCTGAGATTCCTATGGAGTCTAGTGTTTGTAGGAGGAGGTCATGGTCTACCAGGTCGAAGGCTGCGGAGAGGTCTAGTTGTATGATCAGGATTTTCTTGTCTGTACTGAGATGTTGTCTAGCTGTGTCCTAGTAGGGTCTCAGTGCTGTAGTTGGTTCTGAAGCCAGTAAGTTCCTCTTATTGTAAACCACCTCGAACTACTATGGCTTTGGCAGTATATAAGAATAAAATTATTATTATTAGAGTCCAAGAGAGGAACTAATGATTGGATCATCCTGAGCTTATAGAAACAGTTTTTTTTACTAGGGCACTAATTTTACTAGGGACAGTAAGTTTATTGTCAATGATAACGCCTAAAATATTTGTAGAATCAGTAGATTTGAGTGGAATGTTATTAATAGATATTGGTGAAGATAATTGTAATTCTTCTTTCCAGGAGAAGAGAACAGTGCTTGTTTTGGTAATGCTTAAAGAGAGCATATTTGAAGTTAGCCAGTCATGAATACTAACTTGGACTTTTCCTCTCTTTATATAGATACGATTTGTAGAGGACTGCTCCAGAACCTTTGCAGTTCACAGAAAGCACAGTTACTTACCGTAACAGGTGTTATCCAGGGACAGCAGGCAAATATTCTCACTGATGGGTGACGTCACCGACGGAGCCCCGGTACGGACACTTCAAGAACTTGAAAAAAAGTTCTTGACACCTGCACCGCATATGCGCGAGTGCCTTCCTGCCTGACGTAGGCGTGGGGTCCCTCAGTTAAGATAAGCCAGCTAAGAAGCCAACCCAGGGAGGTGAGTGGGTTGTCAGAATATCTGCCTGCTGTCCCTGGATAACACCTGTTACGGTAAGTAACTGTGCTTTATCCCAGAACAAGCAGGCAGCATATTCTTACTGATGGGTGACCTCCAAGCTAACAGAGATGGGTTGGTGGGAGAATTGTCCAAAGAAATACAATTGGAAAACATAATGGCCGAAGTGCCCATCCCATCTGGAGAAAAAAAACAGACAATAGTGGGAAGTAAAGGAATGAACTGAGGACCAGGTGGCAGCTGTACAGAACTCGAACTTAGGACTGGGACAAGATATCCCCGTGCCAGGCCAGTCTGAGTAAAGAAGAACGAGAGGGAGACAATCAGCCAAGTGAAAATTGTTCCCATGAATATAGGATATCCAAACTGAGTTGAATGAAAAGAAAAGGTTGGGATAAAATCACTACAGCTTCGACCTGCGTAACAAGGAGAACAAAAAACCGCTTATAGGACAAAACATATAAAGCCAGAATCCTTGTAGGAAAAACGAGGTGCAGGAAACAACACAGACAGAACTGAGTGAAATGAAAATAGCAGAAGATACTGTGGACATGAAGAGGTGAGAGACATATGGAAAAAACATTTTCCAGGTAATAAACTCAAGTGGAGTTGACGCCATTGTTACAAATGTTAGCATCAACAACCAGGAAAGAACCACAGGATTAGTCCAGACGACAGAAGAAGGAATGAGGTGTGGTTACAGACATGAAAAAAACCCTGTCATGAGCCTGGGAACCAGAGAAGAAATCAGAAAGAGGTTGCTCCTCGACAGATCAAGGGAAAAAAAATGCAATAGCATTGAAAAGAAGTCTGAGAGCTATAGACATGAGACTAGAATCAAACAAAGAAAAAATACCACCGGTTAGGAAAGTGGAAACAGGCAGAGAAAAAGATACCAGGAAAGAAAACGAAACCACTTTTGATATCAACAAGGGCGAGTGGCTGGTGTCCTGGCAGAAATCAACAACCGGGCTGAGAAAGATGTAATGAAACGGATGCAGCCCAAAGAAAAAACCAATGAAGATTGGAAGAAATCAAAAGATTCCTGAGTTGGAGTGAACCGAGCAGGAAAATGAGAAGAAGAAAGGGCTCCGAAAATGTGAGTGGACGAAGAAGGGAGAACCCATGTTGACTGGGTCACCATACATCATGGTCGTAACAGCTCTCGTGAGCTTGATGAAAAAACTCAACAGGAGAAGAAGCGAAGAGAATGCATATAAAAATATGCTCGCCCAATCCAGAAGAAAAAAAAATGTTAGATGAAGAAAAATCCTGGAGTAAAAGGAATAAAAGAATCCTGCTGAAATTGGCTGCTAGAAAATTCAGGTCCCCATGAATAGCAGCCTGACATAACAGGAGAAAGCCCTAGACTCCTTGCTCAATTACATGTAGTGTAAAACCCCTGAATTGACTGTGCAAGGAAGGATGACTTGAGGACAGAGTAGATGATGAAAATCATGAGGTCCTAAAAATATCATTAGAAAAAATTAGGAAAAAAATGGGTTTAATCTGATGCCTGGCAGTCTAAAGACCCTCAGGCTGTAGAATGCCCATATGAACCCCCCAAGCAGAAATTAGATGCAGCAAGCATGAAGACTAGGCAAGGAGGTAAAAAATAGAAAAGGGAACCTCTGTAGAGACTAGAGGAGATCAAACATATACAAGCTTGAGAGACAAGCCCTCGTCTGGTACCACTGGAAAACAAAAGACCACTGAGGAGTACAAGAATGTAGTCTGACCCGTGGCATAACAGAAACAGGAGAATGTCTGTTGTTCAAAAGAAACAACATGTGTAAGATTGAAACAATCTGAAAAAAGAAACACTCTCAGAAGAGTGGAGTCAAGAAGTACCCCAAAGAAAAACAGGCATGAATACGGGTACGGAAAATGAAAAGCTAAAGAAAATGAGATGAGTGAGAAAAACGTCTGAACCATCTCTCAGTGAAAAAACAACCAGGTAAAAAACTGGATGTTCAAAAAAATTGAAAAACAAGAAGGCCCTGTAATCGAATAAATGTGGCCAGCACAATCAGACAGTTCTTAACTAAAATTGTATCTAATACATATTGGTTATGCACCCCCCTTAAATCCTACATAATATAATTATCACCATAAAAACCATCTTCAGAAAAGCAAATTTGGAAGAAGAGTGTCAATTTAAAAGTTGGCGGCCAACACATAAACAACCTGCGCTATGCAGATGATACTATGCCCATCACCAACAACAAAGATGACATGCTATATCTACTGAGAAAAGTCAAAACCAAAAGTCATAACATGGGATTAGAACTGGTTGGGGAATCACCTGGAGTGCTCATTTAAATATTAATGACCTTGTTGTAATACATTTGCATGGCAGAATCTGAGACTGCTAAGAAGCTAGGAAAAGACTATGGTAAGCTGTTTTGATAATGTGCCACTAAAATACATGAACACTAAATTGGCTGGAACCAGTTTAGCAACCACGATAAAAAGTTTTGAGAATCTTCCCCTTTGTTAGGTCCTAGCTCATGCTCGATGTACCACCACCTCTGGCAGGAAACAGTTCTTTCCTCTCCCCAATTCTTTATTCATTTTAAAAAACTTACAATAAGTGTAACATCATTTACATCATTTCAAACTCCAATACAACACTTAATATTCTATTAAATTCCATATCAGAATTTATCCCCCCTCCCCCCCTAGTTAATTACATTCTTTAAATTCAATAAAACCTATCATAAACCTCATTCTAATATACCTTATTTAATATTCAAACCATAGATCTCCCTCCCCTCCCCCCATCTTGGATGTGCATTTTTAAGGGGAAATATAATATTCAATCATTACAATATTTTGTTAATGGCTCCCAAATTTCTTAATTTTTTTAAAATTCCCCTGCTGTGTGGCTATTATCCTTTCCATTTTATAAATGTGACATAAAAAGGTTCCACCAGAAATTGTAATTCAGTCTTTCCCAATTTTTCCAGTTACTCGTAATCTGTTGTATGGCAACCCCTGTCTTAAGTAAAAGCCTGTTATTTTTAGATATTTGACTCTTTGCCCTCATTGACATGCCAAAACAGTACAGTAGTATCATACGATAATGCCACTGGATTCTCCAACATACAATTTATTTGACCCCTTATTGATTTCCAAAAAGCAAGAATCATTGGACAATAGAATATCAAATGATCTAATGTTCCAGCTTCGAGATGACAGTGCCAACATCTATTAGATTTAGAGCTATCCAATTTCTGTAAACGAACTGGGGTCCAAAACGCTCTATGTAAAAGAAAAAAAAACAAACAAGTTTGTCTCATAGATGCAGATACTGTACATCTCATCCTCCAAGACCAAATTCGTGGCCATTGAGACGCATTAATTTGATGCTTAATCTCAATGCTCCAAATATCCCAAAGACCAGTTTTTTATTAAAAAATCCCAGATATTAATTTATACCACTGAGCGGCCTAATGTCACAGAAAGTCCACCTGAAAACACAAGAATGGCAAGCTATACTAATAACTAAGACTTTTCCATTCAGGGAATCCTACCTGAATGGCCTGCTTCAATTGCAACCATTTATAATTTTGTGAAACACATTTCAAATTTGACATATTGTAATCACAAAATAGGAAACAAAATTATTTTTTTCTACCTTTTGTTGTCTGGTCATTGTTTATTGGCATTTAAAGACCACTGTTCAATACATCATAGCAGTTTACATAGTACAAAACAAAAGGAAAAGAACTCCATCATCAATAGAAAAGTAAAACTATAATTCAGAAAAAACAATGAATTACAGAGTAACATTCTAATTAAAATAAAAAACAGAATTATAAAAAATATAAAACAGCAACTGCAAATCTCTCCCTCATTGTTCGTACCAATATGAAACTAAATCTCTTCTGATGGAAAAAGGACCAATCAAGGAAATGCTAATCCAAAAAGATAAGTTTTTAACAAACTTCTAAATTTAATTTCAGTGGCAAAGAATTCCATAGATAGGGTACAGAAGCAAAAAAAGCAGATTTACTTGTGGAGGTTAATTATTCAAATCATGTTGGTTCCAGGTTCTAGATTTTTGGTTGTCTTCTGTTAACTCACATGGTCTCCTGCCCATTTGACATATTCTTCTTTCTCCATGCTCAACCATCCATCTTCCGTCTCTGTACCTTCCCTTTCACTGCCATATCCAACATTTCTGTTTCTTTCTCATTGTCTTCCATCTCTCTCCCTCTTTCCAAGTGGCTCTCTGCCTCCTTCCCTCCCTCCCCCCCTAAAAATAAAATCAGGTATCTCTCCTTCCTTTCTTCTTCCCTCTCCCCTGAAGTCGAGTCTTCTCTCTCCTACCTTCCCTCCCCAGCTGTTGCTCTCTCTCCCCTCATTCCATCCCCATAGGCCCCTCCCACACTCATACTTTCCCAGCCAGCAGTGCTTTGCTTTACACACTAGCACTGCTGGTTGGCCGATTCATCTCCTCTCTATGACAGTCTGTCATAGAGACGAGACAAAGTGCCAGCCAACCAGCTAGAAATGCTAACGTATAAGGCAAAGCATTGCCTGCTGGGAAGCTAGGTGTGTGGAAGGAGGGCCACAGGGGAGGGAATGAAGAAAAACAGAAGGACACAATTTGGGGGGAGCCATGGCTCCTGTGTCCCACCATTCCGATGACTATGTCTGCAGCTACCAGCCCCCTAGTTCTCTGCGTGTGGCTCTGCCCAGCCCAGAGAGTTGTGTTTTTTGGTGCTGCTCATAGCTGCCTACCTCAGATTAGAGGGGGATTAGCTGCTAGAGCTGATGATCAGCTTTTCAAAGTGGCTCCCTAGAAGGAGAAAACTCTAATCTTACAGCTGTCTCCTCTGCACCATCACTCCAATAGTGGTCCTGTTGCTGCTGCAATAAAGAAGGAGCTGAGATCTGGCAACTGAATCGGTGAGGCCAATTAAAAAAAACAACACAAATCAATTCAAATTGATTCAGCCATACTGAATTGGTGAATTAATTTGAATTGAGAATCAGGCAGTTCTAGTGTTTGGAGAAGAAATGCCCACCATCAGATCGGGAGGGGGGAGTTACCATACACTTAAAACTGCCCCCCTCCCCAGTTTTTTTTCTCCAAAAAAGGGGGAAAACTTATCTCTGTTTATACTGAAATTATTTGAGTATACTGTATACAGTATATGTTGAAATACCCATATTGGGGGGGGGGGGGGGAATTGAGGAGGGAAGGAATCTGAGGTGATGGTTGTACCTTTTAGATTGTTATTTTTTTTTTTTCAGAGCCAAGCAGTGAATTGTGGCCTAATGGCAATTTTGACCTGACCTGTATACCAAGCCCCATGAAAACTTCAAACTTGAAAATAACCACACACCAAGTTAAGCTGCTAACAAGGGAAAAATAGCTCATACAACAAAACGAGTTATATTGTGAGAAAACAGTTACAAGGCAAGCTCCACTGACTCATCTTGACTAGCTCCACAAAAGACAAAAACCCAGTAGGATGCATGCAACAGTGGTAGGCAGGAAGTAGCATTCATGTGTAACGAGATCAACTGAAAAGATTTCACTACGTGTTGATATTTTCACATGCAGGAACTTGCTGTTCACCTAGTCCTCAGAGAACCTTGTTGCAGTAATCCAAGTAGGAGACAGCCACTACCTGCATCATTTGCTGCATATCAGTGAAACCCAAAAGGAATCCGTTTAACCAGCGTTTCTAACTATTTGAAACATTCAATCCTCGACAGGGAGACCAGATTCAAAGATCATTTGAACTACAAATGATATTTCAAAGAGGTAATTTTACCCCACATATATAAATGCCATCATGTGGAGGTTAATTTCTTTGCACACCCACCCATAAAAGCTCAGACTTATTTGAACTACTATCCAACCAGCTCAGACTTATTGAGCTACTATCCAACCAAAAATGGATCTCATAATGCTGCCCTTAATGTTGTTAGGGAAAGCCTCCCTTTAAAATTGCCACTAGGCAGGAGTGCAGGAAGACGGCTCCTGCTCACCGCTGGACCACCAGGGAGGTAAAAGAAGTAACAGTCGGCCGAACAGGAGACAGTAGGGATCCCTCCTGTCTCTGCCCAACATTGGACCACCAAGTCTTACAGCAGGCCTGGCGGAGGCCTACAACAGGTCCAGGAGGGAGGTGGGTGGGTGCTGACCTAAATATAAGCCAAGAGCCCCATTTTTGAGACATTATTTTAGTCCCCAAATCTCAGCTTATATTTGAGAATATGCGGTAATTTACATATTTTTTCAACACACTCTCTCTATGAAATAAGGTTTCTCATGTAAAAGATGCATGGGATGGTAGCATAGAAAGCATAGTTACTTACCATAACAGGGGTTATCCAGGGACAGCAGGCAGCTATTCTCACATATGGGTGACGTCATCGACGGAGCCCGGATGCGGACGCCTCACAAGCAGACTTGCTTGAAGAAACTCGAAGTTTCGAGTCGCTCGCACCGCGCATGCGCAAGTGCTTTCCCACCCGCGCAGGGCGCGTCTCCTCAGTTCAGATAGCTAGCAGAGAAGCCAACCATGGGAAGTGGGTGGGTTGTGAGAATAGCTGCCTGCTGTCCCTAGATAACACCTGTTTCGGTAAGTAACTGTGCTTTATCCCAGGACAAGCAGGCAGGTATTCTCACATATGGGTGACCTCCAAGCTAACCAGAATGGGATGGTGGGAGTGTTGGCAATTTAGGAGAATAAATTTTGTAATACTGTTTGGCCAAACTGTCCATCCCGTCTGGAGAAAGTATCCAGACAATAGTGAGAACTGAAGGTATGAACCGAGGACCAAGTAGCAGCTCTACAAATTTCCTCAGTAGGTGTAGATCTGAGGAAAGCTACTGAAGCTGCCATTGCTCTGACTTTATGGGCTGTGACTTTACTATGAAGGAGTAATCCAGCATGGGCATAGCAGAAAGAGATACAAGTCGCCATCCAGTTGGAGATGGTACGCTTAGAAATAGAATGGCCCAATTTATTTGGATTGAAGGAAACAAAAAGTTGAGCAGTTCTGTGTGGTTTGGTGCGCTCCAAGTAGAAGGCCAAAGCACGTTTACAGTCCAGAGTATGAAGAGCTAATTCTCCAGGATGAGAATGAAGCTTTGGAAAAAATACTGGAAGGATGATGGATTGGTTGAGATGAAATTCCGAGACCATTTTAGGTAAGAATTTTGGATAAGTACGAAGAACCACCTTGTCATGATGGAACACAGTGAATGGTGGGTCAGTAACTAAAGATAGCAGCTCACTGACTCGTTGAGCAGAAGTGAGGGCAATGAGAAACACCACTTTCCAAGTGAGATACTTTAGATGAGCCTTATCAATTGGTTCAAATGGAGGCTCCATGAGTTGAGTAAGGACAACATTGAGGTCCCAAACCAAAGGAGGTGGTTTGAGAGGAGGTTACATAGAAACATAGAAAGTGACGGCAGAAAAAGGCCGAGGCCCATCGAGTCTGCCCACACCGCTGACCCACCCCCCCTATTTAATCACTCTCTGATGACCTTTCCCTCCTAGAGATCCGACATGAGCATCCCATCTGTTCTTAAAATCCGACACGCTGCTGGCCTCGATCACCTGCACTGGGAGCTTGTTCCAGCTGTCAACCACTCTTTCGGTGAAGAAGTATTTCCTGGTGTCGCCATGAAACTTCCCGCCCTTTATTTTCAGCGGGTGTCCTCTTGTGGCGGAGGGTCCTTTAAGAAGGAAAATATCATCTTCTCCCTCGATACGACCAGTGACATACTTAAACGTCTCAATCATGTCTCCTCTCTCCCTGCGTTCTTCGAGAGAGTATAGCTGCAATTCGTTCAGTCTTTCTTCGTATGATAGATCTTTAAGCCCCGAGACCATCCTGGTGGCCATCCGCTGTACCGACTCGACTCTCAGTACATCTTTACGGTAATGTGGCCTCCAGAATTGTACGCAGTACTCCAGATGAGGCCTCACCATGGTTCTGTACAAGGGCATTAGGACGTCGGGCTTCCGACTAACAAAGCTTCTCCGGATACAACCCAACATTTGCCTAGCCCTGGATGAGGCCTTCTCCACTTGATTGGCCGTTTTCATGTCTTCACTGATGATCACCCCCAAATCCCGTTCTGCTGTAGTCCTTGCTAAGGTTTTACCATTTAATGTGTACGTTCTGCACGGATTATTGTTGCCCAGGTGCATGACCTTGCATTTGTTAGCGTTGAAGCTAAGCTGCCAGGTCGAGGACCAATGTTCCAATAAAACCAGGTCTTGCGTCATGCTGTCGGACAGACTGCCGTTACCCACAATGTTACATAGTTTGGCATCATCGGCGAATAATGCTATTTTACCTTGAAGCCCCTGAGTCATGTCTCTTACGAATATGTTGAAAAGGATCGGGCCCAAGACCGAGCCCTGCGGCACCCCACTGGTCACTTCCGTCGTTTTAGAGATGGTACCATTAACCACCACCCTCTGAGTTCTTCCACTCAGCCAATCGTGGACCCATGCTGTAAATGTTTCACCTAATCCCATTGATTTCATCTTGCCCAATAGCCTGCGGTGGGGGACGCTATCAAAGGCTTTGCTGAAGTCCAAGTACACGACGTCCAGGGATTCTCCCATATCTAGTTTCCTTGTTACCCAGTCAAAGAAACTAATGAGATTGGATTGACAGGACCTACCCTTGGTGAATCCATGTTGGTGGGGATCGCGTAGTTCCTCCTCGTCTAGTATCATGTCTAATTTGCGTTTGATGAGTGTTTCCATGAGTTTACTCACTACCGATGTGAGACTTACCGGTCTGTAATTCGTAGCCTCTGTCCTACAACCCTTTTTGTGCAGAGGAACGACGTTAGCTGTTTTCCAGTCCAAGGGCACTATTCCCGTGCTCAGGGACAGATTGAAGAGTATTGATAACGGCTCCGCTAGGACGTCCCTGAGCTCTCTGAGCACCCTGGGATGTAGATTGTCCGGCCCCATTGCTTTGTTCACCTTGAGTCTTGATAATTCGTCGTAGACGTCTCCGGAAGTAAACTCTAAATCCCGAAACGGATCTTCTGAACTTTGCTTTACCTGCGACTGTGGACCTGACCCCGGTGCCTCACATGTGAAAACAGAGCAAAAATATTCATTTAGTAGTTCGGCTTTGTCTGAATCTGATTCTACATATTTCCCATCTGATTTCCTAAGGCGCACTATCCCATCAGTGTTTCTTTTTCTGTCACTAATATACCTGAAGAAGGATTTGTCGCCCTTCTTAATGTTCCTTGCTAGGTTTACCTCAGCTTGATGCTTGGCCTCTCTGACTGCCGCTTTCACCGCTGCAGCTTTGGCCATGTATTCCAATTTAGCCTCTCTTGTCTCTGAATGTTTGTAAGAAATGAATGCTGATTTCTTTTCATGAATCTGGAAACCACTGGATGAGCAGAGAGGGGTTTCCCTTCAATAGGCTGATGAAAAGCCGCAATTGCACTGAGATGGACACGTATAGAAGTAGGCTTGAGGCCAGAATTGGATAAGTGCAAAAGATAGTCCAAAACAGAAGATAAGGAGGAATGCTGAGGCTCCTTATGATGGGAAAAAACACCATGTAGACATTCTAGTCCATTTTTGTTGATAGCATTGCCAAGTTGTAAGCTTTCTAGAAGCTTCTAAATGTCTCTTACAGATTAAGAAAACTGAAGAGGGGTTATGTTGAGAGGTACCAGGCTGTCAGGTGTAGAGACTGCAGGTTGGGATGAAGCAGAGATCCTTGACTCTGTGTAAGCAGAGAAGGAAAAACTGGTAGAAGGTATGGCTCCCTGCTGTTGAGTTGAAGTAGAAGGGAGTACAAGGGTTGTCTCGGCCACTGAGGAGCAATTAGAATCATGGTGGCATGATCGTTCTTCAATTTGACCAGAGTCATGAGAATGAGAGGGAATGGAGGAAATGCGTAGAGGAAAAGATTCGTCCATTCCAGAAGAAAAGCTTCTGCCTCGAGGCAGTGAGGAGAGTATATCCTGAGCAGTTTGTAGTTGTGGGGAGCTGCAAAGAGGTCTATCTGTGGCGTTCCCTACTGTGAAAAAATGTGATGAAGAGGCGAGGAATGGAGAGTCCATTCGTGAGGTTGCAGGAGACGACTCAAGTTGTCTGACAAGCAATTCTTTGCCCCTTGAATGTAGACAGCTTTGAGGAAGGTGTTGTGGCGGATTGCCCAGTCCCAAATCTTCTGAGCTTCATGACAAAGGGAGGCAGACCCTATCCCTCCTTGTTTGTTGACATAATACATGGCGACTTGGTTGTCCGTTCGAACGAGGATTACTGTGTCGTGAAGTAGATGTTGAAAAGCATAGAGAGCTTTGAGGATCACTCTGAGTTCCAACTGATTGATATGACACTGACGATCCGTACTGGTCCAGAGGCCTTGAGTATGGAGACCATCGAGATAAGCGCCCCAAGCATAGGTCAAAGAGTCTGTCGTGAGGATCTTCTGATGAGGGGGCGGTTGAAAAAGCAAGCCTCTGGAAAGATTGGAAGAGAGCGTCCACCAACGGAGAGAATTCTTCAAGGAAGGAGTGACTGAAATATGTCGAGAAGGAGGGTCGCAAACTTGCGTCCATTGAGATGCCAGTGTCCACTGAGGAATTCTGAGGTGAAGTCTGGCAAAAGAGTCACGTGTACTGTAGAGGCCATAAGACCCAGAAGTACCATCATGTGTCTCGCTGAGATGGAAGAGCGGGAAGACACTGTGTGACAGATTTGAAGAAGAGCTTCCAAACGTTGTTGTGGAAGGAATGCTCTGAGTTGCACAGTGTCCAGAATAGCTCCAATGAATTGTAGAGTCTGAGAGGGCTGAAGTTGAGATTTGGGAAAGTTGATTTCGAATCCCAAACTTTGTAGGAAACAGGTAGTCCGTTGGGTCGCTACAATAACCCCTTGAGATGGGGAATCTGATGAGCCATGCGTCGAGGTAGGGAAATACCTGAAGACCATGATTCCTTAGAATTGCTGCTACCACTACCAGGCACTTGGTGAACACTCTGGGAGACGAGGCCAGGCCGAAGGGCAGTACTCTGTATTGATAGCGCAGATTTCCCACCTGAAATCTGAGGTATTAATGGGAGGTCGGATGAATGGGAATATGAGTGTAGGCCTCCTTGAAATCCAGAGAGCATAACCAGTCGTTCTGCTCGAGAAGGGGATAAAGGGATGCCAGGGACAACATTCAAAACTTTTCTTTAACTAGAAATTTGTTGAGTGCCCTGAGATCCAGAATGGGTCGCAGATTGCCCGTCTTCTTCGGAACAAGGAAGTAATGGGAGTAAAACCCCTTGTTCTGCTGTTCCAAGGGAACTGGTTCGATGGCATGGAGACGAAGCAGAGCTTGAGCTTCCTGAAGAAGGGCGGTCTGGGATGGATTGGAAGGATACTCTCTTGGAGGAAGCTCTGGTGGAACCTGAGAGAAATGAAGAGCATATCCTTCCCTGATGATGGTAAGCACCCAGAGGTCGGATGTAATTATCGTCCATCAGTTGTAAAAATGATGGAGACGACCTCCTATAGGGGGAAAAGGAGACAGAGACAGAACGGTGGAGGTTATGCTCTGTTGTAAACAGTCAAAAAGGTTGAGAAGCCTTAGGTGCAGCAGAAGGTTGGGGTTTCTGTTGCTTCTGAGGTGGTTGTATTTTCAGAGAAGGGCAAGTATAAGGAGCCGGCTTTGAGCAAAACGCCTTTGATAGATAAGAGCAGGGCGTGCAGGTTTGGCAGGAGCTGGCTTTGGTTTAGATCTGACTATAGAAGCAAATGATTTCTCATGGACAGATCATTTCTTTGTGGCTGCCTCGATGGATTCATCAAATAGGTTGTTGTCCTGACAAAGAATGTTAGCTAAGCGGTCTTGAAGGTTAGGGTCCATGTCAATGGTACGAAGCCAGGCAAGACGACGCATAGCCACAGAGCAAGCAGCTGCTCGGGCAGATAACTCGAACGCATCATAAGATGATTGGAAGAGAAGCAGACGTAATTGAGAGAAAGAAGCAATGACTTCTTGAAACTCAAAATGCATTTAGGTATCCAAATAATCTAAAAACTTTGGTAGAAGAGAAAAAAGAAATTCAAAATAAGTGATGAAATAAACATTATAATTGAGGACTTTAGAGGTCATCATAGCATTCTGATAGATGCGACGTCCAAATTTGTCCATAGTTTTCCCTCCCTTCCAGGAGGAACTGTGGCATAGACCTTGGAAGGATGGGATCTCTTCCAAGAGGATTCAACAAGCAGGGATTGATGAGATAACTTTGAGTTGTCAAACCCTTTGCAATGCACAGTTTTATACCTAGAGTCCAATTTTCCTGGAACAGCTGGTATGGAAAAAAGTGTTTCCATGCAATGACCAAAAGTCTGATTCAAAAGCTTATGAAGTGGAAGCTTAAGACACTCTGCCGGAGGTTGAGGAAGATGCATGACTTCGAGATACTCCTTAGAATATTTGGAGCCAGTATCCAATTGAACATCCAAGTCTACTGCCATCTGTCGCAGGAAAGATGAGAAAGATAGCTGATCTGCCAATGCTTTGTCTCGAGAAGGACTCGAGGACGTCGAGGCAGCCTGTGTCGAAGAAGAAGCTTCGGCATGGAAAAAGACATCAAAAGGAACCTGGTGACTTGGACGAGGCAATCGAGACCGTAACATCTTCGAGGTCTGGCATCGGAGACCTCGAATGAGGAGTCGGTTGTGTGGTCGAGGTTGGAGTAGATCGAGGCTTCGAGGAAGATGGTCTGTCCTTCTAAGAAGAACGATGCCTGGAAGGATGCCTCAATGAAAGCATCGAATGGTGGTGAGAACTGTGTCTGGAACCAGATCTCGAGAATCGAGGATATTTCGCCTCGGAGACGTAAGCAGCCGATGTCGATGTATGAATAGGGCTAGAGGCTGTAGATCGAAGCTCGAGAGGCTTGGTGGAGGAACTTCGATGCACTCTCAAAGACTCTGCTTCTTGTTTAGAGTGTGAGGATTCTCGTCGAGGCACTCGCAAAGAATCTGCTCCTTGCTGTTCGTGCTTGGATAGCAGACCAGATACACGCAGAGACTCTGCTCCCTGCAAAGAGTGTGGAAGCTCAGACTGGGGCAAAGGAAGCGGCTCGACCTCGTGGGAGTCTGCTGAATGCCCAGGCTGGATAAGAGGAAGCAGTTTAGGTCCCATGTTAGTAAGGAACTGAATAAATTGCTTCTCTAACATGGTCTGGAAAGAAGCCAGCAAGGATGGATCTGCGTCTGAAACCGGACCACCTGCTTTGGCTGGAGGTTCCTTCGAGGTAGTGTGAGTGTGTTTTGACTTAGAAGGCTTGGACATTTTAATCACCACTGGTGAAACCGATTGCTGAGCTATCTGACCTGAGGATACAGGGGAAGATACAGCAGATGACATCGAAGCAAGAGCCGCTGCAAATGACGAGGGTAGATGAGGCTCGAGGTGGAAGCAGTAGGCGCAGACGGTGCCTCGATGGAAGTCGAGGCCGAAGACGCTTTCGAAGTCGAGGGATCAGTAGGAGACTCCATGTCAAAAAGCTTGTCCACCAGTACGCAAAAACGCTTGAAAGCACGAGGCTGAAGTGTTTGGCAAGGCAGGCACGACCTAGGATGATGTTTCGGCCCAAGGCACTTGAGGCAGCGTTCGTGAGGGTCCGTGAGAGAGATCGCACGCTGACATTTGCTACACCTCTTAAAGCCTGTAGCAGGCCGGGACATAGACGGAAAAATAGCCGCCGCAAAGTCGAAGCCCTCGGTCTGCGGCCGAGCGGCCTGTCCCAGAAAACAAACGGAAGAAGAAAAAAAATTTTTTTTTTAACCAAAATAAAAGAAATAAAATAAAACAGCGACTCGTGAAGAAAAAAACACAAACCGCGGTTGAGAGAAGGCACAAAGTGACCGAAATTAAATGCAGAGAGTCAAAGACCGACTTCTCGGCTCCACGGAAAATGAGAACTGAGGAGAGGCGCCCTGTGCTGGGCAGGAAGGCACTCGCGCATGCGCGGTGCAGGCGACTCGAAACTTCGAGTTTCTTCAAGCAAGTCTGCTTGTGAGGCATCCGCATCCGGGCTCCGTCGATGACGTCACCCATATGCGAGAATACCTGCCTGCTAGTCCTGGGATAATGCTGCTTTCATCTGTGTTTTGTCAGATAATTGTGACTTGGATTGCCTCCATGAAGACGGGATTCTGGGCTAGATGGACTATTGGTCTGACCTAGTAAGGCTATTATGTTCTTAAAATGCACAAATACTGAAAAAGGACATACCAGATCCAAATTGTCACTGTTAGATAGAAGTTTAACATATGCTCCACCACAATCAATACCATCTTGAAAATTGACTTCATATCTGCATAGAGGAAAAATTGAATACTAAAACTTAAATTCAAGCCTTTATTTCAGATTTTAGATTATGGAACATTTCGCTATAGAAGCACGTTCATTTAAAGTTACAGCTTCAAAATCCATTCTACTAATTATCCGCTATAATAATTCCCTTAGCGCGCATGCGCACTTCAAACCTGGTGGGTCCATGCGTCCATAGCTCTGTGGCCAGCAGAATGTTAAAGAGTGCGGCATGTGGACATTCGGAGCGCATGCGCATGGACGTCAGTGTTCTCCCTAGCGCCTTTCAGCCGGGCGCCCCGCCCGGCTAGATTAGGTGAGTGCCCGGCTGTCATCTTGGCAGCAAATTCGCCTCCACCTGACTTTTTTTTTTTTTTTTTTTTTTTAAGCGCCAGAAAAAGGGTTTTCAGCTTTACTTTTTTTAAACAATTTTCCTACTGCTGGTCGATTTTTACAGTCGCAGTTGGAGACAGAGGCTGCAGGCTCATTATGACCCAGTGCACAAACAGGAAGAACCCCGACGTCGTGTTTACTTTTGTTCTGCACTAATCTGCAGCTTATCGCACAAGACGCTCCTGCACAAAGCGAAACCAATCGGAAAGAGGAGAGGGGAAGCTCGCAGCTGCGTGCTTCAGTAACTGCTGTTGGCTAACGGAGGGAGAAGGTACCTAAGAGAAATGAAGTAGGTCCGAGAAATAGATTCACTACAGGCTAAGGCGGGAGATAGGGCAGGGAGGAAAGCTTACAACTTGGTGTTCTTGCTTGCTTCGGGTCTTCCTCGCTGCCGGGGTCCTGCCTACTTTCTGTTTCCATGAAGGCAGGATCCAGCAGCGAGGAAGGCCCGAAGCAAGGAAGAGCTCCAAGTTGTAAGCTTACCTCCGTCGCTGACCTTTCTCCTGCCTTAGCCTGTAGCGAATCTGCTGACCGAGGCGGGGGGGGGAGGGAGAAGTGATGGGGGAGAGAAATGCTGTTACTGCTGCACCCAATTAGGGGGAAGAGAAATGCTGCTGCTGCACCCAATGGGGGGGGGGAGGAAGACCAGGGAAAGGAGAGGAAAGAGATGCCAAGACCATAGGAGGGAGGGAAAAGAAAGGAGATATAATAATAATAATAATAATTTTATTCTTGTATACCGCCATACCCGTAAAGTTCTAGGCGGTTTACATCCATTAAATTAAGGTCCGTGATAGCACACGGATTTACAAAATTTTGATAAAGATACAGGCAATGAAAGTGGGGGGGGGAACTTTTTTGAAGGGATTAGGTCGGGTTAAACGGTGATACAGGAGGAGGGTTGTAAGATATGATATAGCGAGAGAGAGATGAAATCGGGAGGGGGGGGAAGGGACAGCCGAAGGGGCGGGGTAGAGAGGGAAAGGGGGGAAAAAAGGGGGCAAGGGGGATTAAAAGGTCTGTTCACGGAAAAGATGCGTTTTGAGAAGTTTTCTGAAGCTAAGGTAAGAGGGGGCCTCGAGTATCATTTGGGCAAGCCAAGGGTTCAGCTTGGCTGCCTGGTAAGCAAAGGTTTTGTCGATAAATCTTTTGAAATGACATAATTTTAGGGATGGGAAGACAAACAGCTGTATTCTGCGGGATTTCTTGTTGGTGTGGTTCAGAGTGAAATGGTGATTGAGGTATCTAGGTAATAGGCCAAAAACAGTTTTGTAACAGAAGCAGGCGAATTTGAACAGGATTCTGGATATCAGACTATGGGGGGGGAAGGAGACAGATGCCAGACCAGGGAAAAGGAAGGAAGGAGGGAGAGAAAAGAAGGAGTGGAGATGCAAGATAATGGAGGGGGTAGGGGAGAGGAGTGAGATGCCAGGGCATGGGGGAGGGGAGGGAAGGGAAACTAAGGAGTCAAATGCCAAACCAGAGGGAAAGGAAAGAAAGGTGCCAGAGCAAGGAAGCAGAGGGAGACATAGGAGAGGAGAGAGATTCCAGGGCATGAGGGGAGGGATGGGAAGAGAAATGTTGCTGCAACATCCAATTGGGGAGGGGAGGAGAGGAAGAGAAGTGCTGCTGCTGCACACAATTGGGGAGAGAGAGGGGAGAAGGAAGACCAGGGAAGTGAGAGGATAGGAAAGAGATGCCAAGACCATAGGAGGGAGGGAAAGGAAAGGAGCTACCAGACCATGGAGGGGGAGAGATATCAGGGCATATGGGGGGAGGGGGAGGAGACAGATGCCAGACCAGGTGAAAGGAAGGAAGGAGAGAAAGGAAGGAGAAGAGATGCCCGATAATGGAGTGGAAGGGGGAGATGGAAGGAGAGGAGAGAGATGCCAGGGCATGGGGGGAGAGAAGGGGATAGAGGTGCCAGAGCATAGGGGAAGTGGTGGAGACAAAAAAAATGGAGAGGGGGTGAAGCTGAAATGGAGAGAAAGGGCACAGGAGTACAAAGGCACAAAGTACAAAGGTCACAGAGTAAAAAGGAGAGAAAGGGCAAAGGATATACAGTTTATTGGGACATAGAAAGAGGGAAGATGCCATATGGAACAGAGAGAGGGCGGACACTGGATGGAAAGGGCAGAGAGGGTGGACAGTGGATGCAAGGGGGAGAGAGAGAGAGGGCAGAGGCTGGGTGGAAGGGGCAAAGAGAGAGGACAGATGTTGCATGGAAGGGAGCGAGGACAAACGCTGAGAAGAGAGTGAAGAGAAGATGATTAAAGCAGAAACGACAAAAGGTGGGAAAAAATTTGTTGTTGCTTTATGTAGAATCAAGTAGTATTGTAACTGTATTGATTAAAGTTTATCAATAGAAAATGGAAATAAGGCAGTTTTTTGGGGACTAAACCCCTTTCCTCAGGTCAGGACAGGATACCATAACAGCAGTATACTGTACTGTCTTGAAGAAAGATTTGGCCTCTGAAAGCTAATTACTACTAATTGAAAAATGGATTAGTCCAATAAAATGGTATTTTCTTATTTCTCTCTTCCCTGTTTTATTTATATTTGTTAATTTGTAAAGTGGTGATTGTTATGTAGCAGTTTTTTCAAATTTACATCTACTGTCTTTATATTTTGCACAGTATTAGGGTACGTGTCACTGTTTCTGTGGTGTTGCATTGTATGCAGAGTCTGGTTTATTGGCGTTTCAGTTTAACTTTTGTCTACATATTTCTATTTTTAGTTTGTGATTATTCCATATTAGGCGAGGGTGTATCTCTGTTCTGTGTGTATGAAAAGGACATGGCTTTCTGTTAGCAATGACTGTACAGGATCAATTGACTGTGCAGGATCTGGCTTGTTTAATTTTACAATGCATGTGTTGGTGTTCTAGTGCTCACTGCAGTGTTTAAGATGCTGCCTTTTCCTAGGTGCACCCTTGTTGTGTAACTCATGGATTATTACTAAAAATAACTTTTTTTATATAGAGGAGGGGGTTATTAAAAAATGATCAGCACTGGCTGTCATATATACTAGGTACGCCACTGGATTTAATGACCCTATGCTAACTTTACTGTTGATGTAGTGTCGTCCCCCCCCCCCCACACACACACACTATAATGAATTAAATTAAAGCTGTATTAACATCAAACAGCTTTCAAATGACATTATAAGCAAATAAAAATAAAATATTTTTAATACATTACTAATTATTACCTGCATTTTTACCTAAACTGTTTTGCCTAGCTCTCACTTTGATTTTTATCTGCTACTTTTTTATTTTGCTGTAGTGCGATCACACAGGTCTCCTTCAAATTATGTGGAAGAGGTTTGGAAGTGGGGATCGCATCTATTTCATATCCTCAGTGAGACCTCAGGAAGGAATATAGTGATCAAAATATTATTAGAGGTGCTGCAGAGATGTTTCTTGTATGACTGGATGAGCTATATTTATCTTTTTTTTTAGTTGTTTAAATTCATGCAGAAATAAATGGCTAGATTGAACCTAATAATTTCATTAACGCATTTCCCTTTTTTAAACCTCTATACCAGCGGTCTCAAACACGCGGCCGCGGGGCACATGCAGTCCCCCAGGGACTATTTTGCAGCCCACGATCTGTCCTTGCCTAAAGCAGGGGTCCTCAATCTGCTTCCCTTCCCCACTGCCCTCCCCCAAGCCAACGTAATCAGGAAACAGGTCAGCGCCCGAGGTCTTAGCTCTCCCTACATATCTTCCCCAGCTTGGAGCCGACCAATTCTCGCCACCCGACGTTCAATTCTAATGTTGGGGAGGAAGTTCTGGGCCAGCCAATTGCTGCCTGGCTGGCCTGGAAGTTCCTCCCCGACGTTAGAATTGAACATGGCGTGAATTGGTTGGCCCGCGCTGGGGAAGATATGCAGGGAGAGTTAAGACCTCGGCACTGGCCTGTTCCCCGATTGCGGCGGTGGCGGCCTGTTACCTGATTGCGGCGGTGGCGGCCTGTTCCCCAATGGTGGTGGCTTGGGGGAGGGCAGGGAGAAGAAAGAAAGAAAGGGGGGGGACAGAGAGACAGAAAGAAGGGAAACGGGACACAGACAGAAAGGGGCATGGAGAGAGAAAGGGCGGGCATGGAGAAAGAAAAAAAGAAAGAAAGGGGGCACGGAGAGAGAGAGAAAGACAGATATATAGAAAGAATGGGAGCATGGATAGAGAGAGAAAGAAAGAAGGGGGCAGGGTGAAAGAAATAAAAAGTTGGGGTAGGGAAGGAGACAGATGCCAGACCAGGGGAAAGGAAGGAAGGAGGGATGGAGAGAAAGGAAAGAAAGAGATGCAGACCATGGAAATAGGGACAGAAGAAGAGAGAAATAGAAGGGAAGGTAAGACATGGAAACAGATTTTGAAAAGAAAGCAGAAAAATTGAATATTAAGTTAATGCCAAAGATGGATGCAAGGCAGAAAGTGAAGACGGAGAGAAAAACAGTCAAAGGACAAGAAGACCCTGGAAACATAGTTAAATGCACAGAAAAATAAAGTCGATGCACAAAAGGGAGAAAGAAAGTCCAACGTAGTCTGCAGTAAACAACAGCAACCAGAAAACAACGAACAGACTGATAATGTACAAGATGCAGGCGTTGTTTATTAGTAAATGCAGTAACATATACAACCTTATAGCCAACCAAGGGACCCAACACGGTCCATGTTTCGGACAACACGCCTTCCTCAGGGGTCCATAGTGGTTAAGGTATAAAGCAAACTGCATAAAAGATAACAAACACACGCCAATCACGATCAAATGGCATTGTGTAAGACTTGCTTGACCCCATTTGATCGTGATTGGCGTGTGTTTGTTATATATGTTACTGCATATATATGTGTGTTTGTTGTATATGTTACTGCATTTACTAATAAACAACGCCTGCATCTTGTACATTATCTGCAGTCTGTTCGTTGTTTTCAGAAAAATAAAGTCACCAGACAACAAAGGTAGGGAAAATGATTTTATTTTCAATATAGTGATTGAAATGTGTCAGTTTTGAGAAAGGAAAAATATTAAACTTTAAATATGAGGGCTGCAGAAAAAATAGGGTACTTGGAGGGCCGCAGAAAAAATAATTAATGATAATTTTGCATAAGGTAAAACTCTTTATAGTTTATAAATCTTTCCTTTAACTTAAAGGAAAGATTTATAAACTATAAAGCAATGTTACTTACCGTAACAGTTGTTATCCAGGGACAGCAGGCAGCTATTCTCACTAGTGGGTGATGTCATCCGACAGAGCCCCGATACGGACATCTTGCAAGCATGTCTTGCTTGAAGAAACTCAGAAGTTTCGAGATGCCCGCACCGCGCATGCGCCAGTGCCTTCCCGCCCGATGTACTGGGCGCGTCTCCTCAGTTCAGGTAGCTAGCCTGAGAAGCCAACCCAGGGGAGGTGGGTGGGACGTGAGAATAGCTGCCTGCTGTCCCTGGATAACAACTGTTACGGTAAGTAACATTGCTTTATCCCAGGACAAGCAGGCAGGTATTCTCACTAGTGGGTGACCTCCAAGCTAACCCCAATGGGATGGTGGGAGAGTTGGCAACTTAAGAGAACAAATTTTGTAACACTGTTTGGCCAAACTGTCCATCCTGTCTGGAGAAAGTATCCAGACAATAATGAGAGGTGAATGTATGAACCGAGGACCAAGTGGCAGCCTTACAAATCTCCTCAATCGGTGTCGATCTGAGGAAGGCTACAGAGGCTGCCATTGCTCTGACCTTATGGGCTGTGACCTTACAGGGAAGGGATAATCCAGCCTGGGCATAGCAGGAAGAGATACAAGCCGCCATCCAGTTGGAGATGGTGCGCTTCGATACCGGTCGTCCCAACTTGTTTGGATCAAAGGAGACGAAAAGTTGAGGAGCAGTTCTGTGTGGCTTTGTGCGATCCAAGTAGAAAGCTAGAGCACGTTTACAGTCCAGAGTGTGCAAAGCAGATTCCCCAGGATGAGAATGAGGCTTTGGAAAGAACACCGGAAGCACGATGGATTGGTTGATGTGAAATTCAGAGACCACTTTAGGTAAGAATTTTGGATGAGTACGGAGAACCACCTTGTCATGATGGAATACGGTGAACGGTGGATCCGCCACTAGGGCCTGAAGCTCACTGACTCGACGAGCTGACGTGAGGGCCACTAGAAAAACCACCTTCCAGGTGAGATACTTGAGTGGAGCCGTGTTGAGAGGTTCAAACGGAGGCTTCATAAGATGAGAGAGGACAACATTGAGATCCCAAACCACAGGAGGAGGTTTGAGAGGAGGGTTGACATGAAAAAGCCCTTTCATAAATTTGGAAACCACAGGATGAGCAGACAAAGGTTTCCCTTGTAGAGGCTGATGGAAAGCCGCAATAGCACTCAGGTGGACTCGTATAGAGGTAGACTTGAGGCCAGACTGGGACAGGTGTAGAAGATAATCCAATACAGAAGATAGGGAAGCTCGCTGAGGTTCCGTGGCATTGGAAATACACCAGGAAGAGAATCTAGTCCATTTTTGGGAATAGCATTGTCGAGTAGCAGGCTTCCTGGAAGCCTCCAAGACCTCCCTCACTGCTTGAGAGAACTGGTGAGGAGTTATGTTGAAAGGAACCAAGCTGTCAGGTGGAGGGACTGCAGATTGGGATGAAGTAGTGAACCTTGATGTTGAGTGAGTAGTGAAGGAAACACTGGAAGAAGTACTGGCTCCCTGCTGCTGAGTTGAAGTAGAAGGGAGAACCAAGGTTGTCTGGGCCACCGAGGAGCAATCAGAATCATGGTGGCATGGTCTAATCTCAATTTGACTAGAGTCTTTTGAATGAGAGGAAAAGGAGGAAACGCATATAGGAAACGTTTGCTCCAATCCAGCAGAAAAGCATCTGCCTCTAGGCGATGAGGAGTGTAGATCCTGGAGCAAAATTGAGGCAGCTTGAAGTTGTGGGGGGCTGCAAAGAGGTCGATCTGAGGTGTCCCCCACTGAGCAAAGATCTGATGAAGGGGGTCGGAGTGGAGCGTCCATTCGTGAGGCTGAAGTAGACGACTCAATTTGTCTGCCAAGACGTTGTCCTTCCCCTGAATGTAGACTGCTCTGAGGAAGGTGTTGTGGCGAACCGCCCAATCCTAGACCCGAAGAGCTTCCTGACAAAGAGGGGCCGAGCCCGTGCCCCCTTGTTTGTTGACATAATACATGGCGACCTGATTGTCTGTGCGAATAAGGACCACCATGTCGTGAAGCAGATGTTGAAAAGCTTGGAGAGCATTGAAGATGGCCCTGAGCTCCAGAAGATTGATTTGATGGAGTCGTTCCGCACTGGTCCAGAACCCCTGAGTGCGAAGACCATCCAGATGGGCCCCCCATGCATAGTTCGATGAATCGGTCGTTAGAACTTTCTGATGGGGAGGAGAATGAAACAGCAAACCTCTGGATAGATTCGAAGAGGTCATCCACCAGAGAAGAGACTGCCGTAGAGCAGGAGTGACCACAATGTGACGAGATAACGGGTCGGACACCTGAGTCCACTGAGATGCCAGAGTCCATTGAGGGATCCTGAGATGTAGTCTGGCAAAAGGCGTCACATGAACTGTAGATGCCATGTGGCCTAAAAGGACCATCATGTGTCCTCGCTGAGATGGATTGGCGAGAAGACACTGACTGGCAGAGTAGAAGGAGAGCATGTAAGCGTGGAGGAGGAAGGAATGCTCGAAGTTGAATGGTATCCAGGACAGCCCCTATGAAGGGGAGAGACTGGGTGGGCTGAAGATGGGACTTTGGAAAGTTGATCTCGAAGCCCAAGCTCTGCAGAAAACAAATGGTAGTCAAGGTCGCCGAAATGACCTTGGGAGCGGACGGGGCCTTGATGAGCCAGTCGTCGAGGTATGGGAACACCTGGAGACCCATGTTCCGGAGTGCAGCGGCCACCACTACCAGACACTTCGTGAAGACTCTGGGCGACGAAGATAGGCCGAAGGGAAGCACTCGATACTGCAGATGCAGATGTCCCACCCGGAATCTGAGGAACTTGCGGGAGGCCGGATGAATCGGGATGTGAGTGTAGGCCTCCTTGAGGTCCAGAGAGCATAACCAATCGTTCTGCTCGATGAGGGGATAAAGAGAGGCAAGGGTCAGCATGCGGAACCGTTCCCTGACCAAAAACTTGTTGAGGACCCGAAGGTCCAAAATGGGACGCAGATCGCCCGTCTTCTTCGGGACCAGAAAGTACCGGGAGTAAAACCCCTGGTTTTGTTGATCCACCGGTACCGGCTCGACGGCCCGAAGCCGGAGCAAAGCCTGAGCTTCCTGGAGAAGAAGAGCGGTCTGTGTGGAGTTGGAAGGATACTCTCTTGGAGGATGGTCCGGGGGGACCCGTTGGAAATGAAGAGAGTATCCCTCTCTTACGATGGAGAGGACCCAGAGGTCCGTGGTGATCGCCTCCCATCGATGACAAAAATGATGGAGACGACCCCCTATGGGAAAATATGGGGTAGGCAGAACGAGATCGGTTATGCTCCCTGGAGGAGAGTCAAAAAGGCTGAGTAGCCTTGGGAGCAGCCGGCATTTGAGGCTTTTGCTGAGTCTTCTGGGGCGGCTGTCGCTTTGCAGGCTGTCTCGCAGGAGGGGCCTGCCTTGGTTGATAACGCCTTTGGTAGATTATAGGCGGTCTAGAAGGACGAGACTGTTGTGGTTTAGGCTTAGGCCTCATGATAGACTGGAAAGATTTTTCGTGGTCTGACAGTTTTTTAGTAACAGTCTCGACAGACTCATCGAACAGATCCGCTCCCGCACAAGGCACATTTGCAAGTCTGTCTTGGAGATTCGGATCCATATCAATGGTGCGAAGCCAAGCCAGTCGACGCATGGCGACCGAGCAGGCCGCAGCACGAGCCGAGAGCTCGAAAGCATCATAGGAGGATTGCATCAATTGAAGGCGCAACTGGGACAGGGTCGCCACCACCTCCTCAAACTCAAATCGAGCCTCAGCATCGATGAAAGGTGTGAACTTGCGGAGTACCGGCAAGAAAAAATCCAAATAGGACGAGAAGAAAAAATTGTAATTGAGCACTCGAGTCGCCATCATTGAATTTTGATAGATACGTCTACCAAACTTATCCATCGTTCTCCCCTCCCTGCCAGGAGGCACGGAAGCGTAGACTTGGGAGGGGTGCGAACGTTTAAGGGAAGACTCGACTAGGAGGGACTGATGAGAGAGTTGAGCTCCCTCAAACCCCTTGTGGTGCACGATGCGGTATCGAGCATCCAACTTGCTAGGTACCGCAGGTATGGAATACGGTGTCTCCAAACACCGCATGAGAGTCTGGTCAAGTAACTTATGCAGGGGAAGCCGAAGTGTCTCCGCCGGAGGATGAGGTAAATGCATGGTGTCCAGATACTCCTTAGAGTACTTCGACCCAGTATCTAAGGTCACATCCAAGTCATCCGCCATCTGTCTGAGAAAGGATGAAAAGGAAAGTTGGTCCGCCAAGGCCGGCCGGCGAGACGGACTAGAAGACGTGGAAGCCTCCGGTTCCAGGGAGAGCTGAGAGCGGCATGGAGAGTATGAGGTAGATGGTTCTTCATACTCCGGTCCCTCTGGCTGGGATAAATCTGAGGATGAGTATCCCATACGCTGCATTTTCTTCTGTGGAGACACCTCCGAATGACGCGAGGAGTGTCTAGAAGAATGTCGAGATCGATGCCCCTCCCGATGCCGGGATGGGGAACGTGATCTTCGATGCATCGATCGATCCCTTGAAGCCTCGAAGGAATGGATTGGACTCGATGCAGTGGAGCGCATGGGAGGCAACGATGCCGACTCACGCAGTGCCACCCAAGTCTGGTATGGAGTGCGAAAGAACTCCTCCTGCGATGCAGTAT
The DNA here is from genome assembly GCF_902459505.1 of Geotrypetes seraphini. NCBI lineage: Eukaryota > Metazoa > Chordata > Amphibia > Gymnophiona > Dermophiidae > Geotrypetes > Geotrypetes seraphini. Next base: position 146,873,101 of record NC_047084.1, read on the forward strand.
GCCCAGGACTCCGATTATCAGGGGCCGATGCAGTACCCTGGTGACGTGGAGGTGTAATGGGCTCTAAAGGCGGCATGTCAGAAAGGGAAGCCCGCCTAGTGGGTTCCGCCGCCCTCCGCCGCTCCCCCTCGTCGAGCAGGGAAATCGAACGACGAGGAGGAGGAGGAGGGGGCGGACCGCTCTCCGGGACCGGGACCGTAGTATCGCCCTGAATATTAGCGATAAGCCTCGGTCCCATCGTCCGCATGAGCTCAACAAATTGAGCTTCGAGCAGGGATTAAGCGATGCCGATATGGAGGGATCCGCACCGAAAGGGGGTCCTCCTGCACGGTCATCGCGTTCCTTCGTGGTCGAGTGCTTCTGCTTGGTAGCTTTGGGCACTTTTATGACCACGGGAGGAACAGTGGAAGGCGGTACCTGAACCGAGGAGACGGGAGCAGGAACCGATGCTGAACTCGATGCAGAAGCCGGTGTGAACGATGCTGGCTTCACGATGCTCGATGCATGAGTCGCAGATGCAGGCTTCGAACAGACCGGTGAAACATCTGTCGAAGTCGAAGCAGATGGCTCCTTAGAAGACTCCATCTTAAACATGGACTCCCAAAGTAAGCAGCGCCGTTTAAAAGAGCGCGCTGTGAGCGTGGAACAAGGCCGGCACGATTTCGGAACGTGTTCTGGACCAAGACACTGAAGACAGCGCCGGTGTGGGTCCGTCAACGAAATCGCACTCTGGCACTTGCTGCACTTTTTAAAACCGGTGATAGGCCGGGACATAGGCCGGAAAAGTGACGTTGCTAGGTCGAAGGAGCTAGGTCGCAGCCACGAGGCCGGCCCGGCCGAACCGCCGGACGAAATAATTGTAACTTTTTTTTTTTTTTTTTTTTTTAAATAGAAATAAAAGTCAAAGAAAGTAAGTAAAACAGTAAAACGCGGGGAAAGAAGGCAAAATACTGAAAGTTCAGTCAGCGCAGAATTGAAGAGAACTTCTCAGCTCCGCGGAAAGAAAAGAACTGAGGAGACGCGCCCGGTACATCGGGCGGGAAGGCACTGGCGCATGCGCGGTGCGGGCATCTCGAAACTTCTGAGTTTCTTCAAGCAAGACATGCTTGCAAGATGTCCGTATCGGGGCTCTGTCGGATGACATCACCCACTAGTGAGAATACCTGCCTGCTTGTCCTGGGATAAAGAGTTTTACCTCATGCAAAGTTGTCATTTCTTTAATAAGACATTAACTATTTTTTCTGTGGCCCTCTAAGTACCTACAAATCCAAAATGTGGCCTCGCAAAGGGTTTGAGTTTGAGACCACTGCTCTATACCATTTGAAAGAGGGCAAATATCTAATTATTCACTTCTAGAATTGGATACTTCTTAAATTTAGTAAAAATATTCTGGCACAAGTGTCAAACCTTAAAAAAGGAAGCAATAGTGAACATTGGAAAATAATAATTAATAAAAATAGTACACATTTAGGGCTCCTTTTACAAAGGTGCGCTAGTGTTTTTAGCGCACACGCCGGATTAGCATATGCTATCTGAAAAACTACCGCCTGCTTAAGAGGCGGTAGCGACTACATGCGCGGTAATTTAGCGCACGCTATTCCACGCATTAAGGTGCTAACGCATCTTTGTAAAAGGAGCCTTTAATTTTCCCCACCATCAAATTTCCCTGTCTCGCCCACCCCACCCAGCTACTTTTTCATGCCACCCGGCTGGAAAAAATTTCTGGGGAGAACACTGGACATTCAGAGCTGAAATCAGGGATAGAAGGATACGGCGGCAACTGAGCTATGGAGCTAGGGGAGGGAAGGCCACAACCACTGCCGTTCCCTGGTCGCACGGCCTTCTCCTCTGCCTCTAGGTCAGAGCACCATTGCAGCTCGCAGGAGCCACACTCTCTGCCCACCTGGCGGTGAACCAACACCCCTTATCTCAGAATTTGAGTTCATTGGACAGGTCGAGGATGATGATTTGTTTATTTGCTGCCATGGCACTGCAGGCTGGTGGCGCTGCCCCAGAGAGAGAGGTGGGCCAAAGGAAGGAGCAGGGCGCAGGCGGGGAATGGGAGGGAGGGAAAGAGAGAAAAAGAGAAAGAGAAAAAGAGAGAAAGAAAGAGAGAGAGAAAGAAAGAGAGAGAGAGAAAGAGAGAGAGAAAGAAAGAGAGAGAGAGAAAGAGAGAGAAAGAGAAAGAAAGAGAGAAAGAAAGAGAGAAAGAAAGAGAGAGAAAGAAAAAGAAAGAGAGAAAGAAAAGAGAGAGAGAGAAAAAGAAAAAGAGAGAGAAAAAGAAAGAAAGAGAATGAGAGAGACACACACACAGAGGCCAAGGAGAGAGACACACACACACACAGAGGCCAAGGAGAAAGAGAGAGAGAGACAGAAAGACAGACAGACAGTAGCCAAGGATACAGAGAGACAGACAGACACATCTATTCTAGTACCCGTTAATGTTAAAGACTAGTTTTCAATAATATAAAACTGCTTTCAAAAGGAAACCTTAAAAAAAACATTTGAGATTGTTTAAGTCTGCCTGCCAGATATGTCCATATAACTAAGTTTGTAATAATTGGCACAGGATAGAACAAGGAATACACTTTGAATCAGTCGGGTAAATCTGAAAAATAGAGGGAAAGTAAATGCTCATATTTTATCTATCCATATCTACAAAAATTCTATGAGTGAGACCACCAAACTGAAAACAAAATATGACATATTTTATGATACTGAAGATAAAGCAGTTACGTACAATAACAGGTGTTCTCCAGGGACAGCAAGCAGCTATTCTCACATATGGGTGACGTCATCAACGGAGCGCGGATGCGGACGCCTCGCAAGCAGACTTGCTTGAAGAAACTCAAAGTTTCAAGTTGCCCGCAATGCGAATGCGCAAGTACCTTCCCGCCCAGCGCAGGGCGCGTCTCCTCAGTTCAGATAGCTAGCAGAGAAGCCAACCATGGGAAGTGGGTAAGTTGTGAGAATAGCTGCCTGCTGTCCCTGGATAACACCTGTTACGGTACGTAACTGTGCTTTATCCCAGGACAAGCAGGCAGGTATTCTCACTTATGGGTGACCTCCAACCTAACCAGAATGGGATGGTGGGAGTGTTGGCAATTTAGGAGAATAAATTTTGTAATACTGTTTGGCCAAACTGTCCATCCTGTCTGGAGAAAGTATCCAGACAATAGTGAGAACTGAAGGTATGAACCGAGGACCAAGTAGCAGCTCTACAAATTTCCTCAATAGGTGTAGATCTGAGGAAAGCTACTGAAGCTGCCATTGCTCTGACTTTATGGGCTGTGACTTTACTATGAAGGGGTAATCCAGCCTGGGCATAGAAGAAAGAGATACAAGCCGCCATCCAGTTGGAGATGGTACGCTTAGAAATAGGATGACCCAACTTATTTGGATCGAAGGAAACAAAAAGTTGAGGAGCAGTTCTGTGTGGTTTGGTGTGTTCCAAGTAGAAGGCCAAAGCACGTTTACAGTCCAGAGTATGAAGAGCTGATTCTCCAGGATGAGAATGAGGCTTTGGAAAAAACACTGGAAGGACGATGGGATTGGTTGAGATGAAATTCCAAGACCACTTTTAGGTAGAAATTTAGGATGAGTACGAAGAACCACCTTGTCATGATGGAACACAGTTAATGGTGGGTCAGTTACTAAAGCTTGAGTTCAATGACTCTTCGAGCGGAAGCGAGGGCTATGAGAAACACCACTTTCCAAGTGAGATACTTCAGATGAGCCTTATCGATTGGTTCAAATGGAGGCTTCATGAGTTGAGAAAGGACAACATTGAGGTCCCAAACCACAGGAGGCGGTTTGAGAGGAGGGTTAACATTAAAGAGAACTTTCATAAATTTGGAAACCACTGGATGAGCAGAGAGGGTTTTCCCCTTCAATAGGCTGATGAAAAGCCGCAATTGCACTGAGATGGACTCGGACAGATGTAAACTTGAAGCCAGAATTGGATAAGTGCAACAAGTAGTCCAAAATAGAAGATAAGGAGGAATGCTGAGGCTCCATATGATGAGAAAAACACCAGGTAGAAAATCTAGTCCACTTTTGGTGATAGCATTGTCTAGTGGTAGGCTTCCTAGAAGCTTCTAAGACATCTCTTACAGATTGAGAAAACTGAAGAGGAGTTATGTTGAAAGGTACCAAGCTGTCAGGTGTAGAGACTGCAGGTTGGGATAAAGCAGAGATCCCTGACTCTGTGTAAGCAGAGAAGGAAAAACTGGTAGAAAGTATGGCTCCCTGGTGCTGAGTTGAAGTAGAAGGGAGTACCAAGGTTATCTTGGTCACCGAGGAGCAATGAAAATCATGGTGGCATGATCATTCTTCAACTTGACCAGAGTCTTGAGAATGAGAGGGAATGCGTGGAGGAAGAGATTCGTCCATTCCAGAAGAAAAGCATCTGCCTTGAGGGGGTGAGGAGAGTATATCCTGGAGCAGAACTGAGGCAGTTTGAAGTTCGGGGAAGCCGCAAAGAGGTCTATCTGAGGGGTTCCCCATTGTGAAAAAATTTGATGAAGAGGCGAGGAATGGAGAGTCCATTCGTGAGGTTGTAGAAGACGACTCAAGTTGTCTGCCAAGCAATTCTTCGCCCCTTGAATGTAGACAGCTTTGAGGAAGGTGTTGTGGCGGATTTCCCAGTCCCAAACCTTCATCGCTTCTTGACAAAGGGAGGCAGAGCCGGTCCCTCCTTGTTTGTTGACATAATACATAGCGACTTGGTTGTCCGTCTGGATGAGGACCACTTGGTCGAGAAGATGATGTTGAAAAGCATTGAGAGCCTTGAAAATTGCTCTGAGTTCCAACAGATTTATGTGACATTGACGATCCGTACTGGTCCAGTGACCTTGAGTACGGAGACCATCTAGATGAGCACCCCAAGCGTAGGTCGAAGAGTCTGTCGTGAGGATCTTTTGATGAGGGGGAGTTTGAAAAAGTAAGCCTCTGGAAAGATTGGAAGAAGCATCCACCAACTGAGAGACTTCTTGAAGGAAGGAGTGACTGAAATGTGTCGGGAAGGAGGGTTGCAAACTTGGGTCCATTGAGATGCCAGGGTCCACTGAGGAATTCTGAGGTGAAGTCTGGCAAAAGGAGTCACGTGTACTGTGGGGGCCATGTGACCAGAAGTACCATCATGTATCTCGCTGAGATGGAAGAGCGGGAAGACACTGTATGATGTTGTTGTGGAAGGAATGCTCCGAGTTCTACAGCTTCCAGAACAGTTCCAATGAATTGTAGAGTCTGTGAGGGCTGAAGTTGAGATTTGGGAAAGTTGATTTCGAATCCCAAACTTTGCAGGAACCAGGTAATCCATTGGGTCACTACAATAACCCCTTGAGATATGGAATCTTTGATGAGCCAGTCGTCGAGGTAGGGAAATAACTGAAGACCATGATCCCGGAGAGCTGCCGCTACCACTACCAGGCACTTGGTGAACACTCTGGGAGACGAGGCCAGGCAGAAGGGTAGTAACTCTGTATTGAAAATGCAGATTCCCCACCTGAAATCTGAGATATTGACGGGAGGCCGGATGAATGGAGATATGGGTGTAGGCCTCCTTGAGATCCAGATAGCATAACCAGTTGTTCTGCTCGAGAAGGGGATAAAGAGATGCCAGGGACAACATTCAAAACTTTTCTTTGATTAAAATTTGTTGAGAGCCCCGAGATCCAGAATGGGTCGCAGATCGCCTGTCTTCTTCGGAACAAGGAAGTAATGGGAGTAAAACCCCCTGTTCTGCTGTTCCAAGGGAACTGGTTCGATGGCATAGAGAGAAAGCAGAGCTTGAGCTTCCTGAAGAAGAAGGGCGGTCTGGGGTGGATTGGAACGATACTCTCTTGGAGGAAGCTTTGGTGGAACCTGAGTGAAATGAAGAGAATATCCTTCTCTGATGATGGTAAGCACCCAGAGGTCGGATGTAATTATCGTCCATCGGTTGCAAAAATGATGGAGACGACCTCCTATAGGGGGAAATGGAGACAGAAACAGAACGATGGAGGTTATGCTCTGTTGTAAACAGTCAAAAAGGCTGAGATGCCTTAGGTGCAGCAGAAGGTTGGGGTTTCTGTTGCATCTGAGGTTGCTGTTTTTACAGAGGAGGGCGAGTATAAGGAGCCGGCTTTGGAGCAAAACGCTTTTGATAGATAAGAGCAGGGCGTGCAGGCTTGGCAGGAGCTGGCTTTGGCTTAGCTCTGACTATAGAAGCAAATGATTTTTCATGGTTAGATAATTTCTTGGTGGCTGCCTCGATGTATTATCAAAGAGGTCGTTGCCCTCACAAGGAAGGGTAGCCAAGCGGTCTTGAAAGTTAGAGTCCATGTCAATGATACGAAGCCAGGTAAGACGACGCATAACTACAGAGCAAGCAGCCGCTCGGGCAGATAACTCGAAGGCATCATAAGATGATTGGAGGAGATGCAGACATAATTGAGAGAAAGATGCAATGACTTCCTGAAACTCAAAATGCATTTAGGTATCCAAATAATCTAAAAACTTTGGTAGAAGAAAAAGAAGAAATTAAAAGTAAGTGATGAAATAAAAATTATAATTGAGGACTTTAGAAGACATCATTGAATTCTGGTAGATGCGACGTCCGAATTTGTCCATAGTTTTCCCTTCCCTTCCAGGAGGGACGGTGGCGTAAACCTTGGAAGGATGGGACCTTTTCAAGGAGGACTCGACCAGCAGGGATTGATGAGATAACTGAGAATTTTCAAACCCTTTGGGATGCACAGTCTTATATCTAGAGTCCAATTTTCCTGGAACAGCAGGTATGGAAAAAGGTGTTTCAATGCAACGACCAAAAGTCTGATTCAAAAGCTTATGAAGTGGAAGCTTAAGACACTCTGCCGGAGGTTGAGGAAGATGTATGACTTCAAGATACTCCTTAGAATATTTGGAGCCAGTATCCAATTGAATATCCAAGTCCACAGCCATCTGTCGCAGGAAAGACGAGAAAGATAGCTGATCTGCCAATGCTTTGCCTTGAGAAGGACTCGAGGACGTCGAGGCAGCCTGTGTCGAAGAAGAAGCTTTGGCAGGGAAAAAGGCATCAAAGGAACCTGGTGACTTGGACGAAGCAATCGAAACCGGAACATCCTCGAGATACAGCATCGGAGTCCTCTAACGAGGAGTCGGTGGTCTGGTCGAGGTTGGAGTAGATCGAGGCTTCGAGGAAGAAGGTCTGTCATAAGACGAAGAACTATGCCTGGAAGGATGCCTCGATGAAGGCCTCGAATGTCGGTGAGAACTGTGTCTGGAACCAGATCTCGAGGATCGAGGAGACTTCGCCTTGGAGACATGGGCAGCCGAAGCCGATGTACGAATAGGACTAGAGGCTGTAGATCGAAGCTCCAGAGGCTTGGTGGAGGAACCTCGAAGTACTCGCAAAGACTCTGCTCCTTGTATGGAGTGTGAGGATTCTCGTCGAGGCACTCGCAAAGAATCTGCTCCTTGCTTTACGTGCTTGGATATCAGACCAGACACTCACAAAGACTCTGCTTCCTGCAAAGTGTATATAAGTTCAGACTGGGGCAAAGGAAGCGGCTCGATCTCGCGGGAGTCTGCTGAATGCCCAGACTGGATAAGAGGAAGCAGTTTAGGTCCCATGTTAGTAAGGAACTGAATAAACTGCTTCTCTTACATGGTCTGGAAAGAAGCCGGCAAGGATGGATCCATGTCTAAACCGGACCACCTGCCTTGGCTGGAGGTTCCTTTGAGGTAGTGTGAGTGTGTTTCGACTTGGGAGTCTTAGACATTTTAATCACCACCGGCGGAACCGACTGCTGAGCTATCTGACCTGAGGAAACAGGCGAAGATACAGCAGACGACGTCAAAGCAAGAGCAGCTGCAAACGACGAAGGTCTGATGAGGCTCGAGATGGAAGCAGTAGGCGCAGAAGGTGCCTCGGTGGAAGTCGAGGCCGAAGACGCCTTTGAAGTCCACCAGCGGGATCAGTAGGAGACTCCATCTCGAAGAGCTTGTCCACCAATATGCAACGACGCTTGAAAGCACGAGGCTGAAGTGTTTGGCAAGGCAGGCACGACCTAGGATGATGTTTTGGCCCAAGGCACTTGAGGCAGCATCCGTGAGGGTCCGTAAGAGAGATCGCGCGCTGACACTTGCTACACCTCTTGAAGTCCATAGCAGGCCGGGACATAGACAGAAAAACAGCTGCCGCAAAATTGAAGCCCTCAGGCTGCGGCTGAGCAGCCTGTCACAGAAAACGAACAGAAGAAGAAAAATTTTTTTAAAATTTTATTTATTTTATATTAGTTAAAAAACAAACAAACAGTGATTCATGAGGAAAAAACCACAAACCGAGGTTGAGAGAAGGCACAAAGTGAACGAAGTTAAACACAGAGAGTCAAAGACGGACTTCTCGGCTCCGCGGAAAACTGAGGAAGACGTGCCCTGCGCTGGGTGGGAAGGCACTCGCGCATGCGCGGTGCGGGCGACTCGAAACTTCGAGTTTCTTCAAGCAAGTCTGCTTGCGAGGCGTCCGCATCCGAGCTCCAATGACGTCACCCATATGTGAGAATACCAGCCTGCTTGTCCTGGGATAAAATATATTATGGAGTATGCATTTTTAAGAGAGATCATCTAGAAATAAGCTGAGTTTTTTCCCAATAATGGGAGACATCTAAAGAGCAGGTGGGTGGGAGCACATCTGGATTCCCCGGTCCTTGGTGGGAAAGCGGGGTGCTGGTTTTAATCCCAAAGGGTATACAGCTGACGACCCACAGAGTTATCCGGGATCCTCGTGGATGCTCTCTCATTGCTTCAGTATCCCTTTACTTGGAGACGGTGAAGGCAGTGTTAAGGGGGGACATATTGGTATAAGTGGCCAATGAAGCTAAACTGCGGAAAATGGTTATTCTTGCTTTGGAGCGTCGGGTGACTTCTTTGAGGAGGCAGTATGGTATTTGGGGCTTCTTTATTGATTAAGATGCAGTAGTTAGCAGCCAACAGGAATTGAATGAGCTTTTGCACCGGAGGGGGGGGGGGGGCGCAGAGGGCGTGGGCTCATGAGGCGTCAAAGATTCCAGTTGTCGGAAAGAAGAGGCTGAGGGAAGGCAGCTGGACTCAGATTACAGAACACTGCAAGATTGGTACTGTGACACCCACATGCTGTCCTGGAAGTGGAAGAGATGAGAGCATCCCAAGAAGAGAAAGGACCAAAACTTGAAATTCCAAAAATTACAGGATCCGTGACCACTAGGAGATGTAAGGTAGTGGTAGTGAGCGATTTCCTTCTGAGGGGTACAGAAGCATCCATCTGCAGACCAGACATGATGTCACGAGAGGTATGCTGTCTGCTTGGTGCCAAAATCCAAGATGTTATGGAGAGCTTGCCGAGACTCATCAAGCCTGATGACTACTATCTGATGCTGCTCATCCACATTGGCACTCAAGATCTGCTAGGTACCCCTGCGAACGTGTCAAAAGTGACTTTGTGGCTCTGGGAGAGAAGGTGAAGCAGTCAGGTGCGCAGGTGGTACTCTCGTCCATCCTCCTGTCGAGGGTAAAAGCTAGGGCAGAAAAGCTTGCATCATGGAGATTAATGCATGGCTACGTGGATGGTGTCACGAGAGCTTTTTGGCTTCCTGGACCATGGGATGATCTTCCAAGGGCTGCTGAGCAGGGGTGATATGCATCTATCAAAGAACGGAAGAAGTGTCTTCGCCAGCAGGCTGGCTAATCTACTAAAGAAGGCTTTAAACTAGAAGTGATGGGACTGGGTGATCAAAGCTCCAGGGTGAGTATAAGCCCTCACGTAAGTAAATCACTGAATACCTCTACACGGATAGGAAAAGGGGGCAATGTCTGGAAAGCAGTATATACTAATGCTCGAAGTATGGGAAACAAGATTCCGGATCTAGAAGCTGTGATGGAAGAAGAGCTGGATATAGTGGCGATCACAGAGACATGGTTCACAGAGAACCATGACTGAGATGTAGTTATACTGGGCTATAATCTGTTCAAGAAAGAAAGGGTAGGAAGAAAAGAAGGAGGATTAGTGTTATATGTTAAAAATCATTAAAGCCACACAATTGCAGGATCTGCAGGGCAAGGAAGAGGCACTGTGGATCAATTTGGAAAGAGGGAATGGTGAATATATTTACATTGGTGTGATACACAGGCTTCCTTCACAGATGGAAGACGTAGATAAAGATTTAATAGTAGACATTCAGAATATGTCTAAAAAAAGGGGAAGTCTTGCTAATAGGTGATTTTAACATGCCGGATGTTGATTGGGGTATCCCTATTGTAGGGTCTTCTAGAAGTAAGGAGATTCTGGATTCTCTACCAGCAGTTGGTAATGGAACTCACACGGGATGGGGTCATACTAGACTTAGTGCTTACAAACGGGAAAAGTGATTCTGATGTTACAATGGGTGATCATCTGGCATCCAGTGATCACTGCATGGTACAGTTTAATATTAAGATGGGTATAGATGTTGTGTTTTGCTATGGATGTTTCTATGCACGTTGAAAATGAATAAACATATTTAAACATAAGATGGGTATAGAGAGGGTTCATTCAAAAGCAAAGGTTCTAGACTTTAAAAAAACTAACTGTTCGGATGGGGGTTTAACTCAAGGAATTATTGTCTGCATAGGAATATCTAGAAGGAGAGGAAATGCGGTGGGCAAAACTGAAACATAGAAACATGATGGCAGATAAAGGCCTCTTACTTTTACTTACATGCCTCACAAAAAGGTTTGTCGCCCTTACAATTGCTCCTTACAGGACCGGAGGCAGCATGGATTCACTAGAGGTAGGTCTTGTCAGACAAATCTGATCAAGTTCTTTGACTGAGTGCCCAGAGATTAGAGAGGGGGAGTGCGCTATATTTAGATTTTAGCAAAGCCTTTGACAGTGTTCCACACAGACATCTAATAAATAAACTGAGTGCCCTCGGGATGGGTCCCAAAGTGGCAGGCTGAGTTAGGAACTGGTTGAGTGGAAGGCGACAGAGGGTAGTGATCAATGGAGATTGATCTGAGGAAAGGGAGTGGTGTGCCTCAAGGTTCTGTTATTGGGCCTGTTCTTTTTACATTTTTATAAACAATATTGCTGAAGGGTTATTGGGCGAGATTTGCCTCTTTGCGGATGATACCAAAATCTGCAATAGAGTAGACACGCTGGATAGTGTGAACAACATGAAGACAGGCCTGGCGAAGCTTGGTCTGAAATTTGGCAGCTAAAATTTAATGCTAAGAAATGTAAGGTCATGCATTTGGACTGCAAAAACCCCTAGGGAACGGTACAGTTTAGGGGGTGAAGAACACTGCACGACAGAAGCGCGGGACTTGGGTGTGATTGTATGTGATGATCTTAAAATGGCTAAACAGGCTGAAAAGGTGACGGCGAAAGCTAGAAGGATGCTAGGTTGCATATGGAGAGGTATGGCCAGTAGGAAAAAGGAGGTACTGATGCCCCTGTATAAGACTTTGGCGAGACCTTATTTAGAATATTGTGTACAATTCTGGAGGCCGTACCTTCAAAAAGATATAAAAAGGATAGAGTCGGTCCAGAGGAAGGCTACTAAAATGGTATGTGGTCTTCATCATAAGGCATATGGGGACAGACTTAAAGATTTCAATCTGTATACTTTGGAGTAAAGGTGGGAGAATGGAGATATGATAGAGATGTTTAAATACCTACGTAATGTAAATGCGTTTAAGTTGAGTTTTTCATTTGAAAGGAAACTCTGCAATGAGAAGGCATAGGATGAAGTTTAAGAGGTGATAGGCTCCGGAGTAATCTAAGAAAATAGTTTTTTACAGAAAGGGTGGAACAGTCTTCCCAGAAAAGGTGGTGGAGACAGAGACTGTGTCTGAATTCAAAAGGGCCTGGGAAAGGCATGTGGGATCTCTCGGAAAGAGATAATGGTTACTGCGGATGGGCAGACTAGATAGGCTATTTGGCATTTATCTGCCTCTGTGTCTATGTTTCTATTATAAATTCCAGTTATTTCGCTTTGCTAATAAAAGTAGTCGATTCATGACCTATCTGTTAAAGTCACATATGGGGTCTGAGGGTATTACTGCGCTTCGTGATCCTCAGGGTATTCTCCATCATAACTGAGCAGGTTGCTGGTATCCTGTGGAATTTTTTTGCTGCTTTGTACAATTCCCTGGGGCCTGATGTTCTTGATAGGCAAGTGCATTTGGATAGTCTGGATTTGTGCGTTGGAGCAATGTGTTTCTGTTGAGGAGGTGGAATAGGCAATTCAAGCAAGTCCTTTGGGAAAAGTGCCAGGGTCGGATGGGTAACGAGGAGAGTTTTACAAGCTGCTAGTGGATGAGGTTGCTCCGGTGTTGGCAGAGGTTTTCAATTTAAGTGTGGCTAAGGGTTTCCTACCCCTTTATTTGAATCTTGTGCAGATCGTTGTCCTTCCGAAACCGGGGAGGGATCCGACTTTACCAGAATCATATAGGCCAATTTCCTTATTGAATTACGAGGCTAAGCTTTTGGCTAAAGTTCTTGCTAATTGCCTGGCCCAGGTACTTCCCTCTTTGGTGTCAGAACAGCAGGTGGGATTTGTGCATGATCGACCGGAGTCTATGAATATACGATGGATCTTGTTGGCCTTGGAGAAGGCTCGTGTGGACAGAGCCCCCTCCTTACTCATTAGGTTTGACGCCAAAAAGGCCTTTGTCCATGTGAGGTTGGGATACTTGTTTGCTGTGTCTCGGGCTTTTGGGGTGGGTCTGTTCTTCTTTAATGCTATCCAGCCATTGTATAGTGATCTGACGGCACAAATCTTGGTGAATGGGGGTCTTTTGACTCCCTTTGTGATTTGTCGGGGCACTCAGCAGGGATGCTCTTTGTCGCTGTTATTTCTGCTTTCTTTAGACCCTTTGATTAGAGAGTTGCAATCTAATGTGGACATCAGCAGCTTACATTTGGGAGCTACTCATTTTAAAGTAGCAGTATTCACTGATGACCTCTTGGTCTCTCTGGCTAACCCACATAGGTCCCTGCCCACTTTATTGGAAAACTTACGTGAATATGGAGATTTTTCTGGTTTTGCTTTGAATTTGGGGAAGTTGGAGGTGTTAGCTTCCTCCGAGTGGCTTTGGAGGTCCTGGAGGCGGGGTGGGAGTCCCATTGAAAAGGGCTGTGTCCTCCTTTCAATATTTGGGGATCAGACTATCCATGGATGTTGAGCAGCTTTATTGCCTGAATGTTGACCACTTGCTTTTAGACATCAGCATACTTTTGGCTAAATGGTGGTATCTTGATGCTTTCTCTGATGGGGCAGGTGTATCTATTTAGAATGGTTTTATTCCTTAAATGGCTTTATCCCAGGACAAGCAGGCAGCTATTCTCACATATGGGCGACGTCATCGACGGAGCCCGGATGCGGAAGCCTTGCAAACAGACATGCTTGTAGAAACTAGAAATTTCGAGTCAACCGCACCACGCATGCGCTAGTGCCTTCCCGCCCAGCGCAGGGCGCGTCTCCTCAGTTCTCAGTTTTCTGTGGAGCCAAGAAGACTGTCTTTGACTCTCTGCGTTTAACTTCATTACTTCGTGCCTTCTCTCACCGTGGTTTGTGTTTCTTTTCTTCACGAATCGCTATGTTCTTTTATTTCTTTCATTTTATCGTTACAAAAAAAAAAATTTCTTCCGTTCATCTGCCGGGGCGGTTATCTTTCCTCCTATGTCCCAGCCAGAAACGGGCTTCAAGAAGTGTAGCCAGTGCCAGAGTGCGATTTCTCTCATGGACCCACATCGTCGGTGCTTCTTGGGCCAGACCATCAACCGAAGTCGTGCGAGCGCTGTGCTACTCTTCAACCTCGAGCCCTTAAACGTCATCGGATTTTAGTGGAGAAGCTTTTCAGGATGAATTTTTTCAACCACTCACTCAACTTCGAAAGCGACCTCGGGCCCACCTTCGACTGAAGGTCCTCCTGCTTCCATAACTCCGACCTTGAGCCTCATCAGACTTTCCTCGTTTACAGCAGCTCTTGCTTCGAATACACCTGCTGTATCTTCCCCTGCACCCTCAGGTCAGATAGGTCAGCAGAAAGTCCCAGCGGTGGTCATCAAGGTGGCTAAGACTTCCAAGTCGAAGCACCTTTCCACAGCCACTTTGGAACCTCCAGCCAAAGCAGGTGGTCCGGTTTCAGACGCGGATCCATCCTTGCCGGCTTCTTTCCAGACCATGTTAGAGAACCAATTCATTCAGTTCCTTAATAATATGGGACCGAAGCTAGCTACTCTAATCCAGCCTGGGCATTCTGCAGATTCCCGCGAGGTCAAGCCTCTTCCTATGCCTCCTGCTGAGGCTACACACTCGATGCAAGGAGCAGAATCTCTGCGAGTGCCTGATCTGGCATCTATGCATTTGAAGTAAGGAGCAGATTCTTTGCAAGTGCCTTGACAGGAATCGTCACACTCCATACAAGGATCAGAGTCTTTGGAAGTGCATCAAGATTCCTCCACCAAGCCTCCTGAGCTTTGATACACAGCTTCTAACCCTATCCATTCCCTGGTAGCGACGTCTGCTTCCATCTCCGGAGCGAAGTCTCCTCGATCCTCAAGATCTGCTTCCAGGCACCACTCTCACCGACGATCGAGGCCTTCTTCGAAGCATACTTCCAGGCATAGCTCCTCTTCCAAAGAGCGTCCTTCTTCAACTAAGCCTCGATATACACCTTCCACCTCTACGAGACCCCTGACTTCTCAATCGAGGTCCCTGCTTCCAGACCTCAAGGACTCAGCGGTTTCTATTGCTTCATCCAAGTCTCCTGGTTCTTTTGATGCCTATTTTCCTGCCGAAGTTTCATCTTCAACCCAGGCTGCCTCGACATCGAGTCCTTCTTGAGGCAAAGCATCTTTCTCTTCTTTTCTTCGTCAGATGGCTACTGATCTGGCCCTTCAATTGGATGCTGGTTCTAAATACTCTAAGGAGTATCTCAAAATCATGCATCTTCCTCAGCCTCCTGCAGAGTCACTTAAGCTTCCTCTTAACAAGCTTTTGTCTCAGACTTTACACGATGCCTGGAGACTCCTTATGCAATTCCTGCTGTTCCAGGCAAGTTGGACTCCAGGTATAAAACTCTTCATTGCAAAGGATTTGAGAATTCGTAGTTGTCTCACCATTCCCTGCTTGTGTAGTCCTCCTTGAAAAGATCCCATCCTTCAAAAGTTTATGCTACTGTTCCTCATGGAAGGGAAAACCATGGACAAGTTTGGCCGTCGTATCTACCAAAATGCCATGATGTCCTCCAAAGTCCTACATTACAATTTTCATTTTGTCACTTATTTCAAGTTCCTCATTGATCTCCTTCCAAAATTTCTCAGCTATTTAGACACTCAAAAGCACTTCGAGTTTCAAGAAGTCATAGCTACTCTTATCACAACTCAGATTACATCTACTTCAGTCTTCGTATGCCGCTTTTGAGTTGTCCGCTAGAGCAACTGATTGTTCTGTAGCGATGCGCCGCCTTGCATGGCTTCGCACCACTGACATGGACCCTAATCTTCAGGACCAATATTCCTTGCGCAGGCAATCACCTCTTTCATGAATCTATGGAGGCAGCCACCAAGAAATTGTCTGAACATGAAAAATCTTTTGCTTCTATTGTCAGACCAAAGCATAAGCCAGCTCCTGCCAAGACTGCACACCCTCCTCCAATTTTCCAGAGGTGTTTTGCTTCGAGAGCGGCTCCTTACACTCGTTCTCCTCTTAAGAAACAGCAGCAACAGAAGCCACAGAAATCTCAACCTTCTGCTGCACCTAAGGCTACGCAGCCTTTTTGACTGTTTAACACAGAGCATAACCTCCACCGTTCTATCTCTGCCCTTTCTTCCTCCCATTGGAGGTTGTCTCCATCATTTTTACTACCGATGGGAGACAATCACATCTGACCTCTGGGTGCTGTCAATCATCAGGGAATGATACTTTCTTCGTTTCACTCAGGTTCCAGCAGAGCTTCCTCCAAGAGAGTATCCTTCAAGTCCATCCCAGACCGCCCTTCTTCTTCAGGAAGCTCAAGCTCTGCTTTGTCTCCATGCCATCGAACCAGTTCCTTTGAAACAGCAGAACAGAGGGTTTTACTCCCGTTACTTCCTTGTTCTGAAGAAGACGGGTGATCTGCGGCCCATTCTGGACCTCAGGGCTCTCAACAAATTTTTAGTCAAAGAAAAATTTTTTATGTTGTCCCTGGCGTCCCTTTATCCCCTTCTGGGTCGGAACGACTAGTTATGCTCTCTGGATCTCAAGGAGGCCTAAACTCATATCCCCATTCATCTGGCCTCTCGTCACTACCTCAGATATCGGGTGGGGAATCTGCATTATCAATACAGAGTGCTATCCTTTGGCCTGGCTTCATCTCCCAGAGTGTTCACCAAGGGCCTGGTAGTGGTAGCAGCAGCTCTAAGGAACCATGGTGTTCAGGTATTTCCCTACCTGGACGAATGGCTCATCAAAGATTCAACCTCTCAAGGGGTTATTGTAGCGACCCAACGGACTACGTGGTTCCTACAAAGTTTGGGATTCGAAATCAACTTTCCCAAATCCCAACTTCAGTCCTCTCAGAATCTACAATTCATCAGAGCTGTTCTGGACACTATCCAGCTCAGAGCATTCCTTCCATAACGTCTGGAAGCTCTCCTTCAACTCTGTCATGCAGTGTCTTCCTGCTCTTCTATCTCAGCCAGACACATGATGATGCTACTAGGTCACATGGCCTCCAAAGTACACGCAACTCCTTTTGCCAGATTTCACCTCAGAATTCCGCAGGTGTGCGACCCACTTTCAACACATTGCGGTCACTCCTTCCTTGAAACAGTTTCTCCACTGGTGGATGCTCTCTTCCAATCTCTCCAGAGGCTTATTGTTTCAAATGCCCTCTCATCAGAAGGTCCTCACACAGATTCCTCGACCTACGCTTGGGGCACACATCTCGATGGTCTCCGTACTCAAGGCCACTGGACCACTATGGATCGTCAGCATCATATCAATCTGTTGGAACTCAGAGCGATTTTCAATGCTCTCAGAGCTTTTCAACACCTTCTTCATAACCAGGTAGTCCTCATTCAGACGGACAACCAAGTCGCCATGTACTATGTCAACAAACAATGAGGGACGGGATCTTCCTCCCTTTGTCTAGAAGCTCTGAAGGTTTGGAACTGGGCAATCCATCACAACACCTTCCTCAAAGCTGTCTACATTCAAGGGGCGAACAATTGCTTGGCAGACAACATGAGTCGTCTTCTGCAACCTCACGAATGGACACTCCATTCCTCGCCCCTTCATCATGTTTTTACGCAGTGGAGAACGCCTCAAATAGGTCTCTTTGCAGCTCCCCACGACCACAAACTGCCTCAGTTCTGCTCCAGGATATTTTCTCCTCATCGCCTCGAGGCAGATGCTTTTCTACTGGAATGGACGAATCTCTTCCTGTATGCATTCCCTCCATTCCCTCTCATTCTCAAGACTCTGGTCAAGTTGAAGAACACTCATGCCACCATGATCCTGATTGCTCCTCGGTGGCCGAGACAACCTTGGTTCTTCCTTCAACTTCAACTCAGCAGCAGGGAGCCATATCTTCTACCAGTTTTTCCATCTCTGCTTACATAGAGTCAGGGATCACTGCTTCATCCCAACCTGCAGTCTCTACACCTGACAGCTTGGTACCTCTCAACATAACTCCTCTTCAGTTTTCTCAACCTGTAAGATAAATTTTAGAGGCTTCTAGGAAGCCTGCCACTAGACAATGCTACAACCAAAAATGGACTAGAATTTCTACGTGGTATTTTTCTCACGATAAGGAACCTCAACATTCCTCCTTAGCTTCTGTTCTAGATTATCTCTTGCACTTATCCACATCTGGCCTCAAATCTACATCGATCCTAGTCCATCTCGATGTAATTTCTGCTTTTCATCAGCCTATTGAAGGGAAACCCCTCTCTGCTCATCCAGTGGTTTCCATATTCATGAAAGGACTTTTCAATGTCAAACCTCTCAAACTGCCTCCAGTGGTTTGGGATCTCAATGTTGTTCTTGTTCAATTGATGAAGCCTCCTTTTGAACCAATGTCTACGGCTCATCTGAAGTATCTCACTTGGAAAGTGGTGTTTCTCACTTCTGCTCAACGAGTCAGTGAGCTACAAGCTTTAGTTACTGACCCACCTTTCACTGTCTTCCATCATGACAAGGTGGTCCTCCGTACTCATCCTAAATTCCTCCCGAAAATGGTGTCAGAATTTCATCTCAACCAATCCATTGTTCTTTCAGTGTTTTTTCCAAAGCCTCATTCTCATCCTGGAGAATCAGCCCTTCATACTCTGGACTGTAAACGTGCTTTGGCATTCTACTTGGAATGCACCAAACCACACAGAACTGCTCCTCAACTTTTTGTCTCCTTTGATCCAAACAAGTTGGGACATCCAATCTCTAAGCGCACCATCTCCAACTGGATGGCTGCTTGTATATCTTTTTGCTATGCCCAGGCTAGACTACACTCACAGAGTCGAGTCGAGCCCATAAAGTCAGAGCAATGGCAGCTTCAGTAGCTTTCCTCAGATCCACTCCTATTGAGGACATTTGCAAAGCTGCCACCTGGTCCTCGGTTCATATTTTCACTTCTCATTATTGTCTGGATGTTTTTTCCAGATGGGATGGCCTTTTTGGTCAGAGAGTATTACAAAATTTATTCTCCTAAATAGCCAATGCTCCCACCATCCCATTCTGGTTAGCTTGGAGATCACCCATATGTGAGAATAGGATGCCTGCTTGTCCTGGGATAAAGCACAGTTACTTACCATAACAGGTGTTATCCAGGGACAGCAGGCAGCTATTTTCACAACCCACCCACCTCCCCTGGTTGGCTTCTCTGCTAGCTATCTGTACTGAGGAGACGCGTCCTGTGCTGGGCGGGAAGGCACTCGTGCATGCGTGGTGCGGTTGACTCGAAACTTCTAGTTTCTACAAGCAAGTCTGATTGCGATGCGTCCGCATCTGGGCTTCGGCGATGACTTCACCCATATGTGAGAATAGCTGCCTGCTGTCCCTGATAACACCTGTTATGGTAAGTAACTGTGCTTTATGTTCTTCAGGCTCATTCTTTGTGTCTATTAGAGAAAAATGTTAGGGCTTTATATTCGCTGTTATCGAAGTTTTGTTTGGGCGGGGGGCAAGAAGCCTAAATTGTGCTGGTATTTGCTGTAGAGACCTTGGGCTTGAGGAGGTTTTGGAGTGCCGAATATTGTTACCTATAACCAGGTTTGTATCCTACGTCATATTCTGGATTGGATTTTGGGTACTACACTGTATACTGATAATTCTGGAACGGGATTATTTTTATCCCATTCACCTTCTCTATCTCCACCATGCCCGGCTGGTGAATTTACCCCAACAGTGCAGATGTAGTGTTCTTTTAGATTCCTTTTGGTGGTATGGCAGCGGATGCTTCCTTTATGGAATCAGGATCCTCATGATAGTGTCTTATTGCCTTTGGTAAGAAATTTATCTTTCCTCCCTGGGGTAACTCCTATTTTTGGTCGGTGGCAGGCTGGGGGAGTAGAGCATCTTATGCACGTTTTGAGGGATGATGGGGCGCTCATTTCGTGTGATGAGCTGTTGCAGAAGGAAATATCAGGTCTTGGACTTTATGCCCATTGTCAGTTGAAGCATTATGTGGGCTCTCTTCCTGTGGGATCTTTATATCAGGATTTTTTAGTCAAGATCTCAGTTTCCTATTTTCTTAGGCAGCTCAGTCCCTCCCGGGATTTCTCTTCCATACTGGGAGGCCTGGCACCATGATTACAGGAGGGAATTTTGGGGCTCTTACTTGAACTCCTGTTCCCCTACTTAATGCTGAGCCATTTTTTCAGGAGTTCCGGGAATGCCATTATAGAACCCTGTTGAGAGCATATGTTTCCCAAAATCAGGCTTATTACATGGGCTGTGTGGATACTCAGTTATGTAAAAAGTGTTCTACCGAGGTGAACTCTTATTTTCATGGCCTCTAGTTATTTGAGCTCTGTGAGTGTATTCAGGTTTTTTGGGGGGACCAGGCTTCCTTTCTGTGGGGGGGGGTTTGCATGTACCCATTCTTGTATCTGTACTTCCCATGCTGTTTGCTCAGTTTTCTATGCTATCTGTGTATTCCACGGCAGAGAAACTGTTTCTGGGTAAATGTTACATTTTGGGGGAAAAATGTATTTTGAATTATTGAATGGCTGAAGAGCCCCCTCCTTATAATGGAGAAACAAACTGCATGAACTGATGGTATGAGAGGCCAAGCTGGCTTATTCCTCTCACAGAAGAAGCAGTGTCAATATTTGGACAACTTATTTGAACATTTTGACTCTAGGGAGTCGTATTCGCATCTTAAATCGACTTCAGCTATTTACCAATCCACCAGTCTAAACTCTGCTATATCTCTATTTGTTGGCTGTTTGGGAATGGGGAAGGGAGGAGGTGGGTGGGTTGGGTTTTCTGGTGGGGAAGGGAGGTTTGGTAGGGCCATGGAGAATAGTGTACAGTCCTCCATGGTAAGTAGATCTCATTGTAAATTTCTCGATTGTGTCATTGCCATTATTTGTGGTTCTTTCTTGTTAATAAAAAGATTTAAACAGAAATATATAGAACCAAATTTAGATACTTACTGAACAATCAAAGGTTTGTCATCAAAAATAAAGGGCTTCTTTAACATTGCTGATATTGCATGATGTTTTGCTGCCGACTTTAACACCAGGCCTTTATCCCCGTGAATTTTGTTCTCCTTCAGCTCTTCTATTTCCCATCTTCCTAAAAAGAGGCATAAGAACACCACAAAAGATATAGAACAAGAGACAAAGGCAACGATAATAGTTCTCTGAAGACACCGATACCTTTTACTGGACTAACAAAAACAGATTACGTCCTTACCTTGATAAATCACAGTTACTTACCTTAACAGGTGTTATCCAGGGACAGAAGGCAGATATTCTCACTGATGGGATACACCACCGACGGAGGTCCAGTACTTTAAAGTGCATCGCCATTTTAAGTCTTTAGAAAGTTCGTGATAACCCACACTGCACATGCACGAGTGCCTTCCTGCCCAACCTAGGCACATGGTCCCTCAGTTAAGATAAGCCAGCTAAGTAGCCAACCCAGGGAGGCGGGTGGGTTGTGAGAATATCTGCCTGCTGTACCTGGAAAACACCTGTTACGGTAAGTAACTGTGCTTTATCCCAGGAAAAGCAGGCAGCATATTCTCACTGATGGGTGACCTCCAAGCTAACAAGAATGGGATGGTGGGAGTGTTGACCTTTAGGAAAATAAATTTTGTAATACAGTTTGGTCGAAGTGCCCATCCCATCTGGAGAAAGACTCCAGACAATAGTGAGAAGTGAATGTATGAACTGAGGACCAGGTGGAAGTTTTACATATTTCCTCAATGGAAGTAGATCAAAGGAAAGCAACAGAAGCTGCCATAGCTCTAATTATCCCAGGACAAGCAGGCAGGTATTCTCACTAGTGGGTGATGTCATCCGACAGAGCCCCGATATGGACGTCTCACAAGCATACTTGCTTGCAGAAACTCAGAAGTTTCGAGATGCCTGCACCGCGCATGCGACAGTGCCTTCCCGCCCGATGGTCCGGGCGTGTCTCCTCAGTTCATTTCTTTCTGCGGAGCTGAGAAGTTCTACTTCAATTCTGCGCCAATTGAACCCGTTTTTTGCCTTCTTCCTTGCTGCGGTTTTGAGTTTATTTTCTCTTTATCGTGTGCTTGTTTTATTTTGTTTCTTATTTAAAAAAAAAAAAAAAATTTTTTTCCAGTACGTCGACCGGGTCGGCCGCGTGGCTCAGGCCCCGCTCCTTCGATCTCGCGGCAGAGCTTTTTTGGCCTATGTCCCGGCCAATTACCGGTTTTAAAAAGTGTAGCAAGTGCCAGCGCGCGATTACGCTGACGGACCCACATCGACGCTGCCTGCAGTGTCTTGGTCCAGAACATTTCCCGAAATCGTGCCGGCCTTGTTCCACTCTCACAACACATGCGTTCAAGCGTCGCTGTTTTTTGTGAGAGTCGATGTTTAAGATGGCAGCTGCCCAGGAACCTTCAGCTTCGACTTCGACCAACGCTTCCTCTGTTCCAGTGAAGCCTCCCGCCACTTCTGCGGCATCGAGTCTCCTGAAACCGGCTTCTTTTGTCCCGGCTTCGACTCCGCCTGCTGCACCGGTGCCTTCCTCCGTCTCCTCGGATCAGGTACCTCCTCCTCCCATTACACCCGTGGTTCTCAAAGTGCCGAAGGCTTCCAAGCAAAAGCACTCGACCACGAAAGAGCGCGAAGACCGTGCAAGGGGCCCCACTTTAGGTGCGGCAACCTCCCTGTCGGCTTCATTGCGGTCCCTTTTGGAGGCTCAGTTTGTCGAGCTCATGACCACCATGGGACCCAAGTTGATAGCCACGATCCAGGGTGACCAGCCGGTTCCGCCTCCGGGGGACGGACCGCCCCCTCCTCCTCCTCCTCGCCGTTCGCTCTCGCTGCTCAGCGAGGAGGAGCGCCGCTTGGCGGCCGGTCCCTCGAGGCGGGCCTCTTTTAGTGACATGCCCCCTTTAGAGCCCATTACGCCTCCTGATGAAGAGGTGTGGAATCCCTCTTCGGGTAATCGAAGCCCTGGGCATAGCAAACAACAGGAGGAGTTCTTCCGCACTCCTTATCAGGCCTGGACTGCGTCTCGAGAGACGTCAAATCTTCCACCTCTACGCTCTACGGCCTCGAGTCCCATCTACTCGTTGGAGGCTTCCGGGGACCATTCTAAACATCGCCGATCTAGATCCCCTTCCAGGCACCGTGAGGGGCATCGATCCAGGCATTCTTCGAGGCACTCCTCTCGACACTCTACGGTCTCACCGCAGAAGAAGCTGCCTCGTATGGGGTATTCCTCGTCGGATGTGTCTCCTCCTCCGGAACCGGAGTTCGAGGATCCCTGTGTCTCATATTCACCCTGTCTATCACAGGTCTCTGTGGATCCCGAGGCCTCGACTTCCTCCAGTCCGTCTCGCAGGCCTGTGCTGGTGGACCAGCTGTCCTTTTCGTCTTTCCTCCGGCAAATGGCGGATGACCTGGACATTACCCTGGATTCCGGTTCTCGGTACTCCAAGGAGTACCTCGACACTATGCATTTACCTCATCCTCCTACCGAGTCTCTGCATCTGCCTCTGCACAAGCTCCTCGACCAGACGTTCATGAGATGTTTTGAAACGCCGTACTCTATTCCTGCTGTTCCTGGCAAATTGGATGCTCTGTACTGCACAGTGCATCACAAGGGATTTGAGGGCCCTCAACTCTCTCATCAGTCCCTACTGGTCGAATCCTCTCTCAAGAGGTCTCAGCCGTCCCAGGTGTATGCCTTGGTACCTCCGGACCGCGAGGGCAGGACCATGGATAAGTTTGGACGGCGCATTTACCAGAACTCTATGATGGCATCCAGAGTTCTCAATTATACTTTTCATTTTGCCACTTATTTGGAGTTCTTCCTGCCTGTTCTTCGGAAGTTTATACCATATATCGAGTCGCAGGCTCGCTTCGAATTTGAGGAAGTGGTGGCCTCGCTGTCCCAGCTTCGCCTTCAATTGATGCAATCCTCCTACGATGCCTTCGAGCTTTCGGCCCGAGCTGCCGCCTGTTCTGTGGCTATGCGTCGATTGGCATGGTTTCGGACCATTGACATGGACCCGAATCTCCAGGACAGACTTGCCAACGTTCCTTGTGCAGGGGCGGATTTGTTTGACGAGTCCATCGAGACCGTGACGAAGAAACTGTCTGACCATGAAAAATCTTTTCAGTCCATTCTTCGGCCCAAGCCTAAGCCTCAACAGTCTCGACCTTCTAGAACGCCCTTGATCTATCAGCAGCGTTATACTCCGAGGCAGGCTCCAGCTGCGAGACAACCAGCGAAGAGACAGCCTCCTCAGAAGGCTCAACAAAAGCCTCATCCTTCTACTGTCCCCAAGGCCCCTCAGCCTTTTTGACTCTCTCTTAGGGAGCATAACCAACCTCGTTCTGCCTACTCCTGTTTTTCCCATTGGGGGTCGCCTACATCATTTCTATCATCGATGGGAGGCTATCACCACCGACCTCTGGGTCCTTACCATCGTCAGGGAAGGGTACTCTCTTCAATTCCATTGGGTCCCTCCGGACCACCCTCCAAGAGAATATCCTTCCAACTTGACACAGACCGCCCTTCTTCTTCAGGAAGCTCAGGCTTTGCTCCGGCTCCAGGCCGTCGAGCCGGTCCCTGTGGACCAACACAACCGGGGGTTTTACATCCGGTACTTTCTTGTTCCGAAGAAGACAGGCGACCTGCGGCCTATTCTGGACCTCAGGGTCCTCAACAAGTTCCTGGTCAAGGAGAGATTTCGCATGCTGACCCTTGCTTCTCTCTACCACCTCCTCGAGCAGAACGACTGGTTATGCTCTCTGGATCTCAAGGAGGTTTACACTCACATTCCCATTCATCCGGCCTCTCGCAAGTTCCTCAGATTTCGGGTGGGACATGTACATCTGCAGTATCGAATGCTTCCATTCGGCCTGTCCTCGTCTCCCAGAGTCTTCACGAAGTGTCTGGTGGAAGTTGCCGCTGCACTCCAGAACCAAGGTCTTCAGGTATTTCCCTACCTCGACGACTGGCTCATCAAGGCCCCCTCGGCCCCGGGGGTCATCTCGGCGACCCTGTCCACGATTCGGTTCCTGCAGAGTTTGGGCTTCGAGATCAACTTCCCCAAATATCATCTACAGCCTACCCAGTCTCTCCCCTTCATCGGGGCGGTTCTGGACACCATTCAGCTCAGAGCATTCCTTCCTCCTCAGCGCCTGGATGCTCTTCTTCACCTCTGCCAGTCAGTGTCTTCTCGCCAGTCCAGCTCAGCGAGACACATGATGGTTCTCCTGGGCCACATGGCCTCTACAGTTCATGTGACTCCTTTTGCCAGACTTCACCTCAGAATTCCTCAGTGGACCCTGGCTTCTCAATGGACACAGATGTCAGATCCTTTGACTCGTCACATCATTGTCACTCCTGCTCTTCAGCAGTCTCTATTTTGGTGGATGACCTCTTCGAATCTCTCCAGAGGTTTGCTATTTCACACTCCTCCCCACCAAAAGGTTCTCACAACAGATTCCTCGACCTATGCATGGGGGGCTCATCTGGATGGGCTTCACACTCAGGGATTCTGGACCAGTGCGGACCGCCTCCATCAAATCAATCTGCTGGAGCTCAGAGCCATCTTCAATGCTCTTCAGGCTTTTCAACATCTGCTTCATGACATGGTGGTCCTCATTCGCACAGACAATCAGGTCGCCATGTATTAACAAGCAGGGGGCACGGGCTCGGCCTCCCTCTGCCAGGAAGCTCTCAGAGTCTGGAATTGGGCGATTCGCCACAACACCTTCCTCAAAGCTGTCTACATTCAGGGGAAGGACAATGTCTTGGCAGACAACTTGAGTCGTCTACTCCAGCCTCACGAATGGACCCTCCATTCCAAACCCCTTCATCAGATCTTATCTCGGTGGGGGACGCCTCAGATAGACCTCTTTGCGGCTCCCCACAACTTCAAACTGCCTCACTTCTGCTCCAGGATCTACACTCCGCATCGTCTCGAGGCAGATGCCTTTCTGCTGGATTGGGGGAATCGTTTTCTGTATGCGTTTCCTCCATTTCCACTCATTCAAAAGACTCTAGTCAAATTGAAATCTGACCATGCCACCATGATTCTGATAGCTCCTCGGTGGCCCAGGCAACCTTGGTTCTCCCTTCTACTTCAACTCGGCAGCAGGGAGCCGTTCCTTCTTCCAGTGTTTCCTTCACTGCTCACTCAACATCAGGGATCTCTACTTCATCCCAACCTGCAGTCTCTCCACCTGACAGCTTGGTTCCTCTCAACGTGACTCCTCACCAATTTTCCTAAGCGGTGAGGGATGTGTTGGAGGCTTCTCGGAAGCCTGCTACTCGACAATGCTACTCCCAAAAATGGACTTGATTTTCTACCTGGTGTGTTTCTAATCGTAAGGAGCCTCAGCGAGCCTCCCTATCGTCTGTATTGGACTATCTCCTACACCTATCTCAGTCTGGCCTCAAGTCTACATCTATACGAGTCCACCTGAGTGCTATTGCGGCTTTTCATCAGCCTCTACAGGGGAAACCTCTGTCTGCTCATCCTGTGGTTTCCAGATTTATGAAAGGACTTTTCCATGTCAATCCTCCTCTCAAACCTCCTCCAGTGGTATGGGATCTCAACGTTGTCCTTTCTCAACTTATGAAACCTCCTTTTGAGCCTCTCAACAAGGCTCCGCTGAAGTTTCTCACTTGGAAAGTGGTTTTTCTGGTGGCCCTCACTTCTGCTCGCAGGGTCAGTGAGCTTCAGGCCTTAGTGGCGGATCCACCTTTCACAGTATTCCATCATGACAAGGTGGTCCTTCGCACTCATCCGAAATTTCTGCCTAAAGTGGTCACTGAATTTCATCTCAACCAATCCCATCGTCCTTCCTGTGTTTTTTCCAAAGCCTCATTCTCATCATGGAGAATCAGCTCTTCACACTTTGGACTGTAAACGTGCTTTGGCTTTCTACCTGGATCGCACTAAACCACATAGAACTGCTCCTCAACTTTTCGTCTCCTTTGATCCAAACAAGTTGGGACGGCCTGTATCGAAGCGTACCATCTCCAACTGGATGGCGGCTTGCATCTCTTTCTGCTATGCCCAGGCTGGATTACCCCTTCCCTGTAAAGTCACAGACCATAGGGTCAGAGCAATAGCGGCCTCTGTAGCCTTCCTCAGATCGACAACGATTGAGGAGATTTGTAAGGCTGCCACTTGGTTCTCGGTTCATACATTCACCTCTCATTATTGTCTGGATACTTTCTCCAGACGGGATGGACAGTTTGGCCAAACAGTATTACAAAATTTATTCTCCTAAGTTGCCAACTCTCCCACCATCCCATTGAGGTTAGCTTGGAGGTCACCCACTAGTGAGAATACCTGCCTGCTTGTCCTGGGATAAAGCAATGTTACTTACCGTAACAGTTGTTATCCAGGGACAGCAGGCAGCTATTCTCACGTCCCACCCACCTCCCCTGGGTTGGCTTCTCTGCTAGCTACCTGAACTGAGGAGACACGCCCGGACCATCGGGCGGGAAGGCACTGGCGCATGCGCGGTGCGGGCATCTCGAAACTTCTGAGTTTCTGCAAGCAAGTATGCTTGTGAGACATCCGTATCGGGGCTCTGTTGAATGACATCACCCACTAGTGAGAATAGCTGCCTGCTGTCCCTGGATAACAACTGTTACGGTAAGTAACATTGCTTTTTCTGAGCTGTGACACGACTCTTCAGTGCCAGCCCAGTCCGAGAATAACAGGACGAGATACAGGCAGCCAGCCAGTTGGAAATCGTTCTCTTGGAAACAGGATGCCTCAACTTGTTTGGATCAAATGACACGAAGAGTTGGGGAGAAGTATGATAAGGCTTTTTGTCCTGTCTATGTAATAGTCCAAAGCACACTTACAGTCCAGAGTGTACAAAGGGGTTTCTCCAGCCTGAGAATGAGGCCTCAACTTGTTTGGATCAAATGACACGAAGAGTTGGGGAGAAGTATGATAAGGCTTTTTGTCCTGTCTATGTAATAGGCCAAAGCACACTTACAGTCCAGAGTGTACAAAGGGGTTTCTCCAGCCTGAGAATGAGGCCTCAACTTGTTTGGATCAAATGACACGAAGAGTTGGGGAGAAGTATGATAAGGCTTTTTGTCCTGTCTATGTAATAGGCCAAAGCACACTTACAGTCCAGAGTGTACAAAGGGGTTTCTCCAGCCTGAGAATGAGGCTTAGGAAAAAAAACACTGGCAGAACAATCGGTTGATTGGGATGAAACTCCATGACAACTTTCAGTAGAAACTTTGGATGCGTGCGTAGAACCACTATCTTGGTGAAAAACTGTAAAGAATGGATCTGCCACCAACGCTTGTAACTCACTGACCCTTCTTGCAGAGGTGAGAGCAAGAAGGAAGACAACTTTCCAGGTGAGAAACTTGAGATGAGCTGTGGCCATTGGTTCAAAAGGTAGCTTCATCAAACTGGAAAGAACCACATTAACCAGATGACAGGCGGTTGATAGGTGGTTTCACACTGAAAAGCTATTTCATAAATCTGGAGACCAGAGGATGAACAGTGAGAAGCTTTCCTTCAACTGGTACGTGAAAAGCTGCAATAGCGCTGAGATGGACTCTGATAGACGTAGATTTGAGTCCAGAGTCAGACATATGAAGAAGATAATCCAACACCAAATCTACTGATAATGAAGTTGGATCATGCTGATGAGGAAGACACCAGGAAGAAAACATAGTCCACTTTTATTGATAACATTGCTGGGTGGCTGGTTTCCTGGAGGCATCAAGAATTTGCCGAACAGGCTGAGAGAGGTGTAAGTCAGATGGATTCAGCCCGAGAGAAACCAAGCTGTCAGGTGCAATGATTGCAGGTTGGGATGTAGGAGCGATTCCTGATGCTGAGTGAGCAGAGTAGGAAAAACTGGAAGAGGTATGGGCTCCCTGGAGATGAGCTGAAGTAGAAGGGAGAACCAATGTTGCCTGGGCCACCGAGGAGCAATGAGAATCATGGTGGCCGCCTCTCGTTTGAGTTTGAACAGAGTCCTCAACATGAGAGGAATTAGAGGGAATGCATAGAGAAACAGACCTGTCCAATCCAGGAGAAAGGCATCGGCTTCCAGACGGAGAGGAGAGTAAAGTCTGGAGCAAAACTGGGGCAACTTGTGATTGTGGGAAGTCCACTTGTGGAGTGCCCCATTGAGCAAAAAATGGACCGGAGAGCTACAGAGTTGAGTCCATTCGTGATGCTGAAGAATTCTGCTGAGCTTGTCTGCTAAGGAATTCTTCTCCCCTTGAATGTAGACAGCCCTTAAGAAAAGATTGTGAGCCGTCGCCCATGACCAGATTTTCTGGGCCTCCTGACATAACAGGAGAGAGCCTGTGCCTCCTTGCTTGTTGATGTAGTACATTGCTACTTGATTGTCCGTGCAAAGGAGGAGGACTTGAGAGCAGTGAAGACGATGGAAGGCCTTGAGGACTTAATACATCCCTCTGAGCTCTAGGAAACTGATGTGAAATTTCCGTTCTCTGGTGGTCCAGAGATCTTAGGTCTAAAGGTTGTCCATATGTGCCCCCCCCCCAGCATAAGGAGATGCGTCCATCGTGATCACATTGCAATGAGGAGTAAGTGAAAAAGGAGACCTCTGAATAGATTGGAGGAGGTCATCCACCTTAGAAGCGACTGCAGAAGAGATGATATTACAGATATAAAGTATGCTGTGAGAGACTATCACTTGAGATCACTGAGACGCAAGGGTTCACTAAGGAATGCAAAGGTGTAGTCGTGCCAGTAGTGTTACATGCACAGTGGAAGCCATGTGGCCCTGAAGAACCATCATGTGTCTTGCAGAGATGGATTCAAGAGGAAGCAGCTGCTGACAAAGGTGGATGACAACCTGAAGGCGATCTTGCGGGAGAAATGCTCTCATGTCTAGGATAGCTCCAATGAACTGAAGATGTTGAGTTGGAATAAGATGTAATTTGGGGAAACTGACTTCGAATCCTAGAACCTGAAGAAAAGAAATGGTCTGAGATGTTGCTTGGACCACTTCCTGAGATGAAACAGCCTTGATCAACCAGTCATCCAGGTAAGGAAGACTTGGAGGCTGTATGATCTGAGAGATACAGCCACTACAATCAGGCACTTCGTGAAGACTCTGGGAGAAGATGCCAGATCGAAGGGAAGGATCTTGTACTGGTAGTGACGTTGATTTATCTGAAAATGAAGATATTTCTTGGAAGCCGGAAGAACAGGAATATTTGTGTAGGCTTCCTTGTGATCCAGAGAGCATAGCGAGTCGCTCTGATAGAGAAGAGGATAAAGCAGGGCGAGGGAGAGCATCCAAAATTTCTCCTTGACTAGAAATTTGTAGAGAGCTCTGAGATCCAGAATGGGTCGCAGGCCTCCCATCTTCTTTGGAACTAAGAAGTAACAGGAGTAGAATCCCTGGTTCTGCTGAGAGAGAGGAACCTCCTCGATGGCAATGAGCAGGAGAAGGGATTGAACCTTTTGGAGAAGAAGAGAGGACTGTGCAGGATCCAAAGCAAACTCTCTTAGAGAATGGTCTGCAGGCAGGTTGTGAAAATGGAGAGTGTAACCCTGATGAATGATGGTTAAGACCCAGAGGTTTGATGTTATGAGGCTCCCGAGCGATGAAAAATTGGAGACGGCCTCCGATGGGCTGAGGCAAAGACTGTGAAATGCTGACGGTGGCTGTGCCCTGAAGAAACATGTCAAAAAGACTGTGCAGGTTTTTGGGGAGCAGCCTGTGGTTTCTGTTGACGAGGTTGCTGTTTCTGCCTTCTAGGTTGAGATTAAGCAGAAGCTGCAAGCTTAGCAGTAAACCATCGCTGGTAAGAAGAAGCCGGTCTAAAAGGACGAGGAGGTAGCAGCTTCTTTTTAGGCTTGATCAGAGTGTCCCATCTGGTCTCATGAGCGGACAATCGCTGTGTAGCCGTGTCCATGGAGGGACCAAAAAGCTCATCTCCAAGACATGGAGCATTTGCAAGCCTATCTTGATGGTTTACGTCAAGTTCAGACACACGAAGCCAAACCAGACGTTTCATGGCTACAGACATGGCTGTAGCACGGGAGCTAAGTTCAAATGTGTCGTAAGTAGAACGTACCATATATTTCCTCAGCTGAAACAGATCAGAAATATGATGTTGAAAAGCAGGAAGTTTGCATTCTGGAATGCATTTCTGGAAAAGTGAAATCTGTTTAATCAAGTGGTTTAAGTAAAATGAAAATTGTAGTTGCCAACCAACATGGCATTTTGATAGTCATTTACCAAGCCGATCCATGGCTTTGCCCTCTCTGCCAGGGGGCACAGATGCGTAAACACTAGCCCCCCCCCCCCCGAAGACTTCTAAGGTAGACTCCACCAGAAGAGACTCATGTGGAAGTTGGGATTTGTTGAACCCAGGAATAAGAACCACACAGTAGAGAGCTGCACGGGAACGGGGACGACGGGAATCCCGCGGGACCCGCGGGCATCCCGCGGGTTCCCCCTTTGGGTCACGGGGATCCCGTGGGGACGCCCCTAGGGTCGCGGGGATCCCGTGGGGACGCCTCCGAGGGTCGCGGGGTTCCTGCGGGGCTGGATGTACTCAGTCGCGCGGCTCTTCTCCCTACCTTCTCTGCTTGCAGCACAGAGCCGAACGGAAGTCTTCCCGACGTCAGCGCTGACGTCGGAGGGGAGGGAGGGCTTAAACAAAGCTGGATGTACTCAGTCGCGCGGCTCTTCTCCCTACCTTCTCTGCTTGCAGCACAGAGCCGAACGGAAGTCTTCCCGACGTCAGCGCTGACGTCGGAGGGGAGGGAGGGCTTAAACAAAGCCCTCCCTCCCTCCGACGTCAGCGCTGACGTCGGGAAGACTTCCGTTTGGCTCTGTGCTGCAGGCAGTGCAGGTAAGGAGGAGAGTAGCCTCGCGGTTCGAGTGGCTACCAAGGGAGGGGGCGGTCCGCCCCGCCACACCCGGCCCCGGTTGCAGCACAGCCGGCCAGGTCCCCTTACTTTTGTGGCACTTCCCCGACCGACCGACCGACAACAGCCCCGGTCCGACAATCCTCCCTGCCCTGTAGCCGCGAATCTAAATTATCTTCTTACAGCAGCTGTAATAAGGTAATTTAGATTCGCAGTTAAGGGCAGGGAGGTTTGTCGGACCGGGGCTGTTGTCAGTCGGTCGGGGAAGTGCCACAAAAGTAAGGGGACCTGGCCGGCTGTACTGCACCCGGGGCGGTAGAGAAGGAGTGGGGAGAAGGACGCTGAAAGGCCATGGGGAAGACGGGAGGAGGGGGGGAAGGACTCTGAAAGCACTTGAAGACAGAGGAGGGAGAAGGACGCTGAAAGCACATGGGGAATACAAAGGGGTGGAGAAGGACGCTGAAAGGCCATGGGAAGGGCGGGGGGGGTGAAGGAATCTGAAAGCACTTGTGGAAGACAGAGGGGGGAGAAGGATGCTGAAAGCACATGGGGAAGACAAAGGGGTGGAGAAGGACGCTGAAAGGACATGGGGAAGACAAAGGGGTGGAGAAGGACGCTGAAAGGCCATGGGAAGGTCGGGGTGGGGGAAGGACTCTGAAAGCACTTGTGGAAGACAGAGGGGGGAGAAGGATGCTGAAAGCACATGGGGAAGACAAAGGGGTGGAGAAGGATGCTGAAAGGCCATGGGGAAGACAGAGAGGGAGAAGGACGCTGAAAGGACATGGGGAAGCAGAGGGGGGAGAAGGACACTGAAAGCACATGTGGAAGACAGAGGGGGGAGAAGGACACTGACAGGACATGGGGAAGATGGGGGGGAGAAGGACGCTGAAAGGAAATGGGGAAGAGAGAGTAGGGAGAAGACACTGGCAGGGAAGAAGACAGATGCCAGACTATGGGGAGCGGAGAGAAGAAGATGGGTGCCAGACCAATTTGGAAGGGGGAAGAAAGGGAGAGGCACAGTAACAGAGCAAATGGAAGATGCAGAAGGAAGAGAGACAGTGGATGGAAGGAATTGAATGAGAACATGAGGAAAGCAGAAACCAGGCAACAAAGGTAGGAAAAGAATTATATTTCTTTTTTTTTATTTTGCTTCAGGATAAAGTAGTATATTAGTTGTGTTGATAAAAATTTATAAACATTAGAGGCTCTGGTAGAAACCCATTTGCAAAGTATGTATTCTTCCCAATTAATATTTTCAAATTAATAAAGTCTTTTTGCTTATTTGTAAATGGGTTTCTACCAGAGCCTTTAATTCAGTAGCATAATTAAATGAAATAACTATTTCTTAAGTTTATATGGACGGGCGGGGACGGAGGGGATTCCTCGCGGGGACGGGTGGGGACAGAGGGGTTTCCTCACGGGGACGGGTGGGGACGGAGGGATTCCTCACGGGGACGGGTGGGGACGGAGGGATTCCTCACGGGGACGGGTGGGGACGGGTGGGACTTTGGCGGGGACGGGTGGGGACGGGTGGGATTTCTGTCCCCGCGCAACTCTCTACCACACAGTACAGAGAATCCAACTTGCGAGGAGCCACCAGAATGGAAAGTGGCGTTTCCAGATTTTTATAAAGTTTCCTGTAAAATGTCATGAAAGGGAAGCTTGAGCAGTTCCTTAGGTGGTTGATCATAATCCAAAGCCTCTAAGAACTGTTTAGACTGCTTTGAGTCAGCTTCTAGTGGAATGGATAACGTTTCTGACATTTGACAAAGAAACCTGGAAAAAGATGACTTTTTAAGACAGGTTATTGAGAGGAATGTTGAGGTGAATCATCAGAAGAACCCACATCCTCAGAAAGAAGAGGATCCTGTTTAGAGTCTCCCCACAAGTCTGAATCCTGAACAGACTGTACCCGGTGTCGAAGACTCGGCGTCAAAGGCTCAATATGCTTTAGCTTTTGCAACGCCTTCCGGGACCGCACCGGAGTCATCTCTGATGATGTCTGTGTTGAGGACAATCGGTGCCGGGGAGTTGGAGGTACCAATTCCCATATGGAAAGCTCCCACACTGATGGAGTATCAGCTGAAGGTGCCACCAGTGTCATGGGCTCAGACTGGACTAGCACCGGGGGAGTCGGTATCGACATGGGCATAAGTTGGGTCGGCACCAGCATTTGAAAAGGCTCACCCAGTTTCTCCCGAAGCAAGTTGTCAATTTTTTGCTTGAGGGTAAGCACCGATACCGCTGGCTTTTTTGCCGGTACCTTCAGTGTGGCTCTATGCTCCAGCAATGAGGAGGCCGAGGCAGTCACTGATATCAAAGAGGAGCACTTTTTGGGCTTCTTCGAAGTTGGCAGGACTTGACTCACCGCTACTTTGATCTGAGGCCCAGATGGGGTAGGGGAAGGCTTCTTAGCCGGCTTACCCACAGAAGGCTGCAACTCCAGAGTTGTTTCTGTCAGTGTCTACATCAGTAGTAGTGTCGAGTCTCCTTCCATCGTGACACCGAAGAGAAGTCGCTGTTGGATAAGGCAGTTCTTCAAAGTTCTTTTTTGTAGTGAAGAACAGTGGGAACAGGTCTCCAGATGGTGCTCAGGCCCCAGACACTGGAGACACCAGCGATGCGGGTCAGTCATGGAAATGAGGCAAGCAAAAGGTCCACATTTTTTAAAACCCGTCTGCGGGCAGGATATCAAAGGAAAGATGGCCCCGGCAAGATCAAAATCGGAGGCGATGGTGGTTGAACAATCCCTGCCGGGCCGAACCCGCAAGAGGGAAAAAACGAAATAAAGAAAATAAAGACATGACTGAAACAGTCAAAGAAATCCGCAAGAGCAGCTAGAAAAAATTTTCAATGGCCGTTGAAAACGCGTCTTAGATCCACGGAAACTAAGAAATTGAGGGACGCACACCTACATTGGGCAGGAAGGCATGCGTGGTGCGGGCTATCGCAAACTTTTTAAAAAAACTTAAAGTGGTGATGCTCTTTTAAAGTAGTCCTTACCGGGCTCAGTCGGTGACGTCACTCATCAGGGAGAATATGCTGTTTGCTTGTCCTGGGATATCTTTTCCAGTAGATATGTGTGTCATCTAGACAAACGGGTTATCTCCCCATAGCCGTGAGCCATCTACAGACGGAATCCACTCTAGATTTTTTTGTGTGTCATTCCTACTTCACAGCAAGCTCTACTGCCACCTGCAGTTAGTACCCAAGCATGCTAGAACTCCAACCAAGTATGTCAAGTAAGGACAAAAAAATGACACTGTCCAACCATATAACTGTTCTGCATTAACATAAAACACTGTAATCTTTAACAAACTAGCAACACCTAACAGAAGCATCAAAGGAGCTCAGGTAGTACCCTGGAGATGCTCAAACATATTATACAGTATTCTTCAGAACCCAAAGAGATGAATGGCATCCAAGATACAACCTGGAAGCGCCTAAAACAGAATGAGACAGGCACAGGAAGAACAGGATGGGGGTCTAGAATGACACCTATTTACTGGAAAAGATGTTATCAAGGACAGCACATAATCACTTTTTCCAGTGCAAAAAGTGTGTCATTCTAGACAAGCGGGACGTACAAAAGTAGTCCCAGAAATCTAGAGAGGGCCAACTGCGCCAGCCTGTAACACGGAGGAACCAAAAGCAGAATCCTCTCATATCGCAGCATCCCCCTGTATAACTTTGCAAATGTGTGTAGCATGGACCAAGTTGCTGTTCTACAGATCTCCTCTGGGGAAAATGCCCGAGCTTCGGCCCATGGCGAAGCTAAACTCCTTGTCGAATGTGCCTTCACAGAAACCGGGGACTGTTTCCCCAGAGACAATGTATCGTATATACTCAAATATAAACCAAGATTTTTGGGCCAAAAAATGGCCTTAAAAAAAAGGGGGGTCTGTTTATATTTGGGTCAGCGCTGACCCACCTCCTTCCCAAACTTGTTACAGGCCTCTGTTGGATCTGCCTGGAGATCCAGCCATGTCTGGGACAGGAAGGATCCCTCCCGTCTCCTGTCCCAGCCGATTCTAAAAATTTTTACCTCCCTCCATGTTGGTCCAGCTGATTTGGCTGCTGCACGTTCTCGCAGGACCGCAAGAACTTACGGAAGCCAATCAGCCCTTTACTCCTGTCCGTTCAGAGCCACTAGCTGATTTCTCGCAGGACCGCAAGAACTCGCAGCAGTCAATCAGTTAGCAGCTCTGCATGGGCAGGAGTGAAGAAAGGTCCCTCCTGCCACGATTCACCGCTGGATCACCAGGGATACTAAAGGTACACGGGGGAGGCAGGTAGAAGATGGAGGTAAAAATTCTTAGAATCTGCTGGGACAGGAAGCAGCAGGTATCCCTAGTGTCTTGGCCACCGTTGGACCACCAGGTCTCACAGCAGGCCCAGTGAAGACCTGCAAGTCATCAGGAGGGAGGGAAGACAGTGTACAGAACCTGGCAGGGAGGGAGTGGAGCTGGGTTCAGAGACTGGCAGGGGAGGGAGTTAGGGGGTATGAATGCAGAGCAGCGAGGAAGGGGGAACAGGGTGAAGAGCCAGGCAGGGAAAGGCAAGGCACTGCACCTGATTATCCCCCAAGTTGAATAGATTCAACCTTTTTTCCTCCTTTTTGGGGGAAAAAAGGTTACCTCGGTTTATATTTGGGTCGGTTTATACAGTAGGCCAATGAAATGGCCTTACGGATCTATCTGGAGATCGTGGCCTTGGAAGCAGACGCACCCTATTTAGAGACGAATGAGTCTGAACAAACAGCTGGTCAGAGAGCTCGAACGTGTTAATGATACCGAAGAAGCACTCTTCTCACATCCAACTTCATCAAGATGTAGTCCTGCTTCCTTGAACCTGTATGGTGAGCAGAACTATCCAGATTTCCAGGCCCCAAAAATAGAAAAGGCCACTCCAGTGGGCTGGCTGCCCTTTTAGTCACTTGTCTAAGCAGAGGTGCCTGTGAGGCACCGGGACACGGTCCGCAGTTGAAGGCAACACAAAGCACAGAAGACCCGTTTCAGAATTTTGAGTTCACACCAGGTGAAGTTAACAGTGAACTGGCAAGACTCAAGGTGAACAAAGCCATGGGACCAGACAATTTGCACCCAAGAGTGCTCAGAGAATTGAGCGATGTCCTGGCGAAACCGTTGGCTGAGCTATTCAATCTCTCCCTAAGGGGAAAGTTCCCCTGGACTGGAAATTAGCTAATGTCGTTCCTCTGCATAAAAAGGGTTGCAGGGCAGAGGCTGCAAATTATAGACCGGTGAGTCTCACATCAATAGTGTGTAAACTCATGGAAACACTAATTAAAAGCAAATTGGACACGATCTTGAATGAAGGGAATCTTCGGGATCCAAGTCAGCATGGATTCACCAAGGGTAGGTCCTGCCAATCCAATCTCATCAGCTTCTTTGACTGGGTAACAAGAAAGTTGGACTTGGGAGAGTCTTTGGACGTCGTGTACCTGGACTTCAGTAAAGCTTTTGACAGTGTCCCACACCGCAGGCTGCTAAGCAAGATGGAATCGATGGGGTTAGGAGAGACACTAACTGCATGGGTCAATGATTGGCTGAGTGGCAGACTTCAGAGGATGGTGGTTAATGGTATCCTCTCTAAAACATAGGAGGTGACCAGTGGAATGCCGCAGGGCTCGGTCCTGGGTCCACTCCTTTTCAACATATTCATAGGGGATCTGACTCAAGGGCTTCAAGGTAAAATAACACTATTCGCCGATGACGCCAAACTATGTAATATAGTAAGTGAATGCAGTTTACAGAATTATATGGCGCAGGACCTGCTTACATTGGAAAGTTGGTCTTCAACCTGGCAGCTAGGCTTCAATGCTAAGAAATGTAAGGTCATGCACCTCGGAAATGGAAATCCATGCAGGACGTACTTCTTGAATGGAGAAACTTTAACTAGGACTTCAGCAGAACGAGATTTAGGAGTAATCATCAGTGCAGACATGAAAACTGCCAATCAAATGGAGAAGGCTTCATCTAAAGCAAGGCAGATATTGGGTTGTATCAATAGAAGTTTCGTCAGCCGAAAGCCTGAAGTCATAATGCCGTTGTACAGGGCCATGGTGAGACCTCATCTGGAGTACTGTGTGCAATTCTGGAGGACATATTACAGTAAAGATGTGCACAGAATTGAATCGGTTCAGCGGACGGCCACCAGGATGATCTCGGGGCTCAAGGGTCTCTCGTATGAAGAGAGACTGAACAAATTGCAGCTCTACACTCTCGAGGAACATAGGGAGAGGGGAGACGATCGAAACATTTAAGTACCTCACGGGACATGTCGAAGTGGAAGATGATATTTTCTTTCTCAAGGGACCCTCGGCCACAAGAGGACACCCGCTCAAACTCAGGGGCGGAAAATTTCATGGCGACACCAGAAAGTATTTCTTCACAGAGAGAGTGGTTGATCATTGGAACAAGCTTCCAGTGCAGGTGATCGAGGCAGACAGCGTGCCAGACTTTAAGAATAAATGGGATACCCATGTGGGATCCCTACAAGGGTCAAGATAAGAAAATTGGGTCATTAGGGCATAGACAGGGAGTGGGTAAGCAGAGTGGGCAGACTTGATGGGCTGTAGCCCTTTTCTGTCGTCATCTTCTATGTTTCTATGTAAGATGGCTGCTCCCACCTCTCTGGACTGTGCCAAGCGGTGTGTGGTGCAAGGACTCTCCTGAGGTGCTAAATTTGAATTTTGGATAGAGCAGTCCAAGGACTCCATCCCAACCAGTTTTGAGGTAAATATTGCAGTTTTGAAAGTGCAGAGAACTGTTGAAAACAGGATCGCCAAAAATCTAAGATGGTGACCGCTTGGAAATTCACACCTAAAAATGCTAACAAAACACTCCCACAAAGTGCAAAAACAGCAAAATT
Organism: Geotrypetes seraphini; assembly: GCF_902459505.1. Classification (NCBI taxonomy): domain Eukaryota; kingdom Metazoa; phylum Chordata; class Amphibia; order Gymnophiona; family Dermophiidae; genus Geotrypetes; species Geotrypetes seraphini. Next base: position 146,911,543 of record NC_047084.1, read on the forward strand.
AGGATATTTCAGGTGAGGGAACACAGGGGAACATACAGAAAGAGACAAAACCCTGAAATTCAGTCCTCCCCCAATTCACCTCATAGGCTGTAACAGCCATACTCACTGTGTGACCTGTGCTGAACATGTGCTGCAGCCTGCCTCAGCCCTTTACAATAGCGAATGGCCACCAGGATGGTCTCAGGTCTCAAGGATCTCCCATGAGGAACGACTGGGTAAGTTGCAGCTGTACTCACTTGAGGAACGCAGAGAGAGGGGAGACATGATCGAGATGTTCAAATATGTCACAGGCCGTATTGAGGTGGAAGAGGATCTCTTTTTCCTTAAAGGACCCACGGCAACAAGAGGGCATCCATTGAAAATCAGGGGTGGGAAATTTCATGGCGACACCAGAAAATATTTCTTCACCGAAAGGGTGGTTGATCGCTGGAATAATCTTCCACAACAGGTAATTGAGGCCAGCAGCGTGCCAGATTTTAAGAAAAGATGGGATTGGCATGTGGGATCTCTTCATGGAGGTAGTTAGGGGGTGGGCCATTAGTGTGGGCAGACTAGATGGGCCATGGCCCTTTTCTGCCGTCATGTTCTGTGTTTCTATGTTTAGCTGGAAAGGAGAAGAATCACTGACTTAAGCTGGCCTCTTCAACATGGATCTTTGGGCTGCCGATCAGACAAGGAGTCTGGCCACAGCTGCACCCCCACAGACCGACGGATGCTGAGAGCTATTTGCGTTATACAACTAAAGGATTGTATTGAACAGAAGGGGGAGGCGAAAAAACGCAGCCAGCATCCTGTGAGATACCACTGAGCCTCCTAAGGCTGCCTAACAGCCAGCACTCAAACCCCTACTAAGCAGTGGGTAAGAAAAAACACAGGGACGGCCCTGAGCTCCAAAAAAATACTTACACAAGCTAGCTAACAGGTACCACCAGGGATTGGCCTATCAGCTGCAGACCTGAGTCTGCTTCTTCTTTATGCAGACAGAGCTGAAACCAACGTGAAAGCTCCAAGCACGGAAAACACTGAATAAAGGTCAAAAACAAATAAAATAAGAAAAAGAGCAGAACAGAACAGAAACACTCCTTCCAGCTCGCGTGCACACAAGAAAAACTGCAGGTGGCAGTAGAGCTCACAGTGAAATAGGAGGGACAGAAAAAATCCCGAGTGGCATCCTTCTGGCCATGGGGAGATAACCCACTTGTCTAGAATGACATCTATTGCATTGGAAAAGATTATTCAAGATACCGTACTTAAGAGTTTGAGACTACTTATGCCCTTCTGGTATTATGTCACTTAAAGTTCTATGTTGTATGAGCTACACTTCCCAAATAGGAGAAATCGCCAAACAAACCTAAAAACTTTATCCATCCACATTAATAACTATCCAGTAGTTGGAATACAACTACTGGACAGGCAGACTTTTATGGTATATGTCCCAGAAATGGAAAACAAAACCAGGATCAATTATTTTATACCACATTCACTATTGGTTAAAACCATAAATTGATAATGGGCACACTAGATAGACCATTCAGGTCTTTTTTTGCCATCATCTACTACGTTAATTGATTCCCAAGACAGTAAAACTGATACAAATGCCATGTCAGCCCTCACCATATACTTCACAGGTCCAAACTTTTCAATATGTGAATATCTGTCTCTAATGAAACTTTCCCATTTATTATGAAGTGTTTAAGATTTTGTAATGAGAAGATTCTGTGATTATCTTACATATCTCGATAGAAGTAACCCCTCCAGGCATGATGTCATAAGTCTGCTTCAGGGTCGAGGCACCTATAAAATATAAAAGTAAGAGAATCCAAACTCTCAAAAACATATTCAAGCCTTTTCAAAATTTCAGTGACACTTAAAACACTTACTTATTATCAATAGAAAGTATTAGATAAGCAGAATACCCATGTTGTCCTTTCAAAGATAGCGGCAGCATCTCATTGCTTTCCTTTACATTAACTTCAAATGAACTCCCATCACCATCAGAACAACTTGAGCCAAACAGATAACTCCTGGAGTGACAGATTGAAGCTCAGAGTTGTCACTACATCCAATATTTTTATTTTACTTTTAATATCAAGGTACAAAACGTATATAAAGGAGCAAATAATATCCAATAGATTTCCATTAACAATATATGTAAGTCCTGTATCAAATTATGATTGACAAAGTAAATCCTCCCGCCCCAGTACTAACTCAAAATAATTATTTTTTACATTTTAAGCATCATAAGGAGCAGAATCTGCATAATCATTCTAAAATTGTTCCGTTTACAAATAACATCAATAGTTAGCTCAAAATCTTTCTCCACTGTATTTATCTATCCCAAATCTTATGGAAAAGTATAAGCTGACCAGTCTTCACTGCGGTAAATTTCATCATTAAGCAAATAGTCACATTTACGCAATACTTGATCCATGGTTGCTATGTGTCTGTTTCCAACAAGATGCTAATATCTTTTCAGCTACAAAGAGATAACAAGCTAAAGAATGTTCTTTTGATACCTGTTTAGATTTAACATTTAATAGACTGTACTTAGCTTCTTGTAGATTTACTGAACCAAGTGTCTGTAGTATTTTCCAATATTGATCAACAACTATACTAGATATGACAAAATGTACACAATTCTCCACAACCTCTTCAACATCTCGCATCACCTATTGCATAAATTTTTAACAAATGTTCTCAGGTATAGTACCATTTATATATAATTTTATGTCCTTTTGAAAGTATCGATAGCTAGTAGCTTGAATGAAAATGCTTTCGAAAGATATAACTCCAGGTTTCATCAACCCAAGAACAATCAAGTTCTGTTTTCCACTTAAGGGAACATTTAGTTAGCAGGTTAACTCTTAATAGCAAAGCTTGATATAATACCTAAAAACTTGTACTTTCTTATAAATAAGCATTCTTATATAAATAAGCATTCTTAGTTGGAGTATAGCAAAATGTCTCTTGTGTTTGAAGTCAAAATTAGATTGTAAGCTCTTCTGAGCAGGGACCGTTTATTGAATGTTAAATGTACAACGCAATGTATGCTTTTCAGCACTATAAAAATAATAGTAATAGTACTAGTAGTCCAAATTCTTCCTGTAAATTTTGCCAGGCGATAATCCCTTCCTCAGGCCATAATTGACCTAATGTATATAACAAATATTTTGCCGACACACGAAGATCCAAGATGGCTGCTGCCTGAACGATCGGGTTAATGCTCCGACCGAAGCACTCCTGAGTACCTGGCTTTCTTGCGGGTGACGGTTGTTTTCAGCCGGGTTTCACTTTTTCCTTTGGAACGATGCCAAAGAGGAGAGGCAGGAGCGTTGCTGGTGCCTCACAGCGCTCCGAGGGTCCCTCCCTCGGCAACATTGAGGAGCTGCTAAGGAGGATGCAGGGAGCTGCGTTACAGAGTCTAGAAGCCAGCCCACTGAGGATCCCGCGAGTGAGCGAGACAGACGGGATACCTCTTGGGCCAGATACCACTCTTGAGCCCGGATGTCAGAGCACCGCCGCCTCCACCACAGTTGGCTAACTCTCCCAGGGGTCAGGAAACCCCGGAAGAAGGGGTAGTACTCTCCCCGGAGGCAGGAGATTCAACATCGGAGAGCCTGAAAACGGAGATCCCGGTTCGGATTATCTCCAGAGAAGACACCGTGGGGAATTTAACAGCTGGAGGAGGATTGAAACAGAGAGAACAGAAACCAGAATACCTTAAGGAAGGTGAGAGACTCTGCACTCCTGTGCAAGCTTCTTTCTGGGATAGGCCTCCTGAGGTGACCCTAGGTGGCAAATTTTGGGAAAGTAATTAGTCCTAATTTCCAAAAGATTGAAAATAAACTTATTTGCCATTCAGAAGAATTGGAAAAATTAAAAGTGGGCATGACTTCTTCAAAAAATTTACTTCAAAAGACTCAGCAGGATATGGTTTCAGCAAAACAACTCCAGGAAAGTATAATTAAAGAATTTAAATCTTAGAAGGAAAGTGGAGCTATTAGAGAATCAGGCGTGTAGTAATAACTTGCGACTGATAAATTTTCCAAGAATAACTACGATTACACCTAGAGATATGCTTAGGAGATATCTAATAGAAATACTGGGAGTTCAAAAAGATAATCTTCCACCATTTTCTCAAGTCTTATCTTTCCAGTAAAAAGTCGCATCAACAGCAACCTGTTCCTACTGAAGGACAAATATTGAATATTACTGAGATATTGGAGAAGTAAGACAAAGAAGTGGTAACACCTGCAACATTAGTAGCTACTTTAGCTCTTTCTATAGATAAATCTTGGTTATTGAGACTATTCTTTAAGAACAAACAGAAGGAATTTCTTGGTTGTAAAATTCAAATGTTCCCTGATGTTTCAAGGGAAACAAAAACGTAGACGTGATTTTCTTCTTTTGAAAAAGGGGGTCACCTCGTTGGGGGCTACCTTTTATCTAAGACATTCTTGTAAGTGCATTGTCCGTTATCATTCCATTAAATATGTATTCTTTGAGCCTGAACATTTGATTAATTTTCTAGCTATGTCCCCTCTGGACAAGTAGAAAATTCAACTTGCGCTCTAAAGAACATAGTATCTCCCAACCCGATCTATAGGCACACTTACTTTTTTTGGTTGTTTTCTTGTTTTTTCTCGCAAACTAATTCTTGGATCTAAAGAGGACTTGAGCTAATTTCACCATAATAGTTTTTCTTGTAAACTACTTAATTTGTTAAGTATGGATTTATATGATTGTAGTATGTTTGGTTAAATTTGATTTCTGTACAAGTTTTACTTGATATTATATTGAAACCAATAAAATACTTAAATATAAAAAAAAAACAAAAAAAACAACAAATATTTTGCCCATCGAATCTAACTATACCAAGTTTCATCGGGATTAATATCTGGAATATACAGGAAAGCTGTTTAATAGAAATATTTTCTCCAATGGAACATTCAAACTAATCGAAAGCCAAGCTTGTACAGGAGCTTTCATAAGAGAACACAAGGTTCCCATTAACTAAGATGTGAAATAGATAGTCAAGGGAGTGCCCAAAGTAGTGTTGAAGGAAGCCAACTTTGAACCAATTAATCCACTGTTTGCCCCTTTTACTTATCCAGCTGGCAATAATTTGTAATATTGCCACTTGAATACTTCACAATCTGGGACATTCATACCATCACGCGTTTTTGAAGAACATAGTATATGCTTATGAACCCTTGGAGGGTTTTTATGCCAAATATATTAAAAACTTTCTTATTCAGGGTATCAGAAAAATTTTGGAATATATATTGGTAACGTCTTAAAAAGGTACATCATCTTCAGTAGAATTATAATTTTATTATTTTTTTATTTATTTATAAATTTCATATTACTTATCAAGCATACAAACCTGTACAGAAAGAAAATACATTAGCTATAAGCCATCAAATATAAGACATTTTACATTTAAGCTCAATTTACTCAAGTCCACATAGATCCAAGATTTACTATTGGTGGAAGATTAAGAAAATACAATCAAAACGAAAACTTGAAGCTGAGAGCAAAATGTAATACATACTTTATAACGAGCTTAAGATTTTTCTTTAACCAGTCAGGTGAGTGACACGAAAGCACAGTTACTTACTGTAACAGGTGTTATCCAGGGACAGCAGGCAGCTATTCTCACATGTGGGTGATATCATCAATGGAGCCCGGATGCAGATGCCTCACAAGTAGACCTGCTTGAAGAAACTCGAAGATTCGAGTCGCCCGGACCGCGCATGCGCGAGTGCCTTCCCGCCCAGCACAGGGCACGTCTCCTCAGTTCAGATAGCTATCAGAGAAGCCAACCAGGGGAGGTGGGTGGGTTGTGAGAATATCTGCCTGCTGTCCCTGGATAATACCTGTTACGGTAAGTAACTGTGCTTTATCACAGGACAAGCAGGCAGCCCATTCTCACATGTGGGTGACCTCCAAGCTAACCAGAATGGGATGGTGGGAGTGTTGGCAATTTAGGAGAATAAATTTTGTAATACTGTTTGGTCAAACTGTCCATCCTGCCTGCATAAATATCCAGACAATAGTGAGAAGTGAATGTATGAATCGAGCGGGGACCAAGAAGCAGCTCTACAAATTTCTTTAATAGGTATAGATCTGAGGAAAGCTACTGAAGCTGCCATTGCTCTGACTTTATGGGCTGTGACTTTACTATGAAGGGGTAATCCAGCCTGGGCATAGAAGAAAGAGATACAAGCCGCCATCCAGTTGGAGATGGTACGCTTAGAAATAGGATGACCCAACTTATTTGGATCGAAGGAAACAAAAAATTGAGGAGCAGTTCTGTGTGGTTTGGTGCGTTCCAAGTAGAAGGCCAAAGCACGTTTACAGTCCAGAGTATGAAGAGCTGATTTTCCAGGATGAGAATGAGGCTTTGGAAAAAACACTGGAAGGACGATGGATTGGTCGAGATGAAATTCCAAGACAACTTTAGGTAGGAATTTAGGATAAGTACGAAGAACCACCTTGTCATCATGGAACACAGTGAATGGTGGGTCAGTTACTAAAGCTTGCAGTACACTGACTCTTCAAGCGGAAGTGAGGGCTATGAGAAACACCACATTCCAAGTGAGATACTTCAGATGAGCCTTATCGATTCGTTCAAATGGAGGCTTCATGAGTTGAAAAAAGACAACATTGAGGTCCCAAACCACAGGAGGTGGTTTTGAGAGGAGAGTTAATATTAAAGAGATCTTTCATAAATTTGGAAACCACTGGATGAGCAGAGAGGAGTTTCCCTTCAATAGGCTGATGGAAAGCCGCAATTGCACTGAGATGGACTCGGATAGAAGTAGACTTGAGGCCAGAATTGGATAAGTGCAACAAGTAGTCCAAAACAGAAGATAAGGAGAAATGCTGAGGCTCCGTATGATGAGAAAAACAACACGTAGAAAATCTAGTCCACTTTTGGTGACAGCATTGTCTAGTAGTAGGCTTTCTAGAAGCTTCTAAGACATCTCTTACAGATTGAGAAAACTGAAGAGGAGTTACGTTGAAAGGTACCAAGCTGTCAGGTGTAGAGACTGCAGGTTGGGATGAAGAAGAGATCCTTGACTCTGTGTAAGCATAGAAGGAAAAACTGGTAGAAGGTATGGCTCCCTGGTGCTGAGTTGAAGTAAAAGGTAGTACCAAGGTTGTCTTGGCCACCGAGGAGCGATGAGAATCATGGTGGCATGATCGTTCAACTTGACCAGAGTCTTGAGAATGAGAGGGAATGGAGGGAATTCATACAGGAAGAGATTCGTCCATTCCAGAAGAAAAGCATCTACCTCGAGGCAGTGAGAAGAGTATATCCTGGAGCAGAACTGAGGCAGTTTGAAGTTGTGGGGAGCAGCAAAGAGGTCTATCTGAGGGGTTCCCCATTGTGAAAAAATTTGATGAAGAGGCGAGGAATGAAGAGTCCATTCGTGAGGTTGTAGAGACGACTCAATTTGTCAGCCAAGCAATTCTTCGGCCCTTGAATGTAAACAGCTTTGAGGAAGGTGTTGTGGTGGATTGTCCAGTCCCAAACTTTCATCGCTTCTTGACAAAGGGAGGCAGAGCCGGTCCCTCCTTGTTTGTTAACAGAATACATGGCGACTTGGTTGTCCGTCTAGATGAGGACCACTTGGTCGCGAAGAAGATGTTGAAAAGCGTTGAGAGCCTTGAAAATCGCTCTGAGTTCCAAGAGATTTATGTGACATTGACGATCCGTACTGGTCCAGTGGCCTTGAGTACGGAGACCATCTAGATGAGCACCCCAAGCGTAGGTCGAAGAGTTTGTCATGAGGACCTTTTGATGAGGGGGAGTTTGAAAAAGCAAGCCTCTGGAAAGATTGGAAGAGAGCATCCACCAACGGAGAGACTTCTAGAAGGAAGGAGTGACTGAAATGTGTGTCGGGAAGGAGGGTCGCAAACTTGCGTCCATTGAGTTGCCAGGGTCCACTGAGGAATTCTGAGGTGAAGTCTGGCAAAAGAAGTTATGTGTACTGTGGAGGCCATGTGACCCAGAAGTACCATCATGTGTCTCGTTGAGATGGAAGAGCGGGAAGACACTGTATGACAGAGTTGAAGAAGAGCTTCCATACGTTGGAATGCTCTGAGTTGGACAGTGTCCAGAACAGCTACAATGAATTGTAGAGCCTGTGAGGGTGAGATGTGGAATCTTTGATGAGCCTGTCGTCGAGGTAGGGAAATACCTGAAGACCATGATTCCGGAGAGCTGCCGCTACCACTACCAGGCACTTGGTGAACACTCTGGGACACGAGGTCAGGCCGAAGGGTAGTACTCTGTATTGAAAATGCAGATTCCCCACCCGAAATCTGAGATATTGATGGGAGGCCGGATGAATGGGGATATGGGTGTAGGCCTCCTTGAGATCCAGAGAGCATAACCAGTCGTTCTGCTCGAGAAGGGGATAAAGGATGCCAGGGACATCATTTGAAACTTTTCCTTGACTAGGAATTTGTTGAGAGCCCCAAGATCCAGAATGGGCCGCAGATCGCCCGTCTTCTTCGGAACAAGGAAGAAACGGGAATAAAATCCCCTGTTCTGCTGTTCTAAGGAAACTGGTTCGATGGCACGGAGTCAAAGCAGAGCTTGAGCTTCCTGAAGAAGGGCGGTCTGGGAAAGTTTGGAAGGATACTCACTTGAAGGAAGCTCTGGTGGAACCTGAGTGAAATGAAGAGAGTATCCTTCCCTGATGATGGTTAGCACCCAGAGGTCGGATGCAATAGTCATCCATTGGTGATAAAAATGATGGAGACGACCTCCTATAGGGGAAAAAGAGACAGAGTCAGAACGGTGGAGGTTATGCTCTGTTTGAAACAGTCAAAAACACTGAGTAGCCTTATTTGCAGCAGAAGGTTGAGGTTCTGTTGCTTCGGAAGCTGCTGTTTATTGAGAGGAGAGCGATTATAAAGAGCCGTCGTCAGGGCAAAACGCCGCTGATAGATAGCCTGATCAAAAGTACGAAGCCAGGCAAGGCGATGCATAGCTACCGAGCAAGCAGCTGCCCCGGCAGACAACTCAAATGCATCATAGGATGACTGGAGGAGATGTAATCGAAGTTGGGATAAAGAAGCAAGGACTTCTTGAAATTCAAAGTGCTTTTGAGTATGCAAAGAATTCAAAAAATTAGGCAAAATTATAATTAAGGACTTTAGAGGACATCATAGCATTTTGAGAGATGCAACGTCGAAATTCGTCCATAGTCTTCCCATCCCTTCCAGGAGTGCAATGTGTCTGGAAAGCACAGTTACTTACCGTAACAGTTGTTATCCAGGGACAGCAGGCAGATATTCTCACACGTGGGTGACGTCACCAACGGAGCCCCGCAGCGGACAGCCTCAAAAGCAGACTTGCTTGAAGATCTTTCTAAGAGCTTCCGAGTGCTGCACCGCGGATGCGCGTGTACCTTTCCGCCCGAACTAGGGGGCGCATCTCCTGTGAGGATCCTCAGTTCACATACCTAGCTAAGAAGCCAACCAGGGGAGGTAGGTGGGTTGTGAGAATATCTGCCTGCTGTCCCTGGATAACAACTGTTACGGTAAGTAACTGTGCTTTATCCCAGGACAAGCAGGCAGCATATTCTCACACATGGGTGACCTCCAAGCTAAGCAAAATGGGACGGAGGGAGAGTTGGCAATTTAAGAAAAAAAGATTTTGCAAAACAGATTGGCCAAAATGGCCATCCCTCCTGGATAAAGTATCTAGACAGTAATGAGAGGAGAAAGTATGAACTGAGGACCAAGTGGCAGCCTTGCTGATTTCCTCAATAGGAGTTGATCTGAGGAAAGCTATAGACGCCGCCATAGCTCAAACTTTGTGGCCCGTCACTCAACCCTATAGAGGAAGACCAGCCTGAGCATAGCAGAAAGAGATACAAGCATCCATCCAGTTGGAGATGGTACGCTTCGAGATAGGATGTCCCAACTTATTCGGATCAAAGGAGATGAAAAGTTGAGGAGATGTTCTGTGAAGTTGAGTGCGTTGGAGGTAGAAAGCCAAGGCACGTTTGCAGTCCAAAGTATGAAGTGCCACTTCTCCAGGATGAGAATGAGGCTTTGGAAAAAAAACTGGCAGAACAATAGATTGATTGATGTGAAATTCTGAAACAACTTTAGGTAAGAATTTTGGATGAGTACGGAGGACCACCTTGTCATGGTGAAAAACTGTGAAAGGTGGGTCCGCAACCAATGCTTGTAACTCACTGACTCTTCGAGCAGATGTGAGGGCAATCAGGAATACAGCTTTCCAAGTGAGATACTTGAGGTGAGCTTTGTCAAGTGGTTCAAAAGGAGGCTTCATCAGTTGAGCCAAAACATTAAGATCCCAAACCACTGGAGGCAGTTTAAGTGGTGGATGAAGATTAAAATGTCTTTTCATAAAGCGGGAAACCACGGGATGTGCAGAGAGAGGTTTCCCAGCAAGAGGCTGATGAAAAGCAGCAATAGCACTGAGATGGACTCGAACAGATGTAGATTGAAGTCCAGATTGTGACAAGTGAAGCAAATAGTCCAGGAGGAAGACATTGGCTGCAGCTGACGTGTGGAACACCAAGCAGAAAATCTAGTCCATTTCTGGCCGTAACACTGTCGAGTGGATGGCTTCCTGGAAGCAAGTAAAATATCTTGAACAGACTGAGAAAATTGAGAAGAGTCTGTTATGCAGAAAGGTACCAAGCTGTCAAGTGCAGAGACTGCAGATTGGGATGAAGCAAGGCCCCTTGACTCTGAGTGAGCAGAGAAGGAAAAACTGGCAGAAGTAGAGGATCCCTGGTGCTGAGTTGAAGTAGAAGGGAGTACCACAATTGTCTGGGCCACCGAGGAGCTATCAGAATCATAATGGCGCATTCCGTCTTGAGCTTGACAAGAGTCCTGTGAATCAGTGGAAATGGAGGGAAGGCATAAAGAAACTGATTCCTCCAGTCCAGGAGAAAAGCATCCACTTCGAGACATTGAGGAGAGTAGATGCAGGAGCAAAACTGAGGCAGTTTGAAATTGAGGGTGGACGCAAAAAGGTCTATCTGAGGGGTCCCCCAACGAGCAAACACCTGACGAAGTGTGGGGGAATTGAGTGTCCATTTATGAGGTTGCAGAAGACGACTCAATTTATCCGCCAGACAGTTGTGTTGACTCTGAATGTAGACAGCTCTGAGAAAGATGTTGCGATGAATTGCCCAATGCCACAGCCTCAGAGCCTCCTGACAAAGGGAGTGAGAACCCATCCCTCCCTGTTTGTTGACATAATACATGGCCACCTGGTTGTCCGTCCGGACAAGAACCACTGTGTCATGAAGAAGGTGTTGAAAAGCTTTGAGCATTGAAAATCGCTCTCGGAGAGATTTCTTCAACAAAGGAGTTACTATAATTTGTTGAGAAGACAGGTCTGTGGCTTGTTGCCATTGAGATGCCAGGGTCCACTGAAGAATGCGAAGGTGAAGTCTGGCAAAAGGAGTCACATGAACCGTAGAAGCCATGTGACCGAGCAGAATCATCATTTGCCTTGCAGAAATGGATGGGAGACGAGACACCTGCTGACAAAGCTGAATGAGGGTATCTTGACATGGTAGTGGAAGATATGCTCTCAGGCTGACAGTATCCAGAGTTGCGCCAATGAATTGGAGAGACTGTGATGGGGTCAACAGAGACTTGGGAAATTTGACTTGGAACCCCAGACTTTGAAGGAATATAATAGTCTGTTGGGTCGCTGCAATAACCCCTGGAAGAGATAGGGCCTTTATGAGCCAGTCGTCCAGGTATAGAAATACTTGAAGACCTTGGGTGCGAAGAGCTGCAGCTACCACCACCAGACATTTTGTGAATACTCTGGGGGAGGAGGCTAAGCTGAAAGGAAGGACTCTGTATTGGAGATGAAGAGCCCCCACCTTGAATCTGAGGTACTTGCGAAAGGCTGGATGAATAGGGATACGAGTATAAGCTTCCTTGAGGTCCAGCGAGCACATCCAATCTCCCTGAGCCATCAGGGAGTACAAGATTGGCAAAGAGAGCATGCGAAACTTCTCCTTGACCAAGAACTTGTTGAGAGCTCTGAGGTCCAGAATGGGTCGCAAATCCCCCGTCTTCTTGGGAACTAGAAAGTAATGGGAATAGAACCCCAAGTTCCGCTGAGACAGAGGAATCTCCTCAACAGCTCGAAGGCGAAGGAGAGCCCGAGCTTCGTGAAGAAGAAGGGGAAGTTGCAACTGATTGGAAGGACACTCTCTTGGGAGGGTGATCTGGAGGTACCTGAAGTAAGCGAAGAGAGTATCCCTCTCGCAGGATGGTAAGAACCCAGAGATCTGAGGTGATGAGCTCCCACTGGTGAGAAAAAGTGGAAAGGCGACCACCTATGGGCAGAGGAGAATTCTGAAATAGGGAGATTGGAATGCTCAAGCTGAGAACGTCAATAAGACTGAGCTGGCTTGGTGGCAGCAGGAGTTTGTGACTTCTGTTGACGTTGCTGCTGCTGACGGCGGCGAGGTGGAGACCTGGAAAAAGCAGGAGTCGTTTTCTGAGGCGACTCCTGCTTTTTCCAGGCCTCCACCTCGCCGTCCTCAGCAGCAGCAACGTCAACAGAAGTCACAAAGTCTGTTTATATGCCCTAGCTGGTGTAGTCTTGGGCTTTGATCGAAGCAGAGAAGCAAAAGAGCACTGATGTTCAGAGAGGCGCTTAGTAGCTGCTTCAATGGAGTCATCAAATAACTCATTCCCCTGACAAGGTAAGTTTGCCAAACGATCTTGAAGATTGGGGTCCATATCAACAATACGCAGCCAGGCTAGTCTACGCATCGCTATAGCAAAAGCAGAGACATGAGTTGATAATTCAAAAGCATCATATGAGGCTTGCAGTATAGAGCCTCAATTGAGAAAGAGTCTTGAGGATTTGCTTAAACTCAGGAAGACGTGACTTGGAAATGTCAGGATAAAAGGAAGGCAACAGTTTCAGAAAATGATTGAAATAGTTGGTGAAAGTGTAATTATAATTAAGAACTCTGTTGGCCATCATAGAGTTTTGGTATAAACGACGACCAAATTTGTCCATGGTACGATCTCCCTGCCTGGAGGGACTGTAGCATAGATCTTTGAAGGATGGGCCTTTTTCAAAGATGACTCCACCACCAAGGACTGATGAGTTGAGATTTTTCAAACCCTTTACAGGGAACAGTACGATAACGTGATTCCAGTTTGGATGGAATAGCAGTTACAGAATAGGGAGTTTCCATATTCCTAATAAAAGTCTGTTTAAGGACTGGAGTGAGAGGCAATCTCAAAGACTCTTTAGGCGGATGAGAAAGTTCCATATCCGCCAAATATTCAGGAGTATATTTGGAGTCCGAATGAAGATCCAGTTTGAGGGCTTGTCCCATATCAAAAACAAACTTAGCAAATGAAGTAGTCTTGGACGAGGAGGTCTCATCTGGAGAAGGACTACGAGACCGAGAAGCCACAGAATAGGAAGGGGAAGCTTCCCTAGAGTATTGAGACAATGGTTCAGATTCAAGACGCATGGTAAGTGAAGAAGCTGCACTGTCAACATGAGGTGGAGTCAAAGAATGTCTACGTTTCAGACTCTTCAATGGTGAAGTCCCCAGTGTCCGAGGCACAGAATGTGTTGAGGCAGGAGAAGAAGAGTCTCGGATAGCTGACTTCGAAGGAGGAGTTCTTGATCTGGATGAACTTTGAGTCGAGACAGCCGGTAGTCAAGACTTGTGCTTCGATTTAGAAGAGCGAGGCAGAGAAGCCTCGGTGTCCATGGAAGTGGATTGTACTGCAGAGGACTCTCGACGAAGCTTGGACGCCAGATGCCTCGAATGCTTAGAGCGATACTTCGAACAAGGCAACACTGGAGGCTCAGGTGAAGAATCACTGGAGGATAGCCGCTTCAAAGTACGAGACCTGCCTCGAGACACGAGGACTGGAGGATCCAGTTGGCTTCCAGGCTGGCCTCAACAAATGGAGAACACAAAAAAAACAGAATCTCAACAAATGGAGAACACAAAAAAAATAAGTAAACATAAGTAACCAGACCTTATGTTTCCCAAGGCATAAAATGTCCAATGGAAGGCACTTATCAAACTCAAGTATGATAAGTGCCTTCCATTGGACATTTTATGCACTTTAAAGCACTTTATTTGTGAATTTTTTGCACAGCACATGTCACTTGACCTAATGACCAATACAGAATTGTTTTTCTCAAAAAGGGCAATTAATTGATTAAAAGTGATGCCTTGGAAAACATAAGGTCTGGTTACTTATGTTTACTTGTTTTTTTGTGTTCTTCATTTGTTGAGATTCTGCTTTCTTGGACACTTTTATTCTCTTCATTTTTTTGGATTTGATTCCAGGCTGGTCTACCAGAGGCAGAGTCGAGGACGGAACCAGTTGAGCCACGAGGGAAGATATCTGAGTGGTCAAGATGGACTTCAACATGTCCTCAAGCATGGGCACCGAGTCACACGGATCCGGTCTCGTAGGTGCAGCAGTGCGCTCCAAAGAGGGCAACCTCGAAGATGAGTATTCCCTTTTCTTGGAAGCATGCTTAGGAGGTTGTGAGGATTCTGGAGACTTCTTAGGAGAAACAGGAGACTTACCCAGCGAGGCCATCTTCACAGGAGGTATCGTTGAAGCCTTCAAGATCGAAGCTGACGATGTCAAGGGCTTCATAGGGATGGAAGCCAGAGTCGAGGTCGAGGCCTTCGAGACCGAGGCTCCAGCCGGAGCCAAGGTTGAGGCCTTCAAGACCAGGGCTTGCATCTTAGTCGGGGTCGAGGCCTTCGAGACCGGGGCCGAGGTCGAGGCCTTGTCAGAAGGCTGCTCCATACTGCCAAAACGTTGGTGAAATTGGGCACACCGTCGACGAAAAGCCCGAGACTGAAGAGTCCAACAATGGTGACAATCTTCAGGCGAATGACTCGGGTCCAGACAAGAGAGACAACGGGAGTGAGGGTCGGTGAGAGAAATCACACGACTACACTGGCGGCAGCGTTTAAACCCGGTAAGAGGCCGGGACATAGAAAAAATAAGGTCCGTGTCGAACGATGCGAGCGGTTGGGCCTAGGCCCAAGGCCCGCCAACCGGACAAAAAGGAGACAATGAAAAAAAAATAATTTATATATATATATATATATATATATTTTTTTTTTTTAAAAGAAACACGATAGAGAATACACAGCGACCGAACTACAAAAAAATAAGAAACAGCCGCGGTGAAGAGAAGGCTAAGTGCTGCAGAGCTGAAAAGAACAGGTCTTCTCGGCTCCGCGGAAAACTATGAACTGAGGATCCTCACAGGAGACGCGCCCCCCTAGTTCGGGCGGGAAGGCACGCGCCCATGCGCGGTGCAGCTCTCGGAAGCTCTTAGAAAGATCTTTAAGCAAGTCTGCTTTCGAGGCTGTCTGCTGCGGGGCTCCATCGGTGACGTCACCCATGTGTGAGAATATGCTGTCTGCTTGTCCTGGGATAATAGCTGGAATGGTATGAGGAGATCCAGTAATGCCCTGCCTGGAGAAGGACAGCATGGGTCGAAGACAAAACTTCGGCTGGAAAAAAGGCATTAAAAGAACAGGGAGACATGGACAAGGTAATCGAGACTGCTGAGTCGTCGAGGTGTGGAAGTGGATACCTCGATCGAGGAGTCGATGGTCTAGGAGATGCAGGTGGCTTAGTGGAAGATAGGCGCTCCTTAGAAGAAGAGCGATGCCTGGAAGCATGCCTTGAACGTCGATGAGAACTGTGCTTGGAAGCAGATCTCAAAGTCTAGTAGCCTTCGCCTCGGCGATGGAAGCAGACGATGCCACCAGGGAATGGATTGGGCTTGGAGCTGTGGATCCAAGCTCCAAAGGCTGGATGGAGGAATCTCGATGAACTCCCAAAGACTCTGCTTATTGCATGGAGGGTGAGGAGTCCTGTCGAGGTACGTGCAAAGACTCTGCTCCTTGCTTCACATACTTAGATGCCAGACCACACACTAGCAAAGACTGTGCTCCTTGCATCGAGTGTGTATATTCCAGGCTATACACTCGCAAAGACTCTGCGCCTTGCATCGAGTGTACATATGCCAGACCAGACACTCGCAAAGACTCTGCGCCTTGCATCGAGTGTGCATATGCCAGACCAGGCACTCGCAAAGACTCTGCGCCTTGCATCGAGTGTGCATATGCCAGACCAGGCACTCGCAAAGACTCTGCTCCTTGCATAGAGTGTATATATGCCAAACCAGGCACTTGCAAAGACTCTGCTCCTTGCATAGAGTGCGAATCCGGAGCTCGAGACAGAAGTAAAGACTCGACCTCGCAGGAGACTGCTGATGTCCCAGCTGAAGTAGAAGAGGCATTGTCGAGGCAGAACTATATTTGCTCAATAACTGAACAAATGGCTGCCCAAACATGGTCTGGAAAGAAGCTGGCAAGGATGGACCGCGTCTGAAACCGGACCATCTGCCTTGGGTGGAGGATCCACTGAGGCAGTGGAAATGTGCTTCGACTTGGAAGTCTTAAGCACCTGAAACACCACCAGTGTAACTGTCTGCTGCGCTAGATCACCTGAGGATACAGGGAAAGATACAGCAGTCGTTGTCGAGAAAAGAGCCGTTGCAAACGAGGAAGGCTCAATGTCGAAGCAGTGGAGGCTGGTGGACCCTCGGTCGAAGTCGAGACCGGGGTCGACTTCGGAGTCGAGGAAGAAGTGGATTCCATCTGGAAAAGCCTCTCCACTGAAAGTAGAAGACGTGTAAGCACGAGGTTGAAGAACAACACAGCGGTTGCACGAAGCCCAAGGCAGTTAAGATACCTGGTATGCTTCATGAAGCCGGTAGCTGGCCAGGACATAGAAGGAAAAAACAGCCGCTGTAAGGTCGAAGCCCATGGCCTGTCCCAGCAACCGGACGGAAGAAAGAAAAAATAAAAGAAACACAGCGATTCGTGAAGAAAACAACAGAAAACCGCGGTGAGAGAAGGCACAAAGTTAGTTAGTTAAACGCAGAGAGTCAAAGATGGACTTCTCGGCTCCGCAGAAAACTGAGGAGACGCGCCCTGTGCTGGGCGGGAAGGCACTCGCGCATGCGCGGTGCGGGCAACTCGAAACTTCGAGTTTCTTCAAGCAGGTCTGCTTGTGAGGTTGTCTGCATCCGGGCTCTGTCACCCACATGTGAGAATAGGCTGCCTGCTTGTCCTGGGATAAAGAAGTTAATTGATATGGTTCAAAAACATACTTATTAGCTTGATGATACACAATACACGTACAAGAGTGACGCAAGTAGAAAGTAGCCCCCAAAGCTAAGACTCCTGGCTTAAGTAATAGAAATTCACGTCTATGCTTCTGCGTCTCGCGTGATAAATCTGGATACATCTGTATTCTATAGCCAAGGAATTGTTTCTGTCTATTTTTAAAGAATAGTCTCAAAATCCATAATTTATCTGGTTGCAAAGCTACAGTTATTATCAAAGTTGCTGGAGTAGCAATTTCTTTATCTGACATCTCAAGAAGAGCTGAGACATCCATAGCTTCTTGGTTTAACAGATCTTGATTTTGAGGTTGATCTCTTGAAGGTAAATAAAAAGCCTGAGAAAGTGGAGGTAAGAGATCCTCTGATATGCCCCAAACCTCCTGAAAGTATTTTTTAATCATTTCTCTCGGAGTCACCATTGTGACCCTAGGAAAATTTATCAATCTTAAATTGTTACTCTGTGACATATTCTCTAAAGTTTCAATTTTCTTTTTAAGATTTATATTATCTTTTATTAAAGTCTCTTGTATTTGTTTAAAGGAATTTACATCATTTTCAATCTTCTGAGTATTGGATTTAGAGTCATTCAATTCTGTCTTAACCTCTTTAAATTCCTTATCTGCTCAATCAATTTTTCTTCTATGTAATTAAAGTGGGGATTTATGGCTTTCCCAAAGTTAGCTACAAGATCCCAGAAAGCATCAAGAGTCAAGAATTATCATTTTAACTGCCACATTCCTCTCCAACCATGAATGATTAAAGCCCTGCCATATTTCCAATTCCTAATTTTTTAGGGAAATTAAGATCATATAAGTGGTCTAATTGCTTGGACAAACTAACATCCAAATCTCTCAGATATTTATATACTCATTGAAAAGGATATTTCTTAGCTAAATAATGAATCCCATCAGAAGGAACTGTTAAATTAAGTACCTCAGACTGATTAATCGTAAAACCTGAAACATCACTGTATTTTGTTATTACTTCCAATACAAGGCACAATGATTCATCAGGCTTTGTTAACTTGAAAAGAATGTCAGCAAACAGCATTATTTTAAGATCATATTCTCCACTCATTATGCCTGAGATATTATGACAGCAGAGCACCAACTGAGCTAATCGGTCTATAGATATAGAAAACAACAAGGAGACAAAACACAGCCTTACCTGGTGACTTTCCGAAGCTGAAATTCTCTGGTATACGATCCATTAATAAACTAGCTAAAGGCAACTTAAAAAGAGGGTGTAACCAATCCAAATATCTAGAAGGGATATTCATTTTCTCCAATATAGCAAACGTATACAGCCAAATTACTCTACTGAATGCTTTTCTGCATCAATCACCATTAAAATTGCTGGCTCTGTCATGGATTAATGCCCGCCTAATATTATCAAACGTTTACCTGCCTAGAATAAAACCAGACTGATCTTCATGAATTAATTTCATCAAAACCTTCTAAGATGAACTGCCAATATTTTTGAATACATCTTATAATCTGAGTCTAACAATGAGCATATGAAGAGTCTTTGCTAGGATCTTTGCCTGGTTTCAAAGTAATCAAAATGGCAGCCAGTCAGACTCTTGTGAGAATGTGGGCCAAATAGCTACTAAAAGTTTTATAAAATGTATTTGTAAAACCGTCAAGTCCTGAAGCTTTCCCTAAAGGTAGGGCTTTAGTCACCTGTCAGTTTCATCCAAAATAATGGACGCTACTAAGGCCTCCCTATCAAATCTAATTGGCACAGCATAGTGTCAGCTAAAAACTGAGTGATAGTATCTTCTGTAGAGCTATATTCAGGAGTGTGAAGTGGGTATCAACTAGGAATGCTGCTTGTATATCCTGTTCTTCTCTGCATAAATTCCCATCTTTATTCTCAATTTCCAAAATATAAAAGTTCTCAATTGCTTTCTTTTTTTTTAAATTAATAGGCAAGAAATCTGCTTGTGTGATTATTAAATGCAAAGTATTGATATCGCAGTTGCTGAAGCCTCCCCTGTAGATCTGCAAGTTCCATATCTGAAAGTAATAAGGCAGTTTCATGTACTGCCTGATCTAGCAGGACATTACACACACCTAGTTTTTTTCTGTTGTAAGCCCTGTAACTTTGTTCTTAAGTGTGTGTGCGCACCAAAAATTATGTTCACGAACCGTAGCTTTTAACCCTTCCCATATAGTTAAAATATTTTCATAAACCTGGAAACAAGCGGATAAGTGGAAAGAGGTTTATTGTTGACAGGAGCATGGAAAGCACTAATACCACTAAGGTGAACTCTGACCAAAGTGGTCTTAAGATCAGAATTGGATAAATGGAGAAAATATTCCAACACTGAATGAAGAGAAGAGGAGGAAGCATCTTGGTTATAGGGAGTACACCACAAATTAAAGCATGTCCACTTAAGATGATAGAATTGATGAGTAGGTGGTTTTCTGGAAGCAGCTATAAAGCACAGTTATTTACCATAACAAGTGTTATCCGGGGATAGCAGGCAAATATTCTCACATGGTTAAGGGGCTGGAGGGGACTGAAAGGGGACTTGATTGAAACGTTCAAAATACTGAAGGGAATAGACTTAGTAGAGAAAGACAGACTGTTCACCCTCTCCAAGGTAGGGAGAATGACAGGGCACTCTCTAAAGTTGAAAGGGGATAGATTCCGTACAAATGTAAGGAAATTTTTCTTCACCCAGAGAGTGGTGGAAAGCTAGAACATTCTTCTGGAGTCTTTTATAGGGGAAAACAACTTCCAGGGTTTCAAGACAAAGTTGGACAAGTTCCTGCTAAACTGGAACGTACGCAGGTGAGGCTGGACTCATTTAGAGCACTGGTCTTTGAGCCGAGGGCCTCCACGTGAGCGGACTGCTGGGCAGGATGGACCACTGGTCTAACCCAGCAGCGGCATTTCTTATGTGGGTGACGTCCCAGTATGGACAGCTTTAAAAGTGCATCGACATGTTTAGAACTAGAGAAAGTTTGCTAACTGCCCACTTTGCGCATGTACGACTGCCTTCCCACTCAACACTGCTTGCAGCTCCTCAGTACATTAAGCAAGCTAAGAAGCCAACCAGGGGAGCTGGGTGGGTTGTGAGACTATCTGCCTGCTATGTCTGGATAACACATGTTACAGTAAGGAATTGTGCTTTATCCCAGGGCAAGCAGGCAGCATATTCTCACATGAGGGACTCCATAGCTTACTAGAATGGGATGGAGGGAGAGTTGGCCATTAGGAAAATAAATTTTGCAATACTGCTTAGCCTAAGTGATCGTATCTTCTGGAAAAAGATTCCAGACAGTAGTGTGATGTGAATGTGTGAACTGAGGACCAAGTAACAGCTTTACATATTTCATCAATAGGAGTGGAGTGAAGAAAAGCAACTGAAACTGCCATAGCTCTGACTTTGTGGGCTATGACACGACTCCCCTGTTGTAGCCCAGCCTGAGATACAAGAGAGATACAAGAGGCCAACCATGTGGAAATTGTTCTCTTGGATACTGGACGTCCCAACCTGTTAGGATCAAAGGAGACAAAAAGTCGAGGAGATGGTCTATGCTGTTGAGTCTTCTGCAATACTCATTTGCAGTCCAGAGTGTGAAGAGTCGTTTCCCCAGGATGAGAATGAGGCTTAGGAAAGAATGCTGGAAGTACTGATTAAGGTGAAAGACTGGAAGACTGATTAAGGTGAAATTCCATGACAGCCTTTGGAAGAAACTTAGGATGGGTGTGAAGCACAACTTTGTCATGGTGGAACACTGTGAAAGGATCTGCCACCAGTGCTTGAAGTTCACTGACTTGCCGAATTGAACTGAGGGAGATGAGAAAGACCACTTTCCAAGTAAGATAACAATAGAAAATTTACTAGACATAAATTTATGATTTTATGGGAGACTGATTATAGGGCTACAACTAACTAAATCTGAATGGAAAAGAATATTTATGGAAGTATCTAAATCTTCCAGATATATTTTACTTAAAGAGAATGCCTATAAAGTTCTTACTCGATGGAATATGTGCTACGTACCTACAAGTTGCAACTGACGTTTGTTGGCGATGTCTTGCTGCCAAGGGAACATTTTATCATATTTGGTGGTCTTGCAGCCCTTTACAATGCTTTTAGTCCTCTGTCATTCAATATATGTCTAAGGGTTTGGGCTTTTCTATACAATTAGATTCAAAGGTATGCTTATTAGGTCTCTATAATAACAAGGGACATCAATGGCAAAGAAGAAATAAATGTCTCTGTTTTGCTGCAGCCAAATGTATGATTGTATTAAAATGGAAACAGTCAACAGGACCTAATATACAAGACTGGCGAGTAAAATTGATTGTATTGAAAAGCATTGAAAGCATTGGAACAACTAACAGATAAACATCATGGATGCTTTGACCCTACTAAAGATCTATGGGTACGACTGGACTTGATTTTACAAGTCTCCAGTAAAGACTACTGAAACCTATATCAGTATATAATGACATTATGATGACAAACAATTATGAGAATATGGCTATACTAGAAAGATGATCCAAGAATTGAGAGTTGGGGGAAAGGGTGGGTGGAAGGAATGGGATGGGAACAATTGTGTGTTTATTTAAAGCGAACGTTGTTGTAATATGTTGGTTCAAATAGCCCAGTAAGGGCACAGATTTTATTACTTGATCTATGTATTTTAAAGGGAAAACTTTTTCAGTAAAAATATATTTTAAAGTTTGAGAGGTGGTTTGACATTCAAAAGTCCGTTCATGAATTTGGAGACAAGAGGATGAACAGTGAGAGGTTTCCCATCGAATGGCTCATGAAAAGCATTGATAGCACCGAGATGAACTCTAATTGAAGTGGTTTTGAGACCAAAATTGGATAAATGTAGAAGATACTCCAATACTGAAGAGAAAGAGGTGGATGCAGCCTCAAGATGAAGAACACACCACATGAAAACCGTGTCCATTTCTGTTTGTAACATTGCTGCGTAAAAGGATTTCTGGATGCTTCCAAGATTAATCTGACAGACTGAGAAAAAAAGTCAGCCAATGTTAGGCCGAGAGGTACCAAGCTGTCAGGTGCAATACTGAAAGATTGGGATGCAGAAGCGATAAACATAGCAGATAAAGGCTAAATGGCCCATCTCGTCTGCCCATCAGCAGCAACAATTCTTTCTCTCTCCGAGAGATCCCATGTGCCTATCCCAGACCCTCTTGAATTCAGACACACTCTCTGTCTCCACCATCTCTTCTGGGAAACTGTTCCACCATCTACCACCATTTCTGTACACAATATTCTAAATGAGGTCTCACCAAAGTCTTATACAAGGACATCAATGCCTCCTTTTTCTTATTGGCTATACCTCTCCCTATGCAACCTTGCATCCCTTCTAGCTTTCGCTGTCACCTTTTCAGCCTGTTTGGCCACTTTAAGATCATCAAATACAATCACAACCAAGTCCCGCTCTTCCATCGTGCACATAAGTTCTTCACCTCCTAAACTGTACTGTTCCCTCGGATTTTTGCAGCCCAAATGCATGACCTTGCATTTCTTAGCATTAGATTTTAGCTGCCAAACTTTAAAACAATCTTCAAGCTTTGCCAGGTCTTTCTTCATATTATTCACATCATCCGGCGTGTCTTCTCTATTGCAGATTTTGGTATCATCCTTAAAGAGGCAAATCTTACCCGACAACCCTTCAGCAATACAATACAATAAATTGATTTTTAGACCGCATAACCATATAGTTCTATGCGGTTTACAAAAGAATTATAAAAACACAAACAGATCTGAGTAGAGCAGTGATTCCCAACCCTGTCCTGGAGGAACACCAGGCCAATCGGGTTTTCAGGCTAGCCCTAATGAATATGCATGAGAGAGATTTGCATATGATGGAAGTGATAGGCATGCAAATTTGCTTCATGCATATTCATTAGGACTAGCCTGAAAACCCAATTGGCCTGGTGTTCCTCCAGGACAGGGTTGGGAACCACTGGAGTAGAGGATCTAATTACCTATGAATTTATCAAAAAGAAATGTCTTCAGGTGCCTTCTAAACTGAAGGTAGGAATGGGAGATCAAGCACAAATGTCTGAAATCATTATCACACAGAGCAGCTTGAAAGGAAAGTTGTCGCTCATGAAATCTTTTGAAATTACATCTATTGGCCGGGGAAAAACAAGAAGAGCTTGAGTTTTTCTCAAGTGTTTCTGGGATGAAAAGACAAATACCGTAGATCTGTCAGATATTATGGGGCCTGGCTAGTGATAACTTTGAAATACAAGCAACCCAATTTAAAGATGATACATGCCTCCACAGGAAGCCAATGCATCTCACTGTGCAATGGAGTAACATGATCGTACTTTCTTTGATTGCATATAAGTTTAATAGCAGTGTTTATTTATTTTATTTTGATTTCTATCCCGTCCTCCCAGTAGCTCAGAACGGGTTACAAGTCAACATTCACAATGGAAAACATTTTGGACAATACAAGACTATACAACAACTTAAGTACATTTTGGACAGTTCAAAGACTATACAGCAACTTAAGTACAGGAGAATGCAGAAAGGAGGGGGAATATAAGAGTGGGGGTGGGTCAAAGGGTAGTTTGCAGTTAGAATTTCAGTTGAAGAGGAGGGTCTTTACAGCTTTCTGGAAGGTCATCAGAGAGTTCTGTAGTCTGATTTGTGGGGGGAGTTGGTGCCAGAGATGGGGGATGAAGTGGCTGTAGGAGCGTTTGCGGGCAGTTTCTGATAGGAGAGACCTTCCAGGGAGATGCATAGGCACTTTTCCATTTCAGAGCACAGGAGGCGGGTGAGAGTGTACAGGGTTAGCTTGGACCCTAGGTATGCTAGGGTGGTGGTGAAGATTCTTGTATGTGCTATCACCAGGGCCTTGAAAGCACAGCATTGATCGGGAGCCAGTGCTCTGCACGGAGGGCTGGGGAGATAGGATCATGGTAGTTGAGGTTGTGTAGGAGGCGGATTGCTGCGTTTTGTACGCACTGGAGGTGTTTGAGATTTTTTTGGCCATTCCATAGGGAGTTACAGTAATCCATCCTGGAGAGGATACAGGCGTAGAGGAGTTGGGCTAGGTCAGGTTTGGAGATGTAAGGTTTTATTCTTCTCATTTGACGGAGGTAGTAGAAGGAGGTGGAGGCTATTTGAGATATGTGGGTGAACAGGGACAGGTGGCCGTCTAATGTTAATCCTAGGCTGCATACCTGATCCCTACCTTGGAGAGGGTGAACAATCTGTCTTTATCTGCTAAGTCTAATCCCTACATATTTATTGTACAATTTAAGAAACTGTGTCCAGTCCGGTTTTTCAAATGAGTGCCAAAATTGATCCGCATGAATATTATTTTGTGGCTCAATCGATTTATCATTTATAAAAAATGTTAAAAAGAACAAGCCCAAGAACAGAACTTTGAGGCACACCACTGGTAACATCCCTTTCCTCAGAGTGATCTCCATTCCTCCATTGATCCGCCGCCTTCCACTCAAACAGCTCCTAACCCAGCCTGTCACTTTGGAACCCATTCTGAGGGCACTCAGTTTATTTATTAGATGTCTGTGTGGAACACTGTTAAAGGCTTTGTTAAAATCTAAATTCACTACATCTAGCACACATCCTCTATTCAATTCTCTGGTCATTCAGTTAAAGAAATTGATCAGATTTGTCTGACAAGACCTATCTCTAGTGAATCTATGTTACCTCCAGTACTGTAATCCACAGGATTCCAGAAAATTCAACATTCTCTGTTTTAAAAGCGTTTCCATTAATTTGCTTACCACAAAAGTCAGACTTACCGGCCTGTAATTCCTTACTTCCACTTTTGTGGAAAGGGACCACATCCGCCCTTCTCCAGTCCTATGGTACCACTCCTGACTGTAGAGACTCTTTGAAAAGGTCAGTCAGCGGAGCTACAAGAAGTTCCTTCAGCACCCTCGGATGTACACCATCCGGCCCCATCACTTCGTTTACCTTTATTTTTGCTAGCTCCTCACGAACACAACCCTCTGAAAATTGATCAGAATCTATTACTCCTCCATCCCTATTCATGTTTGTCTTCTGAGATCCCACTCCCGGCGCTTCAGCTGTGAACACAGAACAGAAATATTTTTTAAGCAATTTGGCCTTTCTTTATCAGCTTCTACATATTCCTCCCCTTTACCTTTTCACAATGCCACTTTTACACTTCTTCCTATCAATAATATAGCTAAAAAATGCCTCATTTCCCCGTTTTACTGTGTCAGCTATTTTTTCTTCCATTTGCATCTTTGCTTTCCTGACTAAACGACCAGCCTCTCTTAACTTTTCCAGATATTCTTGCTTGTCTTCTTCTTTCTACGATCTTTTGTAGTTTATGAACTGGATTAGAAACTGGTTGACGGACAGACACCAGAGGATGGTGATTAATGGAATTCGCTCGGAGGATGGAAAGGTGAATAGTGGAGTCCCTCAGGGATCGGTGCTGGGGGCCGATCCTGTTTAATATGTTTGTGCATGACATTGCCGAAGGGTTAGAAGGAAAAGTTTGCCTTTTTGCGGATGATACCAAAATTTGTAACAGAGTAGACGCCAAGGAGGGAGTGGAAAACATGAAAAATGATCTGCAAAAGTTAGAAGAATGGTCCAATATCTGGCAAATAAAATTCAATGCAAAGTGCAGAGTAATGCATTTGGGGGATTAGAAATTGGAAGGAGCCGTATGTGCTGGGAGGTGAGAGGGTGATATGCACGGATGGGGAGAGGGACCTTGGGTGATAGTGTCTGAAGATCTAAAGGTGAAGAAACAGTGTGACAAGGCGGTGGCTGTTGCCAGAAGGATGCTAGGCTGTATAGAGAGAGGCGTGACCAGTAGAAGAAAGAAGGTGTTGATGCTCCTGTACAGGTCGATGGTGAGGCCCCACTTGGAGTATTGTGTTCAATTTTGGAGACCGTATCTGGAAAAGGACATAAAAAGACTTCAAGCGGTCCAGAGAAGGTGACAAAAATGGAAGGAGGTTTGTGCCAGAAGATGTATGAGGAGAGACTGGAAGCCCTGAATATGTATAACTTAGAGAGGAAAGAAGGGACAGAGGAAATGATTCAGACATTCAAATACTTCAAAGGTATTAACATAGAACAATTTATTCCAGAGAAAGGAGAATGGTAAAACCAGAGGGCATAATGAGGTTGAAGGGTGGTAGATTCTTCTTTACAGAGGGTGGTTGATGCTTGGAATGCGCTCCCATGGGAGGTGGTGGAGAAGAAAACAGTGACAGAGTTCAAACAAGCATGGGATGAACACAGAGGATCTCTAATCAGAAAATAATGGGTATATAAATTGAAGGAACTACAGCCAGTACTGGGCAGGCTTGCTCTTGCATTTTACTGACCTAAGCGGTTTATAATATATCAAACTAAAATGAAATTAGGTACTTGAGAAAAACTGCCCTATCTGTCCCGAAGGCTCACAATTCGCAGGGGTACTTGACATTGTTAGTAGATGAGCAGCATCAAATAGTAGTCATCAGGCTTGATGAGACTCGGCAAACTCTCCTTAACATCTTGAATTTTGACACCAGGCAGACAGCATACCTCTCGTGACATCATGTCTGGTCTGCAGATGGAAGCTTCTGTGCCCCTCAGAAGAGAATCACCAACTACCACTACCTATTGGTCACAGATCCAGTCATTTTTGGGAACTCAAGCTTTGGTCCTTCCTCTCCTTGGGATGCTCTCATCTCTTCCACTTCCAGGACAGCATACCGGTTCTTCAGTTCAAGGGTGGGGAGAGTCACATTACTAAACTTGCAGTGTCCAGCTGCCTTCCCTCAGCACAGCCTCTTTTTCCCCACTGCTGGAAATTTTTGACGCCTCATGAACCATTTCATTGATGTACCTTATTCTCATGGATGCTTCTTAGTCTTGCTACCTTCTCTCTCAGTTCTTTTACTTACTTCATGAGGGATTCAAGCTGAAGACAGCTTCTACATGAAACTACTCCCTCTGCCTGGGTAACATTTTCTGTCTGCACAGAGACAGAAGTTGTAACCTGAGCAGCAGCTTTGGTGAGACGATGTTTCACTATCATACTGTGGTGCAGAAGTACTTACACCTGGAAGAAAAAAAGAAAGGGCAGAAAAATCCTACCAAAGTAATTCCCTGTTCCTGGTTGGCTGCCTATAAATAAAAAAAAAACCACACCTCTCCCTTGGGGTGGGTGGGAGCAAATTAAATTAAAACCAGAGCCTTTCTTCAACAGCTATTTATGCCCTAATCTGATGATATACCATGAAATACAACCTAAATCATTTAAAGAACAAAATTACAAATGCCAGAGCTACCTTCAACGGTACCCCAACCCACCTAAAAGAAATCACAATACCCCCCACAGAAAAAGAAACAGCTGCAGACAGAACCTGGTCCTACTTCCCCACTATACAATGGTCCAACCTTAACAAATTTTACAGAAAGTACAGCCACACAACATTGACCTCAACCACTGCCCACCATATCTCTTAAAAACCTCCAGCATGAAATTCCGTGCTCTACTCCTAAAATGGATACAAACCATGCTCACAAATGGCCTCTTCCCAACTGACCTCAGCGAAATCGTCATCACACTGATCCTAAAAGACCCTAAAGGAGCTACAGATCAACCATCTAATTACAGACCCATTGCCTCAATACCTCTCTATGTCAAACTAACAGCAGGGCTAGTAGCCAAACTCCTCACCAACTATCTGGAAGACCACAACATTCTCCACCCCACGTAATCCAGCTTCAGAATCAACTTCAGCACAGAGACACTACTAGGCTCCCTTGTTGACAGTTAGACAACACCTCAGCACAGGCAAAAAAATGCTGCTCATACAACGGGATCTGACCGCAGCATTTGACCTGGTAGACCATAACATCCTACCGCAAATTTTGAACACAACCGGTATCACTGATAAGGTATACTCATGGTTTGAAGGATTCCTCAAATTCAGAACCTACAGAGTAAAGTCAGATAAAGAAAAATCAGAACCTTGGCCCAACCCCTGCGGCGTGCCCCAAGGATCCCCACTATCCCCCACTCTCTTCAATCTCTATATTGCCTCCCTCAGCACCTGCCTGGACAAACTAGGCCTAACCTCATATAGCTATGCAGATGACATTACCAAACTCATACCTTTTGATCAACCGAAGCCCTTTATGACAGACACACTACACCGAACACTATAAACAGTAGTAACATGGATGAGAGATCATAAACTGAAGCTGAACCCAGACAAAACAAAATTCATCCTCCTCGAAAATAACAAAGTCCCAACCATAACCAAAATAGAAATTACCTCAATCAATTACCCCATTCAACTTACCCTAAAACTACTAGGAATGACAATAGATAGATGCTGCACCATGCAACCACAAATCAATAAAACAATACAGAAATCATTCGCAGTTATGAGAAACTTAAGACAAGTTCGAAAATTCTTCGATAGAACACAATTCCGGCTCTTAGTACAATCCCTAGTCCTAGGTCTTTTAGACTATTGCAACATTCTCTACCTCCCCTGCCCAGCAACAATGATAAAACAACTACAAACAATCCAAAACACAGCATTGAGACTTATCTATTCATTGAGGAACCCCAAACTTTGAAGGAACCAAATAGTCCGTTGGGTCGCTACAATAACCCCTTGAGATGTTGAATCTTTGATGAGCCAGACGTCCAGGTATGGGAAAACCTGAAGACCATGGTTGCATAGAGCTGCTGCTACTACTACAAGGCACTCGGTGAAAACTCTGGGAGATGATGCCAGGGCGAAAGGTAGCACTCTATTGAAAATGATGATTTCCCACCCGAAATCTGAGGAACTTGCGGAAGTCTGGATGAATGGGAATGTGAGTGTAAGCCTCTTTGAGATCCAGAGAGCATAACCAATCGTTGTAATCCAGAAGAGGATTATAAGGATGCTAGAGACAGCATCTGAAATTTTTCTTTGACAAGAAATTTGTTGAGAGCTCTGAGGTCCAATATAGGTCATAGATCTCCCGTCTTCTTCGGGAAAAGGAAGTAACGGGAATACAACCCCGTGCCCTGCTGTGCCAGTGGAACTTTCTCGATGGCACAGAGATGAAGCAGAGCTTGAGCTTCCTGAAGAAGAAGGGTGAGCTGCGACGAACTGGAAGGACACTCTCTTGGAGGGAAATCTGGTGGAACCTGCAGAAATTGAAGAAGTAACCCTGATGATTGTGAGGCCCCAGAGGTCAGATGTAATCAGTTCCCATCGTTGATAGATGATTGAAGACGACCTCAGAGCGAATGATGAATGATGAAGAGAACTACCAATGGGAAGAAGGGAAGACAGAGGCAAAAATATTGATGTTATGCTCTGTGTTAGATGGTAAAAAAGGTTGAGTGGACTTGGGCGCAGCAGGAGCCTGAGGTTTACGCTTCCGTTGTTGTTGCTGCTGTTTTTTAGGAGGTGGCCTTGAATAAGGTGCTAACTTCTGAGGATAATGCCTCTGATAAGATGGAAGAGGTTTATAACTCTTAGTGGTGGAAGGCTTCGACTTCAGCTGAATTATAGAGGCGAACAATTTCACATGCTCAGACAAGCATTTTGTGGTTGCCTCAATGGAGTCAAACAACTCATTTCCCTGACATGGAACGTTGTCAAGTTGATCTTGTAAGTTTGGATTCATGTCCACAGTTCGTAACTAGGCAAGATGACGCATAGCTATCGAGAATGCAGTGACCCTGGAGGACATTTCAAAAGCATTATTTGCAGCTTGAACCATATGCATGCGAAGTTGACCTAGAGTAGAATGCATATGCTGGAACTCTGATAACCAATGTTTTGGGCTATAATTGAAAAAAGCAGGCATAGCATTGACCCAATGCCTCAGATATGATGTGAAGACAAAATTAGTTTAAAATCCGATTTGTCATCATAGAATTTTGATACAGCCGACGGCCAAACTTGTCCATGGTCCTGCCCTATCGGTCAGGAGGGACTGTGGCATAAACTTTGGCAGGATTGGTTCTTTTTAAAGATGACTTCACGAGAAGAGATTGATGGGATAGTTGAGACTTCTCAAATCCCTTACAATGAACCATCTTACATCGAGATTCCAGCTTTGCTGGCACAGCAGGAATGCATTATGGTGTATCTAGATTCCTCTTGAAAGTTTGAGAAAGAATGCCATTCATAAATAATTTTAGAGAATCCCTAGGAGGATTAAGCATACCTAGTTCTTCCAAATACTCCTTAGAGTATTTTGAATCAGACTCCAAGACAATGTTGAGATCTTTACTCATTTGGCATTATTTATTTATTTATTTTGATTTCTATCCCATTCTCCCAGAAGCTTAGAACGGGTTACAAGTAGACATTCACAATCGTTTCAAAACAGACTAGTCATGACAACAAATAGGTTACAGTAGACAATAACAGAGCTTATTCTAGAGACCAGACTGGTCATAGCGAAGAGTACTAGAAGTATAATGAGGAGGCAGTTTTTTTTGGCCCGATTGCTGGAAGAGGACGGTCTTAATAAATGATACTGGATCTGAAGAGGGATGAAATTGTTGAGGAGAAGGTGTACGAGAGCCCCTCAAGGTACCTTTTACAGCAGAGAAAGAAGAATCTATAGATAACGATGAAGATGAAAGTCCACTTCTGGAATGAGTAGGAGAAGCAGAGCGTTTTCTTTTGGAAGAACCAGCCGAAGAAAACCGTGCAGGAGAGGAACTTGACTGACGAGAGACCTGTGTAGTCAGGATGTGAGGTTCCACAACAGATTTCCTCAATAAGGGAGTTGGAGGCCTTGAGGAATCTTGTTGCCTTGATGAACAAGGTCTATATCGGGAAGAAGACCTGGGTTTAGATGAATGCCTCGAAAGACAGTGTGGAGATGAACTATGCCTCAAAGATCGGGGCATTGATCGAGATGGATCCAGCCTCGATGAGGAATGTCGAGGCGTCCCTGTCCTGTGCCTTGAAGGCAATGCTTTATAATGTGAGGTAGGACTGGCAGTTGAAGATAGAGGTCGAGACACTTGCAAGGACTCGGCTCCTTGTATAAAGTGTTCAGACTGACCTCGAGGCTCTCTCAAGGACTCGACTCCTTGTAATACTGTTGAGTGCTCACGCTGGACTGCAAAAAGCAGAGTTGAGGCAGGAGTCAATTTGGCAAGCATGTTACCAAACTCCTAATGCAGAATAGTTTCCAACATATTCTGCAAAGCCGGCTCCGAGACCACTGGAGCTGGTACAATTGGTGTGGCTAGAGACACCGAGGAAGCCAATCTCGAAGACAAGTGCTTCCTCGATTTGGAGACACGCTTCCTGGGAAGCCTTGAAAGCAATGTTACTTACCGTAAAGCAATGCTACTTACCGTAACAGTTGTTATCCAGGGACAGCAGGAAGTTATTCTCACTAGTGGGTGATGTCATCCGGGTGATGTCATCCGACAGAGCCCTGATAGGGACATCTCACAAGCATATTTTGCTTGAAGAAACTCAGAAGTTTCGAGATGCCCGCACCGCGCATGCGCCAGTGCCTTCCCGCCTGATGGTCCGGGCGTGTCTCCTCAGTTCAGGTAGCTAGCAGAGAAAGCCAACCCAGGGGAGGTGGATGGGACGTGAGAATAGCTACCTGCTGTCCCTGGATAACAACTGTTACGGTAAGTAACATTGCTTTATCCCAGGACAAGCAGGCAGGTATTCTCACTAGTGGGTGACCTCCAAGCTAACCTCAATGGGATGGTGGGAGAGTTGGCAACTTAGGAGAATAAATTTTGTAACACTGTTTGGCCAAACTGTCCATCCCTTCTGGAGAAAGTATCCAGACAATAATGAGAGGTGAATGTATGAACCGAGGACCAAGTGGCAGCCTTACAAATCTCCTCAATTGGTGTCGATCTGAGGAAGGCTACAGAGGCTCTGACCTTATGGGCAGTGACCTTACAGGGAAGGGGTAATCCAGCCCGGGCATAGCAGAAAGAGATACAAACCGCCATCCAGTTGGAGATGGTGTGCTTTGATACAGGTCATCCCAACTTGTTTGGATCAAAGGGGACGAAAAGTTGAGGAACAGTTCTGTGTGGCTTGGTGCGATCCAAGTAGAAAGCCAAGCACGTTTACAGTCCAGAGTGTGAAGAGCTGATTCTCCAGGATGAGAATGAGGCTTTGGAAAAAACACAGGAAGCACGATGGATTGGTTGAGATGAAATTCAGAGACCATCTTAGGCAGGAATTTCGGATGAGTGCGAAGGACCACCTTGTCATGATGGAATACTGTGAAAGGTGGATCCGCCACTAAGGCCTGAAGCTCACTGACCCTGCGAGCAGACGTGAGGGCCACCAGAAAAACCACTTTCCAAGTGAGAAACTTTAGTGGAGCCTTGTTGAGAGGCTCAAAAGGAGGTTTCATAAGTTGAGAAAGGACCACATTAAGATCCCAAACCACTGGAGGAGGTTTGAGAGGAGGATTGACATGGAAAAGTCCTTTCATAAATCTGGAAATCACAGGATGAGCAGAGAGAGGTTTCCCTTGCAGAGGCTGATGGAAAGCCGCAATAGCACTCAGGTGGACTCGTATAGATGTAGACTTGAGGCCAGACTGAAACAGGTGGAGAAGATAGTCCAATACAGAAGAGAGCGAGGCTCGCTGAGGCTCCTTAGACTTAGACACACACCAGGAAGAAAATCAAGTCCATTTTTGGGAGTAGCATTGTTGAGTAGTAGGCTTCCGGGAAGCCTCCAATACATCCCTCACCACCTGGGAAAACTGGTGAGGAGTTACGTTGAGAGGAACCAAGCTGTCAGGTGGAGAGACTGCAGGTTGGGATGAAGTAGAGATCCTTGATGCTGAGTAAGCAGTGAAGGAAACACTGGAAGAAGAATGGCTCCCTGCTGCTGAGTTGAAGTAGAAGGGAGTACCAAGGTTGCCTGGGCCACCGTGGAGCTATTAGAATCATGGTGGCATGGTCGGACCTCAGCTTGACCAGAGTCTTTTGAATGAGAGGAAATGGAGGAAACGCATACAGAAAGCAATTCCCCCAATCCAGCAGAAAGGCATCTGCCTCGAGACGATGAGGAGTGTAGATCCTGGAGCAAAACTGAGGCAGTTTGAAGTTGTGGGGAGCAGCATAGAGGTCTATCTGAGGCGTCCCCCACTGTGCAAAGATCTGATGAAGGGGGTTGGAATGGAGTGACCATTCGTGAGGATGGAGGAGACGACTTAAGTTGTCCGCCAAGACATTGTCCTTCCCCTGAATGAAGACAGCTTTGAGGAAGGCGTTGTGGCGAACCACCCAATCCCAGACCCTGAGAGCTTCCTGGCAGAGGGAGGCCGAGCCCGTGCCCCCCTGCTTGTTGACATAATACATGGCGACCTGATTGTCTGTGCGAATGAGGACCACCATGTTGTGAAGCAGATGTTGAAAAGCTTGAAGAGCATTGAAGTTGGCTCTGAGCTCCAAAAGATTGATTTGATGGAGTCGGTCTGCACTGTTCCAGAATCCCTGAGTGCGAAGACCATCCAGATGAGCTCCCCACGCATAGGTCGAGGAATCGGTTGTTAGTACCTTCTGGTGGGGAGGAGTGTGATAGAGCAAACCTCTGGATAGATTCGAAGAGGTCATCCACCAAAGCAGAGACTGCCGAAGAGCAGGAGTGACTATGATGTGTCGAGTGAACGGGTCCGACACCTGAGTCCATTGAGAAGTCAGGGTCCACTGAGGAATCCTGAGATGCAGTCTGGCAAAAGGCGTCACATGAACTGTAGAGGCCATGTGGCCCAGTAGAACCATCATGTGTCTCGCTGAGATGGAGTGGCGAGAAGACACCGACTGGCAGAGATGAAGAAGAGCATCCAGGCGCTGAGGAGGAAGGAATGCTCTGAGCTGAATGGTGTCCAGAACCGCCCCGATGAAGGGGAGAGACTGGGTAGGCTATAGATGAGATTTGGGGAAGTTGATCTCGAAGCCCAAACTCTGCAGAAAGCAAATAGTGGTCAGGGTCGCCGAGATGACCTCTGGAGCCGAGGGGGCCTTGATGAGCCAGTCGTCGAGGTAGGGAAATACCTGAAGATCCCTGTTCCGGAGTGCAGCGGCCACTACCACCAGACACTTCGTGAAGACTCTGGGAGACGAGGACAGGCCGAACGGAAGCACTCGGTACTGCAGATGTAGATGTCCCACCCAAAATCTGAGGAACTTGCGAGAGGCCGGATGAATGGGAATGTGAGTGTAGGCCTCCTTGAGATCCAGAGAGCATAACCAGTCGTTCTGCTTGAGGAGGGGGTAGAGAGAAGCAAGGGTCAGCATGCGAAATCTCTCCTTGACCAGGAACTTGTTGAGGACCCTGAGGTCCAGAATAGGCCGCAGGTCGCCTGTCTTCTTCGGAACAAGAAAGTACCGGATGTAAAACCCCCGGTTGTGTTGGTCCACAGGGACCGGCTCGACGGCCTGGAGCCGGAGCAAAGCCTGAGCTTCCTGAAGAAGAAGGGCGGTCTGTGTCAAGTTGGAAGGATATTCTCTTGGAGGGTGGTCCGGAGGGACCCAATGGAATTGAAGAGAGTACCCTTCCCTGACGATGGTAAGGACCCAGAGGTCGGTGGTGATAGCCTCCCATCGATGATAGAAATGATGTAGGCGACCCCCAATGGGAAAAACAGGAGTAGGCAGAACGAGGTTGGTTATGCTCCCTAAGAGAGAGTCAAAAAGGCTGAGGAGCCTTGAGGACAGCAGAAGGCTGAGGTTTTTGTTGAGCCTTCTAGTTGTCTCTTTGCCGGCTGTCTCGCAGCCGGAGCCTGCCTTGGTGTATAACGGCGTTGATAAATCAAGGGTGGCCTTGAAGGACGAGACTGTTGAGGCTTAGGTTTGGGACGAAGAATGGACTGAAATGATTTTTCATGGTCAGATAGCTTCTTCGTCACGGTCTCGATGGACTCATCAAATAAATCCGCTCCTGCACAAGGAACATTGGCAAGCCGGTCCTGGAGGTTCGGGTCCATGTCAATGGTCCGAAGCCATGCCAATCGGCGCATAGCCACGGAACAGGCGGCAGCCCGTGCCGAAAGCTCGAATGCATCGTAAGATGATTGCATCAACTGGAGACGTAGCTGGGACAGCGAGGCAACTACTTCTTCGAATTCGAAACGAGCCTGAGACTCAATGTAAGGAGTGAATTTCCGAAGCACAGGCAGGAAGAACTCCAAATAGGTCGCAAAATGAAAAGTATAATTGAGAACCCTGGAAGCCATCATCGAGTTCTGGTATATTCGTCTCCCAAACTTATCCATTGTCCTGCCTTCGCGACCCGGAGGCACCGAGGTGAACACCTGGGAGGGATGAGACCGCTTGAGGGAGGATTCGACCAGCAGGGATTGATGAGAGAGTTGAGCGCCCTCGAACTCCTTGTGATGAACCATGCGGTACCAGGCATCCAACTTGCCAGGGACCGCAGGAATAGAGAATGGTGTTTCAAAACATCTCATGAACGTTTGGTCGAGAAGTTTGTGTAGAGGCAAACGAAGAGACTCCGCAGGAGGATTAGGCAAATGCATGGTGTTGAGGTATTCCTTGGAGTACCGAGAACCAGAGTCCAGGGTAATGTCCAGGTCATCCGCCATCTGTCTGAGGAAAGAGGAGAAAGACAATTGATCTGCCAGCACAGGCCTACGAGAAGGACTCGGGATCCAGAGACCTGGGATCGATAGGGTGAATAAGAGACACACGGCTCCTCGAACTCCGGCCCCTGTGGAGGGGACATGTCCGATGAAGAATACCCCATGCATGGCAGCTTCTTCTGCGGTGACACTGTAGAGTGGCGCGAGGAGTGCCGTGAGGAATGTCTGGATCGATGCCCCTCTCGGTGTCTGGAGGTGGATCTAGAATGACGATGCTTAAAATGGTCCCCAGATGCTTCGAACGAGCAGATGGGACTCGAGGCCGTAGAGCGCAGAGGCGGGAGATTCGATGCCTCTCGCGATGCAGTCCAGGCTTGGTAAGGAGTGCGGAAGAACTCTTCCTGTGATTTGCGATGCCCAGGGCTTCGATTACCCGAAGAGGGACTCCACACCTCTTCGTCCGGAGGCGTAATGGGCTCTAAAGGTGGCATGTCACTAAAGGGGACCGGCTGCCAATCGCCGCTCCTCCTCGCCAAGCAGCGAGAGCGACCGGCGAGGAGGAGGAGGAGGGGGCGGTCCGCCCCCCGGAATCGGGACCGGGAGGTTACCCTGGATCGTTGCAATCAGCTTGGGTCCCATGGTTTGCATGAGCTCGACAAACAGCCTCCAAAAGGGACCGCAACGAAGCCGACAAGGTGGGATCCGCACCAAAAGGGAGGGCCTCCTGCACGGTTTTCGCACTCTTTCGTGGTCGAGTGCTTTTGCTTGGAAGCCTTCGGCACTTTGAGAACCACGGATGAAATGGGAGGAGGCGGACCTGGTCCGAGGAGACGGAGGAAGGCACCGGCGCCGAAGACGGGGTCGAAATCGGGACAAACGATGCCGGCTTCAGGAGACCCGGTGTTGCAGGAGTGGTGGAGGGCTTCGCAGATGCAGGCGAAGCGCCAGCCGAAGTCGAAGCTGAAGGTT
Organism: Geotrypetes seraphini; assembly: GCF_902459505.1. NCBI lineage: Eukaryota > Metazoa > Chordata > Amphibia > Gymnophiona > Dermophiidae > Geotrypetes > Geotrypetes seraphini. The sequence continues at coordinate 146,948,343 of NC_047084.1, forward strand.
CCTTCGCAGCTTCCATCTTGAACATCGACTCCCACAAAAAACAGCGACGCTTAAAAGCCCGCGCTGTAAGAGTGGAACAAGGCCGGCACGATTTCGGGAAATGTTCCGAACCAAGACACTGCAGGCAGCATCGATGGGGGTCCATTAGTGAAATCGCGCGCTGGCACTTCCTGCACTTTTTAAAACCGGTAATTGGCCAGAACATAGGCCGAAAAAGCTCCGCCGCAAGATCGAAGGAGCGGGGCCTGAGCCACGCGGCCGACCCGGTCAAATCGCTGGAAGAAATTTTTTTTTTTTAGAAAAAGAAACCAAAGAAATAAAACACATGATAAAGAGTAAAACAAACCCAAAACCGCGGCAATAGAAGGCAAAAGAACGGGAATTCAGTCAGCGCAGAATTGAAGTAAAACTTCTCAGCTCCGCGGAAAGAAAAGAACTGAGGAGACACGCCCGGACCATCGGGCGGGAAGGCACTGGCGCATGCGCGGTGCGGGCATCTCGAAACTTCTGAGTTTCTTCAAGCAAAATATGCTTGTGAGACGTCCGTATCGGGGCTCTTTCGGATGACATCACCCACTAGTGAGAATACCTGCCTGCTTGTCCTGGGATAACAGTTGTTATCCAGGGACAGCAGGCAGCTATTCTCACTAGTGGGTGATGTCATCCGACAGAGCCCCGATACAGACGTCTCACAAGCATACATCTTACATTACATTACATTACATTACGGATTTCTATTCCGCCTATACCTTGCAGTTCAAGGCGGATTACAAAAGAATTGTCTGGACATTTCCAGAGATGTAAACATTTCAGAGGAGATTACTGGACATTTTCCAGTGAGGATGCAATTTTTTTTTTTTTTTTTTTTAAATTTTTTTTTGGGTAACTGGAATTTTCTGGATGAAGGTGAGAGGTTGGTGAAGTGAGTTGGTGGTAGGTAAGGGGGTTAGGGTTTTTGGATGAATTTTTTGAAGAGCAGGGTTTTGATTTCTTTGCGGAACATCTTGAAGTTGTCCGATGTTGTCAGCAGGTTGGTGACAGATTGGTTGAGTTTTGCTGCTTGGGTTGCCAGAAGGTTATCGAACATTTTCTTGCGATGTGTGCCCTTGAAAGGGGGGAAGGTGAAAGGGTTAGGGGTTCTTCTGTGTCTTTTTGAGGAGACCTGGTTTAAGCGGTTGGTTAAGTAGGATGGGGAAGAGCCGTGTAAAGCTTTGAATAATAGGCAGTAGAATTTGAATTGAATTCGTGCTTGTAAGGGTAGCCAGTGGGAGTCTAAGAAGGCAGCTGTTATGTGATCATATTTTCTAAGTGAGTAGATTAATCTTCCGTACATCTTCCAGATTCACTGAGATTTTTTAGTTCTTCCGCATCATCACCCTTGAAAACCATTTCCAGTTCAGGTAGATCTCTTACATCTTCTTCCGTAAAGACCGAAGCAAAGAATTCATTCAGTCTTTCCGCTATGGTCTTATCCTTCCTTCCACAGATTTTCTGCTTCTGATGTACCTAAAAAAAATTGCTGAGTTTTTGCCTCTTTTGCAAGTTTCTCTTCATATTCTCTCTTAGCTGTCTTTATCAATGCTTTGCCTCTAACTTGCCAGTGTTTCTTCTTATTTTCTTCATTCGGATTCTTTTACCATTTTTTAAAGGATGTTATTTTGGCTCTAATCACCTCTTTCACTTCACTTTTTAACCAGACCAGCTTTCGTTTCCTCTTCTTTCCACCTTTGCTGATACATGGAATACATCTGGTCTGGGCTTCCACGACAGTATTTTTAATAATATTCACGCATGGTTTACAGTCCTAACCTTTGCAACTGATCCTTATAGCTTCTTTTTAACCATTTTCCTCATTTTATCATAGTTGCCCTTTCGAAAATTAAATGCCCTTAAGAGTAGATTTCTTTTGCGACGTTACTCCCAGTATCAGCTCAACACAGTTAACTCCCATACTGTTTTGCATTCCACTAAGGACCAAATCTAAAATAGCATCCCCTCTTGTCGGTTCCCGGACCAGCTGATCCAAGAAGCAGTCATTTGTGACATCTAGGAATTTTACCTAGCACTCCCCAATGTAACATTTAACTAGTCAATGTTGGGGTAATTGAAATCACTACCAAATTAATAGGGAAGAGTATGTAAAATCAAGTAAAAAAGCTCAAACTCAGTACTGCCAAATAATCACTCACAGATAGAGGAAATACACCACCGCAATCATACACCACACACTAAATAGAAACATAGGGAAAAGGAGCACAAGAGAACCAGAAAAGAAAACCAAAGCGGGCTCAAAAAATTTCACTTTCTCTCATATGGGCTCCGTTTTTCTGAATAAAAATGTTCAAGTATCAGCGGTAGCCACTCCCCAGTTGGAGACTGAAACATCCAAAAGTCTTGGAAAATGCAGGGAAAGTTCAAAAATCACTAACAGGCACAGATTCAACTAAGCGCATGAGATGGCAAAAAAACAGATACTTAGCTGTCAGTCATCTCATGCCTCTCGTGCCATGATCCCCCAAATGAACATACAGGACAGCAGAACTTGAAATGGCATCTTCACTACAGGACCCGACAGGGAACTTCCTTATTTCGCCGAGGCTGCTTCAGGAGTCTTGCAAAAGCCACATTCAAAGACATCACTGCTAGTGCAATCACTGCACAATGGCACCAGGGATAAAGAAAGTCAGCAGCTGGTGAAAAATGCTGAGAAGACTCCGCCCCCAAAGGTCTAAACAAATAAGCAGAAAGGAGGAAGAAAAGCAACACCTCCACCCCCATCCAGCCAATAGGAGACTAAGTAGGAAGTCCAAAGACCAGCCCCCAAAAAGCTTCAAGCAAACTTCAAAAGGAAACCAGAAACAGCTTAAAAAAAAAAAAAAAAAAAAAGGCAGACCATTCGACCCGAGCATTCAAACCTCCTGGCTCCACAGTTTGCAGATGAAAGATCCATCGTTGTTCCTTCTGATGGAGCAACCGTCGCCAGTCCCCTCTTCTGACAGGTTTAGGGCAGTACTCCAGCACACATCATCTCAGGGAGAAAAAGTCATGTTTAAATTTAATATAATGTGCAACCAGGGGTTCATCCATCTGCTTAAAACAAGTGGATAAACAAGAACAATGTTCAAGCAGACAAGTCTTAAAGACTCTAGAAGTCTGCCCTACGTACAAAAGACAACAGAGGCATTGAATGACATACACCACCCCAATAGTTTGACAGGAGGTGCTGCTCTTCAGAGGAAAAGACTGCAAAGTCTTAGGGTACACAAAAGCCTGTACTTCCATCATTACTTGACACATTGTGCATCTGCCACATCTCAGGTGCTCACCTAGAGTCACCAAAGCATCGTCATCCAGAGGCTTCAATTCATCAGGACTCAGTAAATCAGAGAGGTTGGTATTTCTTCCAAATGCAAACAGAAACTGGGTGTCAGCAAAGCAGGGGTAGACCCGTAAAATACTCAAATGAGATTGCACAATTCTCTGGATCTTCCTAGATTGATTGGTGAACTTCAGAACAAAAAGCATCACCTGCAATATAAGTATAGCCTTATATTGCAGGAGTTGATCCCTGGGATTAAAGAAAGCATGTGTAGCGGCTTTATCCAGAGGGGGCTTAGGGTAACCATGCTCCTTAAATTTATCCTTAAGCCCCTCCGCTTGTGTTAAAAAAAAATCCTGGTTAGAGCTGGCAATATCTCAGAAACTGGCATAAGGGATGCATGCTCTGAAAATTCAACAAGGAATTTCTATCCATTTCCTTTGTAAGAATGGTGGTAAAGATTTGACCATCCGCAATCTAGGCAGATACATCCAAAAAGTGGACATGCGTAGGGCTCCTTCAAACTTTAATGCTGGATGGTAGGCATTAATGTATCTTAAATTCTTCCAGTTCACTCAAAGACCCAGTCCAAACACAAATAAATATCATCGATGAACCGAGCCCACTTTAACATAATCAAGCCCACCCATTTCTCCAGCTTTCCTAATCTCTGAAAACATTTCTTCATCTGTCTGCTCATTTTGTCCCACCTTTATATTCCTTCCCTTCACACATGGAATTTCTATTCATAAGGATTCCACACTGCTCTCTATGTCATGCAGAATGTTTATTTGATTCAATTCTCTCTTTAACATATAGCGCAACACCTCCCCCCCCCCTTCAAATTTGATTCACTCTATCCTTGCAATATAATTTGTACCCAGGAAACATAGTGTCCCATTGATTATCCTCCTTCCTCCAGGTCTCCGAGATGCCTATTATATCTATCTCATCATTCAGCGCTATACACTCTAACTCTCCTATTTTATTTTTTAGGCTTCTAGCATTTGCATATACACACTTCAAATTGTGTTTTTTCCTTGCAACTTCAGGCTGCTGAGAAGACAGGGAAAATTTGAGTCTTTTACTCTGTCTTCCTCTTAAACCCTCCGGCTTTCTTTCACCATTATTGGAACCTCTCTACCGAGACTCCCTAAATATCCTGTTTCAATACCTCCAAAGATACCTCACACCGAACCATCCACTCCCGGGCGACTGTTGGCTTTCCCCCACATCTCAGTTTAAAAGCTGCTCTATCTTCTTTTTAAAAGTTAGCGCCAGCAGCCTGGTTCCATCCCGGTTAAGGTGGAGTCCGTCTTTTCGGAAAAGCTCCCCCTTTCCCAGAAGGTTGCCCAGTTCCTAACAAATTTAAAGCCCTCATCCCTACACCATCGTCTCAACCACACATTGAGACTTTGGAGCTCTACCTGCCTCTTGGGTCCTGCACGTGAACTGCGAGCATTTATGAAAATGCAACCCTGGAGGATCTGGATTTCAGCTTTCTACTTAAGAGCCTAAATTTGGCTTCCAGAACCTCTCGCCCACATTTTCCTATTGGTACCTACATGTACCAGGACAGCTGTCTCCTCACCAGCATTATCTAAAATCCTATCTATGTGACGAGTGAGGTCCGCCACCTTCGCACCAGGCAGGTAACTGACCAGGTGATCCTCACGCCCACCAGCCACTCAGCTATCTACATGCCTAATAATCAAATCACCAACTACAACCGCTGTCCTAACTTTTCCCTCCCGGGCAGAAGCCCCTGGAGACATATCCTTGTTGCAAGAGGATATTGCATTCCCTGGTGGGCGGGTCCTAGCTACAGGATTATTTCCTACTTCACCAGGGTGATGCTCTCCTTTTAGAAGACCTCTCTCCTCCAAGGCAGCACAGGGGCTACCAGACTGAAGGTGGGACTTCTCTACAACATCCCTGTAGATCTCCTCTATGTACTTCTCTGTCTCCCTCAGCTCCTCTAAAGTCTGCTACTCTAGCCTCAAGGGAATGTGCTCGTTCTCTGAAAGCTAGGAGCTCTTTGCAGTGAGCATACACATATAACTTCTCGCCAAACCGGGAGAAAGTCATACATGTGACACTCAATGCAAAAAACTGGATAGCAACCCTCTTGCTGCTGGACTACTATCTGCATCTTATTATTGAGCTAATTAACCTTTTTAAGCTATTAGGAATATATTAGACTGGTATAGAGAGCGTTAGGATTTTATTAAAAGTTTGTTTTTTTAAGATTTAAACTGTCTTTAGAAGGGAACCCACAATTGAGCTTTTCTTCCCGAACCTATCAGAGCAAAATAATGTAGACTTACTCAAAGATATGTCTTCTACTTTTCTCCTCTCAGAAAGAGAATGTCCTCTTCCCTCCTTCTCTAACAGACTCTAAGGCTACACAACTGCCTGACTGATTTTGCTGAGCTAAAAAGACAACTACAAAAATATAACCCACCAAAACCCAAGTTTACCTTTTCCAAGTTTGAATACCACCAGTCAAAATGTTCCAATGGATGTATTTTTTATTTTCTCAGCAGAGCAGATCCTCTCAGTACCTCGTCAGGTATGGGGAAAAGGGTGAGTTTCCAGATCTGGTGACAGGGCTTGGGGGTTAGGTGTTTCAGGTTGTGCAGATTGTCCTTCTTAAGATCAGCTAGAGAAATGTGAAGGTAATTTAGAAGTAGTATAAGAGTAATTTGAGCCTAGGGGTGGGTGGGCAGAGGCAGACAGTAGTTCACAGGTTGCTGATCCTCTACAACCTCCCTCCTAGAACCAGGTTTACTAAGAGTTAGGCACTCGGCCAGCATTCCTCCCTTGTGGAATCTGATCTCTTAAGAAAGTCCTCAGAGTATAAGTATAAGTTCATTTTAAAAAATATAGAGCCGATGAAGAAGCATAGTGGCTAAATCTCTGTAAGTCCTATATCTCATGTACAATAGAGTGCCACTTCTGATGGCTCATTCATTCCTAAGAAAAATATTTTTGCTTGGATAAAGTATCAGTTGTAACTTCTATGAATGAGATTTATTGCAAAGAGATGCGATTGGTTCGATTTTGGATACGAGTTAATTTTGAATATTAGACCTTCCAAGTTAATTATCAACCAGTTCAAGAGATTTATTATATCTACCTCATCATTCAGTGCTATGTACTCTAACTCTCCTATTTTATTTTTTAGGCTTCTAGCATTTGTATACAGACACTTCAAATTGTGTTTTTTCCTTGTAATTATAAGCTGTTGAGAAAACAGAGAAAATCTGAGTCTTTTACTTTGCCTTCCTCTTAAACTCTCCTTGCTTTCTTTTACCATTATTGGAACCTCTCTACTGGGACTCCCTAAATATCCTGTTTCAATAGTATCCTTCAAGGATACCTCACACCGAAAAATCTGCTCCCGGGCGACTGTCGGCTTTCCCCCACATCTCAGTTTAAAAGCTGCTCTATCTCCTTTTTAAAAGTTAGCGCCAGCAGCCTGCTTCCATCCCAGTTAAGGTGGAGGCCATCCTTTTGGAACACGCTCCCTCTTTCCCAGAAGGTAGCCCAGTTTCTAATAAATCCAAATCCCTCATCCCTGCACCATCGTCTCAACCACGTATTGAGACTTTGGAGAGATGGACTACACCTGAGCACGGCGGGGACTAGACAACTAGCAAATAACGTCAGAAGAGAAATCAAGCAAGCTTTAAACTAAGTAGAAGGGGAAAGCCGACAGTCAACCTGGTGTCGACGTTTCGGAAGACAGTATCCCGAGAAGATACTGAGTGGGAAAAAGGCTGGGAAGACACAGTTGGCAAACAACAGGAGCTAAAAGAGCAGGGAAGCCGGACGAAACGTGAGGAGGATAGGAGGAGCGTACTACAAGGGGAAGTCAAAATGGAGCAGGATGAAGGGAAGGAACGAGAGGAGGTCAATAGGAACATACCACAAGGGGAAGACAAAAGAGACAAATTCAGGAGTCAGCAAGTCAGGGAGGGGACGGAAAGAAAGACGTAGCGCAAGAGAAAACAACAAGGAAGGGTAAATACCAGGACTTGAACTGCATGTACACTAATGCACGGAGCCTAAAAAATAAAATGGGGGAATTAGAAGTCATGGCCAATAATGAGAGGCTAGACATCATAGGGATCACAGAAACATGGTGGAACGAGGAAAACAATTGGGACATAGTTCTGCCAGGGTACAAGCTCTACCGAAGAGACAGGACACATCAGAAAGGAGGAGGAATCACACTATACATCAAGGACACCATTAAATCAACCAGGGTGGACGCGGCAGCAACAAATGACCAACTGGAATCCCTATGGGTTAAAATACCAGGAAAGAACGGAACCGACAAAGATGGGTCTGTACTACCGTCCACCTGGGCAATCTGAAGCAATTGATACAGTAATGGAAGCCGAATTGAGGTGGGAATGCAGGTGTCAGGTCAAAAGCGCGCCGGGACAAAGGCACGCGCAGACAATTGAGCGCAGTGTGGAGGCGCGCACTGCAGAAAATTACTGTTTTTAGGGTTCCAACGGGGGGGGGAACCCCCCCCACTTTACTTAAGAGAGATCGCGCCGCGTTGTGGGGGGTTTGGGGGGTTGTAACCCCCCACATTTTACTGAAAACTTAGTCTTAGGGTTATATTGTATGCTTATTTAGTGATGATTCTTTACAGGTAATGAAATATAAAGAGTTCTCCTGTTGTCCTAATTAGAATCATTGACAATAAATTAGGGTATAAGTAAAGAAATGAGCTAGGGATGGGCGGGAGGGAATGGAGACTAAGTTAGACCCTGCTCTGTCTGCCAGAAACTCTCTAGCAGAAGGTTCAAGCTTACTTACAAAACTGTAGAACTATAAAAGGTTATTCTATGCAGACTTGCTAAGTAAAGTTTGCTCTTTTAAGATCTAAACTGTCTATAGTAAGAAATCTACAATTGAGATTTTCTCCCCAAACCTATCATAGCTCAGAGCAAAATAATGTATACTTACCCAAAGATATGGTTATACTTTTCTCTCAGAAAGAGAATGTCCTCGTCCCTCTTTCAGAAAGAATTGATGAGCTATCCGAAAATGTAGAAACTTTCTGCGATTAGGATATATGGATGTGTATGTAGGCCTCTGCTGTCGAGAGCACAGCCATTCGTTTCATTCTAGAAGTGGGAATAGGGCCCTTACAGACAGCATGTGAAACTTTTCTTGGCTAGATATTTGCATAAGGTTCAGTAGTTGAGAATTGGAAATACCTGGAGTAGAACCCCTGACTTTTCTAAGAAGGTGGGGGGGGGGGAGGGGACCTACTTCTATGGCATTTAGTTGAAGCAGATTTCCTGAAGAAGGGACGTCTATTGTGATGTGAAAGAGGACGCTTGGACAGTGGTCTGGAGGAATGGTTATAAAATGGAGAGCACTGTTCTCCCTAGCGCATTTTAGCCTGGCTAATTTAGGTGAGCACCCGGCTGTCATCTCGGAAGGTCACGAATCAACTTGACTGATCACGAACTTCACTAAGACTCAAAATAAATATTTCAGGTTTTGATACCACAGCTCCTCAGCTGCGTTGCACTGACCAAAGGAAGAGCCAACACTTAAATTGTTCGTTAACTTTCAACCATGTACCTTTTCCACCAGCCACCACCTCATTTATTGACCAATCACAGAGTATTGTGCTGGAAAATTTAGAGAGAGTTTTGGAACGCAGGTGTTTGTTTGTTGTTTTTTTTGTTTGTTTTTTAAATCTGTGTTCCACATATGGTTTCTGGAGAAGGCTGGTTTCTCCCCATCGGACAAGGGTTTAGACGTTGGGCATGGTCCATGTGGCGGGAACATTTAGATATTGTTGTTTTTTGAAGCTATCAGGGGCCTTAAAGAGTACAGGTATTTGGGTATTGGTTAGTGACTCACGTGTTCCGTGCCGGATTAAGTGGGTGCTCTGAGCAAGACCACTTCAACAGGGGAAGATGGAGTCACATCATCCTTCCCGAGACTTGTCTCCAGTTCCTGGTAGAGAAAATAAGTTAAACCGTAAGTGTGCCTTCCAAGTCGGTGGACCGTCCCCGTAGGCGCATTTTTCGGTGGCCCTGGCAGCGATGAACCTGAGATGGTCTCTTAAGTTTGCGAGTATCCCGACCTGCCTCTCTTTACTGAATTGAGGCCTAGTCTTTTTGGTTCACTGTCATACCGCTTCTTCAAGGCGCTTGCATCGCCTCTTCCTGTCACTTTATTGCCTTAATGGTTAAAACCAACTTGTTAATCGCGCGATCTTTAAGTAACTAATGTGTTAGTGTTCATGATGCCTTAGCACGGGTTGAACAAACTGTCAAGAGCCCATTTTTAGGTTTGGATTGGCAACGAACTCTCATTAAAGAAATGTGTGGGAATGATTTAATTTTGTACCATACTGAAGCCAATGTTTCTTTTGTTTAGTTTTTTAAAAGTTTTGTTTGTGGAGTCCTGTCAATGTTGACTTCTTTGCATGTGCTGAGTTTTCTAGTTACTAGGAAATGAGTTTTTATTGCCAGTGATATTGCTATAATTAAATGGGCATCTAAGAATAATATTAAGATGGGGCCCTTATAGTGCCATATTGCTTGATATAGAATGAAGACTGTCCTGTTTTCAATGCTTTAGAGAAGGAAAGGGTGTGAGTATGCATGGAACTTGAATATGGGAATCTGGAGCAGGAGCATGTGTAGAGGGTATTTAGGATAATGTATGTGGGTTAGTTTGTGAAATGGGACAGCTAAGATACTAGTAGTTATAAGGAAAGGGATGGCAAATAAGACAGAGAATATTATAAGTATTGGTTATCCTATCTCAATAAAGATATAGCGTAATTAGAAAAGGCTCAAAGAATACTCCTAATGGAATGCTGTGCAACTGCACAACGCAGAGTTTGCACAGAATTCCCCATTCACATAGAATTCTGCACAGACCTTCTGTTCTGCCCCAACCCCACCCCAATGAGAGCCTACATACCTGCGAGCCTCCTAAAGAAGCAGCACTGGTGGTGGTCAGCTGGCAGAGGCAGTGCTATGACCAGGCTGTTTGCAACCAGCCCCACCAGGGCCTTCCCTCTGCTGCATCACTTCTTGTAGATGGGTGAAGTGGCAGAAGGAAGGCCCGGGCAGCTGCAAGCAGCCACTTCACAGCACTGCCTCTGATGGTTGGCCACTACTGTTCATGCTGCCTTGGGAGGCCTGCAGGTATGTCAGCTCTCATGGGGGGGGATCGATAAGAGAGAGGCCAGACCTGTATGGAGGAGTAGTGGGGACATGGATGCTAGACCTCAGGTGGGGGGGGGAGAGAAAGGGACATGGATGCTAGGCCCACAGGGAGAGGAGGGGACATGTATGGAAATACTTTTAAAACAAGTAAGAGGAAATATATTTTTCACTCAAAGAATTCTGGAATTCATTGCCAGAAGATGTGATAACAGTGGATAACATAGATGGGTTTAGAAAAGGTTTGGACAAGTTCCTAGAGGAAAGGTCCATAGTCTGCTATAGAGACAGACCTGGGAGAAGCCACTGATTGCCCTGGGATAAGTAGCATAGAATGTTACTGCTATTTGGGTTTCTGCCATGACCTGGATTGGCCACTGTTGGAAAAAGTATACTGGACTAGATGGGCCATTGGTTTGACCTAATGTGGCTGTTCTTATTTATACATGGGCTTCTGGGGCAGCAGTATAGTGGAATTTTTTTAGATGGGCTAGGTATGTGTTAGGGACAAAAAAGGTGCTAGTGTGTACAGGTATGCAGCAGGATGTGAGTTGGTGGATGGGTTATGCCTAAGGAGGGTGTTTAAGAAAGTGTTGTGGGAAAGCAGAGGGTATTTGAGGTGGATGTGTAAAAAAGTGTAAGAAGTGAAGTGGAGTGTAGAGTTGGAAAAAAGAATCTCCTATCCCCTAGGTCGGCAAACCACGGCTCGCAAGCTGTATGCGGCTCTTTAGCTACTTGAGTGTGGCTCAGCTAGCTAGAGCAGGGGGGCCCAACCTGCTTCCCTTCCCCGTAAAGATAAGGTGACCATACGTCTCGTTTTGAACGGGACTGTCCCCTTTTTAGATCCCCAGTCCCGTTGTCCCCACACACAGCTTCGGGGCGCCAAAATGTCCCGTTTTCAAGGACAGCGTCCCGAAGCTGTGCGTGGGGACAACGGGACAGGCGATCGCTTCCCCTCCCTCCAGCACCAAGCCGAAGCCTACCCCCTGGTCCTCTGCCGCACGCTGCAACTAAAGAGAAGGAAGGTCCAGATGCCGGCCCTCAAACCTTCTTCCTGACATCAATTCTGACGTTGGAGAGGAAGTTCCAGGCCAACTAATCGCTGCCTGGCTGGCCTGGAACTTCCTCTCCAATATCAGAATTGACATCGGGAAGATTTGTGGGCCAGTGCCTGGACCTGCCTTTTCTTTAGTTGTGGCGGGCGGCAACAGCGGCAGACCGGAGGGGGTGTGTTTGAAGCGGCGGTTGGCAGCAGCTGCGGGGGCTGGTCCAGGGGGGAGGGCAGGCTTCAGCGCTGGAGGAAGGGAAGCAGGCTGGCTTTAGTGTGGCAGGGAGGGAGGTAGGCTGCCTAGCTTCGGGGGAGGAGGTGGAACAAAGGTTAGAAGGCAGTGAAGGGGGCATAGGAGGGAGCACTGGGGGCACTAAGGACATGGGAAGGGGGCACTAAGCGCACTAAGGACATAGGAAGGAAGGGGCACTAAGGACATGGGAAGGAGGCACTAAGGACATGGGAAGGAGGCACTAAGGCTTGGGAAGGAGACACTAAGGACATGGGAAGGAGGCACTGGGTGCACTAAGGACATAGGAAGGAAGGAGAGAGAGATTAGAAAGGGACAATTCTTGGGCCTGAGTGCAAAAAGAAAGAAATGAAAGAAAGGATGCACAGTCAGAAGGAAATGCAACCAGAGACTCATGAAATCACCAGACAGAAAAGGTAGGAAAAATGATTTTATTTTCAATTTAGTGATCAAAAAATGTGTCCGTTTTGAGAATTTATATCTGCTGTCTATATTTTGCACTATGCCCCCCTTTTACTAAACTGCAATAGCGGTTTTTAGTGCAGGGAGCCTATGAGCATCGAGGGCAGCGCAGGGCATTCAGCGCAGCTCCCTGTGCTAAAAACTGCTATCACGGTTTAGTAAAAAGGGAGGGGGTATATTTGTCTATTTTTGAATAGTTGTTACTGAAGTGACATTGCATAAAGTCATCTGCCTTGACCTCTTTGAAAACCCACAGAATATAAATGATAACATTTCCCCTGCGTACAGTGTGCTTTGTGTTTTTAAAAATTTTATTGTTGATAGATCATTTTGACTTAGCCACGAAGGTAAGAGGGAGGGAGAGGAGCTGCTGAAAGACATCGAGTAATCCTTGCAGGCTTGACTGTGCAGGGAATTATTTTTGTAAAATCATGTTTTGTTATGAGAGTGGCATTATTTAGATTTTAATTTCTATGAATGAATAGAATGAAAATGATATAAAATTGCTTGCTTGTTTTTATGTGCGTGCGCTGAAGGGAAATGGGGAAGACAGAGTGGGGAGAAGACACTGATTTATAAATTGACAATTGTATAGAATATTGTTTCTTTTTATACTTTAATATAATAAGTTGAGTATAAAACTATTCGAGGCTTGTGTGGATGGGATCAGATGGTTTGCGGGGACAGGGACCAAGCTCGTGGGAGCGGGGACAGAGACTAATTTTTTTCCCCATGTCATTCTCTAGGCTCTGCCACAAATCGATTGACTATGTGAGGGCGAGTGGGGTGTCAGTCGAGTTAACGTAGCCTTCGTAGCGCAAGCGGGCACGAGGTATGGCTCTCAAAAGAAATCTTAAATCGTTGTACTGCTGATCTTTGGCTCTTTTGACTAATAAGTTTGCCTACCACTGCCCCAGGGTAAAGCTTTTCAGTCTTGTTGCATTAAGTGATGAGATATAGGAACTGAAACAAATCTCTGAAAACCTGGAAGATGTAAATGAGGCAATTTGACAGGCTAAAGAACAGCAAATCACCTGGACCAGCTAGTATACATCCCATAGTACACTTCTCCCTCAAAATTTGCAGAGTTAGGGGCAGAGGCTGCCTACCAATATGAAAAAAATTGCACATTTTAGGGCCAACTGACCCACCCCCACCTCCCTCCTGCCTCCCGGACCTCTCCACACTGAATAACCTGCTGAACAAAGCAGCATTATCAACATCTGATGTTGATAATGCTGCTTTATTCAGCACATGTTTATGTTTATTTAAGATCTGATATACCGCTCCTGCATTTTACTGACCTAAGCAGTTTACAATGTATCAAACTAAAATGAAATTAGGTACTTGAGAAAAACTACCCTATCTGTCCTGAAGGCTCACAATCTAGCTGTACCTGATAAACTAAAAATAAGTAACAACATATAATACATTTCCAAAATCAAAGAGATAGAATATAGAAATAATGAAAGAAGATAAAAAATTTAAAATAAAATAAAACAAATTTAAGAGATTGAAAAATCTCTTATGCGGCTTGATAGCAAACTGTCATATTTTAGTGCAGGTCTTAATACAACTCCCAGCATAGCACACTTCACAGATCCGTCACTGGCAGAGCTTGAGAGCATCAAAGAAATTAACATTTCTAAAACATATCCACTAAAACTGTTATATGAAATAAATAAACCCAAATCAACATGAATCAGAACAAATTAATACAAATTAAGGCAGATTGTGGTCCCCATTCCATTATTCAATTTGGGAGAGCCATTTGCAAAAAAAATGTGCTTTTAGATGTGTCTTAAAATTTTGAAATGATTCACATAATTCACTACTTGTGCTGTAACCACCTTTTTACACTGCCCCTAAATTGTGATCAAGAGGCTAAAAGAAAACAGCCAACAATACCTGATACCTGAGCATTGGAAAATAATTAACTAATAAAAATAGTGCACATTTAATTTTCCCCACCACCAAATTTCCCCATCCTGCCCCACCCGACTACTTTTTCATGCCACCCGGCCAGAAAAATTTTCTGGGGAGAACACTGGGAGAGTGTAATCTTCCCCGATGATTTTGAGAACCCAAGTGTCCATGGTGATGAGAGTCCAGTGGCAATGATACAACTGAAGTCGACCTCCGATGGGTTAAGGAAGAAGCTGAGGAGGAATTTTGGCTATATTCTCTAGAAGAATGTCAAAAAGACTGGGCTGGCTTTTGAGGAACCAAAGACTGGGGTTTCTGAGGTCTCTGTTTCTTCTGTGGGGAAGGTTTAGAAGAGGCTGTTTACAGGATACCGTCTTTTATAGGAGTAAGAGGCAGACTTTTGAGGAAGCTTGAATGGTTGAGCCTTAGTCTTAGATCTTGTTAAAGAATTCCAATTCTGCTCATATTGAGTAAGTTTTTAAGTAGCAGCCTCTATCACCAAGGCAATAGATGTTTGCTAACCGGTCTTGAAGACTGACGTCCATATCAGAGACTCTGAGTCAAGCAAGACGTCTCATAACTACAAATATAGCAGATGCTCTGGATAACATTTCAAAAACATCAAATGCTGTTCTTTTGCCATATATTTTTGAATTTGAAAAAGACTGTTAATGGTCTGCTGAAAATCTGAAAGGCGTCACAGAATATGCTGCTCAAAATCAGTCAACTTCTTTATGAAATATTTAAGGAACAACCCTTGCGGAGTCCCCCAAGGCTCCCCACTATCACCAAAACTCTTCAACTTTTGCATAGCCACACTTGGCACATGCTTAAACAAACAAGGTATAACATCATACAGCTACGCAGACAATATCACCATCCTCTTGCCTTTCGACCAAACCACCCCCAACACAACGAACTACACATTGCACTAGAAACAGTGTCAAAATGGATGAGACCACAAATTAAAATTGAACCAAGACAAAACCAAATTCTTACTTCTAGAAAGAAACAAAACCCCAACCATAACAAACTTAGAAATAAACTCCATCATATATCCTTTACAACTCAACCTAAAACTGCTGGGAATAATGATAGACAAAGGCTGCACCATGCAACTTCAAATCAGCAAAACGGTTCAGAAGGCATTTGCAACCATGCGCAACTTGAGACAAGTCGGAAAATACTTCAACAACGAACAATTCAAACTCATAGTACAAGCGCTAATCCTAGGACTCCTGGACTACTGTAACATACTTTACCTGTCATGCCCCGCCAACATGCTAAAACAATTACAAACAGTCCAAAATAGAGCCCTAAGACTAATATAGAAACATAGAAATAGACGGCAGATAAGGGCCACGGCCCATCTAGTCTGCCCACCCCAATGACCCTCCCCTACCTTTCTCTGTGAATAGATCCCATATGTCTATCCCATTTGGCCTTAAAATCAGGCACGCTGCTGGCCTCAATAACCTGAAGTGGAAGACGATCAACCACCAGCGATCAACCACCCTTTCAGTGAAAAATAATTTCCTGGTGTCCCCGTGCAGTTTCCCGCCCCTGATTTTCCACGGATGCCCCCTTGTTGCTGCGAGACCTTTGAAAAAGAAGATATCTTCTTCCACCTCGATGCGGCCCGTGAGATACTTGAATGTCTCGATCATGTCACCCCTCTCTCTGCGTTCCTCGAGTGAATACAGCTGCAACTTATCCAGCCGTTCCTCATACGGGAGATCCTTGAGTCCCGAGACCATCCGGGTGGCCATTCTCTGGACCGACTCTAGTCTCAGCACATCGTTACGGTAATGCGGCCTCCAGAATTGCACACAGTATTCCAGGTGGGGCCTCACCATGGATCTATACAATGGCATAATGACTTCAGGCTTATGGCTGACGAAACTCCTGCGTATGCAACCTATGATTTGACTTGCCTTGGATGAAGCATGCTCCACTTGATTGGCAATCTTCATGTCCTCACGGACGATCACCCCTAAGTCTCGTTCTGCTTCAGTTCTTGTTACGATCTCGTCATTGAGGGTGTAAGTCTTGCATGGATTTTGGCTGCCCAGGTGCATGACTTTGCATTTTTTGAATTGAAGCTGAGTTGCCAGGACCTAGACCAGTGCTCCAGTAGAAGTAGGTCGTGCATCATGTTGTCGGGCATTGAATTTTTGTCTGTTGTGCTTTTGCCCACTACATTGCTTAGTTTGGCGTCATCGGCGAATAATGTTATTTTACCTCGGAGCCCTCTGCCAAGTCTCTTATAAAGATGTTGAATAGGATTGGGCCCAGGACCGAGCCCTGCGGCACTCCACTGATTATCTCCGTCATTTCGGAGGGGGTGCCGTTCACCACTACCCTCTGAAGCCTACCTCCAAGCCAGTTCCCAATCCATTTCATCAATGTGTCTCCCAATCCTATAGAACTCATCTTGCTCAGCAACCTGCTGTGTGGTACGCTATCGAATGCTTTACTGAAGTCCAGATATACGATGTCCAGGGACTCCCCAACATCCAGCTTCCTCGTCACCCAGTCAAAGAAGCTGATCAGGTTGGATTTGGCAGGATCTCCCCTTAGTAAATCCATGTTGACGCTGAAAAAATGACCACATTACCTCAGCTTTCCAAGACTCATACTGTCTCCCAGTACAAGCATGCACACAACAGAAATTCTACTGCACCCTATTCAAAGCCATAAATGGAAATGGACCAAGCTATCTGAACAACCGCCTAATCAAGAAAAACACATCCAGACCAAGGAGAACTCAAAGCACACTTTGCCCATCCCCGAATCAAAGGCATGCAAAGCAAAAAAATATGACGGTCTACTAGCCACCAGAGCAGCAAAAATAGACCAACCACCTCTCAAATCTGCTGACCACGACGCCAAACTACAAAACATTCAGGAAACAACTGAAAACCATACTTTTCAAAAAATTTGTCAAATGATCTAACCAAACCATATTGACCATTCCCAGATCCCGATGCATACTATCACTATCAACCTTGTAATCTCCCTGGGAATGCCCAGGCTAATTTCTTGTTGTAAACCGCCTAGAACTGAAAGGTATTGGCAGGATAGAAGACATCAATGGAATAGAAAACTGGTAAAGCGGCGACTAAATTTATCCATAGTACGACCCTTACGTCTTGGTAATGCAGTGGCATAAACCCTGAAGCTGGAGGATTTTTAATGGTCAATTCAAGAAGCAACGATTGGTGTGGAAGTTGCAGTTTATCAAAGCTAAAGCAAGATATGATTCTATAAAGTGAGTCAATCTTTCTAGGAGCTATAGTGACAGAAAGAGGATTCTCCCAGTTCTTAAAGAGTGCCTCTTTGAAGAGATTGTACAGGAACTTAAGAAGCTCTTTATGAGGTTCATCAAAATCCAAAGCATCTAGGTGTTCTGCTCAGGGTTCAGTGTCTGCCTCCAATTTGACAGGTAGAGCTTTCCCCAACTGTTTGACATACTTGGTAAATGAAAGTCCCTCAGGAAGAGATCATCTTCTAGGAGGAGGAAGAGACAGATCTGAAAGATACCATAGGATTCAGGAACAGATAACATAGGCTCATATTCAGTATCAGTATGGCGACAGGACAGGCCAGAATCATCTTTTTGTATCCCAGGAGATTCTCTGTAGGACGATGATTTTCTAGGTTGAGATCGATGAGTGAAAGAGCGTCGAGAAGAGCTTCTTAGACGTCGCTACCAATCCAATGACAAGCAGCGCAATGATCATTTGGATCTGGAAGCATGTGATGTTGACGAGTGTCAATGCTGCAATGCAGAACTTTGATGCAGAGTGTCCATAGCCTGAAGTAGACTGGTGCCTCAATGCAGAATTGTAATCGGTACCATGTGAACTCAGAGTGCTATGCTCAGGTTGGGCTGGTACCGAGGGAGTCGAGTGCAACTTAAAGAGGTCACTGAGCTTCCTCCAGAAAAACTCACTGAGTTGTTCCTCGAAGATTTGCACCAGTACACTTGGCTCAATAGCCAGTACCATCAGTGCTGCAGGGTGTCGAGGGGTGGGAGATTTCGATGAGTTTGAACACCCTGTAGGAGACACAGCCTGCACTGACGGATATCAATGGCATTGACGTTTGGACTGCATCAAGGGACTCGATGCTGTAAAGGCCTGCGACATTTGCTAGGAACAGGATAGATTCTTAGCAGACTTCCCAATGGAGGAACACTTCCGAAGTCTATGCTGGTACCGGTGGCTCAGATTTATCACCAGAGTCCATGGTCACACCGAATAGCTTCTCCTGCTGAATACGTTGAGCTTTCAAAGAATGTTTCTGTAATGTAGAACAACGAGTACAAGTGTTTACTTGATGCACAGGCCTCAAACACAAGATGTAGTGGCCTCCTCCTCCCCTACAGCCACTCTCAAAACTCCAGGCTTTTGAAATCAAAAAGACAATGGAGTAAAAGTGTGGCGAATGTTCATTAAGGAACAGAAGTAGGGAAAAAGACAAAATAAATGGATGCCTTCTAGAAGGTATTGTATAAACATTGATTGAATAGTGGAAGACAGGTTGCAAGAAAAACACCTGGTCGATCCTGCTTCAAGGATAAAACAGTGGAAGATTCTAACATGGCGGTAATCTAACTTATAGGCTCTATACCCCTGTTAAATCTCGACATTTTATGTATGATTGTATGGAAACAACAGGAAAGAATCACCTTACAGGTCACAATTTGTTTGATTAATATCAAGTTGCTTGCAGAATACCATGTGGAAGAATCTAACTTTACAGACTACACCCATGTTAGATTCTTCCTTAGACCATGGATAAGCCAATCCAACCTGATACATTCTAGGTAGGGGAAAGGATCAAGACATATGATGAAATTCCTGTAGATGTTGAGAAGGAAGGTATCCATCAAAAGGCAATTTCCAAACAAGATGCTTCACGTAGCAGGAGATATAGAAATTGTAATTTGGAACTCTGACTGCCAACATGGAGTACTGGTACAAGGGACATGCAAATGTACCCATAGTGCGCCTTTCAAATGCTGGTGGCACTGAGGTATAGTCTCAATTCGTAATGGTAAGGGGCATTTCCTAGTTCGTATGAAGAGAGTATCCCTCTCGAATGACCTTTAGAATCCAGATGTGGTTTTGAGTTCCCAAGGGGGTAATACAGTTGGAGCTGAGCTCCAATTGGTTGAGGAAGAGGCTGAGAAAGAGGCATAATAATAAACAGTTTAAATACCGCAGGACCGTGAAATTCTATGCGGTTTACAATAATTAAAAGTTACAGATTGAGTAGTACTAGTGGAGTTGAGATTTAGACGTTAGTTATTGTGTGGAAGGATTGTTCAATGAAGAAATTCTTTTAAGAGGTTGATCATAATCTAAGTCCTCCAAGTATTCAGCACTGTAGAGAGAATCAGCTTCTAGCTCAAGTGGTAGCTCTTTCCCCTACTGCCTAATAAATATAGTGACAAAAAGTCTTTCAATAGAAGATTTAGCCATTGGTGGACACTTGAGTGGAGGACTTTGTTGTAAACTCCGAGAAGTCCTCAATTGAATCTGACTGTAAGCCCGAGGGATATGAAGGCCTCAGTGAAGAAATGCATTGAGAAGATCAATACTTACGGCGACTCCGGTTCCTGTCCAATGAGTAGAAAGAGGTATGATGTGAGAACAATGAAGGTCTAGGCGGCCGAAGTCCCTGAGGAAAAAAAAAAAGTTCCTCTTTTTCTTTTAAAAGAAGTAAACTTAAAAATAAATTAAGGAAAAAAACCCATGAGCGGGAAGGCAAATGGCAAAAAACTGAACACTGAGACACGATTTCTTAGCTCCACAGAAAAACTAAGAACTGAGGAGCCGTGAGCCTGTGTCAGGCGGGAAGGTACTCGCGCATGCTTGGTGCGGGCAGTTCGCAAACTTTCTTAAGTTCTTAAAGTGACAATGCACTATTAAAGCTATCCATACCAGGGATTCGTGAATGACATCACCCACACTTGAGAATATGCTGCCTGCTTGTCCTGGGATAACAAAAAAGTTACATAAGTACAGTCACAAGTAGCAGTCATCTTTGGAAGACAAAACAAGGGTGTTATGTTTATCTAGTACTTTCTACTTATATTAAGCATTATAAAAGCTTCTGAAATTTGAAACAGTTTGAATAAGTTTTGAGAGCTTGAATTGTCATACTTTTATATTTTATAAGTGCCTCAACAGACAAATTTATGAAACATGATATCACATCAAGAGGAGTTTCTTCTACCAAAAGATATTTAACATAAGTTTTTGTAATGTAAAGATTTTGTGATAAATAGGTTCAAACAAATATAAAATGGTTTCATGATAAGAAAGATATTCACAAATTGAAAAGTTTGAACCTGTGAAGAATATGGTGAGCAGCTAATATATCTTTGTGCCAATTTTATCTTCTGAGGATACATGTTCACATATCAATTAATGTGGAGGGATAAAGGTGTTTTTTAAAATTATTTCTTCTGGTATTATAAATACTGACTTTATTCACATTTATAAGAACCAATTTCTCCAAGACATGCTATGGTAATACAATAGCAGTTTCAACTGTGCTACTTTAGAATAGTTGCATCCAGACTAGCTCCAATATCATCATAGTATTATAACCTGTTGAATATACAAGCTATTCATTTCAAGTCATATCTTTTCTAACCCTTCAATCTTTGAAACCCTTCTTTTTGTTTAGATTCACAAACTAAATCAAATGGAAAGAAAGGAACCATCTTTAGTTCTATTTGAGACACTATACCTGGATATTAACTAAAAGAAATGCAACTGAATATCTATGCCAACTGGCAAAATTTAAACCTTTTTTTCTGTTTTGTTTCACTCTACTTTTAAGCATCACTTTACCATGGGTTTAATCTAAGGTCAATTAATGGTCTTTATCACAGCATGTAAGTGCTATTCTCTAAAGTGGTGACAGGTCAAATGCGCGCAAGACAACAGCGTCCAGACAAAAACGCGAAGATAAATCAGCGCAACAATAACTCAGCGCGAGACAATCGAGCGCAAGGATAACTCAGCGCAATGACAATTCAACACGCCTCAAAATGGCGCGTGGCAAATGAAGGGCAAGTGCACGTTCAGCACGTTAACACGTGATTACGTCACCACGTTATCAATATGGTTCCCTTGCCTCTGCGTTTTGAATATTAGTCACATGAATGCATTTTCATTACTATGGTTACGTTTCCTCTTTATATATGTGCTCCGAACAGTCCGCCCTCCTTTCGCTGCCTGACCGTGTCCGTTATAGGTAAAGATCTGGTTTTGCTAGAACTTGATCTATATGCGGCGCTCAGATGTCTCGCACTCAGATGTCTCGCTCGTGCTTGTTACTGAAAATGATTTGCGCAGAATTGTCTTGGCGCCCGTTTGTCCGCGCGCTGTTGTCTTGTACGCATTTGACTATGAACCCTCTAAAGTAGTGATTCCCAAACCTCTCCAGGGGGAAACTCCACCCAGTCATATTTTCAAGATATCTACAATAAATATGCAAATGTTTCTTTTGCATATTTATTGTAGATATCTTGAAAACCTGACTCTCTGGAGTTCCCCCAGGATAGGATTGGGAATAACTGCTTTAAAGAGTTTGCAAAGGGATTTATATAAAAACTAAATAAGAATTGAAACAGCAACTTTACAAGATATAAAATAAGAGATACAGATAATAAAATTAAGATGTTAAATATTCAAATACTTACCATCATATTTAGCAATATCATCATCTGCACCATCTTTCTTCATTTTAGAGAACACCCATCTACAAAGAATACATATTTAAAAAGTAGTGTCTCCATAAAGCACAGTTACTTACCGTAACAGTTATCTAGGGACAGCAGGCAGCTATTCTCACATATGGATGATGTCATCAACGGAGCCCGGATGTGGACAGCCTCGCATGCAGACTTGCTTGGAGAAATGTAGAAGTTTCAAGTCTGCCACACCGCACATGCACGAGTGCCTTCTCGCCCAGCACAGGGCAAGTCTCCTCAGTTCACATAGCTGAGAAGCCAACCAGGGGAGGAGGGTGGGTTGTGAGAACAGCTGCCTGCTGTCCCTGGATAACAACTGTTAGGGTAAGTAACTGTGCTTTATCCCAGGACAAGTAAGCAGCCTATTCTCACATATAGGTGACCTCCAAGATAACCAGAATGAGATGGTGGGAGCGTTGGAATACTCTCTGACCAAAATGGCCATCCCATCTGGAGAAAACATCCAGACAATAATGAGAAGTGAATGTATGAACCGAGGACCAAGTGGCAGCTTTACAAATTTCCTCAATAGGAGTGGATCTGAGGAAATCTACTGAAGCCGCCATGGCTCTGACTTTATGGGCTGTGACTGGCCTCTGTAGATGCAGTCCAGCCTGGGCATAGCAGAAAGAGATACAAGCAGCCATCCATTTGGAGATGGTACGCTTAGAGATTGATGTACCAACTTGTTCGGATCGAAGGAGACGAAAAGTTAAGGAGCAGTTCTGTGTGGTTTGGTGCATTCCAAGTACGTTTACAGTCCAGAGCATGAAGAGCTGATTCTCCAGGGTGAGAATGAGGCTTTGGAAAAAATACTAGAAGAATGATGGATCGGTTGAGATGAAATTCTGAAACCACTTTAGGTAAGAATTTAGGATGAATACAAAAGGACCACCTTGTCATGATGGAACACAGTGAAAGGTGGATCAGCAACTAAAGTTTGCAGCTCACTGACTCTTCGAGCAGATGTAAGGGCAATGAGAAACACTACTTTCCAAATGAGAAATTTCAGATGAGCCGTAGACATTGGTTCATATGGAGGCTTCATCAATTGAGCCAGAACCACACTGAGATCCCAAACCACTGGTGGCGGTTTGAGAGGATGTTTGACATTGAAAAGTCCTTCCATAAATCTGGAAACCACAGGATGAGAAGAAAGGAGTTTCCCTTCGATAGGCTGATGGAAAGCAGCAATTGCACTAAGATGTACTCGAATGGATGTAGACTTGAGGCTAGAGGTAGGTAAGTGCAGAAGATAATCCAAGACAGAAGACAAGGAGGTAGCTTGAGGCTTCTTGTTGTGAGAGATGCACCACGTAGAAAATTTAGTCCATTTTTGGTGGTAGCATTGTCCACTGGTAGGTTTTCTGGAATCCTCTAAAATATCCTGAACAGGTTGAGAAAACTGAAGAGGAGTTATGTTGAGAGGTACCAAGCTGTCAAGTGTAGAGACTGCAGATTGGTATGAAGCAGAGAACCTTGACTCTGTGTAATCAGAGATGGAAAAATTGGTAGAAGGTATGGCTCCCTGCTGCTGAGTTGAAGAAGGAAGAACCAGGGTTGCCTGGGCCACTGAGGAGCTATTAGAATAATGGTGGCATGATTGCTCTTGAGCTTGACAGGAGACTTGAGAATCAGAGGGAATGGAGGGAACACATACAGAAAATTGTGCATCCATTCCAGAAGAAAAGCATCCGCCTCCATGCTTTGAGATTATATCCTTGAGCAGAATTGAGGCAATTTGTTGTGGGGAGACGCGAACAAGTCTATCTGAGGGGTCCCCCAGAAAGAAGATGTGATGAAGAGGCGACTAATTGAGAGTCCTTTCGTGAGGTTGTAGAAGGTGACTCAATTTGTCTGCCAGATAATTGCTCTTCCCTTGAATGTAGATAACTTTCAGGAAGATGTTGTGAGAGACAGCCCATGTCCAAAGCTGCAGAACTTCTTTGCAAAGAGGGAGAGAGTACATAGCGACTTGATAGTCCATTCGAATGAAGACTATTTTGTCACGAAGATACTGTTGAAAAGCTTTTAGAGCAATGAAGATCGCTCTGAGTTCAAACAGACTGATGTGACATTGACGATGCGTGTTAGACCAAGGGCCTTGAGTATGGAGACCGTCTAGATGAGCCCCTCAAGTGTAGGTCGAGGAATCTGTCGTCAGGACCTTCTGATGAAGGGGTGTTTGGAACATCAAGCCTCTGGAGAGATTGGAAGAGAGCATCCACCAGTGGAGAGACTGCCTCAAAGAAGGAGTCACTGTGATGTGTTGGGAAAGTGGGTCACAAGCCTGGACCCACTGAGATGCCAGGGTCCACTGAGGAATTCGGAGGCGAAGTCTGGCAAAAGGAGTCACATGAACTGTAGAAGCCATGTGACCAAGTAGTACCATCATGTGTCTCGCTGAGAGTGAAGGAAGGAAGACACGTTGCACCAAAGCTGAAGGAGAGCAACCAGACGTTGCTAAGGAAGGAATGCTCCGAGTTGTACATTGTCCAGAACAGCTCCAATGAACTGTAGATTCTGAGAAGGCTGAAGATGGGACTTGGGAAAGTTGATTTCGAACCCAAACTTTGTAGGAACCAGGTAGTCTGTTGGGTCGCTACAATAACCCCCTGAGATGCTAAATCTTTGATGAGCCAGGTACAGGAACACCTGAAGATCATGGTTCCGCAGAGCTGCTGCAACCACCACTAGGCACTTGGTGAACACTCTTTGAGATGATGCCAGGCCAAAGGGTAGCACTCTGACTGAAAATGCAGATTCCCCACCCAAAATCTGAGGTACTGACGGGAGGCTGGATGAATGGTAATGCGAGTATAAGCCTCCTTGAGATCTAGAGAACATAACCAATCGTTCTGATCTAGAAGGGGATATAGGGATGCCAGGGACAACATGCAAAATTTTGAGAGCCCTGATATCCAGAATAGGCCGCAGATCGCCCGTGTTTTTCGGAACTAAGAAGAAAGAGGAGTAAAACCCCCCCGCTCTGCTGTTCCAAGGGAACTTCCTCGATGGCACGGAGACAAAGAAGAGCCTGAGCTTCCTGAAGAAGGGCAGGCTGGGAAGGATACTCTCTTGGAGGAAGCTCCGGTGGAATCTGAGTGAAATGAAGAGAGTATCCTTCCTTGATGATGGACAGCATCCAGAGGTCTGATGAAATAGTCTCACATCAATGGTAAAAATGATGAAGACTACCTCCTATGGGAAGAGGAGAGGCAGAACGATGGAGGTTATGCGCTGTTTGAGACAGCCAAAAAGGCTGAGAAGCCTTGGGTGCAGCAGAAGGCTGAGATTTCTGTTGCTTCTGCTGCTGTTGTTGTGGTTTCTTAGGTAGTGCTCGAGTGTAAGGAGCTGCTCTGGGAAGAGAGCGCCTCTGACAGGATGGAAGACGTCGAGAAGGTTTGGTAGGAGCTGGCTTAGGCTTGGGTCCGATGATGGAAGCAATGATTTCTCATGCTCAGACAACTTCTTCGTGGCGGCCTCTATAGACTCAAAGAGGTCATTGCCCTCACAAGGAATATTAGCCAGACAATCCTGAATGTTGGGGTCCATATCAATAGTGCGAAGCCAGGCAAGAGAAAAGCTCAAACATCATAAGATGATTGGAGAAGATGTAACCTAAGTTGTGTTCGTGTAGCAATGACTTGCTGGAACTCTAAAAGCCTATGCTGAGAAAGGTCTTTAGTAAAACCAGGGATTATTTCAATAAAATATTTGAAAATAGTAGTAAAGATGACATTATAATTCAAAACTCTGGAGGCCATCATCGAATTTTGAAAAAGACAACAGCCAAACTTGTCCATGGTCCTGCCCTCTCTGCCCGGAGGTATGGTAGCATAGACCCTGGAAGGATGACTTCTCTTTAAGGAAGATTCCACAAGAAGGGAATGATGAGATAGTCGAGTATTCTCGAAGCCCTTGCAATGTACAGTTCTATACCTCGATTCCAGCATGCCTGGAACCGCAGGGATGACATAAGGAGATTCCAGGTTTTGTTTGAAAGTCTGAGAAAGAAGCCTGTTAAGAAGAAGTTTGAGAGACTCCACAGGAGGCTGAGACACACTCATTTCCTCTAAGTACTCCTTAAAGTACTTACAACCAGAGCCATTTGACGGAGGAAGGAGGAAAAGGACAATTGATCAGCAAGAGGATGGCCTCGATAGGACTCGATGACTTCGAGGCGCCTTGATAGAAAACGAAGGTGAGGCATCTCTGGAGTATTGATAGCCCAGCGAATAAGTAGACTTGGATGAGTCACTGGGAGAAGCGGAACCCTCAGGTTCTGCAATCGGTGTCCTCAATCGAGGGGTTGGAGGCCTCGAAGAGCTGGAACGCCTAGATGAGGAAGGCTTTTCCCTTGAAGAGGACCTGCACTTTGATGAGTGCCTCGACCGGCAATGAGAGTGCTGCCTGGAAGCAGGTCATGTTTAAGGTTGAGGAAACTTCACCCTATGCCTTGAAACGGGCAATGCCATAGAAACATAGAAAAAAGCAGCAGAAAAGGGCTATAGTCCACCAAGTCTGCCCATTCCAAGTATCCCCTCCCCTGAATTTACTCCCTTAAAGATCCCACGTGAGTATCCCATTTTCTCTTAAAATCCGTCACGCTGCTGGCCTTTATCACCTGGAGTGGGAGTCTGTTCCAATGATCCACTACTCTTTCGGTGAAGAAGTACTTCCTGGAGTCGCCATGAAACTTCCCTCCCCTGATTTTCAGCGGATGCCCTCTGGTGGTCGAGGGTCCCATGAGCCAGAAGATATCATCTTCTGACTCGATGTGTCCCGTGATGTACTTATATGTTTCAATCATATCTCCCCGTTCTCTTCTTTCCTCAAGTGAGTACAGCCGCAATTTTTTTAATCTTTCTTCATACGTGAGATCCTTGAGCCCCAAGACCATCCTGGTGGCCGTTCGCTGAACCGACTCGATCCTCAGCACGTCCTTTCGGTAGTGTGGTCTCCAAAACTGAACACAGTACTCCAAGTAAGGCCTCACCATGGCTCTGTACAATGGCATCATAACTTCAGGTCTCCTGCTGACGAAACCTCTGCGGATACACCCCATCATTTGTCTTGCCCTGGAGGAAGCCTTCTCCACTTGATTGGCAACCTTCATGTCCTCACTAATGATCACCCCTAGGTCGCGTTCCGCCGTGGTCCTAACCAAGGTCTCACCATTAGTACATAAGTTCTACGCGGGTTTCTCTTACCCAGATGCATTATCTTGCATTTTTTAGCATTGAAGCCTAGCTGCCAAGTAGTTGACCATTGTTCCAGCAACAGTAGGTCGTGTGTCATATTATCAGGTAATAAGCTTTTGCCTACTATGTTGCAAAGTTTGGCGGCGGCGGCGAACAGTGATACCCTTCCTCTAAGTCCTTGCGTCATATCTCTTATGAATAAGTTAAATAGAATCGGGCCCAGGACCGAGCCCTGCGGCACTCCACTGATCACATCCGATGCTTCGGATGGGGTACCGTTCACCACCACCTTCTGAAGTCTACCGCTCAGCCAATCCCCAACCCATGTAGTTAGAGTGTCTCCTAATCCTGATCGCTTGTTCAGTAATCTTCGATGAGGGACGCTATCAAATGCTTTACTGAAGTCCAAATATACCACGTCCAGTGACTCTCCGGCATCCAGTTGTCTAGTAACCCAGTCAAAAAAGCTAATCAGATTAGATTGGCAGGATCTGCCCTGGGTGAACCCGTGTTGGTGTGGATCACGCAGTTTTTCTTCGTCTAGGATTGTGTCAAGATTCGGTTTGATCAGTGTTTCCATGAGTTTACACACTATAGACGTGAGACTCACTGGTCTGTAGTTTGCTGTCTCTGTCCTGCAGCCCTTTTTCTGGAGTGGGATTACGTTGGCGGTTTTCCAGTCCAAGGGGACCCTTCCTGTGCTTAGGGAAAGATTGAAAAGAACAGATAATGGTTCTGCCAGGACTTCCCTTAACTCCCTGAGCATTCTAGGGTGTAGGTTATCCGGTCCCATGGCTTTGTTTACCTTGAGTCTTGATAGTTCGTCATAGACGCTACTGGGCGTAAATTCGAAATCTTGAAACGGGTCTTTCTGGTTATCTCCCGTCTGCAGCTGTTGACCAACTCCCGGCGCTTCGCGGGTGAACACTGAACAGAAGTATTTGTTTAGTAGTTCTGCCTTCTCAGAATCTGATTCCGCAAAGTTACCGTCCGATAGCTTCAGGCGTACTATCCCATCTTTGTTTCTTTTCCTGTCACTAATATAGCTGAAGAAAGATTTATCCCCTTTCTTTAATTTTCCGTGCTAGCTCTTCCTCCATTCGGAGTTTGGCTTCTCTGACTGCTGTTTTGACAGCTTTAGATCTGTCTAGATAGTCCTCTTTCACCCCATCTATGCCTAAATGTTTGTAGGTGATAAATGCATCTTTTTTCAGTTTAACTAGGTCTGAAATTTCTTTACTGAACCATTGGGGTCTTTTGTTTCTCCTGCGTTTACTTACTGTCTTTATGTATCGGTCTGTTGCTTCGTGTAGGATGGACTTCAGAGACGACCACATATCCTCCACATTGTCAGATATTGCTTGTTTATGTAGCTCCTGATGGACAAAATCTCCCATGCAGTTGAAGTCTATGCCTCTAAAGTTGAGAACCCTTGTTGCTGTGTTTGTCTTAGGGAAACCTTTCTTGAGGTTGAGCCATACCATATTATGGTCGCTGGAGGCCAGTGTGTCTCCTACTGAGACTTCCGTGACGCTATCTCCATTGGTGAGAACTAGGTCTAGTAACGCCTGGTCCCTGGTGGGCTCCAATACCAATTGCTTGAGACGTGCACCCTTTATGGAGGTTAATATTCTTTTGCTGCTACCCGTAGTTGCGGAGAGTGTGTTCCAATCTGCATCTGGTATGTGAGGATAAAGGGCTGAAAGCTGTAGATCGAAGATGAGGCCCCATAGACTCAGTTGTTTGGATCGAGGTATCTCGAAGCACTCCCAAAGACTCAGCTCCTTGTATGGAGTGTGAAGATTCCAGACCAGACACTCGCAAAGACTGGACTCCTTGCATAGAGTGTAAAGATTCAGTTTGAGGCATAGGCGAGAACTCGACTACTTGTGAGACTGCTGAGTGTCCAGGCTGGACTGCAGGAAGCAGTCAAGGCAGGACTATATTTGCTCAGTAACTGAACAAACTCCCGTTCCAAAATTGTCTGGATAGTAGCCTGCAATTGTGGATCCAAGTCTTAAACTGGACCAATTGCTGAGGCTAAAGGCTCCAAGGACTAAGAGGAAGGATGCTTTGGCTTGGAGGAATGCTTCTTGGGCAGTTTGAGAAACACCGCTGGAAGCGTCTGCTGAGGTATCTGACCTGAGGGAAGCTTAGGAGAAGACTTGGCAGATTTACTCAAGGTCGAGGACGTTTCAAACGGGGAAGGTCTGATGAGTCGCGCTTGAGGTCATGGAAGCAGGAAGATACCCTGTGGCAGGCTTGACCGAGTCGGAGGTTGAGCTCATAAGAACATAAGCAATGCCTCTGCTGAGTCAGACCAGAGGTCCATCGTGCCCAGCAGTCTGCTCACGCGGCAGCCCAACAGGTCCAGGACCTATGTAGTAATCTTCTATCTATACTCCTCTATCCCCTTTTCCTTCAGAAAATTGTCCAATCCCTTTTTGAACCCCAGTACCATACTCTGTCCTATCACGCCCTCTGGAAGCTCATTCCAGGTGTCCACCACCCGTTGGGTGAAGAAAACCTTCCTAGCATTGGTTTTGAATCTGTCCCCTTTCAGCTTTTCCGAATGCCCTCTCGTTCTTGTAGTTTTTGAAAGTTTGAAGAATCTATCCCTCTCCACTTTCTCCATGCCCTTCATGATCTTGTAAGTCTCTATCATATCCCCTCTAAGTCTCCTCTTCTCCAGGGAAAAGAGCCCCAGTTTCTCCAATCTCTGTGTATGAAAGGTTTTCCATACCTTTTATCAAATGTGTCGCTCTCCTCTGAACCCTCTCGAGTATCGCCATATCCTTCTTAAGGTACGGCGACCAATATTGGATGCAGTACTCCAGATGTGGGCGCACCATTGCCCGATACTACGGCAGGATAACTTCTTTATTCTGGTTGTAATACCCTTCTTGATTATACCTAGCGGCCGCTGCGCACTGTGCCGTCGGCTTCATTGTCTTGTCTACCATTACGCCCAAGTCCCTTTCTTGGGTACTCTCACTCAATAACATCCCTCCCATCGTATAGCTGTACTTCAGGTTTCTGCTTCCTACATGCAATTCTTTGCATTTCTCTACATTGAACTTCATCTGACATCTTGTAGCCCATTCCCCTAGTTTGTTCAGGTCCCTTTGTAATTCTTGGCAGTCCTCTTTAATCCAAGCACCACTAAATAGTTTGGTGTCTGCAAATTTTATTATTTCGCACTTTGTCCCTGTTTCTAGATTATTTATAAATATATTGAAAAGCAGCGGTCTGAGCACCGACCCCTGCGGAATACCACTCGTGACCCTCCTCCTCCAGTCCGAGTAGTGGCCCTTCACTCTCACCCTCTGCTTCCTACCTGCCAACCAATTCCTACAACAGGGGGTCCCTCTTTGATGGAGGTGGAGCTTGGGAATGGGGGGTGATCTGTGGAGTTCTGGTTATTGATGGATATCGGGGGCTTGTTTGTATCGTTGGGGCAACTTATGAGATTTGTAGATCTTTTGTTGTGGTCTTTGTATGCTTGCTTTAAATTCTGCTGTCCCTGATATTCATATTCTGGTTTGTATATTTTCAAAAAAATTTTCAATAAACATTTATTAATTAAAAAAAAAAAAAAAAAAAAAAAAAAGAACCCCCAAAAGGCTGACAATGCCGCAAGCTGAACCCAGAGAGAAGACCAAGCCAGTCCCCTATCCAGGCCATCCTGCAAGAACTCTAAGATGTTAGTCAGGAAGTGTAAAAAGAGACCACTCCACGCGCATCAAACCATTCCTCAAATAGACGCCAACCCTCACATAAACCGAGAGGTGGAAAGCCTCCGGGACCCCAAGAGCATTGAGATCACTTTATCTGAATACCCCTTCTTACCTAGGTGGAGGCAAGTCGTAAGACAAAAGGGACCCGGATCGAACATTGGAATGGGACCCTGAGTTAGGAGGTCGTCCAAGAGAGGCAGAGGAAGAGGATACGCCACCAGATACCTCACCAGATTCGCGTACCATAGTCGAGGCCAATCCGGAGCCACCAGAACCACGAGGCCCGGATGGCAAATTATGCGGAGAAGAACTCTGCCCACTAATGGCCACGGAGGAACACATACAACAGCCCCACTGCTGGCCACGGTTGAACCAGAGCATCCAGGCCCTCGGCCTGACCTTCTCTGCGACAACTGAAGAAGCAGGGGCGTTTTTGGTGTTGATACTTGTGGCCATCAGGTCCATGAGGGGCTGACCCCAAGACTGCACTATCAACTAAAAGGCCATGGGGCTTAGACACCACTCTCCAGGATTTAGCACGTGACAACTTAGGAAGTCTGCCTAAACAGTCTCCACTCCAGCTATGTGGAATGCTAAAATCTCGTGAAGGTGCGACTCCACACAGACCATGAGCAGAGTTGCCTCCTGCGCTACCAAAGTGCTCCTGGTGCTCCCCTGATGATTGGCATAGGCCACCGCTGTGGCATTGTCTGACAGAACCCTGACTTACATGCCAATCAGAAAGGACTGGAAGACTAGCAACGCCAGACAGATGGCTCTGGTCTCCAAAACACTGATCTACCAAGAAGCCTCCTCCATGTACCAGGTGCCCTGAGCCGACTGACCTAGGCACTGAGCCCCCCAACCAAGAAGACTGGCATCCGTGAGCAGCACTGTCCACTGTGGCTGATCCAGACTCGCCCATTGTACAAGATGGGGGGTCTGAAGCCACCAGCGAAGACTGCCCCAAGCTAAGCCCAGAAGCTGAACAGGGTAATCCAGACTGTGCCTCCGAGGCAACCACCTCCGAAGAAGAGCATACTAAAGAGGATGCATGTGGGCCTGCGACCACCTCACTACATCGAGGGAGGCTGCCATCGACCCCCAAGACTTGGAGGAAATCCTGCACCCGAGGACACCGAGACACCATAAGCAGGCGAATTTGAGATTGCAATTTGCTCACCCGAGCCTCCGAAAGGAAGACCTTCCCCAAGGAGGTGTCGAACAGGACCCCAAGATATTCCAGGCACTGAGATGGAGACAACCGGCTCTTTGCAAGGTTGACTACTCATCCCAGCAGAAACTCCACCGAGCTTTGACCCTGGAACGACTTGGCTCCAATCAATCAGTTGTCCAGATAAGGATGAACAAGACTGCCCTCTTTGCGCAACGCCACCATCAACGACCACCATCAACTTGGTGAACGTCCACGGAGCCGTGGACAGACCAAAGGGAAGTGCACAGAACAGATAGTGTTGCCCCAAGATCACAAAGCGCAGGAAGCAATGATGGGAGGCCCGAATAGGAATGTGTAAGTAGGTCTTGGTCAAATCGAGAGAGGTCAAACTCCCCCGGCGGAACCACCAGAATCACAGAATGCAGAGTTTCCATGCGGAAGGAATGCATGTGAAGAGCCCTGTTGACCCCCTTCAAATCCAGGATTGGTTCAAATGTCCCTTCTTTCCTTGGCACCACAAAGTAAATTGAGTACCAACCTGTGTCCCACTCCAGCAGGGGAACTGGAACCACTATGTGAGGATCCAACAATCTCTGAAGGGTCTGGTGAAAGCCCTGCTCCTTCCACGACACCTGTGAGGGAGAAGTGAGAAAATGGTCTGGAAAGGACCAGGCGAACTCCAGAGCATAGCCATCCGGGAATGCTTCCAGAACCCACTGATCGGACGTGATGTCTGCCCACTGTGAATAAAAGTCTCTCATCCGGGTGCCCACCGAAACCAAGATGGGCGCCGGCAAGGAGTCATTGTGCAAGACGGGCGGCAGGGGATCAGGTGGGGGTGCTACCCGCACCCTAGCGGACCCCATGAAAAGACTGCATGCGCTGGAAGAACCTGCCTCTTAAGAGCCCAAGAGACTGAAAAGAAGCAGCCTCTCAACCGGAGTGGAAAAGGCGGAAATCACACCCATGAGCAGCACCACCTCGCGCAAGCAGCCTAGGCCTATCCTCAGGTAAATGAGGCACTTTAGAATCAGTGAGCATCTAAATCAACTTGTCCAAGTCCTTACCAAACAAGAAAGATCATTTAAAAAGGAAACTTTGTCAACTTAGCTTGGGACGCTGAATCCGCCGACCAAGCGTGAACATAAGAATATAAGCAAAGCCTCCGCTGGGTCAGACCTGAGGTCCATCGTGCCCAGCAGTCCACTCACACGGTGACCCAACAGGTCCAGGACCTGTGCAGTAATCCTCTTATCTATACCCCTCTATTCCCTTTTTCAGCAGGAAATTGTCCAATCCTTTCTTGAACCCTATTACGCCCTATTACGCCCTCTGGAAGCGTATTCCAGGTGTCCACCACACGTTGGGTAAAGAAGAACTTTCTAGCATTCGTTTTGAATATGTCCCCTTTCAACATTTCCGAATGCCCTATTGTTCTTTTATTATTCGAAAGTTTGAAGAATCTGTCCCTCTCTACTCTATCTATGCCCTTCATGATCTTGTAAGTTTCTATCATATCCCTCTAAGTCTCCTCTTTGCCAGGGAAAAGAGACCCAGTTTCTCCAATCTCTCAGCGTATGAAAGGTTTTCCAACCCCTTCGCTCTCCTCTGAACCCTCTCGAGTAACGCCTTAAGTACCTTCTTAAGGTACGGCGACCAATATTGGACGCAGTACTCCAGATGCGGACGCACCATCGCCCGATACAATGGGAGGATAACTTCTTTCGGTCTGATAGTAATACCCTTCTTGATTATACCTAGCATTCTATTTGCTCTCTTAGTGGCCGCTGCGCACTATGCCATCGGCTTCATTGTCATGTCCACCATTACCCCCAAGTCCCTTTCTTGGGTACTCTCATTCAATAACCTCCCTCCCATTGTATAGCTGTACCTCGGATTTCTGCTTCTCACATGTAGTACTTTACATTTCTCAATGATGAACTTCATCTGCCATCTCGTCGCCCATTCCCCTAGTTTGTTCAAGTCCCTTTGCAATTGTTCACAGTCCTCTTTAGTCTGAGCTGCACTAAATAGTTTGGCGTCGTCCGCAAATTTTATTATCTCACACTTCATCCCTGTTTCTAGATCATTTATGAATATATTAAATAGCAGCGGCCCGAGCACCGAGCCCTGCGGGACACCATTTGTGACCCTCCTCCTGTCCGAGTAATGGCCCTTTACTCCTACCCTCTGTTTCCTGCCCGCCAACCAGCTTCTGATCCATCTATGTACGTCTCCTTCCACCCCTTGGTTCTTCAGTTTCCGAAGTAGGCATTTATGGGGTACCTTGTCAAAGGCTTTTTGGAAATCTAGATATATGATGTCTATGGGGTCTCCTCTGTCCATCCGTTTGTTGATTCCTTCGAAGAAGTGCAATAAGTTTGTTAGGCACGATCTCCCCTTGCAAAAACCATATTGGCTGGTTATCAGAAGTTCGTTTCTTTCAAGATGTTCACTCCTAAGGCTAGAGAGTTGGCAGAAGCTTGCAAGAAGTCATACATGGCATTTGAGAGATAAGAAGCACCCAATTCAATTTTGGCAACTTCTTGCCTTAGCAAGTCCCAATTCTCAGATTTATCCATCAAGTACATGCTGGGTCCAACGAAAATACACCCAAGCCACCAGCCCGCCACACATAGCCACCTGGACCGACAGAGCTGTCACATCAAAACTCTGTTTAAGGAGAAGTCAATCAAAACCTACCTTTTTGACAAATTCCTCTAACTTCTCCCCCCTCTTACTAGCCTCCTCCTCTAATTCCGACTTACCTCCAGACTCTCCGACTCCTCCAATCCTGTTAGCCACTAAATGACTTAACAAAATGGATCACTCAATCTAACTAATTATCCCTTCTTCATTACTCCCCATACTAAATGCCTCTCTGCTCTGCCTTATCGAACACTGCAGTATGTATCACCGCCGTATGTAACACTGCTGTATGTAATATCGCTGTATGTAACTTACAGCAAATGTAACTTCATTGCAAATGTAACCTAGCTGTAAAAATTAACTTCACTGTAAATGCAGCGTCGCCGAAAATGTAACTTCGCTGTAAATGTACAGTCTCTTCATCTGTTAACCGCATAGAACTTCCATGGTAATGCGGTATACAAGAATAAAGTTATTATTATTATGCTCCTCCGGGTCCTTCAAGGCTGCACTGCCCTCAACAGGCACAGTATGCCGCTTAGAGATGGCCGAGACCACTGCAT
This sequence comes from Geotrypetes seraphini, assembly GCF_902459505.1. Lineage (NCBI taxonomy): Eukaryota > Metazoa > Chordata > Amphibia > Gymnophiona > Dermophiidae > Geotrypetes > Geotrypetes seraphini. The sequence continues at coordinate 146,983,669 of NC_047084.1, forward strand.
CCACTACAGACGACTTTGGAGTATCCCTATCCCCTTCCGGAATGGGATACAGTTGGGCCAAGGAACGCACAAAGCGAAAAAAGGTTTCCAGCACCTGCCACTGTGCGAGCATGATGTCCCAAATATCCTGATGCAAAGGAAAAGAGCGGGAAGCAGAGCGAATCCCCTTAATTACGCGGGGCTCTGACACGGGGTCCTCAAAGTGCAAAACCGAGGAGACCTGAAGGATTAACTCAGAGCTCTTTCTGCCAAAAAAATGCCCACCATAGTGGGAGGAAACGCATTTGCGTCCAGTCCAGCAGAAACGCATCTGCTTCCAAACAGTAAGGTAAGTAAAGTCTAGAGCAGAACTGGGGCAACCTGTGATTGTGGGGAGCTGCAATCAATCCACTTGCAGAGTGCCCATTGTGCAAAGATAGACTGGAGAGCTGTCGAGCTGAGTGTCCATTCATGGGGCTGAAGAATTCTGCTGAGGTTGTCTGCCAAAGAATTCTGCTCACCTTGAATGTAGACAGCCCTCAGAAAAAGGTTGCGAGCCTCCACCCAAAGCCAGATCTTTTGACCCTCCTGACAAAGAAGAGAGCCCGGGTCTCCTTGCTTGTTTATGTAGTACATTGCTACTTGATTGTCCGTGCAAAGGAGGAGGACTTGATCGCTCAGATGTTGGAAAGCTTTCAGTGCATAGTACATCACTCTGAGTTCAAGCAAACTGATGTGAAATTTGCACTCTGTGGTAGTCCAATGGCCCTGGGTTTGAAGACCGTTCATGTGCGCCCTCCAGGCATATGGGGAAGCATCGGTCGTGAGTACCAGTTGATGAGGAAGTAGATGGAAAAGGATGCCTATGGAGATGGAGGAATATAACCCTAACAAATGATATTCAACACCCAGAGATTGGAGGTGATGAGCTCCCAACAACTGATGAAATGCTGAAGCTGCCCTCCTATCGGCTGAGGAAGAGTACAGAAGATGGGAACTATGGCTATGCTCAGAAGGAACACGTCAAAAAGGCTATGTAGATTTTTATGGAACAGCCGGTTGTTGACTGGGTTGTTGCTTCTGCCTTCTAGTAGGAGGAGCAGGAGCAGCAGCCTTAGCAGCAAACCTTCACTGGTAAGAAGAAGCAGGCTTGAATGGTCGAGGGGCCTGAGGCTTCTTTTTAGGTTTTACCAATGTGTCCCATCTGGTCTCATGGGCCGAAAGTTTTTGTGTGGCACTGTAGGTAGAGGAACAGAAAAAGTTCATCACCTAGACACAGAGCATTAGCCAGACAATCTTGGTAGTTAACATCTAGATCGGAAACACGCAACCACACAAGACATCGATAGCCACCAACATGGCTGCAGCACAAGAGGTGAGCACAAACATGTCATAGGTGGATCTCGCCATATACTTGCGAAGTTGGAAAACAGTGGAGACAAGATTTTGAAAAGTCTTAGCTTTACATGTATTTCTGGAATGTATTTCTGGAAAGAAGAAATTTGCTTCACCAGATGTTTCAGATAGCAAGAAAAATAAAAATTGTAATTTCCTGCTCAGTTTGTCAACATTGAATTTTGGTAAAGCCATCTACCAAATTTATCCATAGTCTGGCCTTGTTTACCAGGAGGAACAGAAGCATAGACACTGGCCTTTTTCAAAGTGGATTCCACTACCAGAGACTCATGCAGGAATTGAGGCTTGTCAAAGCCTGGAAGAGGCACCACCTTGTATAGAGGAGATTCCAATTTCTTGGGAGCCACTGGTATGGAAAGAGGAATCAATAAATTTTTGAAAAAAAGCCTCATGTAATAAAGCATGAAGACGAAGCTTCAACATGTTTTTAGGAGGAAGGTCATAATCTAAGGTCTCTAAATGTTCTTTGCTATATTTAGAGTCTGCTTACAAGGAGATGTCCAAATCCTTGTTCATCTGGCAGAGAAACTTGGAGGAGAGTTTCTCAGAAAGAGAAGATGCTCTAGTTGGACAATTTCCTGCTGGAAAAGGGGATAGAAGAGTATAGATAGAGGATTACTGCACAGGTCCTGGACCTGTTGGGCTGCCATGTGAGCGGGCTGCTGGGCACAATGGACCTCAGGTCTGACCCAGCGGAGGCATTGCTTATGTTCTTATGGTGGTTCCAGCTCAGAATCTCCCAATAAATCAGAATCTCTTATTGAGGGAGATCTATGTTGAGAACAGTGCCGTCGGATTGGTGTCGAGGTCTCAGTATGTTTTGATTTATGTGAGACCTTACCTGATTGTGCTGAAGTGACATCTGGAGAAGTTTGAGTTGAGGAAGAATGGTGCCGCACCAGTGGAGCATCGGAGACAGGTGTAGTCGGCACCGTGAGCCACTCAGACTGAACCTGCACCGGGAGAGTCGGCGTCGACAATGGTACAAGCTGGGTCAGTACCAACAATTGAAAATGCTCCCCCAATTCTTCTCTAAGCAAGTTGTCTATCTTTTGCTTGAGAGACAGCACTGGTACTGTTGGCTTCTTCGCCAGTTCCACTGGCACCGCAACACAGTCCGGAGATGAGGAGGCACTCACCGAGATCGGAACCATGCACTTACGGGAGTTTTGAGGTCAGCATGACTTGGCTCAATGCCCGTTTGACCTGCATCCCTGAGGGACTTAGCCGGCTTACCCAATGAGATGGTACACTGAGGCACCGGTGTCAGCGCTGGAGGATCTGCTGACGCCAAAGACTTGGGTGTCGACAGTGTTCACTGATGAAAAGGGCTCACCTTCCATGGTGGCACCGAAAAGTTGTTTCTGCTGTAGAAGACAATTCTTCAAAGTCCTCTTCTGTAAAGAAGAGCAGCGCGTGCAAGTCTTGGGATATTGCTTGGGCCCCAAACACTGGAGACACCAGCGGTGGGGGGCCGTGACAGAGATAGCCCAAGCACAGCGATCGCACTTCTTAAAACCCATTGGTGGGTGGACATGGATGGGAAGACTGCCTCCGCTAAATTGAACATGATGATTGAGGCGGACCAAGAGGCCCCGCCGGACACAGACCCGCAAACAGAGAAAAGATTTTTTTTTAAAGTTCTTTTTTTTACAAAACAGTAAAATAAAAGACTGACTAAAAAAGTAAAAAATCCGTAAGAGCGGGAAAGCAGCGAAAGAGAAAAAAAATTAAACGATAGTTGAACACGACTTCTTAGCTCTGCGGAAACTAAGAAACTGAGGGACCGCACACCTATGTCAGGCGGGAAGGCACTCGTGCATGCACAGTGCGGGCTATCACAAACTTTCTAAAGACTTAAAGAGGCGATGCACTTTTGAAGTGGTCCATACCAGGGCTCTGTCAGTAATGTCACCCATATGCGAGAATATGCTGCCTGCTTGTCCTGGGATAACAGGTGCTATCTGGGGACAGCAGGCAAATATTCTCACATGTGGGTGATGTCATCCATAGAGTCCGGTATGGACAATGTTAAAAATGAACTGCCACTAAGTTTTAAGAGACTGTGACTGCCTACACTGCACGGGAGTAAGCTTCAATGGCTACTCCAGTAGTTGGAACCTAAGGACAGTAACAAGTGGACTTCTAAGGTTTGTGGCCCAGAAGAAACAAATTTAAAATTTTAAGACAATTCAATCATAAAATTTTAATGTATTGTTACAGAGCATACTGAATGGAAAGTTCATGTCTTTATCTGCTGTCATTTACTATGTTCCTTACCCATCCAATGATCCATCATCAAAAGTTTCTTCAAGGTATACTTCCCCAATAGGCACTGGGGTCTTATAGTCAACCTAAAGACGTTTACAAAAAAAACAAAAAAAAAACAAACACACAACACTTAAGCAATAAAGACAGGTACTACATAGTTTTCACAACATCCTGTTTACATTTTCAATATTTTTAATGTTTGTATTAATTTGCATTTCCAAGTCGCATACACTTCTCCCTCTGTATTCGCGGTTTCAGCATTCACGGTTTCGATTATTCACGGTTTTTAGCTCGCTGGTTCCTCCCCCCAATTATGTCAGCTTACATAGAGAAAATCGCCGATTCCAAGCGTTTACAGAGAAAATTGCTGATTCCCAGCACTTTCTTCACCGTGTTTTGCCTCTCCTTCAGGTACAGGCCAGGTCTCCCACCATGTTCTTTGCGGTTTCACCATATTCACAATGGTTTTTAATAGAAAACAGCAAACAACATATGGAAAAGTTATTTGCGGTTTTCTGTATTTGCAGTTCTGTTAATCCCCTATCACAGCGAATACTGAGGGAGACGTGTATATTTAAAATATCCATATTTATTTTCTACCAAATTAAGGTGGTTTACTAACAGCAAATAAGCAATTATGACTCCACTTTCACTCATGGCCTAAAAGTAACTTGTAAGGACTAACTCTGAAGGCAGTTCCGCAATGAGTCACAGAGATAGTTCATGTAACATCATTAAGAGACTCTGATGATACATTGAGAACTTTCTTAGAAATCATCAGAGCAACTTTCTAAAATATGAATGTGTAGTCATCTGTAGGCTGAACACTGTTCCAAGGCTCCTCAAATGATTTAAAAATAGGCATTCTGGTGATTTTTCTAGTGGAAAAAAAAGGAAAGGAAAGCACAGTTACTTACCGTAACAGTTGTTATCCAGGGACAGCAGGCAGATATTCCCACACATGGGTGACGTCACCGACGGAGCCCCGCAGCAGACAGCCTCGAAAGTAGACTTGCTTGAAGATCTCGAACTTTCGAGCACTGCACCGCGCCTGAGCGCGTGCCTTCCCGCCCGAACTAGGGGGCGCATCTCCTGAGAGGATCCTCAGTTCAGATACCTAGCCAAGAAGCCAACCAGGGGAGGTGGGAGGGTTGTGGGAATATCTGCCTGCTGTCCCTGGATAACAACTGTTACGGTAAGTAACTGTGCTTTATCCCAGGACAAGCAGGCAGCATATTCCCACACATGGGTGACCTCCAAGCTAAAAAGAAAGGGATGGAGGAAGTTGGCATATTACGAAAAAAGATTTTGCAAAACAGATTGGCCAAAATGGCCATCCCTCCTGGATAAGGTATCCAGACAATAATGAGAGGTGAAAGTATGAACCGAGGACCAAGTGGCAGCCTTGCAGATTTCCTCAATAGGAGTTGATCGGAGGAAAGCTACAGACGCCGCCATAGCTCTAACTTTGTGGCCCGTCACTCGACCTTGCAAGGAAAGACCAGCCTGAGCATAGCAGAATGAAATGCAAGCAGCCATCCAGTTGGATATTGTGCGTTTTGATATAGGACGTCCCAACCTGTTCGGATCAAAAGATATGAAAAGTTGAGGAGATGTTCTGTGAAGTTGAGTGCGTTGGAGGTAGAAAGCCAAAGCACGTTTACAGTCCAATGTATGAAGAGCCGCCTCTCCTGGATGAGAATGAGGCTTTGGAAAAAATACAGGTAGAACAATAGACTGATTGATATGAAATTCTGAAACAACTTTAGGTAAGAATTTAGGATGAGTACGTAGAACAACCTTGTCATGGTGAAAAACTGTGAAAGGTGGATCAGCCACTAGCGCTTGTAACTCACTGACACGTCGAGCAGAAGTGAGGGCGATCAGGAAAACAGTTTTCCAAGTGAGATACTTGAGATGAGCTTTGTCAAGTGGTTCAAAAGGAGATTTCATAAGTTGAGCTAAAACAACATTGAGATCCCAAACCACAGGAGGTGATTTAATAGGAGGATGGAGATTGAAAAGTCCTTTCATAAAACGAGAAATCATAGGATGTGCAGAAAGGGATTTTCCATCCAAAGGCTGATGAAAAGCAGCTATAGCACTAAGGTGGACTCGGATAGATGTAGTCTGAAGTCCAGATTGTGATAAATGAAGTAAATAGTCCAGAATTGATGTCAAGGAAGCAGATCTGGGAAGTAAATTACGTGTAGAACACCAAGCAGAGAATCTTGTCCACTTTTGACCATAACATTGTCTAGTTGATGGTTTTCTGGAAGCAAGTAAAATATCTTGAACAGACGGAGAAAATTGAGAAAAGTCTGTTATATAGAAAGGTACCAAGCTGTCAAATGTAGAGACTGTAGATTGGGATGAAGCAAAGATCCTTGATTCTGCGTGAGTAGAGAAGGAAATATTGGAAGAAGTAGAGGCTCCCTGGTGCTGAGTTGAAGTAGAAGGGAGAACCAAGGTTGCCTGGGCCCACCGAGGAGCTATCAGAATCATGGTGGCCCGGTCTGATTTCAACTTGACTAGAGTCTTGAGAATCAGAGGAAACGGAGAAAAGCATAAAGGAATTGATTCCTCCAGTCCAGTAGAAACGCATCCGCTTCGAGACGCTGAGGAGTATAGATGCGGGAGCAAAATTTGAGCAGTTTGAAGTTGAGAGGTGACGCAAACAGATCTATCTGTGGAGTCCCCCAACGAGCAAAAATTTGGCGAAGAGTAGGAGAATTGATTGTCCATTCGTGAGGTTGTAGAAGACGACTCAATTTGTCCGCCAAACAATTTTGTTGACCCTGAATATAAACCGCTCTGAGGAAGATGTTGTGAAGAATCGCCCAATGCCACAATTTCAGAGCTTCTTGACAGAGGGAGTGAGATCCCGTCCCTCCCTGTTTGTTGACATAATACATGGCTACTTGGTTGTCGGTACGTACTAGAATCACCATGTCGTGAAGTAGATGCTGAAAAGCTTTGAGAGCATAGAATATCGCTCTGAGTTCCAACAGATTTATAGGACACCGCCGGTCCGCTTGGGTCCAGAGCCCTTGAGTGCACAGACCGTCCACATGAGCTCCCCATGCATACATTGACGAGTCGGTTGTGAGGACCTTCTGATGAGGAAGAGGATAAAACAGTAAACCTCTTGAAAGATTCAAAGAGAGCATCCACCAGCGGAGAGACTTCTTTAATGAAGGCGTGATGGGAAATTAGTCGAGTTGGTGGATCCAGTGATTGTTGCCATTGAGATGCCAGTGTCCATTGAGGAATTGCGAAGGTGAAGTCTGGCAAAAGGATCCACATGAACTGTAGAAGCCATGTGAACCGAGCAGAACCATCATTTTCCTTGCTGGAACAGAGGAAAGTTGGCAGAATTGTTTGAGACAGTTGAAGGAGTGCATCCTGACGTGGTTGTGGAAGATATGCTCTCAGATTGATAGTGTCCAGAGTAGCTCCTATGAACTGGAGGGACTGAGAAGGAGTCAGCTGAGATTTGGGAAAATTGATTTGAATCCCAAACTTTGCAGAAAAAGAATAGTCTGTTGGGTCGCTGCAATAACCTCTGAAAAAGAGGGAGCCTTGATGAGCCAGTCGTCTAGGTATGGAAAATACTTGAAGACCCTGGTTGCGAAGAGCTGCAGCTACAACCACTAGGCATTTGGTGAAAACTCTGGGGGAAGAAGCCAGTCCGAAGGGGAGAACTCTGTACTGAAGATGAAGATTTCCTACCTGGAATCTGAGATACTTGCGAAAGGCCTGGATGAATAGGGATATGAGTATAGGCCTCTTTGAGATCGAGAGAGCACATCCAATCCCTTGATCCATCAAGGAATATAGAGTTGGCAGAGTGAGCATTCGAAATTTCTCTTTGACTAGATATTTGTTGAGAGCTCTGAGATCCAAATCAGTCGCAAATCCCCCGTCTTTTTGGGAACTAGAAAATAACGGGAATAAAATCCCAAGTTCCTTTGTGGAAGAGGAACTTCCTCCACTGCTCGCAGGAGAAGAAGAGCTCGAGCTTCTTGAAGAAGGAGGGGGAAAATGCGACTGATTTGAAAGACACTCTCTTGGATGGCGATCTGGAGGTACCTGAAGGAGTCCGAAGAGAGTATCCCTCTCGTATGATGGTAAGTACCCAGAGGTCTGAAGTAATGAGCTCCCATTGGTGATAAAAGTGGACAGGCGACCCCCTATGGGGAGGGGAGAATTTGGAAACAGAGAAATTTGAATGCTCAGGTCGAGATTGTCAAAAAGACTGAGCAGGCTTGGTGGCAGCAGGAGTCTGAGATTTTTGTTGCCTTTGTTGTGGAGGAGGCCGACGAGCAGGAGGTCTAGAAAAAGCAGGAGTTGTTTTCTGTGGATAGCGACGTGGAGTTTGTTTGAAACCTCTAGTTGGTACAGGTTTAGGTTTTGGACGAATGAGGGAAGCAAAAGAGCGCTCATGTTCTGAAAGACGCTTTGTTAGCCGCCTCAATAGAGTCATCAAATAATTCATTTCCTTGACAAGGAAGATTAGCCAATCTATCCTGAAGGTTAGGATCCATGTCCACTATCCGTAACCATGCTAACCTACGCATGGCTACAGCAAATGCCGACACTCTAGACGAGAGTTCAAAGGCATCATAGGAAGCTTGTAGCATGAAGAGTCTCAACTGAGAAAGAGTCTTAAGAATATTTTTAAATTCTGATAGGCGATTGGTAGAGATGTCCGGGTAAAATGAAGATAAAATCTTTAAAAAATGGTTGAAGTAGGACGTAAATATGTAATTATAATTAAGAACTCTATTTGCCATCATAGAGTTCTGGTATAAACGACGTCCAAAACTTATCCATGGTACGGCCTTCCCTACCAGGAGGAACCGAAGCATAGATTGTGGAGGGATGTGCTTTCTTCAATGATGATTCTACAACCAGAGATTGATGAGAAAGTTGAGACTTTTCATATCCTTTACAGGGGACCGTTCTATAACGAGATTCTAATTTGGATGGGATAGCAGTGATAGAATAAGGGGTTTCCATATTGCGAGTGAAGGTCTGCTGCAGAACAGGAGTCATAGGTAATCTGAGTGATCTCTTTTGGTGGATGGGGAAGCTCCATATCCGCTAAGTATTCAGGAGTATATTTTGAGTCTGAATGAAGGTCTATCTTGAGAGCTTGGCCCATTGTCAAAGATAAATTTGGCAAAAGAAATTGATTTTGGATCAGATGTTTCCTCAGGAGAACCACTGCGAGATTTATGTTGAACTGAGTAGGATGGAGAAGCCTCTCTAGAATATGGTGAAAGGTCTGATTCCAGACGCAGAGTGACCGAAGAAGCTGCACTGTGAGTTGGAGTAAGAGAATGCTTTCTTTTCAAACTCCTGGAAGGAGAAGTACCAGGTGTACGTGTTACAGAATGAGTCGAGGTATGTGGAGGGACTGTCTCGACGGACTGGCTTCGACGGTGTTCTGGATCGAGAAGGGCTTCGAGTCGAGGCTCGATGATGTCGAGATCCATGCTTCGACTTCGAAGAACGAGGTAAAAGAAGCCTCGGTATCCAATGTCGAAGACTCCCTCCGAAGCTTAGAAGTAACAGGTCTTGAATGCTTCGATCGATGCTTCGGAGGAGGTGAGCCCGGAGAAGACTGATGATGAAATGTTCTTCGGTGTCCGGGATCGGCCTCGGGGAGACTGGAAGCTCTGGTTGAGTGACAGGCTGATCAGTCCGAGGCAAGGTCGAGGACGGGACCAATTGAGCCACTAAGGATGGAAATCTGAGTGGTGAGTATAGATTTCAACATGTCCTCTAGCATCGGCACCGAGACAGAAGATTTCTGACCTCGTAGGTGCAGCAGTACGCTCCGAAGAGGGCGACCTCGAAGGTGAGTATTCCCTTATCTTGGAGGTACGCTTCGAAGGTGGACGTGCCGAGGACTCTGGTGGCTTCTTGGATACGGCACCTGAAAGGGAACTCGGAGGACTTACCCCCGTAGAAGACTTCGTGGATGGCGTCGTCTTCGAGGCAACCGAAGCAGAATAGGTCGAGGCCTTCGAGACCGAAACTCCAGCCGGAGTCTGGGTCGTAGGCCTTCGAGACCACAGGTGTCAAGGTTGTCGGAGTCGGAAGCCTTCGAGACCGGAGCAGCCGCTACGGTCGAGGGCCGATCCGAAGATTGCTCCATGCCGAAAAGTTGAAAAAATTGAGCACAACGTCGCCGAAAGGCCCGTTGAGTAAGGGTGAAGCAGCGATGACAATCTTCTGGGGAATGAGAAGAACCCAGGCACTGTAAACAACGGCAGTGGGGATCGGTAACAGAAATCACCCGATTACACTGTCGACAACGTTTAAACCCGGTAAGAGGCCGGGACATGGAAAAAATAAAGTCCGTGTCGAACGAAGGAGCCTAGGCCTAGGCCCAAAGCTCGACGGCCGAACAAAAAAAGAAAAACAATATATTTTTTTTTTATATATATATTTTTATCAAAAGAAAAGAAAGGAAATAAAAAAACAAGCACAGCGACCGTACTTTAATAAAGAAACAGCCGCGGTGATGAGAAGGCAATGCTGCAGAGAAAGAAAACGTGTCTTCTTGTCTCCGCGGAAATAAACGAACTGAGGATCCTCTCAGGAGATGCGCCCCCTAGTTCGGGCGGGAAGGCACGCGCGCAGGCGCGGTGCAGTGCTCGAAAGTTCGAGATCTTCAAGCAAGTCTGCTTTCGAGGCTGTCCGCTGCGGGGCTCCGTCGGTGACGTCACCCATGTGTGGGAATATGCTGCCTGCTTGTCCTGGGATAATGTAGGAATACTTAAGATAACTAGATCAGGGAAGACAAGGCCATAGCAGAGAGATTACTTGAATTATTTGCTTCAATCTTCATTGAGAAAGATGTGAGGGAGATAACAGTGCCAGAAATGGTATTCAATGCTGACGAGCTAGAGAAACAATCATATCTCTGAAACAATGGAAGATGTAATGGGGCAATTTGACAAATTGAACAGTAGCAAATCACTTGGACCCGATATACATCCTACAGGATGTAGTAAGAGTGATTAACATAGCTGCTTTACAAAAGGTTAGGACAAGTTCCTAGAAGGAAAGTCCATAGTCTGTTATTGCAACAAACATGGGGGAAGCCACTGCTTGACCTGGATCGGTAGTATGGCATATTGCTACTATTTGGGTTTTTCCCCAGATACTTATGACCTGCATTGGCCACCGGGAAGACAGTATACTGGGCTAGATGGATCACTGATCTGACTCAGTAAAGTTGTTCTTATGTTATAATTGAAAAATGAAATTGCAAAACTACTGTTACTCATTTGCATAGAGAGCATTTGAGGAAAGTTTTTGTTTAATTCCCACCCATCCTCTCCAGCTCCCACACATCCCTGGCCTGATCTCTGATTTATAGGTCCTGGGACCAATTAAAAGGCTAAAAAAAAGTAGCTAATCTTTATTAGCTAATAATTAACTCTTAAGAAAAGAAATCCTGGGGAGGGAAGTGACGTCATGCCACGGAATGGCTAACTGACTTGTGAGCTCCGTAGGAGCCATGGAGACTATTAGAAAACGCAGCATTCCTAGCTACAGTACCTTGTTATAAACCAACACACTACTTGGAGCACAGGATGGCCACTCGAAAGTGCCGAGACAAATTCCGATTCCCTGCTGAACAAGAGGAGAAAACGTTGGGAGAAAGCAGCGGGTTAGTCACGCGGAAAAAAAAATGGCATCCGTACCCTCTGATTCGGAAGATGAGGAGACTCCGACTACTGTTCTTGAGGGGGAGGAAGTTACGCTGCAATTGCTACAATCCTGGTTTCGAGCATTGAAAGACGAAATGGTTGGAGTTAAGTAGGATGTGCTCTCCGACGTAGTGGAGATTGGGGGCTATGTCAGCTACAGAGGCGCAAGTAACGGATCTCTCCCAGGAGCTGGTGGATGTGTGGGCGGACTGTGATCACTCAGCGGCAGCGATATCTGAGCTACAAAGTCAGGTGGAAGACCTGGAAAACAGATCGCACCGCTATAATTTACGATTTAAGGGATTGCCAGAGTTGGAGGAATATAAAAACTGCATGGAAGTTGTCCGTAACATCTGTATGGATTTATTGACTGAGGTAGAGGGTGCTGCTCCGGCACCTGTTAATACTGTGCGAGCACATCGTAGCATGGGCCCAACGAGAGTGCGGGCCCTAAGGATATCATTGCCTGCTTTGGAGATTTTGCTGTGAAGGAAAAGGTGTTACAACTGGCGCAACGCAAGCAGGACTTTCGTTGGAATAATGTGGGTATTGGAATTTATCAGGATTTGGCCTGGGCAACTCTGCAGAAGTGTCGGTTTCCAGGAGATGACCGCTTATTGAGAGTGAAAGGGCATCGGTACCGCTGGCTGTTCCCATTTGGGGTGTGGATTACAGTGAATGGCAAATCTAAAAAAGTGCAGGAGGTGGATGAGGCATGGACTGCAGTAATATACCTGAGCCGCCCCTGGTTCCTCATCGCAGCCCTGGGAGACGCGGCTTCTGGACTTTGGATAAACGGTGACCCATTCTAGCAGGGAGCCGGCGATAAGCAATCACTTGACTGTGCTAGGACCTGGTTTTTCATTTTTCTTTTCAATGCGCTTTGTTTTGCTCTATGCTGCCTGTGAGGGGAGGCCATGAGGGATTGGGTTCCATGTTTGTTGCTCTGTACCTACCCCTCTTGGTACTTTTTGTTATGGTGGCCGGGCTACTGGGTGTTATGGTAGCCGTTGATTACAAGGGTTGTGTGTGTGTGTTGCTTGCTTGGGGTGTTGATTTTGCAGAGTTTTTGTATGTGTGCTGTTTGAGTGACAGGGGTGATGGGTTGCTGCTTTTGTTGGGGGATTGGGCTGTATTCTGGGAGCCATTTCACTTCTTTGCTGTGACTGACCGTGGGGTTGGCCAGTTGCACATTTCTGTTAGGGGGAATGGAGGAGAAGGGGGGAGTGGTGGGATCTACGAGGGGGGGGGGAGGATGTATTGCTAGGCTCCTGGAATGTCAATGGGTTCAATAATCCTGGAAAGAGGAGCATTGTTCTCAGAGAGAGTTGCGCAAGCTGCATTGAGACTTGTTTACTTCAGGAGATGAGCGGCTTCTTCGCTCACCTATGTTTGAATAGGTGTGGGCTCACAAGGCGGTTGGTTCTCATAAGATGGGTGGGTTGGCCATTTTGGTACGTAAAGGGGTGGGGTTCCAGGTAGATCAGGTCTACAAGGATGCAGGGGGTTGTTGTCTGGCAATCAGGGGACATATTCAGGGTACAGTCATCACTATTGTTAATCTCCATGGCTCCAATGTGTCCCAGGCGGCCTTCTAGTCTCAATTGACAGATGCCTTAATTAAATTTTCTAGGGGGGTGGTGTTTTTGTAGGTGGGGAATTCAACGTATGCCCAGAGCTCTCTTTGGATCATTCTAGGGGTGGCAGAAAGGCTTTAGGCCATCATAGCAAGGCACTCCAGCAGTTGATGCAGGACTTAGGATTGGTTGACTGCTGGAGATTGCTTCATGGTTCTCAACAGAATTAAACTCATTTTTCCCATGCTACTCAAACTTACACTAGAATAGATGGAGTGTGGGCTCATAGAAATATTTGGGGTTCCATCTGCCAAGCTGAAATTGAGTCCATTCAGATATCAGATCAAATTCCTGTTTGGATTAGGTGTAAGGGACTCCAAGTGGTATAGGGTAGAGATTCTGGCACTTAAATGAATCCTTTATTGGGTTACCCCAAAATTTTGTGGGATGTGCAGGAGACTATCTCGGCCTTATTTACAGGATAATGACAATGGGATGGTGGGGGATAATGTGTTGTGGGATGCATTAAAAGGCTATGCTCCGGGGTGTTTTTGTCAAATGGGGTGCGCGAAAAGCAGTTACTTACCGTAACAGGTGTTATCCAGGGACAGCAGGCAGCTATTCTCACGTATGGGTGACGTCATCCGACGGAGCCCCCAATGCGGACGGCCTAACAAGCAGACTTGCTTGAAGAAACTAGAAGTTTTGAGTCGCCCGCACCGCGCATGCGCGAGTGCCTTCCTGCCCAGTGCACAGGGCGCGTCTCTCAGTTCAGATAGCTAGCAGAAAAGCCACCAGGGGAGGTAGGTGGGTTGTGAGAATAGCTGCCTGCTGTCCCTGGATAACACCTGTTACGGTAAGTAACTGTGCTTTATCCCAGGACAAGCAGGCAGGTATTCTCACGTATGGGTTGACCTCCAAGCTAACCAGAATGGGAATGGTGAGAGTATTGGCAATTTAGGAGAATAAATTTTGTAATACTGTTTGGCCCAAACTGTCCATCCCGACTGGAGAAAGTATCCAGACAATAGTGAGACGTGAAGGTATGAACCGAGGACCAACTAGCAGCCTTGCAAATTTCCTCAATAGGTGTCGATCTGAGGAAAGCTACAGAAGCTGCCATTGCTCTGATTTTATGGGCTGTGACTTTACTGTGAAGAGGTAATCCAGTCTGGGCATAGCAGAAAGAGATAAAAAGCCGCCATCCAGTTGGAGATGGTGCGTTTAGAAATTGGATGTCCAACTTATTTGGATCGAAAGAGACAAAAAGTTGAGGAGCAGTTCTGTGTGGTTTGGTGCGTTCCAAGTAGAAAACCTAAGCAAGTTTACAATCCAGAGTATGAAGAGCTGATTCTCCAGGGTGAGAATGAGGCTTTGGAAAACACTGGAAGTACGATAGATTGGTTGAGATGAAATTCTGAGACCACTTTATGTAGGAATTTAGGATAAGTACGAAGAACCACCTTGTCATGATGAAACACAGTGAAGGGTGGATCAGTAACTAAAGCTTGTAGCTCACTGACTCGTCGAGCAGAAGTGAGGACAATGAGAAACACCACTTTTCAAGTGAGATACTTCAGATGAGCCTTATCAATTGGTTCAAATGGAGGCTTCATGAGTTGAGAAAGGACACATTGAGGTCCCAAACACAGGAAGCCGTTTGAGGAGGTTTGACATTGAAAAGACCTTTCATGAATCTGGAAACCACTGGATGAGCAAATAGGGGTTTCCCCTTCAATAAGACGACGAAAAGTCGCAAATTTGCACTGAGATGGACTAGTATGGATGTAGAACTTGAGGCCAGAATTGGATAAGTGCAAAAGATAATCTAAAACAGAAGATAAGGAGGAATGTTGAGGCTCCTTATGATGAGAAAAATACCAGGTAGAAAATCTAGTCCTTTGTGGTGATAGCATTGTCGAGTGGTAAGCTTTCGAGAAGCTTCTGAAACGTCTCTTACAGATCGAGGGGAAAAACTGAAGAGGAGTTATGTTGAGAGGTACCAGCTGCTCAGGTGTAGATGACCTGCGGTTGGGATTGAAGCAGAGATCCTTGACTCTGTGTAAGCAGAGAAGGAAAAAACTGGTAGAAGGTATAGGCTCCCTGCTGCTGAGTTGAAGTAGAAGGGAGTACCATGGTTGTCTCGGCCACCGAGGAGTGATTAGAATCATGGTGGCATGATCGTTCTTCAATTTGACTAGAGTCTTGAGAATGAGAGGGAATGGAGGAAATGCGTAGAGAAACAGATTTCGTCCATTCCAGAAGAAAAGCATCTGCCTCAAGGCGGTGAGAAGAATATATCCTGGTGCAGAAACTGAGGCAGTTTGAAGTTGTGGGGAGCTGCAAGAGGCCTATCTGAGGCGTTCCCGACTGTGAGAAAATGTGATGAAGAGACGAGGAATGGAGAGTCCATTCGTGAGGTTGCAGGATACGGCTCAAGTTGTCCGCCAAGCAATTCTGAGCCCTTGAATGTAGACAGCTTTGAGGAAGGTTGTTGTGACGGATAGCCCAGTCCCAACCTCCAGAGCTTCTTGACAGAGGGAGGCAGATCCCATCCTTCCCTGTTTGTTGACATAATACATGGCAACCTGGTTGTCTGTCCGAATGAGGACTACTGTATCATTAAGGAGATGTTGAAAAGCATGAAGAGCTTGAGGATCGCTGAGTTCCAACTGATTGATATGACACTGACGATCCGTACTGGTCCATAGGCCTTGAGTACGGGAGACCATCGAGATGAGCGCCCAAGCGTTAGGTGGAAGAGTCTGTCGTAAGTACCTTCTGATGAGGGGGCGTTTGAAAAAGCAAGCCTCTAGAAGATTGGAAGAGAAGCATCCACCAACAGAAGGACTTCAAGGTAAGGAGTGACTGTAATTGTGTTGAGAAAGAGGATCGCAAGCTTGCATCCACTGGGAGGCCAGGCTCCATTGAGGAATTCTGAGGTAAAGTCTGACAAAGGAGTCACGTGTTCTGTGAGATGCCATGTGACCCAGAAGCACCATCATGTGTCTCGCTGAGATGGAAGAGCAGGAAGACACAGTGTGACAGAGTTGAAGAAGAGCTTCCAGGCGTTGTTGTGGAAGAAATGCTCTGAGTTGGACAGTGACCAGAACAGCTCCAATGAATTGTAGATTCTGAGAGGGTTGAAGGTGAGATTTGGGAAAGTTGATTTCGAATCCCAAACTTTGTAGGAAACAGGTAGTCTGTTGGGTAGCTACAATAACCCCTTGAGATGTGGAATCTTTGATGAGCCAGTCGTCTAGGTAGGGAAAAACCTGGAGGACCATGGTTCCTTAGAGCTGTGGCTACCACTACCAGGCACTTGGTGAACACCCTGGGAGACGAGGCCAGGCCAAAGGGTAGAACTCTGTATTGAAAATGCAGATTCCCACCCGAAATCTGAGATATTGATGGGAGGTCGGATTGATGGGAATATGCGTGTAGGCCTCCTTTAGATACAGAGAGCATAACTAGTTGTTCTGTTCGAGGAGGGGATAAAGGGATTGCCAGGGACAACATTCAAATGCTTTTCTTTGACTAGAAATTTGTTGAGAGCCCTGAGATCCAAAATGGGTCGCAGATCGCCCGTCTTCTTCGGAACAAGGAAGTAACTGGAGTAAAATCCCCTGCTCTGCTGTTCCAAGGGAACTGGCTCGATGGCATGGAGATTGAAGCAGAGCTTGAGCTTCATGAAGAAGAAGGGCGGTCTGGGATTGGACTGGAAGGATACTTCTCTTGGAGAGGAAGCTCTGGTGGAACCTGATTCTCTGATGATGGAAAGGACCCAGAGGTCGGAGGTTATGACCGTCATCTGTCATAAAAAAGAATGAGATACGACCTCCTATAGGTGGAAAAGGAGAGTCAGAGACAGAATCGATGGATGTTATGCTCTGGTTGTAAACAGTCAAAAAGGCTGAGAGAGCCTTAGGTGGAGCAGAAGGTGAGGCTTCTGTTGCTTCTGAGGTGGCTGTTTCTTCAAAGGAGGGCGAGTGTAAAGCGCCGGCTTTGGAGGAAAATGCCTCTGGTAGGTAACAGGAGGATGTGCAGGCCTAGAAGGAGCTGGTTTAGGCTTTGGTACTGACTATGGAGGCAAAGATTTAGCATGGTCAGACAACTTTTGGTGGCTGCCTCGATGGGACTCATCAAAAGGTCATTGCCTTCACAAGGGATGTTCGCCAGGCGGGTCCTGGAGACTGGAGTCCATGTCTATGTGCGAAGCCAGGCTAGACGAACGAATGACCCACAGTGCAAGCCGCTGCTCAGGCAGAGAGCTCCAAAGGCATCAAGATGATTACAGAGGATGGAGACGTAACTGAGAGAAAGAAGCAATGACTTCTTGAAATTCAAAATGCATGCTATCATCCAAGTAACTGAAAAATTTTGGCAGAAGAGACAAAAGAAATTTCAAAATAAGTGATAAAATAAAAATTATAATTGAGGACCCTCGAGACATCATAGCATTTTCAGTGTTCTCCCTAGCGTGTTTTAGCCGGGCGCTGTGCCCAGATAATTTAGGTGAGCGCCCGGCTGTCATCTTGCATCCGCACCACCAGCATCAAAGCCGCGCTCCCAATCCTCTTCCCTGTCCTTACTCCAGGGGTGTCAACCTGCGGCCCGACAAGAAGTTTTGTGCGGCCCAGCTTCTCTCTCCCTCCGGCGGGTGGTTTTCTGGCCAGCTCCCTTCTGCAGTCGACAGTGGGTGGCGTTGGCTCCTTGAGCGTGATCTGTGGCTGTGTCAGAAGCATTCACTCTGACGTCAGAGAGAAGGCTACCGAACCAGCCATGAATCGCGCACGAGGAGCCAACGCCAGAGAGTTACAGCCTGACCAGTGGAGAGAGGGAGGGGGATTCTGAAAGTGGTGAGCCATGTGGATGAGGTCAAAAGGGAGATGACAAGATGAGTTGAGTACAGTGGTAGAAATGTGGTAATGGGGAGTAGATAGAAGGAAATAGGAGGCTGGGAAAGGAGTGAGATGGGAAATGGGAGAGCTAGGGACTGAGAGAAGATGGAGAATTGAGAGGTAGCTGAACATTTATAAATGAAGAAGGGTGAGAAAGAAGGCAAGATTTGAGTGGACAGAGGCAAAAAAGAGAAAAGTTAAGAAGGCTGAAAGGGAAATATCAATACATTGGAGACAGGCATAAGGAAAGAATGGAACAGTATTGAGAGGAGAAAAACTAGACAGCAACATTGGAAAGAGAATTGGTAGAAGATCGACAAAAAGCAGAAAGAGAAAAACTGGGACCAAGATGATGGAAAAACAAATACATCCAGACAATAGGTAGAAAAAATTGTTTTATTATGAATTTATTAACTGGAATATGTTAGCTTTGGGAATATGTGCATCACAATTATTTTTGTATTCAGTGGCGTAGTCATAATACAGCTGATTTGGAAGAGGGACTGGAGCCCAAAATTAGTAGAGGGGCCACCAAAGTTTCTCCCTGCCTGAGTGCTAATTTATATAATAGTTGAGCTAGTGGAGATTCCCAAGCCCTGCCAACTGAAGACATCTTCCTCCAGCTGACCAACTCAAAATCTCAAGCTTTTGCAGCTAAGGCAATATCCTCAAGCTGCCCCTGCTTTCATGCATACATGAAAACCAAGGGGGGGGCAGGGAGGAGGCCCAAAATCGCAGTAATATTTACCCTGATTTAAACGATCCTCCACGTGCGCTGCTGACAGCAGATTCAGCATCCCTGCTCTGATGAGGCTCACTTCTGAAGAGGTGCTCACCATAGCTGTAATAGAAGTGAATGGGAAAACCAGTAACGCGCATCCCTGCTCTATCAGAATGGAGATTGTGGAAGCCTGTGGCTGCTCCCACTCTCAGCGGTGTAACGTGGAGGATCACTCAGTCAGAGTAAGATTACTGCTTTTTATTGGGTTCTTACTCCACAGTGTCCCTTTAATGAAGGTTTATTATTAGATACGTACATCTTCTATATTAGTGATTGCAAAATTTGGGACCATGCTCAGCCTTTTTTTTTTGCTCAACAGCTAGTGTTAGTGTTGGTGCTTTGTGGCGGCCCCAGAAATTTTTTTGTCCAATGTGGCCATAGCGAAGCCAAAAGGTTGGACCACCCCATACCCTTACTCCTTCACACCGTGAGCAGGGAGGGGTAACTTTCATAGCGTTTCCAGGTCATGGGCCAACCCTCTTCCCCACTCCTACTCCTTCACTGTAAGCAGGGAGGGTTAATTTACATAGCATCAAAATTTGCACCAACATATTTCCCTGTCCCGCCCCACCCGGCTATTTTTTGTGCCACCCGGCTAGAAAAAATTTTCTGGGGAGAACACTGCATTTTGGTAAATGCGACGTCCAAATTTATCCATGGTCTTTCTTCCCGGCCAGGAGGAACTGTGGCATACATTTCTGGAAGGATGGGATCTCTTTAAAGAGGATTCCACGAGCAAGGATTGATGTGACAATTGGGAATGTCCAAAACCTTTATGATGCACCGTTTTATATCTGGCATCCAACTTTCCTGGATACTGCTGGAATGGAAAAAGAAAGTCTCCATGCATCTAGTAAAGTCTGATCAAGAAGCTTGTGTAGTGGCAGCTTGAGAGACTCAGCCGGAGGTTTGAGGAAGAATGCATGACCTCAAGGTATTCTTTAGAGTACTTAGAGCCAGTGTCCAGTGGAACGCTCAAGTCCACAGCCATCTGTCTCAAAAAAGAGGAAAAAGATAACTGGTCTGCAGTTGCACGGTCTCGAGAAGGACTCGAGGACGTTGAGGCAGCTAGAGTCGAAGAAGAAGAAGCCTCGGCAGGAAAACCATGGTATGAAGGAACCTGGAGACTTGGACGAGGCACTGGACATCGGATATCCTCGAGAGCCGGCAATCAGAGATTTGGAACGAGGAGTTGGAGGTCTTGTCAAGGCTGGAGAGGACCGATGCTTTGAGGTATGATGTCTCAAAGAATGCCTCGAAGTAGGCCTCGAGTGATGTCGAGAACTGCGTCTCGAACTGGATCTCGAAGATCGAGCAGAGGTTGCCTCGAAGCAGTAGATCGTGGAGGAGCCCTGAAGCAACTTCGAAGGACTGGACCCCCCTTGGTAGAATGGGGAGATATCCTGTCGATGCACTCGCACAGAACTCTACTCTATGTGTTTCATGCTTGGAAGCCCGACCAGACACTCGCAGAGACTCCGCTCCCTGCATCGAGTGTGGAGGATCATACTGGGGCACAGGTGGCTCGACCTCGCGGGAGACTTCTGCATGCCTAGGCTGAATCAGAGTGAGCAGTGTGGGTCCCATGGTAGTGAGGACCTTAATAATCTGGGATGTAGCCAGCAAGGAGGGTACCGCCGTCTGAAACCGGCCCACCTGCCTTGGCTGAAGGGTCCCGCACAGTGGTGTGAGTGTTTCGACTTGGGAGGCTTAAGACATCTTAATTACCACTGGTGGAACCGAGTGCTGAGCTATCTGACCTGAGGAGACAGGAGAAAATATGGCAGCCGAAGACGTCGAAGGAAGAGCCACTCCAAAAGACGAAGGTCTGATGAGGCTCGAGGTGGAAGCAGCAGAAGGAGAGGCTTCGACGGGGGTCGATGCCGAAGACACCTTCGATGCAGAAAGATTAGTAGACTCTATCTCGAAGAGGCTATCCACCAGGAAGCAACGACGCTTAAAAGCACGAGGCTTAAGTGTTTGTCAAGGTAGGCACGAGGTAGGATGTTTCGGCCCAAGGCACTTGAAGCAGCATCCATGAGAGTCCATAAGAGATATCGTGCGCTTGCACTTGCTACACCGTTTGAAACTGGTAACAGGCCGGGCCATAGACAAAAATACAGCCGACGCAAAGTCAAAGCCCATGGGCCGCGGCCTGTATCAGACTAACGGACAGAAGTAAATTTTTAAAAAAAAAATAGATAGAAAAAGACAAACACAGCGATTCGTGAGAAAAATAAAACACAAACCACGGTGAGAGAAGTAACGAACGACAAAGTTACCAGAGAGAGCCAAAAAGCACAGTTACTTACCGTAACAGGTGTTATCCAGGGACAGCAGGCAGAAATTCTCACATGTGGGTGACGTCATCTACGGAGCCCCAGCGCGGACAGCTTTTCAAGCAAACTTGATTGAAGTTTCAAGTTTGCTACACTGCACCATGCATGTGCATGCCTTCTTGCCCACTAGAGGGCGCATCCCACCTCGTGGTCCTCAGTTCCATAACTAGCAAAGAAGCCATCCCGGGGGAGGCGGGCGGGTTGTGAGAATCTCTGCCTGCTGTCCCTGGATAACACCTGTTACGGTAAGTAACTGTGCTTTATCCCAGGACAAGCAGGCAGCATATTCTCACATGTGGGTGACCTCCAAGCCAACCAAAAAAGGGCAGGTGGGGGATGGCAAATTTAGGAAAACAGGTTACGTAACACCGACTGGCCAACCGGCCGTCGCTTCTGGACAAAGTGTCCAGACAGTAGTGGGAGGTGATACGTATGAACCGAAGGACCAAGTGGCAAGCTTTACATATGTCCTCCATAGGAGTAGCACGGAGGAGAAGCAACCGACGCTGCCAATTCGCTCGGACCTTTTGGCCCCGTGACTCGACCCGGGAGCGTAAGACCAGCCTGAGCGTAGCAAAAAGAAATACAAGCAGCTAACCAGTTGGACAAGGTGCGCTTGGAAACAGGATGTCCTAACGATTAGGATCAAAGAACAAGAACAATTGAGGAACCTTCTATGAGACCTGGTACGTTGGAGATAAAATACGCCAACGCCCTCTTACAGTCAAGCGTGTGGAGCGCCGTCTCGCCAGGATGGGAGTGGGGCTTAGGAAAGAACACAGGAAGGACAATGGACTGATTAGAGGTGGAAATCAGACACAACTTTAGGTAAAAATTTAGGATGGGTGCGGAGAACCACCTTGTCATGATGGAACACAGTGAAAGGCGGGTCCCCCAACCAAGCTTGCAACTCACTAATACCGTCGAAGCAGATGTGAGGGCAATCAGAAAATACCACCTTCCAAGTAAGGAATTTCAGAATAGACTTGTCAATAGGTTCAAAGGGAGGTTTCATCAGTTGAGCTAGGACAACATTCAAATCCCCAACGACTGGAGGAGGCTTCAGAGGGGGACAAACATTGATTAGACCCTTCATGAAACGCGGTCACCAGAGGATGAAGCGAAAGAGAACGTCCATCCAAGTGCCGATGGAAAGCCGAAATGGCACTGAGATGCATCCGGAACAGTTGTCGTCTTAGACGAAATTAGACAAATGTAAACATAATAGTCCAGTACCGAAGACACCGGGACCGAATTCGGATCCAGATGACGTGAGGAACACCAGGAGGAAAACTGGTCCACTTCTGGGAATAACAAAGCCTGGTCGAGACTTTGTGCGAGGCTTCCAAAACTTTCCCGCACAGACTGAGAAACCTGAACCGAAGTCAAGGGGGAAAGGAACCAAGCGTCAGGTGTAACGACTGAAGATTGGGATGCAACAGCGAACCCCGACTCCGAGACTGCAGTAGGGAAACACAGGCAGAAGCAGAGGCTCCCTGACACTGAGTTGAGAAGCAGGGAGAACCAGTGTTGACGCGGCCACCGAGGCGCGATGAGAATACATAGTGGCTACTGGATGATTTGAGAAGCAAACCACGTCCTCAAGATCAGGGGAAAAAGCGGAAACGCATAAAGGAACCTCCTCCCAGTCGAGAAGAAAGGCGTCCGCTTCCAGACGGTCCGGGGAGTACATCCGAGAACAATACAGGGGTAGTTTGCGAGTCTCCGGGGAGGCAAACAGATCCACTTGTGGAGTCCCCCAGCGGTCGAAGACCTCGCGCAGGACTCTGGAGTTGAGTGACCACTCGTGCGGCTGGAGAAGCCGACTGAGTTTGTCTGCCAAGCAGTTCTGTTCCCCCTGGATATAGACCGCCTGTAGGAAGATGTTCTGGGAAATCGCCCATTCCCAAAGGCGCAGAGCTTCCCGGCAAAGGGACCAAGAGCCTGTCCCACCTTGCTTGTTCACATAATACATGGCCACCTGGTTGTCCGTTCGTACGAGGACTACCTGATCGTGGAGCAGGTGGCAGAAAGCTCGAGCCGCCAGAAAGATGGCGCGAAGCTCCAACACATTGATGTGATAGCGTCGGTCCTCCACCGACCACAGGCCTTGGGTCCGCAGACCGTCGAGATGGGCCCCCCACGCGTACTCCGAGGAGTCCGTGGTCAGAACCTTGCGATGCGGAGGGACGAGAAAGAGCAAACCCCCGGAAAGATTCAAAGAGTCATACATAACATACATACATAAAACATAAGAACTGCCATCTCCGGATCAGACCCATGGTCCATCGAGTCCGGCGATCCGCACACGCGGAGGCCCAGTCAGGTATACACCTGATGTAGTTTTAGTCACCCATATCCCTCTATGCCTCTCATAAGGAGATATGCATCTAATTTGCCTTTGAATCCTAGCACAGTGGATTTCTTAATAACCTCCTTTGGGAGAGCATTCCAGGCGTATACCACTCGCTGCGTAATCCCAAATTACTCATACGTCAACTTAAGCCCACACTAAAGAGAGCGAATGAAACAAAAGTCTGGGAATGTTTGATGCCACCACAAGCTCGAGCTGCCAGTGCCCAGGGCTAGAAGCCACCAGCGTTAGAAAGAGTCGGTCCACCAACGGAGCGAGCGTCTCAAAGACGGAGTCACCGTTATGCGAGAAGAGACAGGATCGCACTCCTGGCGCCACTGAGAGGCCAGAGTCCACTGGAGGAATTCTCATTGTGCAGTCTGGCGAACGGGCGTGAACATGGACCGTAGAAGCCATGTGGCCAGAAGCATCATCATTGCGCTGAGCGACACCTACGGTCAGCCTGATGAATCAGACGACCCAACCGAAACCCAAAGCCTCCAACCGCGGGGAGGGAGGAAGAACGGAGGCGGACAGTGTCCAGCACTGCGCCTATAAAATTGAAGTGATTGGTGTCGGGCATATTGTGTACTTGGGAAAGTTCACTTCGAACCCCAGTCGTTGAAGGAAGGCGATGGACTGTAGGGTCGCTGAGATAACCCCTTCCTTGGTCGGTCGCCTTGATCAGCCAATCGTCCAGGTAAGGGAAGACCTGAAGCCCCCGAGACCTCAGGGCTGCAGCGATTCTACCACCATACACTTCGTTGAAGACTCGAGGGGGACGAGGCCAGGCCGAAGGGGAGGACTCTGTACTGCAGATGCAGCTCGCCCACCTGGAACCGTAAGAATTTGCGGAAAGCGGGATGCACCGGAACATGGGTGTACGCTTCCTTCAGGTCTAGGGAGCACATCCAGTCCCCTTCCTCCAAGAGAGGATACAATACCGGAAGTGACAACATCCGGAACTTCTCCCGGACCAGGAACTTGTTGAGCTTCCTGAGGTCTAGAATGGGGCGTAAGTCCCCGGTCTTCTTTGGGACCAAAAAGTAACGGGAGTAAAACCCCCGCCCCCGCTGGTCGGAGGGTACAGGTTCCACCGCCCGAAGCCTCAACAAGGCCCTGGCCTCGGTCATGAGGACGGGGAGCTGGGTCCGGTTGCATGGGCAAGCCCCCGGTGAATGTTCCGGCGGCGCAGAGCAAAAGTTGAGAGAGTAGCCCTCGGAGACGGTCCGGAGCACCCAAGCGTCGGATGTTATCTCGGTCCAGGCCGCGTAAAAGGACCGGAGTCGACCCCCTATGGGAAGGGGGGTCCGGCGCGATGGCGGTGAGGGGGGCCGGGCCCCATCCGCCTATTCCCGTCAAAATGGACAGCGCTGGCTTAGCAGGAACCTGCGCTGGAGCTTTGGTTTGTCCCCTCCGCCCTGTCGAGGGGGGCGCCGGGGCGGTGGCCTTGAAAAAGCCGGAGTCGACTTTTGCGGGTACCTCCTCGGGGGTGGCGGAAAGGTTTCTGCGGCAGGGCTCGAGGTTTCGGACGGACCAAGGAGGCTAACGAGCGCTCCTGTTCCGAGAGCCGTTGGTCGCCGCCTCCAGGATTCATCGGAATATTTCGGACCCCCCACGCAAGGCAAGTCGCAGGCGGTTCCTGCAGGTTAGGGTCCATATCGAGGGTGCGTAGCCACGCCAACCGCGCATAGCTGCCGCAAAGGCCGACACCCTCGATACCAGCTCAAACGTATCGTACACCGCATGAAAAGGTACAACGTAATTGAGCCAGGTTGGACATAAACAAGTCGAACCCTTCCTTGCGGGAGTCCGGTAAGGCCTCACGATATTGGGCAGATCCTTTACCATGCAACGCAGATAAGAGGAAATAGGTAAAGGCATAATTCAATGCTCTGGTTGCCATGAAGGAATTGGTATAGAGGCGACGACCAAATTTGTCAAGGGTCCGGCCCTCCTGCCGGGCGGAACAGCCGCAGAAACCCTGGAGGGCTGCGTCTTTTTGAGCGCAGACTCGACCAGTAGTAGACTGGTGGGAGAGTTGAGCCCTTCTCAAACCCCTTAGGTGGTATCGTCCGGTACTTTGACTCCATCTTAGACGGCACAGCTGTGACTGTAAGAGGTGAAGTCAGGTTCTTAAGCAGGGTCTGATGAAGGACCTTATTCAGGGGCAGCCGAGGAGATTCCCTTGGGGGAGTAGGAAGGTCCTGCTCCTCGAGGAACTCCTTAGTATATTGCGACCCAGCCATGAGGTCAAGCCCAAGGCACGCGCCATGTCCTGCACAAAGCTGGAGAAGGAAGGACGGCCTGGCAGGCGGGGAGGGAGTTCTCGACCTACTCCGCCGAACAAAGGGGGACGCCTCGTTGAGAATAACAATGGCCCCCTACCGGACCCCGAGCCCCATGAGGCCAGATCTAATGGTTCTCGAGGGGGTCGAGGAACGTCTCCGCCTCGAAGAACCCCTGGAGACGTCCCAGGCCGTCTGAGGGACCGAGGTACGCCCCATCTTCCTTCGTGCGAGGAGTCACGAGAACCCCCTCTCTCAGGGGAACGGAGGAAGTCTCGGGTTATCGAGACGAAGCTCCGAAACCCGCAAGGCCTCGCCCCCGAGCGGCGAGGAGCAACCACGGCGCCGAGGAGAGCCTCGCGAACGCTTCAGCTTCCTCGGGCGACACCTCGCCCGAGGCCGGCCCGAGGGCGAGGAACCCCGAGGAGGACCTCGAGGAGGAGGAAGGAGAGAATCCGTCTCACTCTGCGCACCTTGTCACGGGGCCGAACGCTGCTTCTCAGGCGGGGGCCCCCGAGGTCGAGGTCGAGGGAAAGGTCGAGGCGAGGTCGGTGGTGCCCCGGTAGCCGAGACGAGGGAGTCGAGACCGAGGTCGCCGTGGGTCGGTGCCCCCCGAGGTCAAAGCAGTCCGAGGTCTCAGCCCGCTGCAGTTGTTCGAGGGCGCCAGACAGCTCCGAGGAAATCAATGCTCGGAGCAGGTCCTGGAACGCCGGGATCCCGACCATGGTAGGCAGGTCCATGAGGCCGGGGGATGCTCCCTGGAGGGCGACCTCGGTCTCGAGTATTCCCTCGGGGCATTATGTGGCCCGGAGTCCTGGGCGGGGCAGACGGACGACCCACCCACCGCAGAGGAGCTCGAGGATGGCTTCTTCGATGACCCTGGAGTCGGGGATGGAAAAGAGGACTTACCCGAGGCAGGTTTAGGTCACCGGCGTCGACTTAGAGGTCGAGGTCGAGGGAAGCGGCGAAGCCGAAGGCGCGAGGCGAGGTCAAGGCCGGGGGCCGAAGCCGAGGCCGACGTCGATTGCCCTTCACGGGCGCGGAAGTCAACGGCGAAAAGCTCCGCCCATTCGTGCGCGACGTCGACGGAGCGCTCTGGCCTGAAAAGTGGAACACCGATCGCAGGAATTTGTCGGATGTTCGGGTCCAAGGCAGAGCAAGCACCACCGGTGGGGGTCAGTGATGGATAGTAACCGCTCACACTGGGTGAATTTTCTTAAAGCCCGTCAAGGGACGGGGACATGGAAAAAAGAAAGGGGCCGGGAACGCACGATGTCCCGCCGGCCGTGGCTCCCGGGAGCCCCCGGAGCCGGACGGAAGAAATAAAACTATTTTTTTTTTTTTTTTTCAACGATAACCGATGGCTAAGAAAGAAAAAAACAACAAATAAAGCACAGCGAACGAGCTAAACAACCCAGACGCGGTGTCAGAAGGCTAGAAAAACCAGGAGCTCAATTTCCACAGGGCTTCATGGCTCCGCAGAAAAAACTGACTGAGGACCACGAGGTGGGATGCGCCCTCTAGTGGGCAAGAAGGCATGCACATGCGTGGTGCAGTGTAGCAAACCTTGAAACGCTCAATCAAGTTTGCTGTACATAGCTGTCCGCGCTGGGGCTCCGTAGATGACGTCACCCACATGTGAGAATATGCTGCCTGCTTGTCCTGGATATAAGACGGACTTCTCGGCTCTGCGGAAAAACTAAGAACTGAGGAGACGCCCACTGTGTGCTGGGCGGGAAGGCACTCGCGCATGCGCGGTGCGGGTGACTCGAAATTCTAGTTCTTCAATAGCAAGTCTGCTTGTGAAGCGTCCGCATCGGGGCTCCATCGGATGACGTCACCCATATGTGAGAATACCGCCTGCTTGTCCTGGGATAAAGTTTGTATCCACTGTAGGAGCAGAATGCGGAATAGCGTACTGGAGGTTTTCCAATAGGTAACATAAAATACAATAGTAATGTATTACTGCTGTGGTTACCTGTAGAGATCTTGCAACATCTTCATCAATATCAGTTACTTTAGAGTTGTCAAAATTCACTTCTGTATCCGCCTCATTTTCAGTCGCTATACTTCTTGAGCTGCACACTAAAATACCCAGACATATCCATTCCCACTTTAATTTCATTTCGTTTACCTGAAACAAGTAAAAACATATTACTGCAGCTTAAAAGGGCTTATCGCAGGATACGCCGAGGTGTTTTATAGTAAGTTTCCAATTGGCGCATACTAACAGAAGATTAGGTTCTTTCCTTTGCTAATCTTCTTTCTTGTAAATCTGTACTATTCTTGGACTAGTGTGTTATTTACCCATACTCACCAGAGCTTATAGGAAGCCTCATTATTCAGAGTCCTGAGCCCCTCCCCTCTTACCTCAGTACTGTCCCCTCTGGAATGCAGTTGTGTCAAAGCAGCGAACTGCCAGGTGTGAGCTCAGACCCTGTGCTTATTTCCATAGAAGAATTAATGGATACCTCTAACCCTTTTGGGGAAATGCATGCTGGCCCAGAAGGTATGGATACCAGTCTTTAATAGTGTCTGTAAGCTGTCCATGGAAGTGTTGCCTTGCTAGCATTATGTGTGTTCTCTTGCACTGTGGGAACTGTGTGCCAGCTGATGCTATCAAGAAGCAAGAGAGATAATGAGTTTCTCAGTTTAGAACCTGAGCTCCAAGAAAGTACCCAGCTGAACCTGAATAAGCTAATCTCCACAGACTCCCTGCTAGGTTGTTTGTTAAATAATCTGAGATAAGCCCCTTATGCTGGGTCTGTCACAGAGCTCCCCCAAGTTCTGTAGCTGGGGCTTAAGTTTGTTCCTCTTTCCCTGTTTCAAAGGAGAGCAGAGTAATTTCTTTTGCCTGTGAAACTTTACATATGAAGGGCAGTTATGAAGTAAAGCAATGTTACTTACCGTAACAGTTGTTATCCAAGGGACAGCAGGCAGCTATTCTCACTAGTGGGTGATGTCATCCGACAGGCACCGACACGGACATCTTGAAGCATGTTCTTGCTTGAAGAAACTCTAGAAGTTTCGTAGATGCCCGCACCGAGCTAATGCGCCAGTGCCCTTCCCGCCCGATGTACCGGGCGTGTCTCCTCAGTTCAGGTAGCTAGCCTGAGAAGCCAACCCAGGGGAGGTGGGTGGGACGTGAGAATAGCTGCCTGCTGTCCCTGGATAACAACTGTTACGGTAAGTAACATTGCTTTATCCCAGGACAAGCAGGCAGATATTCTCACTAGTGGGTGACCTCCAAGCTAACCCCAATGGGATGGTGGGAGAGTTGGCAATTTCAAGAGAATATATTTTGTAACACTGTTTGGCCAAACTGTCCATCCCGTCTGGAAAAAGTGTCCAGACAATAATGAGAAGTGAATGTATGAACCGAGGACCAAGTGGCAGCCTTACAAATCTCCTCAATCGGTGTCGATCTGAGGAAGGCTACAAAGGCTGCCATTGCTCTGACCTTATGGGCTGTGACCTTACAGGGAAGGGATAATCCAGCCTGGGCATAGCAGGAAGAGATACAAGCCGCCATCCAGTTAGAGATGGTGCGCTTCGATACAGGTCGTCCCCAACTTGTTTGGATCAAAGGAGAACGAAAAGTTGAGGAGCAGTTCTGTGAGGCTTTGTGCGATCCAAGAGTAGAAAGCTAAAGCACGTTTACTAGTCCAGAGTGTGCAAAGCAGCTTCCCCAGGATGAGAATGAGGCTTTGGAAAGAACACTGGAAGCACGATGGATTGGTTGATGTGAAATTCAGAGACCACTTTAGGCAGGAATTTCGGATGAGTACGAAGAACCACCTTGTCATGATGGAATACAGTTGAACGGTGGATCCGACCACTAGGGCCTGAAGCTCACTGACCCGGCGAGCAGACGTGAGGGCACCAGAAAACACCACCTTCCAGGTGAGATACTTAAAGTGGAGCCTTGTTGAGAGGTTTCAAACGGAGGCTTCATGAGATGAGACAGGACAACATTGAGATCCCAAACCAACAGGACGGAGGTTTGATAGGGAGGGTTGACATGAAAAAGACCTTTCATAAATCTGGAAACCACAGATGAGCAGAACAAAGGTTTCCCCTGTAGAGGCTGATGGAAAGCCGCAATAGCACTCAGGTGGACTCGTATGGATGGTAGACTTGAGACCAGACTGAGATAGGTGTAGAAGGTTAGTCCAATACAGAAGAAAGGGAAGCTCGCTGAGGTTCAGTGGCATTGGAAATACACCAGGAGGAGAATCTAGTCCATTTTTGGGAGTAGCATTGTCGAGTAGCAGGCTTCTGGAAGCTCCAAGACCTCCCTCACTGCTTGAGAAAACTGGTGAGGAGTTATGTTGAAAGGAACAAGCTGTCAGGTGGAGGGACTTGCAGATTGGGATGAAGAAGTGAACCTGATGTTGAGTGAGTAGTGAAGGAAACACTGAAGAAGTATGGGCTCCCTGCTTGCTGAGTTGAAGTAGAAGGGAGAACCAAGGTTGTCTGGGCCACCGAGGAGCAATTAGAATCATGGTGGCATTGGTCTGATCTCAACTTGACCAGAGTCTTCTGAATGAGAGGGAAAAGGAGGAAACGCATATAGGAAGCGATTCCCCCAAACCCTAGCAGAAAAGCGTCTGCCTCGAGGCGGAGAGGAGTGTAGATCCTGGAGCAAAACTAGGCAGCTTGAAGTTGGTGGGGGGCTGCAAAGAGGTCTATCTGAGGTGTCCCCCCACTGTGCAAATATCCGATGAAGGGGTTTGGAATTGAGCGTCCATTCGTGAGGTTGGAGAAGACGACTCAATTTGTCTGCCAAGACATTGTCCTTCCCCTGAATGTAGACAGCCCTGAGGAAGGTGTTGTGGCGGACCGCCCAATCCCAGACTCGAAGAGCTTCCTGGCAGAGGAGGCCGAGCCCGTGCCCCCTTGCTTGTTTACATAATACATGGCGACCTGATTGTCGGTGCGAATTAGGACCCACCATGTCGTGAAGCAGATGTTGAAAAGCCTGAAGAGCATTGAAGATGGCTCTGAGCTCCAGAAGATTGATTTGATGGAGTCGTTCCGCACTGGTCCAGAACCCCTGAGTGCGAAGACCATCCAGATGAGCGCCCCATGCATAGTTCGATGAATCGGTCGTGAGAACTTTCTGGTGGGGAGGAGAGTGAAACAGCAAACCTCTGGATAGATTCGAAGAGGTCATCCACCAGAGAAGAGACTGCCGTAGAGCAGGAGTGACTACAAATGTGACGGGACAATGGGTCGGACACCTGAGTCCACTGAGATGCCAAGGTCCATTGAGGAATTCTGAGATGTAGTCTGGCAAAAGGCGTCACATGAACTGTGGATGCCATGTGACCCAAGAGGACCATCATGTGTCTCGCTGAGATGGACGGGCGAGAAGACACCGACTGGCAGAGTAGAAGAAGAGCATCCATGCGCTGGGGAGGAAGGAACGCTCGAAGTTGGATGGTATCCAGGACCCGCCCCGATGAAGGGGAGAGTCTGGGTGGGCTGAAGATGTGACTTGGGAAAGTTGATCTCGAAGCCCAAGTTCTGCAGAAAACAAATCGTAGTCAAGGTCGCCGAAACGACCTCTGGGGCCGACGGGGCCTTGATGAGCCAGTCGTCGAGGTATGGAAACACCTGGAGACCCATGTTCCTGAGTGCAGCGGCCACCACCACCAGACACTTCGTGAAGACTCTGGGCGAAGAGGAAAGGCCAAATGGAAGCACTCGATACTGCAGATGTAGATGTCCCACCCGAAATCTGAGGAACTTGCGGGAGGCCGGATGAATCGGGATGTGAGTGTAGGCCTCCTTGAGGTCCAGAGAGCATAACCAATCGTTCTGCTCGAGGAGGGGATAGAGAGAGGCAAGGGTCAGCATACGGAACCGCTCCTTGACCAAAAACTTGTTGAGGACTCGAAGGTCCAAAATGGGCCGCAGATCGCCCGTCTTCTTCGGAACTAGGAAATATCGGGAGTAAAACCCTTGGTTCTGCTGATCTAACGGGACTGGCTCGACGGCCCGAAGCCGAAGCAAGGCCTGAGCCTCCTGGAGAAGAAGGGCGGTCTGCGTTAAGTTGGAAGGATACTCTCTTGGAGGGTGGTCCGGGGGGACCCGGTGGAAATGAAGAGAGTATCCCTCTCTTACGATGGTAAGGACCCAAAGGTCTGTGGTGATTGACTCCCATCGATGACAAAAATGATGGAGACGACCCCCTATGGGAAAAACAGGGGAAGACAGAACGTTGGTTATGCTCCCTGGAAGAGAGTCAAAAAGGCTGAGTAGCCTTGGGTGCAGCCGGCATCTAAGGCTTCTGCTGAGTCTTCTGCGGAGGCTGTCTCTTCGCAGGCTGTCTCGCAGGAGGAGTCTGCCTCGGTTGATAACGCCGCTGGTAAATTTGAGGCGGTCTAGAGGGACGAGACTGCTGAGGCTTCGGTTTAGGACGCAGAATAGACTGAAAAGACTTTTCATGGTCCGACAGCTTTTTAGTAACAGTTTCTATAGACTCATCAAATAGATCCGCTCCTGCACAAGGTACATTTGCAAGTCTGTCTTGGAGGTTCGGATCCATATCGATGGTTCGAAGCCATGCCAGGCGACGCATGGCAACCGAACATGCCGGCAGCTCGAGCCGAGAGCTCAAAGGCATCGTAGGGAGGATTGCATCAGTTGAAGGCGTAATTGGGACAGGGTCGCCACCACCTCTTCAAACTGGAAATGAGCCTGAGCATCGATGAAAGGAATGAACTTGCGGAGCACCGGCAAGAAAAAATCCAAGTATGAAGAGAAGAAAAAATTGTAGTTGAGTACTCGAGTCGCCATCATCGAGTTCTGATAGATACGTCTACCAAACTTATCCATCGTTCTCCCCTCTCTGCCCGGAGGCACGGAAGCATAGACTTGGGAGGGATGAGAACGTTTGAGAGAGGACTCGACTAGAAGGGACTGATGAGAAAGTTGAGCTCCCTCAAACCCCTTGTGGTGAACGATGCGGTATTGAGCATCCAGTTTACTGGGAACTGCAGGCAAGGAATACGGTGTCTCAAAAACAGCGCATGAAAGTCTGGTCCAGCAGCTTGTGTAGAGGAAGCCGAAGTGTCTCCGCCGGAGGGTGAGGTAAATGCATGGTGTCCAAATACTCTTTAGAATATTTGGACCCAGTGTCCAAAGTCACATCCAAGTCATCCGCCATCTGTCGGAGAAAGGATGAGAAAGACAGTTGGTCTGCCAAGGCCGGCCGACGAGACGGGCTAGAAGACGTGGAAGCCTCCGGGTCCAGGGAGAGCTGAGATTGGCATGGAGAATAGGAGGCAGATGGTTCCTCATACTCCGGCCCCTCCGGCTGGGACACATCCGACGAGGAGTATCCCAAACGCTGCATCTTCTTCTGCGGAGACACCTCCGAATGACGTGAGGAGTGCCGAGAAGAGTGCCGAGATCGATTGCCCCTCCCGGTGACGGGACGGAGAACGAGATCTTCTATGCATCGATTGATCCTTCGAAGCCTCAAGGAATGGATAGGGCTCGATGCAGTGGATCGCAGAGGTGGCAGAGATGCGGATTCACGCAGCGCCACCCATGTCTGGTATGGAGTGCGGAAGAAATCCTCCTGCGATGCAGTATGCCCAGGACTACGATTATCAGGAGCCGCCCTAGCACCCTGTTGGCGTGGAGGTGTGATCGGCTCCAAAGGTGGCATCTCAGGAAGGGAAGCCCTCCTGGAGGATTCCGCCGCCCTCCGCCGATCCCCATCGTCGAGCAGAGAGATCGAACGACGAGGAGGAGGGGGAGGGGGCGGACCGCCCTCTGAAACCGGGGTCGGAAGCTCACCGTGAATGTTGGCGATAAGCCGGGGTCCCATAGTGCGCATAAGCTCGACCAAACTGAGCTTCTAGCAGGATCGAAGCGAAGCCGATATGGAGGGATCCGCACCGAAAGGGGGTCCTCCTGCACGGTCTCTCGCGTTCCTTCGTGGCCAAGTGCTTCTGCTTGCTAGCCTTTAGGCACTTTGATGACCACGGGAGGGACAGTGGAAGGCGGTACCTGAACCGATGGAGACGGAGGCAGGTGCCGATGCTGAACTCGAAGCTGAAGCCGGGGCAAACGATGCGGGCTTCACGATGCTCGATGCAGGAGTCGCAGACGTAGGTTTCGAATGGACCGGCGAAACCTCTACAGCCGCAGTAGCAGAGATGTCCTTGGCAGTCTCCATCTTGAACATCGACTCCCAGAGCAAGCAGCGCCGCTTAAACGAGCGCGCAGTGAGCGTGGAACAAGGCCGGCACGATTTCGGAACGTGTTCCGGACCAAGACACTGAAGGCAGCGTCGGTGTGGGTCCGTCAGCGAAATCGCACGCTGGCACTTGCTGCACTTTTTAAAACCGGTGATTGGTCGGGACATAGGCCGGAAAATCGACGCTGCAAGGTCGAAGCCGCTAGGCCGCAGCCACGAGGCCGGCCCGGCCGAACCGCCGGAAGAAATAATTTAAAGTTTTTTTTTTTGTTTTTTTTTAGAAAAATAAAGCAAAATTGAAATAAAGTCAAAGAAATAAACAGAAACGCGGGTTAAAGAAGGCAAAAAACTGAAATTCAGTCAGCGCAGAATGAAGACAAACTTCTCAGCTCCGCGGAAAGAAAAGAACTGAGGAGACACGCCCGGTACATCGGGCGGGGAAGGCACTGCGCATGCGCGGTGCGGGCATCTCGAAACTTCTAAGTTTCTTCAAGCAAGACATGCTTTCAAGATGTCCGTGTCGGGGCTCTGTCGGATGACATCACCCACTAGTGAGAATACCTGCCTGCTTGTCCTGGGATAACTAGTATTTTAGCCAGTTACATTAACAGGTGCTAG
This sequence comes from Geotrypetes seraphini, assembly GCF_902459505.1. Classification (NCBI taxonomy): domain Eukaryota; kingdom Metazoa; phylum Chordata; class Amphibia; order Gymnophiona; family Dermophiidae; genus Geotrypetes; species Geotrypetes seraphini. Next base: position 147,018,137 of record NC_047084.1, read on the forward strand.
AATATGTCTGTCTGTCTGTCTATCTTTCTGTGTCTCTCTCCCTCCCGCTGTCTTTCTTTCTGTCTGTCTCTCTCCCTGGTACCCTTTGTCTGTCTGTCTTTCTGTGTCTCTCTCTGCCCCTGTGCCTTTCTTCTTTTCTTTCTGTCTCCCTTCCTCTCGCTGTCTGGCTTTCTTTCTATCTATCTGTCTCTCTCCCCCTCCCCCACTTCCCTGTACAGCAGCCACAGCAGCATTTCCTCCCCCTCCATGTCCTTGTGCAGCAGCATTCCCTCGCCCTCCACTACTTCCCTGTACAGCAGCATTTAGATCCCCCCCTTCCCTGTGCAGTAGCCACAGCAGCATTCCCTTCCACCCCACACCACTTCCCTGTGCAGCAGCAGCGTTTCCCTTACCCCCCCTTTCCCTTCCCTCGGTCTTGCCTGCTCCCTTAGTCCCTTGTCGCCCCCACTCTTCCCTTCCCGCGGTCCGACAAACCTGCTGATTCCTGCAGCGTGTGCAGCACTCTACACACACTGCTTCGGGGCCTTTTACTGCCCTGATTTACTCTAGCATGTCCCTGATGACATCATCAGAGATGCGGCAGAGCAAATCAGGGCAGTAAATGGCCCCGAAGCAGCATGTGTAGAGTGCTGTACACGCTGCTGGAATCAGCTGGTTTGGAGTCAGGACTGCGGCATCCCTTTGCGGCTGGAGTGTTTTGGGCTTCCCTTCCCGCCCCGTGAGTTGTCGCCGCGGCTCCTCTCGATCCCGCCAGCGTCGGAAGCCTTCTCCGATGCTGGTGCGGCTGGTGAGAGGAGCCGACATGGAGAGCAGGGAGTCCAGCGCTGGCGTGCAGTCCTGCCGGCGAGTGGTAGGTGGTGGGAAGTAAGGCTGGGGACTCGCGTATGCGCACTCCTGCGGCCACAGACCTACGGATCATGGAAGCACGCAGATAGGAGTGCGCATGCGCGAGGTAGGCTTTTATTATATAGGATAACTTTCATAAAATACTGTGGAAAGAATAATTCTTGTACAGAAAGTTTGCTTTTGTTTTAGAATCTGCAACAAATTTCTATGTTCTCTGGATGTCTGTTGTTTTGTTTTGGGTATCAGCTTATTAAAAACAGACCAACAATAACAATCTGATTTTTGTTTAAAAGTATTACAGTGGCCTCCAATTTTCCATGTTTTATGAACAGCATTCTGATTGGTTTGTAACAGTGTCAGAATTATATCTACCTGAAGAGTCTTCCCTCTTCCCAGGGAAGCCACGCCAAGGCCTCAGAAAGGACACCGTACAGGCTACCTGCAAACTAGGCAGGCTTGCGGTGTGACAAGGTGTACGGGGGAAAACTCCCTGGTAAGTCTAATCTGCTCATAACCAAAATTTAGAACCAACAGCAACAGTTGAAACAAGTCATCATTAAACATTAGTAACCTGAACAACAAAAGACAGTCCTATAAGGAGACACAGCCTGCACTGTCAGGAGGAGGCACCTGATCTAGGGACCCCCACAAAACTAAGTGCTAAACCCATTCTGATGGAACTCTTATAAAGGTTGATCAGAAAAGCACAGTTACTTACCGTAACAGTTGTTATCCAGGGACAGCAGGCAGATACTCTCACATAGGTAACGTCACCGATGGAGCCCTGCAGCGGACGGCCTCGAAAGCAGACTTGCTTGAAGATCTTTATAAGAGCTTCCGAGTGCTGCACCGTGCATGCGCATGCCTTCCCGCCCGAACTAGGGGGCGCATCTCCTGTGAGGATCCTCAGTTCAGATACCTACCCAAGAAGCCAACCAGGGGAGGTGGGAGGGTCGTGAGAATATCTGCCTGCTGTCCCTGGATAACAACTGTTACGGTAAGTAACTGTGCTTTATCCCAGGACAAGCAGGCAGCATATTATCACACATGGGTGACCTCCAAGCTAAATATAAAGGGACAGAGGGAGAGTTGGCAATTAAGAAAAAAGATTTTGCAAAACAGATTGGCCAAATGGCCATCCCTTCTGAGAAAGTATCCAGTAATGAGAGCTGAAAGTATGAACCGAGGACCATGTGGCAGCCTTGCAGATTTCCTCAATAGGAGTTGATCTGAGGAAAGCTACAGATGCCGCCATAGCTCGAACTTTATGGCCCGTGACTCAACCCTGCAGAGGAAGACCAGCCTGAGCAGAGCAGAAAGAGATGCAAGCAGCCATCCAGTTGGAGATGGTTCGCTTTGAGATAGGACGTCCCAACTTATTTGGATCAAAGGAGATGAAAAGTTGAGGAGTTGTGCTGTGAGGTTGAGTGCGTTGTAGGTAGAAAGCCAAGGCACGTTTACAGTCCAAAGTATGAAGCGCCACTTCTCCAGGATGAGAATGAGGCTTTGGAAAAAATACTGGCAGAACAATAGATTGATTGAGATGAAATTCTGAAAACAAACTTTAGGTAAGAATTTTGGATGAGTACGGAGGACCAGCTTGTCATGGTGGAAAGCTGTGAAAGGTGGGTCTGCAACCAAAGCTTGTAACTCACGGACTCGTCGAGCAGATGTGAGGGCAATCAGAAACACAGCTTTCCAAGTGAGATACTTGAGGTGAGCTTTATCAATTGGTTCAAATGGAGGTTTCATCAGTTGAGCTAAAACAACATCGAGATCCCAGACCACTTAGGCAGCCTAAGTGGCGGATGAACATTAAAGAGACCTTTCATAAATCGGGAAACCATAGGATGTGCAGAGAGAGGTTTCCCATCAAGAGGCTGATGAAAAGCCACAATCATACTGAGATGGATTCTGATAGATGTAGACTGAAGTCCAGATTGCGATAAGTGAAGTAAATAATCCAAAACAGAAGCCAATGAGGTAGACGTTGGCTCTAACTGACGAGTGGAACACCAGGTAAAAAATCTAGTCCACTTCTGGCCGTAACACCGCCGAGTGGACGGCTTTCTTGAAGCTACTAAAATATCTTGTACAGACTGAGAGAACTGGAAAGAGTCGTTTAGGTTGAAAGGAACCAAGCTGTTAAGTGTAGCGACTGCAGGTTGGGATGGAGTAAGGAACCCTGACTGAGTAAGCAGAGAGGGAAAAACTGGTAGACGCAGAGGCTACCTGATGCTGAGCTGAAGTAGAATTGAGTACCACGGTTGTCCGAGGAGCTATGAGAATCATGGTGGCACGTGTTGACTTGAGTTTGACAAGAGTCCCGAGAATCAGCAGAAATGGAGGGAAGGCATAAAGAAACTGATCCTTCCAATCCAGGAGAAAAGCATCTGCCTCTAGACGCTGAGTGGAGTATATCCGGAAGCAAAATTGAGGCAGCTTGTAGTTGAGGGGGGGACACAAAGAGATCTATCTGCGGGGTCCCCCAGGGAGCAAAAACTTGACGAAATGTGGGAGAATTGATTGTCCATTCGTGAGGTTGTAGAAGGCGACTCAAGTTGTCCGCCAGACAATTGTGTTGACCTTGAATGTAGACAGCTCCGAGAAAGATGTTGCGATGAATCGCCCAAGTCCACATCCTCAGAGCCTCCTGACACAGGGAATGAAGAACCCGTTCCTCCCTGTTTGTTGACATAGTACATGGCACACCTGGTTGTCCGTCCGCACGAGAACACAGTGTCGCGAAGAAGGTGTTGAAAAGCTTTTGAGAGCAAACAGATTGATATGACAACGACGGTCCTGCGAAGTCCACAGACCCCGAGTACGAAGGCTGTCGACATGGGCTCCCCAAGCGTAAGTGGAGGAGTCCGTGGTGAGTACTTTCTGATGAGGCATAGTGTGGAATAGCAAACCTCTGGGAAAGATTGGAAAAGAGGCATCCACCAGTGGAGAGACTGCTTCCAACTGTAATCTGTTGAGAAGGCGGGTCAATCGCCTGTTGTCACTGGAATGCCAGGGTCCCACTGAGGAATACGAAGGTGAAGTCTGGCAAAAGGAGTCACGTGAACTGTAGAAGCATGTGGCCGAGTAGAATCATCATTTGCCTTGCAGAAATAGATGGAAGACGATACACCTGATGACAAAGGCGAATGAGGGCTTATCTCGACGTGATGGAGGTAGAAACGCTCTGAGGCGGACAGTATCCAGGGTGGCCCCAATGAATTGGAGAGATTGAGATGGGGTCAACTGGGATTTTTGGGAAGTTGATTTCGAAACCCCTGACTTTGGAGGAATAGAATAGTCTGTTGGGTCGCTGCAATAACCCCTTGTTGAGAGGGGACTTTGATTAGCCTGTTGTCCAGGTATGAAAAACTTGAAGACCCTGAGTGCGCAGAGCTGCAGCCACCACCACCAGGCATTTTGTGGAAGACTCTGGGGGAAGAGGCGGAGTCCGCAAGGAAGGACTCTGTATTGTAGGTGAAGATCTTCCACCTGGAATCTGAGATATTTGCGAGAGGCTGGATGAATGGGGGATATGGGTATAAGCCTCTTTTGAGATCTAGTGAGTACATCCAATCTCCCTGATCCATCAGGGAACTATAATGTGGGTAATAGAGAGCATCCAAAACTTCTCTCTTTGACTAGGAATTTGTTGAGAGCTCTGAGGTCCAGAATGGGTCGCAGATCCCACGTCTTCTTTGGAAACTAGAATGTAAACGGGAGTTAGAACCCCAAGTTCCACTGAGAAAGAGAATCTCTTTGACAGCTCGAAGGCGAAGAAGAGCCTGAGCTTCCTGAAGAAGCAGAGGAAGTTGCAAACCGATTGGAAGGACACTCTCTTGGAGGTGATCTGGAGGTACTTGAAGCAAATGAAGAGAGTATCCCTCTCGCAGAATGGTGAGAACCAGAGATCTGAGGTGATCATTTCCCACCAATGATAAAAATGGGAAAGACGACCCCCTCTGGGCAGAAGAGAATTTCCTATACAGGGAGTGTTGGAATGCTCAAGTTGGGAACATCAAAAAGACTGAGCTGGCTTGGTGGCAGCAGGAGAGTTGAGACTTCTGTTGACGTTGCTGCTGCTGAGGACGACAAGGTGGAGGCCTGGGAAAAGCAGGAGGTCGTTTTCTGAGGATAACGACGTATCTGTTTATAAGCCGAGCTGGAAAGTGTCTTGGGCTTCGGTCAAATGAGAGAAGCAAAAGAACGCTCATGTTCCGAGAGGCGCTTAAGTAGCCGCTTCAATGGAATCATCAAATAATTCATTACCTTGGACGTCATCGTGGCTAATTGGCAGCTAGAATATAGCTCCGCAGACCCCGGTGCTATTTTTTGCTACCTCTGCGTGAATTCGAGTGCTTGCCCTTTCCTCTTTCACTCTGCTTGTTGGTGGCATCAGCGTGCTGAGTTTTGGATGGCGAGCGGAAAAAACAAAAGGATATAACAGCTTTTTTCGTCGCCACTTTCAAACGGGTCCGGCCTAAAGCTGTTTTCCAGATGGCGCCCGATTCGGCAGCGGTTGCTATGGGCCCTCCTCCTGATGCCGCGATGCCAAACTTTCTCAGCAGGAGATGCGCGGCTGGTTCCCAAGAATTGAAGACGGAACTCTCAGCGGTTTGGGCTGATATTCACAGCGTTCGTTGCAGACCTGAAGCGTGAGGTGGGGGAGATTGGGACCCTTGTGGGGGAAGCAGAAGTTGCAGTGGAGGCTAATAGTGCCTGAGTCTGACCCAGCTGCGGGGCAGGATCAGTTACGCTGGAGGAACGAGCTGATGTAACTACTCTAAGCTGGAAGATTTGGAAAACCGTTCAGACGTATAGCAATCTTCGCTTTTGGGGTGTGCCCTGGACACTGTCTTCCGATTCTCGCTGCATGGAGGCGATTGATCTTATTTGCATTCAAGCACTCGAGGACTGCTGGCTTACCTGTAGAGGTGGGGAAACCTTTGCTTGATGGGTTCATCGTATTCCTGGACCCTCGTGATGCCAATCGCCCCCGTGATGTTGTGGCTTGTTTTCATCGTTATGTGGATAAGAACATGTGCTGCGGGCGGGTACGGCACTCTGGAGGAGCTGTTTAAATGGGAGGACACTGGACATAGATGTATATCCTGATGTGGCTCAGCGACTTTGGCCCGCCGTCGCACATATCGAGATCTGTACCCGAATATTGCAAGAGCGCAGTGTTCGGTATCGTTGGCTCTACCCTATAGGCTTGGCCTTTACTCATGCAGGCAAGACCTATTCTGCAATAACTAGTGGCAGATGTTCAGTCTCACTTGGTGGAGGCGGGGATGATGTCGGCTTCGGAGATGGCTCCACTTCCACAGAGGTCTCTGCTGCCAAATCTGGGCAAGGGCTGGGGCTGCAGAGAGTGGCTAGGTCGGCTGCTGCTCGTCGTCCTCTTGGAAGCAGCTTCAACCTCATCGCATTGAACTTCTGCTTATGTGGGACTTGGACTCTGACTGCTGGTGATGTGTCTGTTCTCTTTTGGCCAGTGTGATTCTTTTCCGCAGGGGGTTGTTTTATGGGTTTTATAATGGGGGGTCCTTATTGGAGCTGTTTTTCTACACTTCCTGTACCGTGGTTTCCAGGTGCTTTGGTAGCTGGACCATATGGGGTGTTAATGGGGGGTTGGGGGGGGTGTCTGGGGTGGTGGGTTGGATTATGGCCCGGATGCCTTTGCGAGTGAATGTTTGGGGTGTGCTTGTGTATTGTTTTCTTTAGAGGTGCGATTTGAGTGAGATGGATGAATTGGGTGTTTTGGAATATGGTATGGGATTGGCGTTTCAGTGCTTTTCTACTTATGGTATGAATGGATATAAGCTTACTTTGTTGTCTTATAATGTACCATGGTTTTGAATACACCACAAAAACGACGGCTGTTGTTTAAGGAATTGAATCGCCTGAATATTGCTGTTGGATTTATTCAGGAGACTCTTTTTCAGTTCCATTATGAGAAATTACTTACCATAAAAGTTATCCACATGTTTTTCTTTCCTCTAATAAGATCCGGAAAAAAAACACAGGGGGTGGGTATTTTAATTTCACAAGCATATCCAGGTAATATTGAGAGAAGTTGTGCGGGATGTTGAGGGACGCTACATACTGGTCAAAGCTGAGTTGGATGGCCACTTATATAGCTTATTGAATATCTATGCACCCTAATGTTGGTCAGGGGGCTTTCTTTACTTTGTTAGAACGTGTGCTGTTGGATCATGCTGAAGGTACTCTCCTCATGGGAGGAGACTTTAATCTTACCTGCTATCCTCAGGAGGATAATTCTAATTCTTCCATCCGCTATGCAAGAGGTGATAGACGGGCTCTTTTGCGCTTTCTTCGGGTGGCAGGATCTTGATAGAATGTGTGGCGCTATTCTACACCCGGGGATCGGGATTATACTTTCTATTCGTCAAACATGATTCGTATACTAGATTGATATGTGGATGCTGCCTCGTGTTGTTCTTTCGAAAGTCTCAGACTCCCGTATTGAACCATGTGTGTGGTCTGATTCATGCTCCCCTAACTTGGAGTTGCAGGTTGGCTTGGATAGGGTGTGGTCGTCGTCTGTGGCGTTTGAATGATTTTTTGTTGAAAGATCCCATTACTTTATCATTGTTAGAGACTGATGTTAAAGAGTTTTTTGTTTTTAATGATAAGCCTGGTATTAAGTAGATGTGCTATGGGAAAGTTTTAAGGCCACTCTTCGTGGTTGTTGTATTTCGAGAGGGTCGTATCGCAATCAATGTCGCGTTGCTCGTAGGTTGGAGTTGATAACCCGTCTCCGGCGGCTGGAGACTGCTCATAAAAGAGCCCCGGCGGTGGCTGGTGGTGTGGCCCTGGCGGCGTGCCGACGGGATTTGCAGGAGCTTGATTTGGAGAGTATGGCTTGGGCCCTACAGAGGCGGAAACAACGGTTTTTTTGAATGGGGTGGTAGGGCGGGACGCTTGCTTGCTACACAGCTTAGGCAATCGCCAGGCACAGCATTCTATCACGCGGGTTCGTGATGCGTCGGGACAACTTTGCCTCAGATGATGCGGCTATTCATCAGGCGTTTTTGTCCTTCTATCAGCTTTTGTACACTCCGGAGTCTGACGTAACAGAGGGGGAGATTGATACTTTTCTTTCTGGTGTAAATTTGCCTCGTTTTGGTGGAGGTTGATGCGGCTTGGCTTTCTTTCCGCTATTCAACCCGCGGAGGTGGTGGCAGCTATTCGTCATTTAGCCACCTCAAAGGCTCCGGGTGTTAGATGGTTTCTCGCCCTTTATTTTATAAGAAAATGGAGCTCTATATTGTTGCTCCTCCTTACGCGACTTGTTTATTTATTTTTTTGGAAGGAGTAGGAGTTTGCCATACTCGTTCGGCAGGCGGCGGTCTCTCTCTTCTTAAACCTGGTAGAGATCCCCTCCATTTGTGGGTCTTACCGTCCTACTTTCGTTGTTCGGATGTTGATTTATAAGCTGTTTACCGTATTTTGGCAGTCCGTTTGCAATGTTTTTTGCCTTCCCTAGTTCATGGTGATCAATGTGGCTTTATTTCGGGGAGGCAACCTGGTGACAACATTAGAAAAGTGTTAGATCTTATTGGAGTGGCCCCATCAGTATTCTGTTCCAGCTGTTTTGTTGTCAGTAGACGCTGAAAAAGCCTTCGATCGGGTTTATTGGCCATTTATGCTAGCGGTTTTGAAACGGATGGGTATTTCGGGGGCTTTTTTACATTGGGTAACTTTATTGTATACTGAACCGGAGGCTTGTTTAAGGATTAATGGCAGATATACTACCGCTTTTTCAATTCTTCGCCGGTACCAGACAAGGCTGCCCCTTGTCACCACTGATTTTTGCGTTGGTTTTGGAGCCATTAGCAGCAGTTATTCGCGCGCATGGGGATATTCAGGGGATTGTGGTGGGTGGTGAAGAACATAAGATCTTATTGTATGATGATGACATTTTGTTTACATTGACTCGCCCGCTTCAGTCTTTGACTGTGGTGTTACGTGTTTTGGACCTCTTCGGTAAGGTGTCCGGCTTTAAAGTTAACATTGATAAATCTGAATTGCTTAATGTATCGCTTCCGGACTCCTTGGTAGCTGACTTCCGTGCCACTTTTTCGTTCCGATGGGCAGCTAAGTCTATTAGGTACCTAGGTGTTCGTATATCTCGAAAGCTCTCTGACCTTTTTGAATTGAATTATCCCTCCGCTGTTACGGACTGTCTTTACGGATCTCGATCGCTGGGAAGGTTTACGACTCTCATGGATGGGTAGGATTAGTGCTTTGCGTATGAATTGTGTTGCCTCGTTTTTTATAATTTGTTTTCCTGCCTGCCTCTCTCAATTCCTAAACAGTTCTTAATTAGGCTGCAACGACGGGCCTTTGCATATATTTGGACACATAAACCGCCTAGGGTAAGGAGGGAACGTATGTATTGGGACAGGTTACATGGGGGAATGGGCGTTCCTGATTTTTTCACTTATTATTAGCGGCTCAATTGCAGGTGTTTATTCCATTGGGCTTATCCCTCACAACGCTGGGTATCTTTAGAACAGGCAACTGCAGCCGACTTATCCATTGGCAGCCTGCCTTGGTTACCTTTTGAGATTCTTCGAGATTTGCAGTACGGGGCTTCCTATGGGATGGTGTTGTACTCTGCAGGACTTGGTGCCAGGTCCGTCGGACTTGGTTTCCGCGTCAGCGTTACTTTTTATGCCACTCCCATTAGGTTTGCCCCTGGTTTTTTGCCTGCCAGGAGATACTGGGATTTTCAGGGCGATGGAATTGGGAGGTCTCCGGGTGCTGGGTCAATTAGTATTGGGTGGAGACTTTAATCCCCTTACTGCTTTACAATCTTTATATGACCTACCGGAGACAGATTTTTTTCGCTTATGTTCAGCTTCGGGATTTTCTGAAAAAGAGGGTGATTCATGAATGGGAAGGGGCGGATTCTGCCTTTCTTCAAGTCTTTTAGGATGGGATCTGGGGTGGGCTCCTAATTTCTCGTTTGTATAGGGCTCTTTTGTACACCAGGCCTCAGACCCGCACATTATGAACATCGGTGGGAGACCTTGTTGGGTAAGAACTTTGATTATCAGCAATGGGAGTGCCTTTATGGTACTTTACTCCGGGTCTCTTTAGCATCCCCCTTAGTAGAGCAGGGTTATAAGATGTTGTTTCAGTGGTACCTTACGCCTGAAAAGTTGTACCGTTTCTACCATTGTGGAGATGGGCACTGCTGGCGTAACTGTGGGGGTCTAGGCAATTTTTGGGCATTATCTGGTAGGATTGTATCAGGATTGTACCTTTTTGGAAGATGGTTCAACAACTGGTGATCGATGTATTGCACATACCCATACTACTTCGCATGGAAGTGTTTTTGCTTAACTATCCTTTGGGGAGCTTAGATAGCGATCAGACCCACTTTGTGGCTCTGGTTGCTACGGCAGCTAGACTTTGCGTGGCCACTTATTGGAAACGTACTTACCTTGCCTACTCGTTCTGATCTTTTGCATAAGGTTGATCAGATATACTTGATGTCCCAGTTGACTGCACTTTGAATAATGACTCTTGTGGTGCGTTTCGTCGTATTTGGCATCAATATGGCTTCTGGAGGGGCCTTTTATGAATTATGATATGTTTTGTTTCTTACCTGATTCTCTCTTAATCCTCTTTTGTTTTTGTATTATGCTATGTCACATCGGTTGGGGCGAGGGGGGGTATGTTTATTGTGGGAGATTGTTGATTTGTTGTTGGCATTCAGCCTGTGTATTATTTTTCATTTTCTGTTGAATAAACTATAGTTTAAAACAAAAAAAAAATTAATAATAATTCATTACCTTGACATGGTAGTTGGCCAATCGGTCCTTGAAGATTGGGATCCTGTCAACAAATACGTAGCAAGCCAAGCCAGTCTACGCATGGCTACAGCAAGGCAGATACTCGAAGATAATTCAAAGCATCATAGGAAGCCTGCAGCATGAAGAGTCTTAACTGAGAAAATGCGTCTTGAGGATTTGCTTTAAACTCCGGAAGACGTGGTTTGGAAATGTCAGGATAAAAGGAAGGTAACAATTTCAAAAAATGATTGAAATAGGTAGTAAAGTGTAATTATAATTAAGAATCCTGTTGGCCATTCATCGAGTTTTGGTATAAACAGTGGCCAAACTATGCCCATTGTACGACCCTCCCTGCCTGGAGATTACTGCAGCATAAAGCTTGGAAGGATGAGCCTTTTTCAAAGATGATTCCACCACCAGGGACTGATGGGATAATTGAGATTTTTCAAATCCCTTACAGGGAACAGTACGGTATCTGGATTCCAATTTGGATGGAATAGCAATAATAGAATAGGGAGTTTCCATATTCCGTATGGAAGTTTGTTTAAGGACTGGAGTCATAGGTAATCTCAAAGTCTCTTTGGGGAGAATGAGAAAGTTCCATGTCAGCTAAGTATTCTGAAGTATACTTAGAATCAGAATGAAGATCCAGCTTGAGGGCCTGTCCCATATCAAAAACAAACTTAGCCAAAATAAGTAGATTTTGAGGTGGAGGATCATCTGGAGAAGGAGTACGAGACCCTTGGAGCCACAGAATAGGAGGCGGAGACGCCTCTCTTAAGTATTGAGACAAAGGTTCAGACTTGAGATGCATGGTAATTGAAGACCGCTGCACTATCTACCTGAGGTGGAGTCATGGACATGTTTGCGCTTCAGACTCTCCCTCACTGGTGATGTTCCCCGGAGTTCGAGGCACAGAATGTGTCGAGGCAGGAGAAGAGTCTCGTACAGTCGGCCTTCGATGGCGGAAGTCCTTGATGTGATGAGGGTCCGACGCAATGGCAGCGTCCTCGTCGCTTTCCTCAGGTCCACGCTTATTGAGGAGATCTGTAAGGCTGCCACTTGGTCTTCGGTTCATACCTTCACTTCCTCACTACTGTATGGACGCCTTGTTCAGGCGCGATGGCCAGTTTTTGCAGTCGGCCTTTGCGTAATCTGTTTTCCTAATTTGCCAACTTTCCCCTCTGTCCCCTTTTTGGTAAGCTTGGAGGTCACCCACATGTAGAGAAAGCACAGTTACTTACGTTAACAGGTGTTAGCCAGGGACAGCAGGCATATATTCTCACATGTGGGTGACGTCATCTACGGAGCCCGACGCGGACAGCTTTTCAAGCAAACTTGATTGAAGATTCAAGTTTACAGTGCTGCACCACGCATGTGTGCCTCCTGCTCCACTAGAGGGCGCATCCCCTCCTCGTGGTCTCCAGTTCACATTATCCAGCAAAGAAGCCAACCTTGGGCGGGAGGGGGCGGGTTGTGAGATATTATGCCTGCTGTCCCTGGATAACACCGTTTACGGTAAGTAACTGTGCTTTTATCCCAGGACAAGCAGGCATGATATTCTCACATGTGGGTGACCTCCAATGCAAACCAAAAAGGGACGGAGGGAAGTTGGCAATTTAAGAAAGAGATTACGCCTAACGACTGGCCAAAACGGCCATCGCTCCTGGAACAGCGTATCCAGACAATAGTGGGAGGTGAAGTATGAACCTTGCAAATGTCCTCAATCGGCGTAGATCTGAGGAAGCTACGAAGCTGCCATCGCTCGGGACCTTATGTCCCGTTATCAACCATTGCAGCGCGAGACCAGCCTGAGCGTAGCAAAAAGAAATACAAGCAGCCAACCAGTTGGACAGGTGCGCTTGGAAACTGGGCGTCCAAATCGATTTAGGATCGAAGGACAAAAACAATTGAGGAAACCGTCCGATGAGACTGAGTGCGTTGAAGATAAAAAGCCAACGCTCTCTTACAGTCCAGAGTGTGAAGCGCCACCTCTCCAGGATGTGAGTGGGGCTTGGGAAAAACACTGGCAAAAACAATGGACTGATTGAGAAGAAAATCAGACACCACCTTAGGCAAAAACTCTAGGATGAGTGCGGAGAACCACCTTGTCATGATGAAAAACAGTTGAAAGTGGGTCCGCCACCAACGTCTGGCAGCTCACTAACCTCTCCGAGCCGAAGTGAGGGCTAGCAGGAAAATCCAAGTGAGAAACTTAAGATGACACCGATCCAAAGGCTCAAACGGAGGTTTCATAAGTTGGGCCAGAACCACATTAAGGTCCCAAACCACCGGAGGAGGTTTGAGAGGAGGATGAACATTCAAGAGACCCCTCATGAAACGAGAAACCAAAGGATGAAGTGAAAGAGACTTTCCGTCCAGGTGCTGATGGAAGGCAGCAATCGCACTAAGATGCACCCGAATGGAATTGGTCTTCAGCCCAGAATGAGATAAATGGAGCAAATACTCCAGAACCGAGGACACAGGGACTGACACAGGATCCTGGTGATGAAAGGAACACCAGGACGAAAATCTAGTCCACTTCTGAGAAAGCAATGTTACTTACCGTAACAGTTTTTATCCAGGGACAGCAGGCAGCTATTCTCACTAGTGGGTGATGTCATCCGACAGAGCCCCGATACGGACGTCTCACAATGCATATTTTGCTTGAAGAAACTCAGAAGTTTCGAGATGCCCACACCGCACATGCGCCAGTGCCTTCCCGCCCGATGCTCCGGGCGTGTGTCCTCAGTTCTTTTCTTTCTGCGGAGCTGAGAAGTTTTACTTCAATTCTGACTGAATTCCCGTTTTTTGCCTTCTAATTGCCGCGTTTTTTGGTTTGTTTTACTCTATCGTGTATTTTCTTTGTTTTTATTTCTTTTCAAAAAAAATATATATATTTTTCTTCCAGCGAGTCGGCCGGGTCGGCCACGTGGCTCAGGCCCCACGTCTTCGACCTCGCGGCGGAGCTTTTTCGGCCTATGTCCCGGCCAATCACCGGTTTTAAAAAGTGTAGCAAGTGCCAGCGCGCAATTTCGCTGACGGACCTGCATCGACGCTTTCTGCAGTGTCTTGGTCCATAACATTTCCCGAAATCGTGCCGGCCTTGTTCCACTCTTACAGCCGCGGGCGTTTAAGCGGCGCTGTCTATTGTGGGAGTCGATGTTCAAGATGGAGGCTGCTAAAGAACCTTCGGCTTCGACTTCATCGGCCGCTTCGCCTGTCCATGCGAAGCCAGCTGCTGCTCCTGCTACTCCGGGCCTTCTGAAGTCGGCTTCGTTCACTCCGGCTTCGGCCCCAAGTTCGGCACCGGTGCCTGTCCCCGTCGCCTCGGCTCAGGTACTGCCTTCCACCATTCCGCCCCGTGGTCATTAAGGTGCCGAAAGCTTCCAAGCAGAAGCACTCGACCACGAAGGAGCGCGAAGACCGTGCTGGAGGACCCCCTTTCGGTGCGGATCCCTCCATATCGGCTTCGCTACGGTCCCTCTTGGAAGCTCAGTTTGTCGAGCTCATGCAAACTATGGGACCCCGGTTGATTGCCTCCATCCAGGGTGACCTCCAGGTCCCGATTCCGGGGGGCGGACCGCCCCCTCCTCCTCCTCCTCGCCGGTCGATCTCGCTACTTGGCGAGGAGGAGCGACGTAGGGCGGCCGGTCCCTCGAGGCGGGCTTCCTTCAGTGACATGCCTCCTTTGGAGCCCATCACGCCTCCACGCCAACAGGGCGGAATCCTCCTGTGGGTAATCGAAGCCCTGGGCATAGCAAGTCTCAGGAAGAGTTCTTCCGCACCCCCATTACCAGGCCTGGGCTGCGTCGCGTGAAGCGTCGACTGTTCCACCTCTTCGTTCTACAGCTTCGAGTCCCATTCACTCGCTGGAAGCTTCGGGGGACCATGCGAAGTATCGTCATTCTCGCTCCCCCTCCAGGCACCGTGAGGGGCATCGGTCCAGACATTCATCACGGCACTCCTCGGTCCGGGGAGTACACCCGAGAGCAGAAGAGGGGCAGTTTGTGATTGAGGGGGGAGGCGAACAGATCTACCTGAGGAGTCCCCCCACCATTCGAACACCTGTCATAAGACCTGAGAATGCAGGGAGCACTCGTGCGGCTGGAGAGAAGACGGCTGAGCTTGTCCGCCAGACAGTTCTGCTCTCCCTGAATGTAAACCGCGCGAAGGAAGATGTTTTGGGAAATTGCCCACTCCCAAAGACGAAGAGCTCCCTGACACAGAGACCAGGATCCCGTCCCCCCCTTGTTTGTTGACATAATACATTGCCACCTGATTGTCCGTGCGTACCAGAACCACCTGGTCGCGAAGCAGGTGCCGGAAAGCCACAGCTGCCAGATAAATGGCCCGAAGTTCCAAGACGTTGATGTGGCAACGACAGTCCTCCGCCGACCACATCCCCTGAGTTTGCAGGCCGTCCAGATGAGCCCCCCAAGCATACTCCGAGGAGTCCGTGGTAAGGACCTTGTGGTGCGAAGTGGCGAGAAACAGCAAACCCTTGGAAAGACTGGAAGAGTTGGTCCACCAACGGAGTGACTGTTTCAAAGAAGGAGTCAACGTCACGGGACGGGCGATCGAGTCCCGATCCTGACGCCACTGAGAGGCCAGCGTCCATTGAGGAATCCGCAGATGGGCAAACGGTGTGACATGGACGGTCGAGGCCATATGGCCCAGCAGAGTCATCATTTGACGCGCCGAGACCAAAGTCTGGAGCGAAATCCGGCGACTCAGATTTACCAATGCCGCCAAACGCGGAGGAGGAAGAAAGGAACGGAGGTGAACCGTGTCCAGCACGGCCCCGATGAACTGCAAGGACTGAGAGGGGCACAGCTGGGGTTTTGGAAGGAAAAATTATGTTCTTACCTGTTAATTTTCTTTCCCTTAGACGCAGCAGATGAATCCAGAGACCAATGGGATAGCTCATATCTACCAGCAGGCGGAGATAGAGAAACTGATTAACAGGTGGTCCTATTGGCTGGTACTCCTCCTGTCTCATCAGTATAGCTCCTTGCCCAAGCACACGTAACCAGCAATAGGCATAGCATGTAAAAAACTTCTTTCCCATAACACATCTCAAAATGCAGAAAACAACCTGCCATAATAACAAACTGCGAAAGTTGCAAAAGAAAAAACCGAGAGACAATATCCAGAAAGGGTGGGGCTCTGGATTCATCTGCTGCGTCTAAGGGAAAGAAAATTAACAGGTAAGAACATAATTTTTTCCTTCCCTAGCAACAGCAGCAGATGAATCCAGAGACCAATGGGATGTAGCAAAGCAATCCTCAATCTGGGTGGGAAGCAAACGCCGCCTCCGCAACAACCGAAGCACAAAACACCCCTACCACATGCGCCCCCACATCCAAGCAGAAATGCGGAGAGAAAGCAATCTCGGAAGACCAATTAGCCGCAAGACAAATCTCCTCCAAGGAAAAAACCTCTGGGCCGAGCCCATGAAGTAGCCATCACTCCAGCGGAATGGTCATGAAATTCTTTCACCAATCGCTTCCCTGCCAGCAAGCAAGCATAAAGAATGTCCTCCTGGACCCATTGAGCGATGGAGGCTTCGGACGCCGCCAAACATTTGAGACGTCCCTTGAAGAATACAAAAAGGAGATATAAACAACTAAAAGTCGTTAGAAACCAAGCTCACAGAGAACGCTACGTACATATCAAAAAATGCAGTGAATAAAAGTACTGCTCCCAATTTCTCCTCCCAGGAAGAAGGAAGGAAAAGCAAGCATGACATAAAAGAAAGGATGACACCCCCCTAGAAAGAAATAATGGTACCATCCGAACTGATACCCCATATTTCGGAAATCAGAAATAGGAATCCCCGTTGAACAAGGCCTGCAACATAGAAAACTGCATAGCTGAAGCATGGCCACAAGAAACCCCATGTTCAACGGTACAGCCCTTTAGAGTCCCAAAAGACAAGGATGAAATGAAGCCTTCGGTAAACTGAGAAGAAGTACGTGAAGATTGTACTCCAAACCGTGCTTTCTAAGAGGCGCATGAATATACCGCACTCTGTTTAGGACCTGAACTACATGAAGCTGAGAAGTAAGCGAAGAGCAATATACCTAGCCCTTGTAACAAGCCAAGAATGGCACTAGAAGCTGAAGGGAATTGAACGCTAAGCCCTCAGCAATACACCTGTGCCAAAAAGGAACTCTGGAGTGGTTCAAACGTTAAGAAGCACCAAGAAAGGAAAACCTTAAAAAGGAAGCAGAAGCCACAGGAGAAGACGTCCGTAGCACCTGGATAAGAGAAGAAACAACCTGCTTCGCATAACCCTTACACGTCAGCCAAGATTTTTCAAAAAAACTAGGTCGTAATACTAAAGTAGTACAAATATCCATGTTGAACGGACCCTAGGCGAGCAAAGCCGGAGATACCAGGAAACTTCTTAGTCCGGCTGTCGAAAGACTCATCAAATCCGCAAAGTAAGGATGGCGCCGCCAATCCAGAGATTCTACAAATACTGTGCCCGGGAAAGCGAGCTCAAGGTGGCAAATCCAAGCCATCATCAGCCAGCGGAAAACACTGAAAAAGAGAAGGCAGAAGCGAGAAAGGAGCCATGCAGCTACCCCCTCTAACTCCCACTCCCTGGGCCCGCCGAAGAAGCTTGGAAGCTTAGAATTAAGAGACGAGGCCATGAGGTCTAGGTCAAGCAAATCTCACGTCCATAAAAAGAGCTAGAACACTTGAGCCACAAATCTCAATATCCAGGATGCAGAAGATTACACTATTACTAACATGCACACTTTCCAGAGCGTACCCAGCGCTGTACACTGTCACATACAAGAAATGGGCCATGCTCAGATTCCGCGGAGAGAAAGTCTATCCAAACTCTTATCCTGATCCATAAAAGGATCTGCCAACAGAAGACGAAGATGAGAGTCCACCCATTGAAGCAGAACAACTTCACCTGCCAATGAGTACAACACCTACTGCCCAAGCAGTAGAGAAATACCCCCATCCTAATACTGACCAAAAGGACCCTTAGCGGCAATCCGGAAGAATGATCTGAAGCTCCAGAAAGGTAGCCTGACCCTGCTCAAGAGCAGAAGAATGAACAAGTACTGAGTCGCCTCTGAAGACCAGACTCCAGGAGCTGAGGATGGAAGCCACGGAGCCCCCAACCCGACAGCCCGGGATGGTTGGTGGTCATGAGATAGTCCAGCAAAGACCGAGGCATGCCTTGAAAAGAGAAATCACGCTGAGCCACCAAATCATAGAGTGATGCAGGAGGAGCAAACCAAATAATTGGTGCCCTGAGATACCGGGAAACACCGGAACAAAAGGGACTGCTGTAGCGTAAGAAGGGGAAAGCAAGCCGAAGTCCCCAGTGGAGTCAGCAATATGGATCCCAGAAACTGTACAGAATCCCATACTCTTGGTCATGGTAAGCGAAGAAGAATACCAATCTGAGACCAAGACCCCACGCCCAAGTCTCCGGAAAGAAACACATGTCTCTCCTATATGAATAAAAACATCACCCAGATATACCTATAAATAGTACAGGAGAAAAGAGCGCTGTGCAAATTCAAAGATGCACGTGTAAAGAACTGAGGAAACGATATCACCCTTTTCGTGTCAGTCAAATGGCCCGACTGGAAGTCGTCCGAATCAAGCAGGCAGTCAAGAAGAAATTAGATGAATCGCCTGGTAGCGCCAAAACGGTACCACCGCCCACATCACCTAAAACGTTCGTGAAGCCTTGGGTAGGCGAAATGGCATGTGCCAAAACCGAAAGCGCCGCTCCAAGAGAGGCAGGCAAACCAAGTGCCAATTCGGAGTCCATAGAGAAAATGTAAATATACTCCCAGGTTGTCTGCAGAAATGTGTAACCCGAGAAACTAATTCAGCAGAATGGGATCCAGCCTGCCCAATGGCCCCGTCTCGGGCACCTTGCAGTAAGTGGAACAACGTCCCTTAGTTCCTGAAGGACTACAAGAACTGTCCTGAGGACCAGTAACACTGAAAAGGGAAATACAAAACATAGACTCCAAGAACAAACTGGAAACCTGAGGAGGATGCAAAGATGCACGCATCCTGAAAAATCTTCACAGCCCCCTGACCTGACATTATAGCATCTTCTCCCTCATGAGAAAGCCTGAAGAGTCATTGGAAGAAGTCAAGATCCCCTCAGAATTAAGTGCAGAAGGTCAGGGAATGCAGGATGAGACTGTAGATCTGCAAGAAGAGTCTCCTAGGAAAAATCAAGTTTCACAATGTAAAGAGGAATATACTGGAACCATGAAAACAGTACTAACCCCATGCAACATGAGCGAAATACGTATGTCCTTTAAAGTGAATACGTACTAGACTCAATCAAGGTGTTGCATCTACCGCCCTGTGGAAAACAACAGCATCCTTTCAGGTAGCAGACAAAGCTCACATCGCTAATGAGAGCTTCAGGGATGAGGCTAACAGCCACATAGCGCGTGATCCTCCGTGGGTTTGATAGAATAAGTGACTGGCTCCTGGTTAAAAGGAGCTGTACAGCCCTTCCTGTCTGTTCGGGGGGGCCCGTCTAGCATGTGCCATGAAAAAATGGTGACAGGAGAAACCAGCGTGATAAGCATGGAAATCTGAAGTCCAGTCCCCCTCAGAAATAGAGAAAGAGAGTCCTGGCCACAGGAAGATGCGCAGTGTCATTATGCCCACAGAGACAGCCCAAACTTGGAAACTGTTTGTACTACCTTTAGGCATATATATCCTGTGCCACTACTAGACACATGCAGCTCAGCACAGAGGCCCAAATAAGGACAGTTACCAATAGACAAAGGCTCAATCTGCAGGGACCCCCAAGAGAGACAATGAGATACCTGTGTGAAATACAGGGCACTATCTTACTGCTGATCTCACCGTGCCGTGAGTTGCCGTAGGTCGCCCCAGTCCGGAGACAAACCGAGACTGGGTGACCTAGCACAGGTCAGAGTCTCTCTGGTAAACCCCTTGAGTGCTAACCCCAGAGTCCGATTAAACAAGCAGCTTCCTTCAAGGGAGTACAGCAGGAACACAGACATAGACATATAAAGCTGCCCAAGCTTGTCCCAAAGCTGGTGAAACACATACAACTTGTCTGAACCGGAAAGGAGAGAAGCCTCGGCATACCCTGAGCAAAGTCAGCTGGAAATAAACTACCGGAACTCCGCAGCTCTCCTGCCATCGCCGGAGACCCAAGCACACGCCTGATTCTGACACGTGGCCGCTGCATCAACGCTCCTAGAAACATAGTCGGATTCAAGCCCCACAAAATTTACCCTGCCGCGGCTTGCATAGAAATAAAATCAGACTCAGGGAATAACCAGAAAAACGGCCCACAGCGCCGGAAAAAACATGTTCCATCTCATGCTGCTATAAACTGGCACCTGCACAATCAGCTGCACATGGCCATGACAAACACCGATGAAAGAGAGCCTCAGAATAAACAGGACTACTGCTGCACTGAAACCCAACAATGAGAACAAGTGCGAGCAAGAAATCGCACCGCTACTGCCGCACTGTAACCACAAGGAAACCAAGCGCGTGCATGTAAAGGGCGGGAAGTCCGGCTCCCTCCAAGGATTTCTAGTCATAAAACTTAGCCACAATAAAATATCCATGCCTTAAATGTACGATGACCGAACCCACATTACTAAGACTCCCAAACAGAACCTGAAGTTCAAACAACTGTAAAGCCAGACATACTCACAGCTTGTTGTTAGGGCTGGCTGAAGCCAGTTTGCAGCAAAAGCATGGCAGAATGTAACAACTGTGGTCTTTTTTTTTTTTTTTTTTTTTTACAGAGAAGGGAAAGAAGAAAAAAATTGAGACCCAGTCAGACCCTCTAGCAATGGAGGGAGGGTGAGGCAGGGACAAGGGGGGGCCCAAGTGTAACCTCTAAAGCCGGCACCGTTCAGCCAGACACCCCTGTCTCACTGAAGAGAAAATCTCAACAAGAGAAATAGCACTGCCAGCTCACAGAAGAGAAAATCTCAACAAGAGAAACAGAATGGCAGTCTCACTGAAGAGAAACCTCAACAGGAGAAAATAAAGTTCTAGCCACAGCCAGAATTCAGGAGCTAGTTGAATAGCGACCTTTTCCTGCTGGGAGATAGAGATTACTGATGAGACAGGAGGAGTGCCAGCCAATAGGACCACCTGTTAATCAGTTTCTCTATCTCCGCCTGCTGGTAGATGTGAGCTATCCCATTGGTCTCTGGATTCATCTGCTGCTGTTGCTAGGGAAAGTTCACTTCAAACCCCAGACTCTGAAGGTAAATAATAGTCTGTCAGGTCGCTGAGATAACCCCCTCCCTGGATGGAGCCTTGATCAACCAGTCGTCCAGGTAGGGGAATACCTGAAGACCCTGTGAACGCAAGGCCGCTGCGACCACAACGAGACACTTCGTGAAAACTCGAGGGGACGAGGTCAGATCAAAGGGGAGGACCCGATATTGCAGATGGTGGTCTCCCACCTGAAACGCAGGAACCTGCGATAAGCGGATGCACCGGAATATGCTGTGTAGGCCTCCTTCAGATCGAGGGAGCAGAGCCAATCGCCCTCGTCCAGCAAGGGTAAAGAATCGGAAGGGAAAGCATCCGAAACTTTTCCCGCACAAGAAATTTGTTGAGGCGTCTCAAGTCCAGGATTGGGCGCAGGTCCCCCGTCTTCTTCGGTACCAAGAAGTAACGGGAGTAAAACCCCCACCCCCGTTGACTGGTAGGGACCTCCTCCACCGCCCGCAGGCGAAGAGGTCTCGAGCCTCCGAGAGAAGGAGGGGTAACTGCACCCGATTGGGAGGACACGACGCAGGAGGGCTGTCCGGAAGAAGTTCTCGAAAGTTGAGAGAGTACCCGGAGGAGATCACGCCAAGGACCAAGGCGTCCGACGTGATGGCCTCCCAACGAAGGTAAAAGGCTCTAGACGGCCCCCGATGGGAAGAGTACCTGATCGTGGTGCGGAGGATCCAGCCCCCACCCGCGCAGCCCGTCAAAAAGACGGGGATGGCTTGGAAGCCGCAGCGGGATGGGATTTAGGTAAAGCCCTAGGATTGAGCCTGCTGACGCCGAGGCGGATGGCCGAGAAAAAGCCGGGGTGGACTTCTGCGGGTAACGGCGTGGAAGGCCCCGGAAAGGTCGAGAAGCGGGCGGCTTAGGCTTCGGACGAACAAGAGAAGCAAAGGACCGCTCATGTTCCGACAGGCATTTCGTAGCCGCTTCAATAGTGTCGTCAAAAACTTCCTTGCCGACACAAGGGAGGTTAGCCAATCGATCTTGCAGATTAGGGTCCATGTCGACCAGACGCAACCAAGCCAGCCGACGCATGGCCACAGCAAAGGCAGCGACCCTGGAGGAAAGCTCGAAGCCGTCATAGGCTGCATGGAACAGATGGAGGCGGAGGTTCGAAAAATCCTCCAGGAGAAGGCCAAACGCCCCTTGGCGGGAGGCCGGCAAATCTTCCGTTGAAGGAGCCAACAGCCCGATCAGATGTTTCAGATATGATGAAAAAGTGAACGTGTAGTTCAGCACTCTAGAGGCCATCATAGAGTTCTGATAGAGCCGTCGTCCGATCTTGTCCAGGGTCTTGCCCTCACGACCCGGAGGGACCGCCGCCGAGACCCCGAGATGGATGAGCTTTCTTCAAGGAAGATTCCACCAGCAGCGACTGGTGTGACAACTGCGCTGCTCGAACCCCGGGCAGGGCACCGTACAGTATTTGGACTCCATTTTAGAGGGGACAGCCGTCACCATGTATGGAGTCTCGAGGTTTCTGATGAAGGTCTGCCGGAGCACAGGGTTCAACGGCAGCCTGAGGGACTCCCGGGGCGGAGAGGGCATATCCAACTCCGCCAGATACTCCTTGGAATACATCGAGTCCGACTGGAGGTCCAAGTCAAGGGCACGTCCCATGTCCTGGACAAACCTCGTGAAAGAAGGGCGGGACGTTCCCGTAGCCCCGTGCGGGGAAGGGGACCGAGACCTCCGCCTCGCCGAAAGTAGCGAGGTTCCCGCTTAGACCCTCGTTCCGACACCGGGGAGACGCTCGGGAAACGTTCCGGGGTCAAGGACCTGCGTCACCTCGAGGAGCCCCTCGGGGACGACGCCGGGGTACGGGGCACCGACCGATGCCGGGCCGGAGACCGTTCCCCAAACTCCCTCGGCGAAAACCTGGAGCCTCGGACCGAGGGGTGTCAACACAAGCCGAGGGTTAGCGAGGGATAGCTCAGCAACCCGCAGCGGCCCTCCAGAACGAGACGTGGGGGAGCGGCCCCGCAGCGGAGGTGAACTTCAGGCCTTTTTAGAAAGTCGGCGGCCCGAGGCCTCGAGGGGCTTCGATCGACATTTTGCCCCACGGAGCTCCGTGGGGGACGAACGTCTCGAGCGCCTCGGTGAAGAATCTGAGGAGGACGAGAAGCGGCGAGAACGACGCACCTTGCCCCGAGGGGTCTCGACACGGGCTCAGGCTGGTCCGGCGCACGCGAGGTCGGGGCCGGATGAAGGTGAGCCAACGCAGCGGACAGCTCCGACGAGATCATCGCCCGGAGCATGTCCTGAAACACCGGCACGGACAGCATCGAGGGCATGTCCGACGCCGCAGTGCACTCCACCGAGGGCGACCTCGACTTTGAGTATTCCCGGGTGGTGGAGGCACGACCAGAGGACTTAGAGGACTTCGCCGGGACCGTAGGCAATGAACTCCCCCCATGCCGGGTCGGCATCCCGAGGCTGGCTTCTTCGGCGAAGCGGAACCTGAGGAAGGAAGAGGGGACTTACCCGGAGCCGAAGATTTCTGGGAACTCGAGGCCTTCGGTGTCGAGTCTCGAGGCGGGGCTGAGGAACCCGAGGCCGAGGTGAAGGCCGGGGCCGAAGCCGAGGTCGAGGGTTGGTCAACGCCAAAGAGGTCCGCCATGTGGGCTCTTCGTCAACGGAGCACCCAGTGTTGAAAAGTCGCGCACCGGGGCAGGACTCGGTCGGATGGTTGGCCCCCAGGCAAAGGATGCACCAGCGAAGCAGGTCTGTGATGGATAATAGACGATCGCACCTGGTGCACTTTTTTAATCCAGTCACAGGCCGGGACATAGAATACAACCGGCCGAGGCCACGCGGCCGCAACAACCCGGGAGCTCCCGGGTTGAGCAAAAAGAACCGCGACTGCGCGATTCGGAGCAGAAAAGAAAAGAAACACGCGCACAGCGACTTCCAACAAAAGAAAATAAGAAATCGCAGTGCTAGAAGGCACTTGGGGCAGAGCCTAAAAAATACAAGACTTCTTGGCTCCACAGAAAAAAACGAACTGGAAACCACAAGGAGGGGATGCGCCCTCTAGTGGAGCAGGAGGCACACATGCGTGGTGCAGCACTGCAAACTTGAATCTTCAATCAAGTTTGCTTGAAAAGCTGTCCGCGTCGGGGCTCCGTAGATGACGTCACCCACATGTGAGAATATCTTGCCTGCTTGTCCTGGGATAATATGCTGCCTGCTTGTCCTGGGATAAAGCACAGTTACTTACCGTAACAGGTGTTATCCAGGGACAGCAGGCAGATATTCTCGCAATCCTCCCACCTCCCCGAGTTTGGCTTCTTTGCTAGCTATATGAACTGAAGATCACGAGGAGGGGATGCGCCCTCTAGTTTAGCAGGAAGGCACACGCATGCGTGGGCAGTACTAGCAAACTTTGAGATCTTCAATCAAGTTTGCTTGAAAAGCTGTTCGCGACAGGGCTCCGTGGATGACGTCACCCACATGTAGAGAATATGCTGCCTGCTTGTCCTGGGATAATCTGAGTAATTTTCTGGAAGCCTTGTGAATTGGGATACGAGTGTAGGCTTCCTTGAGATCCAGAGAGCATAGCCAATCGTTTTGAGCCAAGAGAGAGGATATAGGGTGGCTAGTGAGCATGCAAAACTTTTCTCTGACCAAAAACTTGAGGGCTCTGAGATGTAAAATTGGATGGATGGAGACCTCCCATCTTCTTCGCTACTAGAAAATAGCGGGAGTAAAACCCATGGTTCTTCTGATTTACAGGGACTTCTTCAATGGCACTGAGGAGAAGAAGGGAGTGAACCTCCTGAAGAAGAAGAGGACTGGTGAGGACTGGAACCAGACTCTCTTGGAGGATGATCTGGAGGGTGTCACCAGCGGGGTCAGGGCAATGGGTCCCGAGCCGCTGGGACACGGATTTTGGCTCTTGTGTGCTGCCACGAGCGACACAAGGAATGATAAGTCAGGATTAGCATAAGAAAACACACTGGAATCAGGAAAGTAAAAATCAAAATCTGGACTGGATTTAATTTGTAGCACACAAAACAAAATAGTTGCTTCAAACTGCAGCTTCCAAAACAGTCCACAAAACTAAGAAATCAGAACATAAACTTTGTCAGGCGATGACTGTCAATAGGAAAGTCTCTGCACCTTCAGATTAGGCAAATTTATTAGTCCTATGGCAGTGCACTATTTCTCCAACTAGGGAGTTCCAAAAACAGCAAAAACAGAAAAGGAAAAAAAAAACCCAAATCAGCAACCTTGAATTTCCACAACAAAGTGGTTCTTTTCTGTTAGTCAGAATCTCACACCATAAATATTCTCTGTATAGCAAAGATATAGTTCCAGCATAAGACCTTATTTTCTCCCAAAAAGACTTGTGCCTGAACCAGTGCCCCAGCACTGATTCCTCCAGCTGCAGTAGTGCTGGACAAGGTGGTGTGCTCCACATGATGGAATATTGCCAAGATATGGCCCTCTATCCCTCCACATTTAACGTGGGGCTAACCCCACCACCTTGAATACAAAAACAGTCTGAACTGCTCAAAAATAGTCCCTCCAGGAAAACCTGGATATTTGTAATCCACAATTAATGGTAATGAACACTTGCCTTGGGCTGACTTCCATGGGCTGCACGCTGAGTGGCTCCGGCTCCAAATCCAGTTCCATGCCCTGGAACTCTTCCAAAGGGCCTGCAGGTGACTCTGCTCCAGCCTCAACCAGTTCCATAGATTCAGGAACCGAACAGCTTGGCAGAGCTCCCAGCCCTGAGCTTTGTGACTGCCTAGCTTCACTCCAGTTTTCCTTCTTCCTTTCCAGCAGGGCAGACCTCAGGTTTAGGAGCTGAGAACCATGCCCCAAACGCTCAGGTGTGCCAGATATCCTGTTTCTCCTTCCCAGACTAAGTGGGGGAAGGGAAACCTGCAGTTTGGCACTAGGACTCCCTTTGCTGGCAACAGGAGTAATGTCAGGCAAAAGGTTACACTGGGGTTTTAGCTGAACAGCTTGGGAATCATCTGCTCTGGCAATGGGCTTTATACTAGGGACAGTCCTAGCAGGCACACCTTGCACATCACAAGGGATGGTGATGAAATGTAAAGAGTAACCCTCCCAAATGATTTTCAGAATCCAGAGATCAGAGGTGATGAGCTCCCAATGAAGGAAACAGAGTTGAAGACAGACCTCCGATTGGCTGAGGAAGAAGCTGAATTAGAGGAATTGAAACTATGCTCTCTATCAGCAGGTCAAAAAGACTGAGCAGACTTGGCAGGAGCCGCCAGTTGGGTCTTGGGAGGATGCTGCTGCTTTTGCTTCTGCTGAGGCCTCACTGGAGCAGAGGCTTTGGCTGAAAAATGCCTCTGATAAGAAGAAGAAGCAGGCCTGAAAGGTCTTGATTATGAGGGTTTGGACTTGCTCCTGGATCCAACATCTCCCTCCTTCTCCCCTTCCACCTCCTGTGTCTCTCTCCTTCCCTCTCATCTACCCCTATGTCCAACACCTCTCTCTCTCCCTTCCTTGTGCCCTATGTCAAATCCACCCCCTCCCTATTATGTGCAATTTCATCCTCTCCCTTCACCATGCATGTCTCCCTCTCCTCCCTGTGCCACCAAATTTCTTTCCTCTTACCTATTCCCTCTCCCTGTGCCACAAGCTTTCCTTCCTGAAGTTCCTTTCACCCCTTCTCACCCCGTGCACCAAATTTCTTTCCTCCTCCTCTGTACTCCAAGGTTTATTTCTTTGGGTCATAGTATCAGCAGCAAATCTCACTTGCTGCCTGCTGCTAAGCCAGAAGTTTACCCTCTGCAGCGGAGAGAATTCTGGGTCAGCGGCAGGCAGTGTGTGGAAACTGCTGCCAATACCGCAACATTTGATGCCGGCACGGAAAGATCTGCGCAAGAAAAGGAAATTCCATTCCTCCTTCCCATCCCCCTGTGCAGTACTTCCCAATCAACACCCCCCTTCCCCTCCATGAGACTTCAACTTTTGGGCCTCCTAATGTAGCAGCAGCAGTGGTGACCAGGCTGCTTGTAGACTGCCAGCCCTTCCCTCTGCCATAGCATCAGTGATGCAGCAGAAGGAAGGTCCTAGCAGGCAGTCCTGGAGCAGCCTGTTCACTGCTGCTGCTGCTGCTTTAGGAGATCTGGAGAAGACTCAGGACACACTGAATCAGTGAGTCTGATTTTTTAAGGAAACAAATCGATTCACCTCTGTGAATCGAGCAGCACTACTACATACCCAGGCATGGCGAGACCCAGACAACAGCAACAATCGGAAGGAAAGGATTCTTAGCCAGTTGAGAGAGGGTGAGAAAGATGCCAGACCATGGGAGCCAGGGAGAGGATTCAAAGTGCATGTGAGAGAGGTGGGATTTAGAGGGAAACAGAACTGTAGTTGGAGTGAGAATGAACTGAGGAGGCTGGAACTTGAGAAAGGAAAAGGCAGGAAGGAATTTCAGGCCTTAGGATGGCAAATTTTGCAGTTTATTTGTAGTGTTTTGCATAAAATTTTGAAATAGTGTGTGTAGAATTTTCAAATTTTTTTGTACAGAATTCTACGAGTAATTAATCTCTATCTCTCCCTGACAATCTTGGGGCACAAACCACAGACATCTGCCCAGCACTGGTCTATATTTCTCACTACAGCCTTAATTCTGATCTGTCTTTTGCAATTTACAGGTCTTGGATTGTAGAAGTCTGTGACACCTGTCTTACTTCCTAGCCTCTGGAGTTGCAATCAAAGTTCACTATCTTACCCTTTGGTCCCTTCTTTTTTGTATAAAGGGTGGGATAAAGACTGACCGAAAGCAAATTAGTGGCCAAAATTCACTGCTCAGTTTCAGCCAAAAAGCACAGTTACTTACCGTAACAGGTGTTATCCAGGGACAGCAGGCATATATTCTCACATGTGGGTGACGTCATCTACGGAGTCCCAGCGCGGACAGCTTTTCAAGCAAACTTGATTGAAGTTTCAAGTTTGCTATAATGCACCATGCATGTGCATGCCTTCTTGCCCACTAGAGGGCGCATCCCCACCTCGTGGTCCTCAGTTCCATATCCAGCAAAGAAGCCATCCCCGGGGAAGAGGGCGAGTTGTGAGAATATATGCCTGCTGTCCCTGGATAACACCTGTTACGGTAAGTAACTGTGCTTTATCCCAGGACAAGCAGGCATGATATTCTCACATGTGGGTGACCTCCAAGCCAACCAAAAAAGGGCAGGTGGGAGGATGGCAATTTAGGAAAACAGATTTCGCAAAACTGACTGGCCAAACCGGCCGTCACTCCTGGATAACGTATCCAGGCAGTAGTGGGAGGTGAAAGTATGAACCAAAGACCAAGTGGCAGCCTTGCAAATGTCCTCCATCGGAGTAGACCGGAGGAAAGCAACAGAAGCTGCCATCGCTCGGACCTTATGCCCCATGACCCGACCATGCAGCTCGAGACCAGCCTGAGCGTAGCAAAAAGAAATACAAGCAGCCAACCAGTTGGACAAGGTGCGCTTGGAAACAGGACGTCCCAACCGATTAGGATCAAAGGACAAAAATAATTGAGGAACCTTCCGATGAGACTTGGTGCGTTGAAGATAAAAAGCCAACGCCCTCTTACAGTCAAGCGTGTGAAGCGCCGCCTCCCCAGGATGAGAGTGGGGCTTCGGAAAAAACACGGAAGAACAATGGACTGATTGAGGTGGAAATCAGACACAACCTTAGGTAAAAATTTAGGATGGGTGCGAAGAACCACCTTGTCATGATGGAACACAGTAAAGGGCGGGTTCCGCAACCAAAGCCTGCAGCTCACTAATCCGACGAGCGGGACGTGAGCGCAAGCAAAAAGATCACCTTCCAAGTGAGAAACTTAAGAAGAGACTTGTCAATAGGCTCAAAAGGAGGTTTCATCAGCTGAGCCAAGACCACATTAAGATCCCAAACCACAGGAGGAGGTTTCAGAGGAGGATTAACATTCACTAGACCCCTCATGAAACGAATCACCAGAGGATGAAGAGAGAGAGATCGCCCCTCGAGATGCCGATGGAAAGCAGCAATAGCACTGAGATGCACCCCGAATGGAAGTCGTCCTCAGCCCAGACTTGGACAAATGCAACAAATATTCCAGAACCGAGGACACCGGAACCGAACTCGGATCCAGATGGTGCGAGGAACACCAGGATGAAAATCTGGTCCACTTCTGGGAATAACAAAGCCGAGTCGAGACCTTGCGCGAGGCTTCCAACACCTCCCTGACCGACTGAGAAACAGAAACCGAAGTCATGGGGAAAGGAACCAAGCAGTCAGATGTAAGGACTGAAGATTGGGATGCAACAGTGAACCCCGACTCTGAGACGGCAGAGAGGGAAAAACAGGCAGAAGCAGAGGTTCCCTGACACTGAGTTGAAGGAGCAGGGAGAACCAGTGCTGACGAGGCCAACGAGGCGCAATGAGAATCATAGTGGCTCTGGACGACTTGAGATGAACCAACGTCCTCAAGATCAGAGGGAAAGGAGGAAACGCAATAAAGGAACCTCCCTCCCCAGTCGAGAAGGAAGGCATCGGCCTCGAGACGGTCCGGGGAGTACATCCGAGAACAATAGAGGGGCAGTTTGTGAGTCTCGGGGAAGCAAACAGATCCACCTAAGGAGTCCCCCAGCGGTTGAAGACCTCGTGCAGAACACGGGAGTTTAGCGACCACTCGTGCGGCTGGAGAAGACGACTGAGTTTGTCGGCCAGACAATTCTTCTCTCCCTGAATGTAAACCGCCCGCAGGAAGATGTTCTGGGATACCGCCCATTCCCAAAGGCGCAGGGCTTCCCGGCACAGGGACCAAGAGCCCGTCCCCCCTTGCTTGTTTACATAATACATTGCCATTTGGTTGTCCGTCCGCACGAGTACTACCTGATCGTGCAGCAGGTGGCAGAACGCTCGAGCAGCCAGAAAAATGGCACGAAGCTCCAACACATTGATGTGACAAGACGGTCCCTCCGCGACCATAGACCTTGAGTCCGCCAGACCGTCGAGATGAGCCCCACACGCGTACTCCGAAGAGTCCGTGGTCAGGACCTTGCGATGCGGAGGGACGAGAAAGAGCAAACCCCCGGAAAGATTGGAAGAGTTGGTCCACCAACGGATGCGAGCGTTCTCAAGGAAGGAATCACTGTTACAGGAAAGGAGAGTGGGTCCCGATCTTGACGCCCACTGGGAGGCCAAGGTCCACTGATGGGAGTCTCAGGTGCAATCGGCAGCGAACGGTGTGACATGAACCGTCGACGCCCATGTGGCCAAGTAGAATCATCAGATGGTGCGTTGAGACGAGAGCGCTGCAGCGAATCTGACGGCACAGTCGAAGTTAGAGCCTCCAACCTCGGAGGGGGGAGGAACGCACGAAGGCGAACCGTGTCCAGCACGGCCCCGAATAAACTGAAGGGATTGAGCCGGGCACAGCTGAGATTTGGGAAAGTTCACTTCGAACCCCAGACTTTGAAGGAAGGTGATAGTCTGTTGGGTCGCTGAGATAACCCCCTCCCTGGACGATGCCTTGATCAGCCAATCGTCCAGGTAAGGAAAGACCTGTAGCCCCCTGAGATCTCAGGGCAGCGCGACTACCACCATGCACTTCGTGAAGACTCGAGGCGACGACGCCAGCCCGAAAGGAAGGACCTGATACTGAAGGTGCAACTCCCCCACCTGGAACCGTAAGAACTTGCGGAAGGCGGGATGCACCGGAACATGAGTGTACGCTTCCTTCAAGTCCAGGGAGCACATCCAATCCCCTTCCTCCAACAGAGCGTAGAGAACCGGAAGCGACAACATACGGAACTTCTCTCGGACCAGGAACTTGTTGAGCTTCCGGAGGTCCAAAATGGCGGCATAAGTTCCCCGGTTTTCTTTGGGACAAAAAGTAAGGAGTAAACCCCCGGCCCCGTTGGTTTGGGGTGGGACCGGCCTCCACCGCCCGAAGGCCTCAACAAGGCCCCTGGCCTCCGAGAGGAGAAGAGGAAGTGGGCTCGACTGGAAAGAAAGGTCCCTGGCGGTTGTTCCGGCGGCGAGGCCGAGAAGTTCAGTGAGTAACCCTCGGAGATGAGACGGAGCCACCAAGCGTCTGACGTGATCATAGCCCAGGCCGAATGGAAAGGCCCGCAAACCGGCCCCCGATGGGCAGGGGGGTCCGGCGAGAGTGCGGAGGGTGCCCGCCCCCATCCGCTCATCACGTCAAAAGACGGCGCCGGCTTAGACGCCCCTTGCGCCCTGAGGTTTAGGTTGGCCCCTCTGCCCTGCTGCGGGGGGCGCCGGGGCGGAGGCCTAGAGAATGCTGGCGTAGACCTTTGAGGGTATCGCCGCGGTGGAGGTCTAAATGGCTTCTGTGGCGGTAACCGTGGCTTAGGACGGACCAAGGAGGCGATGGAGCGCTCATGTTCGGACAGGCGTTTAGTCGCCGCCTCCAAGGACTCATCGAACAATTCCGATCCAACACATGGCAGATTGGCTAGGCGCTCCTGCAAGTTCAGGTCCATATCAACCGTTCGGAGCCATGCGAGACGGCGCATCGCTACTGCAAAGGCGGAGACTCTGGAGGCCAACGCAAATGCGTAGTAAACAGCATGAAAAAGGTATAGACGCAGTTGTGACAAGTTGGCCATAAATTTGCCAAAGTCCCTCTTATGGGAATCCGGCATGACCCCATGATAACGGGGTAACGCCTTCACCATCTGCCTCAGATAAGATGAAAAAGTGAAAGCATAATTAAGGACCCTGGCCGCCATCATGGAATTGGAGTAGAGGCAGCGACCAAACTTGTCCAGGGTCTGCCCTTCCCGCCCGGGAGGGACCGCAGCCGAGACCCTAGAAGGCTGGGACTTCTTTAACGCCGACTCCACCAGCAACGACTGGTGAGACAGTTGTGCTTTCTCGAAGCCCTTGCATGGAATGGTACGGTACTTCAACTCCATTTTCGATGGAACCGCTGTGACTGTAAGAGGGGAGTCCAAGTTCCTCAGGAAGGTCTGATGGAGGACTTTATTAAGAGGCAGACGAGGAGTCTCCCTCGGGGGAGAAGGTAAATCCTGCTCCTCCAAAAACTCCTTGGTTTAGTGAGAACCCGACACCAGATCAAGGTCCAAGGCCCTCCCCATATCAAGCACAAATCTCGAAAAGGAGGAGGGCTTGGAAGGCGGGGAGGGAGATCGAGAGGCCCGCGTCGCCAAAAAGGAAGGGGAAGCCTCACGGGAATACCAAGGTTCCCTACCAGTACCAGACCCCGAACCCCACGACGACGCCCCGAGCGACCTCGACGGGGTCGGGGACCGCCTATGCCCCGAGGAACCCTTATGGGAAGTCCCCTGGGAACGAGGCACCGAGGCCTGCCCCTTCCGTTTCGGCGAGGAGTCTCTCGATAACCCTCCCTCGGAGGAACGGAAAAGCCTCGGATTATCGAGGCGGAGCTCCGAGACACGCAGCGTCTCAGCCCCGGTCGGCGAGGAGCGACCGCGTCTCCGAGGAGAACCCCAAGAACGCTTGGGTTCCTCGGCCGGCGCTTCGCCCGAGGCCGACCCGAGGGCGAGGAGCCCCGGGAGGACCTCAACGAGGAAGAAGTGGACGAGATCCTCCGAACTCTCCGCACCTTGTCCCGAGGCCGCACACTCCGCTCCAGCTGATCGACCGAGGTCAAGGGCAAGGTCGGGGTCGAGGCCGGAGCCACCCCGGGGGCCGAAGTCGAGGGCACCGAGACCGAGGCTGCCGAAGCCGGGGCACTCGAGGCCGAAGCCGGCTGCAGATGCGTGAGGGCGCCGGACAGCTCCGAGGCAATGAGGGCACGGAGCAAGTCCTGAAAAACAGGAACCCCCATCATGGCCGGTAGATCCGGGGCTGGCGGGAGCTCCCTCGAGGGCGACCTCGGTCTCGAGTATTCCCGCGGGGCACCCGACTTCGACGCTCGGGGCAGGGCCGAAGACGACCCACCCGCCCCCGTCGAGGATCCCGAGGATGGCTTCTTCGAGGTTGGAACTGAAGAAGGAAGTGAGGACTTACCCCCCGTCGACTTCGAAGTCGAGGACGCAGGCTTCGACAAAGCAGGATGTCGCGGCGAGGTCGAGGGAGTCGAGGCCGAGGTCAAGGCCGGGGCCGAAGCCGAGGCCGACGTCGAGGCCTGCCCCGCCGCGGGGTCGACAGCAAAGAGCTCTGCCATTCTGGCACGACGGCGGCGGAGAGCTCTTGGCTGAAAAGTCGAGCACCGAGGACAGGAGTCGGTGGGGTGCTCGGGACCCAGGCAAAGTAAGCACCACCGGTGGGGATCGGTGATTGAAAGCAGCCGATCGCACCGGGTGCACTTTTTAAAGCCCGTCAAAGGACGGGACATGAAATCGAAAAACGGCCGGGAACGTAACGAGGTCCCGCGGCCGCGGCTACCGGGAGCCCCCGGAGCCGAACAAAAAAATACTTTTTTTTTTTTTGACAATTACCGAACACACGAACGAATAAAATAATAAAGCAAGCACAGCGACTGAGAAAAATGACTCGGACGCGGTGTCAGAAGGCAAAAATAGAGAGCACAAATTCCACAGGGCTTCTGGCTCCGCGGAAAAAACTGAACTGAGGACCACAAGGTGGGGATGCGCCCTCTAGTGGGCAAGAAGGCATGCACATGCGTGGTGCAGCATAGCAAACTTGAAACTTCAATCAAGTTTGCTTGAAAAGCTGTCTGCGCTGGAGCTCCGTAGATGACGTCACCCACATGTGAGAATATCATGCCTGCTTGTCCTGGGATAACTGAAATCTTCATGCCCAACCAGCCTCCTCCAACAGAAGTTGCACCCCTACACACACTGGCAGAAAAAAAAACAAGTGCCTTCAGACTGCCCCATCCCAGCAGAGACCTGGTTCCTCGGGTCTCCTAACCCACTCCCTCCCAAGGCTTACCTTAACAAGCTCTAGTGATCTAATGGCTATTGGGGGGCAAAAACAAAGCCCATCCATTTCTGCCTGGTGCTGCTGCTCAATGTAAATGGCCACCAAGACTGCTGCAGGAGTTCATAGCAGCCATTTTGAGATGGGCACCAGCATTGGTACTGGTGTAAGCAGGAGCAATCTCAAAATAGCAGCCAGGAACTTCCATAGTAGTCTCAGCGGCTATTTCCTTTGAGCTGCAGCACCAGGAACACACCAACAGAGTTCATTAAGTTATTCCCGGGACGGCAGACAGTCCATAGGGGACTCCTTTTGTATGGGAGGGGGGGGGGGGAGAGGAAAGAGCGCATTAGGCAACCTGAAGGGGAAGAGTTCAGTTTTTACTGAAAATGCACTGGCAATTTCAGCAGAAAACCAAAACCAGATTTTGGGCCATTTTCCTTGCCAAATCCAAAACTAGTCAGCCTCGAGGGTGGGGTAGTAAGGGCAGTTCACTCAGCCACTAGGAATTTAGCATAAGCCATTCAACCCCTTTAAAAGCTTGCTATTACTGAGGGAAATTACATCTTTACACTGTCACAGCTGAAAATATGCAAAGCCCCCAGCTGTAACAAGATATGTGAAATATTATACAGTATGTAAATAAGCTAGGAGATCTGCAACCACAGCAAACCTCACAGAAAATTTCATCTATATTTTTTTCAAATTTTTTATAATTTGGTACACTTGCTCCCCAAGGTTGAAAAATACAAAAGAGGAAGACAAAGAAAAAGTCCTGAATGTCATATGAATGGCAGCAGGGAAGTATTCTTAGCTTGAGAAAAGGATATTGTAACTGGATAGATTTGACAGACTTTTCAGGTCATCGTTTTACTAAGTTATATGTTACGTTTGAATGACAGAGGTATCAGATTTCTTTATATACCTATGTTTATTACATACACAAAAAAATTGAATAGCTAATTCAGACTAACAAACCAGTCTTAAGAAACCAGGCAAAAAAGTACCTATAAATACCTAAAGAAACCACTATTCAAAACATTTTGGTTAAAAATGCTTAGCACATAGTCCCTAAAGCTGAATGTTACTTTGTTTCCAAAGTTACCAGGTTAATAACATCCACTGATTATTATTGTTACTATATTAAACAGACTTTTTCTCCTTAGCATCTGCAGTTTATACACAACTACCCTAATTGCTGTTGATCTCAATTGAACTTTCCTCCAGGGCACCACTAGAGGTCCTAAGAGAAAATGACTACAAAAGAAAGGTCTATTACTCCATTTCTTATTAGTATAGACAAAACACTAACTAAATTATACGTAATAAAATGGAATAGTGAAGTAAGGAACATACACAACAACAAAAATTATTTCTATAGCTCTACCAGGCGCACGCAGCGCTGCACATTGTACATCTAAGAGATGGTCCCTGCTCTGAAGAGCTTACAATCTAATTGTGACAGACACAGTACAAAGGGGAGTCGGAACAAGTGCTTATGTAGAGGGGAAGGGTGATGAGATGGATTCACATAGGACAAAAGAGAGTCTGAACTTAGTGCTCAAGAAGAGAATAGGAGGGGGCTGAAGAGGGGGTCACCACAAATAAAAATGGTTATTTCATGCTGATGCCCAGAGAATGAGGGATAAGTAAAAAACCAAAACAGAACACCCTCAATACTGCTGAATAGGAGAAATTAGTTGCTAATAGCAAAGGGGAAAATGCAGACCTCGCAGATCTGAACCGCAGGTCCTTAAAAATCTTCATTTGACAGCTGAGGTTTCAGATTTCATGCCTGCAGGTCGGCGTTTCAGCCCCTCATTCCACCGCTGTAACTGCTGCCGTTTCTGACCCCACGATAATAAAGAATAATTAATTTGAGGAAACTCTTCAGCCAAGGGAGGTCTACGTCTTACCCCAGAGCTGGAAAATGTATTTTCACTTGGTTCAAGCCGGTCTTGAACCCAGATCAGAAGGGCCCAAGATAACTGCCCTAACCTCTAGGCTACTTTAGTAGCTCCTGAAAAAAATAAAGTTTTGCTACTTTTAGTCCCAGCATAGATCATGGGTCTGACAGACTTCCATGACACTTTAGCTGTGACGGATCCTAATGGTCCGTGCCACTTTTAGTCTCAGCATAGGGAGGGAGAAACACCAGGATCTGCTGATCTGGGTTCAAGACCAGCTTGAACCAAGTGAAAATGAAGATTTTTAAGGACCTGCGAGGTCCGCGTTTTCCCCTTTGCTATTAGCAACTCGTTTCTCCTATTCAGCAGTATTGAGGGTGTTCTGTTTTGGTTTTTTACTTATCCCTCATTCTCTGGGCATCAGTATGAAATAACCATTTTTATTTGTGGTGACCCCCCTCTTCAGCCCCCTCCAGCCCCCCTTCTTGAACACTAAGTTCAGACTCTCTTTTGTCCTATGTGAATCCATCTCATCACCCTTCCCCTCTACATGAGCACTTGTTTTGTCTCCCAAAGGAGCTCAGAACGGTTTACATGAATTTATTCAGGTACTCAAGCATTTCTCCCTGTCTGTCCCGGCTCACAATCTATGTAATTAATGTACCTGAGGCAATGGGAGAATTAAGTGACTTGCACAGGGTCACAAGGAGCAGCGTGGGATTTGAACCCACAACCTCAGGGTGCTGAGGCTGTAGCTTTAACCACTGCGCCACACACTCCTTCCCTAGCAAAGGTAAACGGGAAAACGGACCTTAAATTACCAACAGGTGCACGCCAAAGCGAACAACTTGCGGGGAAGTAAGGCTTAATAAACAAGGGACGCTGAGGGGGGGGGGGAACCCCAACATTATATTAGGAAGAGCTGAGTGTAGACGTTATTCACAGATGCGAAGAGAACAGCTCGCTAGCGACAGGTTTTCCAACAAGCGGATGACCTACGAGAGCAAATCCGGCAGAGCGAGCCAAGAATAACGGACGCGATCGGAGACGCTTTCACGCCACATCTTTTACTTCTTGAAAAATCCAACAGACACCGCGTGGGGACGATCAGAAAACATCCACAGAGGTCCAGCAAACAAGTGGAGCAAAGTTACACCCGGCTCCGCTTCTGCTTAAAAAAAAAAAGGGGGAGGCGGGAAATTCTCCTGAAGAAAAAAAAAAATCAACCGGCGCATATCCTCATGCCCTAACCAAATACCCCAGAAACTAATTAGGACCGAAAGGGACAGGATACTTGTACATACGCTCCTAAATGTTGCCCGACATACCAAACGTTAACATTAAGGCGCCGGTTTCCTTATTGACGCACCTCTTGTTGCCTCCAAATCAGCGAGGTGAGGAGAACGCCGTTACACCTTGACCAGAGACTCCGCCGCGCGAAGCCCGCCTCACACCTCCTCGGGTTGCTTAGAGAAGCGCAAACTTCAGTGCGTCAGCTCGCGCAGGCGTACTGGATCCCCTCCGCCTGCCCGTGGCGCTCTCTCTTTATGAGTCGCGTGCGAGGTGCCCCCCCCCCCCACACACACACACACACACACACACTTGTCAAGTTGCCAACAGCGTTTATCGTTTTTAAAAATTCCCGCCTTGCTTCTTCTCACACTCAAGCCAAGTGGTCAGATTCGTACCTAATTTTAAATATGTAGCGGTTCGGCGTCAGTATAATGGTGTCTTTCAAGGAAGATACTTGTAGGTAGTTGAGCAGTGAGTGGTCTTCAGGAATTTTTTTAAGTCAGGGCCGCTGGCTCGAAAGCGGGCTGCCACATATCTTCTCGTGCTCATCAGCAGTATCTTGACTCTGTCTGTGTCCATCGGCACTAGCCTTCCTTCAAACTTTCCATTGCGGATATCTTCAAATGCAGTAATGGGAAATAAACGCCTTGTTCTTCGAATATGCAGCTGTTCCCCAATTCCATTTTCCTCTTGCTGGCATGAGCTAGGATGGAAAGGCAGAATGATGACCACCTCAAGAGCCACCATTGGCTCGTGGGCATTGCTTTGAAGAATGCTGTGGTAAATGGTTGAGATTATTAATATTCTTCTCTTACATCTAATCTAATCTAAACCTTAGGTTTGTATACCGAATCATCTCTACATTCGTAAAGCTCAACACGGTTAACAAGAGTTAGGGTAGAAAGGAACTCCAGTGGAGAGAAGAGGCAAAATGAAGAGAAAATTTAGAGGACTAGAAACTGTAGATATGAGAAACTGTAGACATTATTAAACAAAGGGCTAGATTCACTTACCTCACTTCACCGATCCATGGCAGGCCAACTGATTCACAATGCATCCTCTTGCAAATGGGGGGCGATCAGAG
This sequence comes from Geotrypetes seraphini, assembly GCF_902459505.1. Lineage (NCBI taxonomy): Eukaryota > Metazoa > Chordata > Amphibia > Gymnophiona > Dermophiidae > Geotrypetes > Geotrypetes seraphini. The sequence continues at coordinate 147,056,251 of NC_047084.1, forward strand.
GCACACCCCACACCGACCACACGGATTGCTGAAGAATGATCCCGATGCATGCGCAGACCGCACAAGTGAGGCCAAAACAAAGGAGGGGAAGGGGGATTAACAGCAAAAGCTCTGCTGCTCCAAGAAAAAAAAAACAACCCCAAACATGCTACTGTTCCTGGATGCTTAAACTAGCATGGGAGAAACCCATACAACATACAAACCGCAGGATCCAGATAGGTAGAAAGAAAAAAATACAACAAAAAGAAAGTCAGAAAGAGTATACCTGTGAATGAACAGGGAGGGAGAGATAGGTAACTTAACAGGCATCATGCCATCCCATGTATTCAGACAAACATCAGCGGAGTGGACTTTTACTCATGAGCCCAAGTGGTTTTAACCCACGGGTTTAAAGCAGGGCTGCACAGAACAGAACATGCCGTAGTGCAGCCCTGATTTAAACCTGTGGGTTAAAACCACGGGCTCAAAGGGTAGCAGAGAGCAGGACAGTCAAAAAGGACATGAGCGACTGGTCCTCAGTAGTTGCGTCTTTTTTGATCGGCCAGCCCGATCGGTGTTTAGTGAATGATGTCCTTCCTACTTTGCATGCCATTTCCTTTCATTTGCATGCACGGATTGGATCAGATCAGAGGTTGATTGGCGAAGAGGTTAGTGAATCGGGTGGGGGAAAAAATCGGGTTGGTACATGATCGCAAATACGATCAGTGGGCTTAGTGAATCTAGCCCAAAGAGACAGTTGAAAACCAGATGCTCAAACACCCCTTCGAGCAAATGCAGTGTTGGGCACTATAGGCCAACTTTCAGCCTTGCTTCCTTCCTCCATTAACAACAAATCATGATCATTGCAGCTAGCTTTCTTGTATACCAACTTCATGAGCATAACCTTGTTCATCATTTTCTTAGCTTGATATTTGAAATCTTCAAGACCATTGAGAATCAAAATGACTCAGCAAACATTTGTAAGATACATATCATAAATGTGATGAACCTTTAGAATCACATTGTGAAATCAAACCTGTGCATAGGAGAGGTGGAGACTATATGATACCATTACAACAGGAGTTGAGATGGACATGCATATTGAATTAGTTAAATAACACCTTGGATTGGATTTTGAGAACCAGTTTAAATTTGTTAAACCATATAGTTAACACTGAACTCCAGTAGAAAGAGGGGTAGAGACTGTCAAGATCAATATGTTCATTAAGCTCAATGGAACGGAATCTGTCACAATCTTATAGCACATTGAATTTCAGTAATCTTATTAATATATCTCAAAGTCTTCCAAGTATCTAAAATAATATTATTATCTTTAGCATAACTGGGTAGTTTAATATCCAATACATGTAACAAACACATTGGGGACATGATTTTCCACTCCAAAATTAACCAGTCAGGATAATGTTCCATGAGATCAGGTAGGATCCAATACATACTCTGACATAGAATATAGGCCTGATGATACCTGTAAAAATTTGGAAAATTTACCCCTCCCTCAACAATTGGTTTTTGCAAAGATACTAAAGCAATTCTAGCAGTTTTGCCCATCCAAATAAACTTATTAAGGATACTGTTTAATTTCTTATAAAATGACCCCTGAAAATAAATTGGCAACATACCCATTTGGTAACAAACCACAGGCAGGATCATCATTTTGACAGTTTGGACTTTCCCTCACCAAGACAAATGTAATGGGTTCCATTGCTCACACAATTCAGTGACCTTCAGCAATAAAGATTTTTCATTTACTTTCATTGTTTCTTCCAGCTTCTCATAGATCCATATTCTTAGATATTTTATACCCTCTTCTTTCCAAAGAAAAAGGAACCGATCAAACAATCCTTTTTGACAATGTATATTTAGTGGAAGAATTTCTGATTTACTCCAATTTATTTTATATCCTGAAAATTTTCAAAATCTTTCAATCAGATCCAGTAAATGTGGAATGGTAGATTCAGGATTTCTCAAATGAAGCAAAATGTCATCAGCATATGCCGAAACTTTGTATTCATGGCCTGCATACGGAACACCTTGAATCTCCTCAGCTTGTTGAATAGCCAATGGTAAGGGTTCCAATGTAATATCAAACAATAGAGGAGATAACAAACCTTAACAAACATAGCAATAAACTCGATCTCATACCCCATTCAACCCACACTAAAACTTCTTGGAGTACTGATTGACAGAGGCTGTACCATGCAACCTCAAATCAACAAAGTAATAAAAGCATCATTCGCGACTATGAGAAACTTAAGACAAATCCGAAAATTCTTCGACATGAAACAATTCCAACTTGTGGTACAATCTCTTATCCTGGGACTAATTGACTACTGCAACATACTGTACCTCCCTTGCCCAGCGACCATGATAAAGCAATTACAAACAATACAAAATACAGCCTTAAGACTCATCTACTCATTGAAAAAATATGACCACATCACAGAAGCATACCACAACTCACACTGGCTCCCAATACAAGCAAGAATACACTTCAAATTCTACTGCCTACTTTTCAAAGCAATTAATGGAGAAAGCCCATCCTACTGGAACAACTGGCTAATTCAATCCACCTCAACCAGACACAGGAGAACCCACTCACTAGTCACACACCCACCAACCAAAAATGTCAAACAAAAAAAACCATATGACAATCTAATGGCCTCCAAAGAAGCAAAACTAGACAGACAAATCACCAATCTGCTGTCCTTGACCACAGACTACAAAACCTTCAAAAAAAACTAAAACCCTACTCTTCAAAAAATACATAAAACCTATTTAACACAATCAGTTCCTTCCCAATCTCCACCCACCACACCTTGTTTCTAATTACCCAACATGTATCGCCTCAAGTTCCCGACAATTCTTATATAACTCCTATGTAATTCCTTTGACAATTCTTATGTAAATTCTTATGACAATTCTTATGCTAGGAATTCTTGTAACTCCAGATAAATCTTATGTAATCCACCTTGAACTGCAAGGTATTGGCGGAATAGAAATCACTAATGTAATGTAATGTAATAAAAGACACCCCTGTCTAACACTCCCCTCTCCAGACGAAAACCATCTGAAAAAGTATTATTTATATATAGTCTAGCAGAAGGGGAGCTATACAAGGTTTTAATCATTTGAATAAATCCAGAACCCACACCAAACCACTCCATTGCTTAATACATACTGGTCAATTCCACACGATCAAATGCCTTCTCTGCATCCAAAGATACAGAGAAGGCCGGCTCTTCCATAGATTTTGTTAAAGTCATCTATGTCAAAATAATAGAAGGACTAGTTGCCAAATTCCTCTCCAATTACCTAGAAAACCATAACATACTCCATCCCACACAATCTGGCTTCAGAAACAACTTCAGCACGGAAACACTACTAGGATCTCTCTTGGACACAGCCAGACAACATCTCAGCACAGGAAAAAAAATGATGCTCATACAACTAGACTTTACCGCTGCATTTGATTTGGTGGACCATAACATTCTACTACAAATCCTGGATACAATAGGTATCACAGATAAAGTATACACATGGTTTGAAGGATTCCTTAAATCAAAAACCTATAGAGTAAAATCAGACAAACAAAAATCTGAACCTTGGTCAAACCCCTGCGGAGTTCCCCAAGGATCCCCTCTATCCCCGACTCTCTTCAATCTCTATACAACCTCCCTCAGCTCTCACCTGGACAAACAAGGCATAACATCCTACAGCTATGCCGATGACATTACCATTCTCATACCCTTCATAACCTGAACTCTCCATGACAAACACAATATACCAAACACTAAAATCAATAGCAATCTGGATGAAAGATCACAAACTGAAATTGAACCCAGATAAAACGAAATTCATCCTCCTAGAAAACAACAAAATACCAACTATAACCAACATTGAAATCAACGCAAATCAATAAAACAATACAAAAGTCATTCTTAGTCATGAGAAACTTAAGACAAGTTCAGAAATTCTTCGAGAAAACTCAATTCCAGCTCATAGTTCAGCCTTTAATACTAGGCCTACTTGACTACTGTAATATCCTCTACCTCCCATGCCCTACAACCATAACAAAACAACTACAAACTATCCAAAACACAGCACTAAGACTCATCTATTCATTAAAGAAACATGATCACATTACAGAAGCATATCTCCAATCGCACTGGCTTCCAATCCCAGCAAGAATACAATTTAAATTCTACTGCCTACTATTTAAGACTTTATACGGAGACATTCCAAACTACCTGAATAACCGCCTCATCCACAACACCGCAACCAGACATAGGAAAACTTACACCCCATTCTCATACCCCCCAATTAAGGAGGTCAAACGGAAAAAAACTATATGATGGCCTTCTGGCCACTCAATCAGCCAAACTAGACAACCAAATCGCTAATCTACTGACGGCATCCCTCGACTACAAGACTTTTAGAAAAGAAATAAAGACCATACTCTTCAAGAAAACTCTGAAAAAAGAAATAATACCACAAGTCTCAAACTCCACCTCTCACTAAAGCTAACTACCCCAAACAAATAACCTTACCCATTTCTCACTCTTTTTGAAAATGACCAATTTTTTTTTTTTTGTAAGTTCTTGTTGTAATACATCTTGGATAATTCTTTTATAATCCGCCTTGAACTGCAAGGTAATGGCGGAATAGAAATCCCTAATGTAATGTAATGTAATTAAAAATTATCTATTAAGATAAAAAAACATATCATATTAAATCTTATGTTGTATCTTATACATATCCAGAGCCCTCCCTTCCCAACATTCCCCCCTTTCCCACCCCCCATTTAAATAAAATGAATACCTGAAAGCACTCATTAAGACTAGCAGTCAACAGCTCTCCCTAGGCATCATTCTCTTGGTTTCCTTAAAATCATGAGTTTAGAAAGTATGCAGCAATAAAGTTAAAACTAATCTCAAAATAATTAATTGAATCAAGTAAAGATTAACTATAATTAATCTGTTTCAATAAGATGAATAAAATAATTAATTCATTAAGTAGCTTATAAACTTTATGATTAATCTGTAGAATTATATTTATAATATATAGAATCATGAAGAAAAACATAACCTATTATATATAGATTAAGAAAACCTTATATTTGAATCAAACACTCCATTTTGATTCAAATCTATTGTATCTTATTTATAGATTTTTCAATTCTCTTTTATTCTACTCTAATCTGTTTTGGTTTGTAAGCTGCCTTGACATCATTGAAAACCCCCCCAAATATAAATGATAATTAACATTTTCTCTGCGTATAGTGTGCTTTGTGGGGTTTTTTAATTTTATGGTTACCATTATGAATTAATAAGACATTATGGGCTCCTTTTATGAAGGTACGCTAAGTGTTTTAGTGCACGCACCAGATTGGCATGAACTACAGTGCGCGCTAGCCAAAAATCTACCACCTGCTCAAAAGGTGGTAGATTTAGCGCACACTATTCCGCGCATTAATGCCCTAACGCGCCTTCGTAAAAGGAGCCCTATGTGTACATGAAAAATGAATGGAAGAAATTGAGGGCGGGACTGACAATTAATAGATGTCCCGTTTTGATGAAAAAAATAAATGGTCACGTTACGCATCCTACTCTCTTGTTCCTATCCTGCTTGTTTTTCCCTTATGATATTTTAAACCTTTTCTGCCTTTTTTGTCCTATGTCTAGTTTGGTTAATTGGTTTGTGTACATTTCCCTTGTTATGTTTTTATTTTAAATATAGCCCATTGTTTTTATTTATTGTACACCACATTGATTTGACTTTTTTTTTTTGTTAAAAATGGCAGTATATCAAATAAAATAACTGTAAATAAGTTCTCAACAAAAGCTAATTTCATCATCTGCTAACATACCGTAAGCATAACACAAGGCCCTATTTTCAAAAGATTTGCCCTATTCTATGCTTATAGCAAGAATCTTCTAAAATTGAAGATGCATTTCCATAAGCTTATTTGTTAGGACACGTTAAAAAGGTTATAAGAAAATACAGTAACTTTCACTATGAAGGACTGCACTTTATCAATTGCATCAAAATATTTAATTATAATTTACAGAAACAGAGAAAGCAGATAAATGTTCAAATAATGTCTATGGTCCTAATTTTGGTTCACAAAAAAAAAAAACAATCAAATATTTGATAAATATTAAGGTTATTTAAAAATATTTCAAAAATATACATATATAGGGGAGGGGTGTGTTGTTATTTAAGCTTGAAGACTTCTTAGTTCTATCAGTAGATGGCAACATCCTCCAAGCAATCTTAGTAGGTGCATGTTATTTCTTCAAAGGCTTCTAATGTTTGTTTTTTTCACTTTCTTACTCGGATATATATCTACAAACCAAACAGAAACACATAATTAATTTTTAAAAAGTGCAGGTCTGTACTGGCAAATTTACACTGGCTTTTACAAAGCTGTGGTACAGGTTTCTACTACGGGCCAGCGAGGTAAATGCTCCAACAAATCCAGCCCGCAGTAGAAGCGTCTACCGCAGCTTTGTAAGAGGAGCCCTACATCTGCTATACAAGAATTTCTATTTAGCTTATTACAAAGCTTGTAGTTAAATTTCTAGAGTAACATATTTGATAAACTATTGAACACTAAGGGGTCTGCTTACTAAGCTGCAGTAAATGCTAGTGTGTGCTTACTACAGCTTAAAAAGGCTTATTGCAGGATGCATTGAGGCATCCCGCAGTAAAATCTCAATGTGCATGGCACAAACCATGCAGTAAAAAAAAAAATAAAAAAGATTTCTGCATTTTTCTTAGAGGGGCGTGTCTGGGGCATGGGGGGAGAGGGCATGGGCATAAATCAGTGCAGCCACATTACCGGGTGCCGATTAGTGCAGGATTAGCATGTGAGCCCTTAGGGCCAGATTTTATAAAAGGTGCCTAAGCGTGCTTAAATTGTAGGAGCAGTGTGCGTAGGCATCGCTAAGTGTCCTGTGTTTGTAAGTTCAATTCCCACTGCACTCCTTGTGACTCTGGGCAAGTCACTTAACACTTCATTGCCCCAGGTACAAAATACACTTCTCCCTCTGAATGTGCGAGGGTTAGGGGCAGAGCTGGCCTGCAAATATGGAAATTCGCGGATAACTTTTAGGGATGACTCTGACCCATCCCTCGCCTACCTCCTGTGTCTGGACCTCTCCAGATCTTACCTGGTGGTCTAGCTAGGTGACGCGGGGCAGGAGCGATCTTCCTAAAGCTCCTGCCCCATGCAGAGCCATCATCCAAAATGGCTGCCTTGAGTTCCTTTTGTAGTACTCGTGCGACCATGGGAACTCACAGCAGCCATTTTTTATGACGGCTCTGCCAAGGGGCAGAAGAATAGGAAGACTTGCTCCTGCCCCACGTCACCGCTAGACCAACAGGTAAGGTCTGGGGAGTCCAGGAGCCTTTACAAAAACTAGGCAGTATTGTATTGTCCAATGTACTCCCACTGTGAATGTTTGCTTGTAGGCTGTTCTGAGCTACTGGGAGGACGGGATAAAAATCTAAATAAATAAATAAATGTATCCGGTTTGCATTTTTGGGCTGGTTTTCTGAGGAAGAAGTTGAGAAATGGGCCCGTCAGAATCAGTGTTCAATTTGAACAGTTCAGCACCATTAAGATAAGTGGTTTTGATGATTGATATTGTTGGGATATGTGACACATATATTTATGGAGTATTTTTGATAGCAATGGTGGTGGAGGAAGACCAGTGATTACAACATTGTTCGCATCAAGTGAATAGCCATTTAGCCGGCATGTATTATGAACAAATAGTCTGAGGTCTTTACTCCTTTTCACCTATTGTGAATAATCCAGCAACTGAAACACGTCGAAATGATAGTGTTTGGACATGTCAGATGATTGAAAACATAATGTGTTTTTGAGTTGAATTTCCATTTTTTGTTTTGAATTTTGTAAATTTTGATCATGGAATTCTGAACATCATTGTTTTTGTTTTTAAAATATGTAAACCGCATTGATTGTGTAACCACCCAGAAAAAGCAGTACATCAAGTCCCATCCCCTTTACCCTTTATAAGTAATTTATTTAAAAATTTGTAGCCTGTACATCCAACAATTCTGTGCCAGTGCCAGTGCCGAGGCCGAGCTGAAAGTAAGAAGCGGGTTCAAGTGGGTCTGGGGGACTTCAGGTCACGGCGGGGGGGGGTGCCGTATCCCAGGGGAGAGGGTGCCTGATTGCGGGGGGGGGGGGCCTTTGGGGGGAGCAATGCTGGTTCTCGTGGGGGGCGGAATAGAGCAGCGCCGCTGGCCTCGTGGGTGGGGGTGGGAACGTATCGAAGCGAGTTTCCATTATTTCCTATGGGGAAACTCGCTTTGATATACGAGTATTTTGGTTTACCAGCATGCTTCTGGAACGAATTATGCTCGTAAACCAAGGTACCACTGTACTTAGAAAAGAGATAAGTCTTCAACTATGTTCTAAAATGTTTATAAGAATAAGCTATAAGCAACAATGGTCAAAATTCTTTGTTGTGGGAAGCTACCTGAAACGCTAAAGTATGATTGAGAAATTTCTTATTTTTACAGCCCTGTACAGGGAGAAAATTAAACAGAGCATGGGATTTCCTGCTATGCTTGTATGAAGCTAAGGAAAATCTATTAACCAAATAGAGAGGAGCTGTTCCGTATAAAGCCTTATAACAAAAGCAACCCAGCTTAAACAGTACCCGGGCCTCCTCTGGCAGCCAATGCAGCTCACAATAAAATGGCGTAACATGGTCATACTTCTTCAGACCATAAATCAGTCTGATTGCTGTGTTCTGTATCAGTAGTAATCTTGCCAACTCTTTCTTAGTGATTGTCAGATAGACAATATTACTGTAATCAAGGAGACTCAGTAGTAACGATTGAACCAAAAGTCTAAAAGCAAAGAATTCGAAATATGGTCCGATTGTTCGTTTCCATAGGGTATAATAACTTTTGTGTACCACTGCATCTATCTGATTTTTCATGGTGAGATGCTAATCCAAAATGACTCCTAGTATTTTAATCGTTGGATGGCTTGCGTACGATGTTGAGTTTATACTGATGGAGGTTTCGTGAGAAATTTTACAAGGTGACGCCACGAAGAACTTTGTGTTATCAGAATTGAGTTTGAGTTTAAATTGCTGCATCCAGAGATTCATCTGTTTCAATACAGATTCAATTTTGGTAGTGATCTCAGATAGAACTGAGTTGCAAGGTATGACAATTGTAATATCGTCGGCAAAACTGAACAATCTTATAGATTCCAGATTACTCAAACAAGAGCCTAATGATGAAGGATAAATATTAAATAATGTGGGTGAAAGTGGAGATCCCTGGGGAACACAGCATGGGTTTTTTCCAGGTAGAAGAGAGCTGGGTCCTAAACCTAACCTGGTAAAATCTAGTTTCCAGAAATCCCTTAAACTCAAGGATGGCACTTCTAGATACATCTTTTCCACGGAACGTAACATCCCTGTTGGTTGATAAGAATGCAACAAAGAGCTCAATACCAAAGAGCAGTTGTCTTTTAAAAGCTTAAAAATTAAGCACAAAGCCATAAATTCAACATGTGAACCAATTGACAGCCAGTGTAAATCACACAGAATTGGGGTGATATGATCAAATTTCGAAGACCGGACAATAATACGTGCAGCAGCATTTTGAGCAACTTGTAAAGTTTCAAGTTTAATATATCTCTTGATTGATCGCATAGCCAGATTTCAAAGCGATGAACAATTTAAAATACATTCATTAGCAATTACAAAATAAACAATACAATACAAACTTTGAATAGTAACATTAGGTTAAAAACTAAGACATCATTTAAGGAACATAGGGAAGGAAGGGATAGCGAAATACAACTAGGAATAGTAAAGCAATACAAAGGAAAAGTATAATAGGAAGACAAATTAAAACATAGTTTAATAATATGTAATCTGTGGCCTAGGGGTTACTAAAAGCATCTTTAAAAAGAAAGGTTTTTAAATTACTTTAAAATTTTCCGAGGTCCTGCTCCATACGTAAATAAATTGGGAGGGAATTCCACGTCTGTGGGGCGGTCACAGAAAAGATGAACTGCCATCTAGTATTAATGATTTTAAGCGATGGAATGGTTAAAAGATGTTGCTCATTGGATCTTAATGTTCTAGATGGATGATACGGAATTAATGATTTATATATAAATGCTGGGGTTTTGTTTAAAAGAGTTTTAAAGGTAAGTAAACAGAGTTTGTATGTTATCCGGTGAATGACTGGGAGCCAATGCACATTTTTCAGAAGTGGTGTAACGTGGTCAAATTTTCTTGATTTGGTTATGAGTTTAATGGAGATATTTTGGATAATTTGAAGACGTTTAATTTTGTTTAATGATATTCCTTTAAAAAGAGAGTTACAATAATCTATTTTTGAAATCACCAGAGAATGGATAAGGATATTTAGTGATTTCGGGCACAAGAATTTTGAAATAGATCGAATCCTGCGTAATCTATAAAAAGTAGATTTAACAATGTTACTGATGTGGTCGTGAAAATTTAGTTTATTATCAAAAGTGACTCCTAGAATTTTTGTATTTTTAACTATTTGAAGGGGGACATTCTTTATAGTAATAGGAGCAACGAGTTCAAGATTTTCTTTCCAAGGAAAAAACATCATGTTGTTTTTTTTTATGTTAAGTGCAAGTTTATTTGGTTTTAACCAATTATGTATTAGATCTAATTTTTCATCGATCTCTTGAATATCCGATTTTTTATTAGTATCTATAGGATGCAGAAGTTGAATTAGAAAGTTGCGCGGGGACAGAAATCCCACCCGTCCCCACCCGTCCCCGCCAAAGTCCCACCCGTCCCCACCCGTCCCCATGAGGAATCCCACCCGTCCCCACCCGTCCCCGTGAGGAATCCCTCCGTCCCCACCCGTCCCCGCGAGGAATCCCCTCCGTCCCCACCCGTCCCCCGCGAGGAATCCCCTCCGTCCCCGCCCGTCCATATAAACTTCAGAAATAGTTATTTCATTTAATTATGCTACTGAATTAAAGGCTCTGGTAGAAACCCATTTACAAATAAGCAAAAAGACTTTATTAATTAGAAAATATTAATTGGGAAGAATACATACTTTGCAAATGGGTTTCTACCAGAGCCTCTAATGTTTATAAATTTTTATCAACACAACTAATATACTACTTTATCCTGAAGCAAAATAAAAAAAAAGAAATATAATTCTTTTCCTACCTTTGTTGCCTGGTTTCTGCTTTCCTCATGTTCTCATTCAATTCCTTCCATCCACTGTCTCTCTTCCTTCTGCATCTTCCATTTGCTCTGTTACTGTGCCTCTCCCTTTCTTCCCCCTTCCAAATTGGTCTGGCACCCATCTTCTTCTCTCCACTCCCCCCATAGTCTGGCATCTGTCTTCTCCCTGCCAGCGTCTTCTCCCTACTCTCTCTTCCCCATTTCCTTTCAGCGTCCTTCTCCCCCCATCTTCCCCATGTCCTGTCAGCGTCCTTCTCCCCCCTCTGTCTTCCACATGTGCTTTCAGTGTCCTTCTCCCCCCTCTGCTTCCCCATGTCCTTTCAGCGTCCTTCTCCCTCTCTGTCTTCCCCATGGCCTTTCAGCGTCCTTCTCCACCCCCCCCCCCGTCTTCCCCATGTCCTTTCAGCGTCCTTCTCCACCCCTTTGTCTTCCCCATGTGCTTTCAGCATCCTTCTCCCCCTCTGTCTTCCACAAGTGCTTTCAGAGTCCTTCCCCCCCGCCCTTCCCATGGCCTTTCAGCGTCCTTCTCCACCCCTTTGTATTCCCCATGTGCTTTCAGCGTCCTTCTCCCTCCTCTGTCTTCAAGTGCTTTCAGAGTCCTTCCCCCCCTCCTCCCGTCTTCCCCATGGCCTTTCAGCGTCCTTCTCCCCACTCCTTCTCTACCGCCCCGGGTGCAGCACAGCCGGCCAGGTCCCCTTACTTTTGTGGCACTTCCCCGACCGACTGACAACAGCCCCGGTCCGACAAACCTCCCTGCCCTTAACTGCGAATCTAAATTACCTTATTACAGCTGCTGTAAGAAGATAATTTAGATTCGCGGCTACAGGGCAGGGAGGATTGTCGGACCGGGGCTGTTGTCGGTCGGTCGGGGAACTGCCACAAAAGTAAGGGGACCTGGCCGGCTGTGCTGCAACCGGGGCGGGGTGTGGCAGGGCGGGGCGGACCACCCCCTCCCTTGGTAGCCACTCGAACCGCGAGGCTACTCTCCTCCTTACCTGCACTGCCTGCAGCACAGAGCCAAACGGAAGTCTTCCCGACGTCAGCGCTGACGTCGGGAAGACTTCCGTTCGGCTCTGTGCTGCAAGCAGAGAAGGTAGGGAGAAGAGCCGCGCGACTGAGTACATCCAGCCCCGCAGGAACCCCGCGACCCTCGGAGGCGTCCCCACGGGATCCCCGTGACCCTAGGGGGCGTCCCCACGGGATCCCCGCGACCCTAGGGGCGTCCCCACGGGATCCCCGTGACCCAAAGGGGGAACCCGCGGGATGCCCGCGGGTCCCGCGGGATTCCCCGTCGTCCCTGTTCCCGTGTAGCTCTCTAAGTTGAATATCATCTGCATACGCAAAAACTTGAAAACCTACGGATTGACATAAAGTGACTAGAGGGGCAAGAAAGATATTAAATAATAATGGAGAAAGAATAGACCCTTGGGGAACCCCATAAGTAGTTGATGAAGATTTTGATAGCGAGTCTTTAAAGAAGACGGTAGATGTACGGTCAGTTAAATAGGATGTAAACCAAGAAAAGACTTGGTCAGAGATACCAATAGAATGGAGTCTATCAAGAAGGAGTCGATGGTCAATTGTATCGAAGGCGGCGGAAAGATCAATAGAAATTAATAGTGTTGATTGATGGTGGTCTAAGAAATATTGGATAGAGGTAGTCATACCAATTAATGAGAGTTCAGTATTGTGATGATGTCTAAAGCCAGTTTGGTTAGGGTGTAGGGCATTGGTTTTTTCTACGAAATCTGAGATTTGATTGAAAACTACCTGAAACACACACTTGGGCAAACCAAGATACAAGCATTACAATAATCAAATACTGGGGTCAACACTGCACCAGATAGTCTCTTAATCTATGTAATAAACAAAGTTTGAAAAATGCGTAAGATACCACAGACTTCACCTGGGGCTTAAAAGATAGCATTGAATCCAGTACTGCCCCTAAATATTTGCACTGGTGCAGCACTGGAATCACAGCATCATCTAACACTATGGGCTAGATTCACTAAACCCCACTTGCTTTTTCAATCCGTTTCCGATCCATGTCCGCGTCGTCCCAGCCGACCAATTCAGGAACCCTCAACATGAAAAATATCTCGATTGGTGGCACGCCCCCACAGTGACTACACGGATCGCTGTAGAGCGATCCTGACACATGCGCAGGCCATCTTCTTTGCCTGTAGATGGTCTGCGCATGTGGGTGCTCTCCTGACTTCCCTCAGCAAGGAACAGAAGAAAAAAAAAAGTCTGTCTCACTGACCCAGCCTTCTAATTGGTGAAAGCATGTTTTGCTATAACCACTGTACTCTCTTTTCTACATGGCCACTGGCACAGTTTTAGTTTTCTTGAATTTAAATCAGCAGTAGTGCTGGATGTTGCTCAGGGAGGAGTAGTCAGAAGTGCTGCAGGAAAGGCCGACCAATTCAGGAACCCTCAACATGAAAAATATCTCGATTGGTGGCACGCCCCCACAGTGACTACACGGATCGCTGTAGAGCGATCCTGACACATGCGCAGGCCATCTTCTTTGCCTGTAGATGGTCTGCGCATGTGGGTGCTCTCCTGACTTCCCTCAGCAAGGAACAGAAGAAAAAAAAAGTCTGTCTCACTGACCCAGCCTTCTAATTGGTGAAAGCATGTTTTGCTATAACCACTGTACTCTCTTTTCTACATGGCCACTGGCACAGTTTTAGTTTTCTTGAATTTAAATCAGCAGTAGTGCTGGATGTTGCTCAGGGAGGAGTAGTCAGAAGTGCTGCAGGAAAGGCGAAACTGCATGAAACTGGCAGAGAACTGGGGAAGCAGAGAGCAGGGGATAGGCTTTTTTCAGGGAGGCAGAGAGCAGGGCAGTCGGAAAAGACATGAGTGACTGGTCCTCAGCAGTCGCTCACGTTTGGATCGGCCAGCCCAATCGATTTGTTTTGTGAATCGCTGCAGGAATGCATTTCCCCTCATTTGCATGTTGGAATTGGATCGGGTGCGGACAAGATCGGCCAGAAGGTTAGTGAATCGGGTCGGGGTCGCAAACCGATCGGTACACGATCAGTTTGCTTAGTGAATTTGGGCCTATCTCTGAAGGGAACAACTCCAACTGTCTCTTATGACCAACACAGAACTTCAGTTTTTGCCACATTCAATTTCATCTGATTCTGACGCATCCAGTCCTTAATAACCTGAAAACAATTGAGGCTTTTCAAAGCATCAACAATAACAGTAGCAACAGTAATAGTATGACACAATAAAGACCAGCTTGTTAAGTTACTGTAAATTGAACTGGAAGGACAGGATGAAACTGCCAAGCCACAAAAATATGCCATTTATCATTAAACTAGTGTTTAAGCTCATTACATTAACGGTGCTAGAGTAGATGTCTGTCTGGTTTTTTTTCTTTCTCTCTCTCTCCTTGGACGCTGTCTGTTTGTCTGTCTGTATATCATTCTTTCTGTTTGTGTCTCTCCCTGGCCCCCTGTCTGTCTTTCTTTCTGTCTGCCTCCCTGGCCCCCTGCCTGCCTGTATTTCTCTGTTGCACCATGCCTGCCTGTCTCTTCATGGACCCCCTTCTGTTTCCCCCCTCCAAGAGCAAAGCACAATTGCTGTCTGCCCTCCAGCACACCCCTCCCCCAAAAGCAGCCCCCTTTCTCTCTCCACCTGCCCCATGTTGTGCCATGCCTGCCTGCTCCGTGGCCCCTTCTGTTCCCCCCTCTCAGAGCAAAGCAGGATTGCTGTCTGCTCCCAGCACACCCTTCCCCTCTCCCCCTGGCCCCCTGTTGTGCCATGCCTGCCTGCTCCGTGGCCTCCTTCTGTTTCCCCCCCCCTTTCCAGAGCAAAGCATGATTGCTGTCTGCCCCCATGCACACCCTTCCCTCCAAAGCAGCTCCCTTTACCTCTCCCTCTCCACTTCTCTGAGCAGTAGCAGAATTAGCAGTAGCAGAATTTTTAACAGCATGGTAATTTTTACCTTGTAGCTCCTGCCGTTCCTCTAGCTTATAGGAGACAAATCACCACCACACGACACCCTCCTACCATTCCTGTGCGCCAGGTAACAAACCGCCACTGCACGACACCCTCCTGTGCACCAGCTAACAAACTGCCACCGCCACTGAGATGGCTGCACGCGCCGGAAGCCGACACATGCGCCTGAAGAAACCGGAAGCCGGTGTACGCACCTGAAGATGTCAGAAGCTGGCGCATGCGCCTGAAGACGTTGAGAGATGGGGCGTGTGCGGCAAACTGCTGCACGCGCCCCAAATAGAATACGGACACTGACCAGAAATCAGGGCAGCAGGGATCACACCGTTTTAACTGCGCAAGCGCGGGTAAGGTTTTATTAGATTAGATATCAATATTTAGAATATTAATTAGCTAGTCTGTATTACTACTCTTACTCCTTACATTATGCACCAAACAGCAATAAAAAATTCCAATACACTGTCACTTAGACTTTGTTACTCCACCTCCAGTTAGCATTGTGTTCAAAATATTTTTATTGGTTTTATAGATAGGATAACAACAATATAATAGAAGAGCTTCCAAGGAAGCAAAGGAAAAACCAGAGATGATAACACCCATCAAGTATATCAAATTACAGTAAGAAAGTATCAGTATGAAAAGTATGTAAGCATCATACAATACAGTCTTCTCACAGTAATGCAATATATACAAACAAAAAAATAAGTTGATAGGGTAATGAGTGCAATACAATATCTGTAAAGGGAGAAGAAAAACCCAAGATAATGCAGAGCAAAACCAGGTACATTAGTTACAAATAGGGTCGGTGTTGAGTCATAAGACTCTAGCATCACAGAATATACGGTAAGAAGAGTTTATGAATTAGTCAAACAATCAAATGATATAATTCTTGGAAGTTGTCTAGTAAGTAAACATTCAAAGGTCTAAAGCACAAAAATCCACCAGTATCGACCAAGTTTTAGTATAAGAGGATAATGAGTTAGAACGTTTCGCCATATGGCGTTCATATTTAATATGGAGGAAGACAGAATTCCACCATTGAATGAACTCGAGTTTTGTGAAATCTTTTCCAATTTTGCAGAATTAGTTGGAGAGCAAGGAAAAGCAAGAGGGTCAAGAGGCGATCATGATACATAGATATAGTATCCCATGTACTGACAAAATGAATCTTTAATGTAAACCACTTGCATCCCATGTACTGACTAAACGTATCTTTATTGTAAACCGTTTCTATCCCATGTACTGTCAAATGTATCTTTATTGTAAACCACTTCGAACTTCACGGTATAGTGGTATATAAGAAATAAATTATTATTATTATTATTATTATAGGTGTGGAGAGTCCCAAGGATTAAAACGTCAAATGAGAAGGGGTCAGTGATAGGAAAAATTTTGGTAATCATATGCCAAATAGAGGACCAAAAAAAACTTCCAGTTAGCATTAATGAAAACCCAGGCAAATAAGGTGTTAACCTTAAGATATAATATATAATACATGATTTTTATACTTACCTCACTAAGTAATGCCCACACCTGGGAATCAGAAAGGAAAGACAAACGAATAGCCTGTATTTTTCCTATGGAGGAAGGAATTATCCCTTCTGCAACTCCATTCACAAATGTACCTGACAGCACAAAAAAAAAAAATCACTGTAGGTTTAGAAACATGATACCGTATATAGGGCTCTTTTTACTAAGGTGCGCCAGCGTTTTTAGCGCACGCTGAAGATTAGCACACGCAAACCCCGCACTAAATGAAAAATACTAACGCAAGCTCTATGGAGGCGTTGGCGTTTAGCGCGCGGGGCATTGTAGCGCGCGCTAAAACCACTAGCACACCTTAGTAAAAGGAGCCCATAGACATATGGAAAAATGAGTTCTAACTTGATAATTTTCTTTAGACCCAAAGTTCAGACTAATGGGTTTTACCCATCCATCAGCAGGTAGAGATACAAAGAACTAATGTGTAGAGACTTGTGCAGGGACAGAAATGAAACCCATCCCCGCTGGAATCGAATCTGTCCCCGCAAGTAATTTCTTCCCCATAAACTTCAGTAGTAGCTATTTCATTTAATTATGCTACTGAATTAAATAATAATAATAACTTTATTTTTGTATACCGCAATACCACAAGCAGTTCAGTGCGGTTTACAGAGGAAGAGACTGTACAGAGACAGCAATGTTACAGAGAAATTTTCAAATTACATTGGTAAGTCAGGAGTAGATAGGTATATCCGGAAGAGTTTCAGAGATGTTACAAGGAAGGAAGGAGTTAGAGGAATTTGTCAAAGAGATAGGTTTTTATTGATTTCCTGAAGGATTGGTAGGAGGGTGAGTTGGAAATGAGGGTGGTTAGGCATTTATTCCATTTGCCTACTTGAAATGACAGTGATCTATAAAGGAATTTCTTGTAGATACAGTCCTTCGGGGAGGGGAAGGTGAACAGATAGGCATTACATGTGCAAGTGGTGCCTGGAAATTCAAAATGATGCGAGAGGTAGATAGGGGATAAACCGAATATGGTTTTGAAGCAGAGGCAGGTGAACTTAAAGATGACCCTTGCCTCCATCAGCAGCCAGTGTAATTTTCTGTAATAAGGGCTTACATGATCAGATTTTTTGAGACCATAGATGAGACGGACGGCTGTATTCTGAATGATTCTCAGTTGTTTGATGGTTTTCTTAAAGGAACCCAAGTATATGATATTGCAATAATCTAAGGTGCTTAAGATTAGGGATTGAACCAGCAATCGAAAAAAGAGAGGAAGTTGAAATAGTGTTTAATGGTACGAAGTTTCCAGAGGGGGCCAAAGCATTTTTTTACTTGAGCGTTAGTATGGTCTTCAAAAGACAGGCATCGGTCTAGGATGACTCCAAGGATTTTGATGGTAGAGTTGATTGGGTAAGTTAACCTGTTTAATTTCAAAGAGGCGTTTGCTAGTTTGTGGTTGGGACTTGCCAAGAAAAGCTTGGTTTTTTTCTGGGTTCAGTTTTAGTTTGAATTGTGTAGTCCATTGTGCTACATTACATTACATTACATTAGTGATTTCTATTCCGCTTGTGCCTTGCGGTTCTAAGCGGATTACAAGTTAGAAGACTGGACATTTCCAGTAGCGTTGCAGTACATATAATCAAGAAGGTATCCAGTTACAATTATTAGTCTGGACTTTTCCAGGAGAAATTGATAGCAGGTAGTAGATAGTGATAGGTTGTTTAGACGAATAGAGATAATACTGTCCGGGTGTTGCTGGTGGAGGTGATGGAGGTGGTCATGAGAGCATTTTCTAGTACTTTTGTGAGGTTATGATGATGGGAAGTGTTTTTTGAAGAGATGAGTTTTGATTTCTTTTCGGAATACTTTAATGTCTATTGATTTGGTCAGTAGATTGGTGATGGTAGTATCGATCTTTGCTGCCTGTGTCGCTAAAAGGCTGTCGTATAGTTTCTTTCGTCGTGTTCCTTTGAGAGGGGGGTGAATGAATAGGCTCTGAGTTCTCCTTAGTCTGTGTGAGAGGTTACGGTGTAGTCTGTTGTTTAGGTAACTGGGGGCTGTTCCATGTGTTACTTTGTATAGTAGACAGTAGAATTTGAACTGGGATCTTGCTTTTATTGGTAGCCAGTGTGAGTCTAGGTATGCTTTGGTGATGTGGTCATATTTGCCGAGTGAGTATATGATTCTGAGGGCTGTGTTCTGAACTGTCTGTAATTGTTTTATCATGTAGTTTGGGCATGGCAGGTATAGGCTGTTACAGTAATCTACAATACTTAGTACTAGGGATTGTACTAATATCTTGTATTGATCTTTGTTGAAGAATTTTCTTATTTTTCTTAGGTTACGTATTGTGAAGAAAGCTCTTTGGATGATTTTGTGGATTTGAGACTGCATTGTGCAATTTCTGTCTAGTTGTATTCCCAGGATCTTGAGTGTACTTTGCATTGGGTACTTGATTGTATTTAATTCTAGTTCTGTGAGAGATGGTTTTTTTTCCTTCTCTTGTAGTAGGAATTAGTTTTTTTCCGAATTCAGTTTTAGTTTATGACTTGACATCCATTTTTCCTACCGTTTCCATTATTATTTTCAGGTGGTTTGTGGATGATGGGTTTTGAATATTAAAGGGGAGGAGGATGGTTATGTCATCCGCGTAGCTGAATGATACTGTGTTTAGGGCGTCTAGGGTTATGCCTAGGGATGCTATGAAGAGGTTAAATAATATGGGTGATAATGGTGATCCTTGTGGTACTCCACATGGGTTTGACCATGGGTCGGATATGTGCTCTTTTGATTTGACTTTGTATGTTCGTGTTTTGAGGAAGCTTTGGAACCATTTGTGAACATTACCTGAGATTCCTATTGCGTCTAATGTCTGGAGTAGCGTGTGATGGTCAACTAAGTCGAATGCCGCAGAAAGATCGAGTTGATGAGAAGCAGCTTGTTTCCTTTGCTGAGGTGTTGTCGGACAATGTCTAATAGTGATACCAGTAGAGTTTCTGTGCTATGGTTGGATCTGAATCCGGATTGTGTTGGATGTAGTATGTGATGGTCTTCAAGGTAGTTGGAGAGGTGTTGTGCGACAAGGCCTTCTGTTATTTTAATGTATAGTGGGATTGAAGCGATTGGTCTATAGTTTGCAGGATTATCTATAGGACCTTTGGTAAGGATAGATGAGGTGAGTTGTTCTGTCTCTTGTATCAGTGAAGTTATGGGAATGATGATTGTAATGTCATCTGCATATATGTACGATTTCAGTTTTAAATCAGATAACATATGTCCCAGTGGTGCCATGTAGACATTGAAGAGAGAAGGGGAGCCCTGTGGGACTCCGCAGGGGTTACACCAGGAATGGTAAAAGGTTCCTTCGCTGTGGACCTGGTAAGTGCAGTTTTTTAAGAAGCCTGTAAACCAGGTTAGGACCTGTCCAGAGATGCCAATAGAATCGAGGCATCTGAGCAGAATGTCATGGTCGACAAGGTCAAAGGCACTGCTCAAGTCGAATTGAAGTACCAGTGCGCTTTTTCCCAGGAAGAATAGATGGAGGAGGTAATCTGTCAGTGAGGCTAAGACTGTTTCCGTGCTGTGATTTGTGCGAAATCCTGATTGAGTCATGTAGAATGTTGAACTTCTCTAAATATGTCATGAGATCAAGGTTAACTAGGCCTTCCATTAGTTTGAGGAAAAGAGGTATGTTGGCAATGGGTCTGGTAGAGACCCATTTACAAATAAGCAAAGACAATTTATTAATTTGGAAATATTAATTGGGAAAAATACATACTTTGTAAATGGGTCTCTGCCAGAGACTCTAATGAAAATATAAATACTCCAGCTGATGAGGACCTCAAGCTATGTTAGCTGAAGACTTCTTCTTAAGATGGCCAAAAATCCCTTTTACCAAGTTTGGCAAGCAGCAGCAATGTCCCTAAGTCACAGATGCTGGCATCTCAGTGGCTCAAGGATGCTGCCAGCGACTGCTACCTTGGTAGAAGGGAGCTCTGAACAACTTTGGAGGAGGTCCTCAGCTTGGGGATCCCTACCAGCTATAGTAAGGGTTAGAAAGTACGTTAACACTGGAGAAATAAAACCAGAAATACATTTTCTTTTCCGCTGAACAGAACACAAAGACATCTGCTATATTTAGTACATTTCCCAACACTAATGTATTTCAGTCAAATTCCTTTTTTTAACATTGTCTAGAAATTTATTTTTCCATCAAGTTGGTTCCAGTTTTTCTTTTTTCTGCTTTCCTGTCTTCTGCATTTCTTTCTTTCTTTCTCTCCTCCAACCTCAAGTGCAACATGTCTTCATCTCTCTCTCACTGCCTCCCTTGCTGCAAAGGAAATTACAGAGAGAGAGGGGGGATCCAGGGCACATCTCTCCCACCTCCTTTACTGCCAAGTGCAACATTTCTCCCTCTCTTATCCCCTGGCTTATGTAGAGCATCTTTTGTCCCTCCACACCAGCCCCATGCCCACCATTTTTCCTGTTCTGCCCTGGCCCCAGCCCCGCCCCCACACAAACTTTGTGTTTCCTTCCCCGAGCTATGGGCTGTTTCTTGAGGGCCTCCGCACATGCGTGGACATCGATGCCATGACATCACGCTCAAGCGCGCATGCATGTGATGTCATCATGTTGACATCTGCACATGCAAAGAGGCTCTCCAGGCATGGCCCTGAGCTTGGGGCCTTCCAAAACCCAGACAAACTGCCAACAAATATCTTCCTACTTGGGGCCATGACACTAATAATGCTTCATGACATTCATTCCTAC
The DNA here is from genome assembly GCF_902459505.1 of Geotrypetes seraphini. Classification (NCBI taxonomy): domain Eukaryota; kingdom Metazoa; phylum Chordata; class Amphibia; order Gymnophiona; family Dermophiidae; genus Geotrypetes; species Geotrypetes seraphini. The sequence goes on from NC_047084.1 coordinate 147,077,721, forward strand.
CAAAACACCTGGCCTTGGTCACACATGCAGAACACAAATAAATCCTATGCAAATACAGGACCACAAACTAAAAGTCCTAATATACACAAACAAAATCCAAAGATGCCAGGCCCTGCATGCAGTAAAACACCAGAGAAATAGAAAGAAATACATTTCTTCCTGAACAATGCAAAATATAGACAACAGATGTAAATTCTGAAAACACACATTTCAATCACTAAATTGAAAATAAAATCACTTTTCCTACCTTTGTTGTCTGGTGACTATTTTTCTACTCATCTTTTCCGATCTTTGGTTTTACTTCCTTCTGTCTGTGCTCTTAACTGTCTCCAAAGCCTTCTTATCCAATTGCTGTTTTTTCTCTCCTTCTTTTTCTGCCCAGTATCCATCTTGACATTAATTTTAACATTCAACTTTCTTCCATTTTTCTGCTTCCTACTCAAATCTATCTATAATAATAATAATAACTACTTTATTCTTCTATACCGCCATAGTCAAAAGACTTCTAAGCGGTTCACATTCGAAGAAGGCTGGACAATCAGCGAATTACAGGATGCAAGAAGAGAGAGGTTACATAAGAAATAGATAGAGGACAGCAAATTACATCAGGTAGAAAGAGGGAAAAATATCATTGTGAGTGGAGAGGCATCTGTTAAGGAGATGAACTTGTCAAACAGAACGGTTTTAATTGATTTTCGGAATGCGCCATAGGTCAGACTGGCTCTATTTATAAGAACATAAGCAGTGTCTCCGCCAGGTCAGACCATAGGTTCATCCTGCCCAGCAGTCCGTTCCCCGCGGCGGCCCAAACAGGTCACGACCTGTCTGAATCACCAGAAGGGGCCCCCTTGCCACCTGGTTTCCCATTTAAGTCCTATCTTCCCATCGAAGTCCTAACCCTCTGGTCTTGCACATGCACGACCTGGTTGGGTTTCTATACCTTTTACCTGGATACCTCTCTCAGTATCCCACGATCCCTTTATCCCTCAGGAATCCGTCCAATCCCTGTTTGAATCCCTGTACCGTACTCTGCCTGATCACTTCCTCCAGTAGCGCATTCCAAGTGTTCACAACCCTTTGGGTGAAAAAAAACTTCCTTACATTTGTTTTGAACCTATCTCCCTTCAGTTTCTCTGAATGCCCCCTCGTACCTGTTGTCCCCTTCAGTCTGAAGAATCTGTCCCTATCCACCCTCTCTATGCCCCTCATGATCTTGAAGGTCTCTATCATATCTCCCCTGAGCCTCCTTTTTTCCAGAGAGAAGAGCCCCAGCCTATCCAACCTCTCAGCGTATGGGCAGTGTTCCAGCCCTCTTACCAGTTTCGTTGCTCTCCTTTGGACTCTCTCAAGTACCGCCATGTCCTTCTTGAGGTACGGCGACCAATACTGAACGCAGTATTCCAGATGTGGACGCACCATCGCTCGATACAATGGCATGATGACTTCCCGTGTCCTGGTTGTTATGCCCCTCTTTATGATGCCCAGCATCCTGTTGGCTTTTTTCGAGGCTGCTGCGCACTGTGCAGATGGCTTCAGTGATGCATCTACCAGCACACCCAAGTCTCTCTCAAGTCTGCTGTCTCCCAACAATGCCCCCCCCCCAATTTGTAGTTGAACAACGGGTTCTTTTTCCCTATATGCATGACCTTGCATTTTTCCACGTTAAAGCGCATTAAGTAGTTATCCAGCCAGGACTGCTGTCTGCTTGCTTGGAACATGAAGGTCCTGTCCAAAAAGGATTTATATTTGCAGCCTATGATCTTTGGGTACGTAAAGATGTTTTGATTTCTGGTTGGTTGTATAGGGTTGTGAAATATGAAGTGTGGTAGCAGGTAGGAAGGTGCTAGACCCCAGACCTGCTTGAAACAAATACAGGCAAATTTGAACAGTATTCGCGCCTCCATTGGCAACCAGTGCAACTTTTTGTAGTAAGGGCTAATGTGGTCGTTTTTCCTCAATCCGAAGATCAAGCGAACTGCTGTGTTTTGCACTATTCTTAATTTTTGTACTGTTTTTTTTTGGGATACCTAGATAAACAATGTTGCAGTAGTCCAGTATTGATAGGATCAGAGACTGCACCAGTAGTCTAAAGGATGTAGCGTCAAAGTATTTTCCAGAGTGTACAAAAGCATTTCTTCACCACTAAGTTCGTGTGGTCTGCCATGGTTAGATGTGTGTCCAGTCTGATACCCAGTATTTTTATGGTTTTTGAGATTTGGTATTCGTGCCCATTTAATTGTAGTGATGTTCTGGTAATTTTGTCCTTGGGACTTGCCAAGAAGACTTTTGTCTTTTCTGTGTTTAGTTTCAGTTTGAAGTCGGTTGTCCATTTTTCGATTTCGGGCATTATGTGAGAAAGGTTCAACTTTTTTAATAGATGGCCTAAGGAAGAGATGTAAATGTTGAATACTGCGGGTGATAGTGGGGAGCCTTGGGGAACCCACGAGGGGTTTTTCCATGGTTTAGAGAAATTTCCTTCGCTGGCTACTCGGTATGATCTATTGGTTAGGAATTCCTGGAACCATTTCTTTACCTTTCCTGAGAGCCCCTTTGTGTCTAGGTATAGTAGCATAATTTCATGGTCTACTAGGTTGAACGCACTACTAAGGTCTAGTTGCAAAATCAGTGCACTTTTATCCTTGCTGAAAAGATCGTAGAGGTGGTTTAGGATGGAAGCTATAACTGTTTCCGTGCTGTAACCCAGTGGAGTACCAAGGTGGGAGCGGTCCGCCACGGATGCATACCTTAGAAACATAGAAACATAGAAAGATGACGGCAGAAAAGGGCTATAGTCCATCAAGTCTGCCCATACTATTTACCCACCCTCTTAAGTCTACTGACCCCCTGAAGTATAATTGTAATTATACTGTCACTCTACTGACCCACTCATTCAAGTCCTAGTGACCCTATCCCTTGGCATGACCTCGTAGGGATCCTACATAGGTATCTCCATTTGTTCTTGAAGTCTGGGATGCTGCGTGCCTCGACCACCTGCACTGGAAGCTGTTCCATTGCTCAATCACTCTCTCCGTGAAGAAGTACTTTCCTGGCGTCTCCACGAAACTTCCCTCCCCTGAGCTTGAGCGGATGTCCTATTGTGGTCGAGGGTCCCTTTAGAAAGAAAGATATCACTTCCACCCTCGACCCGTCCCGTGATGTACTTAAATGTCTCAATCATGTCTCCCCTCTCCCTACGCTCTTCGAGAGTGTAGAGCTGCAATTTGCTCAGTCTTTTCTTCGTACGGGAGACCCTTTAGCCCCAGAGACCATCCTGGTGGCCATTCGCTGAACCGATTCAATTCTGAGCACATCCTTACGGTAATGTGGCCTCCAGAATTGTACACAGTATTCCAGATGAGGTCTCACCATGGCTCTGTACAATGGCATCATGACTTCAGGTTTCCTGTTGACGAAGCTTCTCTTGATACAACCTATCATCTGCCGTGCTTTAGATGAAGCCTTCTCCACTTGAGTGGCTGCTTTCATGTCAGCACTGATGATTACTCCTAAGTCTCGTTCTGCCGTAGTCCTGGTTAAAGTTTCTCCATTCAGGGTGTAAGTTCTGCAAGGATTTCCGTTACCTTGGGGGGGTGCACAACCAGCTCGGTTTTGAAGGCGATGTTGGACGCTTAGCTGTCTGGTTCTCACTGCCTCTAACGCCGGCCCTGCAGCTCCGGACTTCCCCACACCTGCTCCCCCCCGGATCGCTATTATTTTAAATGTTATGGCAGCCGCGGCACTGTATCCATCAGAGGAGACTTCTAACCTCGGCCTGCCCCAGTCGCCCCGCCTAGGAAGGAACTGCAAGTCACTGTTGCAGGAAGAGTTCCGGGGCAGGCTGAGGTTAGAAATCTCCTCTGACGGATACAGCGCCATGGCTGCCAAAACATTTAAAATAATAGCGATCCGGGGGGGGGGGGGAGGAGCAGGTGTGGAGAAGTCCAGAGCTGCAGGGCCGGCGTTAAAGGGAGTAAGAGCTGATGGTGCCGCAGAGTCCCACAGGGGGAGGGAGGAAGGAAGAAGAGGAACCGAAGCATGGCAATTTTAGGGGAGCAGGTGTGGGGAAGTCCAGAGCTGCAAGGGAGAATGCTGCTGTACCCAGCTGGAGGGAGAAGGAAGATGAGGGAGGGAATGAAAGGAGATGCCAGGGCTTGGAGGGAAGGAGGAAGGTATGCCAGGCTAAGGGAAAAGGAAGGGGGAGATGTCAGAGCATGGAGGGGGAGGGAAAGATGGAAGAAAAGGAAAGGAGAGAGATGCCAGAGAATCAGGGAAGGGAAGATACCAGACTGTGGGGTGCGAAGGAAAGAAAGGAGAAGAGAGAGATGCCAGAGCATAGGGAATGGGTTGGTGACAGAGAGAAAAAAATGAAGAGGTGGCAGAGCTGAAATCAATCATGTACAAAGGAGAGAAGGGGCACAGGATAGATAGTTATGAAAGGAGCATAGAAAGAAGGAAGATGTTGTATGGAAGAGAGAGAAGGCAGACATTGGATGGAAAGGGCAGAGAGGGCAGTGACTGGAAGGGACGAGACAGAAGGTGAACAGAAGTTTATAAGCATTGCTGGCCTACCCGTTGAGGTGTTCCTAATGGTGGTGGTGGTGGCGGCAGCGTGTCAATGTGTTGAGAGGAAGAGGTGGTCTGGGAAATTCTGCTGAGCAAACTCTGGACTCATTTCCACCCCCCCAGTTAGTCCACTCCACTCAACTGGTTCACACACTGAGTGGGTCTTTGGGTGTTGTGCCTGGGTAATTGTTTTGGGATCTCTTCTAGTGGTTTGTCAGTATCTCCTTGTGGTCCAAGGAAGGAAACTTTGTTAACCTTAGCATTGACCTTCAGAATATGTTTGTAACAGCGCTGCTTGTGTGGCATTAGACTATGTAGTGATCGAAAGAAAAAACCAGATCTTTGCACATTTTTGCACTATAGGGTGGGTGTATGAGGAGATTCACATTTCCTGCACAGCTAAGTCCTTGTGAAGTTACCTTGTTCTTTCTGTATTTGACATCTAGCAAGGTCTCTGTTTGGAAGGAAAGAACTAAGCTTAAAAATGAAGTGGCCACAAATTATGGTAAAAGCAGATAGCATTGCTGATTTTAAGAAAGATTTGGACAAATTCCTGGAGAAAAAGTCCATAGTCTGTTATTAAGATATGGGGGAAGTGTCTGCTTGCCCTGGATCGGTGGCATGGAATGTTGCTACTCTTTGGGTTTTGACCAGATACTAGTGACCTGGATTGGTTACCATGAGAATGGGCTACTGGGCATGATGGACCATTGGTCTGACCCAGTTAGGCTATTCTTATGTTATGTTCTCATCTGTAGGGGCCTTTGTTTTCACTTCTTATTTTAATGTATTTTTTTTCTGGGAACTTATCAGTGTTTTTTAGAATGGGAACAAAAATGGAAGAGAATTAATGTGTGTGAAATGGTTTTTTTTTACTAATTTCTTCAGCTAAATAATTAAATCCACTTCAACCAGACATAGGAGAACTCACGCACCATTCACACACCCTCCAACCAAAATCGTCAAAAGAAAAAAAACTGTTCGACAACCTCCTAATACTCGACCCCCAACTCTACAACCTATTGACTTCGACCACAGACTACAAAACCTTCAAAAAAGAAATAAAAACCCTTCTATTCAAAAACACATAAAACCGAACTAACACAGTCAGAACTGTCCCAAGCATCACCTGCAACTACTCCATATGTACTTCTGATGTCATGAGAATTCAGACATAATTTATATTATGTTTGGATTAATGGTTACATATATGAGGTTCAATAAAAGAAAATTTTCAGTGCCTGTTTCTATTATGACCATTTATTTTTCATGGTTATTACAAAAAATATTTTTTTACATGGAGGGGCATCAAAAAATGATCGGCCCCGGGTGCCACATACCCTAGGTACGCCACTGGCCAGAGCATGGGGGAAGGGGAGGAGACAGATACCAGACCTAGGAGGAGGAAAAAAGGAAGGAGACAGATACTGGATCTGAGGGGAAAAAAGGAGGAGATATGCTAAAATCTGCTGGGAGGGAGGGAGGAAGGAAAGAAGGAGAGAAAGAGGCAGAGAAAGGGGTGGGGGTGTTGTAAGCAGATTAGAAAGACTACAGAGAGAAAGGCCTGGACGAAAGGGGAAAGACAGGAGGAAGATGCAGGACTATGGGAGGTTCAAACAGAGAGAGAGGGAGAGAGAGGGAGACCTGGAACAACGGTACAAAGGAGAACTGGCACTGGATCTGGGGAGGATAATAGAGGGAAAAGAGAGAGAGGCCTGGACCCAAAGGGGTTGGGGCTGGATTGTGAAAGAAATGTTGGATGCAAAAGAAAGAAGGGAAGAAAGATTGGATGCACAGTCAGAAGAAGGAAGTGCAACCAAGAGACTCATGAAATCACCAGACAACAAAGGTAGGAAAAATGATTTTATTTTCAATTTAGAGATCAAAATGTGTCTGTTTTGAGAATTTATATCTGCTGTCTATATTTTGCACTATATGTGTCTATTTTTCGATAGTTAATGAGGTGATATTGCATATTTTAAAGTAATCTGTTTGACATCTTTGAAAAAAATCCCTGAAACTCGTAAATGATAATTAACATTTTCTCTGCGTACTGTGTGCTTTGTGGTTTTTTTTATATATTTTATGTTTACCATTATGAATTAATAAGATATTGTGTGTACATGAAAATGAATGGAAGAAATTGGGGGCAGGGCTGGGGGTGGGCCTAGGGCGGAACTGAATATTAATAGATGTCCTGTTTTGATGAAAAAATTAATGGTCACATTAGTCTTACCTCCCCGATGCTGCTGCTGCTAATCGTCAATCACTGCCTGGCTGGCCCGGAATGTCCTCTCCGACGTCAGAATTGACGTTGGAAAGAAGACTTCTTGTCAGCGATTAACAGCAGCAGCGGGGAGGTAAGACTGCAGCGGCGCGGACCAGGGGAAAGGAAGAAGAGAGGCTTTTTCCCCCCCCCCCACGGCAGGGAGGGAAGGATGTAGGCAGGCAAGCTGGCTGGCTTTAGCACAGCAGGGAGGGAGGGAGATAGGTAGGCAGGCTGGCTGGCTTTGGGGGTGGACAAAATCTGGAAGGCACTGGGGGCACTAAGGACACAGGAAGGAGGCACTGGGGCACTATGGACACAGGACGGAGGCACTGGGGGCACTATGGACACAGGACGGAGGCACTGGGGGGCATTATGGACACAGGACGGAGGCACTGGGGGCCATTATGGACACAGGACGGAGGCACTGGGGGCACTATGGACACAGGACGGAGGCACTGGGGGCACTATGGACACAGGAAGGAGGCACTGGGGGCACTATGGACACAGGAAGGAGGCACTGGGGGCACTATGGACACAGGAAGCAGGCACTGGGGGCACTATGGACACAGGAAGGAGGCACTGGGGGCACTATGGACACAGGAAGGAGGCACTGGGGGCACTATGGACACAGGAAGGAGGCATTGGGGGCACTATGGACACAGGAAGGAGGCATTGGGGGCACTATGGACACAGGAAGGAGGCATTGGGGCCACTATGGACACAGGAAGGAGGCACTGGGGGCACTATGGACACAGGAAGGAGGCACTGGGGGCACTATGGACACAGGATGGAGGCACTGGGGGCACTATGGACACAGGATGGAGGCACTGGGGGCACTAAGGACATGGGAAGGAAGTACTGGACACAGGAAGGAGGCATTGGGGGCACTATGGACACAGGAAGGAGGCACTGGGGGCACTATGGACACAGGATGGAGGCACTGGGGGCACTAAGGACACAGGACGGAGGCACTGGGGGCACTAAGGACATAGGAAGGAAGGAGGGAGGGAATAGAAAGGAACAATTGTTGGGCCTGAGTGCAGAAAGAAAGAAATGAAAGAAAGGATACACAGTCAATTAATAGATGTCCCCTTTTGATGAAAAAAATAAATGGTCACGTTACCTCTGACTTACTTTCTCTGCAGCAGAGTCGGCAGCCGCGCTGAGGTGCAGGAAGGTCCCGTGATGACTTGTCTGCTGGCTCTGCTCCGGAAGAAGTAAGTTATATCGGAGGGGGTGGACTCGGCAGACACAGTCATTGCAGGACATTGCCGCAACTCCCTGCGTCTGCTGTGTCCACCCCCTCCGACGTAACTTACTTCTTCCGGAGCAGAGCCAGCAGATGAGTCATTGCGGGACTTTCCAGCATGCGGCTGCCAAGTCTGCTCCTGAGCAAGTACGTCGGAGTGGGGTGGACTGGCAGCCGGCAGCTACAGTCATCGTGAGACCTTGTTGCATGAAGGGAGAGAAAGGAGCAGGACTGCTGGAATGGAAGAGTGTTGGAGGGAAAGAAAGGGTGCAGGGTGGTATGGAAGGTTGGTGCTGATGGAATTGATGTACAGAGAAAGGGGAGAGACATAAGGGGGAAGGATATTGGAGGGAAAGAAAGGGGGCAGATGTTGATTGAAGAGGGGTGGATGGAGAGAGAAAGGGCAGACATTGGATGGTAGTGGGGAGCCTATGCTGGATGGAAGTGCAGATGGGAGAGATAGGGAAGCAAATGCAGGAAGGAAATGGGAGAAGAGAAAGGGGAGCAGACGCTGGATGGAAGTAGACAGAGGCGAAGGTACTAGATGGAAGGGTTGGAGAAAGGAGGGCACATGATGGGGAGAAAAGGATTGAGTTAGGGAAATATTGGAGGGGTGAGGGAAAGAGGTGGCAAGCTTTAGGTAGACAGTAAATAAGGACATTGATGAGGGTAGTAAGAACGTAATCTAGACAGATGCAGAAAATAAATTGAAAAGGAAAATGAGGGAAAAAGGGAAAGGGAGAAGTGTGGGAGAGGGAAGGAGAGGAGAGAGATGCCAGACCAATGGGGGTGAAAGGAGAGATGGAAGGGGGAGGCATACAGTTTCTGGAAGGGGCATAGAAGGAGAGAAGATGCCATATAGGGGAAGAGAGATGGCAGACAGTGGATGGAAGGAAGAGAGTTACAAGAAGATGAGGAAAGCAGAAACCACAGAAGAGAAAGGTAGAAAAAAATTTTCTATTTATTTATTGCTTAAGGAGACATGTGTCACTGTTTCTGTGGAGCATTGTTTGCAGAGTCCAACTTCTTGCTGGTTCAATTTAACCTTTGTCTATGTAATTCTATTTTATCCCCCCTTTTACAAAACTATTAAGATGATGATCTTGCCTGTGTTTTGTTATCAGATTGGTATGTTGCCAGTTTATTTTCAAGGGTCCTTTTATAAAAAATTAAATAGTATTCTCATAAAATTTATTTGGCTGGGTAAAACTCCCAGAGTAGCCTTGGCATCTTTACAAAGGCCAATTTCAGAGGGAGGGGTAAATTTTCCCAATTTTTATAGGTATCATCAAGCCTATATTTTGTGCCAGGGTATGTACTGGGTCCTCCCAGAGCTCATGGAAAAACTCCCAGATTGGTTGTGGCTTGAATGGCAACTCATGTCTCCTTTGTGCCTTTGTCATGTGCTCAGTATCAAAATGCCTAGTTACAGTAAAGATAACAGAATATTAGCTGATACATGGAAAACATTGCGTTATGTAAGTAATTTAACAATTCCAATTCACAAATCTACAAATCAATCCATATGGCTGAACTCCAAGATTCAAATTGGCGGAGAAAGGCTCGCCTGGAAGCATTGGATGATAGCAGGAATATGTTTATTAGATGATGTTATCTCTAATGGTAAAATGCTTGAATTTTCACAGTTGCAACATAAATATGGTCTTAATAAATCAGAATGTTTTAGATGGTTGCAACTGAAGCAAGCCATTCAGGATGGAAAAACCTTAGTAATCATTTTAGTATGGAGTTCTTATGCTTTCAGGCAGACTTCTTGGGTCACCAGGCCGCCCAGTGGTATAAATTGCTGACTAGATTTATTAAAAAGAAATTAAACACTGGTCTGAGAGACATTTGGAGTATTGAGATTAAGCACCAAATTACTGCATCTCAATGGCCACGAATTTGGACTTGGAGGATGAGATGTACAGTCTCGGCATCTATGAGACAAACTTGGTTTTTTCTGTTACATAGAGCATTATGGACCCCTGTTCAATTACAAAAATTGGATAGGTCTAAGTCTAATAAATGTTGGCACTGTCATCTCGAAGCAGGGACTTTAGATCATTTATTATTCTATTGTCCATTTATTATAAATTTCTGGAAATCAATTTGAGATCAAATTAGTTGTTTATTAGATAATCCAGTGGCATTATCATATGATACTGTGCTATTTGGTATGGCAATGAGAGCAAAAAGTCAGATTTATACAAATAATAACAAATTATTACTTATAATGACTGGGGTTACCATTCAACAAATTACATATAATTGGAAAAATTGGAGTAGATTAAATTATAATTTCTGGTGGAATTCCTTATGTCATGTTTATAAAATGGAAAGATTTATTGCAATACAGAGCAGTTTTTTCAGGAAATTTCAGGATGTGTGGGAGCCATTTACAAAGTATTGTAATTACATTTTATTTTATTTTTTTCCCCTTAAATTTACAAGTTTGATTGTGAGGGGGGAGGAGAGGGTAAATTTATTGTTACATATTGTATAAGGTATTGATTAAATGATAGGAAAGGGTGGGAGATAAGAGCATATTATTTGTACCATTGATGATTATTAAGTGTTATATTTATTGTTAATAATTTGTTTGGATATATTGTTACACTTATTGTAAATTTGAAAATGAATAAAGAATTAAAAAAAAAAAAAGAGCTGTTACCTCCGTAGTTAAAATCCACACTACAGTTTTGTAAAAGACGGAGGGCTTAGTTTGTGATTACATATTCCATACTAGGCGAAGGTGTTTTCTGTGCTCTTCATTGCAGTATGTAAGATGCTGCCTTTTCCTAGGTACTCACACATGTGTGACGTGTGGATTGTTACTAAAAATCATGTTTTGATATAGTGGGGGGGGGGGGGGTCAAAAAATGATGGGCCCCAGGTGTCACAAATGCTAGGTACGCCACTTCTATAACCTTTTCTGAATCCTGATTGATGTTCACTAAGGATGTTAAATTTGTCTAGGTAGTTCACTAGTTCCAAGTTGACCAAACCTTCCTGAAGCTTAGTGAATAGGGGGATGCTTGCTATAGGATGTCAGGGCTATTGAGTTTTTCTGATCTTTGGGGATAGGTGTAATCAGTATGTCTCCCATGTTCTCATTCAATATTCCGTTAGTAAGAGTAGATGTAAGCCAAGTGAATAGTTCCTTTTTAAAGTCTAGTGGAGCAACTTTCATGATTTTAGGGGGAATTCGTCCAGTAGGCAGTTTGACTTGGTGTATTTATTGAATAAAGTTAGGAATTGATGCCAGTTTGGAAACTCGAAGTGGTCCCAGAGCATGTCTGCTCTGGATTCCTGATCGTGGGGGCCGAAGTAGAAATCTGTGTTGGTTTTGGGTATTGTAGCTCTTAGTCAGCGATTTTGTTATTAAAGAAATTGGCTAGGGTTTGAGCAGATGGAGTGCTTTCGTTGTCCTTTTTCAGGATTTGAGTTGTGTCTGTTAGCGTTTTTACTAGTTTGAACAGTTCTTTACTATTTATTTTTGATGTACCTATTTTCAGTGCGTAATGTTTTGTGTGTTTTTCTTTGATCAGAGTTTTGTATATTTTCATTTTTTTGTTTCCAGTTTGTCTTGTCTTTTTCTTTGTTTATTTTTTTCCAGATTATCTCCAATTTTCTTAGTTCCTGTTTGCAGGCTAATAGTTCTGAATAGAACCATTCATTTAGTATACTTTTTTTTCTTTTTGTATGTTTGGTATGGTGCCAATTGGTCTAATAGTTTCTTACTGAATTTTCTCCATCTTGTTGGGAAATCCTATATTTCTTTGGTTTTGGGTCATAGTTCGTAATGAGTCCAGAATTCAGTTGGGTTTATAATACCGCAACTGGTTATTGTTTTTGCGTTTTCGCTTATGTATTTAGGTTGGAATGACTTCTTTTGCTAGCGTAGGTTGAATTTGCCAATATAATGGTCTGACCAAATGCATTTTTCCCAGGCCCCTGTATTGTATTTAATCTTTGGGTCGGGGGTTTCCTTTTTAGAAAAGGTAACTATGTCTGGTTGATACCCCTTCTCGTGTGTTATCTCTGTATCTGGCATTGAGAAATTGAGCGACGTTAAGAAGGCATCAATTTCAGTCACTTCTGGTTTTTCCTTTTGCTCTAGGTGTAAGTTTATGTCGCCCAGTAGTAGGTTGTACGATCCTTTTAGGCCATTTAGCGTAAGGAATTCGAAGAATTCTTCTCTAGCGTTTGACCATTTTTTGGGAGGGATATAAAATAAAGTCGCAATTAGTGATTCTTCTAATTGGGCATTTGTGATCTTGCAAGTTAGTATTTCTAGGTTATCTGAAATTTTGGAGTCTATCTTGTTGTAAAGGATTCTTTTAAGATAATCGCTAGACCACTCCCTTTTTTCCAGCTTCTTGATAGTGGAAGTATTTTGTATCCCTGTGGTAGAATTTCTTAAATGATAATGTCCGTGTCAGAGACCAACCATGTTTCTGTCAGAAACAGGAGGTCAGGATTTGTTTGCACTATCCAATCGTTTATTATATGTGCTTTATTTCTCACGGATCGGGTATTTAGATAGAGTCCCTTAAAGTTTCCATAGTTGTTTGGGATGGGAGTTTCAGTACATGTTAGCTTTTTTAGGTTTCTGTTTTTGGTCTTATTTCTGTAAGGTTTGAAGGGTTTTCGGGTGGTGTTCATGATTGGGATTTGAAGTGGACCTTGCTTTAGACACTTTTGCAAAAGTCAGTGGGAGCCTGTTGATTTGGTTAGTTTAATTGGTCTGTGCAAGGAGAGGTGGGTATGAATTGGTTGTGGTGAATTTTCATCATTGCCCCAGCATCTGAAGCAGATTAGATACAGTACCCCTAAGAATAGTTGGTGTTTGTTAAAAATTGCCATTATTGTTAGGAGGCTTAATGTAAGTAGTTAGATAACGTGGGGTTGGAAGACTAAAAAAACTTGTTTTGCGTTGGCTGGTTTTATTTTTTGTGCATTTTCAGGCTATATTTTGGTTTATTCAAAGATATTCTTGTCGTGTTGTAGCAGACTGCGCTTTTGGTTTAGTAATAAATAGAGATGTCATGCAGTAGCTGGTTTTGCTTGTCATGCAATAGTGGGTTTTTACTTTTGGTTGACAAAAGGTGTTCTTATCTTGTCTTGTAGTGGATTTTGTTTGTCATGTAGTACTAGGTTATGCTTTTTTGTTGTTAATGGATGAGCTTATCATGCAGTGCCTAGTTATGATTGGCATACAGTAACAGGTTATATACATGCAGTAGTAACAAGTTATATTTTGAAGGTAATAAGATATAATTACCGTGTGGACTTGATCTCAGTTGTTTCACACAGTCGCTTCACAAAGGCGCATGCTAAGGCGCACGCACCTTTGCCGTGCGCCTTAGCCGACGCACTAAACGGCTGAGCGCCATTCTCTCTGTTGGAATTTAAGTTGTTCCCGGCAGGCCTGAGATGGGTGGAGCAGGCTCTCATGCTCAGCGGGGCCGGAAACGAGGCTCGGAAGCAGAGACGAATTGGTGGCTGTGGGTGCTGGCCGGTAGTTTTCCCCCCTACAGATCTGGCTTCAATGTTGAGCCAATCTTGCTGCTGCTGACGCTGGGGCTTGAGTGCGACTCCTTCCCCCTCTGCTTGATTCAAAAACTGCTCCTGGCAGGCCTGGGATGGGCCATGTCTTCCCTTCCCCTCTATTCTTCTCCCTCTTTCTTCTCCCCTATTCCCATCTATCTATAAACAGCATTTCTTCCATTTTCTTCCCTTCCCCACTCTTCCCATCCCTTTGCACCATCGCCTCCCGCTCTCTCCTCCTCCATCCTTGTGTACCATCTCCTCCCTCTCTTTTCCTCTCTTATGGTCTGACATCTGTCTTCCCCCTTTCCCCCCTCTTATTATCTGGGATCTTTATCCTCTCCTTCCCATAGTCTGGCATCTCTCTCCCCTCTTTACTTTCCCTTCTCCCCCCCCCCCCTTTGTGGTCTGGCATCTTGCTGTCTTTCCCTATCTCCTCCTTTCTTTCCCTGGTCTGACATTGCTCTCTTCTTCTCCCCACTCCCTTCCCCATCCAATGGTGTGACATCTCTCTCCCTTCCCCTCCCATGGTCTAGTATCTCTATCTGCCCCTTCCCTTTCTTCCCCTGGAGGTCTAGGGCATCTTTCTTCCCCATTCCCATGGTCCAGCATCTTTCTCCCCTCCCCCCCCGATCCTGTGCTTACTCACCTGGCGCTGCTACAACCCTTCAGCCATTGTCAGTGAACTAAATATGCTGTCTTCGGTGCACAGGATCCCATGGAGGAAGGGAGGGAGGACGATGCCAGATAGGTGTGTGGCGTGGGGTGGGGATGCTGGAGGAAGAGGACTCTGGATAGGTGTGCGGTGCGGGGGTGGAACTGGAGGACTCTGGATAGGTGTACAGTGTGTATGGGGTGGAGCTGGAGAGGGAGTAGGACTTTGGATAGGTGCGCAGCATGGGAGAGAGCTGGAGATGTTGGAGGACTCTGGATAGGTGTGTGGCATGTGGGGAGCTGGAGAAGGAGGACAACTCCGGATAGGTGTGCAGCGTGGGGGTGGGGGGGCTGGAGAGGGAGGATAACTCCAAATAGGTGCTGGGGTGGGGAGGGAGGAGGACTCCGGATATGTGCGTGTGGGGAGGAGAAGAACTCTGGATAGGTTGAACTGCTGTAGGATTACTAGATATCCGGTTTCCCCGGACAAAAGTTGTTAAATTGAAAATCTGCCTGGACTTCCGACACAGCTCTCAAAAAGAGGACATGTTCAGAGAATTCCGGACATCTGGTAACTTTACACCTCCCCCATTGATTAACCAAAAGCAGGGAGCCTGTCTGGTCTCCATGCTGCTTGTTCTCTGCTCCCCTATTAGTCCTTTGGTCTAATATTCCTCAGCTAGATAAGCTGCAGGGTTGGTGAATGCATTAACCTAGGAGACGCTATATACCACATCGCTTTGGGGAAGGCGATGGCTTCCGCAACCGAGGGCGTTATTTGGATTTTATAATATAGCCTCGCCCAAACCCAGGGGAATGTCAGCATTTATCTCCAGAGTCCTTTTGATGGGAAAAAAAGCCATCCTCACCAACTGGCTCTCCCGTGATCCCCCGTCATATGCATAATGGAGATCCCTAATGATAGTGCACGCAACACTGGAGAGACGCATGGTGGGAGACATGACTCTTGGCCCGGGTCGCAAATTTTGTCAGGTGTGTGAGCACTTCTGGCAGGACCTCACACCGCGTGCTCGCAGACTTTTGAATCTTTAAGATTTTATTCCCACTCTCAGCTGTTGGACTGGCCATGGATTCTTGGGGAGGGGAAGGGAACTGATTATATTGTTGAAAATGTTATTTCCTGACTGGTACTACTGTTTGTATTTGCTTCTTACTGCTGGAATAATAAAAATCATTTAAACATAACCTAGGAGACACCGGCCTTCCTTCCTGCTCTACCCTGCAGCTCTATATCCTGAAGTATAGGAGACACTCACTGAACTGTTGCCCATATTAGTTTAAGTTTTCTTTCTCCTTTTTCTGCTAACTTTGGGTATCAGTATTACGTCTTATCGTATCCTCAATGGAATTCTCAGTCTTACACATTATGCATACACAGTAGAGATAATTACAAAACCCCATTGTCCCTCCCCATCCCTGTTGAGCCACCAAGGGATGACAATTTTCAGCCTCAAAAATAATTTTAACATTAGGGTAAATGTATTGAAAATTGTGGTCATCATTGAGTGTATTCTACATAAATAATATAGACTGTTTTCAGAATACAAACCATAAAACATTTACCTAATTTTAAATATCCATCTTCAGTTTGGTTGCTAAACAAATTTTTACTTTCTAAGAAGACTTTTGGTAAATTGGCTTTCTAAGAGGAACACAGAGAAGAAAAGAACAAATGAACAAAGCAAGCAATGGCACATTGACAAACAGTAAATCATTTTTGTTTAAACATTTGTTCTTAGGAATTCTACCTGGCAATGAACACTTACCTCATCAGGTAAAACTTCTACACTAGTGTTTATCATCTTGTCCGCAGGATGCTTTGTATTTCCACTTCTAAACCGGTACCTTTAAAAAGACCAAAAAAAATTTGCATGTCTGTCCTATACCGGCCTTAGTTCTTTACATCCTTCATTTTCTAATTAGAGATCCTCTATTTTTATTCCACACTTTTTTGAATTCATCACCATTTTCCTCTCCACCACTTCCCTTGGGAGGGCATTCCAGGCATCTACCATCCTCTCTGTGAAGAAGAATTTCCTAACATTGCTCCTAAGTCTTCCTCCCTGTAACCTCAAATTATGCCCTCTACAATTTTTTCTTCTCTGGAAAAGATTTGGTTCTATATTAATGCCTTTCAAGTATTTAAATGTCTTTATCATATCTCCCCCCCGTCCCTCCTCTCCTCCAGAGTATACATATTTAGGTCTTCCAGTCTCTTCTCATACTTCTTTTGGTTCAAACCCCTTACCATTTTTGTCGCCTTCCTCTGGACCGCTTCAAGTCTTTTTGTATCTTTCGCCAGATACAGCTTCCAAAACTGAACACAATACTCCAAGTGCGGCCTCATCAATGATCTATACAGGGGCATCAACACCTCCCTTCTTCTGCTGGTTATTCCTCTTTCTATACAGCCTAGCATCCTTCTGGCTACAGCCTCCGCCTTATCACTGTTTAGATGCCTTTAGATCCTCAGAAACAATCACCCTAAGGTCCCTTTCGCCATCTGTGCTTATCAGCCTCTCACCTCCCAGCACATATGGTTGCCTCGGATTTCTACTCCCCAAATGCAACACTCTGCACTTCTTCACATTGAATATTAATTGCCAGATACTAGACCATTCTTCTAACTTTTTCAGATCCTTTTTCATGTTTTCCACTCCCTCTGGGGTGTCCACTCTGTGACAAATCTTGGTATCATCCGTAAAAAGGTTAACCTTACCCTTCAGCAATGTCACTCACAAACATATTGAACAGAATCGGTGCCAGCACCGAGCCTTGATGCACTCCACTACTCACCTGACCCTCCTCTGAGTGAATTCCACTTACCACTATCCTCTGGCATATGTCCGTCAACCAGTTTCTAATCCAGTTCATCACTTTGGGCCCAAACTTCAGCCTATGGAATTTGTTTAAGAGCCTCCTATGAGGAGATCTTGTGGGGACAGAGCTTAACAGCTTTGAGCTCTGTTTAAATCTAAGTTTTTCTTTTATAAACTAATGCCATGTTGTATTTACTTTTTCGGATGTTGCAAATAAAAACAAAAATTTAATTTTTCTTTTGTAATAAACTATTTATACATAATGTGTTACTAGAAAATTAATGGTCATCTAAACTTGAATCTTAAGCAGTATTTGAAGACATTTGAATTTAAATTTATACTATTGTGATTATCATCTTGCAAAATATGCTGTTGAAATATGCAGAAAATGTAAAACATGAAATAATCGACAAAAATTATTTTGTTTTAAAGTACTTCACGTTATATTCTAATACTTTAAATCAGGGGTGCCAACATACAGCTAACAGACTGCTTCTGATTCAAAGGTCTTCTTCGTTTGGCTTGTATAGCCAGAATGGAAATATATATTATCCCAGGACAAGCAGGCAGTCTATTCTCACTCCACAAGAAAGGCTCAAAGATGGAGGCAGCAAACTACAGACCAGTGAGTCTCACATCAATAGTGAGCAAACTAACGGAAACTCTAATCAAACGTCAATTGGATACGATTCTAAATGAGGAGAATCTACGGGATCCCCGTCAACATGGATTTACTAAGGGGAGATCCTGCCAATCCAACCTGATCAGCTTCTTTGACTGGGTGACGGGGAAGCTGGATGCTGGGGAGTCCCTGGACATCGTATACCTGGACTTTAGCAAAGCATTCGATAGAGTACCACACCACAGGTTGCTGAGCAAGATGAGTTCTATAGGATTGGGCGACACATTGACGAAAAGGATTGGGAACTGGTTTGGAGGTAGGCTTCAGAGGGTAGTGGTGAACGGCACCCCCTCCAAAACGACGGAGGTGATCAGTGGAGTGCCACAGGGCTCCGTCCTGGGCCCGATCTTGTTCAACATCTATATAAGAGACTTGGCAGAAGGGCTCCGAGGTAAAATAACATTATTCGCCGATGACGCCAAACTAAGCAATGTAGTGGGCAAAAGCACAACAGACAAAAATTCAATGCCCGACAACATGATGCACTACCTACTTCTACTGGAGCACTGGTCTAGGTCCTGGCAACTCAGCTTCAATGCCAAAAAAATGCAAAGTCATGCACCTGGGCAGCCAAAATCCATGCAAGACTTACACCCTCAATGACGAGATCCTAACAAGAACTGAAGCAGAACGAGACTTAGGGGTGATCGTCCGTGAGGACATGAAGACTGCCAATCAAGTGGAGCAAGCTTCCTCCAAAGCAAGGCAAATCATAGGTTGCATACGCAGGAGTTTCATCAGCCGTAAACCTGAAGTCATTATGCCATTGCATAGATCCATGGTGAGACCACACCTGGAGTACTGTGTGCAATTCTGGAGGCCGCATTACCGTAAGGATGTGCTGAGACTAGAGTCGGTCCAGAGAATGGCCACCCGGATGGTCTGGGGACTCAAGGATCTCCCGTACGAGGAACGGCTAGAGAAGTTACAGCTCTACTCACTCGAGGAACACAGAGAGAGGGGAGACATGATTGAGATGTTCAAGTATCTCACGGGCCGCATCGAGGTGGAAGAAGATATCTTCTTTTTCAAGGGTCCCATGGCAACAAGGGGGCATCCATGGAAAATCAGGGGTGGGAAACTGCACAGTGACACCAGGAAATTCTTTTTCACTGAAAGGGTGGTTGATCGCTGGAATAGTCTTCCACTTCAGGTCATTGAGGCCAGCAGCGTGCCTGATTTTAAGGTCAAATGGGATAGACACGTGGGATCTATTCACAGAGATAGGTAGGGGAGGGTCATTGGAGTGGGCAGACTAGATGGGCCGTGGCCCTTATCTGCCATCTATTTCTATGTTTCTATGTTTCTACTATTCAATTCCTCTGGAAATGGCCAGATAACTTCTTTTGTAATCCGCCTTGAACTGCAAGGTATTGGTGGAATAGAAATCACTAAGGTTGTAATGTAATGTATGATCTGTGGGGTAAGGTGGGGGGGTGGCATCTTTGGGGCTCATCAGAGTCCAGGGCCTCGGAGTGCCTTTCTGCCACCTCTGGACTCGCTTGCCCTGAGTAGATTAGAGGGGGGGAGTTTTGTTGCTGTTTCTCTTCTTATGTACATGCTTGTTATATTGTTGTAAATGATGCATCATTGTTTGTACTGTGCACCTTTTGTGTGCCTTTGTGTTGCTTTTGCTGTTGTTTGCATCAATAAAAATTGTTTGAACCTAAACCGTTGAGCCACTGCTCTTTGAAGGTCCTTATGCTTAAAGCAGTCTTCTTGGAGGCCTTTTCTTCAGCTAGACATGTTTCTGAGCTGCAGGCTTTGTCTTGTAGGGCTCCCTTCTTGTAGTTTTCTAGGGAGCAGGTTGTCTTGAGGCCTGTTCCTTCCTTTCTGCCAAAGGTAGTTTCTCCTTTTCATGTCAATCAGGCTGTGGTTCTGCCGGTGTTGGGTAGCCGGGAGGATTCTTCCAAGCAGGGACAGTTGCGCAAGTTGGATGTCAGTCAGGTCCCTTATTCTTATGTGCAGAGGACCCAGGAGATCACAAAATCAGATCATCTCTTTGTCCTTTTCGTGGATCCTCATAAGGGGGATGGTGCTTCTAAGGCTACTATTGTGCGCTGGATTAAGGAGACTATTGCTTCCGCTTATCTTCTGAAGAACCAGTCTGTTCCAGAGTTTCTTCAAGGCTCTTTCCACTAGGGGTCAGGTAGTTTCGTGGGCTGAGTCTTCTCTAGTGCCTCCAGTGGCTATTTGCAGGGCTGCAGTTTGGACTTCTCTGCGTTCCTTTGTAAGACGCTACCGTGAAGATGTTTAAGCGTGTCGGGACGTGGTATTCGGTGAACGTGTTCTGGTGTCAGCCCTTCGGGGGTCCCATCCTTAATGGGTACTGCTTTGGTACGTCCCATTCGTAAGGACTATAACAGTCTACCAGGCACTACAGAAGGAGAAATTAGGTTCTTACCTGCTAATTTTCTTTCTGTTAGCCTGTAGACTGGTATAGGCCCCCACCCTGTCTGTCTTTGTGTGGTTCTTGTGGTTTTTTTTGT
This sequence comes from Geotrypetes seraphini, assembly GCF_902459505.1. Classification (NCBI taxonomy): domain Eukaryota; kingdom Metazoa; phylum Chordata; class Amphibia; order Gymnophiona; family Dermophiidae; genus Geotrypetes; species Geotrypetes seraphini. The sequence continues at coordinate 147,098,020 of NC_047084.1, forward strand.
TTTGCTCACATGCAGATTTTGTTTTTTCTGTGGGTTCTAGTATTTTTCTAGGGCCGGGAAGCATTGAAGAACAGCGGCTGTGGCTCAGCTGGCTTAGCTGGCGAGCTGTGGGAACCTTTGCTTGCTGGGCTCTCTCCTTTGCATTTTCCAACAGCATTTGGGTATATTTGTTGTTACTCCTGTTTGGAGTATTGTTTATTTCTATTTCAAGTTCTTAGTTCTGCTTGGTTATTCGGCAGACTGATAGGAATAGGGCAATGGTCTCAAACTCACGGCCCGGGGGCCATATGTGGCCCACCAGGTACTATTATGAGGCCCTCGGTATGTTTATCATAATCACAAAAGTAAAATAAAACAGTTTCTTGATCATATGTCCTATTAGCTATAAATTACAATATTATTATTAAGACTTAGCCAAAAGGAAAGATTTATAAACTATAAAGAGTTTTACCTCATGCAAAATTGTCATTTCTTTAATAAGACATTAACTATTTTTTCTGAGGCCCTCCAAGTATTAACAAATCCAAAATATGGCCCTGCAAAGGGTTTGAGTTTGAAACCACTGGAATAGGGGAAGTTACCTCTTATGTACTATTCCACAGTTTTGTTTCAGTCTCCACCTGCTGGTCATGATGAGATACATACCCATTCGTAAGGACTATACCAGTCTACCAAGCGCTACAGAATCAATGTTTCCTCTAAGGTACATGTGTGTATCGTCATGCAAACTACACCTTAGTGTTGTATGCTGCTAGGCACAAGTATCGTACTGAAAAGAAAGGTACCCACACTTGTGTTTGTGATGCTTTGTTCCTGCAACCAGAGCTTTCAGGAGGTACCTTCTTTGTGCTGATCAAGCATGCATAATTTCAATACACTGGAAGTGCATCTCAGGAGTTATTTACACATATTCAAGTAGATTAACATGGCGATCACAATTCTCTAATAAACTCTAATTTGTGCCACAATGTTAGCACAAAACCAGTAAGCAGCAGCACTAGCTACACCGAGTCTTGGGGATGATAGAGAAAGAGAAAGAGAGAAGGATGTGCTGGGGAATGGGAATGGGGTGGGGTATAAGGTTAAACTTAACAAAATCGGAAAAGAATATGGGGAGAGGAGGATATCTCTTCCCATGTATCAAGAAAAAGGGGATAAATGAAAGGATAATCTTGTATTCAATAAACCTATAAGTGTAATCTTATATTAAATGAACCTATAAGTGTAAGTGGGGTATAAGGAGCAAAGGAAGCTGAGAGGGAAAAGGAGCAAAGGAAGCTGAGAGGAAAAGATGCTGGGAGGAGTCAAGAGTGTGGATGTGGGGAAGGAAGGAGTGCCAAATACATTAACTGGATGCACAATATCAGATACACTAAAAAATTTAAATACACATTTACATAATTTAATATTCATACATATGCATGTGCTCCCCCAATTACTTCCATTCTTTTTGTCCCATTTAATGTACACATTTTTCCAATATGGCCCGATGCCAAAATGAGTGTAAACCCCTGCTTTAAATGAGCATTCTTGGACACAAAATGTAGCACATTACTCAGAACTTACCCATCTATTTGTAATGGTTCGGTAAAGCTAAATAAGATATAATCTCCAGCTACAGGTGAGAAAGCCCAGAAACAGTCCAGTCCTTTGTATGCCCTCTCTAAAGTAAAATGTTGATACACTTGGAGGCTTGTAGTTAGTGCTGCTGGAGGATTGGAATGTGATTTTTGCAATGCTTGTTCCCCAAAATCTGCATCCTGTATCATGCAAAGAAGGGATAATTAAAACATTAAGAAAATAAGGAGGCTAGCAGTATCAGCACAACAAGGTGTATGAAGTGGTGAAGAAATGTGAGAGCAGCCAAATAAGGTACCTACTTAAATGTAGAGACATGCAAGACCAGAGTCATGTTTATGTTGTGCTGTTTGGTGTTTAAAATATTATATGCATTGACCCCCACAATATACAGTATGAATGCAAATTACAGAAGCCTAAGACACGAGATGGGAGAGAAAGAATATATTGCACGAAATGAAAAAAATAGATACAATAGTCTTTTCTGAAACCTGGTGGAAGATAGCCAATGGGATACTGTTATACCAGGGTACATGTTATATCGCAGTGATAAGGTGGATCGAATCAGTGAAGGTGTAGCATTATATTTAAGGAGGGCCTTAAATCGAATGGACTGAAAATTCTACAGGAGCAGAAACACACCTTGGAATCCCTATGGGTAGAAATTCCGTGTGTAAGGGGGAAAAGGATAGTGATAGGAGTGTACTACCATCCACTTGAATAGGATGAACAGACAGAGGTTGAAATGTTAATCAGAAATTAGGGAGGCTAACAAACTGGATAACACAGTAAGAATGAGTGATTTTAACTACCACGATATTGACTGAGTAAATGTATCATCAGGACATGCTACGGAGATAAAATTCCTTGATGAAATCAAGGACTGCTTTATGCAGCAGCTGGTTCAGAAACCAAGAGGTAAAACAATTCTAGATCTACCGTGTTTCCCCGAAAATAAGCCCTACCCCAAAAATAAGCCTTAGTCATAGGCAGCAGCGCTTCCCTCCGCTGCACAGCTGAACTGCTGAACCCCCACTGACTCTCCATCCTTCCCTCCCAACCGATCCCCACCGACCACAACCATAAATACCTTGCTGTAGAGGAGCTTCAGGCCAGCAGCACTCACAGGCTGCTTCATGGTCTTCTTGCTAGGGCCTTCTGTGTATTGATGACATCATCAGTACACAGACAGCCCCAGCGAGAAGGCCGCGAAGCAACCAGTGAGTGCTGCTGGCCCGAAGCTCCTCTGCAGCAAGGTATTTATGGTCGCGGTCGGTGGGGATTGGTTGGGAGGGAAGGATGGAGGGTCGTTGGCGGTTCAGCTGTGCGGTGGGTGCGGCAGCGGGTGCTCAATGGTTCTGTGCACAAGGGATGGGAGGAAGGGAAGGATGGAAGCTGGGCAAGGGTTCTGCTGTACAGGGGGATGGGAGGGGAGGATGGAAACTGGGCAAAGTTTTCTGCTGCACGAGGGATGGAAGGGAGGGAAGGATGAAGCTGGGAAAGGGTTCTACTGCAAAGGGGGATGGGAGGGAAGGATGGAAGCTGGGCAAAGGTTCTGCTGAACAGGGGGATGGGAGGGATGGAGAGATAGAAAGATGCTGAAGAGGGAAGGCACAAGGGAATGGGTGAGAGGGGAGGAAAGATGTTGCACATGTGGGAGAAAGCAAAGAGGAAGAATTGGGGTGAAGGAGAGGAAGGGACAGATGATCATGTACATGAAAAAAATAAGCCCTATCCGAAAATAAGACCTAGTGCCTTCTTTGGGCCCCAAATGAATATAAGATACTGTCTTATTTTTGGGGAAACACAGTAGTTCTTAGTGGAGCACATGAATTGGTGAGGGAGATAATGGTGCTGGGGCCGTTTGATAACAGTGAGAATAACATGATGAGATTTGATATAATCCATGAAATAAGTTTACATAGGAAATCTAAATCAACAAAATTTAACTTTAAAAGGAGACTATGATAACATGAGGAGAATGATAAAAAAACAACAAAACTTAGAGGTGCAGCTACAAAGGTCAAAAATATACATCAGGTATGGATGCTATTTAAAAATACCATCCTGGAAGCCCAGACTAGGTATATTCCATGTATTAAAAAAGGAAGAAGGAAGACCAAATGGCAGCCAGCGTGGTTAACGAGTGAGATGAAGGAAGTATTAGAGCTTTCAGAAAGTAGAAGAAGGATCCAGCCAAAAATAATTGTAAACAGAACAAGGAATATCAAGTCAAATGCAAGGCACTAATTAGGAAGGTGAAGAGACCTTGAAAAGAAGTTTGCGCTGGAAGCAAAAACACACAGTAAAAACTTTTTTAGGTATATTAAAAGCAAGAAGCTGGGAAGAGAATTGGTTGGATACTAGATGACCGAGGGATAAAAGGGGCTCTCAGGGAAGACAAGACCATAGCGGAGATATTAAATAAATTCTTCGGTCTTCACTGAGGAAGACGTGGGGGGGTTACTGGTGCCAGAAATGGTATTTAATTCTGATGAATCAGAGAACTCATACAAATCTCTGTAACACTGGATGATATAAAGGGTCAATTTGATAAAATGAACAGTATCAATTCCCCTGGATGGGATGATATACATCCTAGAGTGCTGATAGAATTGAAAAAAGAACTTGCAAAGCCATTGTTAGTAACTTGTAATTTTTCTTTAAAATCCAGCATAGTACCAGAAGCCTGAAGGGTGGCCAACGTGATGTCAATTTTTAAAAAGGGTTCCAGAGGTGACCCAGGAAATTATAGACTGGTGAGTCTGACGTTAATGCTGAGCAAAATGGTAGAGACTATTATAAAGAACAAAATAACAGAACATATACGTAAACATGGATGAATGAGAGAAAGCCAACATGGATTTAGTCAAGGGAAATCTTGTCTCATCAATCTACTGCATTTCTTTGAAGGGGTGAATGAACATATGGATAAAGGTGAACTGGTTCATATTGTGTATTTGGATTTTCAAAAGGCATTTGACAAAGTACCTCATGAAAGACTTCTGAGGAAATAAGAAAATCATGGGATAGGAGGTAATATCCTATTATGGATTAAGAACTGGTTGAAAGAGTTTGAATTTGGAGGAACTTTCACTTGGACATGGGACTTGGGGGAACTTTGGTTTATATTGTATTTTCTTTCTTTTTTCTTTGCTAACATGATTTTAGGTGCCTGGATATGTCTGGTGGGGGGTGGGAGGAGGTTAAGGTAGGGGGTGTAGGGTGACTCTGTGGTTGAGGGACTTTGTTGGACTGCTTATTGTTACGGGTGTCAGTTTTGGACATATGTGGGTTGCTGTTATTGGTACTTGGGGCTTGTCCCACGTCTGGGTCTGTTGAGCTTTTCTATTGCTTCTATTTTGTATTGATTGTACACTTTTATCTTCAATAAAAAGCTTTTAATTATAAAAAAAAGAACTGGTTGAAAGATAGAAAATAGAGAATAGGTTTAAATGGTCAATATTCTCAATGGAGAAGGGTAAATAGTGGGGTTCCCCAGGGGTTCATGTGGGACCGCTGCTTTTATGTTTAAATCTTTTTTATTGAATTTTCAATTAACCATCAAAATATACAGTCACACAATAAATTCCAAACACAAAATAAGAAGAAAAAACCCGCCCCCCCCCACCCATCTGGACCGTTGCTTTTAAACAGATTTATCAATTATTTAGAGATGGGAATAACTAGTGAGATAATTAAATTTGCTGATGACACAAAGTTGTTCAAAGTTATTAAATCGCAGGAGGATTGTTAAAAATTGCAAGACGACCTTGTGAGACTGGAAGACTGGGCATCAAAATGACAGATGACGTTTAATGTGAGCAAGTGCAAAGTGATGCTGGATTCTCTGGTAGGAGTCACTGCCCAGGGAAAGGATCTAGGTGTCATTGTTGCAGATATGTTGAAACCCTCAGCTCAATGTGCGGTGGTGGCTAAGAAAGCAAATAGAATGTTAGGAATTATCAGGAAAGGAATGGAAATACGGCCACAACTTGAATACTGTGTGCAATTTTGGTCACCGTATCTCAAAAATATATAGCTGAATTAGAAAAGGTCCAGAGAAAGGCAACGAAAATTATAAAAGGTTTGGGATGATTTCCCTATGAGGAAAAGCTTAAGCGGCTAGGGCTCTTCAGCTTGGAAAAGAGACAACTCGGGGGTGACATAATAGAGGTCTATAAAATACCAAGTAGAGGGGAAAGGGTAAATGTGAATCACTTGTTCACTCTTTCCAAAAATACCAGGACTAAGGGGCATCCGATGAAGCTACCAAGTAGTAGATTTAAAACAAACCAGAGAAAATATTTCTTCACATAACGTGTTAATTAAACTCTGGAATTTGCTGCTGGAGAATCTGGCGAAATCAGTTAGCTTAACAGGGTTTAAAAAAGGCTTGGATAATTTCCTAAAAGAGAAGTCCATAGGCCACTATTGAGATGGCTGGGGACAATCCACTGCATATTCCTAGTATAAGCAGCATAACATCTGTTTTGGTACTTGGGTCTGGGGGATGGCCACTGTTGAAAGCAGGATACTAGGTTTGATGGACCTTCGATCTGTCCCAGTGTGGCAATTCTTATGTACTTATGACCAGTGATAGGACAATATTATAATGTTCATAATACTTTAACATTGCAATTTCCAAGTTTAAAAGGAATTGTATACTGTATATAGCAATCTCCATTTCTTATTAGGCCGCCTCAGTATGGTCAATCCTGCCAATTCAAATACGATCTATAGTAATTCTTACTATTTTTAAAAAAGTGCTGAAAACTTTTTTTGTTTCAGAAATTTACCCTCTCTTCTATTAAACTGCACTAGCAGTTTTTAGCGCAGAGAGCCGCGCTGAATGGCCCGTGCTGCTCCCGACTCTATGAGCATTCGGAGCAGCGCGGGCCATTCAGCATGGCTCCCCGTGCTAGAAACTGCTAGTGCAGTTTAATAGAAGAGGCCCTTAATCATAGTGGTTAATAATGGGATAATGTAATATTGAGAAGGCACAAAAAAAACCCCACTTCAAAGTTTAGGACTGAGGAGAACAAAGACACAACTTCTCAGCTCTGTGGAGAACTTAAAAATGGTCCCGCTTGCCGTCAGATGGGAAGGTACTTGCACGTACATGGTGTGGGCACTGCCTTAAGATTTAAAGTGACAGTATATTTGGCAGTGTCTGTACCAGGTTCCATGGATGGCGTCACCCACATGTGAGAATATTATGCTTGTTCTCAGAGAATGTATGATTTACTTGAGATGTAACAAGACTATCAAGCAAACAATGCAACTGTGTTAATAATTTAATTAATCTTTTTTGTAGGAATAGAATATGAAACCTTATCAGCACTATTAGATTTTGATAAATATAGAACCTGGTTAAAAGGCATTGACAATATCCAATGGTGCTAATAAGTTTCTGAGATCCTTTTTCTCCAAGAAAAAATTAAGTTATTAATATATTTGCAGACAAATTAGTTTGCATTGTGTGAATTATATGCCCAGATATCTGAGTGAATATTTCACTCACTATATATAAAGGGCCCATCCCATATTCATTTTAATGTTTAAAAGTGTCCAGTTTCACCTCACCTTTAATTCTAACAGCTGCTTCATCTATCAGCTGTTGATTCCCACTTCCCATGAAACTGCAATAGAGAACAGCTCCCTCCTCAGTTGGTACCAAAGCAATCGAACTCTACTAAAACATAAGAAAGGAGAAAGAGAGGTTTGAGGAACTTCCCTGGCAGCATATTCTGCTCTGAAACTAGGAAAAGAACAATGATCAATAAATAAGCAAACAGTGAACAATAAATCACTCACATGAGTAATTAAGATCCAATCTACAGGTGCTAGAGAACCCTCCCAAGGGGAACGAGAAAAGGAAACCCCTGTTCCTATAACAATGTCTCTGCTTAATCTTACAGTACAGTCAAGACAGACACTGTGAATGTCCGAGGCAGAAATCAGGCAAATCATAAAAAACGCATAGGGAGGGCAGTACGGAATCCTGTGCATCTTAACAGAAGCCAGATTATTGAGGTAAGAATCTAATCTGTCATTCTGTTACATATATACAAGATAAACGACTGGGTTAGGTCAAAAAAGCCTAGTTCCAAAAAACGGAATCACAAATAAACAGATAGAGGAACCAGTTCAAAAAATACTTTCCACTTTCAACGGTGCTCAGAATCCAAGATGGAATGTAAGAACTCAGAGTGGGGGATTAACCCCTACCAGAACTTTTGTGGTATCTATCATTGCACCATGACTGCTGTGAAAAGTTGTTTTGAAACATTGAATAAAATAAGTGATACTTTGTAACTTGCACACTTTCAAATTGCTTATAATGTATGAATGGTTCAAAGGTTAAGTAACTTAGCTGAAGATTGCTGCTAGCGTTAGTTTGGCTGGGTCCTGACGCGTTTCGCCTTACTGGCTTCCTCAGAGAACCCGCATACAATCTTGCATATTGTTATTTATCCTGGTTTGAAATCAGTCAAATTTTCTTTTCCTGTCACCACATATATACAAGAGTCTGTACTTTAGCTGAAGTACCAAAACAATGCCATATGACTAGGTGGAGATGGGACAGATGAGCCTGCCCCATCCTCTTGAGCCGCCATATCCACTCTGTAGAACTTTGTAAAGGTGTGAAGAGCAGCCCAAGTAGCTCCTCCTCATCAGGTGGAGCAGCCTGGGACTCTACCCAGGAAGTCACCACTTTTTGTGATATATGCTGCAAGAGAAATAGGAGGCTGTTTCCCGCAGGAAATGTAGGAAGAATAAATCACCTTGTGGATCCATCTGGTAATGGAAGCTGGCCTGCCCTGTCTTGAATGGCTGATCAGCACAAGAAGATGATCAGAAAGCCTGGAGTCATTAGTCCACTCTAGATAGATAAGTAGGCCCTGCATGCATCCAGTTTACGCAAAAGTTTGTTCTTTGGCAGAACCCATAGGTTGAAAGGCAGGCAAACTAAGTTTCTGATTGACATGAAAGGCAGAAATCATTTTTGGAAGAAAAGAAGGAACTTTGCCCAGAGAAATACCTAACTCCTTGAAACAGAGAAATGGCTCCCTGCAGGAGAGGGCCTGCAATTTTGAGATCCTTCTTGCTCAGACTATGGCAACTAGTGCTGCCCGATTCAGTAAAAAAATTTTTGATTCGATTCAGCCTACTGAATTGGTTTTTCAATTCGATTTTCCTGCCCAATTTGGTGTTTTGTTCAAACATCCTGGTGGGTTTATTTTATAGCTTTTTCACCCCTTTTGGCTTCTCCTAACCACACTGGCGCTGTGGTGTAAACAAAATAAAGAAACAAAAAGGACTTTTCCTCTCTCTGTTAAATCCTAGCTTATGTTTGTAGTCTAACACTAGCTCTGGCAGGATACACTTTTCAAATCTGACATATTGTAATCACAAAACAGAAAATAAAATTATTTTTTCTACCTTTTGTTGTCTGGTGAGTAGTGGCTCGTGGCTGGTTATGGGACGGAAATGGGAATGGATGTCAGACCATGATCGTGCAGTATTTTTTTTGTGAAGTTTTTCTACAAAAGGCCAGTTTTTCGTATGATTCTGGGTAATTCTAGTTAGACAAACATCTGTGTTAGTTAAGGACCGCGCCCAAATAGAAGCGTACGGAAAAACAGGTGAATAAAAATCTGAATATAGATGTAGCCAAGGACAGAAAAACACATTATAGATAAATATTAAGAAAAAGAATAATAATATTCTCTTTATGTACTTTGCTATTAAGCCAGATCATAGAGGAAATTAGGTAAAGCGTAACATACATGCATAGAGATATTAAGAACTCCATCTTGGTTCCCTGCTGTTCTTTGTCCTCTCTGGTTCTTTGTTCAGCTTCCCGCCTTTAGCCTCGTGGTTCTAATTGATAACAGATGTGCTTAGGCCAGTTAGGAAGAGCATATTAGACTCCATATTCCAAACTGAGATATAATGTGTATTAAGTATGAATGTAATATATTGTGTTGTGTGTGAAAGGGGCCCTGAACGAATGAATGATGTATGAAAGATACGTGAAAGAATGGTATGTACTTAATTTCCAATATTTTATATAGTTTAAACCTGAAGAAACACTAAGGAAAATCCTGAGGCAACATCTGGGAGTAATTAGAGTCAGAGACTGTTGCTTCAGTCTCCAGAATAGGAAGGGGGGCATTGGAAGCCCATGCTTATCACTTTGTGTAACATGAAGCTGTCAGCTTTCCTCTTCCAGACTAAAGTTACTGTCAATTTAGGGAGAGGTTGAGAATTTCTCAGCGCCCTGTTAATAATTGTAGAATTCTTTTGAATATGTTAATGTTAATTCAGAAATCAAAAGTAATTTTCTGAAAACTTTGTATAACTTTTAAACATGGAGGAATGTTTCTTTGTCTAAACTTTAAGACCACCCATAGAAATGTTATTGGTCGTCAAACTTGATGATGTCACTAAACCAAAAGTTATATAATAGAATGTAATGAGATAAAAAACGAGACCATTGTGAGAAGGCCAGCCTTTGGCCACGATGATGATCTCCCATGAGCGTAACGTAAGCAATTATGCTGTTCTTTTGATCTAATAAAGGAAAAATAGAACCAATAATTCAATAAATCTTGGTTATAATTTTAAAACCTTGCGCTGGTGTCATTTTGCATGTATAATTATTTTCAAACCTGAAGCTTTCACAAATGGCGTCAATGACCCTTGCTCACTGGTCAGTATTCAAATCTTGGTCCCAGGCTCTGGTTGTCTTCTGATAACTTGCTTGCCAGGGTCTCATTCTTTTCTTCTTTCTCCGTGCTAACTATCAATCTTCTATCTCTGTCCTCCTCTTCTGTTTCCCTTCCCTCCCCTGGAGGTCTGGCATCTTTCCTTTTTTTCATCTCCCTCCACAGATCCATTTTTCTTAACTACCCTTTCATCCGGCATCTCTCCCTCCTTCCCCACCACCCCAGAATCCACCATCTCTCCCTTTCTTTTCCCAATTACCCTCCTATCCAGTATCTCTATCCCTCCTCCACACCATCCCTTGTGTCCAATTTCTCTCCCTTTCAGTTCCTTCCCTCCCTAAATCCCATGGTCCATCATTTCTCTCCCTCTCCTCTATTTTTAGACCCATTATTTCTTCCTCCCCCCCCCCAAAGTTTGGCATATGCACGTCTCTTTGAACACCCCCTGAAAGGAAAGGATAGGTTTTCTGTCTCTGTCTATGAAAGGACACATTTTAATGGATAAGTTTTCTGTCTCTGTCCATGCTGGAAGTAATCAAATGTAGAATGTTGGGTGATTACTCTCTTAATGGTTTGGGAAGAGGTCATTTAATTTATGTTAACGAAGTTAACTCTCAGACAATGAAGACTCGACCCCCCACTACTATGTACCGGTTGAGATAGATAAAGGAAGCTTTTTACACCTTTTAGCTTTAAACAATGAAGTACATATCCTGCTCCTTTTTGATTACTTCTTTGAAGCCTATGTATCCTGTCACTAGATATGGTCTGTACTTACGTCATCTGCTAATACCACTGAAGATATATAATGAATGCAGACTAATAAAAAAACAAGCTATCCCTTTAGAACTCTGTCTGTGTATCTTTCTTTCTAAGGGGAATTGCCTCCGGACGTCTGAAATAGATGACAGAATGTTTTTGCAGGACGATTTCGGGACCAAGAAACGGATCCTGTTCGTTTCAATTTGGGGGCTACGTCCGTGATGGACTTGACATTACCACTATTTTGTGAGTATTTCTGAATTTTGAATTCTGTTCTTTAATACTCACAGGTATTGGCATCATGTTCCAACCCTTTATTTAAATTGTAGGGTTTTTGGTAAACCCGCCGCGGTTACTGTCCTTTTGGCAAGGACAAATATTAATGTGGAGTTTTCGGTAAATTCCCGCCGCGAAAATAAGCAGCTGCCATTCTTTCGGGAAGAATGAAATTAAGTGAAGACTTTTGGAAAGTCTCTATTGTGGATTTATAGAAACGTCTGCCCATTCTGTCATCTGTACCATTCTTTGCATGCGCTTTTCTCTTCTATCGCTTAGATAAGATTTTATAGAGTATAAGATTATATTGTATATTATTAATGTACCTCGCTTATAAGGTAAGGTAAGCGAAAATTTCTGCATTGTTATATTGGTTTTTTTTATTGAAAAAATTCCTACATTGTGATATTGTTTTTCTAATGGGTCATAAAGGCACTTAGGATTCTCCACCTCCTAGACAGATGAGACTTTGTTCGCTTCAGTAATAATAATAATAATTGTAATGGCTTTGTTCTTCTGTGCCTCCACAGTCATAGAAACATAGAAACATAGAAAAAAGCGGCAGAAAAGGGCTATAGCCCACCAAGTCTGCCCATTCCAAGTATCCTCCCCCCCTGAGTTTACTCCATTAAAGATCCCACGTGAGTATCCCATTTTCTCTTAAAATCCGTCACGCTGCTGGCCTTTATCACCTGGAGTGGGAGTCTGTTCCAATGATCCACAACTCTCTCGGTGAAGAAATACTTCCTGAAGTCGCCATGAAACTTCCCTCCCTTGATTTTTAGCGGATGCCCTCTGGTGGTCGAGGGTCCCATGAGCCGGAAGATATCATCTTCTGACTCGATGTGCCCCGTGATATACTTATACGTTTCAATCATATCTCCCCGTTCCCTTCTTTCCTCAAGTGAGTATATCCGCAATTTCTCTAGTCTTTCTTCATACGTGAGATCCTTGAGCCCCAAGACCATCCTGGTGGCTGTTCGCTGTACCGACTCGATTCTCAGCACGTCCTTTCGGTAGTGAGGTCTCCAAAACTGAACGCAGTACTCTAAGTGAGGCCTCACCATGGCTCTGTACAACGGCATCATAACTTCAGGTCTCCTGCTGATGAAACCTCTGCGGATACACCCCATCATTTGTCTTGCTCTGGAGGAAGCCTTCTCCACTTGATTGGCAACCTTCATGTCCTCGCTAATGATCACTCCTAGATCGCGTTCCGCTGTGGTCCTAACCAAGGTTTCACCATTTAGTACATAAGTTCTACGCGGGTTTCTCTTTCCCAGGTGCATTACCTTGCATTTTTTAGCATTGAAGCCAAGCTGCCAAGTAGTTGACCATTGTTCCAGCAGCAGTAGATCGTGTGTCATATTATCAGGTAATAAGCTTCTGCCTACTATGTTGCAAAGTTTGGCATCGTTGGCGAACAGCGATACCTTTCCCCTAAGTCCTTGCGACTTCTGGGCGGTTTGCATTTAGGAGAGCTGAACATTCAGCGATTTACAATATGTGGAGGGAGTACAGAGTACAGAGACTATTAGGAATCAAAATTACAAAATATAATGTTTGCTAAGAATTTCGGAGCGGACCTGTAAAGAAAAATCACAGTTTTCCTGAAAAAAAAAGGGGAAAAAATTACAATGTACAGTTTGTTTAGAGATTCAGAAACAGCAAGAATTAGGATTTCAGAGAGCATTGTGAAAAGAAAAAGTACTTGGTGAGGTTCTGTTTAGGTGATGTATCTGTCGAATAGGGTAGTTTTTATGAGTTTTCTAAAGGCATTGTAGATCAGTTCAGCTTTATTAATGTGACTGTCTAGCCAATGTTGTTGTTTATTTGCTTGGAGCATGAAGGTTCTGTCCAGAAAGGTTTTGTATTTACAATTGGTTATGCTTGGGTATGCAAAAAAGATAGCTGTTTCTGGTTTGTCTTGTTGGGTTGTGGAGTGCGAAATGGGTTTGTAGAAATGTAGGTGCTGGTCCCCAAACTAGCTTGAAACATATGCAGGAGAACTTGAATAATATTCTTGCCTCGACTGACAGCCAGTGCAGTGGTTTGTGATGGGAGATGACATGGTCATTCTTTTTTAATCCATATATCAAGCGGACAGCTGAGTTCTGAATGATACCCAAATAAACGATATTACAATAGTCCAGGGTAGAAAGCACTAGTGACTGCATTAGTAATCTAAACGATAGTGGGTCGAAGTATTTTTTGATGGTCTTTAATCTCCATGGCATCGTGAAACATTTTGTTGCCACTATGTTCGTGTGTTCAATCATGGTGAGGTGTGTGTGTCCAGTGTGACTCCCAATATTTTTATTGTGTTGGTAATTGGGTAATCATGGTCTTTTATATGTAGCATTGAATTGGCAATTTTATCCGTTGGGCTTGCAAGGAAGATTTTTGTTTTTTTCTGTGTTAAGTTTCAGTTTGAAGTTGCTTGTCCAATGTTCTATTTCAGTCATTATATGAGTAATGTATTTTGAGATTTCATTTGTTATGCTGTTAGGATGGAGATGTCATCTGCATATATGTATTAGATCAGGTTTGGTTTTTGCAGTGGGTGTCCTAGAGCTGATTCTGTGGCAGTCTTTGGCGGGAAGAGGGGGAGGGCAGATCCTCCTTCTCCTTTGTTGTAGTGACAAGCAGGCTGACTAGTTCTCAGCACTGTTTGTGGATAGCATGGAGTATCTGACGGGCCGGCTGAGAACTTTTCAGCAGCTTGTCTTTCCCGTATGTGTTTGCACTGCTTATAGGTTTAAATTTCTGCCGTTTCTTGTGCTGTGTCGCCGGAAAAAAAAAAAAGAGAAAAAAATAAAATAAAAAATAAATTCCGTTTTAGGTTTCAGGTTTGTTTGGGGAACTTACCGAAACAAAATGAAAAAGGGTAGAAATACATTTGTGTAATTATTAAAACAGACAGTCAGAAAGGCATATATTTAAAAACAAAGCAAAACAAATTATAATGAAAAAGAAAGAGAGAAGGATGAAAACAAAAGGGAGGAAACAAAAAATAAATAATCTAGCACTTTGTAGAAAAGATTAAAATGAATAAGAAAAGCAAGGAGCAAAGTCCCATTACAGTCCTTAAAAGGACTATTATACTCCAAATGCGTCTTTAAAAAGAAAGGCCTTCAAGCTAGTTTTAAATTTATCAAGTGATGAACTTTATTAGTATGCACGGTGCCAAGGTGTCTTAAAGAGGGAACGGATAACAGGTTTTGATAAGAAGAATGTAATGTGCGATGCAGGTTGTGGGAGATTAATAACCTGTTGATGAAATCAGGTAGACCGGAAGCTATGGTTTTATGTATCAGTAACATTATTTTATAAGTAAATCAATGATCTATGGGAAGCCAATGGGAGTTAATCAAAAGTGGTGTGACATGATCAAATTTTTGAGCTTTTAAGGTGAAATGATTTTAATGGCAGTATTTTGAATAATTTGGAGGCATTATCTTTCTTTCTTACTGATGCCTTTATATAATGCATTGCAACAGGATCGAGATACAATGCAGATAGAATTGGAAAGAGTAAAAAGTGATTTGACAGCCAGAAAAACAAAAAAAACAAAAACAGTGTTAGTGCATAGGGATGTCTGTATCTAAATACCAAGGTCACTCAAACCTTCACAGCCCTGCCGGACTCCTATCACTTTCCTGTGGACTCAATTTTGGAGACGCAGGATAAGGGAAAGAAGTCAGACCCTGAATTCAGCTTTGATTTTGGGCACTTGTGGCCGCCCCAATGTTAATACTACCAAAGAGGGTCAGGATAAATTAACTTTAATTAATACAGGGGCCAGAATTAGTTTTACAGATAGAGCAAGAAAAATATGGAAATTTGTGAGATTAAAGTTTCAAGTTTATTTTTAACTTATTGAATAGCTTAATTTAATTTGCTAAGCGATTTACAAATAAAAAACAAAAGGTGTACACATATGCTTATTTATAGTAAATTACATGAGTTTGATATATTGACATACAAACTAACAGATACATAAGGAAAAAAGGGCAGAACTACAATTGTATTAATAAAGCACAAAAGAAGACATAAATGGTGAAAACAATAGGAATAGGGAATAAATAAATTAAAGGCGTCTTTAAAAAGGAAGCTCTTCAGATTGCCTTTAAAATGGTTTAGGTCATTTTCTTCTCTTAAATGCTGAGGTAAGGTGTTCCATAATTGTGGGGCCATTACAGAGAAGATATCATGATGACGAGTTCCGATAACTTTCAGTGATGGAATTGTTAAGAGTTTTTGATTAATGGATCTTAAAGAACGTGATATACTATGGGGAATAAATAGTTATTAATGAATTGGGGTTCGTTCAAAGACAGTGTTTTAAAAACTAAAAGTAGGATTTTAAAGGTAATGCGATGAGTAACAGGAATCCGATGTGATTCGATCAGGATTGCAGACAGAGCTTGATAGATGTGGAAGAGGCTTAATGAGTCTTAGTGCCCATGCAAATATGGATTCCCTACTTATTCAGACTTTCCTTTCTAACCTGCGTTCTCCTTTGCAGATTCCGGTCAAACAAATGATTTCAGAATGGCCCACTAGTTCTCGTGCATAATTTCAGATTGAAAAAAGGAGCAGTGCGGGGTTTGAACCCCTAAGCCTCAGGTTCCTGAGGCTGTAGCGCTAGCCACTACGCAACACTCTCCTACGCTTTGAAATCTCTAAGCCTCGGGAAATCCTGCATTATTAGGGCCAGCTACCTACCTGGGGACCGCGCCTGTCTGCTCCTCGCGGAAGAGGGGGTCACGGGTTTCGTAGCGGGCGGGCCCCTGTCTCCGATTGAGATGGTAATAATCCATCTAGAAGTACTGGATATTTTAATTGCAGAGACCCTGGTCACTGGCTTAATCAATGCCCATCTGGCCGGTGCCCAAAGCCGCCCTTCGGACGGACTTTGGTGCAAAGAGGGGAAACCCTGTATACCAGCTGCCCTTGTTATTGCTGACATGTTCTCCCGATAACCTGAAGTTTTTTCCCACTACAAATGAAACTGCTCAGACTATGGTGAACATTTTACTTTGCGAAATCATCCCTAGGTGGGGATGTCCCACACACATCAACTCAGATAATGGTCCTGCTTTCACTGCCAGAGTATGCAAAGATTTAGCTATCGCATTCCGCATTGAGTGGAAATTTCATCTTCCATATCACCCACAGAGTTCCGGTATTGTCGAACGCATGAACAGGACTATTAAAGATAAAATCTGGAAAGCCACAGCTGGCACATTTGTGATTTGGAAAAAATTCCTTCCTATTGTTTTAGCTGAAATTAGGATGTTGCAAAATTAAAATGTGTTTTTCTTTTCTTTTTCTTAGCAGCGGTTCGGATATATGCATGCCCATCCCAGTTTTGGCACTAGGATATTTCTGGTGTTTTCCAGGGATCCTCTTTGTCACTGCAGAGATAAAGACGATCCAAAGAGACATTAGCTTTTCTAAATATGAGATGGTTATGATATGCATTATTTGTCCATATACTTTACTCATGTGTTCATCTCTGTTTTGTTTTTCTATAACAATGTGTTTATTTCCAGAGATAAGTTCAGCTCTGAACACTTGACCGATGGAAGAATAGTTTGAAGCCTAGAGCTATGTGTTTTGTGTCTTGTCTGTGCCATGTGGTCTGTGTTTTGTCTACTTGTTTTGGTTTGAGGGGTACCCCAGGATATATAATATTGGCCATTTCTAGAGCTAGCTCTTTTCCCACTTTTTACTAGCCCAAATGCGCAATGTTCTTTTTTCCCTATAATTTGCATATGCTAAATGTAGCTTAGTTAGGGGTTAAATTTTTAAGAAAAGGTTTTATTCTATATCTATACAGTGTTTATTCTATGGTGCTCACTTGATATGAACCATTCAGTACACATTTCTGACTGACATAATTTTTTTTAAATACATTCAGTACAGAATTATGGTCTCTCTGAATTGCCATAATAGTTATATGCGACACACAAAAAACATATCTTTTTGGAATGTCTGATTAAGAACCTTAAGTACTTGAATATTGTCTCTCTTTTGCCATAACTATAACAAGTAAATGTATTAATATTGTCACATGTTGCCACATTCAGTACAGGCAACCTGGTCTCTCTCTCTCTCTACATTCAGTACAGGCAACATGGTTTCTCCTCCATTTTCTATCTCTTATTTGGATCACACTGGAGTACAGCTGCTGAATGATATCGGGACTCTTTTCAAATCCCTCCCTGTATGCACAAACATCATTCCATCTCAAGGGTGAATACCACTAATTTGCAGTGACTGAAAGATCCTGTGCAAACATCAGATCCTGTGCAAACATCATTTCATCCCATCTCATCAGTTTAAAGAGACTGCCGGTTCCTGCTGGACTAATTCATCTTCCTGCACCCTGAGTGCAAAGACTTTTCCACACATGCTGTACACAATGTTTCCTGTTCATCGGAGATAGCCACCTTCCTAAGAACGCTTTGCTGTACAATTCCTCCTATTTAACCTATTCTATGGACTTTATTTCATATGCTGTACATCCACTACCTCTTGGAATGGGGAATGAGACATTCCAAAAGCTGCTGAACTTTACTGAACTCCATACTTACATTGAACAACTTAAGAAAACCTCCAAAGAAGTGAATCATACTATCACTTTTGAAAATGGACAGATTGCACAAACTATAGAAAATTTGCTACGAGACGCTCATGTCTCAGTTTGGGAACTTTTCTTTGGGTATTTGCCCACTGCAAACCATGTATTTAATGTTTTAATTCATCCTATCTTAACTATTCTACAAATTTTGCTATGTATTGTTATGATTCTCCTTTGCTGTAGAGTGAAACACGTGTACATTTCTTTTCTCACAAGGTTCCTTTTAGCTTGTAAGGCAGTTATACATGAATTTCCAGTATCTTCTCTGACAACTTGCTAATTTGGTTCTAATTTGGTTTTAATTTGGCATGGCCTATTGCATTACCATTACCAGGGTCAGAGATAATATTATCCCATATCCCATACTTACATACTCTCTTATGAACATAAGAACATAAGAAGTTGCCTCTGCTGAGTCAGACCAGAGGTCCATTGCGCCCAGCAGTCCGCACCCGCGGTGGCCCATCAGGCCCATGACCTGTACGGTGATCATTGTCTGAACCCTTAAATCCCCTTGGTCTCTATCTAAACTCTCTCTATATCCCATCTCTAATAATAATAATAATAATAATAACTTTATTCTTGTATACCGCAATACCATGGAAGTTCAATGCGGTTAACAATAGAAGAGACTGTACATTTACAGCGATGATACATATTATAGTGTTGTTACATTTACAGAGATGTTACATAAAATAGCAGTAATAAAAAGTCATATACTGAAGAGGAGGCTATGCATATACAGCGATGTTACATGTTATAGCGGTGATACATTTACAGTGATGTTAGATGTGAGGAAATGATAAGGCAGGGCAATTAGATAACACAGAGATAGAGTAAGAGAGGCCATAGTGGCTTGGGAGGGGGGCGTAGTCAGAGGGCATGGAGGCATATCGAGGTCAGGAGGGTGCAGGGAAGGGGGGGAAGGCAGCGTTAGCGGAATTTGTCGAAGATACCTCTATCTGTATCCCTCAATCCCCCTATCTTTCAGGAATTTATCTAATCCTTCTTTAAAACCCTGGAGTGTACTCTGTCCTATCACAGCCTCCGGCAGTGTGTTCCATGTGTCCACTACCCTCTGAGTGAAAAAGAACTTCCTAGCATTGGTTCTAAACCTGTCCCCTTTCAGCTTCTCCGAGTGCCCCCTTGTAATTGTGGGCCCCATTAGTCTGAAGAATCTTTCTCTGTCTACCTTCTCGATACCTCTCATGATCTTGAAAGTCACTATCATGTCTCCTTGTACCTTTTTGCCTGGGCCTCCTGAGAAAGTTTCCTGCACCTCTTATGCACCGTTCATTCGCTCAATGACGGGTAAGATATAGATACGACCTATGCAACCTAAGACAGAGGTTTGAACTCATAATGGGAACTGTTCATCTTCATAGCTTGGAGGACAGCTATGATATACTGTTAGAGATTGGCAAGGCATAAGCGAGGAAAGCTGGCTAAGGGTACCACAAGTTTGCTTTCATTTCAAAGAATATGGAAGGTGTCAGCATAGCCGTTGCAGGCGTTCAGCATTTTCGGTTGGCATAGCTGGTGTCACCAAAGGCCTATGGGAAATTGTATCAATCTGACTCTGGCATGGGGATGCAGATAGACCCTGAGGGCAGGAAGACGATTTCAAGTAGTCCTGATTAAATCATGATTAGCTAAAATGTGTTAATGTATTAATCAGAAACTATTGTCCGAGGCATACTGGAAATTTAACTACAGCCTAGTATTCTTTTTTGGAAATTATAGGTATGCTTCACTGTTGCCGCATTAGATTTTGCTTTAGGTGATATTTACTGGCTCTGTGGAGACCTCCGGCTCCGTGTTAAACTACTCAGCCAGTAGATAGGCCAGTGCACTTTAGCTATACATAGATGAGATAGGGGTCCCAGATGAATTCAAGGCCTGAGACCAGGTTAAGGCTAGGTTTGAGTCCCTTATTACTATCAATAAGAATGTTGAACTTAAACGTAATTCTGGTTTATCTAATCCTTGGGATCTGTATTTTATTTGGATGCAGGGGTGGGTGAAAGACCTTCTTATTGTTATAATCTTTATTATTATCTGCACTCTTGTTGCTTATGTAATTTTTAGACTGTTCCTGCGCTGTTTGACTCATATTACAGCCCCTAAAACTCCTCCTCAAGAGACATATCTAGAATATCTCTCCCTCCACGCTCATGCTGTGCATTTATGACATCATTTTCATGACGTAAGAGGGGATTGAAAGGAAAGGATAGGTTTTCTGTCTCTGTCTATGAAAAGACACATTTTAATGGATAAGTTTTCTGTCTCTGTCCATGCTGGAAGTAATCAAATGTAGAATGTTGGGTGTTTACTCTCTTAATGGTTTGGGAAGAGGTCATTTAATTTATGTTAACGAAGTTAACTCTCAGACAATGAAGACTCGACCCCCCACTACTATGTACCGGTTGAGATAGATAAAGGAAGCTTTTTACACCTTTTAGCTTTAAACAATGAAGTACATATCCTGCTCCTTTTTGATTACTTCTTTGAAGCCTATGTATCCTGTCACTAGATATGGTCTGTACTTACGTCATCTGCTAATACCACTGAAGATATATAATGAATGCAGACTAATAAAAAAACAGGCTATCCCTTTAGAACTCTGTCTGTGTATCTTTCTTTCTAAGGGGAATTGCCTCCGGACGTCTGAAATAGATGACAGAATGTTTTTGCAGGACGATTTCGGGACCAAGAAATGGATCCTGTTCGTTTCACCCCCTTCCCTCCGTGTACTTCTAAACCAGGGACCCCCCAAAGGCCTGTCCCCCCTTAAAGGTCTGCCTGTCCCCCCCTTGAAGGCCTGCACCCCCCTTGAAGGCCTGCACCCCCCTTGAAGGCCTGTCCCACACCCTTGTAGGCCTGTCACACCCTTGTAGGCCTGTCCCCCCCTTGAAGGCCTGTCCCCCCCTTGAAGGCCTGTCCCCCCCCTTGAAGACCTGCCTGACGTCAGAGGAGGGGCGGGACCGCAGCGCAGGAAGCAGCCCCCAAGCAGCTCAGGGATCGCTGACGTCGCGATCCTGCTGCGGGCTGCTTCACAGGTGGTGCAGGAAGGTCAGTGGGGCGAGCGGTCCTTTGGGGGTGTGGGGGGATTGAACGGCAAGGCCGGGAGCACCCCCTCAGGGCTGGCACCCGGGGTGGACCGCCCCTCCCGCCCCCCCCCCCCCCCTTGGTACGCCACCGAGCACTGATATCACAGACAGGGCTAAAAATACAGGGGATAGGAGGAGGCATCAAAGGCAGAGCAAGAAATCTTTAGGCCGCCGGTTCAATTCCGGCTCGAAGGATGCTGATTTTGCTGAAGTTCCTCTCACTCAGCGGTCAGTTCAGCGGGTTCCCTGGTAGGCGAGCCACAGTTTGTCAGGATGGCCGAGCAGTCTAAGGCGCTGCGTTTAGGTCGCAGTCTCCCATGGAGGCGTGGGTTTAAATCCCACTCCTGATAAGCCAGAGGCCCTTTTTTTTTCCCATTCAAGGTTCCATGGTCCGACAGTTGAGAAGCACGCTCAGCTTACATTTCTCTGAGCTGCACTCCCCCCATGCACTCCCCCTGCGCTCCCCCCAAGGACTGTACCTCCCCCCATAGGACTATCTCCCCCACCCCAAAAGGCCTGTGTGTTCCCCTCTCCCTTTACCCGCGCCACCCTTTACCTGATTGCAGCCTGAAGAAAGGATCGCAGGTACCTTAACGATCCTTGCAGGTCGCCATAGGCCTCAGGAGCTGCCGTCCTTCTGCCGCAGTCCCGCCCCTCCTCTGACATCAGAGGCAGGATCGCGGCAGAGGCACGACAGCTCCAGAGGCCTATGGCAACCTGCAAGGATCGCTAAAATACCTGCAATCCTTTCTGCAGGCTGCTCTCGGACGCAATCAGATAAAGGGAGGCGCGGGAGGCAAGGGGGGAAGCCGGTCACTGCAGCACTTTCTGACTGACCCTCCCCCCTCGCCCTCTAAAGCAGGAGTGGCAGTGCCGGCCAGCAAGAGCCAGCGCTGCCGATCCTGTTTTAGGGGGTGGGGGGGAGGGTCAGATAGTGAATTGGGAGGGCGATGATTTGGGGTTTTGAATCAATTCAAATTGATTCACCCAAAATGAATCGGTGAATTGATTTTAATCGTGAATTGGGCAGCACTAATGGCAACTAAAAACACAGTCTTGACTATAAGGTCTAGCAGGGAAGCCTCCGAAAGAGGCTTGTATGGGGCAAGAGCAAGGCCCTTCAAGACCACATTGAGGTTGAGCTTCAGTATAGATAAGTGTCAGATCAGGTGCTTGAGTGGTTCATCTCATATTTCAAAGATCGTACGTCTAAAGTTTCATTCAATGGCTCTTCTGCTTCGTTCCCCAATAGCTTCGATATTCCACAAGGTTCTATTTTTCCCCTCTTCTTTTTAATATCTTCCTGACACCTTTGATTATACTTGGGCAGTCCATTGCCTTTTATGTCTTTGCATATGCTGATGACATACAGCTAACTCATCAAATCAATATAAATCACCCCATCTCTATTATTAACCAAAAGTTGGCAAAAATCAATAACTGGCTCAATTCTAATATGCTATCTCTTAACATAAACAAAACAAAATCTATAGTTTTTCCCAATCAAGAACAGTTTAACTTTACTTTCTCCTATTGAACTAATGTCCACCCCAATCCAGTCTGTCAGAACTATCAAGCTCCTGGGAATCACCCTTGACGAGAAACTCACCTTCCACGACCATATCAATTCCGTTGTATGTAAAAGCTTTTATTGTCTCCACATGGTCACTTGCTAAGTTGCTGGATCAGGCTTCTCTTAACATTCTCATTCATTCTCTAGTTATTTCCTGTTTAGACTAGACGTCTGCAAATAATCCAAAATAAGGCCGTTAAAATTATTTTCAACGCAAAAAAATTTGATCACGTTACACCCCTTATGATCAGAGCACACTGGCTTCCAATTGAACACCACATCAATCTATAAAATCACGTTGTTGATGTTCAAAAGTAGACAAACAGAGCTCCCTGAATTCATCAAAAGACTTCTAATACACCACTCCCTTACACCTTCCAAAAACTTCTAATACACCACGTACTCTCCAATTATCCAATCAAAACTTACTTGCAATCCCTTCATTAAGACATGTTAACTTCATGATGTCGCCCACCCGGCCTCCGCCGAGTAGTTGTAATGCCGGGATGGGTGACTAGGCTGACATCTGCATGCCACTCTAGAGGGAGAATGGCCCTTCAGGGTGAAAGCGTGAAAACTGCACCAACACAAAGTTCAAACGGAAAAAAAAAAACAACAAGTCTCAAACAGTTCAGGATTTTCAAGGAAGAATTCAGGTTTATTCTAGCTCAGGCTTCCAGGTAAGTTTGCTAAGCAGGCCTCATTATCCTGCCAGCAGAAAAAAACAATACAAAATAATCCTGGCTTTTAAACATACAGCCAAGCCTTTCTGCAAGACACTCAAAGTTCAGAACTCTCTCTGGGCTGGCTTTCGTAGTCCAAGCAGGCCCAGGAGTAAATTGTCAGTAAAGCAAAAAAACAAACAAACAAAAATTCTCAAAGAAAAGTCCAAACACTAGCACTGTGTTTTTGGATTAGCAAAAAGGTCACAGCCCAGTAAGGTACCTGGACTTCAGTAGTCCAAGTTCAGTCCTCTTCACCAGGTCCTTGCCATACATTCACAAACAAACAAATTCTCAATAAAGTCAAACAGTTCATAATCTCAATGCCTGCCTCCTACTAGCTTTGGCAGGTGTTTTGCTCCTCAGAACTAATGGTGGGGCCTAAAGTTGCTGTGCAGCTTATATCACTTTTTCTTCAGGTAGCATATAAGAAAAAGAATCCCTTAAAAAAAAAAATACCACCTGGATGTCACAACATCCACATCCACCAAACTTTATGCAATCCCCAGCACACCAAACACTTCAGGGCTTTTGGAACAAAACAAAAAAAATTCAAAAGAAACAGTTCTTGGCAAACAGCACAAATGCAACCCTGTTAGCAGCACTAGTACTTTCAACAGTATCAAAAAGGTTTTAGCAAGTTCCACAAAACCAAAACTACACAGGGCTGTCTTTCTCTTATAAAACAAACAAATTCAAAAATGGCTACTTGTCCAAGTTTCAAGTTTTATTATTTTTAATATACCGACCATCGACAAGTATCTAGCTGGTTTACAATACTAAAATAAAACAAAATATTAAAATAATACTTATAGGGGGGGTAGAGAGTGAACTTTAAGTGCATATCTCCATTTCTTCAGGTAGGGCAGGAACTGGCTTTGGCTCACTAATGTCCATTCTTTCAACTCCTGCACATGGCTCTGGTGTCTGGGATTCATCAGGACCCTGCCATTCCATGGGGTCTCCTGCCTGGACCTGCTGCTTTGGCTGGAGAGCTCTTCTCAGCCACTGCTCCTGAACTGCTCTGGCTAGCTTCTGCAAGTTAGGCTTAAATTTGTGAGAACCATACCCAAACCTACCTGAGGTGGAAGCAAGCTTCAGCTCCCTCTGATTCCCCTGGTGGTTGCTCAGATTTTCCTCCTCTCTGCTAAAAGGGCTCTGCCTAGGCTGAAATGGTAGATAGTCAGCTCTGCTTCCTACTATAAGCTTGCTTCTTCCTATGGCATGGAAGCACTGTTTCTCTCCTTTCTTGTGTGTCAGGGCTGACTAAAAGTCTGAACTGTCAAAATGAGAAATAATATATTTTCAGTCACTGCCCCATCGCTCTGGAACGCATCACCAAATTATTTATGAGAGATTACAACTTTAGATAACGTCAAGTCAAATTTAAAAACTATGCTTTTTAAAGATGCTTTTGCTGTATAACCGTCTCCATGGCTAGCCCAACCATTCGGGTTGAGCCTTTTGTTCCCCCTTCCTTCTGTTTTTCCCTTTTTTGTTCTTTCCCATTACTGATTATAGTTCTTCTCCCTCCTCTCGTGCCAATTCGTTTTGGTCAATCACATTTATCAAGAAACTTTTGATGTTTCTCTGATGAAAAGTCTTTGGTGTTCTTTATTTCCTATATTTTGTATCTTTTTTTATTATGTAAAGCCCCCTTGATTACGGATAAGGTGTAATAACAAAATTTTAATAAACTTGGAAATGACATGGGAAACTGAAGCTAATCTGAAAAGGTGACAAATGGAGTGATCATCACTGTGATCCACTGCCACTCCTGTCCCACATCATCCACAATCATAGAAGAGCTCTGCGATAATAATGGCATGGAAAGAAACTTTCAATCAACCTAGTCCTGCTCCGAAGGGTCACTGACACTGAGAGCTAGCGTGGAATGAAATGAGGATGCCTGCCTGGGAAAAGGATCCCCCTTGGGAGGAGCAGGCTAGCCTGAAGGAAGCGTAGTGCTTCCTGGTCCTGTTAAATAGGCTTTCCATAAGAGGCTGACAAAATTGGAGAAGCCTTGCATTGGGGACCTAAAACTCCTTGCACAACCCCAGACTGGGGAAGAGGAGCTTCATCCATCACCACGCGCTTGTATTTTGCCCCATCACTGCTCGAATCATCTGAG
This sequence comes from Geotrypetes seraphini, assembly GCF_902459505.1. Lineage (NCBI taxonomy): Eukaryota > Metazoa > Chordata > Amphibia > Gymnophiona > Dermophiidae > Geotrypetes > Geotrypetes seraphini. The sequence goes on from NC_047084.1 coordinate 147,123,556, forward strand.
CAGGATCTCTTCCCCTTAGACTGGATTTTCCAGGCCTTGGAGGACAGACTGGGGGGTCGAGCCCGAAGCTCCTGCCACTTCCTCCCACGTCCTGAGGCATGTGGCACATGGCCATTCCTCAATTTGCAACTCTGTGCAAAAATTGCAGGATGCAGGACTAGAAAGGCCTGGGGCATTCATGAGAGGCAGACACTAGCAAAAATGAGCAGTTTTGAGGTATATAAAAATGAAGTTTAAAATAATTGTTGCTGTTGTCCATGTCTCACCATGTCTGAGTAGGTAGAACCAATGTTTCAGTCATTATGCTGTGGCTTTCTTCAGTTTAAAAGAGATTGGTAAAAATCCAAGATGGCCACCATAAAAAAAATCAAAAATAGTGATTTTAGGGTTTTGGAGGAGGGGAAGCTGAATACTAATCCTAGAAACCTCTAAAGCCAAAATTTACAGACTCCCCGATGTTTCCCATAGGGAATAATGGGAGTACTCACTGTGATTTCTGGTGACTGTTTGCCTGAATCCTCCCTGCAGGGAAAGGATTTCTGCCTCAGAAATTGTCAGACCTCAACCATTAAAGGGATTCTTATGGCTGCCAGTCGGATGGATCATGACTACGAACTCCTAACCCTGAGATTCCTCATATGGCAACAGGGGGAGAAATAGCACAGTTACTTACCGTAACAGGTGTTATCCAGGGATAGCAGGCAGATATTCTCGCTGATGGGTGATGTCCCCGATGGAGCCCCGGTACGGACCTTTAAAAGTGCATTGCCACTTTAAGATCTTAGAAAATTTGTGATAGCCTGAACTGCACATGGGCGAGTGCCTTCCCGCCTGATGTAGGGTGCGCGGTTAAGATAAGCCAGCTAAGAAGCCAACCCGGGGAGGAGGGTGGGTTGTGAGAATATCTATCTGCTGTCCCTGGATAACACATGTTACGGTAAGTAACTGTGCTTTATCCCAGGACAAGCAGGCAGCATATTCTCATTGATGGGTGACCTTCAAGCTAACTAGAAAGGGATGGAGGGAGTTGGCTTTTAGGAAAAAAAATTTTGTAATACAGATTGGCCAAAGTGCCCATCCCGTCTGGAAAATGACTCCAGACAGTAGTGAGAAGTGAAGGAACTGAGGACCAGGTGGCAGCTTTACATATTTCCTCAATAAGAGTGGATCTCAGGAAAGCTACAGAAGCTGCCATAGCCCTAATTTTGTGGGCTGTGACATGACTCTCCAGTGCCAGTCTAGTCTGAGTATAACAGAACGAGATGCAGGCAGCCAGCCAGTTGGAAATCATTTTCTTTGAAACAGGATGCCCCAACCTGTTGGGATCAAATGAGATGAACAGTTGGGGAGAAGTTCGGTGAGGCTTTGTCTGGTCAATATAATAGGCCAAAGCTTGTTTACAGTCCAAAGTATGGAGAGCGGTTTCTCCCGCATGAGAATGAGGCTTAGGAAAAAACACTGGCAGAACAATCAATTGAGATGAAATTCAGTAACAACTTTTGGATGAAATTTTGGATGCGTACGTAGAACCACCTTGTCATGATGAAAAATTGTGAAGGGTGGATCTGCTACTAATGCTTGTAACTCAATTAGCCTCCTGGCAGAGGTAAGAGCAATAAGAAAAAACACTTTCCAGGTGAGAAACTTGAGATGAGTTGTGGCCATGGGTTCAAATGGTGGCTTCATCAAGCTGGAAAGAACTACATTAAGGTCCCAGGTAGTTTAACATTGACAAGCTCCTTCATGAACCTGGAGACTAAAGGAGGAACAGTAAGAGGCATTCCCTCTACTGGTGCATCATAAGTAGTAATAGCACTGAAATGGACTCTAATGGATGTGGATTTAAGCCCAGAGTCCGAGAGAGAAAGGAGATAATCCAACACCAGTTCCACTGCCAAGGAAATTGGATCATGAAGATGAAGAAGACACCAGGAAGAAAACAGAGTCCACTTTTGTTGGCAACATTGTTGAGTGGCTGGTTTCCTGGAGGCATCAATAATATGACGTACCGGCTGAGAGAGATGCAGTTGAGAAGAAGATTGCAGGTTGGGATTAAGAAGCGACTCTTGATTCTGAATAAGTAGAGTAGGAAATACTGGAAGAGGTATGGGCTCCCTGGAGTTGAGTTGAAGTAGAAGGGGCAACCAATGTTGCCTGGGCCACCGTGGAGCAATGAGAATCATGGTGGCGGCTTCTCTCTTGAGTTTGAACAGAGTTCTCAACATGAGAGGAATTGGAGGGAATGCATACAGAAACAGGCTCGTCCAATCCAGGAGAAAGGCATCTGCTTCCAGATGGAGAGGAGAGTAAAGTCTGGAGCAAAACTGGGGCAACTGGTGGTTGTGAGGAGCTGCAAACAGGTCCACTTGAGGTGTGCCCCATTGAAGGAAGATGGACTAAAGAGTTGCAGGGTTCAGAGTTCATTCGCGAGGCTAAAGAATTCTGCTGAGGTTGTCTGCTAGGGAATTCTTCTCCCCCTGAATGTAGACAGCCTTCAGGAACAGATGTTGAGCTGTAGCCCAAGTCCAAATTTTTTGGGCCTCCTGACACAATAGGAGAGAGCCTGTGCCTCCTTACTTGTTTATGTAGTACATTGCTACTTGATTGTCTGTGCGAAGGAGAAGGACTTGAGGACCAAGGTGATGATGAAAAGCCTTGAGGGCATAAAACATTGCTCTCATATACTGACAGACTGAAAAAGCTGGGGCTTTTCTCCCTGGAAAAGCGGAGACTTAGAGGAGACATGATAGAAACTTTCAAGATCATGAAGGACGTAGAAAAAGTAGACAGGGACAGATTTTTCAAACTATGGGGACCCACAAGTATAAGGGGGCATTCAGAGAAATTGAAAGGGGAAAGGTTTAGAACAAATGCCAGGAAGTTCTTTTTCACCCAGAGGTTACATGGTGGATACATGGAACGCGCTACCGGAAGATGTAATAAGCAGGAGCACGCTACAGGGCTTCAAAGAAGGTTTGGATAGGTACCTGGAGGACAAAGGGATTGAGGGGTACAGGTAGGAGTGGAGGTAGGTTTAGGGATAGGATTAGAGGTAAGTTACAAAATTAGTCTGGGGCCACTGTTCAGGCAATAGGCCTGATGGGCCGCCGTGGGAGCGGAACGCTGGGCAAGATGGACCTCTGGTCTGCCTCATCGGAGGCAACTTCTTATGTTCTTAGTTCTAGACTGATGTGAAATTTCCATTCCCTGGTGGTCCAAAGACCTATCTTGGAGAGGGTGAACAATCTGTCTTTATCTGCTAAGTCTATACTCTTCAGTATTTTAAATATTTCGATCATGTTCCCTCTCAGTCTCCTCTTTTCAAGGGAGAAGCCCAGTTTCTCCAATCTCTCACTGTATAGCAACTCCTCCAGCCCCTTAACCATTTTAGTCACTTTTCTCTGGACCCTTTCGAGTAGTACCATGTCCTTCTTCATGTATGGTGACCAGTGCTGGACGCAGTACTCCAGGTGAGGGCGCACCATGGCCCAGTACAGCGGCACAATAACCTTCTCCGATCTGTTCATGATCCCCTTCTTAATCATTCCTAGAATTCTGTTCGCCCTTTTCGCTGCAGCCGCGCATTGAAGGCAATCTGGAGAAAGAAAAGCTCTCATGAGAGTAGTGTCTAGGATGGCCCAATAAACTGTAGACGCTGAGTCGGAAGAAGATGTGATTTGGGGAAGTTGACTTCGAATCCTAGAAGTTGAAGAAAAGAAATGGTCTGAGATGTTGATTGGACCACTTCTTGAGATGAGACAGCTTTGATCAACCAGTCGTCCAGGTAAGGAAAGACTTGAACGCCGTGTGAATGAAGAGATGTGGCCACTACAATCGGGCACTTTGTGAAGACTCTGGGAGAGGATGCCAGTCTGAAGGGAAGAACCTTGTACTGGTAATGACATCGATTGATTTGAAATCGGAGGTACTTTTTGGAAGCCGGATGAATTGGAATATGTGTGTAGGCTTCCTTGAGATCTAGAGAACATAGCCAGTCTTTCTGATTGAGGAGAGGATAAAGCAGGGCAAGGGAGAGCATCCTAAATTTCTCCTTGACTAGAAATTTGTTGAGAGCTCTGAGATCCAGGATGGGTCTCAGTCCTCCGGTCTTCATGGAAACCAAGAAATAACGGGAGTAGAATCCCTGATTCTGCTGATAGAGGGGAACTTCCTCGATGGCATTCAGCAGGAGAAAGGATTGAACCTCCTGGAGAAGAAGGGAGGACTGTGCAGGATCAAAAGCAGACTCTCTTAGAGGATGGTCTGGAGGCAGGGTGTAGAAATTTAGAGAGTAACCCTGACGAATGGTGTTGAGGACCGAGAGATCTGATGTTATGAGCTCCCAGCGAGCTATGTAAAATTGAAGATGGTCTCTGATGGGCTGAGGCAGTCTAAAGAATGGTGATGTTGGCTATATTCTGAAGAAACACGTCAAAAAGGCTGAGGAGCCTTCGGAGGAGCCGCCTGTTGTTTCTGTTGCTGCTGACAGGGTTGTTCCTGTCTCTGTCTCCTTGGTTGAGGTGGGACAGGAGCTGTAGATTTAGCAACAACCTTCTCTGATAGGAAGATTGTGGCCTGAAAGGACGAGAAGGAGGAGGTTTCTTTTTAGGTTTCACCAGAATGTCCCACCTGGTTTCATGCGTGGACAATTTCTGGGTAATGGTATCAGTAGAAGCTCCAAAAAGCTCATCCTCCAGACAAGGAGCATTAGCTAACCTGTCTTGATGATTAACGTCCAATTCAGATACCTGAAGCCAGGCTAGACGTCTCATAGCAATGGACATTGCTGCTGCCCGGGAAGTGAGTTCAAAAGTGTCATAAATGGAACGAACCATATACTTACGAAGCCTGAGCAGGTGAGTCATGAAAAGTTGAAAAGCCGGAAGCTTATGTTCTGGGAGGTACTTATGGAATGTAGCAACTTGCTTAACCAGATGTTTCATATACAGAGAGAAATGGAAAGTGTAGTTACCAGACCGGTTGGCTAACATAGCATTTTGGAAAAGTCTCTTGCCAAACCGGTCCATGGTCTTACCTTCTCTGCCAGGAGGGACAGATGCATACACACTAGTCCCCGAAGATTTCTTGAGGGTAGATTCGATGAGGAGAGACTCATGAAGTAGTTGAACTTTATTGAAACCTGGAATAGGGATTACCTTATCCAGAGAGTCCAACTTACGTGGAGCCACTGGAATAGTAAGTGGCGTTTCTAAGTTTTTATAAAAAGTCTCCCTTAAAATGTCATGAATAGAGAGTTTGAGGAGCTCTTTAGGCAGTTGATCATAACCTAATGCATCCAGAAACTCCTTAGACCATTTGGAGTCAGCCTGAAGAGGGACAGACATGGTCTCAGACATTTCTCTCAAAAACTTAGAAAACGTAGACTTCTCAGTTATAGAAGGGAGTTCTTGAGGTTGTTGAAGAGAATCCTCCTCTGAAGAACTGTCATGTTCAGAGAAAACAGGATCCTGATCTGAATCTTCGAAAAGATCCGAGTCTTTGGTTGCCTGTCTTGGGGTCAAAGAACCGGTACCGAGGGTTCAAGGTTTTTCAACTTCTGTAATACCTTTCCAGACTTCACCAGTGTTGAGTCAGGTGATGGAAGAGACTGGTGCCGGTGATTGGTGGGTGTCAGTTCCTGGACCAGGAGTTGCGGCACCGATGGAGACGCCACGGCCAGCTCAACCGGTGTCGAAGGCTAAGACCGGACTGGCACCAGTGGAGTCAATGTTGACATGGGAAAATTTTGAGTCGGCAGAAGCACAGCTGTTCCCACAACTCTTCCCTAAGCAACTCCTGTATTTGTTGCTTCAAAGCGTGCACTGGTACCGCTGGATTTTTGGCCGGTACATTCGGTGCGGCTCTATGCTCCGGTGATGAGGAGGCCGATGTCGAGGCACTCACCAAAATCGGAGCGGAGCATTTTTTGGGTTTCCTTGAGGTCGACAGGACTTGGCTCACTGCTGCTTTGACCTGAGGCCTAGAGGGGGTGGGGGAAGGCTTCCTAGCCGGCTTACCCACTGTGAGCTGCGACACCGGAGTCAACATTGGGGGATCCAGTCTCGGTGTCGTCTTGGTCGGTGCTGTCTTAGGCGGTGTGGATGGTGTCGGAGATGAACTGGGCTCCGTGTCCATTGCGACGCCGAACAGTTGTCATTGTTGAAGCAACCAGTTTTTGAGGGTGCGTTTCTGAAGGGACGAGCAGCGGGAGCAAGAGTCAGCACAGTGCTTGTGTCCCAGACACTGCAAGCACCAACAGTGAGGGTCGGTTAACGATATGGCTCGAGCACAATGACCACACTTTTTGAAACCCATCGATAGGCGGGACATAGATGGGAAGACAGCCATTGACAAATTGAACTTTATGGCGAAAAGAGTCCATAAGGCCCAAAAAGGGTTTTTTTTGTTGTTTTTGTTTTAAGAGAAAATAACTAAAACAAAGTATGACAAAAAAGTTACTAACCGTGAGAGCGGGAAGGCAAGCGAAGAAAAAATTACTTCAACAAAAGCTGAAGTGCTTCTTACTAGCTCCGAGGAAACTAGAAAACTGAGGGACCATGCGCCCTACGTCAGGTGGGAAGGCACTCGCACGTGCGCAATTTGGGCTATTGCGAACTTTCTAAGATCTTAAAGTGGTGATACACTTTTAAAGTGGTCTGTACTGGGGTTCTGTCGGGGATGTCACCCATCACTGAGAATATGCTGCCTGCTTGTCCTGGGATAATACGCAGCTGGCTCCCTGATACATAGGTGGTTCTTACGCAGGAGCCACACAGCCTACACTCAAGCCTCTGATGAAATTAGCTGGTATGCTGCTCTTAGGTGGATGGACCCCGAGCTCCTGAAGGGACACAAAGCAGGCTGGCTACACAGTTACTTGATGAGATTGGCCTGGGAGCTGCAATCCATCCACATAGGACTGCATTCTTTTCCTGGTGAAATAAGCCCAAGAAGGAGACCTCCAAGCAGCAAAGTCAAAGAATTATGAAAGTCCAACAGAAAAATACCCATAAATAACAAAAAGAAGCAGAGCAGACCGGAACACACCTTCTGAGTTCGCTTGCAAAAGAAAAAATTGAGGAGGAAGCTGTTCTTCACTGGGAGGAGTTCAGGATCTTAAAGTGATACCCTTCTGTAGTTTCACGGGAAGTGAGAATCAACAGCTAAAGTATAGACTCCTGTATTTGTGTAACAGGACATGGATAATGGGGGTAGAATGTCAGAGAGGTAGACAGAGAACTGCTATAAGCGCTCAGTAGCATCACACCATGAATATTTTTATACTTTTAGAAAATGGGTTCTGAACCCAGTGCTCAGAACACACCCAGCTAGTAAGATTTTTAGGATATCCACAATGACAATAAATGAGTTAAGTTTGCACATAGCCTCCACTGTATGCAAATCTATTTTATGCATAATGGGTATACAGAGAACCTGACTAACTAGGTATGACCCAAGGACTGAGTTGAAAACTACTGTCCTAAGAACTTAGTGTAATGCATTTCAAACAAAACTGCTGAGAAATCTAATGCAGAAAAACATTCTAGGAAATATTGCAATTTATTAAAAAAAATCTCCTTTACAGAAAATGAACCATTTCATACATAATGAGCTAATTGTAGAAATTAATTATTATTTATGCTACAAGTCCAAGATAAATCTTACTTTTGAATCCTGAATTTTTCCTGCTAGAGATGAATATTTTCCCATATGCTGAAAGAGAGATGGGCGATAGCGGATGCGCACATTAGCCTTTTGTCTGTTACAGTGTTTCTGTAAAGAAACAATGGATATGTTAAAAGCATTTTACAAACTAAACATTTCATATTTTGTGACAAACCAAGCCCCCGTGTCGGTTTTGCACTTAGAGCTGCCAAGACCATCCTGTGTAGAACAGCTGACCAGATCAGTTCTATTGAACAACTTGAGTCTGACTTCCCTTGTCTCCATGGTAAGAACATTGGTAATGTGGATCAGGTTGGTTATGAGCAGGCAGAAACACAGCATTTGCACCCGAGCAGTACATCAGCTAGCGCTGTAAAAAGCCAAGGTAGCTGTGCCTATGAGATTAATGCAGAACAGACAGGGGAAGCTGGAGCTTAGACAGCCTGCTGTGAAACCAAAGCCCATCCCCCTCTACAGGCTGAAGGGGAGTGGCTTTGGGCTGATTAAAGGCAGGCTGAAGCAAGCAGTAAGGGGAGTGGAGGGTGACAATGGCAGAGGCATTACAGCAGGATGAAGCAGGGCAGGGGCCTTGGAGAGAGGAGGCAGCCTTTGAGATTGTAGATTGGCCCATGCAAGAAGTAGGAGAAAGTTTCCCTACTTCCAACTTCCATGCTGCAGAGGATTCTATGAAAATGGAAATCCAGGAAGCTGGCCCTAACACAGAGAGTCAAGCAGAGCTGATGGAAATCAACTAAACCAGTGAGTAGCTGTGTTGTAGCTGGTGGGTTTTTGCCTAGCAAAGTTTGCTTTATGCTTGAGTTGAACAATATTTCCTGGCTAAGAAGGTTACTTACCTGCATTTTGGCAGCCTTCTTATTTTTATGTTTAATTTGGGACCAAGAACATTGGGACAAAGTGAATGTTTTTGTATACTGAAATCTCACTGTGTTTGCCGTTGCTGAGAAGCAATCACAAGAACTCTTTCAGCAGTGCTGCCTACCGATAGTTGCTATTGTAACCAGGGAGCCTATGCAGAGCTTACCTTCTATTTGGAGCCTCAGTGAGTATACAAACTGTTTGCTGCTGGGAATTATCACACTCCTGTATACATTATGCTGTGGATGCCTTTTTTCTGTCTATACATAACTGCTACAGAAAGGAAATTTTTGTCTTTTTGGTTTTCTGGAAAGCAAGCATAATTTCAAGGCTGTGCCAGGGTGGATGGTTTCAGGCAAGTCAAATATGTATGTGTTTGTTCTTTTGACCTTTATTTTTTGAAAACTGGTTTTGTGAAAAGCTGAATGAGTTTTGCCTTATACTATACCCTTTTGACCACTGAGGTCAAAATAAAGACCATTCTTGACTTTGAGAGATTCTGCTTGAGTGCTGTATTTGGATGGTTGAAGCCAATTCTTACCTTTGCTCCCAGGCTGAGGCGGTTACCTAGGGCCAAGTAGAAGACCTGAAGATATCCCTGGTGGTAGGGGGCATGCCAGAACATAGTTTTTGTCACTTTTTAACTCCGCTCTAAGGAGCGTTTGTGAAAATTTACAGAACAGGTATTCTTGTTGCTAGTATTTTCCCATGATGTAGAGGGGCAGGATGTTATAGGAAAGATTTCATGTTTCGGGGGTTTCCATTATAGGTGAAAATTCCTTCACAACTGTTGAATATTGTAAATAAGTACAACATATTGTGATATGCGAGGTAGGCCTGCTAGGACTGGCCCTAGTATTAGGCCTATGCCTGGAGCAGTTAGTGCCCATTCTGCTCAAGCTAAAAAACAGTTTCCCTTTTCGCCTGCTATTTTCCCTAAGGCCAGCAGAGGGAGCTTAGGGGTTGAGCTACAGACTTCCCCTCCCCCTCAACTTCCCAGGTCTTGTGACCGGAAATGCTTTGCACCTGGGAAGGTTGGGCGGGGTTGCAAGTTCCTTAATCTCAGGTCTGAGCAGTTGGAAAGGCAGAGGGAGAATTGGAGAGGTGGAGAACAGTCACAAGAAAAGTACTGGCAGCCTAGCTCAGGACTAAGAGCTCTGCAGGACCAATAAACCCCAGAATGCATGGAGATTGTTGAAGCTGGGACTGAGATGACTCCTGACCTCTCTGAAGTTCCACAAGCCATGGAATTGAAGCTGGAACCGAGTGCAGAGGTCCAGCTGGAAAGTCAACCCATGGAAGTGTGTTTCTCCAAGTCAAGTAAGGAAACTGCCTAAAGGGGATTTCCAAGACTAATGTTTTGTGTGAACTGTTTTGGTTTATTTTTCTTTTGAAACTGTGTTTTGCCCTGCTGAAGCTGAAGCAGAGAAGCACAGAAGTGTGAGGACTGTAAAACTGACATTTGATAATCTTTTGGTGTTACACTTTATCCAGCCAGTGTGGTGGGGGATTTAGCCCCACGTTTTGAGGTGGGATAGAGGGCTCTATTTTGTAGCAATTTTACAACACGTGGAGCACACCACCTGGTTAGCATTTTCAATTGCTGAAGGAGTGCAGTGCTGTGTCACTGACAGTAGTCCAAGTTTACTATCAAAGGGAAGAGACTGTTTTCTTTTTGTTAGTTTTTCTTTTTGAAAGAACTTTGAAGCTGAAGCTCATTGATAAATACAGAGCCCTTTTGCTATTTGAATTTGAAACTTTAAACTAAGGATCATTAATGAATACAGGACACTTTTCATGTGGATTGAAAGACTGTATTGATATGATATTGAAATTGAGTTTTGTTTTTTTGAAAAGACTGGATTGCTTGGTGAAGAGTCCTGACAAATTATTTATGTTTTTGATTTCACTGTTTTGGCAACTCAAATAAATCCAGTCCTGGTTTTCATGAACAACTTACCTGACCCCCGCAGTCCTGGACACATTGCCCTGAGCGTGCGGGTTACAATATACAGTACTCCCCCGCGAATTTGCGGTTCAGAGTTCGTGCCCCCAGTCATTCATAGTTTTTTCCTCTGCAAATCTTTAATGACTTTTATTCTTACAACACACACAAGTGGAAGAAGGCCCTCCTTAGAAGACCCCCTCCTTAAATCATTTGACCCGATGTGACCCGAAACAAAGCTCAGCATGTCCTTAGTCTGCTAACGATATTGAGCTTCAGTGCACAAAGCTTCTGAAGGGAGCAGCTCATCTCCACCACTGCACATTCTCTGACTCACGCCTCTTTTCACAGTGGCATCAGGTTTGAGCCTATCGCCTTCCCTTAGTCACGTGATCAGAATTAGGAAGTGTTTGATGGCTGGGCACTGAGAGCAGGAAGCACCATGGTACTGGAGCCCTAGTAAGTGTGACTGGAGGTCTTTCCTCTCTCTTCCCTCCCTGGTAATTGCCCTTGGCTCTGGGGCTGTAGGAGAGCAGTCTTCTAGTGCTTGGGAGGAATTTCTGCTGTTCCTATTGTGCCTAGGAGAAGAGCAACAACCCCCAGCTCTCCCTGCAAGGCCACACTTAAGGAATAACGTTGCTGAAAATATTATCATCAAAGACGCCGGCAGAGGAAATCAGAGCATGGGAAGGCCGCGAAACAGCATCTTTAGTGTGATGCGGCTGCTGCTGGAGCCAGTAGGTTTGACGGTTGTCTCGCGGTGGGAGGGTCAGTGGGGTCGGCTGCACGGCGGCGATAGTGGCGGGGGGGGGGAAGGGTTCTACTGCACAGGGGGATGGCTGGCAGGCAGGTACAAAGATCCACTGCAAATCATTTTGTAACTGCAATGCAATATGGCAGACTTCTGTTTTAGGACATTTTACAAATATGTGAAGAGGGACAGGGGAGCAGGGAAGAGGTGCTGCTGGTGGGGGGGGGATGAGAGTTCTACTGCATAGGGGGATGGCAGGCAGGCAGGCAAGCTGGCTTCGGAGGGTGGGGGTGGGACAAAGTCTGGAAGGCAGTGAGGGGGAGCAGGGAAGAGGTGCTGCTGCACCAGGGGAGCAGGGAAGAGGGGCAGGGGGAGTACCTAAGAGGTGCTGCTGGATAGGGGGAACAGGGAAGAGGGACCGGGGGAGCAGAGAAGAGGTGCTGCTGGACCGGCGGAGCAGGCAAGAGGGACAGGGGGAGCACGGAAGAGGTGCTGCTGCACAGGGAAGTGGGTTGGGGGAGGGAAATGATGCTGCTGCTGCACAGGAAAATTGAGGGGGAGGGTATGCTTCTGCTGCTACTGCACAGGGAAGTGGAGTGGGGAGGGAAATGCTGGTGGTGAGAAAAGGGGGCTGGGGCTGAAAGGGAAAAGATGGGAGTAGGGGGCTGGGGGGGTAAAAATGGGTTTGGAGCTGGAGCTGGGGCTGAAAATAGGGGACATGTGAGAGAAGGAGGCTTTACTAGCACCCGTTAATGTAACGGGCTTAAACACTAGTAAAAGAATAAAGTTATTATTATTTTTCTTCCATAGCATCGGGAATGAGCTGAGTTCTGTCATAAATTTTTCATTTTGCTATTTAAGTGTTCTTAGATTGTCCTCATATTCCTTCATTTCTTGAGCTTGCTTCCGTCTGGTTCTGAGCTTCAGCCAGCTGAACGTGGAGATTCCTTCTCTCTCCTCATTTTCTTACACATCTGGTTACTTGTTCTAAATCTCCCTTTTGCTTTGTGCCAACTATACATGCTTCAGCTCTGCTAATCAATTTTTCTGAAATTTAACATGTTCTTTTTAGTTTAATTAACTATACATACATCAAACTTGTCTCATATCTAATCAAATCTTCGATTTATATACTGGGTCATCTCCCAGCGGAGCTCAACTCAGTTTACAAATAATTAAAGACCAGCAAAAAAAAAAAAGCGAACAAGAGCATAAGAGAAAATAAATGTTGTAGAGCAATCAATTCGTTGAATCTTTAGGTAAACTGTTCAAATAAAGTTTTTAGGACTTTACGAAATTGTTGCAACTGATCTATCAATCTGACAGTCAGGAAGCCCATTCCATATTTCTACCAGTTTATAAGCGAAAGATTGAGTGAGTTTCCTGGGCCGATTTAATTCCTCTGAAGGAAGGGAACAGTAGTTTATATCTCTGTGTATTCCTTGAATGGCAAGATCTAAGAGTATTAGATCAACAAGTGTGGAAGGACAATATAATATTGAATACAACTCCCTTCTATTCAAAAACACACTCCAAAGGAGAAGAGGATAGAGTGGAAATAAATACCAAATTGGTCTTAGCCAGACCAATGTGAAGGAATATAAAGGAAAAAGCCTCAGAGCCCCCCCCCCCCCTCCCTACACACACACACAAACATCTTCTCAAGTGGAACAAATGTGGGAAAATTCTCCGGGGATAAATCTTATCATAGGCATAAAAAAAACCTTTCACATCGGGAGATGTTATAAGCCTTAAGCAACGCAGGGAAAACACAGATTAAATACTTAAAGCATTCTAAGCTGCTTGTTGTCTTCATTCAAAGATTTACGTTTTTGTTTGGGGTTTTTTTTTTATTTTCTTGCTGATACAAATTTTGAGTTGGGTTTTCACATTATCCACAGGAGCCAGCACATCCTGAAGCAGCCGTTTCTGGCGAAACGCTGGGCACCGCATCGATGTGACACTTGCTCCACGTACCTACCATTGTACCATTGCTGACATCTTTTCGCCAGCCCGCTCAGGAGAGGAGTGCAATCACCGCTCCGCCTCTCCCACGACCTAACAGGGAGAAAAGATTTAATCTCCTCTCCCGGCTGGTCACGGGGAGGAGGTCGAGCTGGCTCGACCGACCTGCATGCCGGTCCGATGTAGTCCCTCCGTTGTGGCGTGGGCTTGCTCCCGCCTTCATCTGCCCTCAGCACGCCGTTGTTGCAGCTTGAATTCAACGGAGCTGGTCCTATGCTGGTTCGGGAGGAGGCGAAGCAGTGCTCCCACACTCCTCTCCGCTAGTGGCTGGACATGAACACAAGGAGCCGAAAGCCAGAACTCTCCCATCCACCACGAAAAGAAACAGGACCCAATTCTTCAACTCTTAACCGCCACCATAGAACCATTCAGGCATCAGGCAACGGCTCCCTCTGCTGCCAGATCGGAGCAACTGTCAAACTGGAAATCGGTAGGTGAGCTCAAAAGAAGCAAACACCAATGAGACTGGAAGTCCCAAATGAAAACAGCAGAGACAGAACAAAAAACCAACAAAAAAGAAATTTAAAAGAAAAATCAACAAAGGCAAAATAAAACAAAAACAAAAGCAGGACAAGGGACACAGCACAGAAGATGACCTAACTGGCCGTCATCTTGTTGGAATATTCATTTCTATCTCTATCTCTACCTCTGTCTTTATATTTTTATCTTTACTTTTCATAAATTGTTTCTTCAGGTACTTTAGTTAGATTGTGAGCCTTTGGGACAGTTAGGGAATTTCCAAGTACCTATCTTATTTATTTTTATTTATTGTATCTTTTAATGCATCATTTTTGTAAACCGCTTAGAAACCTTACAGTTATTAGCAGTATATAAGAATTAAATTAAATTAAAATTAAATAAAAAATTGTGTGGGATAAGTATATACATGTTCTCTTTTCTTCATGATTATTTGAATGAAGACAACATTTGTTCCACTTGAGAAGATATTTGTTCCACTGTGTGGGGCAGGGGGGGGCTCTGAGGCTTTTTCCTTTATATTCCTTCACATTGGTTTGGCTAAGATATTTGTGAAGCCCTTGCAGTGACAGGGAATTTGGTATTTATTTCCACTCTATCCTCTTCTCCTTTGAAGTGCATTTTTGAGTAGAAGGGAGCTGTATTCAAGATCTAAGGGTATTCCAGTATAAAGGGACCAAAGGACCAAATATTCCATAGAGAAGCTTAAAAATGACACAGGTGCATTTAAACTGGATCATAAAATGGATTGGGAGCCAATGAAGCTTTCTCAACAGAGGGGAGACATGATCATACTTTCTCTTCCCAAAGATGAGTTCAGCTGCCATATTCTGTATTAACTGAAGTCTTCTTAAACTACCCTGTTTGATACCTAAGTATACCGAATCCCAATAATCCAACTGGGCAAGTTGAGTAGTGGCTCGTGGCCAGCAGGGGGTGCTGTTTATGGGACGATAATGGAATGGATGTCGGAGCATGATAGTGCAGTATTTTTGTGAAGTTTTTCTACAAAAGCGCCAGTTTTTCATATGATTCTGGGTAATTCTAGTTAGAGACAATTCTGTGTCAGTTAAGGACCACGCCCAAATAGAAGCGTACGGAAAAACAGGTGAATAAAAATTTAAATATAATGTAGCTAAGGCCAGAGAAAAACACACTAAGGATTAATATAAAGGAAAGCTTAATAATATCTGTTTATGTACTTTGCTGTTGAGCCAAATCATGGTGGAAATCATGATTACATAGAATCCATTTTGGGCCAGTGAATAGTATTCTGTCTTCTTTGTCCTCTCTGAGTTTTCCCGCTCCCAGCAGCGTGGTGTTAAGTAATACCACATGTACTGTAGACTGGCTAGGAAGATCACGTGTCCTAAACTAAGAGATAAAATGCATTAAGTATGAATGTGTGTAAGGGGCCCCGAATGAACGAAGGAATGATTGATATATGAGAGATATATGAAAGAATGGTGTGTACTTAATTTCTAATATTTTATATATTTTAAACCTGAAGAAATACTAAGGAAAATCCTAAGGTAACATCTGGAAGTAGTTAAGTTAGAATCTGAGATGCTGTATCAGTCTCCAGCATAGGAAGGATGGCATTGGAAGCCCACGCCTAGCACTGTGTCAGTGTAACATGAAGCTGTCCATTCAGGGAGAGGGAGGGGGACCTACACCCCCCTCCTCTCCAGACTAAGGTTTCTGTGTAAGGCCATGCAATTTGAATCTGTCAGCTTAGGAAGAGAGTTTTTCAGTACCCTGTTAATAATTGTAGAATTCTTTTGCATAATGTTATAATGTTAATTCAGAAATCAAAAGTAATTTTCTGAAACTTTGTCTAACTTGGAAACATGGAGGGATTTATTTTCCTTTGTCAAAACTTTTAAGACCACCTCTTTGGTGAATGGTTATTCGTTGTTATACTGATGATGTCACTGAGCCAAAAGTTATATAATAGAATGACCAGAGATAGGGGTTCGAGACCGTTAGGAGAAGGCCAGCATTTTGGCCACCATAACGATCTCCCATTAGTGCAACGTTAGCAATAATGCTGACGCTTTTGAGCTCATAATGGAAAAATAGAAACAATAATTCAATAAATCTTGGTTATAATTTTTAAAACCTTGTGCTGGTGTCATTTTGCATGTATAATTATTTTCAGACCTGAAGCTTTCACAAATGGCGTCAATGACCCTTGCTCAAAGTACAATAGACTGTACCAGCACTGAAAAATGATCTTGATGAAATAATGATCTAACTTTCCTTAACATACGTAAACTAAAAAAACACTTTTTTTTTTTTTTACCAAAGAGTTGATCTGTTCATGAAATGTGAGTGATGAGTCTAGGACAGGGGTAGGCAATTCCAGTCCTCAAGAGCCACAGCCAGGTCAGGTTTTCAGGATATCCACCATGAATATGTGTGAGATGCATCTGTATGCAGTGCCTCCTTGAGATGCAAATCTATCTCATGCATATTTATTGTGGATATCCTGAAAACCTGACCTGCCTGTGGCTCTCAAGGACCGGAAATGCCTACCCCTGGTCTAGGACAATACCCAACACTCTGGAAGAAAAATCTATCTGTAACGAATTACCTGTTTTTAGTGTGACAGAGACAGGAAGATTTTCCAATTTTAGCCCCACCCAAAGTAACTTAGTTTTGGCAGCGTTCAGTTTCATTTGGATGGAAAGTACCCACATTTGAAGTTTAGAAATGCAACAGTCTTTGCTTGAGACCAAGTTGTTAAGATTACAATCAATTTCCAGTAAAATGAGGATATTGTCTGCGTAGGTAAATATAGTCTCTACAGATGTGAGACAAAAGTTTTTCAATAAGGTCATATATTAAACAGTATCGGCGACAAGGGGGAACCCTGTGGTACTCCACAGCTCAGCTTCCATGAAGAGGACGTCACACCCTCCAAATATACCTCATAAGATTGTAATGATAAGAATTTACTAAACCAGTTTATAACTGTTTGATTTAAACTAGTATCTGATAACATATGGTGCTAGGTTGTTATCACATGGTTGATGTCATTTGCAACAGACCCACATGTGAATAGTTTTGGTTTGATCTGTTCATACTCTCAGTGGTTTTTAGAGTCTAAATAATCCTGGAATAATGACCATGTTTGAGATGTTTGAGACATCTAAGAAGAAACATTTTCTTGAGAGACCTAGCTTTTTAATTTCATGTGACTTCACTACCAGCTTTAAACCTAGCTGTATTGTCGGTTCCCTGACGCAGCAACGAAACGTGCACGTCGGAACCAGTCACTATTCAAAGTTAAGTCATTGTTTATAATTCATAGAATTCATGAAAGCATTTATATTTCCAGCATAGCCTTTTGGCTAGCGCATTATTAATAGGAATTTCAAATTAAAAATCTTTTCTGAACACTGCAATGATTGGTAGGTGAGGCCGAGTAATCAGTCTTCATGTCTCTGAGCAGAGTTCTAAACAAAAAATAAGTTTACTGAGTGTATTGATAAATGCGGTGACTTTATTTTGATCTATTAATCTCTTTAGTCACTCGACAGTAACCTTGATTTGAAAGAGTTACCCCTGTATATCTTTTTTGACTTAGTCTGCAAGCTAAACTAGAGCTGTGGGGGGGGGTTGGGAAACCTGCAAATCTGCTCTCCCGCTCCCTCTAGGAGCCAAAGAAGGAAAGTCAGCAAAATTGAGCTGTTTGTGGAGTGTCTACTCTTGAGCTGTGCACTGCTCTGGGGACACGTCTAGCAGGCATAGGCTGAATACCACAAGATTCTGTATGAATGTAAGGAAGTTCTTCACTCAAAGAGTGGTAGAAAACTGGAATACTCTTTTGGAGTCTGTCGTAGGGGAAAACAGGGATTCAGTTAGACAAGTTCCTGCTCAACCAGAACGTATGCAGGTAGGGCTAATCTCAGTTAGGGTGCTGGTCTTTGACCAAGGGCCGCAGTGTAAGCGGACTGCTGGGCACGATGGACCACTGGTCTGACCCAACAGCAGCAATTCTTATGTTCTTATGCTAGACTCTAAGTAGCTTGGTATTGTTAAGTTCTTAAGTACAGTAGAATCCCGATTAGCCGGGACTCAAACAACCAGCACTCTCACCCAACCGGCAAAAAAAAAAAAAAATTGTCCTCCCTCCAGGCTCTGAAGCAGCAGCAGCAGCAGTCCTGATGCGACAATCCTCCTCCATCCCTCCCTCCAGCCCCCGAAGCGGCAGCGGTCCTGACTGCCCACCCCCTCCTTACAGCCCCCGAAACAGCAGCGGTTCTGACCCGCCAAACCTCCCTCAGTTACACGAAGAAGCAACTGCGGCGGTGGTAGTCCTGACCCACCAATCTCCCTCGTTCCTTTCCTTCAGCCCCAAAGCCAGCAGTGGCAGCGGTCCTGACCTACGAACTCCCCTTCCTCCCTTACCTGAAGCAGCAGGAGTCCTGACCTGCCAATCCTCCCTCACCTTACGGAAGCAACAGCAGGCGGTTAGCACAGGCAAGTACTGTAAATAGGCTGTTCACGGCCAGCCCCAGCAGAGCATTTCCTTTGCCACGTCACTAATGACACAGAAGAGGATGGCCCTACAAGGGCTGGCTGCGAGCAGTCTGTTTACAGCGCTGCCTCTGCAGACTGGATACCGCTGCTGTTTCGCGGGAGGGGGGTTAGCAGGTCAGGACTGCTTCAGGTAAGTGAGGGGGTCCAGGAGGACAGACCCGCATGGAGGGAGGGCAGACCTGGGTCCAGCAGTGTGAAGGACAAGGGAGGGGAGATGGATGCTGAGGGGGAAGGAGTGAAAATGCAAGGGAGGGGAGATGGATGCTGAAGGGGGGGAGTGAAAGTGAAAGTGACCCAGACCAGAAAGGAGGGTGGGAAGGAACAAATGCTGGACCTACAAGTGGGAGTGGGAAGCAACCAGAAACTACAGTTATCTGGCATCAACCAATCTCCATGGGTGCCGGATAACAGAGCTTACTGTATAATATTATCTTCCACAAAGTATGAGGAATACACTCCTGGCTATTCCTACCTCTGGGATATGCTGGTAGAATGTGGACTTTGCAGAAAGGGAAGATTCCTTGACAGCAACTGAATTGTAAGTCCAGTCTGATAATGTTATTAGGCTACAGATCCAATTAGTTTATGCTATCTGGAATCCTCTGGGAGAGTCAAAATATCTTCATTTGGATTCCTTTTCCATTTTTTGAGGGAGGTTATCGGTCTATTTGGGGCATGGGCAGAGATCACCACAGATCACTGGGTGCTGGAAATTATATGGGAGAGGTACAAGCTTGAGTTCGTTCATCCCCTCATGGACCATTTTGTAGACTCTGTGGCGGCTAAGTCAGAAAAGTGGTCAAAGTCAGAGCCATAGAGCCTATTCCAGAAGACGACTCGGGCTCCAGCAGATACTCGATATACTTCACTGTGTCCAAGAGAGGCTCTGAAGACTGGAGGCCAATATTTTCTTCGCTGTTTGTGTTCTTGACTACCAGCCCTGTATAAGAATTAGTGCATAAGGCTGAGGGGTTGTGTATCCGGAGGGGATATTTTGAGGGACTCCTCTTCCCTTATGTTTGCATGGAGAAGAGGTGATTGAAGCTACACAGTAGCCTGTGCCCCACATTAGCTCTAAGGAGCAGTGGTAGAAGGCAGGCATTGAGAACAGTGATTGCTTTACTTGGCGAAGAGAACTGTGTCTAATCAATGGTAGTCCAGGTATCTTGCAGGGCTGTGACCTACTTGCCAGCCTAAAGCACTGAATTGGAGTTTGGACTTTATGGGGGTTTTTTCTTTGATGAATTGTTTGCTGGGCCTACTTGGGAGCAAGGCAGTCCTATCCCACTCCGGGATGGGATACAAACGAGCCAAGGCACGCACTAACCGAAATGGCACCTCTGGCGTATTCCACTGCGCCAGTACAATATCCCGAACATCCTGATGCATAGGAAAAGAGTGGGAAACAGTACGTATCCCTCTAAGAGGGTTCCCCACACGCGGGGTCTCCAGTGGTGCTCCTTCAAAACGAAGCACTGAGAGACCTGCTGAATCAGGTCTGGTAGCTCATCCCTCTGAAAAAGGCGCATCACGGATGCCTCATCACCGGAAGGCAGGAAACCCAACGCCCCACCACCAGTGGCCATCCCCTTGGGAGGATCCTGGAATTCCTAAAAAGGGTCCAGGTCCTCATCCAGACCAACACACTCCACTAACCACCAACCCGCAACCCAAGCCACCCGCAGGCGCTTGGACGAGGGAGGAGGAAGAGGGGACTCCAAAGGAGAAGAGGGAGGCAAAGCCACAGGGGGTGCGGGGATACACCCCTCCCAAAAAAAAAAACCCAGGCGCACGTGGGACCCCCAACCGCCTGAAAATAGGCTCCGCACAAAGAAAAAATTAAATCAGGGGAAAATCCCCCAGGGGTCCCATGGAACTCCCTGCCACAGCAGGGGACCCAGTTGAAACCTGCCCCTGTTTTTCCAATACAAGGGAAAGGTCACCTGAGGTTGCAGACAAAATGGAGAGGCCTGTTTGTTAAAATAACAAAGTTCCCACCAAAAATAGCCCCTCCAGTAGTGGCTGGGAAGCCTGATCGAACCCAGGCAAGCCGGCATCAGCTGTTAACAAAAATCAGCTGAGAGGGATCCCTCCAGGGGCGGTGGGGGAAGATAGGGCTTCCCCACTGCTCCCTGCCGACTCGCGAGGCACTAAGGCCGGGGAGCTCTGGACACCTGCAGCTGCTGTCGACGGAGCTCCACGACCGCACCGGCCCAAACAGCTGATTTCAGGCCGGCTATGAGTGCCTTGCATCTGGACCAAACTGTGTACCTCTTCCCCTGAGAAGTGCTCAATTGCTCCATACGTGACCTAGCTAGGATAAAAGTATCGGTTAGTCAAAAAATACAGTAATTTACAGCATAGTTAAAGGAAAAGCAACCCTTCAGACCGGCACTACATCTGGATTTTTTTTTATACAGAACAGACTCCACAGGCTCTCAAAGCAATATGCCTTGCTTGAATTAGGGGGCAAGGCTTACTGCTGAGGCTCCTCTAAAAAAATGTGGGGAGGTGGAAGAAATGGGGGGAGGGACCCAGCACAAGGCCCACTGGGTTTGACACCCTCGAGGTCGGAAGGACCCCCAAACAGGGCCTACCCAAGCTCAATCCGGCTAAAAATGGGGACTAGTAGCCCTATACAAATTCCAACAGCCCTACCAAGGGAGATGGGTACAGCTTACTCACACCTGCTGGAGACTGAAAGAAGACTGATAGAAATAGGGGAAGGTATCTCTTATGTACTATTCCACAGTTTTGTTTCAGTCTCCACCTACTGGTCATGATGAGATATATACCCACTTGTAAGATTAACCTCTACTGGTCTGGAGAGTGCTAAAGAAGTAGTAGTAAGTAGTATTAAAACAGGTCTAGCCTCAAACGTCCAATTTGTGCCCTGATGATTTAAAAAAATGTTTGATTAATGCAGAAAAATGCCCATATCATAAGCCTGCCCTACTTCTGACAAAACCATGCCTCCAACATGCCCCTTTCAGATTTAGATGCACTGCAAACATCCACCATAGAAAACTGTCTACAAAATATGTTTTAAAAATAGTAAATTGGAAGAGTTTGGTGAGAAAAAAGTCCATCTGCCCCTTTATGCTACTTTGTGGATGTTTTTTCTTTAAAAATAAGCCCCATAGTCTACAAGGGGGTAGCCAATAAATAAAAAAGAATTTAAGTATAGCATTAAATCACTCTTTTTGATACCCCATATATATGTTTTTATAATCCTGTATTTTCTGATAATGAAAAATTTAAGCAGAAAGTATATATACTTACATTATCTTTCTCTGGATTACATACTTTGACCCATACTAAATGATCAAGGAGCCAGTCTATAGGCTTATCTTTATAGAACATCAAAAAAAATTCTGCTAACAAAGGCAGATCTTTGGCTTTGAACAACTTTCCTAAAAAATGAAAGACAAGGAAGAAATATAAATCAATGAGCTTTTTCAGAGGATAGTAGGGTAAGAAAACATACATTGTTGGGAGGTAGGAGGAAGAAGGACACGAAGGGCCAGTGGTTCCCAACCCTGTCCTGGAGGACCACCAGGCCAATCAGGTTTTCAGGCTAACCCTAATGAATATGCAAGAGAGAGATTTGCATATAATGGAAGTCACAGGCATGCAAATCTTCTCCATGTATATTCATTAGGGCTACCCTGAAAACCCGATTGGCCTAGTGGTCCTCAAGGACAGGGTTGGGAACCACTGCTATAAACAATGCTAATTAGGCTTGATTGTAAATCAACCACTAGGGGCCATTTATAGAATCACGTTAGTGGCACCTAAGTGGACTTAGGCCTCGCTACACATCCTAGACATAGGCGCTGCTCCATTAGGCCAGATTTTCACTTGCCTAATTTGTTGGCACCTATGTGAGACACCTAATGACACCTAAATCAACCATGCCTATTCTCTACCCATTACCATGCCTACTTTTTAACATAGGCGTTAGGGGGCATTAGACATGAGGGCATCTCCACTTAGGCATCAATAGATGTCCTAAGAATTTGGCGTCAAATTCTTAAATTAATATTGGCCAATTTAAAAAATTAAGTTTGGTGTGGATCCCGAACTTAGAAATCCCTAGGCAGCTGCAATTAGTGCACCTAGTGGTGCCCAATAAAGACACCATTTATAGAATATGGTCCTAAGTACACAATGCTATCATCAGATATTTCTGGAAAACAATTACAATTTTTTAAATTATAAAAAATAATAAATCTAGAGAGCTTTTTAGATATGTGTTGGAATTCTCACTCTGCCAGTGTTACACTGGACTCGTCAATCTTATTTAAAAATAAATTATTAATAACAAAAGTTAAAGACATTCAAAATGAAAGCATAGAGATATAGTGGTTCAGCGCTCTTACCTTATTTTCTCCTATTTATTTATTTAAAAAATTTCTATACCGTTTACAACTAAACGGTTAACAAAGTATACATACGTAATCTTAAAACATCATAAAATAGAAATACAAAAAGATCTTAAAACTCATAGTGAGGAGGGGGAGGACCTGTGACTTTTATCTTTCGCTTTAGAAAATTTTAATGTATGATAACTTGCACGACAGTTGTGTTCTATATATGCCTGAGTATATTTTTGTTCATCATATTTCTTTATGTTATTACAATTGAGAATAATTCACCTGTTTAATTAAGAGCTAAAGTTAGTTCTGAAAGTCCTGTTTAAAATTGAGAATCATTTGGTATATGACTTTTGTTATAACGCTTTTGTATCTTCCTACAGACTAAATTATGTATGTGAACAATAGGACAATGTTTAAATGTTTGAATTGTTACCGGATGCATTTTTTCTTTTTCTCTTCTTAAAGGTCAAATTTTTGTTTCATTAATGATGTTAAGCCCATATGGTGAGATGCGTACATTATTTGGAAGCTGCTATGTCTCAGATTATCGGTGTTTTAGATTAGACTATTTGTGTAGTCTTTGCCCCATATCTTGTATGTTTGCTATTTGACTTTCAATAGAACTGGTTGGTGTCCTTGAGAATCTCTTCACAGCACGAGATCTACGCACTCACATGCCACACATTAGCATCTCAGCGTCTAAACTGATACCTGTTTGTACGAGCCTGTGACTTCGGTAAGTCCAGAGAAATGCAGGAATAGGTCACATGACCTGTGAAATAGCAATAATTATAGTATTTGATGCAATGATGTTTGCCAGCTAGACTTGCAAGCCTCATTCTTTTGATCTGTTTTATTTTCCTTGTGCCTACCACGATTTTGGTTTTGATTTGTTTTTGTTCCCTTTATTTTTTCCCTGGGGTATTCAGAGGGAAATGGCCCCAATGAAGACTAGGTGGCCTGTCGACAAATTAATACTGTTTGCTATGTCTTGGGATCTTTCACACCTGTTGAACTGTGTTTCAACAGCTGTGAATAGTTTTAACTTATGCCTGCATTACCTTGCAAAGAATTATATTTTTGTCCCACCAGATATCTGTTTCCTGGAAATGTGGCCGGAATTTGTTAAAACGATTGAGTTTATTTTGTCCAACTGACATGAAAATGCTGGATCTGTGTTTTAATTTTTTTCCAGTCCTACATTTTCAAGCCTCTCATGTGAGAGCCTTCCTTATCTCTCTTATGCCTGTGTGTGTCCTTGGGCCTGAGGCACTAAAGGAAAATCTTTCTTTCCTATCCCTGCCTACTGATGAGCACATTTATTTTCCTGGTCTGTTCTATTTTTACAAGTCTCCCATATGTTTTGAAAGTATCCCTCTATTGTATGTAAATGTGTGATGCACTTTTCTTCCTTGTTCTGCCTTTATTATCTGTACGCAGCTTTGAGATACAAGCATTCTCTCAGACTTTTCTCTACTTTCTGAGACTTAAGCCATAGTGATATATGAATACCCTAGAGCAATGGTCTCAAACTCAAACCCTTTGCAGGGCTACATTTTGGATTTGTAGGTACTTGGAGGGCCTCAGAAAAAATAGTTAATGTCTTATTAAAGAAATGAAAATTTTGCATGAGGGTAAAACTCTTTATATTTATAAATATTTCCTTTTGGCTAAGTCTTAATAATAATATTGTAATTTATAGCTAAAGAGACATATGATCAAGAAACTGTTTTATTTTACTTTTGTGATTATGATAAACACTAGTCATTAAGCCCGTTACATTAACAGGTGCTAGAATATATGTCTGTCTGTCTTTATGTCTCTCTCCCTCCCACTGTCTCTCTCTCTTCGTGGCCCCCCTTTCTCTGTCTTTCTGTCTCTCTTCCTGCCCCTGTGTCTTTCTTCCTTTCTTTCTGTCTCCTTCCCTCCTGCTGTCTGTCTGTCATTCTTTCCCTGCATTTCCCTGTGCAGCTGCAACAGCATTTTCCTCCCCCTCCACTTCCCTGTGCAGCAGCAGCGGTATTTCCCTTCCCCTCCAGATCCCTGTGCAGCAGTAGCAACATTTTCCCCCATCCCCCTTCCCTACTCTTACCACGATGTGGCCTGCTCCTTTTGGCCCCTCCCCCTTCCCTTCCCGCGATCTAGCCTGCTCCAAGGGCCCCCCCTTCCCTTAATGCGTTCCCCGCAGGCAGGCCTAGCTTCTCCCTGCACGTTACCTTTTTTTCCATTCTGTTGCCCTCCCTCATGTGGCTGCCTTCCTGGTCCCATTGAGCGGCTCATGGCTGGAGTGTTTTGTTGGCGCTTCCTTGCCCGCCTCGCGGTCTGGCTTGCTCCGGGCGAGTGTCGCAGCAGCTCCTCTCGATCCCCGCCAGCGTCATAAGCCTTCTCCGACGATGGTGCAGCTTATAATAGGAGCCAACACTGTGATCTTGTGGAGAGCAGGGAGTCCAGCGCTGGTGGCCAGTCCTGCTGGCGAGTGTAGGTAGGTGCTGGGAAGCAGTAAGGCTGGGGACTCGTGCATGCACACTCCTGTGGCCACGGACCTACATCTCACAGATCAGGGAAAATGGAACACGCAAGTAGGAGTGCACATGCGCGGCTAGGGTTTTATTATATAGGATACCGAGGGCCTCAAAATAGTACCTGATGGGCCACATATGGCCCCCAGGCCACGAGTTTGAGACCACTGCCCTAGAGGAAAGGAGGGACAGGGGAGATATGATTCAGACGTTCAAATACTTGAAGGGTATTAACGTAGAACAAAATCTTTTCCAGAGAAAGGAAAATGGTAAAACCAGAGGACATAATTTGAGGTTGAGGGGTGGTAGATTCAAGAGCAATGTTAGGAAATTCTACTTTACGGAGAGGGTGGTGGATGCCTGGAATGCGCTCCCGACAGAGGTGGTGGAGAGTAAAACTGTGACTGAAGCATGGGATGAACACAGAGGATCTAGAATCAGAAAATAATATTAAATATTGAACTAAGGCCAGTACTGGGCAGACTTGCATGGTCTGTGTCTGTATGTGGCTGTTTGGGGGAGGATGGGTTGGAGAGGGCTTCAATGGCTGGGAGGGTTTAGATGGGATAGAGTAGGTTTTAATGGAGATTTTGGCAGTTGGAACCCAAGCACAGTACCAGGTAGAGCTTTGGATTCTTGCCCAGAAATAGCTAAGAAGAAAAAATTTAAATTGAATCAGGTTGGGCAGACTGGATGGACCATTCGGGTCTTTATCTGCCGTTATCTACTATGTTACTATGTGATTATACATAAATTTGATTATGTGATAGTTTCTTCTGTTGCATGTATACTGTTTCCTATCTTAAGGATAGTTTAGGAGAGAAGAATTATTGATGGGTTATTATCCTTAAATAAATAACTGAATAAATACCTAGGAGCGTTTCCTGAAACAAGTGAGTTTAAAGACAGAGAGAAGAAATGTATTAGTGAAAAATGTGATTTATAGCAAGACACTAGTCCAATATTAACGTACAAGTCAGTCTGAAGGTATGTGAGAACAGGAGACAAGATTTGTAACGCAATAAGAATTTATGTATACAAATTAACAATGAACTTTATTGGGATGCCGTTAGAGCCCGTATAAACATGTAAACGCCATAATTGGCTAGAGTATGGCAAATATGAATGTGATCACTGCCAATGTATTCAAGAGTTTTGTATTGAAGCATTAACTACATGAATTTAATTTTTCATACTAACCAAGATGGTAGTATGCTAGCCAAGAATTTGCTATGTAACTGTGAGGCACATATTCAAATATGATGATAATGGCTATGATGAATTAATTTTGCTGTTCACACTCTTGCTCTTTGGTAGAATCATCTTTTTAACATTTGTTGAGGACTTCCATTTACAGAGTATCCAGAGGAGGAATGAGTTCTCCTACATAGAGAAGACTGAGCTGCAAAGAAAGAGACTTAACAACTGCGTAACATGGATTGGCACAACGCACCAGGACTTTTCTTCATTTGCCACCACAAAAGAACTGATTGCCTGATTTACTGTTGCCATGGGGTCTTCGGCCTACAATGAATTTCAATAGACTGGACTTTGACTTTTTAGTTTAGTTTGTTTTGTTTTCTTCACAACTATTGATTTAGATTCTTTTATGGACTTTTGAAGTACCGATTTACTTATTTATGTGTATAGCTCAGTATGTGCTTTATCGGAATAGTGCTAGACCTATTGAAAGCAATATGTGTTTGTTAGGTGTACTGTTTAGAATGCCTGTATGTTTTTTCCATCCTGTTTTTTAAAATCTTGAACTGTATCCTACCATTCCCTACTTCAAGGGGCTCTTCCTATGCCCTTCTTGTGGCCCAATTAGAATGTAGTGCTATGCAGAGAAGATGAGGATACCATCGGCTGATAAAGAATATGGACCGTGCCTGATGTCACAGATACTGCCTAATGACTTTAACCCATCTGCCTTTTCTGATCCAGGGGTAGAGGTTTCTAAATTGAACAGTGCACTATGAGATATGATAACATAAGGACATCTAATGTGTTTACCTGGACTTCCATCTTGACCTGTATACATGACCAGGTCTGGAAAGATCTAGTTTGCAGTTAAAAGCTTTTTTAATTTATTCCCCTAGAGAGGAAGCCCTGAGAGATTTCTTGACAGGATGAAGCCTTTAAATGTCAAATGTACAATTAATGTAAGAATTTTCCAGATGCTTTTCCTGGTTAGCTATTTCTATGCTTAATGTTGGTTTGTTGGTTGTTTACTTTTGCTTCCATGTATTATTGTCATACGCATGGTTTATCCTGAGTCCTAATGAAGCTGGTATCATGTTAGATTAGGGGTGGTAGCGACAATTATCTTCTTAATCTTATTAAGCTTAATTCCTGAGTAATGGGCATTACTCCTCTCCTCTTCCTGGATGTGGCCGACTTCGTGGCAACAACAACAAACCTTGTCTACACTTTTATCTGGAGGGGTGAAGCCTCCTTAGGCTTCAAGAGGGGAATGAGGAAGAATCAGGAGTAAGACCTTCATGACAATGTAGGTGGAGACCTCTATAAGACCCCAAAAGTTATATTTTTAAGAGAGACATTGTGCTATTGAATGCAGGTTTCTGAATAATGAAAGAATCATATCTCTCCCTGTCAGCAAGAGACAATATGCTTATTTTTGGCCTAGAAGATATTTGCTGACTAACAGCCTTGGATATTTTAGGATTTTCCAGAAGACGACAAACCCTAAACAAGAACAAGAAGATAAACCCAGGCATCTTTACTGCAAGGTAAGATATCCTACCAAAAGTTATTTAAACTACTAATGAAGGACAATGAAGCTCAGGAAGGGAGGGGGCCTGCTCTCAGAAATTATTGACCTTGGTATTAAGAATGCATTGTCAGGGAAATAGAGAGGAGTCAGATTTTGATACTGGGTGATATCATGCTTCAATATGGCTCTGAGATAAAAATGCAGACTATACAATTAGTAGATATGATAAATGTGTCAATCCAATAGAAAGTGAGTTATGTAATCTGTAACCAGGCTAAGCCACCCTTTTAGCTGAATACTTTAAACACAAAATTACAACTACCAGGACAAACTTCGCAGGAACCCCAACCCACCTAGAAGAGATCACAATGCCCCCCACAGAAAAAGAAAAGGAGAGCAGAAAGGACTACAGGGTGAAACTGAAAGAAGCCAAGAGAGAGATACATCTGGCGAAAGCACAGGCGGAAGAACAAATGGCTAAAATGTAAAAAAGGGAGACAAAAATTTTTTCAGATATATTAGTGAAAGGAGGAAGATGAAAAATGGAATTGCTAGGCTAAAAGATGCTGGGAACCAATATGTGGAAAGTGATGAGGAGAAAGCGAATGTGCTAAACAAATACTTCTGTTCTGTGTTCACAGAAGAAAATCCTGGAGAAGGACCGAGATTGGCTAGCAAAGTTACATGAGGAAATGGAGTAGATTCTGTGCCGTTCACGGAGGAGGGTGTTTATGAGCAACTTGAAAAACTGAAGGTGGACAAAGCGATGGGACCAGACGGGATCCATTCCAGGATACTAAGGGAGCTCAGAGAGGTTCTGGCGAGTCCTATTAAAGACTTGTTCAACAAATCTCTGGAGACGGGAGTGATTCCTGGGGATTGGAGGAGAGCGGATGTGGTCCCTATTCATAAATGTGGTCACAGGGATGAAGCAGGAAACTACAGGCCGGTGAGCCTCACTTCAGTTGTTGGAAAAATAATGGAAGCTTTGCTGAAAGAAAGGATAGTGTACTTCCTTGAATCTAATGGGTTACAGGATCCGAGGCAACATGGCTTTACAAAAGGTAAATTGTGCCAAACGAACCTGATTGAATTTTTTGATTGGGTGGCCAGAGAGCTGGATCGAGGACATATGCTAGATGTAATTTACTTGGATTTCAGCAAAGCCTTTGATACAGTTCCTCATAGGATGCTGTTGAACAAACTTGAAGGGCTGAAGTTAGGACCCAAAGTGGTGAACTGGGTCAGAAACTGGCTGTCGGACAGATGCCAGAGGGTGGTGGTTAATGGAAGTCGCTCGAAGGAAGGAAAGGTGACTAGTGGAGTCCCTCAGGGTTCGGTGCTGGGGCCAATCCTGTTCAATATGTTTGTGAGTGACATTGCTGAAGGGTTAGAAGGAAAAGTGTGCCTTTTTGCAGATGATACCAAGATTTGTAACAGAGTAGACACCGAAGAGGGAGTGGACGACATATCCATCCTTATACCCTTAAACGACATCACAAAAGAAACTGTAGATAATCTCTCAAACACAATGACCGAAATCGATAAATGGACCACTAATTTCAAACTAAAACTAAACGCAGAGAAAACAAAAGTCTTTCTGGCTAGTCCCAATGACAAAATTACGAAAACATCGATAAAAATAAACAACCACGAATACCCAATTTCCAAAAACATAAAAATACTGGGTATCACTCTTGACACTCACCTAACTATGACTGACCACACAAACTCACTAGTGAAAAAATGCTTTTATATGCTATGGAAACTAAGAACCATAAAAAAATTCTTTGACCCTTCATCATTCAGGTTGCTGGTACAGGCACTGATCCTATCCCTTCTTGACTACTGCAACATCATCTACCTAGGCATCCCACAAAAAACAATAAAAAAAACTAAGATTAATACAAAACACCGCCGTTCGCCTAATTTTCGGACTTAGAAAAAACGACCACATCAGCCCCTACTATAAAAAGCTGCACTGGCTTCCAATAGAAGCGCGAATTCTATTCAAATTCGCTTGCACCTGTTTCAAACAAGCCTGGGGACTAGCACCTTCATACCTACAAACTCACTTCACCCTACACAACCCCACAAGAACGACCAGAAACAAAAAACATCTTTGCATACCCAAAGACTACAAGCTGCAGATACAAATCCTTCTTGGACAGAACCTTTAAGTTCCAAGCGAACAGACAGCAAACCTGGCTGAAAAACCACATAAACGAACCAAATATGACTTATAATGCATTCTGCAAATCGATCAAAACCACCCTATTCGCTAAATTCATTGACTAAAACGGTCCCCTCCCCCACTAAGACCCCCCTCATGGATGTTCTAAATCTTTCAGACACTCATTACCCTTAGATCTCCAATTAATATGTAAGTTTACCATTTAGACTATTGTACGGCATCTAGACTCTCTGTTCGGTACTGTATTTAAACTTATTGTATAGTATTGTATTTAGACTCACTGTATTGTATTATATGTGGACTTATTGTATTGTATTAGCATTGTACTGTACTAAGACCTTTGTTATTCGCTGAATGTCCAGCCTTCTTACATTGTAAACCGCCTAGAAGTCGCCTGACTATGGCGGTATAGAAAAATAAAGTTATTATTATTATGGAAAATATGAAAAAGGATCTGCAAAAGTTAGAGGAATGGTCTAATGCCTGGCAACTAAAATACAATGCAAAGAAATGCAGAGTAATGCATTTGGGGATTAATAATAGGAAGGTACTGTATATGCTGGGATGAGAGAAGCTGATATGCATGGACGGGGAGAGGGACCTTGGGGTGATAGTGTCCGAAGATCTAAAGGTGAAAAAACAGTGTGACAAGGCAGTGGCTGCTGCCAGAAGGATGCTGGGCTGTATAAAGAGAGGCATAGTCAGTAGAAGGAAGAAGGTGTTGATGCCCCTGTACAGGTCATTGGTAAGGCCCCACTTGGAGTATTGTGTTCAATTTTGGAGACCTTATCTGGCGAAGGACATAAGAAGACTTGAGGCGGTCCAGAGGAGGGCGACGAAAATGATAGGAGGCTTGCGCCAGAAGACGTATGAGGAGAGACTGGAAGCCCTGAATATGTATACCATAGAGGAAAGGAGAGACAGGGGAGATATGATTCAGACGTTCAAATACTTGAAGGGTATTAACGTAGAACAAAATCTTTTTCAGAGAAAGGAAAATGGTAAAACCAGAGGACATAATTTAAGGTTGAGGGATGGTAGATTCAAGAGCAATGTTAGGAAATTCTACTTTATGGCGAGGGTGGTGGATGCCTGGAATGCGCTCCCGAGAGAGGTGGTGGAGAGTAAAACTGTGACTGAGTTCAAAGAAGCGTGGGATGAACACAAAGGATCTAGAATCAGAAAATAAGATTAAATATTGAACTAAGGCCAGTACTGGGCAGACTTGCACGGTCTGTGTCTGTATATGGCCGTTTGGTGGAGGATGGGCTGGGGAGGGCTTCAATGGCTGGGAGGGTGTAGATGGGCTAGAGTAAGTCTTAACAGAGATTTCGGCAGTTGGAACCCAAGCACAGTACAGGGTAAAGCTTTGGATTCTTGCCCAGAAATAGCTAAGAAGAAAAAATTAAAAATTTAAATTGGATCAGGTTGGGAAGACTGGATGGACCATTCGGGTCTTTATCTGCCGTCATCTACTATGTTACTATGTTACTATGCAGCAGATAGAACCTGGTCCCGCTTCTCCACAATACAATGGTCCGACCTTAACAAACTCTATAAAAAATATAGCCACGCAGCTTGCGACCTCAACCAATGCCCTCCATACCTATTAAAAACCTCCAACCTCCAGCCTAAAATTCCGCACTCTCCTCATTCAATGGATACAAACCATGCTCAAAAATAGCCTTTTCCCACAAGACCTCTCCGAAATCATCATCACCCTGTGAAAGGGAAGCTCCTGTCATGGTTAAAAAGACTGCTAGCCCAGTCCAAAGTGCAGCCCTTAAACCTGTAATCCCCAGAATAAAGCCTGGACACCCTGCAAACAGCCGTAGTTCAGTATAGCCAGAGAGATGGGAGAAAAATCAGGTGATGTCACAGCCAGGAATTCAGGCCGGGAGGGCACAGAAAACAGAGTCTATCCCCTATTACTCCTTTCCCAGAGCTATGGAGAAATGTGAAACCAACCCAGAAGGGGGTGGAGTCAGCCACCGGGATCTGCAGGCTTGTAAGCTTCAAGTAGTAAGACTGCAGGAAAAGCAGGGGGACACAGCTGATCCCAATTGGAGAAGCAGAACACCATACAAGGAGGGCAGTTTCCAAACTTCTCCTATCCACCAGGAAAGAGGGTTTTCCCGAGGCCAGCCAGCAAGGAAAGAAAGCCTGACTCCAGGGAGGTACAGTAACTTTCCAATTAAGCCTTGGGGTGAAGGGCTGGAAGTTTATGATGATGAAGAAAACTGTTCAGAAAAGCTCCCAAGCACTCAGAGAGGGGGATGGGGGGTAAAGCAGGAAGTGGAGAACTTAATGGAACCCTCCAGTCCCAGGGATACAGAATGGGAAATGTACAGTGAAGCTGACCCAGTATGCTGAAGGAAGACATGGACACATAATTGAGCAGTGTGTAGTTGGTTTCTTCCTCCCAGTAATGAGACAAGTCTCTGCCAAAGAAACCTGAGCTAGAGTGAGGCTACAGGTAGTGATAAGGCAGCAGTGTCTAATTAAAACAGTGTTTTCTTTAAACCTCATTGCACCCCGTTCCCAAAGAACTAAAGCTGAAGGACGTCAGGGCATATCGGGTGGGCCTGGAGACCTTGGTAAAGGGAGGCTTGCTCCACACAGCCTGCAAGGCAGGGCTGTGAGCATCCTAAAAGGGGACAAAGTGCTTAAGAGGAAAATAGTGGGAGAGAAGACTTTTTTTTTCTCTCTGACTGAAAAGATATTGGAAAAGAGGGCTGGCACCTGCAGTGCTCAGCCGTGCTGACAAGAACTGTGGCTAATAGAAGCCAGCTACCCTGAGAAGGGAGAATATTGGACATTGAAGGGACTAAAGAGCATATTTGATTTTGATTTATCCTTTTGTTGATAAGGACTGTCCAGTCCCTGGACTGAGGCACAGAGGTAGTGCACTGGACTTAAGTGAAAGGAACTGCATAATCAATGCCTGGGAGAACTAATTGTTCATTTTGGGAATTTTTTCTTTTGCCTTAATAACCCGGTTAAGTTTTGGTTAAGAAATCCAGTGTCCGGGTTTTCCTTCCACCCACCATATAAAAGGCGCACAAATAAATCTTACCTGCTGTCCAAGCCAGGTTTGCCCACTCAGCGGGGGCCTGGCCCAGCCAAAACCCCAATCTTAAAAGACCCAAAAGGAGCAACAGATCAACCATCCAACTACAGACCCATAGCTTCAATTCCACTATATGTCAAGCTAATGGAAGGCCTCGAAGCTAAACTCCTCAACAACTACCTAGAAAACCACAACTTGCTCCACCCTACACAGGCTGGATTCAGAACCAACTTCACCACTGAGACACTACTAGGCTCCCTTCTGGACACAGCTAGACAACACCTCAGCACAGGCAAAAAAATGCTGATTTCACCACAGCATTTGACTTGGTAGACCACGACATCCTGCTACAATAGGATACAATAGGAATCACAAGCAAAGTACACACATGCTTACAAGGATTCCTATAATCCAGGACCTACAGAGTAAAGACAAACAATGAAAAATCAGTGAACGGACACGTATCAGAACTTTAGTAAGTGTCCTTAGGCATATGTTGTTTAAAGATGCAAAGGTAGGCCCTGTTTATCTTTCCCTTCTTTGAAGATGGTACAAGGACAGGTAATGTTTAAACAGAGATAATGTGAAGTGAATTCAATTGTTTTGTTAAGCCGTATTTACAGACAGATTTAGTTAAGAAGCTCTGCTGGTTAAGGCTTTTTCTGACCCTCTGTGGACTTCAATCTCTAGATAGGAAAAATGCTGATGTGTTTAAAGTTTCATGTGACCTTCCATATATGGTTTGTATTTACGTCACATGCTGACACATGCTGGCAAACCTGATTCGTATAAATATGTGAAACTCATAATAAAGGACGGACATATTTGGAAGACGATTTCTGGTCTTTAAGATGTGTCCCCAGGTACCTGACTTACATATGACAGAGACAGAGAAAGTATGGGGCAGGAATTGGGACCTGAATCCTTTTCAGTTGGGGGCTTGTCCGCGATGGGCAGATGATATCACCAATATTTTGTGAGTATTTCTGAATTTTTTCTGTTCTTTAATACTCACTGGGTAGTGGTGACCTGTACCCACCCTTTATTTTAAGTTCAAGCTTTGGGTTCTATTATGGAGTTTTTTTGGGAAAAATCTCGGGGTACTTTCGGTAAGCGCCCCTCATGAATATATAAGCAGCTGCCATTCTTTCGGAAAGAATGAAATTATTTATAGAACCCCCCTGCCCACTCTGTCATTTGTAAGGTTAAAACTTTTATAGAGTATAAGATTTTATTGTCTCTTATTACTGTACTTCGCTTATAAGGTAAGATAAGCGAATATTTTTGCATTGTTATATTGCTTTTGTAATGAGTCATAAAGGCACTTACTCCTAGACAAATGAGACTTGTACGGCTGTGTGTATGTATGACATTTTTCCTTCAGCTCCCATCTTTCTGTGTCACCAATGTTTAATACTGAGGTAGGACATGCTGTTATGTGGAATGAATTGAAAGCGCTGGTTGAATCAGTCTAAGATCTTTCCCTTGTAGTTTGTACACAAGCACTATTTCTTGTCTTCCTTTTGATCCTGACTAATTTTGTGCGTTTCTTTTCCTTTGTGTTCTGTGCTGGATCATAAACAAAAAGAGAAACAAGAAAAAGAAAAAATTCCGTTTTAGAGGTTTTCTTTCTTGTGCAGAGCAAAGCTAATCTGTTCTTTGCTTTCATTATCAGGGTCTGTGCATGAATGTTTTTGTCCCTTCCCCCAGACTTCTCTGTTTGGGCTTCCACTGACCCCCTATAGTGCTTCTTTGAAGTTACTCATTCTTGGTTTTATCAAGCAGTAAGGTGAGATTCCACTGTTTGTCTCTTGACTTTTCTCCGGCATTATCAAAACCACCATCTCTTCTTATAATACGCCCATCGCTCTTGTTGTCAAAGCTGATGGCATTCCCCGTTTCATGTTTTGGTAATTCTCATTGCACTTATGTTTCTTCCACCATTCCATCGGCAGCCAATGATTTTTTTCTGTCATTTTCCTAAAGAATGTTTTATTTTTAGTCCCTTTGGTGAGGCTGCTTTCACCTTTAAGCAACAGTATACCTAGTGTGGAATGTCCTTCGGGCTATTCTACAAGTCATGCACTGCCCCTCATGGTCCTATTCTCATTTTGTACAACTTTTTGTGTTCCATAATTCAGGAGACCTGTCCGATTGATAGTTTGCATCTTTTATAATGGTTGTCTGTGTGTGGTCACAAGGTGTCATGAAATAAACTGCACTGGTGTACGTCTGAAGTGAAATACCTGGGTTTTGTCCTGTCTCATGGTCAGAGGAAAATCTGCACTTTCTGCATTGCTGCTGTTCTGGGTCTGCCCCGCCCAGCTACCAAGAAAGACATGCTTACTTTTCTTGCTATGTTTGGTCACTGCCGCCAATGGATCTCTGCTTGTTCCTTCTATGACCAGATTTTGAGACAGACCCTGGTTTCTGAAATGACTGCTCTTATCAGATGGACTTATGAAATGTTGGACATTTAAGATGTGCTTTGGTTTCTAGCTCAAGTCTGGGTTTCCCTGCTTATGCCCACATGTTTTATCTCTTTGTTTGGGACTATTGTAACACCATGAAGGGAGAACATGGCGGTAAGTTACGCTCTGTTGCCTTTTTTTTATAGTCACTCCTGTTCAAGAAAGCCCTGGCTGCTTGTGCTATGGTGGTAGAGATGGTTACTTCTCTGACCCTAGGTCACCTCATTACCCTTCACACTCTTCACGATGTTCAAGCTCTTCTTTTAAATGGGCTTTTGGGTCTCATGGGTGAACAGGATTCTCTTCCTCTCTTTTTTCACAGCTTCCTCTGAATTTGATGCCTGGCGTTTGGCAGGTGCCCAAAGCCGCCCTTTTGGACGGACTTTGGTGCAAAGAGGGGAAACCCTGGATACCAGCTGTTAGCTCTCCCTTATTCATTGCCCAATATCATGGTATAACTTCTTGCTAGTGATATTTTCATTCTTGACCTTTTGCTCCTTGATACAGATATATATAGCTCAATAATTACAGCTGGCACGGTTGTGAATTGAAAATAAATTGGAAAATACAATTCCTTTCTATTGTTTTAGCTGAAATTAGGATGTTGCTAATTTAAAATGTTTTTTCCGGATTTATACATAGCCATCCCAGATCCGTTTTGGCACAGATATTTCTAATGTTTTCCATGGGTCCTCTTTATCACTGCAGAGATAGAGACGCTCCAAAGAGACATTAGCTTTATGCCTTTTTTTCAAATATGAGATGGTTATGATATACATTATTTGTTGTTTTGGTTTTTTTATATCAATGTGTTTATTTGCAGAGTTAAATTCAGCCCTGCACACTTGACAGATGGAGAAATAGCTCCACGTTTAAAAAACTTTATGTTTTGTCTGTGTCATGTCTACTTGTTTTAGTTTAGTGGGTACCCCAGGATACATAATATTGGCCATTTCTAGAGCTCTTTTTCCACTTCTTACTAGCCTAACTGCGCAATGTTCTTTTACTTATAGCTTTTGTATTCTGAATATAGTTTAGTTAAGGGTTATATGTTTAAAAAAAAAGCTTTATTTTATGCAGCGTTTATTTCGTGGTGTTCCCTACATATGATCCATTCAGCATACATTTCTGAATACATTCAGTACATCAGTATGGTTTCTCTGAGGTGCATAATAGTTATATGCAGCACGATAAAAACATATCCTTTTGGATTGTTCAATTAAGAACCTTAAGTAAGTGAGTATTGTCTCTCTTTTGCCATGGCTATGCTAAGTGAATGAATTGGTATTGTTACATGTTGCCACATTCAATACAGGCAACATGGTTTCTCTTGTTTTCTATCTCTTGTTTGGATCACATTGGAGTACAGCTGCTGAATGATATTTGGAATGCTTTTCAAGCATTTCTTTTCAAGTATCTCTTTCTGTATGCACAGACATCTGGCTGCTCTCCCTTTGAGATTCTCACGGGATGACCTTTCCCCGCCCCATGGGTAGATTTTCCCTTGATACAGGAGGAATACGTCCAAAAGCTAATTGAAATATTAGGGCTTGTTCAAAGAAACGTGTCTTGCACTTCTCCTTTCTCTCCACAGATTCCTACCTATTTTTTCCAGCCTGGTGATTGTCCAGCAGCTTTCCAAGGATTGGAAGCAGACGGATTTCCCCTTTGGCCTTCCCACTACTGTGATCGCTGTGACCAGGCCCGCTGCACTCACTGAGGAGTTTCCTGTTTGGATCCACGCAAGTCGCTTGAAGAGGGTTAACCTAAAACCCCAGAAGCAAGTCTTCCCTGCGCAGATTTCACCTCCTCCAGTGGAACAACATAATGATTTCATTGCAGCATTCTACCAACTTTATCATTCTCTTACTGGCACCGCTGCTGCTAGTTTTTCTCCCTGTATGGATCATTTCTAACTGGGTCTACAGGGATGATGTGTTCTGGGTCCACGACACTTTCTGCCCATACCCATCTGTAAATGACACTCCTGCTGTAAACAGCACCCCCGACACCTCTTTGCGAACACGACGTCAAGCTGGACTACTCCCTCGCAAAGGCTGTCCTTCAATTGGAATCCAGAAAAGACCGATAGTATGCTACCTTATGGTATAATTCCAGCAGTGTGCAAGTTGCCACCTTCTCCTGTGACATTGTGGACTGTTCATCAATTGATATCCCAAGGCTGTGCCATTGGTCCTCAGAGATTCCTAAAACTAAGGACATATATATATATGTTACTGACTCACGTTGGGGGTTAAGTGTGCATTCTGGGGAGTGGTAGGGTGGAATATTAATACTGACTGGGCTTATAAACTAGAAAATACCCTGAAAAACAGTGAACCAAAATGGTAAATCACTGCTTACTTGTATGACCCTTCATAAGGTTGGACACTGTTATAGGAAAAGTGTTCCTGCACAAATTATTAAGCTTTCTCTTACTATTGACAACCCTAGACCTACTGATGAAGGTATGTACATTATGGACATGTGGTTTAAGGGTGGGTCTAGCTATCATCAGTTTTCTTATGGGATCTATCTACCTCCACTCATCTTCTCCCGCCATTTTGTGGGGGCCCCAAAAAATGCTAACCCACTGGCCCCTACATTCAATAAACTTACTGACATGATGGCTATTGCCAATCCCACTTTTGAAGATATTGTGGCTGTTGAGGTAGGGTTTTCAGAACGTAACCTTTGGTTAGAATGGATGAAATTCACTGCTGATCAACATAATAAGAGTAATTGTTACATATGTGCTCAAGCTAGACCCCATCTAGGAACCGTACCTCTGGACCTCCCTCCTGGTATCCAACCATGCCTTTTTGGGTTATTTACCAATATCTCCTCTAATTTTACTTATCCCCTCTGTGCACTGCAGTGTTCTAAATACCCTTTGTTGCCAGGACAGCAAAAGCTTGATATTGCCGTTACCATCTATAAGGGCAATTACACATGTCATGTTTCTAATCTGACACAGAGTAGTTTTTTAGGTAATTTACCCCCAGGTTATTGTTCTGTCTTGGCTCATAGGTATGCCCCATTGTTGCTGCATTAGATTTGATATTTACTGGCTTTATGGAGACTTTTGGCTCCCTGTTAAGCTACCCAGCCAGTGGATAGGCCAGTGCACTTTAGTTAAGGTTACTATGCTTCTGCATATTCTTTCTGAAAGGCATCCTTCCTATTCACATGGTTTTTCCTTTTATTTGTCTTGATATAAATCTGATCACATGTATACATAGATGCTATAGGGGTCCCAATAGGGGTCCCAGATGAATTTAAGGCCCGAGCTCAGGTTAAGGCTGGGTTTGAGTTCCTTATTCCCTTTATTACTATTAATAAGAATGTTGATCGGATTAGTTAAAATTATTATAATCAGCAACGCTTTGTGAACTATTCTAGGGACGCCTTGCAAAGTATTACTGATCAATTAGGCTCCACTTCTCAGATGGTTCTCAAAATCATATGGCCCTAGATATGATTCTAGCTGAGAATTCTGTTAAATTCTCCTCAGTATTTTATGCTGTTGTACTTTTCTTTCTGACAATATAGGTCCTACTATGGACATTCTGAAATTAGCAGACCTCTTTGCTGAGTCCAAATGTAACTCTGATTTATCTAATTCTTGGGATCAGCATTTTAGTTGAATGCATAATCTCTTATTATTTGCACTCTTGTCTTGACTGCTCATGTACTGTGTTATTCGTATTACAGCTCCTAAAAAGACCCCTCCTTGAGAGACATACCTAGAGTATCACTCCCTTCCAGCTCATGCTGTGTATTTATGACGTCATTTACATGACGTAAGAGGGGAATTGAACGGACACGTATCAGAACTTTAGTAAGTGTCCTTAGGCATATGTTGTTTAAAGATGCAAAGGTAGGCCCTGTTTATCTTTCCCTTCTTTGAAGATGGTACAAGGACAGGTAATGTTTAAACAGAGATAATGTGAAGTGAATTCAATTGTTTTGTTAAGCCGTATTTACAGACAGATTTAGTTAAGAAGCTCTGCTGGTTAAGGCTTTTTCTGACCCTCTGTGGACTTCAATCTCTAGATAGGAAAAATGCTGATGTGTTTAAAGTTTCATGTGACCTTCCATATATGGTTTGTATTTACGTCACATGCTGACACATGCTGGCAAACCTGATTCGTATAAATATGTGAAACTCATAATAAAGGACGGACATATTTGGAAGACGATTTCTGGTCTTTAAGATGTGTCCCCAGGTACCTGACTTACATATGACAGAGACAGAGAAAGTATGGGGCAGGAATTGGGACCTGAATCCTTTTCAATCAGAACCATGGTCCAACCTCTGTGGCTTACCCCAAGGATCGCCATTATCCCCAACACTCTTCAATCTCTACATTGCATCTCTCGGCACCTGCCTAGACAAAATAAGCTTAACCTCCTATAGCTATGCAGACGACATCCCCATTCTCCTTCCTTTTGATCAGCCAACACCCACCATGACAGACACACTACACAGAACTCTAGAAACAGTGGCAACATGGATGAAAGACCACAAACTAAAACTGAACCCAGACAAAACAAAATTCATACTTCTCGAAAAAAAATAAAACCCCAACCATAACAAACCTAGTAACAAACTCAATCACATACCCCATTCAACCCACTCTAAAACTTCTGGGAATGACGATAGATAGATGCTGTACCATGTAACCACAAATCAACAAAACAATACAGAAATCATTTGCGGTCATGAGAAACCTCAGGCAAGTTTGAAAATTCTTTGACAGAAAACAATTCCAGCTCATGGTCCAGTCCCTAGTCCTAGATCTCCTTGACTACTGCAACATCCTCTATCTCCCCTACCATGCAACAATGATAAAACAACTACAAACAGTACAACACAGCCCTGAGACTAATCTATTCACTAAGAAAACACAATCACATCACTGAAAAATACCTTGACTCACACTGGCTCCCAATTCAAGCAAGAATACTATTTAAATTCTACTGTCTACTATTTAAATCCATAAATGGTGACAGCCCAGCCTACCTGAACAACTGCCCAATCCAAACTACCACAACCAGATACAGGAGAACCCAGACACCATTCACATACCCTCCAATCAGAGACATCAAACAGAAAAAGCTGTACGATGGCCTTCTAGCCACACAGGCAGCAAAACTAGACCACCAATTCTCTAATCTACTAATCGCGACCCCAGACTATAAAACTTTCAGAAAAGAAATAAAAACCTTGCTATTCAAGAAATCCATGAAGACTAACTAACACCAAATGAAACATTTCAATCCTCTGAAGCAACCCACTCTACTCTGTAACACCTCTGGACATGTCCAGAAATCCTCTTCTGTAATCCGCTTTGAACTGCAACGTAATGGCGGAATAAAAATCACTAATGTAATATAATGTAAGTGGCATACCGACTGGCTTAAACTTTAAGATGGTTCCATAAACAGGGGTGGCCACTCTGTATGTACCCATTGGCTCAATGTGCTGTACTTTGTTGTTCCATGAAAAGCTGACTTTTGTCTATTACTAATAAACCTAAATTATATACAGCAATTGGGTTGTTGCGAGGTCAGTTTTATGATAGGGTCCGCAGCCTACCTTATCAATAGCTAAAAAATGCTAGCAAAGCTTTACATAAAAACAAACCTTAAGAGATAAACATTAATATCGTGTCATGGATACAAATTAATATCATAACTGTGGATCTCAAACAGTTCATCAAGTTTACCTAAGAAGAGAGTTTGACTAAAAAAAAGCATCAACAAAGAACTGGGTTTTAAGTAATTTTCTAAACATACCCCTCTCACAACAATTCCGCATCTGTCTTATCAAAGAGTTCCAAATCTTAACTGCTGCACAGCAGAGAGTCTTTTTGCTAGTATCAACCAACCTTGGGTTCACAGTCGTCTTTAGCAAGGCTAAGTTCTCAGAGCGCAAAGATCGTTTTGGAATATAACTAGATATGTTATTTTTTACCATTTCTGGAATATTTCCGTACAAAAATTGATGACAAATCATTAAAACTTTGTACTGTATTTTGAAGGTGACCGGAAGCCAATGGAGTTTCTGGAGATGAGGCAAAATATGATCATATTTAGACAAACCCAGTGTAACCTGTAACACTTTACATCTAACCTTTGTTATTCCAAGATAAAGGGCATTACAGTAGTCAAGTCTTGACAGGACCAAAGCCTGAACTACAGTTCGAAACCCTACCCCCTACCGGGATTCTTTAAATTACTGACTTAATTTAAATCTTCCTTCTTAGCTATTGCTGGGCCAGAACCTAAAGCTCTGCCTGGTACTATGCTTAGGTTCCATCTACTGAAGTCTCCATCAAAGCTCATTCCAGTCCATCCAAACCATCCCAGCCATTGAAGCCCCTCCCAGCCCATCCTCCACTAAACGGCCATACACAGACACAGACCGTGCAAGTCTGCCCAGTACTGGCCTAGTTCAATATTTAATATTATTTTCTGATTC
This sequence comes from Geotrypetes seraphini, assembly GCF_902459505.1. Classification (NCBI taxonomy): domain Eukaryota; kingdom Metazoa; phylum Chordata; class Amphibia; order Gymnophiona; family Dermophiidae; genus Geotrypetes; species Geotrypetes seraphini. The sequence goes on from NC_047084.1 coordinate 147,165,697, forward strand.
TAAGCTTACATTTCCCTCTCTCAGTGGTAAAAACAGAACATTTAAGAGATTTATTATTTTGCTTTTAAATTGACCGAATTCTGGAATGCTTTACCACTTACATTAAGAAGCTTAGGTTCTTTTGCTTTATTCCGGAAATTTCTGAAAACTTTTTTGTTTGCTAAACATTTTGGAAATTATTTCAGTCTACTCTTCCTTGTCAAATTTATGTATTATATTTTACATTATTGTTAACCAAGTTGAGCTCCTCTTGGTTGATGACTCGGTCTATAAAACTAACAGCCTCTTTTACAAAGCCGCACGGCAACAGCCCCGAAGCCCTTTAAATCTCTATGGGCTTCGGGGCCGTTAGTGCAGCGCCTTTGTGAAAGAGGCCATAAGTTTTAGTTTAGTTTTTCAAAGCAGCAAAAAATTTTCGCTCTGCTGAGGACCATTGACTGTAGTACTCTTAAACTGACTCCTCCCCCCACCCTTTGTGATGAATTTTAAAGTCGACAACTGATTAAAACACTGATCAAGGTAGAGGAGTGCAACTGTCCAATGTCACCCCGGGCACAGCTAAAAATAAATAAATGAATAAAAGATCTCTATACTATGTTATCTGTCTTGCTCACTGAAGCGGGTCGACCGCTCAGTTTAATCCTTTACAAACAAACATAAAATGCAGCGCTGTCTGGAAGAAAAACAAAAATATCTGAAAATCCTTAGATTCAGATGTTTAAAATATCACACGAAAAGGTCAGAAGATAAATTTCTCGGCTAACATTAAAACAATAATGCTTTTTGACACTTTTTTCACTCATTCAACTCCAATTACAAATCGGCGTAAATATTTGAAGAAACTAAAATATAGATGTGCTTTTAATATTTTCATTTCCAATAAAACAGTTGTTTTGCCTTAATATCTATACTAGAATTAAGAACATAAGAATTGCTGCTGCTGGGTCAGACCAGTGATCCATCCTGCCCAGCAGTCTGCTAACGCGGCGGCCCTTAGGTCAAAGACCATGCTCTAAATGAGTCCAGCCTCACCTACGTATGTTCCAGTTTAGCAGGAATCTGTCCAACTTTGTCTTGAATCCCTGGAGGGTGTTTTCCCCTATAACAGACTCCGGAAGAGCGTTCCAGTTGTCTATCACTCTCTGGGTGAAGAAGAACTTCTGTACAAAATCTATCCCCTTTCAACTTTAGAGAGTGCCCTCTCGTTCTCCCTATTTTGGAGAGGGTGAACAATCTGTCTTTATCTAATAAGTCTATTCCCTTTAGTATCTTGAATGTTTCGATCATATCCCCTCTCAGTCTCCTCTTTTCAAGGGAGAAGAGGCCCAGTTTCCCAATCTCTCACTGTACGGCAACTCTTCCAGCACCTTAACCATCTTAGTTGCTCTTTTCTGGACCCTTTCAAGAAGTATCGTGTCCTTCTTCATGTACAGCAACCAGTGCTGGACATAGTACTCCAGGTGAGGGCGCACCATGGCCCGGTATAGCGGCATGATAATGCAGACGACTTCATCGACTTGTCGATCAGAACTCCCAAGCCTCTTTCCTGGGAGGTCTCTCCAAGTACCGCCCCAGACATCCTGTAATCGTGCATGAGATTTTTGTTACCAACATGCATTACTTTACACTTATCCACGTTAAACCTCATTTGCTATGTCGATGCCCTTTTCTCGAGCTTGATTATGTCACGTTGCAGATCTTTGCAATCCCTCTGTGTCTTCACTACTCTGAATAAGTTTGTATTGTCTGCAAATTTAATCACCTCACTTGTCGTACCAATGTCCAGTTTGTTTTATTAAGATGTTGAAGAGCACGGGTCCAAGCACTGAGCCCTACGGCACCCCACTGGTGCTCTTCCATTCCGAGTATTGTCCATTTACCCCCCACTCTGTTTCCTATGCTCCAGCCAGTTTTTAATCCACGTATTTCACCCTCGATTCCATGGCTTACAATTTTCCGAAGTAGTCGTTCATGTGGAACCTTGTCAAACGCCTTCTGAAAATCCAGATATACAATGTCGACTGGGTCGCCCTTGTCTATCTGTCTGTTTACTCCCTCAGAGAAGTGCAGCAAGTTCGTCAAACACGATCTGCCTTTGCTAAAACCATGCTGACTGGTCCTAATCAGCCCGTGTCCATCAAGGTGATCAATGATGCAGTCCTTTATCAGTGACTCTACCATTTTCCCTGTATCAAGGTCAGACTCGCCAGTCTGTAGTTTCCTGGATCTCCCCTTGAACCTTTCTTGAAAATCGGTGTTACATTCGCCATCTTCCAGTCTTCCGGAATCTTTCCTGATTTGATCGACAGATTGGCTATTAGTTGAAGCAGTTCAGCTATGGTCCCTTTCAGTTCCTTGATGACCCTCGGATGAATGCCATCTGGTCCCGGGGATATATCGCTCTTAAGCCTATCAATCTGCCTACATACCTCCTCTAGATTGACCATCAATCCTGTCAGCTTTCCGTATTCATTTCCAGCATATAGCCTGATGGGTTCCGGAGGAAGTAACCGTCTTACAGATTTAAAAACACGAAGAAATCAAGCCACTTATTTGACGTATCAACTGCTTTGGTATTATCAGATTAAGAAATAATAAACTTTATTTACTGTTTCTTGAAGCAGCTCCCCCCCTTCTATGTTTTGCTGAAGAAGGAGACGGATCCTTCAAAAGATAAGTCATCAAATATGTATTAAGTAACCCAATGAAAAGTTATCGCCTACAACCAGTGACCTTTATTTTTGTCTCTTGTCTGTTAAAGCTCTCCCTTTTAAGTTAGTGTGGTTACAGCAGATGACATTATGAACCTTTAAGAACTGATAATTTTTTTTTTTTTTTTGGGGGGGGGGGTTAAACGTAAAGATTAACGGGTTGTTTGTGTACTCTGTTCTCCAGGTTACAAGACTAACGAAGGTGTACCTGAGGATAGGAGGGTAGTTGGGAAGAGAATGGGAGAGATGGAGAACCCTGAGGTGATGGGGAAGGAGGGAGAGATGTTAGATGAAAGGGTACTTAAGAAAAGGAGAGATGGTGGATCTGGGGATGGTGGGATCCGTCACTGCAGCTGCGCGATGGAGTAAAAAAAAAAAGGAAAGATGCCAGACCTCCGGGGGAGGGAGGACACCGATGGAAGATGGATGGTTAGCACTGAAAAAGAAGAAAACGACAAATGGGCAGGAGACCCTGGCAAACGAGTTGTCAGAAGACGTTTGTCGCAAAGCCTGGGACCAACATGATTTGAATAATGACCAGACAACAAAAGGTAGAAAAAAATAATTTTATTTTCTGTTTTGTGATTACAATGTGTCAGATTTGAAATGTGTATCCTGCCAGAGCTGGTGTTAGACCGTGAACGTGAGCTAGCATTTAATAGAGAGAGGAAAAATCGTTTTTGTTTATTTATTTTGTTTACACCATAGCACCAGTGTGGGTAGGAGAGGGCAAAGGTGGTGAAGAAGCTATAAAAGGTGCGAAGAGGCATAAAATAAACCTATCACAATCTCAGCATATAAATTCAAAATCATCATCTCATTATATAAATAATTATTAATTAATTAAATGAATAGTGAAAGTGCTCAGTGCCCTTTATTTCCTGCAGGTGTGGTGCTGCCAGGAAGTCAATGTTGGGACCATCATGCCACTTTTCAGTCCCATTTCAGTTATTGCTGTGTTTAGCTGTTTCAATATGTAACGCTACTCCCTTAGATAGTAAAATTATAATATAGTGGCACTTATCTTTCTAGTTTGAGGTAGCTAATCAGTTTACAGCAATGTATCTCTTTAGCGGTTCAGCAGGATATTACTTTTTCCGTTTTTTTCTTTTGCTTCAATGTGGTTTTCTGGGTTCAGACCATTCTGTCTGCTTCGGTTCCATATTATCTCCTCCTGAGGAAGCCCCGTTGGGTGAAACTTAGGACTAAGTAGAGGAGCAGCCAACTTATTCACTTTTTGAGCACGAACCACATTGAAGCAAAAGAAAAAAGCCAAAAAAAGTAATATCCTGCTGGGCCGCTAAAGAGATACATTGCTGTAAACTGATTAGCTATTTCAAACTACTACAACCATCTGGAAAATATTATCTCACTGGTTGAGGAGCAAAAAACGTACACAATGCCATCTCTGAGAAATCCAACCCAACAACTGGTGCCAGAACTTAAAAACAAGAGAACAGGTCCAAAACATATGTCCCAGAGAGGCAGAGCAGCCACCACATTTTAAGTATCATTCGTATGTAGCCATTTCCGTTTTCTAGCTGCACTCGGTGAAACATACATTAACCAAACAAATTTATATTGCTTTCCCAATATACTGCTGAGTATGAAGACTTATGAATTGCTTTAGACAAACGGACAAATCAAGTCTGCTGAAATAGATGTCTGAAGGTCTGACTTCCAAGATGACCACAATTCCATTCATTTGCCGTGTCCTGCAAATATTTATGATTTAAAGACAAAGGGACCTTGTCTTGCGTCGCAAAAGTATATACCGTTTTAAGAATATCTTGCACATTCTCTGTGAGATCCTGCCATGGCAGGGATGATACATAGTGTCTGAGTTGTGCATAGGTCAAAGCATCTTTCTCCAATAAATGGTATGTTAATTGTAAATCCACAAAGGGCCTTTTCTTTGCCTTCCTTAGTAAGTGCCTGTAAGAGAAACTTCAGTCAGGTTGCCTTGAATTGGTAACAGTGGAGGAGTGTGTGGCGCGGTGGTTGAAGCTACAGCCTTAGCACCCTGGGGTTGTGGGTTCAAATCCCACACTGCTCCTTGAGACCCTGGGCAAGTCTCTTAATCCTCCATAGCCCCAGGTACGTTAGATAGATTGTGAGCCCACTGGGACAGACAGGGAAAATGCTTGAGTACCTGATTGTAAAACCACTTAGATAAGCTTGATAGGCGGTATATAAAATCCTAATAAACTTGTACAATCTTGTAGTAGTATAAAATGAGAGTTGATGCCTCCTGCACATCCACTTCCACACAGCTTTTCCCAGAGTAAAGATGTAGTTATTCAACCTATCCAACTTGGACAGTCCGCAGATGGATTGAAGATAACTCACATTAATAACACTCAATATACTACGTTCTAAGTCTGGTACAGAAAAGAGATGTGATGGAACCAATCACTGAGGTGCTACATTAGACATGCAGTGGCCAAGTATCTAATATTTAGTAAACCCAGCCCTCCCAAATCCACTGGCATGCAAAGCCTCTGAATCGACAGACCAGGATGTCTGCCATTCATATGTATCTTTGAATACAATCAACATATCTCTCATCAGGATTCATCAGGTATAGCGGTAACATTTGAAAGACATACAGCAGACAAGAGACCACGATCATGTTATATCAGGGGTCTCAAAGTCCCTCCTGGAGGGCCGTGATCCAGTTGGGTTTTCAGGATTTCCCCAATGAATATGCATGAGATCTATGTGCGCGCACTGCTTTCAATGCAGATTCATTGGGGAAATCCTGAAAATCTGACTGGATTGCGGCCCTCGAGAAGGGACTTTGAGATCCCTGTGTTATATAAATGAATTCTTCCTAACAAAGACAAGAGATAAGAGCATCATAGACTGAGTCTGGCATGTACGTCCCTCAAAAGTGCTCTGATAATCATTGTATATAATTGGGATAGATCCCCTGGAATCCAAACTCCTAAACAGTGCAAGGCGTTATCCTCTCAAGATAAAGGAAAACTACTCTTCCAGCAGTCTCTGGTTTCTGTGAGTACTAGTATTTATTTGGTTTTATATCCTGTCCTCCCAGAAGAGCTCAGAATGTGTCACAAGTTTACATACCTAATAAAGCCTATTTATGCAAAGTGATGGTGTTTGACCAAAATGACCAAACATAGTTAACAAAGCATGGTAAAACATAATATGACAAAACATAGCATGGCAAACATAGTATTAACATGGTTAACCTAGTATGACACGACATAGCAGAAAGAGTAAGGCAAGTGTAATATGATAAAACCTAGCATGATAGACATGGAACGGCAAACATTGTGTGGCAGACATAGCAAGAGAAATTGTAGCATGATAGACACAGCATGTCAAACATAATGTGGTACATATAATGTATAGTGTGACAGAAATGGTGACAGTATGACAAAGTGTGGCAAAACATTGTAGGACAAAACATAGAATAGAAACATAGAAACATGATGGCAGATAAAGGCCAAATGGCCCATCCAGTCTGCCTATCCGCAATAACCATTATCTCTTCCTCTAAGAGATCCCACGTGCCTATCCCACTTTTCTTGAATTCAGACACAGTCTCCGTCTCCACCACCTCTTCCGGGAGATTGTTTCACGCATCTACTACCCTTTCTGTAAAAAAGTATTTCTTTAGATTACTCCTGAGCCTGTCACCTCTTAACTTCATCCTATGCCCTCTCATTCCAGAGCTTTATTTCACATGAGAGAGACTCTTCTCATGCGCATTTACGCCAAGTAGATATTTAAATGTCTCTATCATATCTCCTCTCTCCCGCCTTTCCTCCAAAGTATACAGATTGAGATCTTTAAGTCTGTCCCCATACGCCTTATGACGAAGACCACGCACCATTTTAGTAGCCTTCCTCTGACTGACTCCATCCTTTTTATATTTTTTTTGAAGATGCAGCCTCCAGAATTGAACACAATAGTCTAAATTAGGTCTCACCAGAGTCTTATGTAGGGGCATCAATATCTCCTTTTTCCTACTGTTCAAAGATGTATCATGACAATGTGTCGGCGAGTGCTGAAATCTCTGAACCCTAAACCATACTGAATAACATGTGTGAAGGAACTGAAAGAGGCTGACAAAGCTAAACGCGTAAATTACTGTATATGGTTGCTGACTATGATTGCTGATGGACATTTTGACCAATTGCTGTACTTCATAATGGACAAAACTTGGTTTCATTTATCAAGTGACTTAAATTCTCAGAGTATGAGGTACTGGTCCACTAAAAATCCCCACTTAACTCACAAAACACCACTTCAAGACCAGATAAATGGCGCTTGGTGTACTGTGTCAGAACATGAATAGTGGGCCCAATTTTCTTCAAACCAACTGTGAATATCACGGTTTACCTGAACATCTTTGAACAATTTTATGACCAACACACACCAGAAGAAAAAATGTACTGCTTTTTCTAACAAGATGGGGCAACATGCCACAACTCACGCGACACACTGGCATAGGTTCATTAACTGTGTACAGAGGAGCGAACTGTGAGCAAGAGGTTATGGCCATCATGTTCCCTGGACTTGTCCACATGTGATTTTTATCTGTGGGGAAACAATCCATTTGCTCATTCATCTTGTCATCTATCACCGAAGGTCGGGCTACTTTTCTGTGGCTCACCCTGTACTTTTGAGATCCAAAGCAGCCTTCTTTTCCTCTTACTTTTACTTACTTGCCACACAATGTTTCCCCATACTGTGGTTGCAGAAGAACTTACACCTGGGAGAAAAAAGAAAGAACAGAAAAATCCTACCAAAGCAATGCCCTATTCCTGGTTGGCTAGGGGTGGGAGGGAGGGAATTAACCTGAAGGGTCACCTATGGTGTCTGATCTCTCAGAGTTCAGTCTCAAACTAAGAGGCTGAATCCAGCCAGAGGTCTCTCCTCAAGGAGTGCTTTTCAGCTAGGGTGAGAAGATTCACATTCCCATGTAGTGCGCTTGGCCCAACTTAAGAGTTTTCCAGGCCTCTCTCCCATTTACTACTCCCCAAAGTTTCAAAAAAAATCCTAAACATATCCAAAGAAGCCTTTTAATCAACAGTTCTCGCCTCAAGCAAATATATGCAAATTATATATGTAGTACACAGGTTGCTGTGAAAACTATCTTTAATGCTGAGCTTCTACAACCTCTCTCTCAGAACCAGGCTTACTGAGGGCTAGGCACTAGGCCAGCATTCTTCCCCTCAAGGGAAGTCTGATCTCTAAGAAAATCCTCAGAGCTCATGTCTTAAATATTTGTACATGACAAGTGGCGCAGTTTTCTTTTAAAGACTGCAAACATATATAAATACTAATAAATATTTCAGTAAAGCTAAATGCAACTTACCAATGAATCCTAACTGTGAGAAGTCCAGAATCATCCAATCATCTGAGGTTTGCTCCATAGCAAATTTCTTTATGGACTGGAAATACCCAGGCTTGGCAATAATATCATCCTCTAGCTGAAAAAGTATACCCATGACCATTACACTTACATATGTTTGACATGCTGTGTCTATCATGCTACACTGTGTGGATTAAATATTCTCTAATCAATAAGCATAATGCCTGTATTTATTCTTTAAAATTACTACATGACTTGCATGTGCTATATAATTTAGGCAGTAACACTTAAGCCAGTTAACAGTGACTCCTTAGTCTTAAAAATGATGTTTGGAGCCCCACTCCTCCTTGGTGGAATACTGCAGTCTACGCTTTGTAGGTTACATTTGCTCATTTTTGTATTGTGGATAACACTGAAACAATGAATTTACATTCTTTCATTTTCTTATTATACCACAACTTTCTATTTCCATAAGCCTATTTATATCACAATAAATTAATTATAATCAACAATCCCAATACAGTCTTAACTTATAAGTCTAAATCTAAATCTAAACCTTAGGTTTGTATACCGCATCATCTCTACATTCGTAAAGCTCGACACGGTTAACAAGAGTTAGGGTAGAAAGGAACTCCAGTGGAGGGAAGAGGCAAAATGAAGAGAAAATTTAGAGGACTAGAATAACCAGAGAGGGAGGAGGAGTTACATTTTTGAGAATAACCAGGTTTTCAGACGTTTGCGGAAGAGTTGGAGGGAGCTCAGATTCCTAAGAGGGGAGGTAAGGTTGTTCCAGAGCTGAGTGATTCTGAAAGGGAGGGAAGAACCTAGTTTTCCTACAAGTGAAATGCCTTTTAGAGAGTGAAAGGAAATTTTCAGTTTTTGGGTGGATCTGGCAGAATTGGGGTTAGAGGAGTTCCAAGAAAGAGGAATGAAGGGAGGGAGAATACTGTGTAGGATCTTGAAAGTGAGGCAGGCACATTTGAAGTGGACTCTGGAGATAATCAGAAGCCAGTGGAGCTTGGATAAAAGCGGTGAGACGTGGTCGAATTTGCTTTTTGCGAAAATAAGCTTAGCAGCGGTATTCTGAATCCACTGGAGTCTTTGAAGGTTTTTCTTTGTTAGGCTAAGGTAGATAGAGTTGCAGTAGTCCAGTCTGGAAAGGATGGTGGATTGGACAAGGACGGCAAAGTGTTTTTGATGGAAACAGGATCTCACTTTTCTCAGCATGTGAAGGCTGAAGAAACATTTTTTACAGCAATTTAAAATGGTTTATGTTATGATTTATTATTTATAATCCGCCTTATTCCAAGACAGAACAAGATATACAGCATAAAAATAATGAGAAGGGGTCAAGTTATAAGGATTAAAGTATGCATTAGAATTTTACACAGAGATGAATATGTTTCTCCTGCAATATTCAGTGACAGTGTCTGAAGTAGAGAGGACCTTTGCCTACTTCTGCTCCTTAGAGGCCTTATCTGTGACTCGCTGAACTGATGCAACTTGGACCTATTACAACACTTGCTTTTGCCCAAAGCTTTTATCAAGGGCAAGATGCCACTTTTAAACACTGAGGTGTCAGAATATTCTGGGGGCCACCAGCAAGAAGCCAATGTTCCTGAAATTCCCCCTGAGGTGACATCAAGGGGATATTTCTGGAGATGCACAAGTCAAGAGGTTGGAACAGGAGGCAAGGAATACATTATCTTCCAAGGTAAACCCTAGGTCCAGAGGGTATAAAGATGCATCTCCAAAAAAGACTCGGAGGCTTCTAGCTACAGCTCTCTAAGGAGGGACCTCATGCTGGAGGTTCCTGGATACTGCTCTCACTCATGCCTGTCTGAAAAACTCCCCAACCCTCTACTTGTTCTGTTTGTTTGTTTACTAGATTGTAAGCTCTACTGAGCAGAGACTGTCTCTTGAATGTTTTAATGTCTAGTGATGCGTAGAGAATGACACGGTGACAAAATTCATCACTGTCCCCGTCTCCGCGGATAACCGCGGGAAATAATCCGATGCCATTTTCTAGTGTCTATTTCAACCTCGGTCCTTCTACACCAGCATTCTTCAAAGCAAAGCTTGCGGGTCAGTGGTTGTGTCCAATTATACTCTGATTCTTTCCTCTCTCCTTAAAGAATGACCTGAAGATGGTTTCCCGCGGTTATCCGCAGGGATGGAAACGGTGATGAATTTTGTCACCGTGTCATTCTCTAAATTGCGTTATGTCTAGCAGTACTATAGAAATGATAAGTAATAGCAGTAGTAATAAAGGCCATGCTGCTGGTTCTTGTTCCTGAGGCTTGTTGACTATGCTATGCAGTGAAATAGTGAGGGTAGGAGGCTTCCAAGGCTGTGACACCCCCGTGCCTTCCTCTCCACCCCTCCCCCGCACCACCCTCCCTCCCCCCCCGCTCCTTCTGCACCACACTCCCTCCCTTACCAACCACGTACCTCTTAAAATCTTCACCAACGCGAGCAGCTTCTCCAGCCTGCTGTTCACCCTGGCTTTCCCTCTGGTGAAGATTTTAAATAGGTACTGGGGGGATGGGGAAGGAGGGACATGAGCATGTTGTGGGGGGGGGGGAGAGAGGTGCCTACGCCCCCACCAAGACGGTGCCCAGTGTGGTCCCCCCCCTTACTACACCACTGATGCTATACCGGAGCTGCCACCCCTCAGGTATGTGACAAAAGTCTGAAGAGAATAGCCAGACCCAGGCTGTAGCTGTTCCAGCATCCTGTACTCCTATTGCTGCTGCCCATGAGACATCTTTCATGCACAATGTTGGGCTGTGCATCGCTTCAGAGCTCCAGTGGACTTAGAGAACTTCTCTGCACTAAGTGCTGGGCATTGCTCCAGAAGCTAAGCATTGCCTGAGTGACATCTCTTCTGCACACAGGTTGTATCAGTTCTTGTGTATTCTGGGGTTAGGTCAGAAGGCAGGTTTACATTGCATATAGGGAACTATGTTTTACTTCCTAAATAATTCATGCAATAGTGGATTATTGCATTCCCTAAGCATCCTAGCTTGCCTAGTACTTATCATTATTATTTGCTACGTGCTATAAAAATAAATATTCTATTTTGCTAATACACATTCTTGCATGTCATGAATTCTACTTGCACAGGGGGTTTGGATTTGGATCTTTAGGAAATATAGATTACCATATTCCAGAGTGCTACCTTATTAGATAGTCTGTGTTCCCAGTGCCCTGGTCTTCCAGGCCATATAAGCAACCCCTGTGGACTTTAATATGCTTACAACACGATGCCATGCTGAAGAACCATGGGATGGAAGGAGACGTACATAGATGGATCAGAAATTGGTTGGCTGGTAGGAGGCAAAGGGTGGGAGTGAAGGGCCACTACTCTGACTGGAGGAGGGTCACAAGTGGTGTTCCGCAGGGGACGGTACTCGGACCGCTGCTGTTCAATATATTTATAAATGATCTAGAAACTGGCTCCATTCCATGTGAGCTATTTTCTACATGTGGCGTATCCGAGGATGCATCCTTTGGTGTCTCATTACCCCATTTTTACGCCGGCCAGAAGAACATGGAGATGTGTCTGTAAAACAGCCAAATTGTCTTCTAGGGTGTCTTTATATTTGCCTATACTGGGCAATGGAGCTTTCCAGCTGGGCATGCAAAATGCCACCTTTCTTAGGTGGCAAGCACAAGGTCTACAATATCTTTTTCACCTGTTTTCGGAGGAGGGGAGCCTGGTCACATTTGCCGAGCTGCAACGAACTTTTGACCTACAGGCTAATGATCTCTTCGCCTATTACCAGATCCGTCACTATGTTCAGTCCCTCCCAGTGGCTGCCCTTACTGAAGTCTGCAGGGAGGCGCTTTCGGAACTCTTCAGCCTTTCGATTTCATATTGTGGTGATCCGGGATTGCCAACCAAGTACGAATCTGGATATATTAGCGACAGCGTGGGCTGAGGACTTGCATTGCCAGTTGACTGCTCAACAGTTACAATGGGTCCTGAAGAACATTCAGAAGGTGTTACCCAATATTACTCACTGAAAATTGTTCTTAGACTTTACATTCCACCGGAACATGCAGCCCGGATGGGGATTACTGCGTCGCATTCTTGCCCGAAATGCAATCAGGCTCACGCATCTTTGAGTCACATGTTTTGGGCCTGCCCCGTAATCCAACAGTTTTGGAGACATCTTGGCCTATATACCACATCGCTTTGGGGAAGGCGATGGCTTCCGCAACCGAGGGCATTATTTGGATTTTATAATATAGCCTCGCCCAAACCCAGGGGAATATCAGCATTTATCTCCAGAGCCCTTTTGATGGGAAAAAAAGCCATCCTCACCAACTGGCTCTCCCGTGATCCCCCGTCATATGCACAATAGAGATCCCTAATGATAGTGCACGCAACACTGGAGAGACGCATGGTAGGAGACTTGACTCTTGGCCCGGGTCGCAAATTTTGTCAGGTGTGGGAGCACTTCTGGCAGGACCTCGCACCGCGTGCTCGCAGTAGACTTTTGAATCTTTAAGATTTTATTCCCACTCTCAGCTGTTGGACTGGCCATGGATTCTTGGGGAGGGGAGGGGAGGGGGGGGATGGGAGGGGAACTGATTATATTGTTGAAAATGTTATTTCCTGAATGGTACTACTGTTTGTATTTGCTTCTTACTGCTGGAATAATAAAAATCATTTAAACATAAATGATCTAGAAACAGGGATGAAGTGCGAAGTTATAAAATTTGCAGACAACACAAAACTATTAAGTGGGGTTAGGACTAAAGAGGACTGTGAAGATTTACAAAGAGACCTGAACAAACTGGGAGAGTGGGCGATGAGATGGCAGATAAACTTTAATGTAGAGAAATGTAAAGTCTTGCATGTAGGAAACAGAAACCTGATGTAAAGCTATACGATGGGAGGGTTGGTAATGGGTGAAAGTAGCCTAGAAAAGGACTTGGGAGTACTGGTGGACAAGACAATGAAGCTGTCAGAACAGTGTGCAGCAGCCTCTAAGAAGGCAAACAGAATGCTAGGTATTATCAAGAAAGGTATTACAACCAGAACGAAAGAAGTTATCCTACTGTTGTATCGGGCGATGATGCACCCGCATCTGTAGTACTGCATCCAATATTGGTCGCCGTACCTAAAGAAGGATACTCAAGATGGTTTAGAAAAGAGCAATACGATTGATAAAGGGTATGGAAAACCTTTCATATGCTGAGAGATTAGAGAAACTGGGGCTCTTTTCCCTGGAAAAGCGGAGACTTAGAGGGGACATGATATAGACATACAAGATCATGAAAAGCTTAAAGTGGAGAGGGACAGATTCTTCAAACTTTCGAAAACTACAAAAACGAGAGGGCATTCAGAAAAATTAAAAGGGGACAGATTCAGAACCAATGCTAGGAAGTTCTTCACTCAAAGAGTGGTGGACACCTGGAATGCGCTTCCAGAGGGTGTGACAGGACAGAGCATGGTATGCACGGTATTGGGGTTCAAGAAGGGATTAGATAATTTCCTGAAGGAAAAAGGGATAGAAGAGTATAGATAGAGGAATACTATACAGGTCCTGGACCTGATGGGCTGCCGCGTGAGCGGACTGCTGGGCATGATGGACCTCTGGTCTGACCCAGCAGAGGCAATGCTTATGTTCTTATGTTCTTAAGTGCAGATGCAGTTAATTTGAGCTTCTGGGCCCCGACTCCCCAGCCCATATTCCAGGAATAACTTCAATGCCCATTTTCCTAGAGTGACTTTTCTTCTCGTGGTATTCACATTCTGCTTATCTTGTAAGACAGCACAGAGACCATGATAGCAAAAGTTCAGGAAGTGACATCAGAGAAAGAGCCAATGCTAGCGCAACAGCAGCTTGGGGGCTGCTGGTCATGCCATGAATGTTACAGAGGAACAGAGGAAGGGAAGCAGCTTGCACGCACAGCAGTGGGGGAGAAGGGCAGAGAGGAGGATGGGTGGCTGTGTCCTCACCAAAACGGCACCTGGGGCAGACCACCCCCGCCCCCCTTTCTACTCCACTGCTTTCAAACTTTTTAAGGTCACATGGAGCAAGATCTGATGAGTAGGGTGGATAATCTATGCCAGGGGTGTCAAAGTCCCTCCTTGAGGGCCACAATCCAGTCGGGTTTTCAGGATTTCCTCAAATGAACATGAATGAGATTTATTAGCATACAATGAAAGCAGTGCATGCAAATAGATCTCATGCATATTCATTGGGGAAATCCTGATAACCCGACTGGATTGCGGCCCTCGAGGAGGGACTTTGACACCCCTGGTCTATGCACTGAAATTTCAATTGTGTCAAAACGTCCATCGTTTTGCCATTCTTGTGAGCAGGTGCATTGTCTTGCAAAAAGAGAACTTCTTTCCGCAGCTTACCTCTCCTTTTTTTTCTTTTAATGCCTCTTTTAATCGGCAAAGCAAGTTACAGTTGTATTCTGCATTAACTGTTTGGCCCCTTGGAAGATAGTCAGTCATTACAACACCTTCCTGGTTCCAAAACACTATGGCCATGACCTTTCCTGCTGACTTTTGGGTTTTGAATTTTCTTGGCCTTGGAGAATCTGAGTGCCGCCATTTCATGGACTGTTTTGTCTCAAGATCATTTATTTAAAAATTTATATACCGTATTTTAGTTATACGGTTTACATAATATCAGGCATATTTTAAATATTACAAATTACCATACTTTAAAAAGCAGTGAGAAGGCACAGAAAACATTTTCAGATCATTCTAAATATATGATCTCAACACAAGAAAGCATTAACAAACAGTTGGGTTTTTAACATTTTCTTAAAATTCATCCTAGCAGTATAGAAATTCCTGTCAGTGGTTTCCAAAGCTTTATACCTGTAGCCATGTTTTATTGACAGTAACTAATCATTCCAAAAAGTTGTAACCAGCTTGCTGAAAATACTGAAAAATCAACTTCGAAGTGTCCTCTTGACGTCGTTTCTTGTCAGCATTCAAACATTTCGGCACCCACTTGGCTGACAGCTTCTGCATACTCAGCTGCTCGTGGATTACACACCCAACACATTTCCTAGATATCTGAGGTGCCTCAGCAATTGTTTTAGCCAATATTCGCCAATCTGCCAAAATCAGATTATGGACATGGTCAACAATTTCAGGAGTTGATCTCGCGTACTTTACAATCATCTCGGCAACATCTTCTTTCGGTTCCATCTGTTCGTCAGTTATTTTATGACACAACTCGCAAAACAATTTATTCTGTAGTTGCTCCTACTCTATGGAATGCCCTCCCCTTAGAATTAAGACTGGAAATTAACTCTAATCATTTTAAAACTAACCTTAAAACCTCTCTCTTTAAGGATGCTTTTGAGATTTAGTTAAATGGATTACCTAAGGCTGTTATAGGGGAAAGTACCCTACAGGGATTCAAGACAAGGTCAAACAAGTTCCTGCTGAACCAGAACGTGTGCAGATAAGGCTAGACTCAGTTAGGGCACCTATGGGCCGCCGCATGAGCGGACTGCTGGGCACGATGGACCACTGGTCTGACCCAGTAGCGGCAATTCTTATGTTCCCCTTCTCCATATCGTTCTTCCCATTACCTTTTCAATTTTTTTATTTTATAAATTGTAAACCTTCCCCCTTTTTCCTCTTGTTCCATGTTGTCACAATTCAAATTCACATATACATGTCCTTTCCCCTGTTATTAATTATTTTTTGTTTGTTTTAAAAATTGTTTTATATTGTAAACCGCTTTGGCATTAAAGCGGTATATCAAACCATAATAAACTTGAAACTTGACACTGTATGAGGCCTCCCAGACCTTACTGCATCTTTGGTCTTGAAATCTCAATGCTGAAAGTTTCCACATCAATTCTTCACTGTGGAGTATGATAGGCAATTGTCACTCAATGTTTGCATCATAGATTCATGGATATCTTGGGAATCAGCCACCCTAAGAGCCAAAGACAAAGTACGCAGCTTAGGGGTGGATCCTTGACAGTGACCTTTCGCTCTCTGACCATATCTCCCAAGTAGTATCCACCTCATTCTACTACCTCTGGCAACTACGGAAAATCAGACGATACTTCTTGGAATCGGACTTCTCTCAACTACTTTATGCATTAGTCCTCTCCTATATGGACTACATATAGGCTACAACGAGTGCAAAATGCCACCATCCAACTTCTGAAGAATCTACACATATGAGACCCGATCACCCCCACATTGTGCACTGCCCACTGGATGCTGATCAAGAAACGATGTATATTCAAAGGTCTAGTAATGGCCAACAAACACTTCCACTACATAGTACTGGCCTGTATGGCCTACAAAATTCTGCCCTATGCATCAAATCGACTGCTTCATTCGCAAGAAGAAAAGCGATTAAACACACCCTCAGGATGCACCCTCCATCTTGAAAATGCCCGAGAAAGATCTTACTCACACTACCTACCATGCCTCTAGAACTAACTACCTACCCACATAATATCATTAGAATGTCGACTGAACTTCAGAAAGGCAATAAAAACTCACCTCTTCCCCTGGTCCTCTGAGTGCGTGCCAATCCAAATCTCCTGAAACTTCTGAACAAGTGCCCTAACCCTCCACTGTCTCGAGTCTCAAACGTTATGTGCTTCGTCTTATGCCTGACCATGACTTTGTCCATCAAGAGCTGCAAAACCATGCAGAAACTGACAATCCGGAAACTATGTGGTCAAACCTAAAATCCATCCTGAACGAAGCATCTAGCCACTACGTAAAAACAGTAAGCAAACGCAGGAGAAACAAAAAACCACAATGGTTCAACAAGGAAATTTCTGACCTCATTAAAATGAAAAAAGAAACATTTATTACCTACAAACATCTTGGGAAAAGGGAGGCAAAAGAAGAATATCAGGCCAGATCTAAGGCTGTCAAAAAGGCAGTCAGGGAAGCCAAACTTCAAACAGAGGAAGATCTAGCACGGAACATTAAAAAAGGGGACAAATCCTTCTTCAGGTACATTAGCGACAGGAAGAGAAACAAAAATGGAATAGAACGCCTTAAGAAATCAGATGGAAACTACGCAGAATCTGATACTACCAAAGCAGAACTGCTAAACGAATACTTCTGCTCAGTATTCACCTGTGAAGCACCGGGAGATGGTCCGCAACTACAAATAAGAAACAGCCAAAATGACCTGTTTCGTGACTACGAGTTTACACCTAGTAATGTCTACCACGAACTTTCAAGACTCAAAGTAGACAAAGCTATGGGGCCAGACAATCTACACCCCAGGGTACTCAGGGAGCTGAGTGAAGTTCTGGCTGAACCACTATCCGTACTCTTCAATCTTTCCATGCGCACGGGAATAGTACCCCTAGACTGGAAAACAGCTAACGTAATTCCACTCCACAAAAAGGGCTGCAGAACGGAGACAGGAAATTACAGACCGGTGAGTCTTACATCCATAGTGTGCAAACTCATGGAAACACTGATCAAACAGGAACTTGACAAAATTCTAGATGAAGAAAATCTACGTGATCCACATCAACACGGATTCACCAGGGGAAGGTCCTGCCAATCTAATCTGATTGACTTCTTTGATTGGGTGACCAGTCATCTGGATGCCGGTGAGTCCCTTGACGTGATATACTTGGACTTCAGCAAAGCTTTTGATAGCGTTCCACACCGCAGGCTGTTGAACAAACTAAAATCGATGGGATTAGGGGATACATTCACAACATGGGTAAGGGATTGGCTAGATGGTAGGCTTCAAAGGGTGATGGTAAACGGTACCCCCTCCAAAACGTCAGCAGTGATGAGTGGAGTACCTCAGGGCTCCGTCTTAGGGCCGATTCTATTCAATTTATTCATAGGAGATTTGACCCAAGGACTTAGAGGAAAAGTATCACTGTTTGCCGACGATGCCAAACTATGCAACATAGTTGGCAAAAGCAGCGTGCCTGACTTTATGACGCAGGACCTAAGACAGCTTGAACAGTGGTCATCAACTTGGCAGCTGGGCTTCAATGCTAAAAAATGTAAAGTAATGCACCTAGGCAAAAAAAATCCACACAGAACTTACACACTAAATGGTGAAACCTTGTCCAGGACTACGGTGGAACGTGATTTAGGAGTGATCATTAGCGACGATATGAAGGCTGCCAATCAAGTAGAGAAGGCATCGTCCAAGGCAAGACAAATGATGGGCTGTATCCGTAGGGGTTTTGTCAGCAGAAAACCTGAAGTCATAATGCCGCTGTACAGATCCATGGTGAGACCTCATCTCGAGTATTGTGTTCAATACTGGAGACCACACTACCGAAAAGATGTGTTGAGAATTGAGTCGGTTCAGCGAATGGCTACCAGGATGGTTTTGGGGCTCAGGGAACTCACGTATGAAGAAAGGTTAAAAAAACTGAGGATGTACTCACTGGAGGAGCGAAGAGAGAGAGGGGACATGATTGAGACCTTTAAGTATATTACTGGGCGTATAGAGGTGAAAGATGATATCTTCAGTCTTACAGGGCCCTCAGTAACCAGAGGACACTTGCTGAAAATCAGGGGAGGGAAATTTCAGGGTGATGCGAGGAAGTACTTCTTCACTGAAAGGGTGGTAGATCATTGGAACGAGCTGCCTCAGAGGGTAATTGAGGCCAGCAGCGTGTTAGATTTCAAGAGAAAATGGGATATTCATGTGGGATCTCTAGGAGAGTAAGAATCAGGGAGTGGGTCATTGGTATGGGCAGACTCGATGGGCTATAGCCCTTTTCTGCCGTCAATTTCTATGTTTCTATGTTTCTATGCCATGTTTTCTCATACAATGTTCTTCCATACTTTGTCATACTGTTTGCCATCTTTATCGTACTATACTAAACACCATATTACATAGAAACATAGAAGTTGATGGCAGATAAGGGCCATAGCCCATCAGGTCTGCCCACTCTACTGACCCACCCCCAAGTCTACTATCCTATGGATCCCACTCTTGGTGACAGGTTCCCTTGGCTTAACCCTCTAAGGGATCCCACATGGGCATCCCATTTGCTCTTAAATTCTTGCATGCTGTTTGCCTCGATCACCTGCACCGGTAGCTTGTTCCAAGGATCAACCACTCTCTCGGTGAAGAAATATTTCCTGGTGTCGCCATGAAATTTCCCGCCCCTGAGTTTGAGCGGATGCCCTCTTGTGGCTGAGGGTCCTTTGAGAAAGAGAATCTCTTCTTCCATCTCGATACGGCCGGTAATATACTTAAACGTCTCGATCATGTCTCCTCTCTCCCTACGTTCCTCGAGTGAGTACAGCCGCAAATTTTTCAGCCTTTCCTCGTACGATAGATCCTTGAGCCCCGAGACTATCCTGGTGGCCATCCGCTGCTGGGTCAGATCAGTGGTCCATCGCGCCCAGTAGTCCGCTCACACAGCGGCCCCCAGGTCAAAGACCAGTGCCCTAACCGAGATCATCCCCACGTGCATTCATTCTGATTCAGCAGGAACATGTCCAACCTTGTCTTGAATCCCTGGAGGGTGTTTTCCCCTATAACAGATTCCAGAAGAGCAGTTCAGTTCTCTACCACTCTCTGGGTGAAGAATAACTTCCCTATGTTTGTACAGAATCTATCCCCTCTTAATTTTAGAGAGTGCCCTCTCGTTCTCTCTAACTTGGAGATGGTGAACAATCTGTCTTTATCTACTAAGTCTATTCCCTTCATTATCTTGAATGTTTCGATCATGTCCCCTCTTTTCAAGGGAGAATAAGCCCAGCTTTTCTAATCTCTCACTGTACGGCAACTCCTCCAACCCCTTAACCATTTTAGTTGCTCTTTTCTGGACCCTTTCGAGTAGTACTATGTCCTTCTTCATGTACGGCGACCAGTGCTGGATGCAATATACCAGGTGAGGGCATACCATGGCCGGATACAGCGGCTTGATAACCTTTTCTGATCTGTTCGTGATCCCCTTCTTAATCATTCTTAGCATTCTATTCGCCCTTTTCGCCACTGCCACACATTGCGCGGATGGTTTCATCGACTTGTTAACCAGTACTCCCAAGTCTCTTTCCTGGGGGGTATCTCCAAGTACCGCCCTGGACATCTTGTATTCGTGTATGGGATTTTTGATACTGACATGCATTACCTTACACTTATTCACGTTGAACCGCATTTGCCATTTCGCTGCCCATTTCTTGAGCGTGGTTATGTCGCGTTGCAGATCTTCACAATCCCCCTGCGTCTTCACTACTCTGAATAACTTCTTATCATCTGAAAATTTAATCACCTCACTCGTCTTACCCATTTCCAGATCGTTTATGAATATATTGAAGAGCATGGGTCCAAGCACCAAGTCTTGCGGCACCCCACTGATGACATTCTTCCAGTCCGAGTATTGTCCATTTACCCCCACTCTCTGTTTCCTATCCGCTAGCCAGTTTTTAATCCATGTGAGTATTTCACCCTCTATTCCATGGCTCTCAATTTTCCGAAGTAGTCGTTCATGCGGAACCTTGTCAAACGCCTTCTGAAAATCCAGATATACAATGTTGACCGGGTCACACTTGTCTATCAGCCTGTTTACTCCCTTGAAGAAGTGCAGCAAGTTCAAGCAAGATCATCCTTTGCTGAAACCATGCTGACTGGTCCTCATCAGATTATGTCCATCAAGGTGATCAATGATGCGGTCTTTTATCAGCGCCTCTACCATCTTTCCCGGTACCGAGGTCAGTCTCACCAGTCTGTAGTTTCCCGGAGCTCCCCTCGAACCTTTTTTGAAGATTGGCGTAACATTCACCACCTGCCAGTCTTCAGGAATCTTTTCCAATTTGATTGACAGATTGGCTATTAGTTGAAGCAGTTCAGCTATAGTCCCTTTCAGTTCCTTGATGATCCTTGGATGGATGCCATTTTTGCTGATACTGGGAGTAACGTCGCAAAAGAAATCTACTGTAGGGGCGTTTAATTTTCAAAAGGGTGACTATGATAAAATAGTTAAAAAGATCAGTTCAAAGGTTAGGACTGTAAACCAGGCATGGATGTTTTTCAAAAATACCATCGTGGAAGCCCCAACCAGATGTACTCCAAGTATCAGCAAAGGTGGAAAGAAGTAGAAGCAAGAGCCGGCGTGGTTAAAAGGTGAAGTGAAAAAGGCTATTAGAGTCAAAAAAACATCCTTTAAAGAATGTTAAAAGGATCCAAATGAAGAAAATAAGAAGAAACACAAGCACTGGCAAGTTATATGCAAAGCTTTGATATAGACAGCTAAGAAAGAATATGAAGAGAAATTTGCAAAAGAGGCAAAAACTCGTAGCAATTCTTTTAGGTACATCAGAAGCAGAAAACCTGCGAGGGAATCTGTGGGACTGTTGGATGATCAAGGAACAAAAGGGGCGCTCTGGGAGGATAAGGCCATAGAAGAAAGACTGAATGAATCATTTTCTTAGAAAAAGAACAAAGTATAACCAGGTGGAATGCTTCCAAAAGGGAAGCAGATGACAACAATTAGTAGCACATGCCAAGTATATCAAACTGCATAAGAAGTATAAAATACATATGTAGCAGGGGTAAATGATAGAACTGCTGAGCTAAATATAATAGCAAAGATATAACAAGTATAGCAATCATCCGTATAATAATAGTAGTATAAGCTAAAAAAGCGATATGTATATTAGAAGAATGAAGGATAGGTGTATAAAATACAATAGGTGTAGGAGTAGGTGAAAGAGAACATCAAAAGTCCAGTTTACAATAGTCAAGTAGTAATGACCAGGAGAATATCGAATTACGGCGTTCAGCAATGTGGCGCTCAAATTAATATGTAAACAGAGTTCAACCAATGATTAAAGTCTAGTTTTGAGAAATATTTCTAATTTTGTAGGATAACCTTAATAGCAATAAACAACAGGGATATTAATAGACGATCATGGTATACAGGTAATGGTGAGGATAGTGTAAGAGAACCAGTAACTAAAATATCAAAAGAAAAAAGCTCAGATATATGGAATATTTTGACAATTATTGACCAAACTGCAGTCCAAAATGTAAAAACATGGGGACAGGCATAAAGCATATGGTAAAGGGAACCATCAGGAGATTTGCAAGTCCAACAACAGCCGACATTTGATCGAATCAGTTTGGCAGATTTGTTAGGGGTCCAAAATGCCCTATGATATAAGAACAGGGCCGATTGTAAAAGTGAGGCTGAGCGTAAAGATTTTAAAAGTTTGGGCCAAATAGCTGACCAAGTATGCTCAGTGAATGACATTTGTAACATCGCATTCCATTTGGTTATGGAGTCTGATAGTGGATGATAGATAGTGGATTGTATGAATTTATACCATTTACTATTTAGAATCATGAAGGGTAAGTCAGATGATTTGTGCAGGGATGAGGGAGAAGGAAAGGCAGATTTGAGGCAGTGGTGCAACTGTACCCATTGGAAGTATTGGGAGGGGGGATTTGGAATTTGGCCATAATATCAGAGAATGAGATCCATTTATCTTCCATAATCAAGTGATCAAGATTCCATAATCCCTGTCGTTGCCACAGTTTCCATACAACTACTTCTCTATTAATTTTTATTTTTGGGTTGTTCCAAATTGGAGCTGAGATAGAGTCAGCCCACTTTTTATCAGAGTCTATATGACAAAGAGCTTGCCAGATGCTAAATATAATTGGGTTCGCTTTTGCAGGTGAAGGAAGGGTCATGATTGGAGCATATTGAAGGTAAAGTGAGTCTGTAATAGCGTGTTCTAAATGTAACCAAATGTTCAGCCATACAGATCCTTGTGTCATTAAAAAGGCAGCTGGGAAAAGCTGGGAAAATTAACTCCTCCCTGATCTTGAGGGCATTTCAATTTCCTAAGTGCGATTCTACCTTGCCATAAAAAGTCAACAAGAAGTTTTTCAATACGAGTGTATACGGAATGAGGGAGAAGAATGGGTAGCATACCAAGGATATAATTAATTTTAGGAGTGATCATCATGTGGATAGTAGAGAGTCTACCCCACCAGGAAAGATTGAGAGGTGACCATCCCCGTGTGCAAGTTTGAATTGTAGATAAGATAAACTCAATGTTAAACTGTAAGGTGGATTCAATAGAGGGTCCAAAATATAGTCCAAGATATTTGATTTTATTGGGGGACCATATGAAGCCCTGGGCGATAGCTTCTGATTGTGTATCAATGCAATTTAATGGTAAGATTTCTGATTTTGTGATGTTTAGTTTGTAGCCAGAAATTGTGGAATATAATCGAATTTGTTCTAAAACATAAAGCAAAGATTCTGGGGAAATATATAATAGTATATCATCAGCATAAGCTGAAAGTTTAACTGAAAAGGAGTTAACATGGAATCCTTTGATTCTAGTATTGTGTCTGATAGCGGTTAGGAGAGGTTCAAGGGCAAGATTAAATAGTAAGGGAGAGAGGGGACAGCCTTGTCTCGTACCTCTGGTTGGGTGGAAAGATTGGAAGAGATGGCCATTAATCATGATTCTCGTTTGTGGATGAGAATAAAGGACTCTGACCATATGGGTGAAGGATTCAGAGAATCCATACCATTTCATCATGTGGAATAGAAAATGCCATTCTATTCGATCAAAGGCCTTCTCAGCATCGAGGGCCATTATTAAGAGTCTGTCAGAGTGCGATGTGGCATAGTGAATGACATGTGATAATAGACGAGTGTTATTAGAAGAGTATCTATTATTTAGAAATCCTGACTGGTCGGGGTTGATAAGTTTGGGGAGAACAGATTGTAGGCGGGTAGTTAAATTTTTGTGAAAATTTTGGCATCAACGTTAATCAGGGAGATTGGGCGATAATTCTTCATGTCTTGGGGATCTTTGCCTGGTTTGGGGAATATGATGAGGGTAGCTTCAGTAAAAGAACCATGGGATTGACCTTGATCGCAGAGAGAATAAAAGAAGGACAACATATGGGGGAGTAAGGATGGTAAAAAGGCTTTATATAACTCTGTGGTTAGTCCATCTGGACCAGGGGATTTATTAGGAGCAAGGGAGTTAATGGCATCCATGAGTTCTTGCAATGTGAAAGTTTTATCCAACAGAAGATGATCTGTGGGTGAGGTAAAGAAAGGAAGGAGCCAGTAAGAGTGGTAGAGGGAGATGATTCTGAAGAATAGAGTCGTTGATAAAAGGAAAGGAATTTCGATGATATGGTGGAGGTACCTATGAGGAGTTTGCCAGCTGAGTCTTTGATGGATATTATTGAGGTTTTATCGGTGGATTTCTTTAAATAGTTCGCTAAGATGTCCAGGTTTATTGTTATCAGCATAATATGTGGATGCTTGAATGAAGACGGATTTGGCAGCTGAGCAACTGAGAAGAGAATTGTATTGTAGGCGAAGCTTACGGAGATTAAGGAGTGCAGGAATATTAGTTAAATCTGAGAGGTGTAACAATTCTGCTTCATGAATGCGTTTTTCTAGGTCCCTTTGAAGTTGTTTTTTAATAGAGTGGACTCGAGTGGAAAATTGAATAATGGTTCCTCGTATGAAAGCCTTAAAGGCATCCCAGGTATTAGTCCAGTCAGTATGAGAAGGGAAATTAAATTTGAAAAATTCGTCTATAGCACTAATAATAATGTCTTTGAAATTGTCCTCATCAAGGAGGGAGGAGTTGAATTGCCAGTTTAATTTGGGGGTCCAGAGAGAAATGATTACAAGTCAGTATAAGTGTGGCATGGTCAGATATGGTAATATCTTTGATATCTATGACTGATATGATCCATTAAGGACGAACTGGTGAGAAAATAATCAATTCTGGAGTATGTGGCGTGAGGGGCTGAGAAAAATGTAAATTGATCAACATCTGGGTGATATAATCTCCAAGGATCAATGAGCTGTAATTGAGAGATAATATCATGTAATGCATACCAAGACTTTGTTTTCTTGTAAGTGGCATGAGATTTCCTATCATGGTGAGGATCTAAGATAAGATTAAAGTCTCCGCCCATTATGAGAGGTGTGTTCGGGTCTTGAAGAATGTGGTTAGCTAAATTGTGGAAGAAGTCAGGTTGGTCTACATTGGGAGCATATATGTTGATATGCGCAGAGTTTGATGAGAGATATTAAGTGTGGCACTAATCCAGTGTCCGTATGTGTCATGAGAATTATTCCCAATTGAAACAGAAAGGTTTTGTTTAATAAGGATGAGAACATCATTTTTCCCGTTGACAGTGGGTGAGAATAGGGGTGGAAAAAATCCTTTCTTAGTAAATTTAGCAGATTCGATGGAATTAAGATGTGTTTCCTGAAGATAAATAATGTCAGGTTTTATATCATCTTTAAATAGGATAGAATTTTGCATTTCTTGATTGCATTATTAAGACCTTTGACGTTGAGGGAAGCTATTGAAAGAGACATAGGAAAGCATAAAATAAAGCATGTAAATGCATTGGCATATTATAATGAAGGAGCTCATACATGGAAGCGAACGTGTACACAGCTGAGGACATACTTCTAGATAAAGAAAAAGCAGTTATGTTCAGAGTATTCATTGAAAGGCAGTAAGCAGCAATAAAATATACTATAAGGCAGGTGAAGTTGGATCGCTGCAAAATTGCAACAGGCACTGAGCAGGGGTGTCTGGAGAACAGGACGACCAGACAGGCAGAAGAAAGACAGCATACCAGCAACCTAGAGGGACAAGTTATAAAAGTATCTTCTATAAAAAACAGATTGTGCCGTTCAAAAGCAATAGGGTCAATCAGGTTAATAAGCAGTGAAGGAGCAATCAACAGAACAAACAAGAGCAAAGTAGTAAGCTGCTAATAAAAATAAGTCAACCAGAACGTGTGAACATGTTCAGTGAATACTGAAACATTGCAAGGTAAACAATCAGTCTTTTAGTCAATCAAGCATCAAACAGTGAGATAAACAAGCAAGGATCAACAAGCTGCAGGAAAGATAAGCAGAACATGACAAAGTTATCTAGACTGATTGTAGCTGGCTAATGAACGCTAAGATAGTGTAGTAATAAACAATCAGTTAATGAGTCAATTAAGCAGCTACATGTGAAAGCGGGAATTGTAAATCAGACAGAGTCAATCAGAGTTGGAAATTTCTCTTCGATATAAGAGGCAAGGAGCTTAGGATCCGTGAAGTCTTTGGTCTGATTCATGAAGGTGACACGCATCCGTGCAGGATAGAAAATGCCAAAGCGAGCACCCATATTTTTCAGCTGTGGTTGGAAGGCCAGAAGTTGTTGTCTGGAACGAACTGTGGATTTATGCAAGTCAGAAGGAAGAGAATCGTGTTACCTTTGTAAGTGAGGGGAGCAAGGGATCTTTCTTTTTGCATAATTTCTAAGACTTGAGCATAACGAAGAACTTTAAGCACGATGGGCCTCGGGCGTTTGTCACGTGGTTGGTGTGAAGATGGTGCTCTGTGCGCGCATTTTATTTCAAAGTCCTTGGCGAGTTGAAGATTCAGCAGGGTAGGAATAAAAGTTTCAAGGAAGGTGATCATACTATTCCCTTCCCGTTCTTCCGGGACCCCTAAAAGACGAATGTTATTCCGACGTGAGCGGTTACTCTGTCCTCCAGCTCTTGCTCGATAGCCAGGGTGCGCTTCACGTGGGTTTGTAGGGCTTTGATGTTGGCATCAGCTGTAGCCGTTTTGACTTCTAGATCAGAAACTTTGACTTTAAACGTGGTCAGATCAGAGTGTATAGTAGCCAGTTCATCTCTGATTTCAGTCATGGCATCTTTAGTATCGGTCATGATGTCCTGAAGATATCTGATCGCTTCCCATAGATTGAGCATGGAGGGGGTCTCCGGTTTCTCCAATTTTTCTGATGAAGATTTTGCCGGAGATTGAGGCTCGGGTTTATATCTTTTGCTTGTTTTAGTTGAAGCCATGGTTTAGTCAAACGATTCTGCGGAATTCGGCAGATTGTAGTTGCAGAAAATATAGTAGAAGATTGAATTAGTAGTAAGGGTTAATGGAGCTGAACAATCAGGTGATCATCTTAGTTGGGCTCAACAGCGCCCCCCCCCCCCCCAAGACTGAATGAATCTTTGCTTTAGTCGGGAAGGGGTAAAACGCGGACCTCACGGACCTCGCGGATCTAAACCCGCACGTCCTTAAAAATCCGAAGTCCGCACCACTTTTCAGGTCCGTGCCACTTTTAGGATCCGTCAGAGTTAAATTGTCAAAGAGCTCTGTCAGAGCCAGACTAAAAGTGCGCAGACCTCGGATTTTTAAGGATGTGACGTGCAGTTCAGATCCGTGAGGTCCGCGAGGGAGTCGGGGGCCTGAGCTGAGCTGCAGGGAAGGCGGACTTCAGATCCTCCCGCAGTTTGGGTTGAGGAAAGAGAAGCCCCAGTTTGGGTGGATTGGCTTATTGTTGTTAATGGACAAACAATGGACACATCTGTCCTTTCTTTAGAAACCTAAAAGCTCATCCTCTTCAATTTTTTTCCCTCACTCGGCTAATGGTAGAAACTAGTAATCAGTTTTAAAAGAACTAATAACATCTGTGTATTCAGCTAGATCACCTCTGTGCTAAAGACAGGCAAAAAAGGGGGGAGGGTTTCTTTGTTTCTACCATCAGAACTGGCTGTTGGGAGGATCCTCTGAACAATCTATTCGTCCCCTTCAACAAATCGTTCAGGGGTCCTACACAACAGGACCTCATGGATCTGAATTGCACGTCACATCCTTAAAAATCCGAGGTCCGTGCCACTTTTCAAGTCCATGCCACTTTTAGTCTCTGGCTCTGACAGAGCTCTATGACAATTTAACTCTGACGGATCCTAATGTTTTTCCCTCCCCATGCTAGGATCCGTCAGAGTTAAATTGTCATAGAGCTCTGTCAGAGCCAGAGACTAAAAGTGGCATGGACCTGAAAAGTGGCGCGGACCTCAGATTTTTAAGGACGTGCGGGTATAGATCCGCGAGGTCCGTAAGGTCCGTGAGGTCCGCGTTTTACTCCTTCCCGCTTTAGTCTTTATGTAAGAGATCTACTTGAATCGGAAATGGTTTTCAAGGGTGATGATGTGGAGGAACTGAAAGAAATAAACAGTGGAGTAGTGCAGGTGTCTGTTCTGGAACCAGTGCTATTTAACTTATTTATAAATGATCTGGAAATTGAAACGATGAGTGAGGTGATTAAATTTGAAGATGACACTAAACTGTTCAAAGTTGTTAAAACACATGCCGATTGTGAAAAATTGCAGGTGGACCTGAGGAAATTGGAAGACAGGGCATCCAAATGGCAGATGAAATTTAATGTGGTCAAATGCAAAGTGATACACATTGGGAAGAATAAACTGAATCACAGTTACCGGATGCTAGGGTCCACTTTGGGGATTAGCACCTAAGAAAAGGATCTGGGTATCATCGTACACAATACGATGAAACCTTCCGCTCAATGAGCGGTGGTGGCGGCCAAAAAAGCAAACAGGATCCTAGGAATTATTAAAAAAGGGATGGTTAACAAGACTAAGAATACCCCTGTATTGCTCCATGGTGCGACCTCATCTGGAGTATTGCGTTCAATTCTGGTCTCCTTATCTCAAGAAAGATATAGTGGTGTTAGAAAAGGTTCAAAGAAGAGCGACCAAGATGGTAAAGGGGATGGAACTCCTCTCGTATAAGAAAAGACTAAAATGGTTAAGGCTCTTCAGCTTGGAAAAGAGATGGGTGAGGGGAGATATGATTGAAGTCTACAAAATACTGAGTGGAGTAGAATGGGTATAAGTCAGCGGTCTCAAACATGCGGCCTGCGGGCCACATGTGGCTCTCCAAGTTTTATTTGCGGCCCGCGGTCTGGACTGGATAATTCCTTCCTTTTGGAGCAGCAGCGGGTCTGGCCAGTTCTTTTCGTTCAAAGCCACGGGTTGGCGGCTCCTTGCGCTATTCGCTCCTGCATCGGAAGCCTCTCTGACATCACAACATCAGAGAGGCTTCAGATGCAGGCGCGGATCTCGCAAGGAGCCGCCACCCGCGGCTTTGAATGGAATGAGCCGGCCAGACACGCTCCTGCTCCAGTGGCATACCAAGGGGGGGCGGTCCGCACAGCTGGTCACCCTCCACTGTTCTTCATAGAGTGTGGCTCGCGGCTTGTCTAGAGCAGGGGTTCCCAACTGCTTCCCTTCCCTTCTCACCGCCGGCACCATGCTCTTTGATCTCCCTGCTTCTCTCGCCGCCCGACCTCAATTCTGACGTCGAGAGGACGTTCTGGCTAGCCAATCGCTGCCTGGCTGCCCGGAACGTTCTTTCCGACGTTAGAATTGACGTCGGGCAGCGAGAGTTGGTCGGCCCCGTGGAGATCTCGGCCTGTTCCCGATGGCGCCAGCAGCAGCCTATTCCCTTGCGGCGGTGGCATGGGGGAGGGCAGGAAGGAAGAAAGAAAGAAGGGGGGCAGGGAGCCAGAAGGAAAAAAGAAAGAAGGGGGGGGGGGACAGGGAGCCAGAAGGAAAAAGAAAGAAGGGGGGGGACAAGGAGCCAGAAACAAAGCAAAAAATGGGACAAGGAATCAGAGAAAGACAGACATAGAAAAAGAAAGAAAAAGTTGGGGGAGGGAATGAGGTCTGGAGGAGAGGAAGCATACAGGAGGCTGAAAGAAGAGAAGAAATATTGGATGCACAGTCAGAAGAATAAAGTGCAACCAGAGACTGATGAAATTACCAAACAAAGGTAGGAAAATGATTTTATTTTCAATTTAGTAATAGAAATGTGCCAGTTTTGAGAAAGAAAAGATATTAAACTTTAAATGTGAGTGCTGCAGAAAAAATAGAGTACTTGGAGGGCCGCAGAAAAAATAGTTAATGTCTTATTAAAGAAATGACAATTTTGCATAAGGTAAAACTGTTAAAGGAAAGTTTTATAGACTATAAAGAGTTTAACCTCATGCAAAATTGTCATTTCTTTAATAAGACATTAACTACTTTTTTCTGCGGCCCTCCCAGTACCTACAAATCCAAAATGTGGCCCCGCAAAGGGTTTGAGTTTGAGACCACTGGTATAAGTGGATCAATTTTTCACTCCATCAAAAACTACAAAGACTAGAGGACACTCGATGAAGTTACAGGGAAATACTTTTAAAACCAATAGGAAGACACTTTTTTTTACCCCCGAGAATAGTTAAGCTCTGGAACACGTTGCCAGAGGACATGCTAAGAGCAGATAGTGTAGCTGGTTTTAAGAAAGGTTTGGACAAGTTCCTGGAGGAAAAGTCCATAGTCTGTTATTGAGAAAGACATGGGGGAAGACACTGCTTGCCCTGTATCGGTAGCATGGAATATTGCTACTCCTTGGGTTTTGGCCAGGCACTAGTGACTTAGATTAGCCACTGTTAGAATGGGCTACTGGGCTTGATGGACCATTGGTCTGACCCAGTAAGGCTATTCTTACGTTCTTATGGTGTACTATGCTATATTGGGGGGGGGGGATATGGGACTGTTATGCTATAAATGGGTATGTTATCTATGTGCTGTTGTGCATATGTATTAAAGAATTCAATAAACAAAGTTACAACAATAACAAAAACACACACACACACCTCCAGCTGCCCATAACTTCATTTAGGTGTGTGTGGGAGTTATCAATGTGGGCTATAGTTAAATCAACTTATTTTACATAAGAATAGCCATAGTGGGTCAGACAAATGCAGAGGCATAGTAATGGGGGCGGACCGCCCCAGGCATCATCTTTGTGGGAGCGCTGGCACCTCTCACCCCTCCTTATCATTGATCACCTTGACGGACACGGGCTGATGAGGACCAGTCAGCACGGTTTTAGCAAAGGCAGATCGTGTTTGACAAACTTGCTGCACTTCTTTGAGGGAGTAAATAGACAGATAGAAAAGGGCGATCTGGTCAACATTGTATATCTGGATTTTCAGAAGGCATTCAACAAGGTTCCGCATGAACGACTACTTCGGAAAATTGCGAGCCATGGAATCGAGGGTGAAATACTCACGTGGATTAAAAATTGGCTGGAGCATCGGAAACAGAGAGTGGGGGTAAATGGACAATACTCGGATTGGAACAGCGTCACCAGTAGGGTGCCGAAGGGCTCGGTGCTTGGACCTGTGCTCTTTAACATCTTTATAAACGATCTGGACATAGGTACGATGAGCGAGGTGATTAAATTTGCAGATGATACAAAGTTATTCAGAGTAGTGAAGATGCAGGGGGCTTGTGAAGATCTGCAACACGACATAACCACGCTCAAGAAATGGGCAGCGACATGGCAAATGAGGTTCAACGTGGATAAGTGTAAAATGATGCATGTCGGTAACAAAAATCTCATGCACAAATACAGGATGTCCGGGGCAGTACTTGGAGAGACCTCCCAGGAAAGGGACTTGGGAGTTCTGATCGACAAGTCAATGAAGCCATCCATGCAATGTGCGGAGGCAGCAAAAAGGGCAAACAGAATGCTAGGAATGATAAAGAAGGGGATCAAGAACAGATCAGAGAAGGTTGTCATGCCACTGTACCATGGTGCGCCCTCACCTGGAGTACTGCATCCAGCACTGGTCGCCGTACATGAAGAAGGACACAGTACTACTTGAAAGGGTCCAGAGAAGAGTAACTAAGATGGTTAAGGGGTTGGAGGAGCTGCCATACAGCAAAAGATTAGAGAAACTGGGCCTCTTCTCCCTCGAACAGAGGAGATTGATCAAAACATTCAAGGTACTGAAGAGGATAGACTTAGCAGATAAGGACAGGTTGTTCACCCTCTCCAAGGTAGGGAGAATGAGAGGGCACTCTCTAAAGTTGAAAGGGGATAGATTCCGTACAAATGTAAGGAAGTTCTTCTTCACCCAGAGAGTGGTAGAAAACTGGAACGCTCTTCCAGAGGCTGTTATAGGGGAATACACCCTCCAGGAATTCAAGACAAAGTTAGACAAGTTCCTGCTGAATAAGAATGTGCGCTGTTAGGGTTAGTCTCAGTTAGGGTGCTGGCTTTGGACTGCTGGGCACGATGGACCTCTGGTCTGACCCAGCAGCGGCAATTATGTTCTTATACTAAAACGCTTAGTATTTTGATAAGCGTTCAATAAATTTTACGATAAATTTGGAAACTAGGAAACTAATGCCCTCTCTCCCCCACTCCCCCGTACCTCTTTAAATCTTCGCCAGTGCAAGCAACTTCTCCGGCCTGCTGCTCACACTGGCCTAGCTAACCTCTGAAATCATTTCCTGTTTGCGGAGCCAGGTAGTAACATCAAAGGGAGTACCAACACCAGCACAAGCAGCAGACTAGAGAAGCTGCTTGCGCTGGCAAAAATTTAAAGAGGTACGGGGGAAGGGAAGGCATGAGTGTGGTAAAACTAGAGGGCATGGGCCTACCTAAGATTCCGGTTGGCCCAAGTGCCTAAGGGCCCTCCTATGGGCAGGGCTTTAGGCGCCTGGGCCAATCAGGCCTTAGGCCCCTCCCCGGTGCATTCCACAATGCACCAGGAAGGGGCAGTCCCGCCTCATTCCAACGGAGGTGTGCCTGCTGGATGGAGGGAAGACCTGTCCATCCGGCCATCGTAGCAGGTTAGAGGGGGGCTGTGGAAGGTGGGGGGATTAAGAGGGGTTCTAGTGGGGGTCCGGGGGGGTTCATGCTATCTATGGGGGGTGGGAGGTTTCTGGCAGGAGGGATTGAGCACCCTCCTGCCGGAGATCTACAGGGGTGGGGGGTTTCCTGCAGGAGGGAGTGGGCATCCCTCCTGCTGCTTTCGTTTGGTGGGATGGGGGATGTTCCGGGCAGAAGGGACTGGGCATCCCTCCTGCTACATTCTTCGGGGGGGACTGGTGGCTGCAGCCGCTAAACTTATCGCGACAAGCCGTGTCTACTTACAATATAGGCCAGCATGGGAGCTTGTTTTCTAAAAACGTGCATTCCGAGTGGCTGGTTAGACAGCGGTAGGATGCCTACCGCTGCCTACAATTGGGATGCCGTTTATAGAATCCGGGCCTTTATGTGTGTGTTTGACTGTATGTGCACAAACGTCACCCCAATAAACTGCTTAAGTATCACATCTTCCTACATTTATTTTCTTTTATTGTCTGTTTTTGTAACATATAGATGTTCTAATAAGTGATTTTTGTTAACAGAAATAAATTATCTAGTGATGAATTTGTATTAATTTTATAGTTGATTACAATGATTGCATTTCATCAATATTTTATTGTTTTCTTAATTTTTAAATTCTATTTTTATAAAATACAATGTTGGGAGATAATCTGCCCCAAGCTTCTGAGGGCTGTAGCAGAATATAAATGTGTTTTTAAAATATGTAATTCAGAAAGCTTTTCTTATAAGCCAACCCCCCCTGGTATGATGATAGGTTTCAGGGATCCTCACTTATTTGCACTGGCATACACCAATGTAGCCATTAATGGAAATGGGAAAAATAAAATAAACAAGAAACTTAATTCCAAAACATAAAAGAACATTCTATCAAACTCTCACCCAGAACTCAAAGCTTAATAATGAACAAGCCCTACATTAAGAATTAAAAACTGGGGGAAAGGAGGACAATATTGAGAAAAAAATGTTAAATCTGTTACCTCTTAACACTATTTAATATGCATGTAAAAAGAGCAATTATGCACCTAGCTGTTTGTTATATTGAAAAAAGAACAGTCAGTGAATTAAAAAGGGGCGTGTCCGAGCTCTAGACAAGATGGATGCCTGAACTCTTTTCTCCTCCTCAGCTTCTACTAATTTTGAAAGCTGGAATTATTTTATCTACTTGAAAACAACTTTTTCTCATCTGCACTAATCCAGGAAAATGTCATCGTCAAAACCATGTAAAATGGATGTGACAGCTAGCTCAACTGCTTGTATAAAAAGAACCAAATCTGATCCACTAACTTCAGAAAAATTGTTACCTGAAAAGAAAGCTGCAACTGCCAGTGACATGGTTTTAGATGAGCTGCGAGCCCTGAGGGAATTAACTACCAAACATTTTGAAACAACAAAGGAATTAAAAGATGATTTGGCAGAGATTAACACTTCACTATCCAATTTCCGGATGTGAATAGAGAAGCTTGAATCTCGTGCTGATGCTACAAATTTGAAAATGGCACAAACACAGAACCACATGGAAAACAAATCAAAAAACTAGAACAGGATCTGGAAGATCTGGCCAATAGGAGTCGTAGAAATAATTTACGTATTATTGGCTTAAAAGAAGGAATTGAAGGAACGGATATGAATAACTTTCTAAAAAAATGGTTGCCTAAAGTACTGAATTTAGACCCTGAATGCACCATTGACATAGAACGCTCTCACAGAGTACCATCAAAATGCACCAAAATCAATCTTTCCCCCGCCCGATTGTGGTCAAACTACTGCGCTTCCCGCAAGCCCTTCAATTACTCACCTTGGCCAGAACACACACTGGTCTCATCGTAGATGGAAAAAAGATCAAGATCCACATTGTTCCAGATCTGGCTCAAACCACCTCCAGGAAAAGGAAATCCTTTCTGGCCATGCGTCCGAGACTGAAATCCATGAATGCTCGTTATGGTCTGCAATATCCAGCATGCATGATCGTCACCATCAATAATGCCACCAAAGTATTTGAATCTCCTGATCTTCTTCAGGCTCATCTGGATCAGATCCAATCGCAGGGCATGGGAATCTGACTGTCTTTTCCTTGCTCATCTGTTCCAGTCTGAGAACTGCTACAGTTCCTGTAGCTGTAATTTACCTGACTGACTTTACTCATATTGGCTTTCATTGCTCCGAATTCTTTTCCTGCGTTAACATGTTCTTATGATGATATTTTGAAGTTCTATGCTCTTGTTGTTTAATCCTTGATCTGAGCAGGAGAGAGCAGGAGAAAAGCAGCTACAGAGAGAGGCAGAGGGAGAGAGAAGCCAAAGGGGGGAAAAAACAGATAAAAGAGCAGGAGAGAGAAGCAGAGGCTGGAGACCAAGAGGGGAATCGGTGAGAGTTAGCTCCACCACCCCCCGACATCCACCACCGAAGCTCTGCCTTAAAAGTGGAGAGGCCAACGGAGCAGAGTTGATCTGAGAAGGAGAGAGCAGGGGAAAAGCAGCTACAGAGAGAGGCAGAAGCAGAGAGAACAAAAGAGGGAAAAAAGCAGATAAAAGAGCATGTGCAACCACAGCAGACCGAGAAGGCATCCGCAGCAGACCGGCAAGCAAACAGCAATGGAAGCAGCAGACGGAAGCAAGATGTTGAGCTACCCAGTTTTCTGCATCGTCTGCCATAAGTATGACTACCTCCCCTCTGGGAGGCGGTCTTACGTAAGCGCCCGATGCAGAAAACTGGAGAGCCTGAAGAGACAAGTCGACTCCTGGAGGGCAGAATATTGGAACTGGAGGCACTTCAAGCAGGGGAGGAGGGAGACAGAGATGCAGAGAACGTCCAGACAGAGGAAGCAGAGAACAAGACAGAAGACACCATCAAGGAAGAAGTCCGAGAGCTGGAGAAGTTCATAGATGAGGCATACAGGGAGGCCTTGGAAAATCACCAGCAACGGTGGAACTGCCGAAAGACACCTACAGAGAGTGTGGACCACTCGACAGACAACCACCAGGAAGATATGGGTGATACAGTAGCGAGAACGAAGAATACGGACCTGTGGCAGGAGAGATGGACATACACAGGGACACAGACCTGAGGCTGGAGAATCAGAAGAAGATAGAGAGGACAGCAATGGTTGTGGGCGACTCCATCATCAGACAAGTTGACAGCCACATAGCGGGAGGAAGACTTGATCAGCTGGTGACCTGCCTACTGGGAGCCAAGGTAGAAGACATAGTGAGCCGCATCGACAGGATCCTCAACAGTGTGGAAGAAGAAGATACGGCGGTGGTGATTCATGTGGGGACGAACAACGTGAGCAATAGGAACTACAACAGGGAAGTACTGAAGGACCAGTTCCGGATGCTAGGAAGGAAGCTGAAGACCTGAACGCAGAGGATAGCATTCTCGGAGTTCCTGCCGGTACCCAGGGCAGATGAGAAGAGGCAGATGGAGCTGCAAGCAGTCAACGCATGGATGCGGCGCTGGTGTGAGGAAGAAGGATTCCACTTCGTGTGCAACTGGACAACATTCTGGGGGAACAGCAAGCTCTACAGGAAGGATGGACTCCACCTCAGCAGAGACTGAACGAGGCTACTTGCAAGCAACATCAAGAGAGAAGTGGACAAGTTTTTAAACTAGGAAGAAGGGGAAAGCCGACAGTCGACAGAAAGAGAGAGTCGATGGTTCGGGAACCGGTATACCCAGAGGATACCGTGCATGAAGATAGAGGGAAAGACTCACCGGATTACAGGCAAGATAGATCGAAAAGGACACAAGAGGGAAGGAAATGCAAGAAAGGAAAAAGCTGCAAACTCAAGTGTATGTACACAAACGCAAGGAGCCTTACAAATAAAATGGGTGAATTAGAAAGCACAAAAAGATAACGTTGACATCATAGACATCACGGAAACACGGTGGACTGAGGAAAACGTCTGGGACACTGTGCTACCGGGATCAAACTATACCGCAGAGACAGAGTGGCTCAAAAAGGTGGGGGCGTTGCCATATACGTCAAAGAGGAAATTGAATCTGCTGGAGAGAACATGCCACAACTGACGGATAAGTTAGAGTCTCTATGGGTCAAAATTCCAGGAACAAATGGCCTGGAAACGAAGATCGGCATCTACTACCGACCCCCAGGGCAGTCCAAAGAAATTGATGGAGAAATGACAGACACAACTGCAAGGGAGGCAACACAGTTATCATGGGTGACTTCAACTATCTGGGAAAAGACTGGAACCTAGGCACCTCCGGCTGCATTAGAGATACCAAGTTCTTGGATGCTGTAGGCGATTGCTTCCTGGAACAACTTGTCAAGGAAAATACTAGAGGAAATGCAATTCTGGACTTAATTCTAAATGGCCTGTGAGGACCAGCACAAGATGTAGAAGTAGAAGGGACGCTGGGAAGCAGCGATCACAATATGATCCGCTTTAATCTGAACGCAGGGGAGAAAAATTGGTCCAAAACGACAGCCACGGCACTGAACTTCCGAAAAGGGAATTACGAAGGGATGAGACTCATGGTAGGGAAGAAGATTAAGAAGAGGATAAGCACTGTAAAAACGCTAGAGCAAGCTTGGTCCCTTTTTAAGGACACAGTCACTAAGGCGCAAAATCTATATATACCGCGTATCAACAAGGGATCCAATAGGAAAAAGAACCGGCGTGGCTCACTGTGGAGGTGAAGGAAGCGATCAGAGACAAGAAAACTTCATTTAAGGAATGGAAAATGTCAAAAACGGATGAAAACTGGAACAAGCATAAACAACATCAACGCAGGTGCCATAAGGCGGTAAAAGGGGCCAAAAGAGACTACGAGGAAAAAATAGCCAAGGAGGCGAAGAACTTCAAGCCGTTCTTTAAATATATTAAGGGGAAACGACCCGCAAAGGAAGTGGTGGGACTGTTGGATGACCATGGAATAAAGGGAGCGCTAAAGGAGGACAAAGCAATCGCTGACAAACTGAACACATTTTTTGCATCTGTATTTACCGAAGAAGATGTACACAGCATACCGGAACCCATCAAGCTATATGCTGGAAACGAAGACGGAGAGCTGACAGGATTGACGGTCAGTATAGAGAGGTATGTAGGCAGATTGATAGGCTTAAGAGCGATAAATCCCTGGGACCGGATGGCATCCATCCGAGGGTCATCAAGGAACTGAAAGGGACCATAGCTGAACTGCTTCAACTAATAGCCAATCTGTCGATCAAATCGGGAAAGATTCCGGAAGACTGGAAGGTGGCGAATAGAAACATAGAAACATAGAAGATGACGGCAGAAAAGGGCTACAGCCCATCAAGTCTGCCCACTCTGCTTACCCACCCCCTGTCTATGCCCTAATGACCTAATTTCCTTATCTTGACCCTCGTAGGGATCCCACATGGATATCCCATTTATTCTTAAAGTCTGGCACGCTGTCTGCCTCGATCACCTGCACTGGAAGCTTGTTCCAATGATCAACCACTCTCTCTGTGAAGAAATACTTTCTGGTGTCGCCATGAAATTTTCCGCCCCTGAGTTTGAGTTTGTGGCTGAGGGTCCCTTGAGAAAGAAAATATCATCTTCCACTTCGACACGTCCCGTGAGGTACTTAAATGTTTCGATCATGTCTCCCCTCTCCCTACGTTCCTCAAGAGTGTAGAGCTGCAATTTGTTCAGTCTCTCTTCGTACGAGAGACCCTTGAGCCCCGAGATCATCCTGGTGGCCGTCCGTTGAACCGATTCAATTCTGCGCACATCTTTACTGTAATGTGGCCTCCAGAATTGCACACAGTACTCCAGATGAGGTCTCACCATGGCCCTGTACAACGGCATTATGACTTCAGGCTTTCGGCTGACGAAACTTCTATTGATACAACCCAATATCTGCCTTGCCTTAGATGAAGCCTTCTCCACTTGATTGGCAGTTTTCATGTCTGCACTGATGATTACTCTTAAATCTCGTTCTGCTGAAGTCCTAGTTAAAGTTTCTCCATTCAAGAAGTACGTCCTGTATGGATTTCCGCTTCCGAGGTGCATGACCTTACATTTCTTAGCATTGAAGCCTAGCTGCCAGGTTGAGGACCAACTTTCCAATGTAAGCAGGTCCTGCGCCATATAATTCTGTAAACTGCATTCACTTACTATATTACATAGTTTGGCGTCATCGGCGAATAGTGTTATTTTACCTTGAAGCCCTTGAGTCAGATCCCCTATGAATATGTTGAAAAGGAGTGGGACCCAGGACCGAGCCCTGCGGCACTCCACTGGTCACCTCCGATGTTTTAGAGAGGGTACCATTAACCACCACCCTCTGAAGTCTGCCACTCAGCCAATCATTGACCCATGCAATTAGTGTCTCTCCTAGCCCCATCGATTCCATCTTGCTTAGCAGCCTGCGGTGTGGGACACTGTCAAAAGCTTTACTGAAGTCCAGGTACACGACGTCCAAAGACTCTCCCAAGTCCAACTTTCTTGTTACCCAGTCAAAGAAGCTGATGAGATTGGATTGGCAGGACCTACCCTTGGTGAATCCATGCTGACTGGGATCCCGAAGATTCCCTTCATTCAAGATCGTGTCCAATTTGCTTTTAATTAGTGTTTCTATGAGTTTGCACACTATTGATGTGAGATTCACCAGTCTATAATTCGCAGCCTCTGCCCTGCAACCCTTTTTATGCAGAGGAACAACATTAGCTAATTTCCAGTCCAGGGGAACTTTCCCCTTACTTAGGGAGAGATTGAATAGCTCAGCCAACGGTTTCGCCAGGACATCGCTCAATTCTCTGAGCACTCTTGGGTGCAAATTGTCTGGTCCCATGGCTTTGTTCACCTTGAGTCTTGCCAGTTCACTGTAAACTTCACCTGGTGTGAACTCAAAATTCTGAAATGGGTCTTCTGTGCTTTGTGTTGCCTTCAACTGCGGACCGTGTCCCGGTGCCTCACAGATGAAGACTGAGCAGAAGTATTCATTCAGTAGTTCGGCTTTATCGGAATCTGCTTTCACGTAACTTCTGTCCGGTCTTCTAAGGCATACTATCCCGCCTGTGTTCCTTTTTCTGTCACTAATATACCTGAAGAAGGATTTGTCCTCCTTTTTAATGTTTTTTGCCAGAATTTCTTCCACTCGAAGTTTTGCCTCCCTAACTGCCATTTTGACCGCTGTAGACCTGGTCCTATATTCTACTTTTGCCTCTCTTTTCTCCGTGCGCTTGTAGGAGAGAAATGCTTTTTTCTTCTCCTTAATGAGGTGCGAGATCTCCGCGGTGAATTGGGGTTTATTGTTTCTTTCTCGTTTATTTACTGATTTTATGAAGTGGCTAGTTGCTTCATGAATGGTTGATTTCAGTGTTAACCACTTAGCTTCTACATCATCGGTCTCCGCTTGGTCCTGCAGCGTCTGATGGACGAAATCTCCCATGCGTGCAAAGTCTGTGCCCCGGAAATTGAGTACCTTTGTTTTCGTGTTTGATCTAGGGATGCCTTTCCTAAGGTTGAACCATACTATATTGTGGTCGCTGGAGGCTAGCATATCTCCTACTGAGACCTCTGAGATGCTTGCCCCGTTGGTGAGTACCAGGTTGAGGATCGCCTGGGCCCTAGTGGGCTCCGTTACCATTTGTTTGAGACGTGCTCCCTTTATGGAGGTTAAGAGCCTCCTGCTACCGCTGGTTGTCGCTGAAAATGAGTTCCAGTCTGCATCAGGCATATTGAAGTCCCCTAGCAGTACAGCTTCTCCTCATAGAGTGATATTCTCTATGTATTCAATTAATTCTGCGTCCATGTCTTCCAGTTGTCTTGGGGGTCTGTATACCACACCTAGATACAGGCATTTTTCTCTGCCTCTTGCCAGGTTTACCCAGAAGGACTCCCCGGTGTACTTGACATCTGTGATCCTGGTGGTTTTGATGTCCTCTTTAATGTATAGAGCTACCCCCCCTCCTAACCTGCCCTCTCTGTCCTGACGAAGTAGATTGTAGCCCGGTATAGCCATATCCCACCCATGTGAGTCCGTGAACCAAGTTTCAGATATTGCCACCACATCTAGGTTGGCATTCCTTATTTCAGCCTCCAATTCTAGAATTTTGTTATCTAAACTGTGTGCATTGACATACATGGCCCTCCATATCTTGTGTTTGCTAAGTCCCTGTGAGGCGTA
This sequence comes from Geotrypetes seraphini, assembly GCF_902459505.1. NCBI lineage: Eukaryota > Metazoa > Chordata > Amphibia > Gymnophiona > Dermophiidae > Geotrypetes > Geotrypetes seraphini. The sequence goes on from NC_047084.1 coordinate 147,206,383, forward strand.
TCCTACCCGAGTCAGTGTGACTCCCAAAGAACTGTTTGCAATGTGGGTACTTACCTTGGACATGGAAGCGGAGTTTCGACTCACCTCATCAGGATAATTCCTTTCTGCACTAATATGTGAATGGGTACCCTCCCCCGACTTACCTAGTTTAAAGCCCTGTGAAGCAGGCGGGCTAGTCGGTGTCCGAAGACGTTCTTACCCCTACTGGTCAGATGGAGTCCGTCTGGTCCCTGAAGTCCTTGTAGCGCTTCCCCATGGTTTAGGAATCCGAAGTTCATATCCCGGCACCATCCCTGTAGCCACTCGTTCGTCCTCAGGATACGTTCATCTCTGGCTCTTCCCTTGCCTCTAACTGGGAGGATCAATGAGAAAACCACCTGCGCTCCTGTCCGCTTCAGCCTCTCACCCAGTGCTCCAAAGTCTCTGGTGATGGTCTCCGGTGTGTTCCTGGCAGTGTCGTTGGTTCCTATGTGGACAAGAAGCATAGGAAAGGTTCGAGGGGAGATCCGGTGAACTACAGACCGGTGAGTCTGACCTCGGTACCGGGAAAGATGGTAGAGTCACTGAAAAAGGACAGCATCATTGACACATTGATGGACATGGGCTGATGAGGAGCAGTCAGCACAGTTTTAGCGAAGGCAGATCGTGTTTGACGAACTTGCTGCACTTCTTTGAGGGAGTAAACAGACAGATAGACAAGGGCAATCCGGTCGACATTGTATATCTGGATTTTCAGAAGGCGTTCGACAAGGTTCCGCATGAATGACTACTTCGGAAAATTGCAAGCCATGGAATTGAGGGTGAAATACTCACATGGATTAAAAACTGGCTGAAGCATAGGAAACAGAGAGTGGGGGTAAATGGACAATACTCGGACTGGAAGAGTGTCACCAGTGGGGTGCCGCAGGGCTCGGTGCTTGGACCCGTGCTCTTTAACATCTTTATAAATGATCTGGACACAGGTACGATGAGCGAGGTGATTAAATTTGTGGATGATACAAAGTTATTCAGAGTAGTAAAGACGCAGGGGGATTGTGAAGATCTGAAACGTGACATAATCAAGCTTGAGGAATGAGCATCGACATGGCAGATGAGGTTCAACGTGGATAAGTGTAAAGTGATGCATGTCGGTAACAAAAATCTCATGCACGAATACAGGATGTCCGGGGCGGTACTTGGAGAGACCTCCCAGGAAAGGGACGGGAGTTCTGATCGACAAGTCGATGAAGCCGTCCACATAATGTGCGGCGGCAGCAAAAAGGGCAAACAGAATGCTAGGAATGATAAAGAAGGGGATCACGAACAGATCAGAGAAGGTTATCATGCCGCTGTACCGGGCCATGGTACGCCCTCACCTGGAGTACTGCGTCCAGCACTGGTCGCCGTACATGAAGAAGGATACGGTACTACTCGAAAGGGTCCAGAGAAGAGCGACTAAGAAGGTTAAGGGGCTGGAGGAGCTGCCGTACAGCGAAAAATTAGAGAAACTGGGCCTCTTCTCCTTCGAACAGAGGAGATTGAGAGGGGACATGATCGAAACATTCAAGGTACTGAAGGGGATAGACTTAGTAGATAAGGACAGGTTGTTCACCCTCTCCAAGGTAGGGAGAGCAAGAGGGCACTCTCTAAAGTTGAAAGGGGATAGATTCCGTACAAACGTAAGGAAGTTCTTCTTCACTCAGAGAGTGGTAGAAAGCTGGAACGCTCTTCCAGAGGCTGTTATAGGGGAAAACACCCTCCAAGGATTCAAGACAAAGTTAGACAAGTTTCTGCTGAACAAGAACGTGTGCTGGTAGGGCTAGTCTCAGTTAGGGTGCTGGTCTTAGACCAGAGGGCCGCCGCGTGAGCGGACTACTGGGCAGTGGCAATTCTTATGTTCTTATGTTTGCACATGTGCTCTTGCAACCATTTTGTTTTGCCTGCTTCTTCTCATCTCCTTTTCCTCTCCTGCGCACACCACGACTCCATTTCTATGCAATGAATTATCCCGTTGTGAGCAAAGAACATTGTAATGATTTTTACTTTTAAATATTTCACTGTGCTGGTCTATTTCCTCTCATGCTTGACTCTCATTTCACATTTCATCTTTCTATCCTTTTCTTTCTCCGTTAGCGGTAAGGTTTTCTTCTCCTCTTTAACCCTGCTTGTTTAGCACATGCGCTGTTGTTTTTCTATTACTGTACGAAATATAATAATACCATTTCCGGTAAGCAGACCTGCTTTTTCCAAAGTTCTCTGTTCTCTCTTATATAATCTACATATGCTTCTTTAATTTAAATGATGTTTACTCTTGTGATATGAACTTTCGTCTTATTTTGGTTATAATCTAGTCTACCTCAGTTTTTCAATGATAATCTAATGTTAATAGTATTCTGATCTTCGATCGCCATTATTTTTATGTTTACTCTGTCTTCTATTCCTACCTTTATTATACCCTTTATCTTGACATGTTTCCTCTGTGATTTTAACTAATCTGCTCTTTTTTCTTTCCTTTTCTTCCTTCTGAACTGATTACTTTTTTTCTGGCTTGTGCAATCTTGCTTCTGGACTTTATTCTCGACGTACTTTTTTTTTTTTTTTTTTTCCTTACTTACTTGCTTCTGGTTTTCTATTGACTCTTTTGTCTTCCCTATTCTTTTAACAACTTAATCTTAATATGCAAATATTATGCATATCTTAATATGCAAATATTTTTATTTATTTATAAGAAGTGTATTTTATTTATTTTTATGATACCTGTTTTTTCATTCGCAGTTTTTTTTCCTAGCGAGATTAGAATACTCTCTTACTCTCCGTTAACCCTGCTTTATCTTCTGCTGTTATAAGACCTAGAACTCCTTTACGTTGATTTATGTTTCCCGTGCCCTATATATGAATTACGATACCACTTCAATGTTTTTATATTGTTTTTTATCCTCGTACTGTTCTGATATCTAATATTTATTTTTTAGGCTCTACACAAGATTATGATTTTGCTCGATACACGCTACCGGCTCAATTGGTATCAAATTGTTTTAAATTGTTTTACATTGATTTTATAATATTAATTCTTCTATTCTCGATTATTGAAATATTAATTTTACCTGCTTATTAAGATAAATTTCGCTCACTGATATTATATATGCTGTTATCAAATGCCTGGTTTTTAACTAAGTGATATTTCTTTTACCATTGATTAGCATACTGTTGTTGGTTTTATTAATGTGTTTTTCCAAATACCCCCTTGCTGCTTGAAACCCATTTCCAAGACACTTAACTTTCCATTTATTCACCTTCCATAATGAATTCTCATTTTTATTCTCCCTGTTTATTCTCATGATCTATAATATTGTTATGTTCTTTTTACTATGCTATTATTCATTTATTGAGCTTGCTCTCATTACTTTCCTATTTTATGTATTCTTAATCGCATATCAAGTTGAAATGTATCTACTTTTATTGTAAGTCATTTTGACCAACATCTTTTGATTCACAATATAGCTCTTCTGGTTATTATTAATGAATTGTATATTCGATGCAGTTTACCCTAAGCTTGGTTTTTTACATGAATTATATTATACCTCACATCGATATTTGGAATTTCTATACTTCAGCATCACATGTACTATATTAACTGATTACATATGTATTTTAGAGCTATATACCTGTCCTTTGTATTCCTAAATTACATATCACTTCCCCTCTGTTAACTGATGATTTGACTGCCATCTGATGACCCCATTACCTTATTTCATCTTCATCTTTATATATACCATGAATGTTTTATTCTTTCCCTGCCCACAGGGCTTTAAATGTTTATAACATGTAGTTCTACTTCCAGTCTTTATTTGGAAATGTCTTATGTTCTTTATGTTTCACTCTTTACTAATTGAAATAATTATTGACATTTATTATTTATTACTGTATTGAATCCCTTAACTCTGGCTTTCCCATAATGTTTTCTACATATAGGAGGCTGACTTCTCCTCAGGCGTCTCTTGTCTATCTGCTTTTCCTCCTTTTTTTCTCAATCTCTATACCCCGGCTGAGCTTTTTATAGCTCTTCATGCCTTTTCTGTTCCTTTTCCCTCAGAGGCCCTCCTTTGCTTCTCTTTTCTCCGAGATGCAGTGCTTCACCCGTACAAACAAAATCCTAATTTTTTTATGGCCTGCAATAAATTGCCTTCTAATCTGTCATTTGTATCATGGAATGTTAATGGCTTGAGACACCCTGTTAAAAGGAAAAAAATTCTCACTCATCTTAAAAAACTCAAGCCGTCAATTGTCTTTTTGCAGGAAACTCATATCTCTAATCTCTCTCATTGTCTAGGTGCCAACAACTGGTTAATACAAGTAGCAGAAGCTCCAGCTCTTGGTAGAAAACATGGAGTAGCAATCCTATCCAATAAATCTGTCCCCTTTCAAATCCTAGAAGCCATACATGACACAGAGGGCAGATGGCTAATCTTTTCACAAGAAGTTCTTCTTGCTAACATATATGCCCCCAATATTGATTCACCTGAATTTTTTACTCAATTATTTCAAACTATAGCCGAATTTGACTCCCTTCCTCTTATATTAGCAGGTGATCTTAATTTACCTTTGGATATTTGGCTTGACAGACACTCTTCCAACTACATAGTCCCTGCTAAAGCTAATATTGTATTGAACTCCCTACTTAAACAATATGATTTAACTGAACCATGGAGATTACAACGCCCCAATGAAAAAGACTATATTTTTTTCTCTGCCCCTCATAAAAGTTACTCGACAATTGATTACTTTTTTATATCTTCTTCCATTCTACCTAACCTAATTTCTATAACTATTAATCCTACTGTCATCTTAGACCAGGCTCCCATAGTGCTTGAGCTAAAATGGGACAGAGTAACTTCTACTAGATCCCCCCTCTGGCGATTACCCAACCATTTGCTCTTAGATGAAAGTATCAGACAATGGTTAGACACATACATAGATGAAATTTTTCAATTCAACAATACTGAATCTCTGGATCCTCTAACTATTTGGGAGGCCTTTAAAGTTTCACTAAGAGGAAAATTGATTTCTTGTCAAGCTTACAAATTAAAACAAGATAAAAAAGAACACCACAACCTTGAACTTCAAATTAAAAGTCTCAAACAGGATTTTTTTCACTCCAATGACAAAACACTATTGCCTGAAATATATAAATTAAAATATTCTTATAACAAATTAGCTAGCATAGCAGCGCAACAAGATATTTTTGTTACTGCTACTAAATATTACATGGCAATGAATAAAAGTAGTAAAATGCTAGCTAATTATCTCAAACATAAAAGAACTAAAGTACAGATATCCTCTCTTAGAACTTCTGATGGGAAACTCCTGTCATCACATTCTGACATCTCCGACACATTTCATAATTTCTACTCTCAGCTATATTCCTCTGAAGCATCACAACAAATGTCCGGAGTTGATGAATTTCGGGCTTCATTACAATCACCTAAACTTAGTTTATCAGACTCTGAAGAACTTCAATGCCCCCTTGCTAACTCAGAAATTATTCTAGCAATAAAACATCTATTCTCTGGTAAGTCCCCAGGGGCTAATGGTATCACAGTAGAATTTTATAAACCCTATAAAGATAAACTTTCTAGTACACTCACCAACCTATTTAATTCCCTTAGCCCACAAAGTGTATCCAAGAGTCATTTCCTAGATGCTGTTATTACAGTTATTCCAAAACCTGGAAAGGATCCTAATCTAATCTCAAATTACAGGTCTATCTCTCTACTTAATACTGACTATAAAATCTTTGCGACAACCCTTTCAGCTAGGCTACAGAGTTCTATTGGCACACTTATTTCTCCACATCAAGTGGGCTTTATGCCAGAAAGACTTATATCAGAGAACTCCCGTCTTTTATTTCACCTTGCTTCTCTTGCTCGTACTATCAAAGACCCCTGTATTGCTCTTTCACTGGATGCTGAAAAAGCATTTGACAGAGTCAAATGGTCGCATCTTTTTACAATGATGCACTGGTTTGGTTTTCCCTCTCAATTTATCGACCACGTCAAAATCCTCTACTCATCGCCCAAGGCTTCTATAATTACTAACAACATTCTATCCACTCCTTTCTTACTACATAGGGGCACCAGACAAGGTTGTCCCCTATCACCATATCTATTTATTATTGCTCTTGAGCCTCTCCTCCTAGCAATCAACTCTTGCAAAAAAAATTACTGGTATCTCACTCAACAAGCTAGAATATAAATTGACAGCCTATGCAGAAGATGTACTTCTGTATCTTTCTAACCCGAACCAATCTCTTCCAGCCCTCTTTGAACTGATACATTCTTTCTCTATCTTTTCTGGTTATAAAATTAATCAAAATAAAATGGAAGTACTACCGCTTAATGCACACTCTCATCAGACCCTAGTCAAACCCTTTCTTCTTATCTGGTCTCCTACACATATGAGGTATTTAGGTATTGATCTGTATGCTACCTTATCTGTTACAATTCACAACAATAGTGAAAAATTAATAGCTCATATAAAAACTCTACTTCAAACATGCCACCCACTCCATCTTTCATGGTGGGGCAGAATAGAGATGATTAAAATAAATTTTGTACTCAGTATGTGATCCCACGATTATTTCCACCCTTGTTTTATAAATCAATTGATAAACATATTTCTACTTTTATATGGAACCGAAAACCGCCAAAAATTGCACTCGAAAAACTTAAATCTCCAAAAGCTACAGCGGAGTATTATTGCCTGATTTTCTATCCTATCATAAGGCCTTTATGCTACAACTATCTAGCACAGAGGTGTCAAAGTCCCTCCTCGAGGGCCGCAATCCAGTCGGGTTTTCAGGATTTCCCCCATGAATATGCATGAGATCTATTTGCATGCACTATTTTCATTGTATGCTAATAGATCTCATGCATATTCATTGGGGAAATCCTGAAAACCCGACTGGATTGCGGCCCTCGAGGAGGGACTTTGACACCTCTGATCTAGCAGATGGCTCTCTTCTACATCTGAATATAGTCCCCTTTGGCTGCGTCTGGAACACACCCTTTGTACCCTTTCTCCTTCATTAGTCGCGCTGTTGACATCTCACACACCATTACATGAGACTAATCCCATCATTTCCCAATCGGTCTCATGCCTACTTGAATTAGATAAATTGTTGGATGTATCTATCCTTACTTCATCTTTGGTCTCTTTATGGCACAATCCACGCTTTTTAATTGACAAGATGCCAATATATTGGCCAAGTTGGTCTAAACTGGGTATTTGGTCTCTTGCCGATCTTTGTACACCAATTATGCAACTTCTAACCTTTGCGGAATTACGTGACAAATTTGCATTGCCAGCCTCGGCTTTCTATCAACGGCAATAAAATTAATCCACAAAGCGAAAAAATATGATCTTGTCACACCACTACTGATTAAATCACATTGGCTTCCTATCTCCCACCGAATTAACTTTAAAATTCTATTTTTGGTATATAAAACACTAATCTTCAACGAACCACAATTTATTTCAAGAATGATTATCCCATATAATACTCCACGCTCTTTACAATCTTCCTCCTCAAACCTACTGACAATTCCCTCCTTGAAAATCATCGGCACAAGAAGAAATGATATATTTTCCGTTATGGCCCCTAAATTATGGAATTCTCTGCCAAGTTATATTAGAAATGAAAAAGATCTTTTATCCTTTAAAAAATCTTAAAAACCTTTTTGTTTCAAGACGCCTTTGATGTGTAATACTGCTTATTTTAGACCCCTTACATCTTGTCACGATTTTCAAACTCATTAATCCCCTACCCTCCCTATTGTATTTTCCCCTTTATGTAAATTCCAACAGAAAATGAAATTGTAACTTTTCCCCCCTTTCCTCCTCACTCATGTTTGTCCCTATTTCGATTGCTAAAATGTTAATAGATCAATGTAGTATGTATTGTGATTGTACGTGAGACCACTATCTAGTGGCTTTTAAATTGTACATCGCTTAGAAAATTTATATAAGCGATTCATCAAACATTAATAAAACTTGAAACTTGTTGCAAATTACCACTGTAATTTCAAAATCAAAAATTCTACATTCTCTTATAAAATAAACCCCTTCCTTGATTCCTCATTGTTCTCGACTTATTGAAGCGGGCCATATAGCGTCCCAATTTTATAAATTGCTTATCACTCCCTATATGGACACGGATACTTCCCTTCGTGCAGTCTGGGAACTTGATGTGGGACACCCAATCCATGACAGACAATGGTCAGCTATTTGGTCTAAAGGCATTAGAACCATCTCCTCTGCTAATTTGATCGAATCTATGTTCTTCTTACACCATAGGACAACTTGGACACTCCAAAAACTTCATGCAGCTGGTCTACTCCCTACTAACAAATGCTGGAACTGTAAGACCCTTCCTGGCACTTTATTTCACATAATTTTCGAATGTCCACTTCTACAAAACTATTGGTTAGGCATTTGGTCTATCCTTAGTTCAATATTTAAACTTAAATCTAATCTTTCTCCTTCGATTATATTGCTAAAATCAAATGCACTGACAATTAATATACCTCTTACTCAACACTCACTATTTGATACACTCATCATCATCATAGCTTTAAGACTTATACTCTCTAATTGGAAATCATTTGATACTCTTTCTGTACATTTTTGGTTATAATCAGTACTTCTCCAACACAAACGTGAGTTGTTGATTTCTACTTACTTATTAAATGGGCCGATTTTATAGAATATTTGAATTCCCTGTAACCTAACACTCTCACTGCATCCTTTATCTTCTATTCATATACCTATTGGCTGTTTTCTCTTTTTAACTTCTTCCTTCTCACGTCGAACATGAACTCTCAAGGCCCAGCACAGGAAGCAGATCTTCAGGCACCGGCACCACGCACAGGACATGCTGGTGCCGGTGCCGCTGAAGAGGCTACAGAAAAGTAAGAAGAGGGTTCGGGTGGGTTGGGGGGACCTCAGGTCGCGACGGGGGGAGCCCGATGGCGGCGGGGGGGGTGCCCGATGGCGGCAGGGGGGGTGCCGATGGCGGCAGGGGGGTGCCGGATCGCAGAGGGGAGGGTGCCGGTTCGCGGGGGGGGCCTTCGGGGGGAGCAGCGCTGCTGGCCTCGGGGGAGGGAAGGTGGGGGGTGGAAACATATCAAAGCAAGTTTCCCTTACTTCCTATGGGGAAACTTGCTTTGATATACGAGCATTTTGGATTACGAGCATGCTCCTGGAATGGATTATGCTCGTAATCCAAGGTACCACTGTAGTACCCTTCCCTCTTCAACATTGTCGTAATTATTATATGACACCAAACATCCTGAATGTATATTTTTGAGTACTGTGTTTCTTGTGTACCACTTTCCCTTTTGTATTTTATAAAATTTTCAATAAACTTTCAAGGTTTAAAAAAAATATATATATATTATATAAAACATACTTGAAATATATATTTTTGTGAAGTATTCTTATACAGGTTCCCTCCATGCTATGCAAACTTACCTGTATATAAAACATTCCCTTAGGCTGAGCATACAGCATTAAGAAACTAAAATCCAAATTCTGTTTAGCTCTCCATCTAAATATTGGGAAAAAAATAAATAAATTTGTTATAGACGTTTGTATTACACAATACAATACACTATTTATTTATTTTTAGTATTATATACCATTTATAGCCTATGCGGTTTTACATTCAGGTACGCAAACATTTTTCCCTGTCTGTCCCAGTGGGCTCCGACTCTTATCTAATGTACCAGGGGCAGTGGGAGGATCAAGGCCCAGATTCACTAAAGATAGTGACTCAGTCGCTGTTGGCCGATTCTCTGGACGATTTGCAAATAGCAACTGATTCACTATCAAGTGATTCGGGGCATGCAAACTCACCGACTCAATCACTCATCATGTTTATAGATTAAAAGATATTTACAGTAGCTCTATCAATTAACACACAGAAAGATCGCCTGTACGTGCCTTCAACAACACTGAAGCGTGAGGTTAATGCCAAATGCCTACTACGGATCTACCCGACCTTCAGCCAGTCAGTCATGGTCTTGGTTGCAATCTCAAAATTCTGAATCACAGATCTGTTCTTTGGCAATCCTGTGTTTAAGAACAGCAGCACATACTACTGGGATGTCCTCTTGGTGCAGAAGCTATTGCCAGTGATCCGCCGCATGTCGGGAGACTACTTTATCCAACAGGACAATGCCCCGGTACATTCAGCAAAGGACACTGTAGAACTGCTACATACAGAGACCCCAGACTTCATTGGTCCAAAACTTTGGCCTAGGAATTCACCAGAACTAAACCCAGTTGACTACCGGATCTGGGAGCTGATACAGGAACACGTCCACCAGACAGCAATATCTGACATCGAAGACCTTAAACAGCGCCTCATCTCTGTTTGGGCTAAGCTGAAGCAGTGTCATTGACAAGCCAATAGATTAGTGGCAGTCAAGGCTGAGGGTGTGCCTTCGTGCAAAGGAAGCACACTTCAAAAATCTACTTAATTGAAAGATTACTTTTTGACTTTCCATTTTTCTGCAAGATATGCCATAAAACTTTCTGATGTGTTTTTCATTCAGTTCACAATTCATTTTCAAAGGGTAGTGTTGTAGGGCAATGGGAAACATTTGTGGCATTTTGCATTGGCTTCATTCAGAACACATTACACTGGATTTTGTGAGGGTCTGACAAGTTCTGTGGAGGATGCAATGGGGGACATTTTGGTGTGGTTTTTTTATGGTTCACAGGGTAGGTGCGACGGTGGCTAAAAAGCAAATAGAATATTAGGAATTATCACAAAAGGAATGGAAAACAAAGATGAAAATATTATAATGCCTATGTACCACTCTATGGTACGGCCGCACCTCGAATACAGTGTGCAGTTCTGGTCACTGTATCTCATAAAAGAGCAGAATTAGAAAAGGAACAGAGAAGGCTAGAACTCATTAGAACAAAGAGATGAGCTGAAAGATGAAAATCATTTTGTCATTTCGACATAATGGAGAAGGACTTTATCCATTCTCTTCCAACCCGTGGTGTGGAACGTGGTTAGTCAGATTTCCTGATTTATATGGAAGACCAAAACCACCTTTGGCAGAAAGGAAGGTACCATGCACAGCGAGACCCCCAGCCTCCATATATCTAAGGCAAGATTCTCTGCATGACAGAGCCTGCAGGTCCAAGACCGTTCTTGCTGAGGCAATAGCTACCAGGAAAACTATATTAAAGGTAAGAGCCATCAGCTACACCTCTTGTAAGGGCTTGTATGGGTCCTTATTGAGGGCATGCAAAACAATGTTAAGAATCAAAGTGAGAAAATGGCAGTCTCACAAGATGATGCAGCTGCAAAGTACTCTTCAAAAATCTGGTTATATCAGGACGAGAGGCCAAAATTTTTTTCATCATTCGAGACCGAAAGCACAAAACGCCTGCCACTGCATTTTAAGGGAATTAACTGCCAGACCTTTCTCATTGCCATCTTGAAGAAATGCCAGGATCACTGACATTGGAACCCTAAAAGGCTTCACATTCTGCTTATCAACCGGAGCTAAAACATAACAGTCGCCGGTTTCTTAGATCTTAAGAGGGTAGTTATGACCACTTCTGAGTAATCCTTCTGTGCTAGGGCTGCTCATTCAAGAGCCATGCCATAAGCATTCCGGATCCTCTATGGCAAATGGATCTTGTGAGAGACGAATAGAATAAAGTAGCAGTTTGAGATACTTTTCATTCTGCAGCCAAACCAGATCTGCGTATCACTGCTGACGCAGCCAAACTGGAGCCACCAGAATTACTAACCCTGGAGGGTCACTAATCTTTGAATGACCTAACCTATGAGGGTGGTTGTGAAAGGGTGTACATCCCAGAGCGAGTTCCTTTAGGGGAGAACCCTAACTGATTGGTGATCACTCCTCCACCCACCCGATGATCCCTCTAAAGGGGAGACCACCCCAACTCCCCCCGTATCTTGTAAACAGAAGGTCTGGCTGGAGGGAGACGTACACCCTCCGGCTGGCAGGCCCACCACTAGAAAATGGTGGGCCTTCCCCTTCCCGGTGCATTCTGGGATGCACCAGGGAGGAGCCTAAGGCCCTGATTGGCCTTAGGCACCTCGGCCAACCAGAGTCTTAGGCCTTCTTCCCAGTGCATTCTGGGATGCACTGGGAGTAGCCTAAGACTCCAATTGGCCAGATACCTAAAGCCATAACATAACATAAAAATCAGCTTCTATACAGCATAACTGTAAAGTTCAATGTGGTTTATAAAAAGTTAAATATCATACAGTTGAATTTGGAATATCAATTCCCCAGGAACCTAGAAAACAAAAAGGTTTTCAATTGTTTCCTAAAATGTAGGTAGGAAATAGATTTTGATAGCAAAAGTTTAACCTAATAATAACAATACAGGTTCATACTGTGCTCTGCATTTCTGAAGTACCTTGTCTCCACCTGGCAGTGCCAGTTGATTCACAAAAAAAACAAAAAGGGAGACCCAATGCTCCACAGTAAAAACAATCCAAAGATAAAAACAACAGACTGTATCCAGGTCACCACCGGGAGAGCCCAAGAGAGGTTTGGTTCCCTACTTCTGACTCAGGCAGAGCAGGGCATGTCCCTCCCCTAGCTAAACCAGCAGTTTGTATCAAGCAGTTAGGCAGGATAGGGAGAAAGTTGAGGTCTCTCTCCCATGATGACCTCCCTGGCTCAAGCAGGGGTGATGGCTGTACACCCATGGAAGTAGAAGAAGCTGGGACACCTCTAGAACTGACAGTGCCTGAAGATGAGATGCCCATGGAATTTCAGGGAGAACTACCTGAGAAGGAGTTAGCTGAGTTTCTTGAACCCATGGAAGTAGGCTTATCAACCAGGTGCAAGCCTAAACCGTGAGTTTTTGTTTTTGGAACTCTTTTGGACTCTTTGCATTTTGCTTGTTTAAGAAGCTGAAAGTGCCTTTGTTTTGGGGAGAGGTTTGCTAACACCCAGGGAGGGATTTTGAAGGCTGTATTGGAGCTTTTGACAGGCAAACCTAGGGCACTCTCCTTTTCCCGGCAGTGCTCTAACGGCTGCTGGAGGCTTTGTTTCTTTGGAATTGTGAATATTATGCAGCAAAGCAGAGGACTATATTTTCTTTTACCTCCTGCTAGGGAGCAGGCTGTGAAAACTCTGAGAGGAAGTAGCTCTGAGGAGAGCAGTATTTCAGAACAAATTACTGACTTTGACCGGAAAGAAAATCCTGAGTTTTTCTCAGTTTTCCTTTTGAGTATTGTTTTGGTTGAATTTTGCAAGTTGCATTATTTAGTTTGTTTTGGCCTTTGGTTATTTTGATCATTAAATTTTCATTATTGCCAGGCTACCACTGCGTTTGTGGTTTTGTTTGATTTCAGTTCCTTTTTTGTAAATCCTGCAGGGTGATTCCAGTCCGGATCACACGCCGGTGCACTTTTTGTGTATAGCCACTGGGAGCGCTACTGAGCCCAGGTCTTGGGCTGCAGGGTGGCTACAAGCTGCATGTGACTTTGGGTAACTAACTCACTTATCCCGAGGACCATAAGAGTTTCCATACTGGGACAAATTAAGGATTCATCAAGCCTGGTATGCTGTTTCCAACACTGGCCAACCCCGGTCAAACAGATTTATGCTGCTTATCCAAGAAATAAGCAGTGGATTTTCCCAAGTCCATCTTAATAATGATTTATGGACATTTAAGAAATGATCCCTTTTTGTACCTACTTTCATCACATTCTCTGGCAGCAGATTCCAGAATTTAATTACATGCTGAGTAAAGAAATATTTCCTCTGATTTGTTTTCAGTCTACTACTTAGTAGCTTCATTTCATGCTCCCTAGTCCTTTTTTTTTTTGCATGAAATTTTATTAAATTTTTATCAATACAGGGGGCGCTGTGGAGCCCGACTAGGATGGTCGTGTATTAGATCAGCTCCAGCAACCTTTACTATTTTCCTCTTCTGAACGGATTATCTGCAAAAATCTTTACTAATTTCAGCAGACTATACTTATTCCACTATGGCTTCGACAAAAGTAGGCAAGAGGCACAAGCCTGAACCCCAATCGCCCGCTAAATCCTCGTCGGAAAAACCTGACAAACAGGAGGCTCTCTCCATGTTGGATATATGGGAAGTGATCAGATCACTATAGGACATCATGACCGACACAAAAGAGGCGCTAACAGAAATGAAAGAAGAACTTACCACTATCCACACTGATCTCTCAACCTTTAAAACAAAAGTCTCCGAACTTGAAATTAAATCGGCCACCGCTGCTGCCAACATCAAGGCACTGCAAACACATGTCAAGCGAACCTTGACCATCAAGCTGGAGTTTGAGGACGCGAGTAACCACTCGCGTCGGAACAACGTGAGACTGCTTGGAGTCCCGGAGGGACGGGAAGGTAATAATATGCTCACCTTCTTGGAATCTTGCATTCCCTCCCTACTGAATCTTCAATTTTCAAAGGACTTCGAAATTGAACGGGCTCATCGCACACCATCATCCAGACAACCATGTGATCAACGGCCACGGCCTATTATCCTTAAAATCCTTCGATACCAGCAAGTCCTGGAAATTATACAAAAGGCTTGCTCTCTTTCTCCGCTCACCTTCGAAGGTAATAAAATTCTGTTCTTGCCTGACCTGCATAAAAACACCATTAGATCGAGACAACAGCTTCTGGGTCTCCGACCGCAATTGAAGAACATGGGCGCACGCTTCGGCATCTTTTATCCCGCGAGAATGAGAGTCACCTATCTCAATCAAACCAGGGACTTCACCGATCCGGACCTGCTCGCCACTTTCATTGAAGAAAAATCTCCGACCTCTATTGACGCTGTATGACTGCATTCTAGCTTCTGGACTCTTCAATCTCAAACGACTTGACCTATGTTGTTCTTTTTGCTTCCATTTTGTCTCTCTTAGTCCTTACAGCCTGATGCCTTGTCTGCCTCTTGGCAGTTTTCCAATCGTTCTTACTGTCCCTGCTTTAGCCTTTTCTAGCTATAAATATCCGATTTACCTGTTCTCTATTCCTCTCTTATATACCTCTCTTTTTTCCTCCTTCCTTCTATACTTTTTACCTACATCTTTAGTACTCCCTCCATTCCACTCTTCTTAAACCTCTTTGCGCAAATCCTGCTTCGCTGATCCGTTCAAGCATTGCCCCGATTCCTTTCTCCCTGTCTCTTTACCTCTTAATCTTAATGCTAACTGACTCACTTCCTTATATAACTCCTTACTTACATTCTATCCCCTTTAATTACAATGATTTGTTCTGTTTGTCTCTCCCTTCATGGCACATTGCATCTCAATTAAACTTGATTTCACTCACACCCACTATGTTTACTCTAAAGATTATTCTTTAACCTCTATGACCTATATTATACTTTCACTCTCCTTGCTTTCACTACACTCGATACTGCTTAATCCTTCACCATGGGTGATTTAACCTTAATGAGCCTTGCTCTCATACTCCTTTTCCTACTTTCTACTGCTGATTGTCTCCTTCTGCTGACTGCCCTTCTAGACCAATTTGCTCTGCTCAATTTAATGTATCTTTTACAGAAGATGTTTGTTATTAACTCATGTTATGGTTGCTGTTTTTTGCTGTCTATGCTTGACCACCTGGCTTGAATCCCCAGTCATCCACAGCTTAGTTACTGCTTTTGCAGCGCATTACATTGACATTTGTTTTAAGAATATCTGTACTTCTTTCTTGCTAGCACTTGCTGCCATTTTGAGATAAGGATATGATTTTTTTTTTTGCATTGCTGATTTTTTTTTTTGCATTGCTGATTTGTAGCTCTCTAGTATATTGTGTCACTTCTATATTAATTATTTGTTGCAGTATGACATCATTTGCTGATACTCTATTTACCACCTTTTCATGCCCCTAACATTCACCTCTCTCAATGTCAAGGGTCTTAATAACTGTGTCAAAAAACGCAAAATTTTATCCTATTTGCATGATGCCAATTCTGATATTATTTTCCTACAGGAAATGCATTTGTCTACCTCTGACTCCATTAAATTCACCATGAAAGGCTACTCTCCACCCCTCTACTCCCCTGCAGTTAATGGGAAAAATGGGGTCCTCATACTCATACGCCAACATCCCTCTATCTCAATTGATTCCAGCTCTCACGATATGCATGGCCGCTGGATCAGCACTCAACTCACCATCTCTCACCAACCCATTCGCATCATTAACATCTACGCTCCTAATACCAATTAACTTGATTTCTTCACTAATCTCGCCACTCATATCCTTCAAGACCCAAATGCTCCTATTATTATTGGAGGTGATTTTAATCTCATTCTAGACACTCATAGAGATAGAAAATCACATGCCCTGTACAAGAAGACCCGCTCCTGGTATACTCTTCATGATATCATTTCACAACTACATCTCATTGATCCTTGGAGATTACATCACCCAGACACCGATCAATACACATTCTTCTCTGCACCTCATACCACCTACTCTCACATTGACTATTTCCTCACTAGCTCTTCCCTTATTGATTCTTTAACCTCTACTGCCATTCATGATATCACCATGTCCGACCATGCTGCATCTCCTTGACATGCAATCAGTTTTCTTTGACATCCAGTACCAGACAATGGAGATTTAACTCGTCTCTTCTTACTGAAACTGATTTTATATCAACTGTCACAGAAGCAATTATTGAATTTTTTACCATCAATTTACCTTCACATACTAATTGGCTGAATACATGGGATGCTTTTAAAGCCTATATCCTTGGGGTAATCATCCAATTTTCTTCTCGCTTTCACTCCGAAAGAAAAAGACGCCTCCGTGACCTTGAACAACGTATACACACTCTGCGGAATCGATACATTGGGATACATTGGGAGTGTGTGGCGGTGGTTAAAGCTACAGCCTCAGCACCCTGGGGTTGTGGGTTCAAACCCACGCTGCTCCTTGTGACCCTGGGCAAGTCACTTAATCCCCCCATTACCCCAGGTACATTAGGTAGATTGTGAGCCCACCGGGACAGACAGGGAAAAATGCTTGAGTACCTGAATAAATTAATGTAAACCGTTCTGAGCTCCCCTGGGAGAATGGTATAGAAAATTGAATTTAAAAAAAATACATACATCTGACTTATCCAATATTTCAGCTCTCATGGACCTTCGCAAGCTCCGCCTTGAATATAACTCTTTACTCAGCAGCTTAATCAGTTTTTGTGCAGGCATCCACTTATTATGCAGGATAAAACTTCTGTACCTTCTATAAAAGATCCATCCGGCACCCTTCTTACTGGTTCTTCTGCTGTTTCCTCCCAATTCTTATCCTTTTATCAATCACTATACTCTTCCAAATCCTCCTTCTCCTTCTCTCTAGTGGATTCTTTTCTTTCAATGCCACACCCCATGGTCTCTTCTTCTGACCTTCTTCTTCTGAACAAAGCATTTACTGCACAGGAACTATTGGATGCAACTTCTTCTTTGGCTTCTAATAAATCCCCGGGACCGGACGGATTGACCACTGAATTTTATAAAGCTTTCTTACCCACGTTGCTTTCGCATATGCTATCCTTCTTTCATTATCTTTGTTCTGAAGGCAGTGCTCATGGCTCATTCACTGAAGCCACCTTAATTGTATTCCCAAAACCTGGCAAAGACCCCCAAGAGGTGAGGAATTATTGTCCCATCTCTCTGATTAACGTAGATGCTAAAATCTTTGCTAAAATTCTTGCTACCCGATTACAATCTGTACTACCTTATCTGATAAATCCTGATCAATCCGGCTTCTTGCACAACCGATATTCTTCCAACAACACTCGCCTTTTCTCTCACATCATTCACCACACTGATTCTAATCCTGACAGATTTCTAATCATGGCTCTTGATGCCGAAAAAGCCTTTGACTGCATTGAATGGTCTTTTCTCTTTCACACACTTAAATGGTATGGCTTTTCTGAGATCTTCATACGGATGATTAGAACCCTATACTCCCATCCTCAAACCAGAATTATGATAAATGGCCACCTCACTCAATCTTTCTCTCCCTCTCGAGGCACGAGACAGGGATGCCCTCTCTCCCCTCTTCTTTTTAATCTTGTCCTGGAACCTCTTTTAACAGCTATCAGAACGGATCCCAAAATTGTGGGCTTCCATCACGATTCCTTTTCTGCCAAACTATCTGCCTATGCGGACGATGTCTTACTTTATGTCATTCCTGAATCTTTACCCTCTGTTCTCTCTTAAATTCATCTTTACTCTGTGATTTCCGACTATAAACTGAATATTTCTAAATCCGAAATCTTGCCTTTAAACTGCATCGATGTTCAATCTGATGTCACCAATCAGAGCTTCCTATGGTCTCCCCGAAAAATCAAATTTCTTGGATTATTCTTTTGGACCCTCTATTGACTCCACTGTACAACTTAATACGGACTACCTCATATCTACCATTCTCAATTGCACACGCCAATGGTCCCCTCTCAACTTATCTTGGCTAGGACGTCTCTCTACTATTCGGATGATGATTGCCCCCAAAATTAATTATGTTCTCAGCGTGCTTCCCATTCTCCTCCCTCATTCTGTATATGCTCGCATGGAGAAGCTACTTGTGAACTTCCTTTGGCATGGGAAATAACCCAGAATCACACTCAAAAAATTGAAAAGCCCCCGCATGCAGGGGGGTGTCAGTTTCCCCTGTTTTAGAAGCTATCACATGGCTTTCCTGATGACGCAGGGATCTCTTTGGACGGACCTTGCACCTCTCTCTATTTATCTCAATTGGTTCCATCTTGAACATACTTTGACCGATCCGTTCCACCTCAAGTTCGCTCCTTGTCTGACCATCCCGGCACCTGTGAAGGAGAATCCCATTCTCATGAGTACTTGGACCGCGATCTGTTATATGGACTCTATTTTTCCTAATAAATGGGCTAATTCCTCTGCAGCCCCCATATGGAACAATCTGCATATCAAAATAAACAAGGAGGTGGTAGCATGGAAAAAATGGCAACAATGTGGAGTATGATTTCTTCACCATCTCATCATTAATGATCTCTTGATTTCCTTTTCCGACCTTATAGCCAAATTCCAAATCCCTCAATCACAATACTTCCTCTGGATTCAACTTCATCACTGTCTTAAATTTGCCTTTCCTTCTCCTTCCTCTCTTCATGACCCTCCAGATTTACCTGATTTGATTATCTCCTACTCTGCCACTAAAGTACAGACATCCAAATGGTATAAATACATCCAATCTCACACCACAACTCCTCCTTTAGACACTATAGCTACATGGGACTCATCGCTACATTCTTCATTCACTGAACAATTGTGGGTACATATGTGGCCCAAACTATTGAAATCAGTTAGATCAGCCTCACATTTACAGACTGCCTTTTTCCTGTATCACAGTGCTTTTTGGACCCCAGCTAAATCGGCTAAATTTAATAAATCTTATGATGGATGCTGTTGGACTTGTAAATCCCCTGATGGCTCTCTATACCATATGCTTTATAATTGTTCTCATGTCTCCTCTTTCTGGAAGAGTATATGGTCTACCATTACCTGCATTTTCCGTATTGTTGACCCTTTCTCATTAGATTTATTATTCACAGGTACATTAACACTCACCTCTCCATTACCCATCCATCATGAACGTCTATTACTTATACTACTATTTACCGCTCTTTCCCTTATCCTTCAACATTGGAAGGATACTTCCTAAATTACATGCTAATCAATGGTGGAATTCAATTTGTTTACTTATAAAATTTGAACGTAGTATTGCTGAACAACACAATTCACTGGCCTCATATACTAAAACTTGGTCTCTTCTACTCGATTATTGTAAGTCAGATCTTTGACATATCCCTTTATTATTATTGTTATCTTCTTCTCTCCTTTATCACATGCTTGGAGATATTAATCACTATATTACTGGTAATGTAACATATCTTATATCCCCTTTCATTTCCCTGTGGTCGATTACTTTCTACTGCTAATCCTGATATGTATGTATAACAATTCTCATGCTTTTAGCCCCTTTTCTTTTGGTATTACCCATCTCTTTTCACGACATTTGCTGGTGCAAGACTGCTATTATTTCATTGTTGATGCACTTTACATATGTTTATGTTCATTGTTACTCTGTGTTCCCCTTTTGGGGGACACTCATATTGTTGGAATTGTCATTTTATACTTCATAAAATCAATAAAACTCTTTGAACTTTAAAAAAAAATTTTTTTTTATCAATACAAAAAATAATATACAGACCAAAAGGAACAATATATCTTGACAAGAATCCAAAAGAGAAATATCCATATTACATATTATGAACAAACAGAAAGACAGTCAAAAGTTTCTCTTAGAGATCTTTACATCCAATAAAAGCAAATGCTCCCTAGTCCTAGTATTTTTGGACAGAGTAATTTGATCAGTGCTGCTTATGTGTAGTAGAGGTGTAGAAATGAAATGTAGTAGTCATAGTAGTACTGCGGCTTTGGGGAGTCCTGCCTGCTCAGTTGATTGGGGATTTCCCTGCTGTGATCAGCTGAACCGGCAGGTAGAGCATCGATCTTTCCCTCCCTCCCACCCACTGATCCCCTCAACCCCCCTTCCACTGAGCCTGACACCCTCCCACACACAAACCCTGTATCTTTGAATGAAAAATCGGCAGGCCCTTTCTCCTTCTAAATGCACTGGGAGGGGGAATATGTCTGCCATGTTGAAGAACAGCCCTATTAACAGGAGGGAGTGGGCATCCCTCCTGTTGATTTTTCATTCAAGGTATGGGGATGCGGGAGCATGTCCTTGGAGGGGGCTGTGGGGATCAGTGGGTAGAAGGGAGGGAGAAAGAGGAATTGGGGCTCTCCCTGCTGGTTCAACTGATCATTTAAGAAAGGTTTGGACAAGTTACTGGAGGAAAAGTTCATAGACTATTATTGAGAAAGACATGGAGGAAGTGGCTGGATCGGTAGCATGGAATATTGCTACTCCTTTGGTTTTGGCCAGGTACTAGTGACCTGGATTGGCCACCGTGAGAACGGGCCACTGGGCTTGATAGACCATTAGTCTGACCCAGTAAGGCTATTCTTATGTTCTTATCATGGCAGGGGAAGCCCTGATCAGTGAGCCAGTAGGACTCCCTGAAGCAGCGGTTTTGGGGAGTCCTGCTGACTCAGCTGATCGGGGATTTCCCTGCCGCAATCAGCTGATGGCAAGCTGTGGACTTCTAAAATTTTGAAAGGAGGAATTGGGGGAGGAGTTGTGTTTAGCAATTGCTCTTCTGAGCATGTACCAGGCACAGTTCCTCCCCCTTTTACCCAGGCATCTCTGCAAAAATAGCATGCATCACCCTGTAAAAGAAAATTGCATATGCCATGGTATTTTTTACCGAAGTGTTGTGCATCAGGACCTCAGCCAGGCATAGTGGCCCTGGCTGGTTTCAGTCGAGCTTATCACCTTGAATTCTGCAACTTTAGCCTCACATGCTAGGTCCACCTTATTGGCATATAGTGAGCAGGGTTTCTGCTGTGGACTGTGTGGAACTCAACCTCACAGTTTCAGTGGAGCCTAGTCTCTATGTTTCTCTGTATAATGCAGCTGGTGGAGTGTTAGCATTGTATATTGCCTTAAGTCTGTTCTTCAGCAGACAGAATGACTGGATGCACATGTTCTGACTTGGCCTTTGCAGGAGCTCCTGTGTGTTTCCTCCATGGCCTCTATTGGGCAGAGCCATCCAGCGGATCAAGCAGCACACTGGTCTTGTGGTATTGATGGCTTCAGATTAGCCACACAGAACGTGATACAGAGACCTTATGTGATTACTGGTGGAGATCCCCTGCAACTGCCTATTTGTGGGGATCTGTTAACTCAGGATCCAGTGCGAATGGAGGATCTGGCATGATTCTCGCTTATAGCTTGGCTCTTGAATGTCACAACTGCCTTAAAAGGGTTAATACTAATCTTTTGCATTCTAAGAGGTCAACTTCGCTCGCTTCTGTGCGAGTTTGGCACAGTTTTGAGAGCTAGGGTGCTATCGCCTTGCTCCCCTAACATTCTGGATTTTTTGACATAGTGGTTTGGACAAGGGCTTGTCCCTATCTTTTCTGAAGGTCCAGCTAGCGACCTAGTCCTGCTTTTGGGAGTTTCTCTGTGGTCAAGCTCTAGTTTCCCTTCCGGATGCTGTCTTTTCTCTTGGGGGGGGGGGCTCCATTCTGCCTTAGAACCTCAATGTTATCTTATCAGGATTGGTAGCAGCCCCTTTCGAGCCCTTATCTGGTTGTTCATTGAAGGATCTCATCTTGCATTCTCTCTCTTGGCTTTATCTTCGGCTCATTGCATCTCAGAATTGCAGGCACTTTCGTGTTGAGAACCTTTCTTGATGTTCTTTAAGGAAAAGGTAATACTTCAGATGGTTCCTTCCTTTCTTCCCAAGGTGGTGTCAGTTTTCCATGTGAATCAGGCCATTTCCTTTCTGGTTTTCAACGATCAGTCTGGGTCAGAGGAACAGAAGCGTTTACATTGCTTGGATTTCTAGAGAATCTTCTGCCATTACTTGGCCGAGAACCAGGAGTTCTGACGAACCACCTGTTTATTTTAATAGGGGGTCTTCATAAGGACAAGGGCGGCATCCAGGGTTACTATTGCTTGATGGATTAAGGCGACGGTGTCAGCTTGTTTGATACAGGGCAAGGCGGATCCTTTGTTTTTAGCAGCGCATTCTACAAGCACTCAAGCAGGTACTTGGGCTAAGCACTCCTTGGTTTTGCATCAGGACATCTGTAAGGCGACAGTTTGGTTTTTGCTTCATTCCCCTGTCTTTACAGGCTGGATGTTTATGTTTGAAGAATTCTATGCGGCTTCTTCTTATCTTAGTTTTTGTTAACTCTTAAAAACTTGGTTATTCCAACAATGTTCTAATTAATATGTTTTTGAAATTTTTATTGTAATGGAATTGAACATTTAATAAATTTTGTATATATTTATTTATTTGGTTAGTTTTATATCCCATCCTCCCCTATGAGCTCAGAACGGGTAACAAGGTTGGCATACATAAAGCATGTTAGATATACAGAGTCATGTTTAGCATAGAAATTGATCTTTAAGTTAACATGCGGTTATTTCCATCTTCAGTTAACAATATAGATCCACTCTGGTTAAGTGTAAACTGCTTTGATACTAAGGTATAAATGTGGTATATAAAATCAATAAATCCAATTAAGTCTTTCACTAACTCTATCCTTAACCCCTTTCATCCAGCACTTCCCCCTCTTTTTCTATCCTCAACTTCCATTAAACATTTCCCCTTGCCTAATCTCCATTTAGAATCTCCCTACTCTTTCTCTGCCCTTCCATATGGTATTCTTTCTCCCCTTCCATGTCCACCCTTATCTTCTGCTCTCCTGACCTCTGACATGGCAGCCACTTCTGCTTCCTAGAACCAGCAGCAAAACAACATAAATTTAGTTATGGGACAGCAACCTCTATATGCACAGCTGCTGACTGCACTAAAACAGGGAGGCGACATCAGAAAGGATGGGGCTAGTAGCCCTTTGACTGCTTTATGTTGTTTTGCTGCCGCTGAGCAGGGAAAACAGCAGTGGCAGCAGGAAGGAGGTAGAGGCAATCATGGTTGGTCTAGAAGAAGCTTATACCCCCCAAACATCTTATACTGGGCATTGGGGTTGATCTGAATCCAAAGTAGGCAAACCTCTGTTCAATCAGGCCCACTCGTGCCTACACTGCTGGATCTCCACAGTAAAACAATTTAAAGAAAGCAATGCCAGAAGTGTGACACAGTATCTTATGTAACATATAAAAGCACTGTACCAAGACAACAAATTAAGCAACTGTTTAAAAGTCCACATTTTCAAAACAGGGCCCGATTCTGGAAATGGCACCTACTGCATGTCAATCACTGGTAGGCGCCACATCCATAATCGCGACTAGTTTTTTTTGTACAGACACCTTTAAATATAGTCGACAAAAACAAAAACAGGAACACTGTAATCATAGAAACACTTTATAAGTTTACTAGAGGAGCTCAGAACCGTGAGTTGTGAGGTCGGCCAGCTGTCCAGGCCTACCCCGAGATAGAGACCTCACACTCTATATACTGGTATCAATCAATAAATATATTTATTAACAAATCAGTAACAGCTTACAAGAATAAATCATTCAGCATATAGAGTAACAGAATGTAATCTTCAGGCCTGAGGATCCTCTGATGTCTGTTCTACCTACTTCCTCTTACATGCCTGTTTTTATACATTTCTTGGTGGCCAGCATCACGTTGGTCTAAATCACATGATAAATCTTTATTGGTTATTACTTACACGTCATTACATTTGTTAATTGGTTCATAATATCTGTGTCATACCATATGCATGTCCTGTTTACCAGAAAACCTATCCTTTTCCCACATATGTCCTTTTAATCCTACCACGTCAGCAATTCCAAGCCCTGCCTTTATCACAAGATACTCTTGCTAAATAATTTTCTTTAGAATTCCATTCTTGACCAAGATGTGGTCATCCTTTCATAATATCCTGGCAGATGTGAGGCCCTATTGCCATGCAACTGAGTTACGTCTTACTTGCTTGTTTGTTCCTTCTCATAAGTTTCGCTTAGCCCAGCAGTTAGCTAAGTAGGGTATTTCCCAATCAGTATATGCTAGCTGGCAAATGTAGTAAGAAATGTCTTTTAAATTGTTAATATACTGATTTATTAGTGCAGGAGGGAGAAAAAGGGGATTTTCCTTCTTTGAGGTCTGGTTTCTTCACCTTTAGAGTATCCAAAGGATTTAATGTGCTTCACCTGTATCATACAAGGACTTTTATAAGTGTATTTTCCTTTATGCCAGAGTTTTCCATGATTTTCTCCTTCCTCTCAGTTGGTATGGAAATCACAAACAGGGATAAACCCTAAAATGTGTTTCAGTGTGTCTATCATTGCTCCATCTTGAATTTGTATAAAGTTTCATATGATATGAAACTAAATCAATAGAAGTATTTATAAATGAATTGCAAATGTTCATAGACAAACTTTTTTTGGTGAATTTTCAGAAGATTTATAATATGTAAACTTCAACTTAGCTTGCTTATAAATCAAAGCGAGATAGAATTTGTCTTGCTAGACAAATTCTTGCTAGACAAATTCTATCTCGCTTTGATTTATAAGCAAGCTAAGTTGAAGTTTACATATTATAAATCTTCTGAAAATTCACCAAAAAAAGTTTGTCTATGAACATTTACAATTCATTTATAAATACTTCTATTGATTTAGTTTCATATCATATGAAACTTTATACAAATTCAAGATGGAGCAATGATAGACACGCTGAAACATATTCTAGGGATTATCCCTGTTTGTGATTTCCATACCAACTCACGGTTCTGAGCTCCTCTAGTAAACTTATAAAGTGTTTCTATGATTACAGCGTTCCTGTTTTTGTCGAGTGATTCACCATTTTGGGACACTAGTTCTTGAATTTATTATTACCCAGCAGCGATTTAAGGGGACCTTTAAATATAGGCCAGCATTTTACAGGCCTACATTTAAGGCATCTGACTCGCGTCTACAGAAGCACCTAGGCATGCCTATGGATGCCTAAAGCCACTTCCAGCTTAAGCCACGCCTATGCCAGCCTTAGGGATCCATAGGCCTTCCTAAGAACATAAGAATTACCGCTGCTGGGTCAGACCAGTGGTCCATCTTGCCCAGCAGTCTGCTCACGCTGCAGCCCCCAGGTCAAAGACCAGTCCTCTAAATGAGTCCAGCCTCTCCTGCGTACGTCTCGGTTTAGCAGGAACTTGTCCAGCTTAGTCTTGAAACCCTGGAGAGTGTTTTCCCCTACAACAGACTCCGGAAGAGCATTCCAGCTCTCCACCACTCTCTGAGTGAAGAAGAACTTCCTTACGTTTGTACGGAATCGATCCCCTTTCAACTTTAGAGAGTGCCCTCTCGTTCTCCCTACCTTGGAGAGTGTGAACAGTCTGTCTTTATCTACTCCTAGATGCCTCCGTATGCACATTAACACCTATATTGTAGGTGTTGTTTGCCGCATCAATTGGTCCTTTAGATGGTGGTAGGACGCCTACTGCTGCCTACAATTGGGACGCCGTTTTGAGAATCAGGACCATAATGTTTAATGCATTTTTTATACAAGTTACCATCATACCTCACTCTCTCCTTGGAGTCTCCAAAGGTTTCTTTAAGATTGGAGAAATCTGGGTAGTAAGCAGGAGGAGGGGAGATGACCTCAATCACTCCAGATTTGACTTCATTAGGAAAGCTGTAATTAAAACAGTAATAATTTATGTCTTGATAGAACAGAAGGAGTATCAAAAGCACTGTTCAATGTAGGCATGGAGACCCAGGGATCTCAAAGAAAAAAGTCTTAGCCGATAGTAAAACACATGTAGTGTAAATACTGCAGTTTCTTTTATGTTAATTTTTGATCTGTGTTCAACCTATGGTTAATGTAACAAAACCTTTGTTGCCATTAGGTCCAAAATAAAAGCCAAAGCAATAAAAGAAAACCCAGAAGTTATCATTACCAGTTCTTAACCTTGTACCTGAAAAAACTTGTACTGAAACTGTGGCAAATTGTAACCTGTTAACTGCATATTGTGTATTTAGACCTATAACCTGTCCTGGGCTCTTTGGGGATGACAGGATAGAAAACAAAATAATCTGTTTTACACTGGGGAATAAAAAGCAAAATAACAAAACATTGAGCTATATAGTTACAAGCTTTGATGTTTAATTGCTGCATTCATAGGCATCAGAGTGGGTCCCCCAAAATTGGCAGTCCAGCATCGTCTTCAGTTGTGGCCCAAAGGATGATTATGCTGGCAGCCAATCACATACACTGCCCTGCCGCCAGTACCATCATCTTCTCTCTACTGCGGCCCACCATCTCTGACATAACTTCCGTTTCCTCAGAGGTGCGCCTGCAGTAGAGAGGAGATGCCAGTGGCAGTGGCAGGGTAGTATATGTGATTGACTGCCACTGGTGACATCCTTTGGGCGCAAATGAAGGCAGATCATGGGATGGAGGGAGAGAAGAGTCGGGGCAGAGAGAGGATGCAAGGAGGGAGAGATGAACTGGGGGGTGCGGGAAGGAGGAAAAAATGTCACACTAATAGGAAGGGGGTGAGGGGAGAGAGAGAGAGAACACGTGCAGCAGGCAGAAAGTGTTGGATTCATGGAGAGAGAGAGAGAGAGAGGGAAAGATGTTGGGTGGGGAAGGCAGAAAAGAGGGAAGGAGAAATGTCACTTAGGGGAAGGGGGAGAGGGCAGAGTAAGAAAAGAAGCACTCATGGAGAGGGAGAGATGTTGTTTGGAGGAGGAAATGAGGACTGGAGGAGAGGAAGAATGCAGGAGGTAGAGAGAAATAAATTTTGGACTGGTGTAGAGAAAGAAGGGAGAAATGTTGGACCAGGAGGTGGGCCAGAAAGGAGGAAGGAAGGGGAGATGTTGGACTGCAAGGGGCAGAAATGAGGAAGGGAGGGAGAAATGTTACACTGGGGGGAGGAGAGATGACTCATGGAAGGGAGAGATGTTAGCTTCCAGAGAAGAGTGATGGAAGGAGGAAGAGAGATGTCAGACCACTGGAAGAGGAAGGGATCTCCAAAATGCCTCTAGATTGGTTCATCTCCTATTTTTCAGATCTGCATCGAGACCTCACACTCAATCATTTGGAGTACCTCAAGGATTTATCCTATCCCTGATTTCATTCAATCTTTTTCTTGCACCGTTATTAAGCTTGGCACAATCAATAGGCTTTACAGTCTTTGCTTATGCAGATAACATACAGTTTTTACACCCCTTAAATTCTCAAGAAATACAAGAAACTAATCAAAAACTGGAACAAATGAGTCGCTGGCTATATGAAAACAAATTTTCTTTAAATATAGAAAAACAAAAGCACTTTTGTTTCCATGCAGTGACAAAGAGGAATTAATAGTCACTATATGTATTCAATCTATTTCAATTCAAATGGCTGCTACTATTAAATTACTAGGTGTAATTTTGGACAACAAATTAACCCCACCTTTTACAAAACTGCGAAAGTGGTTTCTAGTGCAGGCCGGCATGCTGAATGCTCTGCACTGCTCCCGACGCTCATAGGAACTTATACTTGTTTTGACTTAGTAGAGAAAGAGAGATTGTTCACCCTCTCCAAGGTGAAGAGAATGAGAGGACACTCGCTAAAGTTAAAAGGGGATTAATTCCGTACAAACGTAAGGAAATTCTTCTTCACCCAGAGAATGGTAGAAATCTGGAACGCTCTTCCAGAGGCTGTTATAGGGGAAAGCACCCTTCAGGGATTCAAGAAAAGGTTAGATAGGTTCCTGCTATACTCAAATAGGGCACTGGTCTTTGAGAGCAGACTGCTGGGTATGATGGACCGCTGGTCTGACCCAGCAGCGGCAATTCTTATGTTCTTATGTTCCAGCTGTCAAACTTTTCAATTATGGCTGCTGGACAACTAAGTGTAGGTTGGCCCATATCCCGCCTTACCCACTCCTCCAAAAATGCCTCTTTGAGCTCTGGGTGCACAGAGGCCGTGAAAATCCTAAGCTAGTTTTAGATACATTTAAAAAAGCCCTGTTCAATTATTGGCACTTGGATGACCTGTCTTTTTGATTGTCCAAGTGCAGATTTAGGCGGGTTTTTAGACTTTTTTTTTTTAAATTATGTACCTCATAATATATAGTTTACTGTTACAATTTGCCATAGGTATCCTTACAGTGTAAGTTTTTCAGTACAAGTTTTATCCTAATTGACACACATAGACAGTTTATAGGTTGGATTTGCCATAGTACAGTACAGTACAAGATTTTATAATATAAATTTTCTTATGTGACACATACTGGATTCTGGTACCAATATTTGTTTCTTTGTGATTCACTGGTCAAGGGCAGGGGTTAGGTAAAGAGGTATGTTTTTATTGGTTTCCTAAAGTTGAGTAGTCCATCAAGGGGATCTGATCTGCGGGGACAGTCGATTTCAGTGGCTCAGTATGAAGTGGAAGTAGGAACGTCATTTGGCAGTTTAAAGTCAAAGGGCATGACCAGGGGGTGTTTTGAGGCGTATTTCACTCTGGGAGTGGAGGGTCCAGTTCAGCATGTATGGAGGAAGCTTAGCCATCACATAGCCTAGCACTATGTCATGCAAAGATTTGAACACTAGCATCAGGTCCTTGAAGACAGTGTTTGGCTATGGGAAGCCAATGAGCTGACGCTAGGGTCACGGGCATGGCATTTATAGAAGCCTGATTGCTGTGTTTTGAACATGCAGGAGATGTTGTATGTTCTTTGCCATGAGACCGTTGAATAGTGCATTGCAGTAATCCATGCAGGAGAGTACTAAGGATTAGAGTAGCTGGGTGAAGTCGGACTTTGAAAAGTAGTTGTTTAATTTTCAGAGTTGACATAGGTAGTAAAATGAGGAAGATACCACCTGAGAGATAAGGTTGAAAAGCGATAGGCTGCTTCAAGGAATATTCCTAGGCTGTGCGCTTGGTCTATTGCAATTATAGTAGTTGAGTTCCAGCACACTGAGAGACGGGCACGGTTACAGCGTTCTTTGCGGATCCAAAGGAGTTCCATCTTGGAGGGATTTAGATGTAATTTGTTGACAGGTATCCAGATTTTGATTTTCAAGAGGTAGCTTAGGAGTTTTGCAATCTGGGCGTCACGGGCTTCTCCTAGTGGTAGGTACAGTTGGATGTCATCCGCGAAGGAGTGAATCTGTATTTGATATTTGTGGACTATGTCTAAGACAGGTCTAACATAGAGATTGAATAATAGGGGGGATAGCAGAGCACCCTGTAAAACACCAAATTTGATCAGTTTAAGTTTTGATAGCATGTCGTTTAGCAGAACGCTTTGGGATCTGTTAGGAAAGAGGTGAACCATTTTAGTGGAATGTCTTGGATTCCAATTTCAGAAAGCCTTTCAATGAGGCAAACCTGGTCAATAGTATTGAACTCAGCGCTGAGATCCAGCAGCACCAGAAGGACATCATTACCCTTACCCATGAGTTTCCAGCAGTCAGCGACGATGTCGAGAAGGACAGTTTCAGAACTGTGGTATTTCCTGAATCCAGACTGGAAGGCAGATAGGACTCCTTGTTTGTCGATGAAAGAGTGAAATTGGTTTAAGTGTTTTTTCCCAGGATCTTAGCGATGAAGGGTAGGTTAGAGACAGGTCTAAAATTGCCAGGCATATTAGTGTCAAGTATGGGGGTTTTCAGAATCCAGTTTGTGGGCACTACGCCTATTTCAGAACATTATTTCCTTTACATGCTCCATTTAACGCTCTCCTCCCAGCTCTGCCTCTCTGTGGCTACTTACCTTTCTGGAGAATGCTGCTTGTCTGCAGAAGCACTTTTTCAGTCTCTCTCAGGCCCTTCTTCATGTGCATGTGGTACTTCCTCTGGCCAGGCCCAGAGAACAATCTGTTCCCTTGACTAGAGCTATCTAGTCAGGAGAAGAATGTCAGCAGCTCTAAAACTGGGGAGCTGCATTACTGTATAGCAGTCATTTGATACTGCCATTTAAGTGCAATTTAGACAATTGCCCTTCTCAGGCTTTTACTCACCTGTGGCATTTAAGTTCTTAGAACAGTGTATTGATGTCATCCACCAACAGGACTGACATTTCTGCTTGACCACAGTGAAGCATAAATATTTAAAATCTCAAACATGCAAAGTAAAACCTGTACAACAGCTCAATGTAAAACTACAAAACTTTGAGAATGTACCTTGCAATACTTACGCATGTATAACTGTTTCTGCAATAGTATTCACATACTGAACGTTACTCTGAGAAAGAAAAATAATTGATTTAAATAAGCAGAGTTACAATACTTCAGAACAAAAATTCAGCCTTTCTTTGCCAAACTGAACTTCTTGCTGAGGCTGTGAAGTACTACTTTCCAATATAACAATGCAGGGGGTTTTTCAGAAAAAAATGCTTCTGAAAGATATGGTCCGGTATCTAATGTTCATCACTTACTCAATATGTCTGCATGTCGGCCTCAAAAAAATTAAAACAAGGAAGGCCTTGGAAACTTCTACTGTATAATGCTAATCAACTAGCTTGTTTGTCCACAGTAGTGGACATTAACATGATTCTTATCAATTGTAGGGATTGAACACATCAAACACACACACGCAGGCTATGAGTTGGGATGGAGGCGCTGCCAATGGCTAGCTCCGAGTCCCTTTTATTATGCTTCTATGCACATGACATCATAGTAACTCCCTCGTTACACATCTGATTGGTGGATACAAAGGTACATGCTTTTACATTGGTGGAAACAGGTACATGCTTTTACATCGTGATCACCTATCCTTTGCCTCGTGCGTTACCTCGTGATCACCCTCCAACTCAGAACTTAGGCAAAGGCCTGATTAACACGTGGACAGAACCTGAGTCTTTGCATTATGCCAGGAGTCCCCAAAGTCCCTCCTTGAGGGCCGAATCCAGTCGGGTTGTCAGGATTTCCCCAATGAATATGCAGTGAAAGCAGTGCATGCACATAGATCTCATGCATATTCATTGGGGAAATGCTGAAAACCCGACTGGATTCGGCCCTTAAGGAGGGACTTTGGAGACCCCTGCAGTATGCAATGCAATGTCTGTTAGCTGATGTCCTTTCCAAATAAGGACAGCTTAAGATATGGGTTAATATGTGACAGGGGTCTTGTGACAAGAGGGGAGGGGGGGAATGCCTCAGCATTCTGTCACAAGGTGCTAACATTTTCTCTTGCTTTAGAGTGGCCGGCTACATGGCAAGACGGGAGAGGGAATGGGAATAATTCATAATTCTTACACAGGGGCGGTGAAATCAGTGTGCCGATCTCGCCCTGTTTCAGAATGGCATTCCTACATTTCCCCTTACTTAACTATTTTTAAGGGCTTTATAGAGGTGAGACAAATCTGCTCGGGATAATTTGCAATATGGACTGATGCATAAAGCAAACAAGGAAGGCAGGCATTGAATAAGACAACAGAGAGTAATCAAAAGACCTATTCCAATGAGTAGACTGAAAAATGACTGGAACCACTGGCCAGACCATAGAGCATTCCACCACTCTGGTAAGTTATCTTGACGCATAATAGAGACTGATTCATGTAATCTATGGCTGCTCAGTTGTCTAACACAGCTGTCTGTATTTCATGTAGTTCTTGATTTAGCAAGCTAAGTGCGTGTGAGGTATGATTAATGTTTTTTTGCCATCGCACAAGCTAATGATTATATAATGCTAATCCAGGTAAAGAGACAGCCAAAGAGATAATTTCAGCTTTTGAGAGCAAGTTAACATTACTATAACACTGGTCAGTTAAGGCATAACTATCAGAGGTGATAGAGACAGAGCGTTTTTCTTTAGTAATCCTGGGATTAATCAATTGCTTTTTATTTACTAATGTGGGCACTAATCTACTTAGACAGCATTGGGTATTGTGTGTTAAATTAGCAGGAACATCTGCAGGCAGGACAAGGGGAGCAATAATATATGAAATATTTGCAAAATGTGAACAGTTCCACAAAGCTAGCCACTGTTAATGCAATTTCTAGTACAATTTTGTACCCTAGCATATGACAGATTTTTATGATTTGCTACTATGGGGGTATAAATGGTCATGGTATCCCAGGGTAATTTTCTGGCTACTTTTCACCATGATGTAAACATGGTATATGATACTTCATCTTCAGTCATAAAATTTGTTAGTTGGGAAATCTTTCCTATTCCCCTTGGCGCTAACTTAACCATTTCCATATAGTGCCTCTGGAAGTTTCAAAATCTAAAGTGTTGGTAGTAATGTTTTATTTTTGTATGCACATTTCAAATATAACGACACATCCACAATTCACGCATCTAATCAAACACATTCTCACACACACAGTCTGGGGCCCCAAACACGTCACACGCATATCCATCATATATTCAATAATTACTAATAAGGTGCATATATTATAATAAAAAATGTGAGTCCCTATATCTTCCTAAGCCAGACTGAGAGGCCTGGCATTAATTAGCATTCCCTAGTAGATATGTGAGGCAAATCAAAAAAATCCCTAAATGTCCCTAAAATAAGAGAACCTCAAGATTACTTTCCCTATACCCAGAAGTGCCGGGCATAGTAACCTAGAATTAAATGCATTAAGATGAAGAAGAAATGTCCAGTGCAAACCCTAAAAAGCCCAAATATATGTGAAGGTGATACAAGCAATGAATACACAAGACAGATTTTGTCTTCTTTGAGTGTGATGCAAGGGCCAAGTTCTCAAATTAAATTTAAATTATTAAAAGAACTTGTGATGTGTCAGCAAATAATAAAAAATGTAAATCACTGCCACATGTAGGACAGGCCTATTACCTGCGACAGGTGTTACAGTACATAAAATTATGGGATAAACAAAGAGTTCTTTTCTGAGAACAATGCATGAGACAATAATAAAGAAATAATACAACAGCTAACAAAATATCATAATGGGCCTATTAGATTACGCAATAAAGCATAATTATAAATTATTTCAGAACTACAATTCAAAGAAGGTAAATTAAGGTATAATAGCAATAAATGTAGAGGATCCTCTGAAGATCTGCAATGCTCAGTCTTTTTCAAGGTGAGAATGGCTTGGCCACTCAAGCTTTTAATGTGTCCCCAAGTTATAGGATCAGTCTTAGAATAACGCTTTCTTTTCCGGTCGTCTTGCTGTGGTATGGGAACTTGTGGTCGCCTTAAGATGAAATTAAACTCAGGAATGGGGATCTGCAGATGCTTGTGCCATGACATTTCTTTCTGCTGCTGTAGTTTCTGAGAGAGGAGCATGGCGTGTCAGCAGCTTCTTCTGTAGTTTCCGAGATTGGAACATGTTGCGCTGTATTGGACGTGTCTGCTTGGAACCCAAACTGGACTTGTAGAAGTTGAGAGAGCGGCATAGCCCCTCCCCCAGGTTATTAAGGAAGCAGGTCCATGGCAGACAGAATACTCTGCAAAATAGTTCAAATGGTTAATAGTGAACAAAACAATGGATAAAGATATTTGAACCTGTCTCAAATTAGGAACGGCACGAGTTGCTTGTTCTACAGTCGCTTGTCCTGTAGAATTATAAGGCAAACCATGAATCATTTGGATATCCCACTTTAAGCAAAACACAGAAAAAGCATTGGAAGAATAATCGGCACCATTATCTGTTTTTAAAGTTTTTGGCTTTCCCATAACAGAAATGCATTGCAACATATGATTAATTACTTGAATCGTAGTTTCTCCTGTTTGTGACATCACCCAAAGATAGCCAGAATAGGTGTCAATAGTAACGTGCAGATATTTCCATTTCCCGAAAGGGGGATAGTGTGTGACATCCATTTGCCACACTTGATTTACAGCAAGTCTCCTGGGGTTTACCCCATACTCAGCAGCCGAATGCAGCTGTGAGCATTGTGGGCAAGATTGAACTATAGTTGTAGCTTGATTTAAGGGAATTGTAAACATTTTTACCAGGGCTGCAATTAGAATTAAACGTTTATCTTTAGTATAATGACGACAAATATGACCGATGTAATTTGTTAATGCAATTTGCAATTCCTCATTATATTTAAAAAGAAATTCCCATTGCTCTTGTGAAATGGGAACGGTGATAGATACCAAAGTCCAATCTCATAATGTTTAAGGTTTTATTTCTTGCCTTACAAATTAGAGAACTATACATGTATTGAGGAGAACTGATATTCTGAGGGGGCGTATGTGGTAAATAGATCCATTCCACTGTATGTAAACGAGTATCTGGGGTTAATTGGCCTATAACCACAATATATTGGCGTTTCTGCAGAAGGATTAATAAGGAAAGTGCTATATTATCCTGAATCCTAGCAACCCATTGCGTTAATAAATGCTGGTTAATAATCGCTATCACTTTTTGAATGTCTGGTGTTGTATAGATCAAATCTGCAGGTTGTTTGCAACAAATTACCAAAAAGCACAGTTACTTACCGTAACAGGTGTTATCCAGGGACAGCAGGCAGATATTCTTGACTGATGGGTGACGGCACCGACGGAGCCCCGGTACGGACAATTTTAGAGTGATCTCACTCTAAGAACTTTTAGAAAGTTCTAGCTCGGCCGCACCGCGCACGCGCGAGTGCCTTCCCGCCCGACAGAGGCGCGCGGTCCCTCAGTTAGTATAAGCCAGCTAAGAAGCCAACCCGGGGAGGTGGGTGGGACGCAAGAATATCTGCCTGCTGTCCCTGGATAACACCTGTTACGGTAAGTAACTGTGCTTTATCCCAGGACAAGCAGGCAGCTATTCTTGACTGATGGGTGACCTCCAAGCTAACAAAAAGAGGGATGGAGGGAAGGTTGGCCATTAAGAAAACAAATTTTGCAAAACAGATTGGCCGAAGTGACCATCCCTTCTGGAGAATGTATCCAGACAATAATGAGATGTAAAAGTGTGAACTGAGGACCAAGTAGCAGCCTTGCAGATTTCCTCAATAGGAGTGGAACGGAGGAAAGCTACAGATGCTGCCATTGCTCTGACTTTATGGGCTGTGACAGAACCTTCCAGTGTCAGTCCCGTCTGAGCATAACAGAATGAAATGCACGCTGCAAGCCAATTAGACAACGTACGTTTAGAAACAGGACGTCCCAATTTATTCGGATCAAAGGACAGAAAGAGTTGGGGAACTGATCTGTGGGGTTTCGTACGCTCCAGATAGTAAGCAAGAGCCCTTTTACAATCCAAAGTATGCAGAGCTTGTTCCCCAGAATGAGAATGAGGTTTTGGAAAGAAAACAGGTAAAACAATGGATTGGTTGAGATGAAATTCAGAAACAACCTTGGGGAGAAACTTTGGATGTGTACGCAGAACCACCTTGTCACGGTGAAAAACCGTAAAAGGTGGATCTGCAACCAGTGCATGAAGCTCACTGACCCTCCTGGCAGAGGTAATGGCAATAAGAAAAAGTACCTTCCAAGTGAGAAATTTGAAAGGAGAGGTAGCTAAAGGTTCAAATGGAGGTTTCATTAAAGCGGAAAGAACCACATTGAGATCCCAGATAACCGGAGGGGCTTTAAGAGGTGGTTTCACATTGAAAAGCCCACGCATGAACCTGGATACCAGGGGATGAGCTGAAAGAAGTTTTCCATGGACTGGCTCATGAAAAGCTGCAATGGCACTGAGGTGGACCCTGATGGAAGAGGACTTCAGGCCAGAATCAGACAAAGAAAGAAGATAATCCAACAACGTCTCCACCGCTAGGGAAGTGGGATCAAGATGATGAAGAAGACACCAGGAAGAAAACCTCGTCCACTTTTGATGGTAACATTGTAGAGTGGCTGGTTTCCTGGAAGCATCCAGAATGGAACGAACGGGCTGAGACAAAAGAGTATCAGTCGAGTTCAGCCCGAGAGATACCAAGCCATCAGGTGTAGAGACTGGAGGTTGGGATGCAGAAGGGTTCCCTGCTGTTGCGTAAGCAGAGAAGGAAACAGAGGAAGAGGAAAAGGTTCCCTGGAACTGAGTTGAAGTAGAAGGGAGAACCAATGTTGCCTGGGCCACCTCGGAGCAATCAGAATCATGGTGGCTCGTTCCCTCTTGAGCTTGAACAAGGTTCTCAACATGAGAGGTAGAGGAGGGAAGGCGTACAGGAACAGATTCGACCAGTCGAGGAGAAAAGCATCTGCTGTGAGACGGAGTGGAGAGTAAAGTCTTGAGCAGAAACGGGGCAGCTGGTGATTGTGAGGAGCTGCAAAGAGGTCTATCTGAGGAGTGCCCCATTGAGTGAAGATAGACTGTAGAGTTACAGGGTCGAGTGTCCACTCGTGAGGCTGGAGAATTCTGCTGAGTTTGTCCGCTAATGAATTCTGTTTCCCCTGAATGTAAATAGCTTTCAGGAAGAGATGATGATCTATGGCCCAATTCCAGATCTTCTGGGCTTCCTGGCATAAAAGGCGAGAGCCTGTCCCACCCTGTTTGTTGATGTAGTACATCGCAACCTGATTGTCTGTGCACAACAGAAGGACCTGAGGAAAGAGAAGGTGTTGAAAGGCCTTGAGGGCGTAAAACATCGCTCTGAGTTCCAGGAAATTGATTTGATGCTTCTTTTCCTGGGCTGACCAAAGACCCTGAGTCTGGAACTCGTTCAAGTGAGCTCCCCATGCGTACAGAGAGGCGTCGGTGGTGATGACTAGTTGATGAGGAGGCTGATGGAACAGAAGACCTCTGGATAGATTTGAGGATACCAACCACCATTGCAGAGACTGACGAAGAGATGATGTCACAGATATGTGTCGTGAGCAAGAGTCCGACGCTTGGGACCACTGGGTCGCAAGGGTCCATTGAGGAGTGCGCAGGTGAAGACGGGCATGAGGTGTGACATGAACTGTGGATGCCATGTGTCCCAAGAGCACCATCATTTGTCTCGCTGAGATGGACGGCAGAGGAAGTACCTGGTGACATAGAGACTGAAGGGTCTGAAGTCGATTGGATGGCAGGAAAGCTCTCATGAGGAGTGTATCTAGGATCGCTCCAATGAATTGAAGTCTCTGAGTGGGAATGATATGAGATTTGGGTAGATTGATCTCGAATCCCAGAAGTTGCAGAAACTGGATGGTTTGGTTGGTGGCCAGAAGGACCGCTTGGGCAGAAGTGTCTTTGATCAACCAATCGTCCAGGTAAGGAAATACTTGCAGGTGGTGAGAGCGCAGAAAAGCCGCCACCACAATGAGACATTTGGTGAATACCCTTGGAGATGAGGCAAGACCGAAGGGCAGCACCTTGTACTGGTAATGACAATGATTGATCATGAATCGGAGATATGGTCTTGAGGTTACATTGATCGGTATGTGAGTGTAAGCCTCTTTGAGATCGAGGGAGCATAGCCAGTCGTTTTGATTTAGAAGGGGATAAAGTATGGCTAAAGAAAGCATCTTGAATTTTTCTTTTACTAGATGAATGTTGAGATCGCGAAGGTCCAGGATGGGTCTGAGATCTCCTGTCTTTTTGGGAACTAGAAAGTAACGGGAGTAGAATCCCTGCCCCTTTTGATCTAGAGGAACTTCCTCTATAGCGTTCAGAAGGAGGAGGGATTGGACCTCCTGAATAAGGAGGGCTGATTGAGGACTGTTCAAAGCAGACTCTTTTGGCAGGCTTTGAGGTGGGAGAGTCTGAAAGTTGAGAGAGTAGCCGTGGCGGATGATGTTGAGGACCCATTGGTCCGAAGTGATTACTTCCCACCGGCTGAAGAACAGAGAAAGTCGACCTCCTATTGGTTGAGGCAGGAGAACAGGAACAGGGATACTGGCTATACTGCGGAGAATGAAGTCAAAAGGGCTGTGACTTCTGCTGAGGAGGTTGTTTCGCAGGTTGCTGCTGTTGCTGCTGTCGGGGAGGCTGACGTTGCTGTTGCCTCTGACGTCGAGGTTGTTGAGCAGTGGTAGGTAATGGACGGGCTGTGAAACGGCGTTGATAAGCCGATTGCTGCCTGTATGGTCTTGGTGGAGGAGGCTTCTTTTTATTCTTGAGCAGGGTATCCCAGCGCGTCTCATGAGCCGAGAGCTTTTGGGTGGTAGAGTCCATGGAATCCCCAAAGAGCTCATCCCCTAGGCATGGGGCGTTGGCTAACCGATCTTGATGGTTAACATCAAGCTCGGATACCCGAAGCCAGGCCAAACGGCGCATAGCCACCGACATAGCTGTCGCTCTGGATGTAAGTTCAAAGGTGTCATATATGGACCTAACCATAAACTTACGAAGTTGGAATAGAGACGACAAGCAGGAGTGAAAAGATGGATGTTTTCTTGAAGGAAGATACTTCTCGAAGGAAGCCATGGTGGTAAGGAGATGCTTTAAATAAAAAGAAAAATGAAAAGCATAATTACTAGCTCTATTTGCTAACATAGCGTTCTGGTAGAGCCTCTTACCGAATTTATCCATGGCCCTTCCTTCTCTGCCAGGAGGGACAGATGCATATACACTGGCTCCTGAAGTCTTTTTAAGGGTGGATTCGACAAATAAGGATTCGTGTGGAAGTTGAGGCTTGTCGAACCCAGGAATGGGAATTACCTTGTATAGAGAATCCAGTTTACGTGGGGCCCCTGGAACAGTTAAAGGAGTCTCTAAATTTTTATAGAAAGTTTCCCTCAAGATGTCATGAAGGGGAAGCTTCAAAAATTCCTTTGGAGGCTGATCAAAATCAAGGGCATCCAAAAAAGCTTTAGACTTTTTGGATTCAGCCTCCAAAGGAATGGACAAAGACTCACACATCTCCTTCAAGAAATTGGAGAAAGAGGAAGTGGTCTGTTTGGAGGATGGGTCAGGGAGAGCCGAATCCTCCTCCTCTGAGGAACATTCTCCTTCAGAAAGAAAGGGTTCCTCTGAGTCCCCCCACAGATCAGGGTCTCTGACATGGGAAGAATGGTCCCGAGACTCAGGTGTCGATGTTTGCATGTGTCGGGTTTTGCGTACCGACTTACCCGACCTCATCGATACCGAGTCAGGCGATGTTATCGGTCGCACCGGTGCCGAAGTCTGTACCGATTGATGGTGAGCTGTCGGCTCCGGTGCAAGGACTGGCATCGATACCGATGAAGTTAGGTGAAGCGGTACCGAGACAGTAGAAGCAGGTAAGACAGGTTCGACAACCGGTACCGACACGGGTTGATGTACAACCGGTACCGATGGCTCGGTGCGGACTGGCACCGGAAGGTTCGGTGTCATTATAGCAGGAAGGAGTCGTTCTAATTGCTCCTTAAGCTGTACATGAAGGATGGCCGTAATGCGGTCATCGAGGGATGGCACCGGTACCGCTTTTTTCTTCTGCGGTACCTGCGGTGCCGCTCTACGCCCCGGAGATGAGGAGCCCGATGTCGAGGGACTCACCTCAATAGGGGCGGAGCGCTTCCGCTGGCGTCTAACCGGCGGCAGGACTGGGCTCACTGCACTCGAGGCCGGAAGACGTTCCAGCGGGGAAGGCTTCTTAGCCGGCTTACCTGACTGTTGGGATGCCGGTGTGGAATCACGCGGCGTCGAAGACGAGGGTGCCGACTGAAGCGGTGCCGAAGCCGGAGTCGAAGGAACGGGGTCGGACATCTCGGCACCGAATAACAAACGCTGTTGAATTAAGCGATTTTTTAAAGTTCTTTTCTTTAAAGTAGCACAGCGGGTGCAAGAAGAGGCCTGATGCTCAGGACCCAAACACTGCAAGCACCAGTTGTGTGGGTCCGTGAGAGATATAGGCCTAGCACACCGCTGGCACTTTTTAAAACCCGGTTGAGGGGGCATGAAAGGGAAAACGGCTTCCGCCAAATCGAAGGCCGAGGCTTCGATGGTGGCAGAAGGCCCCGCCGGGGAAAAACCGAAATTGAAGAAAAAAATATAAGATGGTTTTTTTTTTTTTTTTTTTTTTTTTTGTAATCAAAATAAAAGAAAGGTTAAAGAAATCAAACGTTTACGCGAGCGGGAAGGCAAGTTAAGAAAAAATTTCAACAGCCGTTGAAAACGCGTCTTCTTAGCTCCGCGGAAACTAAGAAACTGAGGGACCGCGCGCCTCTGTCGGGCGGGAAGGCACTCGCGCGTGCGCGGTGCGGCCGAGCTAGAACTTTCTAAAAGTTCTTAGAGTGAGATCACTCTAAAATTGTCCGTACCGGGGCTCCGTCGGTGCCGTCACCCATCAGTCAAGAATAGCTGCCTGCTTGTCCTGGGATAATACTATTAATATACAAATATTACTTTGTGCCCAATCAATGAGGGGTCTATTAATTCTTGTAATAACATGATTCAGAAATAGCTTACCTTAATTGCAATTATCTTGGAAGGCATTCCATATCTGGGGATAGTTCATTCAGT
The DNA here is from genome assembly GCF_902459505.1 of Geotrypetes seraphini. Taxonomy (NCBI): domain Eukaryota; kingdom Metazoa; phylum Chordata; class Amphibia; order Gymnophiona; family Dermophiidae; genus Geotrypetes; species Geotrypetes seraphini. The sequence continues at coordinate 147,247,265 of NC_047084.1, forward strand.
GACACTGAATCACTTACCCACTTTTTCTGTATAACATTTTTCTTTTCACAAATAAGACGTGAAATATAACAACTGGTAAATTGCAAGTTCATTAATATTTAAATATTACAATCACCGTAGCAGGCTCCTATTTTAAAGAGCTTTCCTGTCAAAAAAATTAAACTTAATCTCTGTGTTAGCCCTGCCATCCAGTTACTAATTGTTAGAATGTTCTGCTGGCTTAACCAGAGTGAGCAAACGCTATGGAAGGTTACATCCTTCATATCTAATCTTGGACAAACCTAGATAACATCAAAGCTATTAGTATAGAAGAGTCGCAAACAAAAGGACCTGGGCTGCAGCCTGTCAACAAACTTGATAAGAGGTGCAAAGGTCAGGTAGTTCAGGAAGACAATGACCCCAGCTACAGTATCAGAGTGAATCTAGAAATTTACCAGTGACTCCAAATTCCTGCACCTACAAACCTCATCTCCTGTTTTTTTTCAATTCCTGTTCTGCTTGAATATATAAATCTATGCCTGCACTTTGAGCTGTTTCAGTGTTTGCATTTAACACAGTTGGCTTTGTGCCTGAAATTTCAAAGGGGATGGCATTATAGTCTCTGTTTGTATAGGGGCCAGAGACCTGCCCAATGGGAAATTTCCCGAAGGTTTGTGTCTCGCTATTTCTGAATGACATTGGTTAGCCCAATGATATCCCTTCTTACATTTTGGACAAATACTAGGTGGTCGTCCTCTGTTCAATAGGAGCGGTTTATTACTATTTGCCTTGCAGTTTCGTTTAAAGTGTCCTGGCTTGCCACAGCCATAACAGCCATTTGGAGTGGAATTTTTTTCTACTGCAGCTACTAAAATGCCCATTTGATATGTCTGCGTGCCAATATCAGCGCAGGCAAGCATCATATCAGCTAAGTTAACATCTGCCTTCTTGCCTAAGCATTGCAATGCCTTACGGCAGTCTAAATTGGCATTGTCTTTGGCTAATTTCATCATTAAATCACTTTGAGCCTCCTTTTGATATTCACTATCCCACATAACATATTTACCCGTAGTCAATACCATGCACATAATGTCTTTCCAATCTTATACACATAATGTCTTTCCAAAGTACACATAATGTCTTTCCAAAGTATGCGCTCCAGCCATGGATTCAAATAATCCGGCTGTGAAATTACTTCTTAAACCTGTCTCTGAAATAGATTTATGAATTTCTCACAACATTGCAAAGGATAATGGTTGATAAGTAGCTATCTGTCCTGGACTATTAGGATTTTGGGCATATGTGACTGGGTAGGCTTGAATTAAATCTTTCATGTCCTCTGCTGCTAATTGCCCTTCCTCTCTGGTCTTTTTTATCATTGCTTGAAACGCACTTAAAGGTTGCACTAATGTTTCTGCCTTTTTTTCCTTTAAAAGAGCTGGGGATACCTGTGTTGGAGGTATGATTTTTGGATATGTGTTCTGACTTGAATAGTTGGTGGGAGGGGGGGGGAACAGTTAATGAGACCGTTGCCACCTTGGAGGGTGCCTCTGTACCTACCTTCTCCAAGGCACACTTGCACTGATGCCATACCAATATGGCTGCCGATGCTCTAGGCTCAGCATATAAAACTTTCCCGACTCTAAGCCAATTTTCTAATTTTAATAATCCCTTTTCTGGATACCGGGACCAGTGCTCTCCTATCTCTTGTACTAAACATTTTAACTGTGAATCAGAGGCCTCTCTATCTGTATGTCTCAAAATATACTTCAATTCTTTCACATGAGTACGCTGTAAATCTGACAGGGAATTTCCCATACTTACTCGAGGGGATCCCGGAGGATGAGGTGCACCAAGTCTTATCGTCAGACGGAGCAAACAGGGCAAAGGGTCCCTGTTCAGGTGCCACTTGTAGGGATTGAACACATGCAGGCTATGAGTTGGGATGGAGGTGCTGCCAATGGCTAGCTCTGAGTCCCTTTTATTATGCTTCTATGCAAATGACATCATAGTAACTCCCTCATTTACACATCTAATGATTGGTGGATACAAAGGTACATGCTTTTACATTGTGATCACCTGCCCTTTGCCTCATGCTTTACCTCGTGATCACCCTCCAACTCAGCACTTAGGCATGGGCCTGATTAACATGTGGATAGAACCTGAGTCTTTGCAGTATGCAATGCAATGCCTGTCAGCTGATGTCCTTTCCAAATAAGGACAGTTTAAGATAAGGGTTAATATGTGACAGGGGTCTTGTGACAAGAGGGGAGGGGGGAATGCTTCAGCATTCTGTCACAAGGTGCTAACATTTTCCCTTGCTTTAGAATGGCCAGCTACATAGCAAGAGGGGAGAGGGAATGGGAATAATTCATAATTCTTACACAGGGGCGGTGAAATCAGTGTGCCGATCTCGCCCTGTTTCAGAATGGCAGAATGGCGTTCCTACAATCAATCCTGCAAATTACCTAGATATTCCTCATATTAATCTCCTATAGCTCTTATCCATGAGACAATGATACTTCCTCTTTACTGACTTGCTGCTCCCCCCTCCTATGCTTCTCAAGTTTTATTAAGGTGTGGTGTATACTTCTCCCTCCGGATTTGCGGGGGATAGGGGCAGAGCCAGACCGCGAATGGTGAAATACCGCGAATATATTCTGGTCCGTCTCTGACCCACCCACACCTCCCTCCTGCCTTCCCCTCGGCATCCCGGCCTTACCTGGTGGTCTAGCAGGCTTTCGGGGCAGGAGCGATCTTCCTACGCTCCTGCCCCGTGCAGATATATATAGGAAGTATAGGAAATAGCTTCCGTGAGTTCCCGTAGTCTCTCGAGAATATGACGGGAACTCCCCACAGCCATTTCATATACTTCAATGCGTATAACATTTTTTAAAAAACAGGGGACAAAACAAAACATTTTTTATACAATTGAATAAAAATTATATACGTTCTAATACATAACTGATACAGAGGGTGAGGGGGATGAACTACAATCTTTAAATAAAGAGAAGAAACATTTAGTGAAGAACACATATGGTGGGAACACAAAAGAGAGAGAGAGAGAAAAAAAAGGGATATAAAGGTAGAAATGATCATAGAAAAAAGAAGATAAATTTATGACCTACTCTGTTTCTCCTAGGATACACAGATACATCATTCCTTCTGCCAGAAACTCTCCACCCCTGAGATGTTCTGTCTATCTGTCTATCTATTAGATTGTAAGCTCTTCTGAGCAAGGACAGTCTACTGAATGTTAAATCAATAAAACACTGTTCTACAGATGATAGTCTGTATGGTTCTACAGTTTTGAAGGATAATGCTTATTTGTATAAAAATATATTTCCTTATCAACTTACGTCTGCTACAAAGACAATCACAACACAGTCATTCTTTTCTTCTGCTGACATCTCATAGAAGAGAGAATTCAATGTGTGCATCAGATAACTCTCTTTGTTTCTTTTCACGGTGGGAATACCCATCACTAGAGACACTAAACAAAACAACCCACAAAACACAATATCATCTCGTGTAAGAAGGATTGTTCAATTACATTTATATTTAACAAACAATGAAAAGAGACAGATAATCTGGAAATATTTCCATGCAGTGAGTTAGGAATCCCAGGTTTTGTTCTGAGATTGCTCTCTCAGGTTTTAGAGAACATTCCTTCATGGTTAAATGAATAAAAGAGGTTTCTGAAACTTAGCAAATGAAGTACAGACAGAGGTCCTAAGGACTCCCCTGTTTAACTTTTTTTTAAAAACTCTTTGGGAAAGGTACTCTAATCTGAGTATGCTTAACAATGGAAAAGTTACAGCTGCTTGAGAACAATGCAGCAAAAATGGTATTGGGGGATGTCTGACTTTAAAATTATCAAAGGTCTTGGCTCCTACCTAGAGAATGACATGGAGAAAAGATTTGTCCCTGTCTCCACCCCGTTGAAAGCTATATCAAAAAGGTGGGTTTCAGTCTGCTTTTAAACAACGGAAGGGAAGGGGCTGGACAGACAAATTTAATAAATTAATAATTAATAAAGATATTTTCAAATGGAAGAAAAGCAGATCTCTTTATTGTTTCTGTGAGGGATTAAGGAGTTTTCTCTCACTAAGACCGTAGCTATGCCACTGGGCATCAGAGGGCATCAGACAAATTGGGGAAAACTGCATGTCCCAAAATGACCTAAACTTTGCAGCTCAGTGCTGAGATCCATTAGGGAAAGGATTTAGCCCTTCTGCCCCAGACTGGAATCATTTGGAGAGGTCCGTGAGAGAGGAGACTTACACTAGAGAACCCTTCCCTAGCTGTGGGTTGAGAACCCTGGGAAGTAGGATTCTTAAGAGGCAGAGAGATAACCCTTCTCTAGCCGTGAGCTGAAGAAAAGCCCTGGGAAATCAAGAAATCTGAGAAGGAAAGTTAGAAGAGATGACAGTTCGAGATTTTTGGTACATGGCTGAACAACGTAAGCCAACCTTGTTATACTGAGGATTGTGGACAATGTGGGTCTGGCTGGGGCTATAAAATGACACAGGGGAAAAAAATCTGTCCCCATCAATGCCCCATTACCGGACCACCATCCCCTTTACCGCCCCTGTCGCATCCACCCTTCCTAATGAAACTATTTACTGTTTTAAATTACTTTTAAAAGTAATAGATTATGCTGAAGCAATTAATGGAGGAAATTTTGAGCCTGAAAGACATCCTCCGATCGGAGATGGCTGGTTTCAGGCGGCACAGATGGGGAAATCACCTGAGGAGGTTGCTGTTTTAACATAGAGCTGTGCAGTCAATGAAATAGCTTGATGTGTGTTCCAATCTAATCAAGTCCAGAAGCATACTCTGAGGATCCTGGGGCTTTGAGAAGGAGCAGAGGGTCAAGAACCAGCTAAGGTTTTGAAAAAACTGTTGGTATGGTGACTGAGCGCCCCTTCAAATTGGAGTCTGCTCACGTGGCTTCTTGGTATCCACGGCCGTTTTGCATTATTCCCATGTATTGGAAGATTTACATTTGGCTAAATTGAGGTCTCTGCTTTGTTTTTTTTGGGGGGGGCCAGAAACTCATGATTTTTCCAGATTTGGCAAAGGCGACAGTACAGCGGAGGAAGAAATTCCTGGTATTGCGGGACTATATGAGGAACTTAGGGGCACGGTATGGGCTGCTGTTCCCTGCAAGACTGAAACTGACCCTATTTACAACCACCAGGACCTTTGAAGATCTTCTCGCCACCTCAATACCCTTCGGCACCCCTCGCGCGGTCTCTGCTTCTCCCTCAATCCCCCTTACCTTCTCGGCGCGTTTTAAAGTTTCAGAGAACTTGTTGAAAGCCGCCAGAGCCTACATGCATCGGGTGCATATGTGGGCGGAAGCTTCTCTTCTGACACAACCGGAAGTTGCGTCAGAGGAGAAGCTTTTGTCCACACACGCACGCGATGCACGTAGATTCCGGTGGCTTTCAACAAGTACTCTGAAACCTTAAAACGCGCCGCAAAGGTAAGGGGGAGGGAGGGGAGATAGATTCGTAGGAAGGAGGGAGGGGGGCAGCGCGCGATTGGTGACCGCGCGCGTTCCCTCCCTTAACTGCGGGGACAAGGCCATTCACCGCTCCACGGGGCGGTGGATGCCCTTGTCCCCGCACCTGCGGTGAGCACCTTTCTCCCCCTCCACTGTTTTGGCAGGTTACCCGTGGCTACTCGCGGCTAACCACGGTAACATCCACTGTGTCATTCTCTAGCTGGGACCATCCCTTGAACCTTGCTTATAAAAAACTGTTTATCCTTGAGCTGAGAAAGGATTTTACCATACCAGAGTCTGTGAGCTAACAGGCTCAGGTCTGCACTTAATAGAAAATTATTATACCTGCAAGAGTCTCCAGGCTGTCTGTGTGAGTGAGTACAGGGGCAAAGGAAACATAGAAACATAATGGCAGATAAAAGCCAAATGACCCATCTAGTCTGCCCATCTGCAGTAACCATTATCTCATTCTCTCCGAGAAATCCCACATGCCTATCCCAGGCCCTCTTGAATTCAGACACAGTCTCTGTCTCTATCACCTCTTCTGGGAGACTGTTCTATGTATCTACCACCCTTTCTGTAAAAAAGTATTTCCTTAGATTATTCCGGAGCCTATCACCTCTTAACTTCATCCTATGCCCTCTCATTGAAGAGTTTCCTTTCAAATGAAAGAGACTTGACTCATGTGCATTTATATTACGTAGGTATTTAAACGTCTCTATCGTATCTCCACTCTCCCATCTTTCCTCCAAAATATACAGATTGAGACCTTTAAGTCTGTCCCCATATGCCTCATGATGAAGACCACGCACCATTTTAGTAGCCTTCCTCTGGACCGACTCCATCCTTTATATATCTTTTTGAAGGTGCGGCCTCCAGAATTGTACACAATATTTTAAATGAGGTCTCACCAAAGTCTTATACAGGGGATCAATACCTCCTTTTTCCTACTGGCCATACCTCTCCCTATGCAACCTAGCATCCTTTCAACCTATTTGGCCACCTTAAGATCATCACATCCAATCACACCCAAGTCCCACTCTTCTGTCATGCACACAAGTTCTTCATCCCCTAAACTGTACTGTTCTCTCAGGTTATTGCAGCCCAAATGCATGACCTTGCATTGCTTAGCATTAAATTTTAGCTGCCAAATCTCAAACCATTCTTCAAGCTTTGCCAGGTCTTTCTTCAAGTTATTCACACCATCCGGTGTGTCTACTCTTTTGCAGATTTTGGTATCATCAGCAAAGAGGCAAATCTTAACCGACAACCCTTCAGCAATATCGTTTATAAAAATATTAAAAAGAACAGACCCAAGAACAGAATCTTGAGGCACACCACCGGTAACATCCCTATCCTCAGAGCGATCTCCATTGATCACTACCCTCTGTCACCTTCCACTTAACCAGCTCTTGACCCAGCCCGCCACTTTGGGACCCATTTCAAGGGCACTCAGTTTATTTATTAGACGTTGTGACAAACCTAGCACCACTAGTTTTGCCCCTAATAGGATCCAGTGCAGAAGAGCTGACCAGGTTAATTCTGATGACCAACTTGAGTCTGACCTCCCTTGCCCATACGACCAGAGCAGTGGTGATCTGGATCAGGGGCAGGCAGACTATCAACAGCAGAATTCTGTGCATAAGTCAGCAAGGGCAGCCAAAGATAAACTAGGTGAGCCTAGGAAACCCAGGCAGAACAAACAAGAAAAGCCTGCAGTAGCACCAAAGCCCATCCCCCTCTACAGGCTGAAGGGGATTGGCTATGGGCTGATTAAAAGCAGGCAGAAGCAAACAGCAGGGGGAGGAGAGAGTGACGAGTGGGAGTCACTCCAGCAGCCCAAGGCAGTGCCAGAGCCTTGGTATCAAGCAGCAGAGGCAGAGGTTTCAGATTGGCCGATGCAGGAGGTGGAAGAAAACCTCTTCACTTCTGACTTCCAAATTCCTGAAGATATAGAAGGAATGGAAGTGCAAGACGCTGACCCTATGCCAGAGAGTCAGGCAGAACTCATGGACACAAACTGAGAGTCAGTGAGTAGCTGGGCAGATGGTGTTTTCCTTTCTAAGCCAGAAAAGTTTTATGTTTTGTTTTTTTTTGCTGCCTTTGAGTTATCTATTATTTTTGGTACAAGAAGTGTGCTTACCTGCATGTGGATAACTTGTTTTCCTAAAGGGAAGTTTGTGGATAAAGAGTTTGGAACTGCATGAATGGGTTTTCTGGTTTTTCTCTGTTTGAAAATTTTACTGTGGCTGCCGTTTGCTGGCAACTTAATCACCTGATCTCCTACAGCTGCACTGCCTTCCAAGAGGTAGCTGCAGTGTCAGTGAGCTCTCTACCCGGCTATGCTGTGGCTTACTGCCTAACAAAGTATCTAACCTTGGCTGCTATAAGAGTTTGTTTTGAACTTTATAAGGCTGCTGGAAATCTCTCTTTCATACCTCTATGACAAATACCGTATTTTCTCGCATATAACGCGCACGTTATATGTGGTTTTACAAACCGCGCATAACCTTGCGCGTTGTACAAAATTTTTTTTACATAGTTCCCCCCCCAGACGTCCGATTCACCCCCCCCCCCCCCGCAGGACCGCTCGCACCCCCACCCCGAAGGACCGCTCGCACCCCCACAGCCTCCCAACCCCCCCCATCATGTAGAAGCTTCTACTTGTGTCCTGCTACTTCCTCTTGGCGGTCCCGGCCCTTCTGTGAGCCCTGCGCTGCTTCCTCTTCCGGCGGTTCGCCCTTTCTCTAACGTCAAGCCCTCTTGCCCCGCCGACTCCCTGACACGATCGGGGCAAGAGGGAGCTCAAGCCCTCTTGCCCCAGCCAACCGCGGCACCCCCAACACGATCGGGGCAAGAGGGAGCTCAAGCCCTCTTGCCCCCCCCCCCGACTCGATCGGGGCAAAAGGGAGCACAAGCCTTCTTGCCCCGCCGACTCCCCAACTCCCCGACAATATCGGGCCAGGAGGGAGCCCAAACCCTCCTGGCCACGGCGACCCCCTACCCCCACCCCGCACTACATTATGGGCAGGAGGGATCCCAGGCCCTCCTACCCTCGACGCAAACCCCCCTCCCCCCAATGACCGCCCCCCCCAAGAACCTCCGACCGCCCCCCCAGCCGACCCGCGACCCCCCTGGTCGACCCCCCTGGCCGACCCCCCACGACACCCCCACCCCCCTTCCCCGTACCTTTGTATAGTTGGACGGACAGACGGGAGCCAAACCCGCCTGTCCGGCAGGCAGCCAACGACGGAATGAGGCCGGATTGGCCCATCCGTCCCAAAGCTCCACCTACTAGTGGGGCCTAAGGCGCCTGGGCCAATCAGAATAGGCCCGGGAGCCTTAGGTCCCTCCTGGGGGCGGGGCATTGGGCACATGGTCGGGTTGGGCCCATGTGCCTCAGGCCCCGCCCCCAGGAGGGACCTAAGGCTCCCGGGCCTATTCTGATTGGCCCAGGCGCCTTAGGCCCCACCAGTAGGCGGAGCTTTGGGACGGATGGGCCAATCTGGCCTCATTCCGTCGTTGGCTGCCTGCCGGACAGGCGGGTTTGGCTCCCGTCTGTCCGGCCAACTACACAAAGGTACGGGGAAGGGGGGTGGGGGTGTTGTGGGGGTCGGCCAGGGGGGTCGCGGGTCGGCTGGGGGGGAGGTCGGAGGTTCTTGGGGAGGGGTGGTCGTTGGGGGGAGGGGGGTTTGCATCGAGGGCAGGAGGGCCTGGGATCCCTCCTGCCCGTAATGTAGTGCGGGGTGGGGGTAGGGGGTCGCCATGGCCAGGAGGGTTTGGGCTCCCTCTTGGCCCGATATTGTCGGGGAGTTGGGGAGTCGGCGGGGCAAGAGGGCATGGGCTCCCTTTTGCCCCGATCGTGTCGGGGGAGGGCAAGAGGGCTTGAGCTCCCTCTTGCCCCGATCGTGTCAGGGGTGCCGCGGTTGGCTGGGGCAAGAGGGCTTGAGCTCCCTCTTGCCCCGATCGTGTCGGGGAGTCGGCGGGGCAAGAGGGCTTGACGTTAGAGAAAGGGTGAACCGCTGGAAGAGGAAGCAGCGCAGACGCAGGGCTCACGGAAGGGCTGGGACCGCCAAGAGAAAGCAGCAGGACACCGGTAGGAGCTTCTACATGATGGGGAGGGGGGTCAGGAGGCTGTGGGGATGCGAGCCGTCCTTCAGGGTGGGGGTGCGGGTGGGAGTGCGTGCGAGCGGTCCTTCAGGGTGGAGGTGCGAGCGGTCCTGCGGGGGGGTGAATCGGACATCGGGGGGGGGGCATCAGGCTTTCAGGGTGGGGACAGGACTTCAAGGGGGAGAGGAGAGTCGGGGCGGGCGAAAGGAGAGTCGGGGTGGCCAGAGGAGAGTCGGGGCGGGCGAAAGGAGAGTCGGGCGGCGACGGGAGAGTCGGGCAGCATGCGCTGTATACGGGTGTGCGTGGTATATAAAAATTTCTGTACATAAATTTGTGTTTTCCGCGCGCTATACCCGTGTGCGCGTTTTACACGGGTGCGCGTTATCTACGTGAAAATATGGTACTGCTGAGAGAAAGTTTGATTTTTGTTTTGAATACCAATATAAATTCATTGCTGAACCAGAGTGCAAGAACTCAGGCAAGACAATCTGCATGTGATTTTTGCTTTTGTACTTTTATTTTTCCTTTGCAACTGAATTTGTTTTGAATGTAATACTACAGATATTTGCCCTGGTATTATACCTTTTTGACCTCTAAGGTCAGAATAAATACGCAATTCTTTCTTGAAGAACTTGATCTGAGTTGTGGTAACTTGAAACCAGTACTTACCTTGTGGTCTCCCAGGCCTAGGCAGTTTCCTAGGGCCAACCAAAAGTCCTGAAGATACCCCTGGTCATAGGGGACACGCCAGAGCATAAGTTTTGTCACCGTTGAGCTCCGCTCTGAGGAGTGTTTGTGACAACGTCTGTGTGGAACACTGTCAAAGGCTTTGCTAAAATCTAAATACACCACCTCTAGCACACATCCTCTATCCAATTCTCTAGTCACCCAGTCAAATAAATTGATCAGATTTGTATGACAAGACCTACTTCTAGTGAATCCATGTTGTCTCTGGTTCTGTAATCCACAGGAAATCTGGACTGGACTCTACCATAGTTTCCTTCTAGGGAAGTAATTTTGCTCAAATTTTATCTTCCTCCTTTAGATGAAATTGTCATCTGCTATTAACTTTTATGGTTCCTTTTTGATTGAGGACTGTTAATGCTGCCTCCTTTGAGGCTCATAAGCTAGCAAGGAATGGCGACATAGGGGAAATTCTCTCTACTTTCTTCACACACTGTTGCCCTGACCAACAGAAGAACTTGGGCCTCCTGCTTTCCAGTATACAATGCAATGAGTGAATTTACATCCAGAATCTCTCAAGTTTATTTCATTTATGACTGTAACTCAACAAAATCAGATAAATCTCTCATTCTTACCCCCTGTTCTTCCTTGAGTAAATATAATATTTGGCTGTAGGCTGTCTTCTTGTACCAACAGATGAGGCAGGTAAATATTTAACAATGGTAAAGATAATCTGCTGCTAAGATTCATTGATTTCCACTTTGCATCCTTTTCTAAAATAAAACAAAATTTATAAATAAAGGTACTTAATTATGTAACACTTACACATAAGCCTTATTCAGTACTAAAACTGGAACTAATTATTTCTTATACAACAAAATAGCAAACAATTCTATGTTTTCTTTAACACAATAATATACAAAGCATGAACAATGGAGGTAAATTTTATAATAGGACACTTGTGTGACAAGCCCTTAAAGGCACTTATTTTAAGCTTGTTTTAGGCATCAATATTAGCTTTATTTGCCCATTTCTAAAAAAAAAAGAAAAAAAGACTCATAAGATCCAATATCAATAGCACATAAATTCTCAAACACAAATTTATACCTGCTCTGAAAATATTAATGCATCTACTCTCCAAAACAAAAGAAATAGAGAAACATGATGGCAGAGAAAAAAGCCAAATGGCCCATCTAGTCTGCCCATCCGCAGTAACCATTATCTCTTTCTCTCTCTGAGAGATCCCACATGCCTATCCCAGGCCCTTTTGAATTCAGACAGTCTCTATCTCTACCACCTATTCTAGGAGACTGTTCCATTCATCTGAAACCCTTTCTGTAAAGTATTTTCTTACATTACTCTGGAGCCTATCACCTCTTAACTTCGTCCTATGCCCTCTCATTGCAGAGTTTCTTTTCATAGTAACATAGTAGATGACGGCAGATAAAGACCTGAATGGTCCATCCAGTCTGCCCAACCTGATTCAATTTAAATTTTTAAAATTTTTTCTTCTTAGCTATTTCTGGGCAAGAATCCAAAGCTTTACCCGGTACTGTGCTTGGGTTCCAACTGCCGAAATCTCCGTTAAAACCTACTCCATCCCATCTAAACCCTCCCAGCCATTGAATCCCTCTCCAGTCCATCCTCCCCCAAACGGCCATATACATTCACAGACCATGCAAGTCTGCCCAGTACTGGCCTTTGTTCAATATTTAATATTATTTTCTGATTCTAGATCCTCTGTGTTCATCCCACGCTTCTTTGAACTCAGTCACAGTTTTACTCTCCACCACCTCTCTCGGGAGCGCATTCCAGGCATCCACCACCCTCTCCGTAAAGTAGAATTTCCTAACATTGCTCTTGAATCTACCACCCCTCAACCTCAAATTATGTCCTCTGGTTTTACAATTTTCCTTTCTCTGGAAAAGATTTTGTTCTACGTTAATACCCTTCAAGTATTTGAACATCCGAATCATATCTCCCCAGTCCCTCCTTTCCTCTAGGGAATACATATTCAGGGCTTGCAGTCTCTCCTCATACGTCTTCTGGCGCAAGCCTCCTATCATTTTCGTCGCTCTCCTCTGGACTGCTTCAAGTCTTCTTACATCCTTCGCCAGATACGGTCTCCAAAACTGAACACAATACTCCAAGTGGGGCCTTACCAATGACCTGTACAGGGGCATTGACACTGGCTACTACTGGCTACGCATCTCTTTATACAGCCCAGCATCCTTCTGGCAGTAGCCACTGCCTTGTCACACTGTTTTTTCACCTTTAGATCTTTGGACACTGTCACCCCAAGGTCCCTCTCCCCGTCAGTGCATATCAGCTTCTCACCTCCCAGCATATATGGTTCCTTCCAATTATTAATCCCCAAATGCATTACTCTGCTTTTTTTTGCATTGAATTTTAGTTGCCAGGCATTAGACCATTCCTCTAACTTTTGCAGATCCTTTTTGCAGATCCCTCCTCGGTGTCTACTCTGTTACAAATCTTGGTATCATCTGCAAAAAGGCACACTTTTCCTTCTAACCCTTCAGCAATGTCACTCACAAACATATTGAACAGGATCGGCCCCAGCACCGAACCCTGAGGGACTCCACTACTCACCTTTCCTTCCTCCGAGCCACTTCCATTAACCACCACCCTCTGGCGTCTGTCCGACAGCCAGTTTCTAACCCAGTTCACCACTTTGAGTCCTAACTTCAGCCCTTCAAGTTTGTTCAACAGCCTCCTATGAGGAACCGAATCAAAGGCTTTGCTGAAATCTAAGTAAATTACATCTAGCATATGTCTTTGATCCAGCTCTCTGGTCACCCAATCAAAAAATTCAATCAGGTTCATTTGGCACGATTTACCTTTTGTAAAGCCATGTTGCCTTGGATCCTGTAATCCATTAGATTCAAGGAAGGCTCGACTCATGCGCATTTACTCAGGCGGACTTCATCATCTCCAAAATACAAAAACTAAGGCCCTCCCAAACTGACCCAACAAAACCCCACTGGTGTTACCCCATTCTTCTAGATTCAGACGATTCTAGAGCCGATCTATGCTGGAACACATTCTCACCCATAGACTGGCAAACTTTCAGTAAATACTACATTAAGTATGCCAATTCCTACTGCAGACTAGATACCTGCCCCCCTAATGTCATGAAATCGGCCCCAGTCTTTTTTAAGGCCAAAATGCTGACTTGGATCAACTCTCTACTAACCTCTGGGAAGTTCCCAGTTGAACAAGGGCACATTATGATTTTGCCAATTAAGAAAAATACTAATGAGCCATCTAACAATGCATCCAACTTTAGACCAATCGCCAATATCCCCCTGGTCACCAAAATAGCAGAAGGGATAGTAAACACCAAACTCACCACATACTTAGAAAAACACAATATCTTACATGACAATCAATCCGGTTTCCGATCAGGCCACAGTACTGAAACAATTTTAGCCTCTCTGCTTGATTACCTTCATCAACTATTCAGCCAAGGCTCAAGCGCTCTTATATTGCAACTCGATCTGAGTAGCGCATTTGACTTGGTTGACCACGCCACTCTACTAGACTGCCTAACATCTATTGGAATCTCAGGTCATGTTCTCAACTGGTTCCACGAATTCCTGACAACAAGAACCTACAAGGTGTTCAAGGACGACACTACCTCTTACAGCTGAGTCAACCCCTGTGGGGTCCCACAAGGCTCCACCTTGTCCCCCACCCTATTTAACATCTACCTTGCCTCCCTAGGAAACCTCCTGCAGAGTTTGAATCTCAAATTCTTCATCTAAGCAGATGACATCACCATAATCATTCCGCTCTCCTACCTTACCTCAGAGCTACTCAACTCGCTATCTCTCACCCTAAATCAGATCGAACTTTGGATGACAGCGTTTAGGCTAAAGCTAAACCCAGAAAAAACTAAATTCTTCTTAGCATCCCCAAACGACAAAATCAAGGAAACTGTGATACATATCAATGGCCTAGACTACTGTATCGACCAATCCTTAAAAATTCTAGGAGTCACCTTAGACAAACATCTCTCATTAGAGAAACATACTGACCTAGTGTTTAAAAAATGCATCTCGATACTCTGGAAACTCCGCACCATTAAAAAATACTTTAACGAAACCTCCTTTAGTCTGCTGGTCCAAGCTTCTATTCTTAGCGTCCTGGACTACTGTAACATCATTTATCTAGTCGCCTTCAAGAAAGTCACCAAAAAGCTGAGATTGGTCCAAAACACCGCCATCCGCCTTATCTTCGGCCTGAAGAAATGGGAACACATATCCCCCTTCTACCACAAGTTGCACTGGCTGCCATTCGAATCCAGGGTCCTATTTAAGTTCTCTTGTATCTGCTACAAAACCGTATGGGGTATGTCACCTGACTATCTTTACCCCCACTTCAACCTATACTATAATAATAAGAGCTCCCGCAGAATAACTATGTTCGCTTTCCCCTCACTGAAAGCATGTCATCTTAAAAGATTCCTTGAACGAACCTTCTCTTTTCAAGCGGCCAAACTAAACTCATGGCTCGCCCAAATTATACTTGACGCCTCTTCATACCTCCACTTTAGAAAAAAGCTCAAAACTCTACTTTTCAATGGACCAAATCCTTAACGCTCCCCCTTTCATTAGAAAACAGATCGAATCCTTCTCTGCATCAGACCAATTCCTCCTCTTCCCCCCCCTCAACACGGCCCACCTTTCTTTACTTTTTCCCCCTCCTCCCCCCCCTCCCAATGATCCCTGTCCCCTCCTCTCATACAATATGCTTGGCTCCCCCTTCTCACAAATTCTATTGAACTCTTTTACGGTAAATACCATATATGCTCTGTATTAGTCCTTCCTTACTTAATTGTCAATGTAAACTAGTTTGACCCTTCGATTGACTTGTTATGTACTTCTTTTTCAACTGCACTGTATGTAACTCATCTATTTGTTGTGAACCGCCTAGAACTCCCTGGGTATGGCGGTATACAAAAATAAAATTATTATTATTATTATTATTATTTACATCACGTAGGTATTTAAACGTCTCTATCTTATCTCCCCTCTTCCGCCTTTCCTCCAAAGTATACAAATTGAGATCTTTAAGTCTGTCCCCATACGCCTTATGATGAAGACCACATACAATTTTAGTAGCCTTCCTCTGGACCGACTCCATTCTTTTTATATCTTTTTGAAGGTGCGGCCTCCAAAATTGTACACAATATTCTAAATGCGGTCTCACCAAAGTCTTATACAGGGGCATCAATACCTCCTTTTTCCTACTAGGCATACCTCTCCCTATGCAACCTATCATCTTCTAACTTTTGCTGTCACCTTTTCAACCTGTTTTGCCACCTTAAGATCATCACATACAATCACACCCAAGTCCCGCTCTTCTGTCGTGCACATAAGCTCTTCACTCCCTAATCTGTACCATTCCCTCGGATTTTTGCAGCCCTAATGCATGATCTTGCATTTCTTAGCATTAAATTTTAGCTGCCAAATTTCAGACCATTCTTCAAGCTTCACCAGGTCTTTCTTCATGTTATTCACAAAATTCCAGCGTATCTACTCTATTGCAGATTTTCGTATCATCCGTAAGGAGGCAAATCTTACCCGACAACCCTTCAGCAATATCGTTTATAAAAATGTTAAAAAGAACAGGCCCAAGAACAGAACCTTGGGGCACACCACTGGTAACAACCCTTTCCTCAGAAACTTTACCATTTTCTTTTTTAAAAGAGTTTCCATTAATTTGCTTACCACAGAAGTCAGACTTACCGGCCTGTAATTCCCTACTTCTTCCTTATTTCCGCTTTTGTGGAGAGGGACCACATCCGCCCTTTGCCAGTCCTCCCGTACCACTCATGACTTTAGAAACTCATTGAAAATGTCAGCGGAGCTACCAGAACTTCCCTAAGTTCCTTCAGCGCCCTAGGATGTACACCACTCGGCCCCATTGCTTTGTCTACCTTTATTTTAACTAGCTTCTCAAGAACACAACCCTCTGAACATCGATCAGGGTCTATTACTCCTCCATCCCTTTTCACGTTTGTCTTCTGCGGTCCCGCTCCCGGCGCTTCAGCCGTGAACACAGAACAGAAATATCTGTTAAGCAACTTGTCTGCAGTAAACAAGTCAAGCAATGAGTAACAAAAAGAAAAAGACTGCAGAGGCGATGTACAAAGTGCCAGGCTACTTTATTAAAATGAATAAAATATGGTGATCTCAATGGTGGTTCTCATAAATGAAAATTCAGGACCCAACACAGGCCTTGTTTCGGAGAAACACTCCTTTCTCAGGGGTCCAGATTGAATAATATCACAATTGTTGAGAACCATGGTATCAAAAAATAAATACAACAAATCAGGGACAGTAACTACTGCCAGATTGTGTCCTGCTGCTGCTACAGTTTCCCGTGGCGCTCCTCTATTCTCGCTAGCATATTTAAAGCAGTATTTTGCAATTGATGTACTAATGATCCCCAATCTATCTCATCATTTCGAATTTCTAGGCACAACTTGTACACGTAGGCCCGGGAAGGGCATCCTATACAGAATTGGGCCTAGGCCCACCCAAAATAAACCTGATTATGTAGTGCTTACTTGTTTGCTTTTCCATCCTTGAAGGGCTGTATCTACAAGAGATTCCTTGATAGAACACTATCATTCCAAGCAGGCAAATGGAATAAATGTTTAGCCAACTTTATTTCAAACGCACTTTCCTATCAAACTTTCAGGAAGTCAATTAAAACCTCTCTCTTTAATAAATTTCTCTAACTCCAGATAAATTTGATTAACCTTAACATGCTAATGTAATTTCAAAAATTTTTTAAAAATACCGCTGTCTGTATACAGTCTCTTCCTCTGTAACCTGCTCTGAACTGTTTGTGGTATTGTGGTATATAAAAAGGGATTGGACAAATTCCTGCTGGAAAAGGGGATAGAGGAGTATAGATAGAGGATTACTGCACAGGTCCTAGACCTGTTGGGCCGCCGCGTGAGCGGACTGCTGGGTACGATGGACCTCAGGTCTGACCCAGTAGAGGCATTTCTTATGTTCTTATCTTATCACCCCGAGATCCCTTTCTTGAGCTTTGCTTTTCAATCTCCTTTTGATTTCTGCACCCCAAGTGCATCACTCTGCATTTCTTCACATTAAATTTTAATTGCCAGACCTTTAACCATTTTTCTAATTTTTGGAGATCTCTTCTCATTGTTTTTACTCCCTCTGGGACAGTCACTCTTTGGGCAATAGTTCATGTCATCTGCAAAAAGGCAAACCTGTTCTTCTAACCCTTCAGCAATGTCCTCCAGGAAATTGTTCAAACCTTTCTTAAAACCAGCTACGCTATCCGCTTGTCAGCCCAGCCTTACATTGCTAGTTGTCAGCATTTTCTGGTGGCCTAACCAATGTCAGCAAAGGCCTATGGGAGATTATATCATTCATATCTGATCTTGGGTGATGTCAGTAAAGATAGACCAGCAGCCTCAGGATGCCTAAATTACATCTAAATTATCAGTGCTTAAAAGTAACAAAAGAGCTTGGTACAGCCCTGAGGTGCTAAGATGCGCTAATGTCTGGCGCTCAAGATGGACACTAGCCCCAGCTGCATGGTCTGGCAGTTAGGGCTAGATTCACTGACCTGAATTCCGCGGCCAATTCCAGCAGGCCTGACCAATTCACAAAAACAAAGAATTCAAATAAGGGCAATCAGAGAAGGGCCTCTCTCCGACCACACAGATCCCTAGTGTGCAATCCTAACGCATGCGCAGACCATCTGCTTTCCCTGCAGATGGTCTGCGAATGCGTTTTGTGTCCGTTTGTTGTTTTTTTTCTGGGTGTTTTGATTTGTTTTTTTTACGGGCCCCAACTCTCCTGCTCTTCCAGGATATTCAGCTGTGGAGACGTCATGGAAATAACATGCAGAGTGCGCCAGGGATGAAAAAGACGACTTGAGAGAGCACGGGTATTTAGCTGTGGAGATTTCATAGTGAGCACTGTATAGGCTTCCAGAATCTGTGCGTATACAAGAGAGTATTTGTATTGGTGACATGATATATTGCTTCCAGAAGACATCTTGAAATGTCATGCCTATAAGTCTGTGCCAGGACTTCATTTTGTCAAGACTGAAGTGGAACATGACAAGGCCAGTGCAGCTTTGTCTTCATGTGCACTAAAATCCTCAACTTATCCTGCCTCCTCTTAAACTCTGTTACTACCCCCATTTCCTTGAAAAAAATATATATATTCTAATGCTTCTCCCCAGCCTGTCCCTCAGAGCTTCTTTCCCTTTTATCGACACTGCCGTTTACTGTAAGCAGGATATAGAAGAAACATCGCTGCAGAAACATCCTGAATTCATCTGCTCTTTGCCCCTTCCAGCCAAGTCCTGCACTTGCCGCCCCGACTCTCCTGCTCTCTGCCACCCTTCCCTGCAGTGCAGCCCCGCTTTAAAACCACGGGCTCGAACTGTGGGGAAGGGCAGCAGAGAGCAGGAGAGTCGGGGTGGCATCTGCATTATTGTAATGGTCTCCTATCTTGCTTCCACTGGCGTCGCTTTGGACTGGCCACGCTTCCATTTTAAGGACACCTGCCCAAGCTGAAGACCACTGTTCTTGCTTTTCTTTAGCGTTGCTGCTGTTTTTTTTGCAAGTTCCATGGAAGGGGCAGAGAGCAGAGAGCTGGGATTTCAGGCCGAGGACAGTGAGAAAGGATGTTTGCGACTAGTCGCTTCTTGTGTTGATTGGCCAGCCCAGCCGGTTTCAAAAATTTCTTTGGTTAATTGCGGCCCTGCCTACTTTGCATGCCGTTCCCCTCATTTGCATGCACGGATCGGAATCGGATCGACACAGAGATAAGTGAATTGGGCCGGAGTAAAATCAGGTCGCTCGCAAACCAAACGGTACGTGATCTGTTTGCTTTGTGAATCTAGCCCAGTGGTGTCAAACACGCGGCCCGCCAGGTACTATTTTGAGGCCCTTGGTATGTTTATCATAATCACAAAAGTAAAATAAAACAGTTTCTTGATCATATGTCTCTTTAGCTATAAATTACAATATTATTATTAAGACTTAGCCAAAAGGAAAGATTTATTAACTATAAAGATTTATTAACTATAACTCATGCAAAATTGTCATTTCTTTAATAAGATGTTAACTATTTTTTCTGAGGCCCTCCAACTACCTAAAAATCCAAAATGTGGCCCTGCAAAGGGTTGGAGTTTGAGACCACTGATCTAGCCCATAGTCATGGTTAATCAGAAACCACTGTCAGAGTGAAACTGGAAATTAACAGCAACTCCACTCTCTCTGCCCCACACACCTTATTTACCATTGTTTCAAACAGTTTACAAACGATAGGGGTACTTATCAATAGATTCTATTTTTAGAACAAGTCTCAAACTTATAAATATAAGAAGTTAAAACCTTCTCTCTCTTTCCTCTGGACTCTTGTCTTCTCACAGACACAGCCGCTCACCTATCCAGACACACATTAATGCAGGTAAACTGTCCTTTCTCTCTGACACACACACACAAGCAGTCTTTAACCACTCTATATTTTTAAAGCTTATTTCTATCTCTTTCTGTACATTTGTAACCCCCGTATATTGTAGCGTGGCAATCCCTTGGACTATGACAGGGACTGGCACATGGCGTGACAGGGACTGGCGTGCTTCCCCAAATGAGATGTAGACCCTGTCCTGGTGGCCTTACCATAAAATATAATAAGTCAGAATGGCAAAACAGGTAAGCTTTCCAAAATAGAGTTTATTTCTCATTCAGGACAACAAACAAAGAAAAGTAAAGTTTCTTCTGCCAGCCTGGTCTGGCCAAACTCAGAGTCCTCTGTCAAATGTCCAAGGTAAGTTCTCAAAGCAGAACCCGCAGTCTCAAACTTTCCCAGAGACAAGCAGCCAAATTCTTGCGTCAAAAAAAAAGCCTTGGCAAAGGCAACAAAGCAGTTTCCATTTCTTCAGACAGTGATTGTTCAGGTAAATTACCTAATTCCATGACCTCTACTGCTAAACTGTCTCCTGCAAGCTCATTTCTACTACTATTTATTATTTCTATAGCGCTGAAAGGCATACGCAGTGCTGTACATTTTAACATACAATAGGCAGTCCTTGCTCAGAAGAGCAGGCACCTGCATTTCAATGTCCTCCAGCTGTGAGGACTAGTGCTGCCCAATTCAGGGAAAAAAAATTTCGATTCGATTCAGCCTATTAACTCGATTTTTTTTTTATTCGATTTTCCTGCCCAATTGAGTGTTTTTTTTTTCCAAACATCCTGTTGGGTTTATTTTATAGCTTCTTCACCCCCTTTGCCATCTCCCACCCACATTGGTGTTGTGGTGTAAACAAAATAAACAAACAAAAGGAGAAATTAGGTTCTTACCTGCTAATTTAGTTTCTTTTAGCCTCTCCAGACCGGCATAGGCATCTTACAAGCGGGTTATATCTCATCATGACCAGAAGGTGGAGACTGAGACAAAACTTTGGAATGGTACTTAATAGATTACTCCCCCTAATTCCTCAGTCTGCCGAATGGTCAAGCAGAACTAAGAACTGTAAACAGAAATAAACAAGACTCCAAACAGGAGTAGCAACTAATATACCTGAATGCTGTTGGAAAATGCAAAGGAGAGATCCCAGCAAGAAAATGTCTCCAGCTACGCCAGCTGAGCCTCAGCCGCTGTTCTTTAATTCTCCCCAGCCCTAGAAAAATACTAGAACCCGCAGAAAAAACAAAATCTGCATGCGCAACACCCAGAACGACACTACAAAAGACAGGGTGGGGTCTTATGCTGATCTGGAGAGGCTAAAAGAAAGTAAATTAGCAGGTAAGAACCTAATTTCTCCTTATTTAGCAACTCTCCAGACCGGCTTAGGCATCTTACAAGCGGCAGACTTGATGGGCTATGGCCCTTTTCTGCCGTCATTTTCTATGTTTCTATGACTGTCCAGCTCTTCTTGTAAACCGCCTCGAACTACTATGGCTTTGGCGGTATATAAAAATAAAATTATTATTATTATGGTCCTGACTAGAATTATGTTAATGGCTTGAGCTGGGTATCATCATGGTGTGCAAGTTTTGTTTCTGCAAATTATTTGAACTCTGCAAATATGTTTGTATTTCCTTCAAAACCAAATATGAAATTCAATGTTATTTTTGCTGATTCTTTTATGTGTATAAAAATGATATTAATGATGCTAGATTTTCACTGTATTCTCACGAACCTGTATGATTCAGAGTTGTGTTTCTCCTCTCTGCCATCGCATGCTTAAGTTTGTTCAGAGCAGTACTTAGCCCATGTGATAATCTTTTCTTTTCTTTTTCAGCAAACAAAAGCCTTTGATGATCTAAGAATTGCTTCTGGTAGATGTCTATTTCATTGCCTACAGAGAAACACATTTGACATGGTTTATAAAAGGAAAACTATATATTTGATTAATAAGCAAATTCATTGCAGTGGGTCACACATCTTGCCACACCTGTGCCCTCAAAGAGTGTAACAGACAGTCAGGTAGGAACACGTTGCTCCAATCTGGCGTGGTCCCCCTGGAACTAGAGGAGCCTTTCAGGATTTTTACCCCTTAGGACCTACAGGGTATGTGTATCCCTCTGATTCATGACAATTTCACTTCTCATGTTATCTTATCCATTCTTTTTATTATACAACTGCCCAGATAAGCATCATTCTTTGACGTGATTGGACCTTGAAAACTAACAGCATCAGTGTTCTCCCCAGAAATTTTTTCCAGCCATGAAAAACATT
The DNA here is from genome assembly GCF_902459505.1 of Geotrypetes seraphini. Lineage (NCBI taxonomy): Eukaryota > Metazoa > Chordata > Amphibia > Gymnophiona > Dermophiidae > Geotrypetes > Geotrypetes seraphini. The sequence goes on from NC_047084.1 coordinate 147,269,318, forward strand.
TGCTGCATTTAGTGTGCCACAAAAAACATTTGCTCCTTTTAGTGTGCCGGAGTTAACAAAGTTTGAGAGACGCTGCTCTTTACCATTTGAAAGAGGGCAAATATCTAATTATTCACTTCTAGAATTGGATACTTCTTAAATTTAATAAACAATTATGGAACAAGTGTCAAACCTTAAGAAAGGCTGCCATATTGAGCATTGGAAAATAACTAATAATAATTAACTAATACAAATAGTACACATTTAGGGCTCCTTTTACTAAGCTGCGATAGCAGTTTTACCGCGTGCTTAGCTCGCGCAGAATTGCCGCACGTGGTAGATGCTAACGCCAGCATTGAGCTGGCGTTGGCTCTAGCCGTGTAGCGCAGCAATTCTGCATGCGCTAAAAACGCTATTGCAGCTTAGTAAAAGGAGCCCCTCATTTTCCCCGTCCTACCAGGCAGGAAAATCTTTCTGGGGAGAACACTGCATGAGAGCGAGAGAGAGAGCGAGCAAAAGAGATTTAAATGGCCTGCCTCTACGGTCAACTGTTTAAATACTCAGACCACCACTACGTCTTGTCACCTGCGGGGCCAGGGCAATGGGTCCCGAGCCGCTGGGACAAGGAAATTGGCTCTTGTGTGCTGCCACGAGCGACACAAGGAATGATAAGGCAGGTTCCAGCAAAAGAAAGCACACTTGAGTCAGAAAAGTAAAAATTCAAAACCTGGACTGGATTTACTTTGTAGCACAAAACAGAACGGTTGCTTTAAACTTCAGCTTTAAATCAGTCCACAAAAACCAAGAAATCAAGAGATATACTTTATCAGGTGATGACCGCCAATAGGAAAGTCTCTGAACATTCAGTTTAGACAAACTTATTAATCCTATTGCAGTGTACTATCTCTCCAATGAGAGGGAATCAAAACAGAAAAAGAAAAAAAAAACAAAATCAGAAACCTTAAGTCTCCACAAAAAGGGATACTTTTCTGTCAGAGTTCCAAACAATAAGGTTTCTCTGTATAGCCAAAATATAGTCCCAGCATAAGTCCTTATTTTCTATCAAAAAGACTTGTGCCTGAACCACTGCCTCAGCACTGATTCCTCCAGCCGCAGTAGTGCTGGACAAGATGGTGTGCTCCACGTGATGGAATGTTACCAAAATATGGCCCTCTATCCCTCCACATTTAACTTGGGGCTAACCCCCACCACCTTGACTACAAAACAGTCTGTACTACCAAAAATAGTCCTGCCAGGAAAACCTGGATATTTGTAATCCAGCATAAGAGTTTATGGTCACTTGCACTTGCCTTGGATTAACAGACTTCCATGGGCTGCACACTGGAAGGTATCCCTGTTAAGTGACTCCGGCTCCAACTCCAGTTCCATGGCCTGTAACTCTTCCAAAGGGACTGTAGGCGTCTCTGCTCCTGCCTCTACCAGTTCCATACATTCAGGTACAGAACAGCTTGGCAGAGCTCCCAGCCCTGAGCTTTGCAACTGCCTTGGTTCACTCCAGCTTTCCTTCTCCCTTTCCAGCAGGGCAGACCTGAGGTTTAGGAGCTGGCAACCACGCCCCAAACGCTCAGGTGTGCCGGATATCCTGTTTCTCTTTCCCTGATTACGAGGGGGAAGGGAAACCTGGAGACTGGCACTAGGGCTCCCTCTGCTGGATACAGGAGGAATGGCAGGCAAAAGGTTACCCTGTGGTTTAAACTGAACAGCAGGGGAACTATCTGCTCTGGACATGGGCTTTATACTAGGGACAGTCCTAGCAGGCACACCTTGCATATCACATACCCCCCCCCCCTTAAATGACTGCTAGGGGTGGTCCTATGCTTATCCGGATTTTTCTCCTCTTTTCCTTTTTTTTTCCAATTTGATTTAGGCCCAAGCATCAGTCTTGGAAATTAATAATTTCTATTGCGATTGCCCTTCCTCCCCATGGAAGGACCAGAATCTGGGGTATAACAATCTCCCCCTTTCTGTAATTCTTGCGCTTGAGCTACCGCCTCAGGATCGGTTAGGAGGAGGAATCCTTGCTCTAAAGCACAGTTCTTCAACCGCTGGTCCGTGGACCGGTGTCGGTCCGCAAAAAAATGTTGCCGGTCCGCAAAGGATTCGGGTCCCCGCCGCATCAAAAAGTGCCGGCGTCAGCTGACGTGCAACTTCCTGTTGCCGTCGCTATGCCGGCACTCCTGCCTTCCACCTCCTACTCCTGCCGCGTGTCTCCACACCCCCAGACAAGCAGGGGCAGCTCTGTGTGCTTTTAACTTCGGCACACAGCTGCCCCTAAGCAGTATTTTAGCCGCGGTTTCATGAGGCAGCCTCGGGGCCTTTGGTAGGCCGGCCCGTTTCGATGATGCGATGTGGGCCGGCCTACCAAAGGCCCCGAGGCTGCCTCATGAAACCGCGGCTAAAATAAAGCTTAGGGGCAGCTGTGTGCCGAAGTTAAAAGCACACAGAGCTGCCGCTAGCCTACATAGAGGAAACATTTGCTGGAGAGAGGAGGGAAGGGAGTAGGGGTGCTCCTGGACAAGGGAGGGGAAGGGGCTACTGCTGACAGGGGAGAAGGGAAAGGGAAGGGACGAGAATTACTGTTGGATAAGAGGAGGAGGAAAGGGAGAAGGGGTACTCCTGGACAAGGGAGGGGAAGGGGCTACTGCTGACAGGGGAGAAGGGAAAGGGAAGGGACGAGAGTTACTGTTGGATAAGAGGAGGAAGAAAGGGAGAAGGTACTGCTGGACAGGGGAGGAGGAACATTGGAAGGAAACAGCTGGCAGGGAGATTAGAGGAGGGGAAGGAGTCAGGATGGAATGGAGAGATCAGATGAGAGAAAGGGGAGAGACAGAGGAATGACAAAGTAGAAAGAGATTGATGCTGGGAAGGGGGGGTCAGATGAAAAATAAGGAAAGAGGGACAAAGATGCTAGATCTGGTGTAGGAGAGAGGGGCATAGAAAGAACGTAGATACCATACGGAAGGGAGAGGGGTAGAGGGCAGACAGTGGATGGAAGAGACAGATGCTGGATTGAAGAGACAGAGGGCAGACGCTGGATGGAAGAGAGTGAAAAGAAGATGAAAGCAGAAACCAGAGACGACAAAAGGTAGAAAAAAATAATTTTATTTCTATCTTGTGATTAGAATATATCAGATTTAAAATATGTATCCTGCTAGAGCTGATGTTAGACATAACTGGGGAGCGCAAAGCCCAGGCAGTGCGTCTTTAGCTTCCAGCTGGCTTAGGGCTCTCTCTGACCAGGGGGCAGTTGCCCTAGTTCCACTCCCCTAACATCATTCCTGTCATGTGTGACTGTGGTATTCTGTTACATGATATTTGTGTAGCATTCTGTAATAATTTGGCTTATTCAGTTTTCTTGATAGTAGAGGGGCTATATGTGAAGGGGAGGGGAGACAGGGGTTTTGTTGATCTTTGCCCTGTATTATTTGTATTTATAAAATGACAATTGTATAGAATATTGTTTCTTTTTATACTTGAATAAAATATGTTCAATATAAAATCATAACTATTTGAGGCTTGTGCGGATGGGATCAGATGGTTAATGGGACCAAGCTCGCGGGGATGGGACGGCAATGGGGTTTTTAAAAATTTCAGTCTTCTTAGTTTGCCGGTCCACGAAATAATTATTTTATTTCCGCCGGTCCATAGGTGTAAAAAGGTTGAAGAACACTGCGCTAAAGAATCCACCCTGGATCCAAAGCCTGAGATGAGCTCACTCATTTTTTTTGAGTACACCCTCTCCCATTTGTTTTACTTGTAGTTGCATTTTTCCTACCTTCTCCCGTACCTGTCCTACAGCACAGGCAATGTCTTTTAACTACTGGTGTTGGATCTGGCTGCTCTCCTACCTGGCATTCAATATGCCCAATCTGTTCTTTTAATCCCTGTGTGTTTTCTAACAGAGAATGCAGATCCTCTTGACACGGTTGGAAATTTTCCTCCAGAGTAGATCTTAATAATTGGTCCTGGAGTAAAAGAGCTTTCCGTAATTTATCCCCCAGGCTTCCCTCCACCTCCTGGACGGCTTGTTGCCATTGTTGTTTCTGGCCCTCCTGACCCTGGGCTAATTCCCGCTGCAGTCTACTGAACTGTTGTTCCACAGCCTTTTCTATGACTGACAGCGAGTCTTGGTCAGGCTGTGGAATTATTGGGCCTGGAGATATGATGGCCCTTCCTAATGGAGCCTCAGAGGAACCAAACCCCTTAGACCCTCTGCGTGTAGGTAACAATTGCTTCCATTGCTCCAGTTTAGGGCGCCAAATTCGCTCGCAAATCACTTGAGCAATGCAGTCACCTCTTTTGACCTAAAACTCTTCGTCAGCATTATTTATCAGAAGGACATTTATATTACCCCGATAGTCCGGGTCAATGACTCCCGCCCCTACATCAATAGCATGACGGGATGCTAGTCCTGAACGTGGGGCTACTCTCAAGTAAGCCCCTGGTGGTGGTGACATCTGAATGTCAGTAGGTATTAATAATCTACTTCTAGCTTCTACCACTGCATCCTGCGCTGCATACACATCACACCCCGCAGCTTTATCATAGGCATACGTAGGTGTTTGCGCATATTCTGACAAGGGAGCCCACCTAATCGTGGGGCACCAGTGAGAACGGGCCCTTCCTCCCTGCGGAGAATACCATTTACGGGACCCCTTTCTCCCGGGCCTTTCCTTAGATCCCTCCCTAGCCATAAGGGTACACTTGGGTCTCTCTTTCTCCATCTAGGCTTCAGAGATTCTCTTTTGCTCGATGTTTTTTCCCAGACCCACCCAATCGCGGCCTAGAATCAAAGCGGCAGGAGCCTCGGGAATAACGGCTACCCCCAAAGTTTGCACCTTCCCCTGATATTGTACCGGGATTAGATATCTGGGGTAGGCCTTTTTTCCCCCGTGGACACAGACCACTGTCACCTTGTCTGGCATTTTGCTAAAGGGACCCCTTTTCCTTCCCAGATCCCAGCAAGCCCTAGACATGACAGACTGTTCTGCCCCTATGTCCAATAGAGCCCTAACCTTCAGGCCATTTATGTGGACCTGTATTTCATAGGGTTCGGAATAACTTCCTGCCTTACTACGAGAGTTTGTAAGTGTCAACTTGACCCTACATTGCTTTTGCATATGCCCAGATTTCCCACACCTAAAACAGGTGAAGGACTTTTTCCCCGGGGTAGCAGGATCTTGAACCTTCTTCAAGGTTTGGGGAATACTTTCTTGGGAGCCCAGCAACCCCCCTTCCCCCCACTAAGATACAGGCAAACGGGATCCCAGGCTCTCCTGCCCACCGAACCCATAATCGTCCCCCCCGACCCTGCGATACCCCCCCACCCCCCCTTTACCTGAAAGAAGGATGGTCGGACGGGTCCAAGCTCGTCCGCCCGGCAGGCCTGCCATCTGCAGAATGGTGGGCCTTAGTGCACGATTGGCCCAGGCGCCTCAAGCCCCACCCCCAGGAGGGGCCTTAGGTGCCTGGACCAACCGGAATTGGCCCAGTTGCCTTGGGCCCTCCTATGGGCGGGGCCTTAGGCACATGGGCCCAACCCAGTCTAACCTTTATTTCATACACAATGATCAGACGGTGGGTCTGGCTATAGAGACCTCGGTCTCTGGTGAAATTACACATGTCTGACTGTATGTGAAACACTATTCTTGAACAGTTTACTTTTTGGTTGAATAGTTTATTGTAATTTGCTCTTTTTAGAGATCATTTTGCTTTTGATATGAGCACTAGGACATCACATATACTTATGGCAATCTGTGCTGGAAAGTGAATGAAGGTGAAGGAAGGCAAACTCAGAAGTAACCTGAGGAAAAAAATTATTCACCGAAAGAGTGGTAAATTCATGGAACAGCCTCCTGGTGGAAGTATTGAGGGAGACGAAGATTGTATCTGAATTTGAAAAAGCTTGGGAAAAGAACACATCGTTTCTATGGGAGAGGAAAGGATAGTAGATGGCATGCATAGGAAGATAGTCTTTATCTGTTTTTATTTTTCTCTGTTTCTTTGCTCTGTCGGATGCTATCACCCAACCGTGAAAACACTATCCCCCTCTTCTATTAAACTGCGCTGAATGGCCTGCGCTGCTCCCAACGCTCATAGGAACTCTGCGAGCGTCGGGAGCAGCGTGGGCCATTCAGTGCAGCTCCCCACGCTAGAAACTACTAGCGCAGTTTAATAGAAGAGGCCCCATAGTTTCCTTTTCCTTGGAGAAAGTAAAAGTGCCACACAAAATTTTGCAGACAATCCATTACTGGATTCTTACAGTAATAAACTGAGGTTTAGGGAACAAATACAGTTTTTCCCTTACAATTACCATCCTTTGTTTCTTTAAAAAAGAAAAGAAAAAAGCATGTTCTCTGTAAGTGCCTATTAGTTGATAAATTATTATACTGTAATGTCCTTATTTATGATTTTATGATGACTGTCACAGGAATTAATAATGATTTTCTGCTTCTTGTAAAGTGCTACTTAAGTGCCCTTTGAAACTTGCAATATAGAAGTGCCAAAATGTACCTGGCTTGACTGAATCATTTGTTCTTCTATGTCAGTGGTCTCAAACTCAAACCCTTTGCAGGGACACCTTTTGGATTTGTTGGTACTTGGAAAACATCAGTAAAAATAGTTAATGTCTTATTTAAAAAATGACAATTTTGCATCAGGTAAAACTCTTTACAGTTTATGTTCAGATATATTTTATTGAGCTCATCAAAAAAGGCAAGAAAGTACATAAGATGAAGCGAAAACAAGCTCAAATTTTGCTTTGTAACTCACCCCCCTTATGTAACCACCCCCCCAGGTCTTCCTTCCAAACACAACACCAACATAGGCAAAGATATAATACAAATGATAAAGGCATACCAACTGGAACAGAATGATACAAATGAACAAGAAATCAACAGTTAAGCAATCGGCTATGAGCCAAGGGAGTCATGGTAGTCCAAAAAAGTTCCCAGGTGCATTGAAAGACGCACCCTGGGAGAGAAGAAAAGTCCGTCACATCTCTTCGTTCCTACATCAGGAGGGTAATCATCCGGCACCGCCAGATCGAGTAATCCGGCGCCTCACCCTCAAGCCATTTCAGCAAGATACATTTCAAGGCAACGAGGACAGTCCACTTAAGAAAAGCAGCAGTCCCCCTTGTGCGAGGGTAATAATGGGGAACAGCTCCAAATAAGAGCAAAGGCGAGCGTTGAATTGTAATGTTCCAAAATGCGCTCAACAAAAATAAAAATGGCAGTCCAAAAGTATTGAATATCAGGGCAAGTCCAGAACATATGTCCCAAGCCCGCTTCAGCGGCTTGGCATCGAAGACAAGCAGCAGTCTCACGAAATCCAGAGAGATAAGCCCTCTTAGGAGAAATGTACAAACGGAAGATTAACTTATAGTGTTGCTCCCAAAAGGTTGTATATTTTCGAAAAACAGGCAACCTACGGACAGCCTGCAAAAGCACATTATCAGGCAATTCCACTGCAAGGTCACGAGCCCAAGCATCCCGCAATTTAGAATGGTCAAACAAGGGGGACTCATCCTTCAGATGGCGATGATGGAATTTAAGGGGAACAGGAAGTTGGGAACCAATGGTAAAAGCGTCAGACAGCATCTCTTGGCAAGAGGCCTGCAAAGAACTAGAGGGTAAAGAAGAAATGTAATGGTGAATTTGTACATAAGCAAAATAATCAGTGGGTGGGAGATCCAATTCGTCCCACAGCTGTGCAAAAAGACTTAATTTTGCCATCATCATCAACCAACTGAAACACATAATGAATGCCCCTTGTTTCCCATCGAGCAAAACTCGGCCCATCAACTCTGGGGAGAAATGAGCTATTAAAGCGGATAGGCAGAAAAGGAGTTATAGAAGCAGAAATAGAGTGATATTTACAGACCCAGTGCCAAACCCTCCGCAGGGGATGGTGTAGCACTCAGGCAAGGAAGACGGGAGAGACTCAGGCAAGGAAGAAGGAATAGAGTGAAGGTATGCACTAAAGTGAGTAGTTCGAAAACAGAAAAGTTCCAAAGAGGTGTTGGTGAAAGCAGAAGTACCCCTGAATAGATCATTGATATGGCGCATTCCACAGCCAATAGTCAGATAGCGAAGGTTAACAAACCCAGGCCACCCTTGCACCATGGAGCTGCCGCCCATTTATAAGGCAGGCGAGGCCGCTTCCCAGCCCAAAGAAAGCTCTGAACCAAGCGTTCCAGCCAGCGTTCATCCCGAGAGGTTAAATTAAGAGGAAGGACCTGAAAGACATATAACCAACACGGGACAATAAGCATGTTATAAAGATGCACCCGACCCAAAAGTGAAAATGGAAGGATTCCCCAAAGCTGCAGTTTATTCTGAAGGGCCAGGAACAATGGTTCAACAGTCAATGGCTCAATCTTTTACCCATCCTATTGTTTTTTCCTAGCTTTAATCTTTTTTTCTTAAACCATGAACATGTAACTTTGCCCCTCTATCCCTCTTGTTTCGTGTCTGTCTTTGATTTGTAAGTCTGAAGGTACCTGTTTAAAAGTATATAGCATTATTTTATGTAATTGTAAATCGCTTAGCAACCCGAATAAGCGATTCATCAAATACTAATAAAAAATAAAAAAAAAAACTACAGACTAGATAGCAATGTTACTTACCGTAACAGTTGTTATCCAGGGACAGCAGGCAGCTATTCTCACTAGTGGGCTCTGTCGGATGACATCACTAGTGGGTGATGTCATCCGACAGAGCCCCGATACGGACATCTTGCAAGCATGTCTTGCTTGAAGAAACTCAGAAGTTTCGAGATGCCCGCACCGCGCATGCGCCAGTGCCTTCCCGCCCGATGTACCGGGCGCATCTCCTCAGTTCAGGTAGCTAGCCTGAGAAGCCAACCCAGGGGAGGTGGGTGGGACGTGAGAATAGCTGCCTGCTGTCCCTGGATAACAACTGTTACGGTAAGTAACATTGCTTTATCCCAGGACAAGCAGGCAGGTATTCTCACTAGTGGGTGACCTCCAAGCTAACCCCAATGGGATGGTGGGAGAGTTGGCAACTTAAGAGAACAAATTTTGTAACACTGTTTGGCCAAACTGTCCATCCCGTCTGGAGAAAGTATCCAGACAATAATGAGAGGTGAATGTATGAACCGAGGACCAAGTGGCAGCCTTACAAATCTCCTCAATCGGTGTCGATCTGAGGAAGGCTACAGAGGCTGCCATTGCTCTGACCTTATGGGCTGTGACCTTACAGGGAAGGGATAATCCAGCCTGGGCATAGCAGGAAGAGATACAAGCCGCCATCCAGTTGGAGATGGTGCGCTTCGATACCGGTCGTCCCAACTTGTTTGGATCAAAGGAGACGAAAAGTTGAGGAGCAGTTCTGTGTGGCTTTGTGCGATCCAAGTAGAAAGCTAGAGCACGTTTACAGTCCAGAGTGTGCAAAGCAGATTCCCCAGGATGAGAATGAGGCTTTGGAAAGAACACCGGAAGCACGATGGATTGGTTGATGTGAAATTCAGAGACCACTTTAGGTAAGAATTTTGGATGAGTACGGAGAACCACCTTGTCATGATGGAATACGGTGAACGGTGGATCCGCCACTAGGGCCTGAAGCTCACTGACCCGACGAGCTGACGTGAGGGCCACTAGAAAAACCACCTTCCAGGTGAGATACTTGAGTGGAGCCGTGTTGAGAGGTTCAAACGGAGGCTTCATAAGATGAGACAGGACAACATTGAGATCCCAAACCACAGGAGGAGGTTTGAGAGGAGGGTTGACATGAAAAAAGCCCTTTCATAAATTTGGAAACCACAGGATGAGCAGACAAAGGTTTCCCTTGTAGAGGCTGATGGAAAGCCGCAATAGCACTCAGGTGGACTCGTATAGAGGTAGACTTGAGGCCAGACTGGGACAGGTGTAGAAGATAATCCAATACAGAAGATAGGGAAGCTCGCTGAGGTTCCGTGGCATTGGAAATACACCAGGAAGAGAATCTAGTCCATTTTTGGGAATAGCATTGTCGAGTAGCAGGCTTCCTGGAAGCCTCCAAGACCTCCCTCACTGCTTGAGAGAACTGGTGAGGAGTTATGTTGAAAGGAACCAAGCTGTCAGGTGGAGGGACTGCAGATTGGGATGAAGTAGTGAACCTTGATGTTGAGTGAGTAGTGAAGGAAACACTGGAAGAAGTACTGGCTCCCTGCTGCTGAGTTGAAGTAGAAGGGAGAACCAAGGTTGTCTGGGCCACCGAGGAGCAATCAGAATCATGGTGGCATGGTCTAATCTCAATTTGACTAGAGTCTTTTGAATGAGAGGAAAAGGAGGAAACGCATATAGGAAACGTTTGCTCCAATCCAGCAGAAAAGCATCTGCCTCTAGGCGATGAGGAGTGTAGATCCTGGAGCAAAATTGAGGCAGCTTGAAGTTGTGGGGGGCTGCAAAGAGGTCTATCTGAGGTGTCCCCCACTGAGCAAAGATCTGATGAAGGGGGTCGGAGTGGAGCGTCCATTCGTGAGGCTGAAGTAGACGACTCAATTTGTCTGCCAAGACGTTGTCCTTCCCCTGAATGTAGACTGCTCTGAGGAAGGTGTTGTGGCGAACCGCCCAATCCCAGACTCGAAGAGCTTCCTGACAAAGAGGGGCCGAGCCCGTGCCCCCTTGTTTGTTGACATAATACATGGCGACCTGATTGTCTGTGCGAATAAGGACCACCATGTCGTGAAGCAGATGTTGAAAAGCTTGGAGAGCATTGAAGATGGCCCTGAGCTCCAGAAGATTGATTTGATGGAGTCGTTCCGCACTGGTCCAGAACCCCTGAGTGCGAAGACCATCCAGATGGGCCCCCCCATGCATAGTTCGATGAATCGGTCGTTAGAACTTTCTGATGGGGAGGAGAATGAAACAGCAAACCTCTGGATAGATTCGAAGAGGTCATCCACCAGAGAAGAGACTGCCGTAGAGCAGGAGTGACCACAATGTGACGAGATAACGGGTCGGACACCTGAGTCCACTGAGATGCCAGAGTCCATTGAGGGATCCTGAGATGTAGCCTGGCAAAAGGTGTCACATGAACTGTAGATGCCATGTGGCCTAAAAGGACCATCATGTGTCTCGCTGAGATGGATTGGCGAGAAGACACTGACTGGCAGAGTAGAAGGAGAGCATGTAAGCGTGGAGGAGGAAGGAATGCTCGAAGTTGAATGGTATCCAGGACAGCCCCTATGAAGGGGAGAGACTGGGTGGGCTGAAGATGGGACTTTGGAAAGTTGATCTCGAAGCCCAAGCTCTGCAGAAAACAAATGGTAGTCAAGGTCGCCGAAATGACCTTGGGAGCGGACGGGGCCTTGATGAGCCAGTCGTCGAGGTATGGGAACACCTGGAGACCCATGTTCCGGAGTGCAGCGGCCACCACTACCAGACACTTCGTGAAGACTCTGGGCGACGAAGATAGGCCGAAGGGAAGCACTCGATACTGCAGATGCAGATGTCCCACCCGGAATCTGAGGAACTTGCGGGAGGACGGATGAATCGGGATGTGAGTGTAGGCCTCCTTGAGGTCCAGAGAGCATAACCAATCGTTCTGCTCGATGAGGGGATAAAGAGAGGCAAGGGTCAGCATGCGGAACCGTTCCCTGACCAAAAACTTGTTGAGGACCCGAAGGTCCAAAATGGGACGCAGATCGCCCGTCTTCTTCGGGACCAGAAAGTACCGGGAGTAAAACCCCTGGTTTTGTTGATCCACCGGTACCGGCTCGACTGCCCGAAGCCGGAGCAAAGCCTGAGCTTCCTGGAGAAGAAGAGCGGTCTGTGTGGAGTTGGAAGGATACTCTCTTGGAGGATGGTCCGGGGGGACCCGTTGGAAATGAAGAGAGTATCCCTCTCTTACGATGGAGAGGACCCAGAGGTCCGTGGTGATCGCCTCCCATCGATGACAAAAATGATGGAGACGACCCCCTATGGGAAAATATGGGGTAGACAGAACGAGATCGGTTATGCTCCCTGGAGGAGAGTCAAAAAGGCTGAGTAGCCTTGGGAGCAGCCGGCATTTGAGGCTTTTGCTGAGTCTTCTGGGGCGGCTGTCGCTTTGCAGGCTGTCTCGCAGGAGGGGCCTGCCTTGGTTGATAACGCCTTTGGTAGATTATAGGCGGTCTAGAAGGACGAGACTGTTGTGGTTTAGGCTTAGGCCTCATGATAGACTGGAAAGATTTTTCGTGGTCTGACAGTTTTTTAGTAACAGTCTCGACAGACTCATCGAACAGATCCGCTCCCGCACAAGGCACATTTGCAAGTCTGTCTTGGAGATTCGGATCCATATCAATGGTGCGAAGCCAAGCCAGTCGACGCATGGCGACCGAGCAGGCCGCAGCACGAGCCGAGAGCTCGAAAGCATCATAGGAGGATTGCATCAATTGGAGGCGCAACTGGGACAGGGTCGCCACCACCTCCTCAAACTCAAACCGAGCCTCAGCATCGATGAAAGGTGTGAACTTGCGGAGTACCGGCAAGAAAAAATCCAAATAGGACGAGAAGAAAAAATTGTAATTGAGCACTCGAGTCGCCATCATTGAATTTTGATAGATACGTCTACCAAACTTATCCATCGTTCTCCCTTCCCTGCCAGGAGGCACGGAAGCGTAGACTTGGGAGGGGTGCGAACGTTTAAGGGAAGACTCGACTAGGAGGGACTGATGAGAGAGTTGAGCTCCCTCAAACCCCTTGTGGTGCACGATGCGGTATCGAGCATCCAACTTGCTAGGTACCGCAGGTATGGAATACGGTGTCTCCAAACACCGCATGAGAGTCTGGTCAAGTAACTTATGCAGGGGAAGCCGAAGTGTCTCCGCCGGAGGATGAGGTAAATGCATGGTGTCCAGATACTCCTTAGAGTACTTCGACCCAGTATCTAAGGTCACATCCAAGTCATCCGCCATCTGTCTGAGAAAGGATGAAAAGGAAAGTTGGTCCGCCAAGGCCGGCCGGCGAGACGGACTAGAAGACGTGGAAGCCTCCGGTTCCAGGGAGAGCTGGGAGCGGCATGGAGAGTATGAGGTAGATGGTTCTTCATACTCCGGTCCCTCTGGCTGGGATAAATCTGAGGATGAGTATCCCATACGCTGCATTTTCTTCTGTGGAGACACCTCCGAATGACGCGAGGAGTGTCTAGAAGAATGTCGAGATCGATGCCCCTCCCGATGCCGGGATGGGGAACGTGAACTTCGATGCATCGATCGATCCCTTGAAGCCTCGAAGGAATGGATTGGACTCGATGCAGTGGAGCGCATGGGAGGCAACGATGCCGACTCACGCAGTGCCACCCAAGTCTGGTATGGAGTGCGAAAGAACTCCTCCTGCGATGCAGTATGCCCAGGACTTCCGATTATCAGGGGCCGATGTAGTACCCTGGTGACGTGGAGGTGTAATGGGCTCTAAAGGCGGCATGTCAGAAAGGGAAGCCCGCCTAGTGGGTTCCGCCGCCCTCCGCCGCTCCCCCTCGTCGAGCAGGGAAATCGAACGACGAGGAGGAGGAGGAGGGGGCGGACCGCTCTCCGGGACCGGGACCGTAGTATCGCCCTGAATATTAGCGATAAGCCTCGGTCCCATCGTCCGCATGAGCTCAACAAATTGAGCTTCGAGCAGGGATTTAAGCGATGCCGATATGGAGGGATCCGCACCGAAAGGGGGTCCTCCTGCACGGTCATCGCGTTCCTTCGTGGTCGAGTGCTTCTGCTTGGTAGCTTTGGGCACTTTTATGACCACGGGGGGAACAGTGGAAGGCGGTACCTGAACCGAGGAGACGGGAGCAGGAACCGATGCTGAACTCGATGCAGAAGCCGGTGTGAACGATGCTGGCTTCACGATGCTCGATGCATGAGTCGCAGATGCAGGCTTCGAACAGACCGGTGAAACATCTGTCGAAGTCGAAGCAGATGGCTCCTTAGAAGATTCCATCTTAAACATGGACTCCCAAAGTAAGCAGCGCCGTTTAAAAGAGCGCGCTGTGAGCGTGGAACAAGGCCGGCACGATTTCGGAACGTGTTCTGGACCAAGACACTGAAGACAGCGCCGGTGTGGGTCCATCAACGAAATCGCACGCTGGCACTTGCTGCACTTTTTAAAACCGGTGATAGGCCGGGACATAGGCCGGAAAAGTGACGTTGCTAGGTCGAAGGAGCTAGGTCGCAGCCACGAGGCCGGCCCGGCCGAACCGCCGGACGAAATAATTGTAACTTTTTTTTTTTTTTTTTTTTTTAAATAGAAATAAAAGTCAAAGAAAGTAAGTAAAACAATAAAACGCGGGGAAAGAAGGCAAAATACTGAAATTTCAGTCAGCGCAGAATTGAAGAGAACTTCTCAGCTCCGCGGAAAGAAAAGAACTGAGGAGACGCGCCCGGTACATCGGGCGGGAAGGCACTGGCACATGCGCGGTGCGGGCATCTCGAAACTTCTGAGTTTCTTCAAGCAAGACATGCTTGCAAGATGTCCGTATCGGGGCTCTGTCGGATGACATCACCCACTAGTGATGTCATCCGACAGAGCCCACTAGTGAGAATACCTGCCTGCTTGTCCTGGGATAAAAGTTCTTTACAGTTTATAAATCTTTCCTTTTGGCTGTCTTATTAATAATATTGTAATTTATAGCTAAAGAGACATTATGATCAAGAAACTGATTTATTTTACTTTTGTGATTATGATAAACATACCGAGGGCCTCAAAATAGTACCTGGCGGGCCGCATGTGACCCTCGGGCCACGAGTTTGAGACCACTGTTCTATGTCATGGTAAAAATTCACACCAATGAGTAACCCCCCTCCCCCCCAGTATTTTAAGGGCTGCTGCTGCTACTGCTATTGCCACATTTGCCTAGCTCTCTAGTGATATCCTATGAGGATAGTTTTCCCAAAGTAGAGCGAGCTAATGATGCTGTCCCACAGCTATGCAGTTTTCTTCAAGATCTTTCATAAAAGTCACCCGAGGCTTGATATAGCATTTATTCTTCTGTCAGCGCAGTATGTAAACAATCTTATTTAAATTCGTATCTTCAAATAACAAATTGAAAGTAAATGCAGGAACACAAAGTTGCCAAAATATTAAGACAACAGAAAAATGAAACAGTTACCAAAACTAACTAAGCAAAACTCAAAGCAACTGGAGATGAATTAGTATAGTTATTAAACCACCAGCAACTAAAAATGAAACAAGTTATGGAGCAGTTAAGCACAGTTACCTATAGCAGGTGTTCTCTAAGAACAGCAAATATATATTCTCACATGTGTTTATGTTTGTTTATTAAGGTACTTATATACCACCCTTTGCAATACTATCAAGGTAGTTTTTACATTCAGGTACTCTATATATTTTCCCTACCTGTCCTGGCGGGCTCACAATCTACCTACGGTACCCGGGGCAACGAAATATTAAGTGACAGGAAGTGACACGGGGATTGAACCCACAACCTCAGCGTGCTGAGGCAGCGGTTCTAATCACTAGGCCACTCCATTGGTGTTGTCATCCATGGCACTCGGTACGGACACTTCCAAGTGTACTTTCATTTTAAATCTTTAGGCAGTGACCATACCATGTGCATGCCAGTGCCTTTCCACCTTACATCAGTGAAGAGATGACCCAATACCAACAGAATGAGGTTGTATACCTTCAATTTTTCTAAAGTCTGATTATTCTAGGCTATTTAGTTGGCTTTTGCCCATATGGTGTGTGTAATATTCCAATACGACATCTTTATATTGTGAAAGTTTCCTTCTATTACACTTTGTACTATATCTTGGTAAATAAAACCTTTTCTATTTGCTACATATGGTCCTTGTGTCTTATCAGTGAATAATAAGAGGGATTTCTGAAATCTGGGACCCTGTGATTAGATGAGTCACCCCTAGGTTTAGTCAAAATTTAAACACCAATTGTAAGGAATGGTTAAGGAAAAGAATGTGCTGTGTGCTTATGAAGCCCTTTTTCCTGAGGAAACAATTTGAATGTGAAACAAGACTCTTGTTGAAGAAGGGTTTGTTTTGTTTTTGCTTCTCTATTTTCCATTGGCTGTGAGTACTCTCTGGGAAATCTACAAACACTGTGCTGGGTTTCCTTTGGGCATGGCTGAAGAACTGTTTGCTTGTGGGATCAAGTGTGTGCTACAACTGAAGTTGGCCCCTGTAAGTATCGTGTGTAAGACTGTGTAGAAGCACGGCTATCTTTTTCTGGACTTGCTGTGGGCTGCCAGCCGTTGAGAGACCGGAATGTGTGCAACTGGAGCTGAGACAGTTCCTGAAATGACCTGGAGGACCCACTACTATTCTTTTTTCCAGCTAAGTACTTGGCTTTTTTGTTTTTTGATGTTTTTGTGTTGTGTTTTGTGCACTTTTTTTGTTTAACTTTGTGGCACACTGCTGTGTGACTGTACACTGGTGATTATACCTTACTCTACAGTTAGGTGGAGTTACACTGGTGATTATACCTTACTCTACAGTTAGGTGGAGTTCAGGTTTTTCTTGGACTATGTCTGAGTTTTTTTTACTGAATTTCCCAGTTAACATGTAAGAGGAGACGATGATTAAGGATATGTTGCCTTATTGGCTAAAAGTATCTGACTTGTAATTACCGTATATATTTAGTCAGTGTGTCTGAGGCTTGTTTTGATTAAGTTGTTGTGTACAGTAACATTTCACAGAGTAGTGACTTTTTTGTCTATTTATGTTCAAATAATTTTTATTAAATACAAGAAAACAAAGACAATGCAAACACTTCCAAGTTTTACAAGATGAAACAACGAATCCCCCTCCCTCCCAACCAGTGTCATTCTCTAAACAGCAAAACAAAAGACTAACAAAATGGAAGTTAACGGACTCAAGCATCAAGAATTCAATGGACGACTCTGCGTCAGAGGAGTCATGGTGTTCCAAAAGGGTTCCCATGCCTTTTGAAAGAAACGCCCCTGAGGGGAGGAAATCTCCACAATGTCTCTGCGTTTCCTCATCAGAAAAGAAATAAACTTGAGTCCTCCACAAGGAGATATCAGGAGCTTCTGCATCCAACCACTTCAGGAGAATACACTTCAACGCAATCACTATTGTCCATTTAAGAAAAGTGGATTACGTCACCCACATGTAGAGAATATGCTGCCTGCTTGTCCTAGGATAAAGGCTGGTTCAAACTCTCCACTGCTCCCTCAGTCAAACGTGGCATCCCAGATGACTGTAAATAGTCTTCTATAAGGGCCAAAGGTGCATCCGGGGCGAGGCATATAACTTAGCATAATAATCATAGAGAACCCTCACCACCGCAGTCATCTGGGAGACCATCCCACCCCCCTGCATCTCAGAGTGCCAAAATCGGTTTACAACAGTGCTGCGTATGAATCAAGCGAGCTAACAAACGGCCAGGCTTATTACCAAAACGCTGAAAGCGATAGTTATGATAAGAAGCCCATTTCTGAATACGAGAATGGAGTAGAGAATTAAGCACAGGAGAGGACAGCTGGAGAGGCAGGAGAGGGCAGCCGGAGCGCCGGCAAGTGAAGGAAATCACTCACTGTATGCTCCGATGGCCTCTTCCTGTACTAAAGTCGGGCCTCAACAATCAGGAGCTGCTTCGACACGCAGCTCCTGATTATTATTATCATGACAAGGTGGTCCTCCGTACTCATCCTAAATTCTTACCTAAAGTGGTTTCAGAATTTCATCTCAATCAATCCATTGTACTTCCAGTGCTTTTTTTCCAAAGTCTCATTCTCATCCTGGAGAAACAGCTCTTCATACTCTGGCCTGTAAGCATGCTTTGGCTTTCTACTTGCAAAGAACTAAGCCACACAGATCTGCACTTCAAAAGTATCTGACTTGTAATTACCGTATATATTCAGTGAGTGTGTCCAAGCACACCATCTCCAACTGGTTAGCTGCTTGCATCTCTTTCTCCTATGCTCAGGCTGGACTGCATCAACAGAGTCGAGTCACAGCCCATAAATTCAGAGCCATGGCGGCATCAGTAGCTTTCCTTAGATCTACTCCTATTGAGGAAATCTGCAATGCTGCCACTTGGTCCTCAGTTCATACTTTCACCTCTCATTATTGTCTGGATGCTTTTTCCAGACGGGAAGTCCATTTCGGCCAGGCAGTGTTACAAAATTTATTCTCCTGAATTGCCAACACTCCCACCATCCCATTCTGGTTAGCTTGGACGTCACCTACATGTTGAGAATAGGCTGCCTGCTTGTCTTGGGATAAAGCTCAGTTACTTACCCTAACAGGTGTTTACCCAGGAACATCAGGCAGCTATTCTCACAACCCATCCACCTCCCCTGGTTGGCTTCTCTGTTAGCTATCTGAACTGCGGAGATGCGCGTCCTGCGTCGGACGGGAAGACACTCGGGCATGTGTGATGCAGCAGTCGCAAACTTTCTAAAATTCTTCAAGCAAGTCTGCTTGTGAAGCTGTTCGCATCCGTGCTCCGTGGATGACGTCATTTCCTACGTTGAAAGGCAATACTTACATTGGCAAATTAGGGAAGTCTCTACTTTTCAAAAATTACCGAGCTGTGGAATAATTTTCCTATTCAACTGTGCGATCCGGGCTCTTTCCAACCATTTCGAAAACATCTGATAACTTGGCTATTTTCAAAATTGTAAATTCCGCCCCTCTCCATACTATTCCAATTCCATATTGTATTAGTTCTCTTTTCTAATTTCTTGTAAACCGTGCCAAGCTCTACTGTTATAGAGAAGATGCGGTATATAAGCCTAAGGTTTAGTTTAGTTTACATTTTACAGAGTTTGTCTGTCTATATACTTAAAAGAAACTGTATATTTTTGCATTTATGCTTAGTTGAACCAGATGTGGTTGGAACAGAATAGAGTTATTAAATACGGTTTAAAAACAACTTTATTTTTATATAACGCCCATCCATAAAAGTTCTGGGCGGTTCACAAGAAGAACTGTACAATCAGTAAAATATACATAAGTTCAGAAAAAACATAATAAAAATGTACAGTTAAGATCAAAGTTATGTAACAAACTTATCAAAAAAGTGTGTTTTTAGAAACTTTCTAAAAACATAAGAATACATTTGAAAGATCAAGGGGCTTAACCAAGAGTTCATATTTCCTAGTTGAAAAGCAAATGTCTTATTTAAAAAGCTCTTATAATGACAAGCCTGAACAGAAGGGTATATAAACATGAAATTATTACGAGTATTTTTTAATGATGGAATACTGTGAAAGGTATGCAACTAAAGCTTGTAGCTCACAGACACTGCGAGCAGATGTGAGAGAAATGAGAAAAATCACTTTCCAAGTGAGATATTTAAGACGAGCCGAAGCCATTGGTTCGAAAGGAGGCTTCATCAATTGAGCAAAAAAAACAATGAGATCCCAAACCACTGGAGGAGGTTTCAGAGGTGGTTTGACCTTGAAAAGACTTTTCATAAATCTGGAAACCACAGAAAGGGGTTTCCCTTCGATAGGCTGATGAAAAGCAGCAATTGCACTGAGATGGACTTGAATGGATGTGGATTTGAGGCCTGATTGAGACAAATGGAACAGGTAATCCAAAAAGGAAGACAAGGAGGTAGATTGAGGCGCCTCATGATGAATGGTGCACCAAGCAGAAAATCTAGTCCATTTCTGATTGTAGCATTGTCTAGTGGTAGACTTAATAGAAGCCTCTAAAATGTTCCATACAGATTGAGAAAACTGTAGAGTGGCGGTTAAGTTGAGAGGTACCAGGCTGTCAGGTGTAGAGACTGCAGGTTGGGATGAAGTAGAGACCCCTGACTCTGTGTAAGCAGAGAGGGAAAAACTGGTAGAAGTAGTGGTTCCCTGCTGCTGAGTTGAAGTATGAGGAAGGAAGGGGAGAAGAAAGACCTGTACAGGTATGAACAGGTGAAGATTTGAAGTCCTCTATGACACTAGAGGTGAAGACAAACCCCCCTGAAATCCCCAGAACAATAGAAATATGCCAACACTGCTAAAGGCCTAAGATGGCTGAGAAGTTTGAAATGGCTGAGAATATATTCTGACTAAAGCTGTCAGTTTTTACACAATTTATTTTTGCTTTACTGAGAAAAGCAAGCCATGCGAAAAGCAATGATGAAAATAGCAAGTCAAGTGAAACTTGACTCCACCCAAAAGCTAACATATCTGTTGAAAGTCTCATAAAATAAGGAAGTGGAACTAACATATGCCATTTACCAAGAATATAAAAATGGCACTTTAGCAATATAAGACCTGGAGAACCAAGGTTGGCTGGGACACGGAGGAGCTATCAGAAACAAGGTGGCATGTTCCTGTTTGAATTTGACAAGTGTCTTGAGAATCAGAGGGAATGGAGGGAACGCATAGAGAAACCGATTCGTCCATTCCAGAAGAAAAGCATCTGCCTCGAGTCGGTGAGGGGAGTATATCCTGGAGCAGAACTGAGGCAGTCTGTTGTTGTGGGACGATGCAAAGAGATCTATCTAAGGAGTTTCCCACTGAAAAAAAATGTGATGAAGAGTCAAGGAATTGAGTGTCCATTCATGAGGTTGCAGAAGACAACAGTTTTTCTCTCTTTGAATGTAGACAGCTTTCAGGAAGGTGTTGTGAAGGATTGCCCAATTCCAAACTTTCAGAGCTTCCTAGCAGAGGGAGAGATCCTGTTCCTCCCTACTTGTTGACATGGTACATAGCGACTTGATTGTCCAAATGAGGACTACCTGGTCATGAAGATGATGCTGAAAAGCTTTGAGAGCATTGAAGATCACTCTGAGTTCCAACAGACTGATGTGACACTGATGACTTGCTGGAGGTCGAGGGCTTGACCAACAAGGCCACAGACAAGATCGAGGATGAGGCCTTTTCAGTAGACGACTCCATTCCAAAGAGCTGATGAGCTCTTTTTTGAAGGGTAGCACAGCATGGGCATGATTCAGGACAATGTTTGGGTCCCAAGCACTTGATACACCAACGGTGCGGGTCGGTGAGTGAAATTGCCCAGTTGCACTGGCTACACCTTTTAAATCCCGTTAACGGGCCGGGACATAGGAAAAAAGTACAGCCACAGCTAATCATGGGCCAGCGGCAGGCCCTAAGGCCCAGCTCCGTTGGACGAGAACAGAAGAAAAAAAGTAAAGTTCTTTTTTTAAAAAAAAATTTTAAATGCAACGCACAGCGACTTAGAAACAAGGAAAGAAAAAAGAAAGAAAAAAAACACAGTGCAAGAAAGCACAACTCAAATTCAGGGCAGAGCTTAGAAATAGGTGCCTCGTAACTCCATCAAAAAACGAGAATTGAGGTACCTCAGATGAGACATGTGACCTATGTTTGGCGGGAAGGCACTCGTGCATGTGCGGTGAAGCACTCACGAACTCTCTGAAAGTTCTTCAAGCAAGTCTGCTTGCAAGGCCGTCCGCTTCGGGGCTCTGTGGATGATGTCACCCACATGTGGAGAATATGCTGCCTCCTTGTCCTGGGATAAACTGAAGGTGGACACTTTGAATGTATCCATTAGCTCAATGTGCTGTACTTTGTTGTTTCATGTAAGCTGACATTAATAAACATGAATTATATACAGCAATTGGGTTGTTGCGAGGTCAGTTTTATGATAGGGTCCGCAGCCTACCCTATCAGGCCGCTGTGGCTCAGAGGGGGGTCATGATGGCATGATTAATGTCAGTAAAAGACAGGGGGGGTTGTTTCCTACTGTAGGGACAAAGATCTTTATTGCTCCTATGGGAGGTGAAATGTTTTGTTACCGTGGGCTTGCATTTCTGTCACAGTGTTTGTTCACTGTGTCAATCTGTATATCTAACCCAATAATCTACCTCCTTCAATTTAACAACTTCCAGTCAGTCCCTCATAAACAATTGTATACCAAATGTATATAGACGTAGATAATTTTGTATATGGTAAATTTTCAAGAGCTAACTCTATTATATGTATGTCAACTTGTAACCCATCCTGACTATTTTTATGTATGTTACCACCTGTAACCCATTCTGAGCTCATTGAGAACGGGATATAAAATGAAATAATAAGGTTTACCATGCTACTCAGCACAAATAGCATAGCCCAGCAAAACAAAATCACTCCCGTCCCAACCCGGTATTATTTTTTACCAGGTTGCCAGAGCTTTGTGCATCAGGCTCTCAGTGACTCCCAAAGAATCCTGTGGCTCCTGCTATGTAGTAGAGGTATTTTTCGGTGGGGGGCGGGGCAGGCACACACTGAAGAAAATTCCTTTCTGCAAGACCCATTAAAGAAGAGGGTTAAGCAGAGAAGCAGAGCAAAGCACACTACTGAATTTAATTCTGTAAGTAGGAACTTATCTAGATTGACAATGGAAATGGGATTGCCAGGTATCAAAGAGAGTGAGGATCCAGAGAACCCCTGGATTACCTATCAGTATGTAATGGAACCTCCCCAAAAGGGGTGGAGTGTCTCAATTTCAGAGAGCAGCAGAAGCAAAGGATACTGAAGAGAGTATAAGTCCTTCTTCCCTGGGCACAGAAGACATGGAATGAGAGGAAACAAATATTATGGCAGCAGCGCTTTAAAGGCCTGCAGGTTAGCTTAGTTGATGTGCTTTTGAACTGTGTATTTGATTGTTTTTATTTGAAACTGGACTACAAATCTGATCTGAATGCAGGAAGTGACTCAGATGCTGCTAGCAGAGGGGAAGAGGGCACAGTAGAGGTAAAATGGGCAAGATAAAAGGTCAACCCAGTTGCTCCACAGTAAAAAAAAAAAAAAAAAAAGGATCGAGAGGTGACCCGGGGAACTACAGTCTGGTGAGTTTGACTTCGGTGCCGAGGAAGAGGGCGGAAACGCTGATAAAAGACAACATCGATGAGCATCTATAGTAACATAGTAACAAAGGAATAAACTGATGAAAACAAGTCAACATGGCTTCTGCAAGGGAAGATCGTGCCTAACGAGCTTATTGCACTTCTTCAAAGGAATAAACAAACGGATGGACAAAGGGGACCCCACAGACATCGTATACTTAGATTTCCAAAAAGCCTTTGACAAGTTACCCCATGAACGCCTACTACTGAAACTGAAGTACCATGGGGTGGAAGGAGACGTACATAGATGGATCAAAAATTGGTTGGTGGGTAGAAAGCAAAGGGTGGGAGTGAAGGGCCACCACTCGGGCTGGAGGATGGTCACGAGTGGTGTTCCGCAGGGGTCAGTTCTCGGACCGCTGCTGTTCAATGTATTTATAAATGATCTAGAAACAGGGACGAAGTGCGAAGTAATAAAATTCGCAGATGACACCAAACTATTTAGTGGAGTTAGGACTAAAGAGGACTGTGAAGATTTACAAAGGGACCTGAACAAGCTGGGAGAGTGGGCGAAGAGATGGCAGATGAAGTTTAATGTAGAGAAATGTAAAGTCTTGCATGTAGGAAACAGAAACTCAAAGCACAGCTATAAGATGGGAGGGCTGGTAATGGGTGAAAGTACCCAAGAAAAGGACTTGGGGGTAATAGTGGACAAGACAATGAAGCCGTCAGCACAGTGCTCAGCGGCCGCTAAAAAGGCAAATAGAATGCTAGGTATTACAACCAGAATAAAAGAAGTTATCCTGCCGTTGAATCGGGCGATGGTGCGTCCCCATCTGGAGTACTGCGTCCAATATTGGTTGCCGTACCTAAAGAAGGATATGGCGATACTCGAGAGGGTTCAGAAAAGAGCGACACGATTGATAAAAGGTATGGAAAACCTTTCATATGCCGAAAGATTAGAGAAACTGGGGCTCTTTTCCCTAGAGAAGCGGAGACTTAGAGGGGACATGATAGAGACTTACAAGATCATGAAGGGCTTAGAGAAAATGGAGAGGGACAGATTCTTCAAACTTTCGATAAATACAAGAACGAGAGGGTATTCGGAAAAATTAAGAGGGGACCGATTCAGAACCAATGCTAAGAAGTTCTTCTTCACCCAAAGGGTGGTAGACACCTGGAATGCGCTTCCAGAGGGTGTCATAGGACAGAGTACGTTATTGGGGTTCAAGAAGGGATTAGATAACTTCCTGAAGGAAAAGGGGGATAGAGGGGTATAGATAGAGGATCACTATACAGGTCCTGGACCTGATGGGCCGCCGCGTGAGCGGACTGCTGGGCATGATGGACCTATGGTCTGATCTAGCAGAGGCACTGCTTATGTTCTTATGACATTTTCCTGAAATAAGCTGTTTCTTTATAAGCAGAACCTGTGCGCTGAAACACAGGCACTGTCAGGGAAAAACTTAGAACAGCCCAGCATGTAGAGAAGTTTAATTCAGAGCCATAGTTCTGGTTAAATGCAGAGATTCTAAGTATGTTTCCTTCTGAAACGTTACTGTAGCAACTACACACAGCTGTGAGAAAGGAACCTGATTGCCCAGCCTGTCTGCTAGCAGGGAAAAAACATACAAATGTTTGTTTGAATCAAAACCAATGCTTTAAGGCAGGGGTGTCAAAGTCGATCCTCGAGGGCTGCAATCCAGTCGGGTTTTCAGGATTTCCCCAATGAATATGCATGAGATATATTTACATGCACTGCTTTCATTGTATGCTAATAGATCTCATGCATATTCATTGAGGAAATCCTGAAAACTCGACTGGATTGCGGCCCTCGAGGACCAACTTTGACACCTGTGATTTAAGGCAACATTTAAAGTCCAGAATTCTAGGAGAGGAAAATAAACTCTCCTCAAAGAAGAAAAGACACAGCAACAAGCAGGTACAGTTCAAATGCACAGCTTATCTTGCAGCTCAGCATCTGCAGGCAGAAAACAAAACACATACGTTTCATTGCACTTCCGTGTCCACAAGAAAAGTTTCAGCCCCTCCCAGATTCTCCTGGATGTCCATTGCTTCTCCTTGGTCCTTCTCACAGATTCCAGAGGAAGAGAACACCTTCTCTGCCATATGCCAATCTGTTTCTCAGAGAGAATTTCACTCTCTTTCTGGCTCTCCTCAGCTCCTGCTGCAGTCCTTGCCTGCCTCTCTCTCTTTGCTACTTTGGACTGCCTCACTTTAAGCTGTGGAGAGACACACCCCCTGAGCCTGGATGGGGAAGGGCTCTCCACACACTAGCCTGGTCCGTTTGTCTACATTCAGCTTTCTTTCCAGCCCTGGCTCTTTAAAGGACAGGCTGCTGGAAAGGTAGTAATCTCCTGGCAGTGTCAGGGATAGGTTTAAACTGGATAAAGCTTTCCTGCAGGCGAAGCTTAGGAAACTGGAAGATTGGGTGTCCAAATGGCAGATGAAATTTAATGTGGACAAATGCAAAGTGATGCACACTCGAAAGAATAATCTGACCACCTTGGGGATTGGCGCAAAAGAAAAGGATCTGGGTTTCATCGTAGACAATACGATGAAACCTTCCACCCCATTGTGGCGGCAGCCAAAAAAGCAAACAGGATGCTAGGAATTATTAAAAAAGCGATGGTTAACAAGACTAAAAATGTCTTAATGCCCCTGTATCGCTCCATGGTGCAACCTCATCTGGAGTATTGCATTCAATTCTGGTCTCCTTATCTCAAGAAAGATATAGTGGCGCTAGAAAAGGTTCAAAGAAGAGCGATCACGATGGTAAAAGGAATGGAACTCCTCTCATATAAGGAAAGATAAATGGTTAGGGCTCTTCAGCTTGGAAAAGAGACAGCGGAGGGGAGATATAATTGAAGTCTACAAAATCCTGAGTGGAGTAGAACAGGTACAAGTGGATTGATTTTCACTCCGTCAAAAATTACAAAGACTAGGGGACACTCGAAGTTACAGGGAAATACTCTTAAAACCAATAGGGGTCCTTTTATCAAGGCGCGGTAGGGGTTTAACACACAGAATACCGCCTCTGACGAGGCGTTAGTATTTTGGCTTGCCGCAGGGGTTAGCGCGTGATGAAATGTCCGATGCGCTAACCCCCGTAGTGCACCTTGATAAAAGGAGCCCTAAATAATCATATAAAAGTTAGGATTTGCCTGGAAGGAGAAGACCCTGGATTGAGAAGACCCTGGAGTCTGAGGAACGGAAAACTGCGGGGCAAGCCTCGGAGAGCCCTGGGAGGAAGAGATCCTCTGGAACAGCTTCAAGGAGGGAGTCCTTGACCTCGACTTGCCTTGACTCGGAGACCGAGGAGGCATGGAAAACAGCCGAGGCTGGGACCCAAGCCCAGGCTGCATGGAAGCCTCTATGGACCTCGAGACCCGAGGCACTGGAGACCTTCCCCTCCAAGGAGGGGAGTCCCTCAGCTGCTTGGTAGTTAGATGTCTCGAAAACGAGGCACGCTTTGAATGGTGCTTCGATCGAGGCCGGGCAGCCTGCGACTCAGGCCTAAAAGGAACTGGAGAAGCCTCGGGAGGGCGCTCAGGCTGGCTCACAGGGAGTAGGGTCAAGACAGGGGCAAGCTGGGCCAGAACGGAGAAGAGTTGTGTGGTCAGGATGGCCTTAAGCATATCCTCAAACCAATGGATCTGGTCGGGCAGGTGCAGCAGTGCACTCCAATGAGTGCAACCTCGAGGAAGAGTATTCCCATAGCTTGGAGGCACGCTTGGAGGGAGGTCTCGTAGAGGCTGGCAGGACTGTGCTCACTGCCTGGGGTGCCAGAGACTCCATGGAAGGCTTCTTCGGTAGGGAACCTGAAGGAGGAGAGGAGACTTACCTGAGACGAGGCTTTAGCAGGCGTAGCAGACGGGTCCTTCAAGGCCGAGGGCAACTTGATTGAGGTCAAGGCCCTCAAGGCCGAAGCCGAGGCCGTTACCTTAGGCTGCTCCATAGCGAAGAGCTTGAGGATCCGGGCACACCGCCTACGAAGGGCCCGCAGTTAGAGAGTGGCACAACACGGGCAGGCCTCAGTCTGATGGTCGGAGCCCAGACACTGTATGCACCAACGATGGGGATCGGTAACTGAAATCACCCGACCACACTGAGTGTACTTTTTAAACCCGGTAACAGGTCGGGACATAAGGAAAAAAAGCTAGCCGCGGCCAACGAGGCCAGGTTGCCAGACGGAAACCTGGGGTCCCCCGGGCCGAACAAACGAAAAATTCAGTCTTTTAATTTTTTTTTTTTTGACGCGACGCACAGCGATTCACACGAATAAAACAAGAAAGCAAGCCGCGGTGCAAGAAGGCACTTAGATTCGACGCAAAGCTGAGAGACAGGGCTTTCTGCCACCGCGGAAAACTAAGAACTGAGGCCACGCTGAGGAGATGCGCACCCTAATTCGGGCGGGAAGGCACTCGCGCATGCGCGGTGTAGCACTAGGAAACTTTGAAGATCTTTAATCAAGTTTGCTTGAAAAGCTGTCCGCGACGGGGCTCCGTGGATGACGTCACCCACATGTAGAGAATATGCTGCCTGCTTGTCCTGGGATAAGTTACAATACCCAATGAAATTACAGAGAGAAAGCAAATAAGGAACTAACCAACCTCCTCTTTTACGAAACTGCGATAGCAGTTTTCTATTGCGGGGAGCCGCTCTGAATGGCCCGTGCTGCTCCCGACGCTCATAGGACGCCCTAAGATTTTATTTTTTTTTTTTTAAAGCCTCATCCAGGCACAATTTAAACAGCTAACTTAAAAAATCAAAGCCTAAGGGATAAAGAAAGAGCAACTCTAGACTCCTGTGCATCAATCGTGATGCACAAAATTCCCACAAATATTCTTGTTACATTTACCTCATAAGATGTGCACTTCCCAGTTCTTATGCTTGGAAAGATTACTAGAGAGATGGTTTCTCCAGCACACTACCAAACTGAGGGGTCCTTTTACTAAGGCGCGTTATCCAATTTAGCGTGGTGCTATACGCTAAGCAGGGTAGGGAACTCCGGTCCTCGAGAGCCGTATCCCAATCGGGTTTTCAGAATTTCCCCAATGAATATGCATTGAAAGCAGTGCATGCACATAGATCTCATGCATATTCATTGGGGAAATCCTGAAAACCCGACTGGAATACGGCTCTCGAGGACCGGAGTTCCCTACCCCTGCGCTAAGGTGCCCACAAAATATAATGGGTGCCTTAGCATTTAGTGCGCGCTAAATCGATTAGCGCGCCTTAGTAAAAGGACTCCCGAGAGCTGGTGATATACAAGGGGCGGCTGAAAAGTTATCAGCCCAACCCAGAAAAAAATTATGTGAAGCCATGAAACTTACAAGTTATGCCACACTTTCTTGACACTTTTCGTTTAATCTCTTATCACTGAAATTAAAAGTGCCAAGAAAGGTATGGCATAACTTGTAAGGGGACTGGGTAAAATGACATTGCATTAGTGATTTCTATTCCGCCATTACCTTGCGGTTCAAGGCGGATTACATTATTATAGTTTACAGTATTACATATTACATATGAGGTACATTACATTACATTAGGGACTTCTATTCCGCCTATACCTTGTAGTTCAAGGCGGATTACAAAAGAGCTAACTGGACATTTCCAGTGAAGTTACAACAGTTTTGTTTTGGGGGGTTTTTTTTGGTTACAAGGTAGGAGAAGTAGCTGGATTAATTCCGGAAGAACTTGAAAATTGGATATTAAATTGACTGTATGTTACTGTGTGATATAACAAATAGATTACAGTTAAAGTACAAATAAGATTACGTCAATTGGAGATACATAAGAACATAAGAAGTTGCCTCCGCTGAGGCAAACCAGAGGTCCATCTCGCCCAGCGGTCCGCTCCCGCGGCGGCCCATCAGGTCTAATTGCCTGAACAGTGTCCCTGTCTAATTTTGTAACTGCTTCTAATCCTCTAATCATATCCCTATAAACTATCTCTACTCCTATCTGTACCCTTCAATCCCTTTGTCTTCCAGGTACCTATCCAAACCTTCCTTGAAGCCTTGTAGCGTGCTCCTGCTTATCACGTCCTCCGGTAGTGCGTTCCATGTATCCACCACCCTCTGGGTGAAAAAGAACTTCCTGGCGTTTGTTCTAAACCTTCCCCCTTTCAATTTCTCTGAGTGTCCCCTTGTGCTTGTGGTTCCCCATAATTTGAAAAATCTGTCCCTGTCTACTCTAAGAAGTAGTCTGGAAATTTACTAAGATGGAAGGATCAGGGAGTGTTGCAGGTGGTGCGCATTTGGATGGGTTAGTTTAGTTTAATATATATATTTTTTTTAATAGTAGGGTTTTCGTTTCTTTTTGAAGGTTTTGAAGTCTATGGTCGTGATTAGTAGGTTGGAGAGTTGGTGGTCCAGTTTTGCAGCTCTAGTAGCTAGGAGGTTGTCATACAGTTTCTTTTGTTTGACGTTTTTGGTCGGCGGGTACGTGAATGGTGTGTGGGATCTCCTGTGTCTGGTTGAGGAGGATTGATTTAGTCGATTATTCCAGTATTCTGGGCTGTCTCCGTTTATGGCTTTAAATAGTAGGCAGTAGAATTTGAAGAGTACTCTCGCTTGAACTGGGAGCCAGTGTATTTCGAGGTATGCCTCTGTGATATGGTCATATTTCTTCAGCGAGTAGATAAGTCTTAGGGCTGTGTTTTGTATTGTTTGAAGTTGTTTTATCATGTTTGCTGGGCATGGGAGATATAGTATGTTGCAGTAGTCTTTCAGTCCTAGGACTAGAGATTGTACCATGAGTTGAAATTGTTTTCTGTCAAAGAATTTTCGAACTTGCCTTAGGTTTCTCATAACTGCAAATGATTTTTTTATTGTTTTGTTGATTTGTGGCTGCATGATACAGTGTCTGTCTATTAGCACTCCCAGGAGTTTTAAAGTGGGTTGAATGGGGTATGAGATAGAGTTTATGACCAGGTTGTTATTGTGGTTTTATGAGGATAGGGAAAGGGACTTGTATACCACCTTTTGTCACTTTGGCATTTCAAAGCTGACATTCAAATCGGTGGGCACTGGAGGATTAAGTGACTTGCCCAAGGTCACAAGGAGCAGCACTGGGATTTGATCTCAGAACCTCTGGGTGCAAAGGCAGCAGCTCAACCCTACAGCCCTTTCTACAGACCTTGCAGGATCTCTACCGCATGTCCTTAAAATCTGCTTGCTTCAGAGGTGAGCGGGACACATGAGATCTGCGGCTGCTTTTTAATTGTAATCCGCCTTGAACCGCAAGGTAATGGCGGAATAGAAATCACTAATCTAATGTAATGTAAGGTCGTGGACAGGATCCGAGGGGCCTCCAGGTAGAAGGCATTTGGGGCACTGGGAGGGCAGAAAAGCTGGGCACAACAAAAGGGAGAACTAGGGCGAGACATGAGGAAATTCATGCAGTATTCAGCCCCAGCAATCCCAATCACAAACAGGAAGAAGTTAAAATGCGGACCTCACAGAACTAAAAGCACATGTCTTAAAAAGAAAGTGGCCATGACATGGGGTCACCAGGGATCCTCGTTTTATAACTCCCTCAGACCTCATGGATCTCGCCTCACTCTACAGATCCTTGTTTTAACTTCTGTGAACCTCGCAGATCCCGCTGGAGGGAGGTAAGATGAGGTCCGTGGGAGTTAAAATAAGGATTCCCGTGGATCCTATGCCATGGCGGGAAGGGGTAAAACACGGACCTCACAGATCTAAAACCGCACATGCTTAAAAATCTGAGGGTCTGTGCATTGACAAACCTGCCTTTTAGCTTGTTTTACCCCAGACCCTTATTCCACCGCTTTCCCTGCAGCTCAGGCTCCCACTCTGCCTTCCCTAATGGCTAAGGAGGAAGGAGGGCGCACTGTGGCTTTGCTAATTAGCCCGATCGCCTTTCCTCCAGATCTCTTCCCTCCGCACTGATTCTTAGAGCCACCGCGATATGACACTGGATGGCAAATAGCTGGGTTTATGGTTAGGGGGGGGTAAAAAAATGTGTGCAAAGGTCTGCAGTGCATCTGACCTCGTGGACCTCATGGATCTGAACTGCACAATGCACATCCTTATAAATCCAAGGTCCTTGCCACTTTTAGTTTCTGGCTCTGAACAGACCTCTAAGACAGTTGTAGTCGCTGACGGATCCTAATGCTTTTCCCTCCCTATGCTAAGACTAAAAGTGGCACAGACCTCAGGGCAAAAGTTTTGCCGCTAGTCTCAGCATAGGGAGGGAAAAGCATTAGGATCTGTCAGAGCTAAAATGTCATAGAGGTCTGTCAGAGCCAGAAACTACAAGTGGCATGGACCTCAGATTTTTAAAGACGTGTGGTTTTAGATCCACGAGGTCCGTAAGTTCTGCGTTTTACCCCTTCCCTGCCATGTGGCGGAGACCCATAAGGTCTGTGGCATCCTTGTTTAACTCAGTCCCCCCTTGCAAGTTTACGGCTCCGCATCATTCTCTTCTCAGTTGGGCTGAGAAGATAAGTACATGACATTCACTATAATAATGTCAGCATGATCCCTTTTTTTCACACCAAACAAGCTGCAATACCAACAGATCCACAGGTTCTTCTGACCTCTTACCATTCAGGTTACAGTATTAAATAAGCACCAAGTTGCACAAAGATGAAGGAACCAGGGAAAGGATTTAGCCAAGCAAAACCCACTCCCGGTTGGAGCAGGAAAGGAAAACTTTCCTGGCATGGCAATTGGTGCATGCTCAAAGATAAGAAAAAGAAATCCCTAAAGAGTATATACCACAAAAAAAATACTATAATATCAGAGCCATGTACTCAAATTGCAAAATTAGAAATATTGTACATATTTATTCATTTAAAATTTGCAAAAATATCACCATGCATGCTGCCAAATATCTTAAAATCACTAAACACCAGAATTTCTCTGGAAGTTCACTCTTGTCCTTGTCAAGAGGAGCAACCGGGCAGCGCTAGAATTCAAACCCGAACCCGGCCCTGGACTTACTTTGCTCTTTCACCCAGACGCCGAACCAAGACAGAGAGAACGAGGCGGCCAGGCAGAAGAGCACTAGGGCTCTGCCGCTCCGGAGCCGCATCTCACACAGCCGAGCGCAGGTGCCAAGACGGCCGAGAGCGCGCACGGCTCCGCCCCTGCGCCCGAAACTTCCTCAGGCTCCGCCCCCCCCGGCCGCGCGAGGAACTCCCCACACCTGGCGCGGCTGCTCCGGAAAACGCCCAGCCCTCCGGCGCGCGCTCCTTCTAGGACCAGTCGGACGCGCAGCTGGGCCGCGCGCGCAACTCCCTCCCTCCACGGGCACTAGACGAGCGGCTTCCCCTTGCGTGATGGATTGGGACGCACTGTGCGGTACAAAAATTGCCAATAAAAGAATAAAGTAGTGACTTATTTGGATCAAGATCTGGTTTCTTAGCACTGAAAATTGCTACTACAGTGTTTCCTCCCCGAAAATAAGGCTTTTGTTGGACCTAAAATTAATATAAAACGGTGTCTTTATTTTCGGGGTAGGTCTTCTTTTTTCATGTACTGTACAATGATCATCTCTCCCTTCCTCTCCTCCACCCCAGTTCTTCCTATTTCCTTTCTCTCCCCCACATGTGCAGCATCTTTCATCCCTCTCACCCATCCCCTTGGGCAGCAGAATCCTTGCAGCTTGTATCCCTCCATCCCCTGCTGCCCGCCACGTACCCACCCTCTGACCTTTCCATATCTCCCGCCGACCATGAGACCAAAGTAGCTCGCAAGCCCAAAATGTTTGGCACCTCTGAGCTAGAGCATTGAAGCTGTGTATTTCTATTTTATCCCCCCTTTTACAAAACTGTGGAGCGTTTTTTAGCGCCAGCCGTGGTGGTAGCAGCTCTGATGCTCAGAATTCTATGAGCGTCAGGGCTGTTACCACTGTGGCTAAAATCCACACTACAGTTTTGTAAAAGAGGGAGGGGTTAGTTTGTGATGACATATTCCATACTAGGCGAAGGTGTTTTCTGTGTTCTGTGTGTTCGAAAGACATGGTTTTCTATTAGGATTGAAGGTGTAGGATTGATCTGTACTAGTCTGGCTTGTTTAGTTTTACAATGGGTGTATTGATGTACTGCTCATTGCAATATGTAAGATGCTGCCTTTTCCTAGGTACTAATGTGTGACGTGTGGTTTGTTACTAAAAATCATGTTTTTCTTACAGATGGGGGGGGGGGGGTGCCAAAAAATGATGGGCCCCCCCTGGTGTTACATATGCTACGTACGCCACTGTATGTAAAGATACCAGAAAGCTGGCGTAGCAAAAACTTTAAGTAAATTGTTATTCTTCTAAGCTTTGAGTATTTAATCCTCCCACAATCTCATGGGCACTCGTTTCAAGTTTATTGAGATTTTGATTTAAACGCAATATCAAATATTTTCAATGCGTATAACAAAAATAAATTTGGGGAAATAAATAAAACCATTTGAACAATAAACATACAAACATATCCATAGATGATTAAAATTACATAAGGAGTACAAGGATAAACTACATTTGTTTAAAAATGCATCCTCCGCGCCTGCTCATAAATTTGTGGAGTATGTAACTTGTCGCTCATGCATATTTTTTTTTGCACACACCTCATCAATCCTTAGAGAGAACATTGGTCCTAGGCCACCATAGCACAAATTCCTGTATTATGCTTCTGCTGTGCACAACAATAAATAATAAACACTGCTGTCATACTTTTTTTTGTCTCCTGCCGATTTCCTGATAGCACCCTCCCGGACAAAAGTGTGGGGGGGAAGGGGTGTGTGGGGGGAGCCCAATAGGATTGCTCAGTAAGGGGCCCAGAAATTTCTGATGGCGGCCCTGGCTGCGTTGCTGAGAAGGCCGTGTGAAGCAGCCATCTACATTGCTGCAATACTGCTGTTTGTTACAAGGTACAGTATTGCTGTCGGTGAGAGAGATGGAAGGGTTGGCGGGGGGTGCGTGGAGAAGAAGCGCTGCTGCCAGTGGCTAGGGCTTATTTTTCAGGGGTAGGGCTTATATTAAGACCCTATCCCAAAATCATGCTAGGGCTTATTTTCGGGGTAGGTCTTATTTTAGGGAACACGGTACTAATCACTTATATAGAGAAAGGCGGACAAGTGCTGTATATTTTGACATTTGACCGTCCCTGATAGGAAGAGCTTACAATCTAACTTGGACAGACAGACATGACATATAGGGTTGGGGATGCACAACCCAAGGTGAAAAGAGTTAAAAGCACTCTCAAAGAGGTGGGCTTTTAACTAGGCCTTGAACACTGCCAGAGATGGAGACCGCAGTAAGGATTTGGGCAGCTTGTTCCAAGCATATGGTGCAGCAAGGCAGAAGGAACGGAGTCTGGAGTTAAAGAGAAGGCAGTTAAAGAGAAGGGCACAGATAAGAGGGACTTACCAGCTGAGAGGAGCTCACAGGGTGGGGGGGTGGGGTGGATCCTAGGGGGAGCTAAGTGAAGAGAGATAGTGAGGGGCAGCTGAGTGAGTGCATGTGTAGGACAGTAAGAGGTGTTTGAATTGTATTTGGAAACGGATGGGAAGCCAATGAAGCGACTTTAGGAGAGGGGTAACGTGAGTAAAGCGGCTCTCCCGGAATATGAGTCATGCAGCTGAATTCTGGATGGATTGGAGGGGAGCGAGATGACTAAGCAGAAGACCTGAGAGTAATGGGTTGCAGTAGTCTAAGGGCTCCTTTTACGAAGCCGCGGTAGCGGTTTAATGCGCGTAATAGCGCGAGCTAAACTGCCGGCCATGCTAGCCGCTACCGCCTCCTCTTGAGCAGGTGGTAGTTTTCGGCTAGCGCAGGGGTTAACGTGTGATTAAAAGTCACGCGCATTAAAGCCGCTACCGCGGCTTCGTAAAAGGAGCCCTAAGCGCGAGATGATGAGGGTGTGGATAAGTGTTTTGGTAGTGTGCTCAGAGAGGAATCATTGGATTTTGGTAATATCCCGGAAGATCCCTGCTCACAGAAACTGCCCACAAACGATCCTACAGCCACCAACTCCCCCCCCCAACTTAGACAACAGAATTCATTATTAACATTCCGTAAATCGGTAAAGACCCTCCTCTTCAACTAAAGATCTCCTCTGTCTTCTCCCCCCCTTACGCCCCACCCCTCCACTCTCCATCACCTCCCCAAACTCCAATATAACCCTCTCTTACCCTCTCCACTAACAAATTGTACCTAAACGCATATAACTTTCCTTAAATTAACTACTGTATTTCCCCCTTCTCTCTTCTGCTTATACTCTCCCTGTATTTAATTCTCTCCAAAATCTATAAATCCAATCACTAAACCTGTTGTATTACTTATATGTCTAGTTACTCTCTACTGTGTATGTTCATTTGTAGACCGTTCTGAGCTACTGGGAGGACGGGATAAAAATCCAAATAAATAAATAAATAAATAAATAAATAAATAAAATAAATAAATAGTATTAAAATCCCCAAATCCTTTAATTGTATTTGCAAAAGATCTATCATGTTTAGGTATTTTGATTAAAAAAATAAAAATCACACAACATAGTAAATGACAATAGACCTAAATTGATTACAGCGGAACACTTTTTTGTTGGGGGGGGCTCAAAAGCTCTACCCTAGACCAGCCTGCCCAAGCTCCGCCCCAGACACTGCCCCATAATAATAGTACTAATTTTAATGCCATTTCTTCCATTCATTCTTTATATATACACAATATAAGCTTATTAACAATACATAATGGTAACCACATAATCAAACTATACAAAGCACAAAGTATGCAGAGAAATAAATTAACTAACTATCATTTATATCTGCATTTTTCAGAGAGATCAAGGCAGATGCAATGTTACCGCAGTAATTGCTACAGAAAACTCCCCTTCAGAGCCAAAGAATTACATCACAAAGTAATACAAAGCCCTGCAAAGAACTTAAGAATAGCAATACTGGGTCAGACCAATGGTTCATCTAGCAGAGTATCCCGTTTCCTCCCTCTCTTTTTAAAACTATTTAATTTTTTTTTTTTTTTAAATTTATAATATTTCTTTATTGAGCAAACCAGTACA
Source organism: Geotrypetes seraphini (assembly GCF_902459505.1). NCBI lineage: Eukaryota > Metazoa > Chordata > Amphibia > Gymnophiona > Dermophiidae > Geotrypetes > Geotrypetes seraphini. The sequence goes on from NC_047084.1 coordinate 147,305,107, forward strand.
TACAGAACATAACAGAGGTAAATGGACATCCATCATCCAGGAAAAAACCGCCCTACCGGGCATACAGAGAGCAAAGGTCATAAACACAACCAAGATCAGATGTCTCAGGATCAAGAGGTGCTCAATACAATTTTCCATGTAAAACCCTCTGAAAAACCCCCCCAGGACTATTGTAGCACCCCAATTACTATAACATACATTAGAATACCACCGTAGAAAACCGGATCCAAACCACCCCCCAACCCCCCACCCACCCCTACTCCCAACCTGTGAAATATATATATATATATATATACAAAATACACAAAATAGACAAAAAAATAGACAAAATGGGAGGAAAACTAGGTCAAAAAGGGAAGAAGAAGAGGAAAAAATAAAGAGAAATGAACCCCATAAGAGAATCCAAGTAAGAATGAGTCTGAAGAGGGAGAGTACAGAAGAGGACAGAAGACCCCAGTAGATACTAACAGTTCAATAGTAGACTCCTCTCGCGATGGGGAAGGGACAGCCAATACTCCTCCCATACATCCTGAAATCGAGACCAAAACTATTTAATTTTAATAAACAACATATTTCATAAGATCAATCAAGCCAAAAAAGAAATATTACTCAGAGAGCCTCACCAAAACCAAAAACACATCAACATTATACTCAATTGGTCAGATCATTAACCAGTTTTAATAAGGAAAAAAAGGATCACAGTCAACCACCTTCCACTCATGATCTAGCCACATATTTTACAGACAAATAGAAAAAAATCAGAGCACAACTGCTACCTTAAGGAACACAAATAACACTCCCGATCCAAACATACAGTCAGCAACCAGTCCTCAAACTGCTCTCATTTCATTCTTCTCCAAACTTAAATGATATTCAACGCGTGATTCAGTCAATTAACATAAAAGGCAAGAGTTCTCGACTTATTCCCCCCCTCATTCCTGTTAAAACTGTCTCTCTCAGTCTCAGTAACCATATCTGCAAATTAATAACAAATTGTTTATCTACAGCAGTGGTCTCAAACTCGCGGGCCCGGGGCCACATGCAGCCCGCCAGGTACTATTTTGAGGCCCTCGGTATGTTTATCATAATCACAAAAGTAAAATAAAAACAGTTTCTTGATCATATCTCTTTAGCTATAAATTACAATATTATTATTAAAACTTAGCCAAAAGGAAAGAATTATAAACTATAAAGAGTTTACTTCATGCAAAATTGTCATTTCTTTAATAAGACATTAACTATTTTTTCTGCGGCCCTCCAAGTACCGCCAAATCCAAAATGTGGCTCTGCAAAGGGTTTGAGTTTGAGACCACTGATCTACAGGAATAAAAAGCCCAAGAGCTAGTCTCGATGGGCGAACTTAACGCGGGGCTGGGTGGCCCGCCGGATCGCCCATCGGACTAGTTAGGCCGAAGGAGGGGTAGGGGTAGCGGGCCCAAAGGGGGGCGGTCACTAAGAAGGGATCGCATTGGCTGTCGCGGCCGAAAGGAATTGTGGGGGAGGGAAGGGTTAAAAGGCAGGGCTCGCGGAGGACCTGAACAGTTTGGGTCCTCCGAAGCAGCTTTCAGTTACCGGCCGGGTTCGAGAGTGCGGGCGGGGCCTTCCTTTCTTCTTGCCTCGTGTCGGGCCGCCGAGGGAGCCTGTCGGCCGGATCAGCGTTAAAAAAAAAAAAAAAAAAATCTTGTTTTCTCTTCTCTCTCTGCCACGTGTCCGGCGGCGAGCATGGCGAATTCCCAGGCCGGACGCCGCAGACTCCGGCGGAGATTTCCTTCGTGGCAGGGCAACTCCCTCGACGAGGATGAAAACCTCGTGGTGAGTGTAGCTGCGGGGGGGGGCCGGCAGTTGCCTCCGAGGCGCTCCCGTGCATCGGCACGGGCTGCTATAGCGCTGGAGGTAGTGGGGGTGGCGCCGGTTGCACGTCGCGGTGCGGGGTCTACCCGCAGGGGGCAGGAGCCAGAACCCTGCCGCGGGAAGGGGGGAGGAGCGTCGTGGGGGCGCAGGAACTCGGGTGCCTTGCCGGCCGGGAGGGTCACGGTCGTCGGGGACCCGGGGGCGGTGGCCCCGGGAGCCTGCCCATCATGAGGCCGCTCCCCAGGGGGGGGTGAGGGCCGGGGAGGAGAGCCGGCGGCGGCGCCCGAGTTCCCCATGAGATCGGGCTGGGGGGGGAATGCGCCCGAGTCTGCCGCTGTTCCTGGCACCCCCCTCGACATCAGGAGAATGGGGGGAGGTGGCCAACGGGCCCAGCGGGCTGGTGGGCTCCCTGGTCTACAGTCCCTGGTGCGCGCCCTGGAGTGGAACCCCTGGGTGTCAGTCCAACCACCGTTTCCCCCTCCTTATCCTTGGGGACCGGGTGCGCTTGGGGGTAGCGGGGGACCTCATGTTGGGGGCTGGTTCTACGGGGCTTACTACCCTTCTGCTGTCCGGTTGCTGGCCCCTGTTCGGATTTCTTCCCACAGGACGCGCTGCGGGGACCTGTCGAGATGGCTGGGACTTCTGATACTGGACAGGTCTAGCGGAGGAAACGGCTGCAACTCCACAGATCGGTGGCGGAGAGCAGCTCGAGACCAGCAGCGTCCAGCTACAGATGGCTGCTGCGGAAGGCGCCACTTTCGGGAGCGTCTGGAGCGGACACAGACCTGGAGATGACCAGATCACGGGTAACATGGCCCTAGAAGGGGCTGGGGTTAGTGTTCGGGGAACACGGGGGAAGAAAAAGGGTAAGGGGTAAAAAGAGACGGGGGGGCAGAGATTCTTCTTCGTCTTCCTCTTCCTCCTCTTCAACCTCTTCTTCCTCTTCTTCGTCTTCCTCCTCTGGGTCACGTCGGCGGGGAGAGGGAGAGGATACAGGCGCGAGAGGGCACAGAATCGGGGCGCCCCTGCGCTCGTAGCGTTGTAAGTGGACGTGCGCTTGGTGTGTGCAGTGGGGCTCATGCTTGCTGCCCCTCTCCCGGCCACCTTAGCAAAGGATCCTGGATCACTGGGGGCAGGAGTGGGGGTGCTCGTTGTGTGCTGCCTGTTTCTTCACAGGGTTGCCGGGCTGCTGTTTTTGACTGCCTCATGGGCGGCTGCTAGCCTTGTGGTGAGGCGGTGGGGTGGATTTGGCCCCTTTTTCCTCTGTACCAATATGTTATACTAAAATATAAATATAATAAAATAAAATTAAATAAAATAAAAATAAAATAAAATTGAAATAAAACCGAAAACCAAACCTCATTGAATCAGGTTCCTCAGCCTGTGCCTGACTGGGGGGGAGCTTGGGGCGCGGTGGATACAGATTCTGCCTCGGCCCCTGCAGTGGGGGGGTTTCTTGCCCTGTGGCTCCTCTCAGTTGCTCTTGCACGTGGGCGCTGCTCTTACGCGCGGGCTTCGTGTCCGTGCGGCGGGAGGCAGGGTCCTTCCGTTGGAGGGCGGGTGCCTTGGTGGCAGGTGGGGGAGTTCGCTCTGGTGGCTCCTTGCTCTAGGGCCTTGTTCCCTCTTCTTTATGGTCTTGCGGTCTCCTGGTGAGTCGGCTCCTTCTCCTTCTTTTCCTTTTTTCCTGAGGCAGGGGTCCGGATGGGGGGGGGGGGCTTGGCCTGGAGGTGGGGATGTCAGTAGGGGCTGAGGCCACTGGCGGGTGTTCTATCGGGTGTGGATGCTTTGGGGGTGGGTCTGGGGCGCTCCTGGACAGTTGCTGCTGCTCTTTTGGTTTTGTTTCAGGTCTGGTGATGGAAGTCTCCGGGGATCGTCTCTTCTTCACTGGTGGTCCATGGAACGGAATTTCGGATACGTTGGAGCCAGCGTGTGACGGGGTCCAAAGACTTGGTGGTAACTTCGGATGGCGCTACTGCCTCCCAGATTCCTATTTGCTTCGCTGCCGAGCAACGGCTAGGACTGTTAGTGCAGTTGGTGACTGTGCCCCTGGAGGACACGGCTTACAGCTGGGGTCAGCAGACACATTGGTTGCTGCGAACGGCGCCATCCTTTCTTCCAGTCTGGTTTTGGATCGCTGAGAGACTGGTGGTTGCTTCGAGGGCGCCACTGCTACGGTGGCATGCCCTTTTGCCAGCTGTCTGCAGGACATGGAGTTGTTCTGTGGCAGCGAAATGTGGCTTGGTTGGTGGCCTGGCTTCCCCTTGGGGGATTGGGCTGATCTGGTGCTGTGGACCCTCCGGGAGAACAGGACCGGGGCGGTTCTGTGGTCTCTCCGGGGGGCAGTGCTAGGACGGTTCTGTGGACTCCCCGGGGGAGCAGGACCGAGGTGGTTCTGTGGACTCCCCGGGGGGGGCAGGACCGGGGTGGTTCTGTGGACTCTCCGGGGGGAACACCCAGGGTGGTTCTGTGGACTCCCCGGGGTGGCAGGACCAGGGTGGTTCTGTGGACTCCCCGGGGGAGCAGGACTGGGGTGATTCTGTGGACCTCCCCGGGGGGTTGCAGGACTAGGGTGGTTCCGTGGCCTCCATGGGAGGGCAAGATCGGGGTGGTTCTGCGGCTCCTCGGGGGGAACACCCAGGGTGGTTCTGTGGACTTCCCCGGGGGGACAGGGACCAGGGTGGTTCATGTGGACTCCCTGGGGGGGGGCAGGACTGGGGTGATTCTGTGGACTCCACGGGGTTGCTGGGACTGAGGTGGTTTCTGTGGCCTCCCTGGGGGTGACAGGTCCAGGGTGGGGGTTCGGCGGCCTCCCTGAAGTGGGAGGACCGGGGTGGTTCTGTGTACTCCCTGGGGGGGGGGGGCAGAACGAAGGTAGTTCTGGGCCTCCCCTGGGGGCGGGGGCCGAGGTGGTTCTGTTAACTCCTGGAGGGGAGGATCCGGGCAACGGTTCTGGGGACTCCCGGGAAGGGCTAATGCTGGCTTGGTTTGGATGGTTTCCTTGGGGATAGCTGGGGTAGGTTCTTTGGTATCCAAGGATGGGGCGAGCTTGAGGAGGTTCTGTGATCTCCTTAGAGCACGATTGAGACTGGGTATGGTTTAGAGACCTCCTAGGGAGGGACTAGGTCAGTCTGGGGGTTTTCCAGTGCGGCTGGGTGGTGCTGGTTGCACGCTGCTGGCGGTGCGTGGCGTCGGCCTGAGTTCCATGGGTTTGCAGTGCCCTCCCCTAGGGCGAGGGGGTGGTGATGGATGGTTGGTGCTTGTCACAGATGGAGCGGGGTGCTCCTGGTTCGTGGGGGGTGCTGCAGTGCGGGGTGCTGAGGGGCCCTGGTTCCAATGCTGAAGGACTTTATTCCCCATGCCCTGCAACGTGGGGCTGTTTCGGGGTGCCTCGGTGGCGGGTTGTTGGTTGGACTAGGTGTTTGGTGGTTTCTTAGGGGCAGGGGACCAGGTGGCTGCGTGGGCTCGTTGCTGGTTGGTGGGTGTTGCGGAGTTGCTATCATGGTTCCTCTGGTGATTTGCTCCTGCTTGGTTGTTTTCATATTTCGGTCGTGCGCTGACTTGGCGGTGGTCTGTGGGTGGCAGGAGTGGGTGGTCCTGGTTCTTTGGGGCGCGGGCCTGTATGGGGGGCCGGTGTGATATAGGTGCGGTCCAGGTGCCTCGGTCCTGCTGACCCTTTCTCTCCCCCTTCCTCCTTTGGTTGGCTTGCCGCTGTTCGTGGCGCTTGTCTTGGGTCGTTTGGGGTAGGCAGGGCTAGGGTGGTCCTGCAGTATCTCGCATTAGCTCTGGAATATCTGTTCGTTACCTGGTGGTGGGTCCCGTCCTGAGTTTATGGCCATCCCCTTTTGGACCTGGGGGTTTTATTCGGTGGCCCCGTTGGGTTGGAGTAGAGTTGTTCGGTGCATGCTCGGGCGGGGCTGTGTCGGGGGGAGGCCCATTTTGGATTTGGTTAGTCTCAGTCGGTTCCTTCGGGACTTCTTGGTCAAGACTAGTTTGCTGGATTTGGAGCCGATGCGGGCGTGTTATTCCTTGACGCCCCTCCGGTGTATAGGTGCGAGGTTGGGCTTGGGGTCTTAGTCCTGGTTCTTCGGGTTCTCCTGGCGCCTTGTTGGCGTGGTTGCAATCGGTCGGATCGGCTCTCTTTTACGCTTGGTGCCGGTGGGGGGTGTGGTCTGGGTGTGGGTCGGCCGCTCCCTGTGGTGGGATTGCCCTGCGGCTGTGTTATGTGGTGGCCTTCCCTCCAGTTTTTTCCAAGCTGCTATGCTGGCGGTTGGTGCCTTGGGTTACAGTCTGGAGATTCAGGGGCAGGGGCTGTTCTGGTGATGTCCAGGGCTGTCGACTTGATTTGTCTCGCTTGGGCTTTGTGGACTGTTCAGAGGGGTTCCTCCATGGGGGAGGTGTGGGGCGAGCAGGGTCCTTGCCGTCCTGTTAACGGGTGGTTTCGGGCAGGGTTTGGGGTCTCGTCCTTGGGGGTCCGATTCTGGGTTTCGTCCCGCCCTCTGGGTGGGTCCTGGGGGCTTTGGGGTTGGGCTTGGAGGTCAACTGGCCTGTATTTGTGTCTTGCTGGGCTTCTGCTTCGTTGAGCCTCATGATGGGCTAGCAGTTGTGATTTGCTGTTGAATTGACGACTTCGCCTCCTTTGCGAGCGAGTGTTGGTCTTCTAGCCGCAGCCCTGTTTTCCTTTTATTGGGGGGGGGCCTGTAACGCGTTACAGGCCTGTAGGCGGTATCCCGAGCTACTGGCTAATGGGCTTCATCAAGGGATGAGCGGTGGGCCGGCTGGGAGCTGTGCCTGTGGGGTCGGATGACCCTGGATAATGGGGCATGTGTGGGACATGCCACCCCTCGGACCCTTGCTTAGACGGCGGGGTCGGGGGCCAATTACATCTAATGGTAGCTCGGGATCAAGGTCACAATGGGGGATACCATTGTTATGGGTTATTGTTAATGTGTTATTTATGGCTGTTAATTTATATATTGATTTATGTAAATGGTATCTGAATATGTTAATATTCAATAAACAGGGCTGCGGCCAGGTATTACCAACAAAGTGTATTGTCTCATTGAGATAGGGTGAAAGGTATGTTGGGAAGGGGGTAATGTGTTATATAGAGGCGGGTCACTCCAGGTCCCGCTGTTATAAAAAGCCCAAGAGCTAGTCTCGATGGGGCGAACTTAACGCGGGGCTGGGTGGCCCGCCGGATCGCCCATCGGACTAGTTAGGCCGAAGGAGGGGTAGGGGTAGCGGGCCCAAAGGGGGGCGGTCACTAAGAAGGGATCGCATTGGCTGTCGCGGCCGAAAGGAATTGTGGGGGAGGGAAGGGTTAAAAGGCAGGGCTCGCGGAGGACCCGAACAGTTTGGTCCTCCGAAGCAGCTTTCCCGCCCGCCCGCCCTCTAGTTTTGGGGTGTGTAAGGTAGTCAGGTGGCGGTATCCCGAGCTACTGGCTAATGGGCTCATCAAGGGATGAGTGGTGGGCCGGCTGGGAGCTGTGCCTGGTGGGTCGGATGACCCTGGATAATGGGGCATGTGTGGGACATGCCACCCCTCGGACCCTTGCTTAGACGGCGGGGGTCGGGGGCCAATTACATCTAATGGTAGCTCGGTATCAAGGTCACAATGGTGATACCATTGTTATGGGTTATTGTTAATGTGTTATTTATGGCTGTTAATTTATATATTGATTTATGTAAATGTTATCTGAATATGTTAATATTCAATAAACAGGGCTGCGGCCAGGTATTACCAACAAAGTGTATTGTCTCATTGAGATAGGTGAAAGGTATGTTGGGAAGGGGGTAATGTGTTATATAGAGGCGGGTCACTCCAGGTCCCGCTGTTATGCTCCCTAACGCCACAATATATCCAATTATTAAAAAACGAACTTATAGAGTAAATTGGCAGAGGTGATTTGGTCTGGTATTTTGTGGTTCAGTATCTAGCCTTTCTGATGTTACCTGAGCAGTTGGTACCACCAGGCTCTGAGGTCCAGTACTTGTGCTTTATTTGCTGTTGTTTATGTTGTTCTCCCTGATGTTGCACTGTTCCGATTGCCTTTCTGCTTTGGATTTGTTTGTATATGATTACCTTCTGTCTTAATAAACATGACATTATAAACATAGTCACTCAATAGAAAAAAAAAACATCCAATAATGTTCACAGCACTATGTACTATAAATTGAAGAAAAGACTTCAGTATCTAATAGGAGTTAAAAAAAACTTTCCTGATTCAATATTACACAAATTTTGAAGCGGGGAAACACAACCTCGGACTAAAAAACTCCAAAGGACAACTATCTGAAAAAGGCAATTGATCAATTAAATTGCATAATCCAAAGTCTCATAAAGTGTCTATAGTGCAGCTTTCCATATTAAATTCTGACAAATGCCTGAAAAAAACATGCCCACTTATCTTTTTTTTTAAAGTATCCTAGTGCTGAACTTGTTTTGAAGCAGAAAAAATCTCCAAAATGAAATCAATGTTTAACATAGAAAAGCGGTATTGTAAGGAGTAAACATCATTTTCCTTGGATGAATATATGTACACATTGGGGGGTGGGAGGGAGTTTTTCTGGAAATTTCACTATATTAATGTGTTTTTATATTATATTTATGATATAATTGATATAATATTTGAAAGAAGGTGGGACGGGATAAATTTTTATGTTTGTAGAATTTATGAGAATTACAAGTGTATATTGTTGTTACTAATGATATATTCCTGAACACTTGCTGTAAGTTTTCAAAATGAATAAAGAATATTAAAAAAAAAGAAAAGCGGTTAAACTGGAACCGACGTCTTCTCAAATGTCCATGGAAAAGACGCTGCGGTTCCAGTTTAACCGCTTTTCTAGTTAAACATTGATTTCATTTTAGAGATTTTTTTCTGCTTCAAAACAAGTTCAGCACTAGGATACATTTAAAAAAAAGATAAGTGGGCAATGTTTTTTCAGGCATTTTGTCAGAAATTAATATGGAAAGTTGCACTATAGACACTTTATGAGGACTTTGGATTATGCAATTTAATTGATCAATTGCCTTTTTTAGATAGTTTGCCCTTTGGGAGCTTTTATAGACCGAGGATGTGCTCCCTGCTTCAAAATTTGTGTAATATTGAGCAGGAAAGTCTATGTGGAAAGGTTTTTTTAACTCCTATTAGGACACTGAGGTCTTTTCTTCCTCCAATTTATAAGTACATAGTGCTGTGAATATTATTGGAATTTTTTTTTCTATTGAGTGATTATTTATTAGCATCCTTACTTGAGTTTTTTGTTATTATAAACATAGTAATATAGATGACGGGCAGATAAAGAACCAAATGGTCCATCCAGTCTGCCCAACCTGATTCAATTTAAATTTTTTTTGGGGGGGGGATTATTATTATATTTTTTCTTATTAGCTATTCTGGGCAAGACTCCAAAGCTCTACTCGGTACTGTTCTTGGCTCCAACCTGCTGGAGTCTTCGTCAAAGCTCACTCCAGCCCATCCACACCCTCCCAGCCACTGAAGCCCTCCCCAGCCCATCCTTCCCCAAACGGCCATATACAGACACAGACCATGCAAGTCTGCCCAGTACTCGGCCTTAATTCTTCAATATTTACTATTATTTTCTGATTCTAGATCCTTTGTATTCATCTCAACTTTTTTGAACTCAAGAGTGTCAACCGTTTTCATCTCCATCACCTCTCTCGGAGCGCAATCCAGGCATCCACCACCCTCTCTGTAAGGTAGAATTTCCTAGCTCTTGAATCTACCACTCCTCAACCTCAAAATTATATCCTCTGAGTTTTACCATTTTCCACAAAGCTAATACCTCCGAGTCATCAAATTACCAACCGATTTGGCAAATATCCCATTTTTAGCAAAAATAGCTGAAAAAAATAGTCTTTAAACCAACTCTCCTGAATTTGTGGAAAAAACAAAGGTCTTGAATCAGACAGGTTTTAGACAACATCACTCAACCAAACTTTCCTTAATTGGCTTAACCACAAATATCCTACACAGACCATCACAGACCTGCAGCACTCATTTCTTTGGATCTTTTGGCCCATTTGCCACAGTCAGCCATGCTTTATTACTCCAAAGACTCCAATAGATTGAATGGTTTAAATCCTACTTCTCCAACCGTACCTTTAGGGTACTTAGCAATAACTCCAAGTCAGCCAGTCACCCCTCGAGATATGGAATTCCATAAGGCTACATCTTATCACCACTCCTATTCAATAACATAACATAAAATCAGATTTCTATATCACATAACCATGGAGTTCAATGCAGTTTACAAAGATTAATTAACATAATGTAAAAAAAAAATAGGACTCAAGAGGATATAATTGATTATAAATTTTGTAACCAGCGATGGGCACATGCAAATTTAGCAAGTCTTCGCTACTCTCCGCCAACCTCATTTGCATGAGTGTTTTTTGGAAAATGACTCACTTTTTACAATCGCTACTATAACGGCTGCGACAGCAGCCCATTGGGTTTTTAAAAAATTTATAATTTCTTAGTTTTACAATCAAGCATAATAAAACTTGAAAAAAGATCAAATGGTTCACATTAGGAACAAAATCATAATAAGGAAACAATAGTATTTGATTATTTAGTCCACAATATTAATATAAAAGAAAATCAACAGTTAATTAACCCTTAATGAAAATTAGCTTACATTATAAGGGAAGCGGTATTCTGACAGGAAGTGGTTTTAAGTCCAGAGTAAGAAAGATGCAGAAGGTAGTCCAATACCAAAGGAATCGAGGAGGTTGTAGGATCCAAGTTATAGAGTGTACACCATGAGGTGGAAACAAGACCATTTAAGATGATAGCACTGCTGAAGCAGAAGGTTTTCTAGAAGAACTGAAATAGCCTACACTGGAGCAGATAGACCACAGTCCTCTATGTTGAAGTTGAAAGGTACCAAGTTTAGATGTAGAGATTACAGCTTGGGATGTAGAAGGGAATCTTGATTCCGAGTCAGTAGAGATGGGAAGATCTGTAATGGAATGGGATCATTGATCGTCAACTGAAGTAGAAGAGAAAACCATGGTTGTCTGGCCACCAAGGAGCTATGAGAATCATGGTGGCTGGCTCTTGCTTGAGTTTGAATAATGTTTTGAGAATTAGAGGAATTACTGGAAACTCATACAGGAACTTGTGTGACCAATCCAGAAGAAATGCATCTGCTTCCAGACGATGTGTGGAGAATAGTCTGGAGCAGAACTGAGGCAACTTGCAAAACTTTGAATTGAGAGTCCACTTGTGTGGCTGAAGGAATCTGCTCAACTTGTCGGGTAGAGTATTTTGTTTTCCTTGCACATATACTACTTTGAGGAAAATATTGTGTGGAATTGTTCAGTTCCAGATGAAAAGGGCTTCCTGACAGAGAAGAAAATACACTGTATCCCCTTGTTCGTTGATATAGTACATTGCTACTTGTTGTCTGTTCTGACAAGGAGGACTTGTTGGAAAGAAGATCCTGAAAAGCCTTGTGGATCATCTGAAGTTCGAATAGATTGATGTGGAAAGCCTGCTTTCAAGTGGACCAGAGTCATGAGTTCACAGACCATCAAGGTAAACTCCCCATGCATACATGGAATGTGTCCTTTGTTAGCACTCATTGGTGTGGAGGTATATGAAACAGTAAAACCTCTGGACAAGGTTGGCTGGTTGTAACCACCATTGAAGAGACTGATGCAGATTTGAGGAGACTTTGGGCGAGATAGTGGATCTGTGGCTTGAGACCATTGAGACACTAGGTTCCATTGAGCTGGACTGAGGTAGAAACAGGCAAAGGGGTCACATGAACAGTAGATGCCATGTGACCCAAGAATGCATCACTTTTCTTGCCGATAACATTTGCAGAACAGATACCTGAGCACTGAGTTGAAGCAGAGTGTCTTATCTCTTCTGAGGCAAGAAAGAACTGCAAATATAATGACTCTCTTGGTATCTTTTGTTTTCCAACAAGACTTGGATACATTCATGAAACAATATTTTAGTTCTTCAAAAAGTTTATTCCATGTAAAATGAATATGGTGTACTAGGATGTTACCAAATCCAGTCAAGAGTGAAAAAAGCAATTTTTGGCCTTAAGATCAGAGACTAACAGCCCTCTTCTACAAAGCTACGAAAGCGTCCCGCTGCGCTAACAGCCCCGAAGCCCATAGAGATTTAAAGGGCTTCGGGGCTCTTGCCGCACGGCAGCCACTAGCGCGGCTTTGTAAAAGAGGCCGTAAATCTATAGGGGCATCGTTTCTACTTGCTTATCCTTGCAAGGTATAGTAAAGTATATTCAAGTTAAATATGTGTTTTTCCTCCCAGAGCAGCTGCAGGCATTTATTGAGCTGAAAATAATTGTTCCAAACTGACATAATGAAATGAAAGTCCAGGGCAAATTGTGTTAAGCTTGTTCCTTTAACATTTTCCTTATTGTTTAGCTTCTCAGTTATGCCTGCCTGAACTCCCCTTATTTGTTCATGAGGTCTAATGAAGGGTAAAAATTATTCCTATGATTAATATAGTGTGAAATAACATTATACATACTTAGTTTTCTTGTAATGTATGATTGGAAACGTATAAATAAAGAATTTTTTTTAAAAAAAGAAAATAGATGGGTCTTCAATTGTCTCCTGAACTCCAGACAGCAGAAGCAAAGAGGAAGGGAACCACCATCTTCCCTCCCTGCATGCCGAAAACAACTTTGGGGCCTTTGGCTCTGCCCCAAGGACTGCTCAGCTGTTCTTCAGCCCTTTAAAAAAGGGCTATTGAGGGAGCTACAGCCCTTCTTCAGCCAGCAGAAGCAAACAGGAAGGGAACCGCCATCTTCCCTGCCGACCTGACCACCGGAAACAACTTTGGGGCCTTTGGCTCCACCCCCAAGGACTGCTCAGCTGTTCTTCAGCCCTTTAAAAAAGGGCCATTGAGGGGAGCTACAGCCCTTTCTTCAGCCAGCAGAAGCAAACAGGAAGGGAACCGCCATCTTCCCTCCCTGCCCTGCTGACCCGACTACCGGAAACAACTTCGGGGCCTTTGGCTCCGCCCCCAAGGACTGCTCAGCTGTTCTTCAGTCCTTTAAAAAAAGGCTTTTACTTGTAGTGCTGTTTTACTATGCCTCTGTTTACTGTGCCTCAGCTATTGTATAATTTTTTATCTAGCAGTTCCAGACTAGTCCCCTGTGGCTTCAGTTAATTTTCATCATGAAGCCCCCATATCGATCCTTTTCTCTTACTCTGTTCATTTTTCAACACTACTCATTGTACCAAATCTCTTTCCCCCAATGTATCTGGCTTTACTAGTGTTTGTGAGACCTGCCCTGGGCTTAGAATCCCCGTACTGGTGCGCACCAGAAACTATTCTTAAAAAAAAAAAAAAACCCTCGGGTTGTTAATTACACTTCTCTAAAGCCTATACCTACTATCAACCTGTCCAGTCTTGCCTCTGACTCTCTCACTCCAGTCCCAATATTATATTGCAATTTTAGATCGCCATGCAACAAGTCTCAAGTAGTAAATGATTTACTAGGGATCTCGATCCTGGATTCTTGTGCATTAACTAAATCCTGGATTGCAAAAGATGATTTATTTACACAAAATGAGCTCTGTTCCCATGGTTGCCAAGATCTTTTCTCTTCCTGAAATTGCCAGAAAGGAAGCGCCTGGCACTCCTCTTTAAATCATTTTTCAATGTTCAGCTTCTCGAATAGGGTAGTGATACATCATTAGAATATATGCTAGCTACTGTCAGTGATGAACTCCATCGTCACCCATTGGGTATTTTGTTTTAATGCCATCCTCTAATCCCTGGAACAAATCTTCTGATCTTGTTTTTGAGATCATAACAAGAGCTTTCTTAAAATTTCAAAGATTACTGATTATTAGTGATATCAATCTCCATCTAGAAGACAACTCTGGCAAAGATGTGAGTGAATTGAGCAATTTTCTCACCTGCCTGGGTTTCCCCTCTCTTAAGACCTCCAACCCATGAAAAGGGGCACTCTCTTGATATCATTAGCTTTCTCGACCTTACTGACCACAATACCTTAGTCGAAGATGTTCGTTGGGAACAAGTCCCTGGTCCGACCACTTTTTAGGTGCCTTCTGTCTTCCTATCTTCATGTCTCACCTTGGGGTTCAATTCCATGCCTCAAAATCTATTATCGGTATTTCTGCAAGAAAATTTCAAGTGAACAGCTCTGGACCCAATTTCTATAATCAGCTCACATTCTGTCCCAAGCCTGATGCTTCAGAAGTCAACTGGCATAATTGGGTAAACCTTTCTGAGACTACCTATTGCTCTCTTGATCCTCTATCCACTAAGACTGTTTCCTACTCCTGTAAGGCCCCCTGGTATCTTCCTTATCATAGAGAACTGAAGCAGAAGTGCCGAGTACTGGAGCGTAAATGGAAAAAAAAATCTAAATCTCCTGCAGATAGATAGTCTTGGAGGGACAGTATCAAGTTCTATAATACAACATTAATAAAAGCTAGGAAAAAATTTTTGTGCCACAAACTAAGATCTTGTAAATGTGCCTTGAATCCATTTCCTTCATACCTATATGAGAAAATTCCCACCCAGGCTATTTCATCTCTTACCAGACTTATAAATTCTGCCTTACTATCAGGTCTACAGTGTTCTCCCCAGAAATATTTTCCAGCCAGGTGGGGTGGGTCAGGGAAATTTGGTGGTGCAAATTTGGTGTTATGAAAATGACCCCTCCCTCTCACGGTGAATGAGTAGGGCAGGGGTGTCCAACCTTTTGGCTTCCCTGGGCCGCATCAGATGAAAAAAAAATTTCTGGGGCTACACAAACACTAACACTAGCTGATGAGCAAAAAACAAGGTTGCACAGGTCCCAAATTTGTAATCACTAATATAGAAGATGTACGTATCTAATAATAAACCTTCATTAAAGGGAGAGGAACCCAAAAAAGCAGTAATGCTTACCGTGACTTGAGTGATCCTCCACGTGCACCACTGACATTGACCCTGAATTGATATATTTTATTCATGAGTTATTTTTTTTTTTTATGCAATTATTTTCAGTTCTCTACTTCATAATGTTCAGGTATGTGCAGTCATCACAGTATGTCTCTGCTATTAGTTAATGCTGGTAGCTTTTTTGACCACTCGGAAGAATCAAGAACACTAACAAAGCATGATTTAGTTCTTCTCTATTTTCTCTTGATTTTATTTGAGCCCTTTAACCTTCTATGAAGATTTACCAATTGTGATATTAAGCAGTGTGACAGAGGGTATGAAACCCTTCCACTTCCCCTGCTTGGAGTGTGGTATTGTGGTTAGAGCTACAGCCTCAGCACCCTGAGGTTGTGAGTTCAAACCCGATACTGCTTCTTGTGACCCTGGACAAGTCACTTAGGCCTCCTTTTATTAAACTGTGCTAGCAGTTTCTAGCACAGGGAGCTGCACTGACTGGCCCGTGCTGCTCCTGAAGCTCATTGAGTTCCTATGAGCGTTGAGAGCAGCGTGGGCCATTCAGCGCGGCCATTAGTGCGGTCCGCTTGATATTGGATTAAAAAAGTGCGACCATGTCACCCCCTACTACAAATTACTGCACTGGCTGCCAGTAGAGGCACGAATAATTTTCAAGTTCTCCTGCATATGTTTCAAACTAATTGGGGACTAACTCCTACGTACTTGCTACCTCACTTCATAATCTACAGCCCTATCAGACAAACCAGAAACCGCTATCTTTTTGCACACCCAAACATTACCAATTGTAAATACAAAACTTTCGCATACCAAGCAAACAACAACACTGGCTCGACAACTACATTAATAAAGCTAGACTGACCTACAACGCTTTTAGAAAACTCATAAAAACTGCCTTATTCGACAAATATATCACCTAAATAATTTCCTCGCCGAACACCTCTCTTTTCTCGTTCCCTTTCCCCCCCCCCCCCTGACATCCTAATCAAACCGCATTTTGCAATTCGGGACATATCTTCTAATATGCCCCTCTGAAAACTCCTAAACTGTATATTGTAATTTTTCGATGTATGTTTGTAATTTGTGACCTTTTCCTAACAGGTCCTCTCGAAAATATCTTAGCGTACTGTACACTTTATAACAAGTAACCAAGCCTAAACCCTTCTTCCCTACTAGTATTCCTCAACTCTCCTCCCTTCCCCAACTTTTCCCCTCTGTCTCCTCTTTTAAAGCTTCCCAATACAGTAACCACCCTGCATCTACTATGTAAACATCCCCTAAATTGTAATTCATGCATCTATTATGTAAGCATCCCCCAATTGTAACTTCCTAGAAAATCCCAGCTATCTTATACTATATCCCGCTTAGAACTGTAAACATCCCCTAAAGTGTAACTTCCTGGATATGTCCAGCTGTCTTATACTGTAATCCGCTTAGAACTGCAAGGTAAAGGCGGAATATAAGTCACTAATGTAATGTAATGTAATACTTTCGCATTCTTAAAGTTGATGTACTCTGTATTTCCTCTAACTTTCTGCATATTATAACTCGCTGAATGTCCAGCTCTCTTGAATGTAAACCGCCTAGAAGTCGCAAGATTGTGGCGGTATAGAAAAATAAAGTTATTATTAAAAGGAAGCCTTAATCCTTTACTGTCCCAGGTACAATAGATAGATTGTGAGCCCACTGGGCCAGTGTTGTTAGTATAACTACAAAAAGGTAGTATACTGTACAAGTCCTAAATGCTTTCCTTTTCCTTATTTTGGATTTGGTAAGGGTCTATTTGTATTGTGTGTGTAAAAAAAAAGCCACTGATTTGTGCTAATCCAGCTTGTTTAGCTTTCTTAGTTGGTGTTCTGAGCTAGTACCCACAGTGGTGTTTACTAGGCTGCATTTTCCTAGGTAGGCCTTTGTTGTATTATTCCTGGAAGCTAATGTTATTATAGTATTGTAAGTTGAGGGATCAAATTCCAGCACTGGTCCTTGTGACAATGGGCAAGTCGCTAAATCCTCCATTGCCCCAGGCACAAAATAAGTACTGTACCTGTAAATATATAAACCGCTTTGAATGTGTAACCCCCCCAAACAAAAAAATTCACGATATACAAGTCCCATTCC
Source organism: Geotrypetes seraphini (assembly GCF_902459505.1). Taxonomy (NCBI): domain Eukaryota; kingdom Metazoa; phylum Chordata; class Amphibia; order Gymnophiona; family Dermophiidae; genus Geotrypetes; species Geotrypetes seraphini. Next base: position 147,322,020 of record NC_047084.1, read on the forward strand.
ATTTCCTCTTATAGGTCCCAAGTGATTTTTGTAGGGTTTTGTGTGAAGTACAAAGTACTGGGACAGATTGAAGGACCGTCAAGCCCAATTTCCTGTTTCCAACAGTGGCCAATCCAGGGTCACAAGTACCTGGCAGGATCGCAATAATATTTAGGTTCTATACTGTTTATTCCAGAAATAAGTTCACCTTAACAAATGTTAGAGGGAGAGAGTTATTTGGTGTTGGGGTCTTGGGTGTAAAGTCAGGGAGGGGAGGCACAATGTAGGGTCTTGGGAGTGCTGTAGGAGTCTTAGGTGTTATGTCAGGGGTAGAGTTGGGTGTGATGTGGGAGTCACGGGTGTCATGCTGGGAGGCAGTGCAGGTGCAATATGGGGTCTCGGCTGTGTTGTGTGGTCTCAAGCGTCACATCAGGGGTCTTGGCTATGATGTTTGTGGTCAGGAGACTTGGGTACGCTGACACTGGGGAGGGATGTGAACAGGGAGGGGGGACTGTTCCCATGTCTATGTGTGAGTGAGAGAGAGAGAGGGGAGAGGAATACATTTTTACCTCCAAATTCAGCTTTCTAAAATTTCCTTTCTTTCTGAATGTGGAGTGGCTTGAACGAGCAGCCCTGATGCTATTTTACAGAAGGCTTTAGGTTTGGCAGAATCTTTCGTAAAAGTATGGATAATGCAAATGCCTTGAATGAGAATCTACCTCAATTGCTCTAGCTGGGCAACATAAAAAGTATACCGTAAATGAAATGTCTACTTTGGAGGTTCCGTATAATTAGTACTGCTACATAGGATAGCACCACAGAAGTGTGTAATAATTTGAAACTATGTACAGTAGATATTTCACATTATGCGCTGCCCTTAAACATAGAAAACATAGAATATGACGGCAGAAAAGGGCCGACGGCCCAACAAGTCTGCCAAACATGATCCCTCGAGAAACTATCCTCTATCATACCTCTGTAGCGACCCAACATGTTTGTCCCATCGTCTCTTGAAGTCAAGCGTGCTACTAGCCTCGACAACCTGACGTGGAAGACCATTCCATATATCAATCACCCTCTTAGTAAAGGGTCACCTGTGAACCCATGAAATCTTCCTCCCCTAAGTTTTAGCGGATGTCCTCTTGTCACCGTGGGACCTGTAAGAGTGAAGATTTCCTCCTCCTCCTCCTCCTCGATACGGCCCGTTATGTACTTGAAAGTTTCTATCATGTCCCCCGTTACTCTGCGCTCCTCGAGCGAGTATAAGCGCAGACTACTCAGACGATCTTCATATGAAAGATCTTTAAGTCCTGAGACCATCTTTGTGGCCATTCTCTGAACTGACTCAATTCTCTTCACACCCTTTGGTAATGTGGCCTCCAAAACTGGACACAGTACTCCAGGTGCGGTCTCACTATGGGTTTGTATAGTGGCAATATAACTTCGGTTTTTGGCTGATAAAACTTCTTCTGATGCAGCCAAGCATTTGTCTAGCCTTGTTGAGGCTTTCTCCACCTGATTTGCAAGCCTTCATGTCTTCACGGATGATTACTCCCAAGTCCCTTTCTACTTCAGTTTTTGTTAAGTTTTCTCCATTTAGGGTGTATGTAGTGCAAGGATTCCCAGTGCCAAGATGCATCACCTTACATTTTTTGGCATTAAAGTTTAGTTGCCAAGTACTGGACCATTGTTCTAGCAAAAGTAGGTCTTGTTCCATAGTGTTTTGCCCGGTTGCGCTGTTAGGTTCAGTTGCTATATGGAAGGGGAAGAGGGCGGATAGTGGATGGAAGAGGCAGAGAGAGAGAGCGAAGACAATGGATGGAAGGGGCAGAGAGAGTGAAGACAGTGGATGGAAGGGGCAGAGGCTGGATGGAAGGGGCAGAGGCTGGATGAAAGGGGCAAATGCTGCATGGAAGGGAGAGAGAGGATAGAGAGAGTGATTATTAAAGCAGAAACGACAAAAGGTAGAAAAAATATTTTTTTGTTCCTTTAAAGAATAAGATAGTATTGTAGTTGCATTGATAAATGTTTATAAACAGAAAACGGAAATAGGTAATCTTTTATTAGACTAATTTTAATACATTTTTTACAAACATTTGGAGTCCAAATCCTCTTCCTTAAGTCAGGACAGGATACTGTAACAGCAGTATACTGTACTGACCTGAAGGAGGTGGTTTTGGCCTCTGAAAGCTAATTGAAAAATGGATTAGTCCAATAAAATGGTATTTTCTTAATTTCCAATTTTGTTTTATTTCTATTTGTTAATTTGTAAAGTGGTAATTATTATTTGTTAGTTTTTTTTTCAAATTTACATCTGATATCTTATATTTTACACAGTATTAGGGATCATGTTCCACTGTTTCTGTGGTGTTTCACTGTATGCAAAGTCTGACTTCTTGGAGGTTCAGTTTAACTTTTGTCTACATATTTCTATTTTTAGTTTGTGATTACTTATTCCATACTGGGCGAGGGTGTATCTGGAGACATTCACCAATGGCTAGACAGATCAGCTCTCCATGGTGAGAGACGCTGCTCATGCCGGTGATCATTTCAATAGGTATGCAGTCTCAAGTGGTGGGAAAAGATAGGGGGCACATGGCTCGGCGATACCGGGCCAGTGGCATAGTAAGGGGCGGGGGCAGGGCAGGATTAACCAATAGGCCCAGTAGGCACGTGCCTAGGGCCCGAAATGGTCAGGGGGGCCCGATGAAGGAGGGCATCAACATTGTTTTTTCCGAACGGCGATGGGCCCCTCCAGCATCGATCGGCAACGTGAGCCTCCCCCCCCCCCGATCGGCAACGTGGTTTACCCCCCCCCCCCCCGATCGACGGAAAGTAAGACAAGCAAGCAATGCGGATAAGAAAGGCAACGGGAACAGTAATTTTGCAAGCGGTGCTGCTTGCCCAAAGCTTCCCTCTGACGCAGCTTCCTGTTTCCACCTGGGTGCATGGTGGGACGGGGCAGGGGGCCCAGTGTACTTGTATGCCTAGGGGCCCTTGACAAATTAATCCTGCCCTGGGCGGGGGGGAAGGGGAACCGCCCTAGGCGCCATCTTTGCATGGTCACTGGCATCTCTCTTCCTCTCCACCCCATGTACCTCTTTAAATGTTCATGGGACCAGGATGTGACATCAGAAGACAGCTAAGGCTGGTGCGAGCAGCAAGTGGAAAATGCTGCTCGTGCTGGCGAACATTTCAAGAGATACATGGGGAAGAGTGGGGGTACAAAGCGCAACGATGTGGTGTGCCAACAACCTCCCTCACTATGCCACTATTTCTGGATGAGGGGAAATTTGTTATGAATTGCGCACCCCCAATCATTTTCAAAAGTTGGTTCCTATGGCTTTGAGTGTGATAACCACACCCTATTCTGACAGAAACTGAAAAGTTCACTCTTCGACAACTAATTCTTCTAAGATCATCATAAGCATCTGACCTTTACTTAATCGCCTAAGTCTTATGTTTCCTGTCCCCCTTCTGCTCCTTCCTCCCACCCTTAACCTTTAGGTGTGGACGACACACAAATATTTGATTAGGTTACATACATTTGCACTTTGAAAACACACTATGAACACTTTAAATCAATGGTATAATTCAGGGGTCTCAAAGTCCCTCCTTGAGGGCCGCAATCCAGTCGGGTTTTCAGGATTTCCCCGATGAATATGCATGAGATCTATTTGCATGCACTGCTTTCAATGCATATTCATCGGGAAATCCTGAAAACCCGACTGGATTGCGGCCCTCAAGGAGGGACTTTGAAATCCCTGATAATTTATAATGTTGGAGGTTGTTGGGTTTTTTTTTTTAATATATATATAAGTCCAGTGAAAGAGAAGTGAAACCTAATACTCTATAAGTAAGCAGACAAAATATAGTTTTACTTTAAGGTTTCAGAAGACTTTGAAGCTGATGTCATTTCCTTATTAAGTCAGACCTGTGATGCCACCGACGAAAGCCCGAGCTGCCAGTCTCAACAGCCCGTTTGCCCTCCCTCTCTCTTTTTTTTTTTTTTTCCCTCTCACAGGCGAGTCCGCCCTTTAATGATCGCCCCCGCCGGCCGGCTGCTGTTGACGCACGGAACGCTTTTGCAGCTGCACCGGAGCGCCGCGGACACTTCCGGCCCTCTTGGGCTTAAGCTTTCCCGGTTTCTCGCTGGAGCCTGTAGGCCGTCGAGATGCAGCTGGTCGAGGCCGGCCTCTTCTCCTTCGGAGGCGCTCGCGGTCGCTCGTTCTAGTTCGACAGCTTCGCGCGCTGACTTTCCCTTCTGCCCGCCTAACGCGAGGAAGCTGGCTCGGCTGTGCGCTGACAGATTTAAAAGAAAGAAAGGAAAGCCTAAAGAAAAAGCGCTGCTACCAGGTTCAGCCCTGCTTTCATAGTCTACTAACTTTTTCATTTAATTGGCTCCTCGTTCCTCTGAGAAGGTATAATAAAAAAAAAAAAGAGAGTTTTCATCTTTTTAAAATTTGTTTGCCGCTTTGCCCCCCCCCCTTGAGTACCCTTACTCTCTGTTCTTCTGATGTCCATTTTGTTTTAGGTCTGGATTAGGAGGAAAAGAGTGACTTCGTAAAGCGTGTTTGTTTTTTAGTAACGCATTTACTGTATAACATTTTATTGAAGAAATGCAATAAATACATAATAATATAACACAGTAAAATAGTCATTACATTTAAATTGACCATATTAACTTCTAATAAATGTTTATCATTCCTTCAAAATAAATTTTTAAACAGGACTTATTCATAGATTTTGTTTAGAATTATAGGAGTTTTGATTGAGCACAATTAATTTATAACGTTTTTGAGCACAATTAAACAATGTTTTACTATGAATTCAAATGCAAAGAACATCCTCCTACATCACATTTTTCATTTACATAAACATTTTATCATTCCTCCAACATATATTTTAATATATCTAAACTATTTTTTCCTATATCCCCCCCCTTATTACTTTATATATATATATTAAAATCATTCCAATTTCCCTCCCTATCCTAGAATGAAAGGTGACATAAAACATCAAATAAAAAAAAATATTAAAAAAAAAAACAACCCACATTTATTTATATCTAATATAAAAGTATTAAGAATCATATTTCTTGCTTTCGAGGATAATTTTTGTATATAAGGATCCCGAATTTTTAAAAATAATCGTGTTCTAAAGGCTTATTAAAAAAATAAATAAATTTTCACAGTCTACTAAACGGTATCGGCGTTTCCAGTTGTTACAAAATACTACGAAGTTTAATCTTTAATTCTCATAAATACGGTAGGGTTTCTCTATTGCTGATCTGACTGCATTGGCTACTTATTCAAGTCCTTTACTTAAAGCAGGCCTGCACAACTCAAAAATGATCCGGGGCCGAAACGAAGTCGGAAAATGTAGCGAGGGCCGCAGGTAGTGGCCACAGCTCGAGGCACCCAGAAGTGTGCGGACGTTGCCGTGATGATGTCGTGTGCATGCGTGACATCATCAAGTTGACATCCGCGCATGCACCGAGGCCTTCCAGACAGGCCCTGAGACGCTAGTAGGGGGTGCCAGCAGGGAAGAGGGCAGGAGATGCACTGGCAGCGGCTGATTGTCTACAGCAGTGTTTCTCAACTACTTGGAGCTAAGTACCCCCAACCACAGACCTCCCAAGCTCCGCCCTAAACCCACCCAAACTGTGCGCCAGATCCTGCCCCCTTTACTAATTGTAGTGCAATTTTTTCCTTTCATTTTTTCATATACACACAATACACACAGCAGATATAAATTCTCAAAATTGACACATTTCGATCACTAAATTGAAAATAAAATAATTTCTCCTATCTTTGGTGATTTAATTAGTTTCTGGTTGGACTTCTTTCTGACTGTGCATCCAACATTTCTTTCACAATTCAGCCCCAGTCCCTTTGGGTTCAAGTCTCTATCTCTTTTCCCTCTGCGTACCCTCCCCAAATCCAGTGTCTGTTCTCTTTTGTACCTACCACCACCTTTGTTCCAGGTCTCCCTCTCCCTCCTCTGTTATGATCTTCCATCTCTCTGTTCTTCCTCAGGGTCTCTCTCCCATTATCCCAGGACAAGCAGGCAGCATATTCCCACACATGGGTGACGTCACCGACGGAGCCCCGCAGCGGACAGCCTCGAAAGCAAACTTGCTTGAAGGTCTCGAACTTTCGAGCACTGCACCGCGCCTGCGTGCGTGCCTTCCCGCCCGAACTAGGGGGCGCATCTCCTGAGAGGATCCTCAGTTCGTTTATTTCCGCGGAGACAAGAAGACACGTTCTCTTTCTCTGCAGCATTTGCCTTCTCATCACCGCGGCTGTTTCTTTCTTAAAGTCGGTCGCTGTGCTTGTTTTTTTATTCCTTTCTTTTTCTTTTCATAAACGGGCTTTTCGACGACGTTGTGCTCAATTTTTTCAACTTTTTGGCATGGAGCAATCTTCGGATCCGGCCTCGACCGTAGCGGCTGCTCCGGTCTCGAAGGCTTCGACTCCGACGACCTCGACACCTGTGGTCTCGAAGGCCTCGACCCAGACTCCGTCTGGAGTTTCGGTCTCGAAGGCCTCGACCTATTCTGCCTCGGTTGCCTCGAAGACGACGCCATCCACGAAGTCTTCTACGGGGGGTAAGTCTCCGAGTTCCCTTTCAGGTGCCGTATCCAAGAAGCCACCAGAGTCCTCGGCACGTCCACCTTCGAAGCGTACCTCCAAGATAAGGGAATACTCACCTTCGAGGTCGCCCTCTTCGGAGCGTACTGCTGCACCTACGAGGTCAGAATCTTCTGTCTCGGTGCCGATGCTAGAGGACATGTTGAAATCTATACTCACAACTCAGATTTCCTCCTTGGTAGCTCAATTGGTCCCGTCCTCGACCTTGCCTCGGACTGATCAGCCTGTTACTCAACCAGAGCTTCCAGTCTCCTGAGGCCGATCCCGGACACCGAAGAACATTTCTTCATCAGAGTCTTCTCCGGGCTCACCTCCTCCGAAGCATCGATCGAAGCATTCAAGACCTGTTCCTTCTAAGCTTCGGAGGGAGTCTTCGAATTTGGATACCGAGGCTTCTTTACCTTGTTCTTCGAAGTCAAAGTCGAAGCATGGATCTCGACGAGCCTCGACTCGAAGCCCTTCTCGATCCAGAACACCGTCGAAGCCAGTCCGTCGAGACAGTCCTACATATACCTCGACTCATTCTGTAACACGTACACCTGCTACTTCTCCTTCCAGGAGTTTGAAAAGAAAGCATTCTCTTACTCCAACTCACAGTGCAGCTTCTTCGGTCACTCTGCGTCTGGAATCAGACCTTTCACCATATTCTAGAGAGGCTTCTCCATCCTACTCAGTTCAACATAAATCTCGCAGTGGTTCTCCTGAGGAAACATCTGATCCAAAATCAATTTCTTTTGCCAAATTTATCTTTGACATGGGCCAAGCTCTCAAGATAGACCTTCATTCAGACTCAAAATATACTCCTGAATACTTAGCGGATATGGAGCTTCCCCATCCTCCAAAAGAGTCACTCAGATTACCTATGACTCCTGTTCTACAGCAGACCTTCACTCGCAATATGGAAACTCCTTATTCTATCACTGCTATCCCATCCAAATTAGAATCTCGTTATAGAACGGTCCCCTGTAAAGGATATGAAAAGTCTCAACTTTCTCATCAATCTCTAGTTGTAGAATCATCATTGAAGAAAGCACATTCCTCCAAAATCTATGCTTCGGTTCCTCCTGGTAGGGAAGGCCGTACCATGGATAAGTTTGGACGTCGTTTATACCAGAACTCTATGATGGCAAATAGAGTTCTTAATTATAATTACATATTTACGTCCTACTTCAACCATTTTTTAAAGATTTTATCTTCATTTTACCCGGACATCTCTACCAATCGCCTATCAGAATTTAAAAATATCCTTAAGACTCTTTCTCAGTTGAGACTTTTCATGCTACAAGCTTCTTATGATGCCTTTGAACTCTCGTCTAGAGTATCGGCATTTGCAGTAGCCATGCGTAGATTAGCATGGTTACGGATAGTGGACATGGATCCTAACCTTCAGGATAGATTGGCTAATCTTCCTTGTCAAGGAAATGAATTATTCGATGACTCTATTGAGGCAGCTACAAAGCGTCTTTCAGAACATGAGCGCTCTTTTCCTTCCCTCATTCGTCCAAAACCTAAACCTGTACCAACTAGAGGTTTCAAACAAACTCCACGTCGCTATCCGCAGAAAACAACTCCTGCTTTTTCTAGACCTCCTGCTCGTCGGCCTCCTCCACAACAAAGGCAACAAAAATCTCAGACTCCTGCTGCCACCAAGCCTGCTCAGTCTTTTTGACAATCTCGACCTGAGCATTCAAATTTCTCTGTTTCCAAATTCTCCTCTCCCCATAGGAGGTCGCCTGTCCTCTTTTTATCACCAATGGGAGCTCATTACTTCAGACCTCTGGGTTCTTACCATCATACGAGAGGGATACTCTCTTCGACTCCTTCAGGCACCTCCAGATCGCCATCCAAGAGAGTGTCTTTCAAATCAGTCGCATTTTCCCCTTCTTCTTCAAGAAGCTCGAGCTCTTCTTCTCCTGCGAGCAGTGGAGGAAGTTCCTCTTCCACAAAGGAACTTGGGATTTTATTCCCGTTATTTTCTAGTTCCCAAAAAGACGGGGGATTTGCGACCGATTTTGGATCTCAGAGCTCTCAACAAATATCTAGTCAAAGAGAAATTTCGAATGCTCACTCTGCCAACTCTATATTCCTTGATGGATCAAGGGGATTGGATGTGCTCTCTCGATCTCAAAGAGGCCTATACTCATATCCCTATTCATCCAGACTTTCGCAAGTATCTCAGATTCCAGGTAGGAAATCTTCATCTTCAGTACAGAGTTCTCCCCTTCGGACTGGCTTCTTCCCCCAGAGTTTTCACCAAATGCCTAGTGGTTGTAGCTGCAGCTCTTCGCAACCAGGGTCTTCAAGTATTTCCATACCTAGACGACTGGCTCATCAAGGCTCCCTCTTTTTCAGAGGTTATTGCAGCGACCCAACAGACTATTCTTTTTCTGCAAAGTTTGGGATTTCACATCAATTTTCCCAAATCTCAGCTGACTCCTTCTCAGTCCCTCCAGTTCATAGGAGCTACTCTGGACACTATCAATCTGAGAGCATATCTTCCACAACCACATCAGGATGCACTCCTTCAACTGTCTCAACAATTCTGCCAACTTTCCTCTGTTCCAGCAAGGAAAATGATGGTTCTGCTTGGTCACATGGCTTCTACAGTTCATGTGGTTCCTTTTGCCAGACTTCACCTTCGCATTCCTCAATGGACACTGGCATCTCAATGGCAACAATCACTGGATCCACCAACTCGACTAATTTCCATCACGCCTTCATTAAAGAAGTCTCTCCGCTGGTGGATGCTCTCTTTGAATCTTTCAAGAGGTTTACTGTTTTATCCTCTTCCTCATCAGAAGGTCCTCACAACCGACTCGTCAATGTATGCATGGGGAGCTCATGTGGACGGTCTTTGCACTCAAGGGCTCTGGACCCAAGCGGACCGGCGGTGTCCTATAAATCTGTTGGAACTCAGAGCGATATTCTATGCTCTCAAAGCTTTTCAGCATCTACTTTACGACATGGTGATTCTAGTACGTACCGACAACCAAGTAGCCATGTATTATGTCAACAAACAGGGAGGGATGGGATCTCACTCCCTCTGTCAAGAAGCTCTGAAATTGTGGCATTGGGCGATTCTTCACAACATCTTCCTCAGAGCGGTTTATATTCAGGGTCAACAAAATTGTTTGGCGGACAAATTGAGTCGTCTTCTACAACCTCACGAATGGACAATCAATTCTCCTACTCTTCGCCAAATTTTTGCTCGTTGGGGGACTCCACAGATAGATCTGTTTGCGTCACCTCTCAACTTCAAACTGCCTCAATTTTGCTCCCGCATCTATACTCCTCAACGTCTCGAAGCGGATGCGTTTCTACTGGACTGGAGGAATCAATTCCTTTATGCTTTTCCTCCGTTTCCTCTGATTCTCAAGACTCTAGTCAAGTTGAAATCAGACCAGGCCACCATGATTCTGATAGCTCCTCGGTGGCCCAGGCAACCTTGGTTCTCCCTTCTACTTCAACTCAGCACCAGGGAGACTCTACTTCTGCCAATATTTCCTTCTCTACTCACGCAGAATCAAGGATCTTTGCTTCATCCCAATCTACAGTCTCTACATTTGACAGCTTGGTACCTTTCTATATAACAGACTTTTCTCAATTTTCTCCGTCTGTTCAAGATATTTTACTTGCTTCCAGAAAACCATCAACTAGACAATGTTATGGTCAAAAGTGGACAAGATTCTCTGCTTGGTGTTCTACACGTAATTTACTTCCCAGATCTGCTTCCTTGACATCAATTCTGGACTATTTACTTCATTTATCACAATCTGGACTTCAGACTACATCTATCCGAGTCCACCTTAGTGCTATAGCTGCTTTTCATCAGCCTTTGGATGGAAAATCCCTTTCTGCACATCCTATGATTTCTCGTTTTATGAAAGGACTTCTCAATCTCCATCCTCCTATTAAACCACCTCCTGTGGTTTGGGATCTCAATGTTGTTTTAGCTCAACTTATGAAATCTCCTTTTGAACCACTTGACAAAGCTCATCTCAAGTATCTCACTTGGAAAACTGTTTTCCTGATCGCCCTCACTTCTGCTCGACGTGTCAGTGAGTTACAAGCGCTAGTGGCTGATCCACCTTTCACAGTTTTTCACCATGACAAGGTTGTTCTACGTACTCATCCTAAATTCTTACCTAAAGTTGTTTCAGAATTTCATATCAATCAGTCTATTGTTCTGCCTGTATTTTTTCCAAAGCCTCATTCTCATCCAGGAGAGGCGGCTCTTCATACATTGGACTGTAAACGTGCTTTGGCTTTCTACCTTCAACGCACTCAACTTCACAGAACATCTCCTCAACTTTTCATATCTTTTGATCCGAACAGGTTGGGACGTCCTATATCAAAACGCACAATCTCCAACTGGATGGCTGCTTGCATTTCATTCTGCTATGCTCAGGCTGGTCTTTCCTTGCAAGGTCGAGTGATGGGCCACAAAGTTAGAGCTATGGCGGCGTCTGTAGCTTTCCTCCGATCAACTCCTATTGAGGAAATCTGCAAGGCTGCCACTTGGTCCTCGGTTCATACTTTCACCTCTCATTATTGTCTGGATACCTTATCCAGGAGGGATGGCCATTTTGGCCAATCTGTTTTGCAAAATCTTTTTTCGTAATATGCCAACTTCCCTCCATCCCTTTCTATTTAGCTTGGAGGTCACCCATGTGTGGGAATATGCTGCCTGCTTGTCCTGGGATAAAGCACAGTTACTTACCGTAACAGTTGTTATCCAGGGACAGCAGGCAGATATTCCCACAACCCTCCCACCTCCCCTGGTTGGCTTCTTGGCTAGGTATCTGAACTGAGGATCCTCTCAGGAGATGCGCCCCCTAGTTCGGGCGGGAAGGCACGCGCGCAGGCGCGGTGCAGTGCTCGAAAGTTCGAGACCTTCAAGCAAGTTTGCTTTCGAGGCTGTCCGCTGCGGGGCTCCGTCGGTGACGTCACCCATGTGTGGGAATATCTGCCTGCTGTCCCTGGATAACAACTGTTACGGTAAGTAACTGTGCTCTCTGTCTAAACCTCCCATAGTCCAGCATCTGCCTCTTGTCTTCCCCCTTTGGTCCTGTCTTTCTTCTGCTTACAACCCCCTCCCCAGCATTTTGTTCTCCTTTCTTCCAGCTCTTTCTCTGCTTCTCTCTTTATCCTTCCTTCCTCCCTGGTCCAGAATCTTTCCATCTCTCTGCAGTCTCTCTCTCTCTCTTCCCTCTATACACCCCCAAGTCCAACATCTGCCCTCCTCTCTTCTGCCTCCCTTTTGTTTCAGGTTTCTCCTTCTCTCTATCTTCCTTCTGCTAACATTTTGAGTCCTCCCACCTTTAATCCAGGTCTTTCTGTCTCTCTCACTCTCTTTGACTTCCCCCTTCCCAGGGCCTGGCATCTCTCTCTCCTCGTTTCAGGGCATTTCCCCTCTCTTCCTCCTCTAGTCCAGCATCTTCCCTGTCTTCAAGTCTATTTTCCTGCCCCTCCTCAAGGTCCTTTTCTCTCTCTCTCCCCACCCACCCCTCCTCAAGGTCCTTTTCTGACTCTCTCTTTAGATCCAGCGTCCTGCCAGGGGCCTTACCACACCCAGCGAGAGAGGTTGTCTTCTGCAGTCTGCAGCTAAGCTAATTACGGCAGCCTGCAGATGAACCTAGCAGGCTGCCGTTGGCCTCTGAAGCACATTCCCTCTGCCACGGTCCTGCCCCTCCTCTGATGTCAGGGGCTGGACTGCGGCAGAGGGAACTTGTGCAGAGACTGACGGCAGCCTGCTAGGTTTGCTCTGCAAGCTGCCATAATTAGCTTGTTGGTCCTTGAAAGCGGCGGCGGCGCTTTTAAAGGTGAGACTAGGAGGGTAGAGCAGGAGAGCAGAGTGAGAGCCAGGCCGCAATGAGAGCCGTTTTGGGCCTTATGTTGTGCAGGGCTGGCTTAAAGCCTTGCATGCACAAATGGGTTGTTCTGTGTCAAGTGACCTAATTTTAGAAAAGTGCCCCAACTCACCATCACGGATTTTGATGAAACTTTGTATGTTGAATCTTACATGACCCAAATGAACTCTGGTAAAGTTTAAGATCTGCCAGTGTAATACTTGTGGAGATATAGCTCTTTGTTTGATACTGGACCCCATGTGTCCCTCCAACTATCGCCACATCTCCCTCCTCCCCTTCTTATCCGAGTTACTTGAACGTGCTGGTGTCTGGACTTTCTCTCCTCTTAAGCTATTCTCGATCCTCTTCAGTCAGGCTTTTGCCCTCTGCATTCCACTGAAATTGCCCTTACTAAAGTTTCCAATGGACATGTTCTTAACCAGATCCAAAGGCCTCTACTCTATCCTCGTCCTTCTCAATCTGTCTGTTGCCTTTGATACTGTTGATCACCGCATACTCTTTGATACACTGTCCCCGTTGGGATTCCAGGGTTCTGCTCTCCTGGTTTTCTTCCTATCTCTCCTATCACACATTCAGTGTTTGCTTTTTCTTGGACCATCTTTATCATTCGTTTTGAAACTCCAAACTGATGCTATTGCTTTTATTGACCAACTTCTTGGGTCTACAGTCAGTATTTGGACTTTTTTGATCTATCAGATATTGCAAATTTTTTTCTTAATTTCTTCAATCAAGTCTATATAGTCTTGACACAAGGTGCATTCTGTGGTTTGACTTAACTGTCTGATATCCTGAGCAGTAGCAGACATTATCTTGTGCTTTATCACATTTTGCACTTGTTCAATTTCCTGTGATGTAACTAAATTCTCAATGGTTGAGCATATTTTATTTGAGATTCTGAAGCAAGATACCTCGATACCTCAGTATTCACATATATCTGTTTGTTGCCAACTTTATTTTCTATATGCATGCAGTCCCCGGGTTAAGAACAAGTTAAGTTTAAAAAACTGTTCTTAAAGTTGGATTGTATGTAACACAGAACTTGTAGATTTTAAGATTCTTGCTGCTTACCTCTGCCCCCAGCTGACAAAAGAGCTAGCTGTCCTTACCAGTGTTCCCTAAGGTATAGTATGCACAACCACACACTTGTCTTAATGTGGCCATGCATCATTCCTGAATCTGCTACAGAAGAAGTATAAAAGTCTATGCCACTGGAAATACTGCTCAGTGAAATCAAATGAAGCAGCAACCGCGTTCTTTTTTTTTTTGTAACTCTTTATTTAACCACTGCGTTACAATCACTACAGGTACACCTGTACATCAAAACCATACATTCATGAATACAGTGTATACATTAGATTCCCCATGTCCCATTCCCAACCCACCCCTCCCCTTCCCCCCCCCATCCCCCCCCTGACCCTCTAAATTACCTATCTCCCAATAACATCTAGTTCCCCCCCCCCCACATGAAACATCCAAAAGGAAGAAGTAACATAACATAATCCTAATATGCAAGAGATGCAATGGTGGTCCCCCTTCAGGGATGCACCATCTAAGCATGTAATACAAATTACTCAGAGTTTCCCTCCATCTCTAGGAACCTTCCCCATAGGTCCTCAAACTGTCGCCTTTGGCGGGTAAGTAGAGCCGACAGCCTAAATTTCTCACATACCCATCCCAATTTCACTCGCATCATCACTACCGTAGGTATCGTGGGGCTCTTCCATAGTGATGCCAGCACCAGTCTAGCAGCTGTAAAAGCCAATCTAACTAACTTGTCCTGCGTAGCCTCCACTGTCCCTGGGAGTACCCCCAGCAAAGCCGTCTCCGCTCCAAATGGCAATCGACATTGCAAGAGGCACCCCACATAGCGGAACACCTGAGTCCAATAATCCACAAGACGGGGACACTCCCACCACATATGAATGAATGTACCCCTCAGGCCACACCCTCTCCAGCACTCCCCTGCACATGAGGTACCCATCTTTGCAAGCACCACAGGAGTAACATACCATCTCACAAGGAGTTTAAGAGCGTTTTCTACCAATTGTGGAGCCACCGCCACATGATGTATTCTTAATGCTATTTGTTCCCATTCCTCAATCGTATAGGTGTGCCCTAAGTCTACCTCCCACGCCCTCATATATGTGGTCTTCCGATCAGGGTCGGCAAGCAGTAAGCGATATAATTGTGAGATGCAGCCCCGACGCACTGGGTCCCCCAACATTAACTCAAACCTCGAGCACTTATATGCTGTAGGGTCCCCCGCTTTAATGCGCATAATATAATCCTTCACCTGTAGATAGGGGAATATATCACGCTGCTCCAAATGGAAAGAGGCTTGGACCTCAGGAAACCCACGAAGTCGCTCCCCCTCCAACAGTTGGCCAAACCATCTCAACCCACCTCGCTCCCATCTACAAAAGACTCCACCCTCCCTACCCGGAACAAAATCCTCTGCATACCTAATAGGCAAAAAATGTAGACCCTGCATCCTACCCACCAGACCCGTAGCGTCCATCTTATAAAAGGATTAGCAATAGAAGCAATATCCGTCTCCCTCAAGCCCACCCACGGTAGATAAGACAGAGCCGGTATGCCCCTAGGATCTCCCAAGAGACCCTGTTCCACCCGAACCCACAATTTAGCTGGATCCGCATGCCAATCCACAACCGCCCTAAGCTGCGCCGCCCTGTAGTATAGTTCCAGATTGGGTAACCCCAGTCCTCCCTCCTCCTTAAATTTGAACATGGCATATCTCGCCACCCGAGGACGCCTACCCTTCCATATAAATTGCAGAAGGGACCTATGCCAGCGCGTAAAGCAAGCTTTAGGGACCTCAACCGGAAGCACTTGAAAGAGATAAAGAAATCTGGGCAGGACCATCATACGTACCACCTCCATTCTACCCATCCAGGAAAGGTACAGAGGGTCCCATCTATCAAGATCCCTTCGCATTGTCTCTCCCAAAGGGAGATAATTAAGGCGGAACAGGGTATCCCACTCCACCCCAAGCCATATCCCCAGGTATTTAATAGGGCCCGTCACCCAACGGAAGGGTACCCCCTTTTGCAGTTCCAGGGCCTCCGCCGCTGGTACCGAAATATTCAAGATCTCCGTCTTAGACAAATTAGCTTTAAAGCCCGAAATCCGCCCATAATCCCGCATCAAATCCCGCAAAGCCAACAGCGACCTTTCCGACCCCTCCACAATGGCCAAGATATCATCCGCAAAAAGGGACAGTTTATGTTCACCCCCCTGCACCCGCACCCCCTTCACAAGCCGAGACAGACGGATGCTTTGAGCCAAAGGCTCAATCACCAAAGCAAACAGCAGGGGAGAGAGCGGGCACCCCTGTCTCGTCCCTCGATGTAGTTCAAAGGGCTTGGAATAGACCCCATTAACTTTGACACAAGCCATCGGGTTATGGTATAGCGTAAGGATCCAAGAAATGAATCGCGACCCAAATCCCATCTGGTGTAGCACCGCCTCCATAAACGTCCAATCCACCCGGTCGAACGCCTTTTCGGCATCCACCGCAACCGCCACCCAAGGGGACCCTGATCTACGGGCCTCCCACACCAAGTTCAACACCCGCCTAATACCATCCGCCGCCTGCCGCCCCCCAATGAACCCCACCTGATCCGGGTGGATCAGGTCCGGCATATGGGTCGCCATCCTATCGGCCAGAATACGGGCCAGGATTTTGGTATCAATTCCTAAGAGAGAGATAGGTCGATAGCTACCACACACAGACAGATCTTTCCCTGGCTTAGGGAGTATCGTAATCCCTGCCAAGCGCATATAGAAAGGCAAGCGCTCTCCCTCTTTCAGGGAATTAAATAGTCTAGTCAATAAAGGTGCAACCAAGGGAGAAAGTTTCTTATAAAACAGCCCAGTAAACCCGTCGAGTCCGGGTGACTTACCCGGCTTCAAATGTCTAATAACGTGCAACACCTCCTCCACCGTGATATCCCCCTCCAGCCCCAGTGCATCCGAGCTAGATAGGGAAGGCAACCCTAAATCCCTCAAATAGGCTTGGCTCTCCACCTCCGAGCCCTTAAGCTCTGGTGTATAAAGCTCCTGGTAAAATTCCCGAAACCGCCTTTGTATTCCTACCTCGTCCGTAAGTACCGTGCCATCTCGCTCCTTAATAGCCAAAATATTACTCCTAGACTGCTGCAATTTGACCCTATGAGCCAAAAGCTTACTAGCCCGATTTCCCGATTCAAAATATTTAAGCTTCAACTTCTCAAGATTAAACTTAATCACCTCATCTTCCAACTTCCCAAGGGCCATTCGGGTTTCCTGAAGCCGAAGCCTCACCTGCGGGCCTCCCTGTCCCCTCTTATGTTGATCCACCAGAGTGCGGAGCGTCTCCCGGAGCTGCAGTTCCTCCTGCTGCCGGGACTTTTTCTTATAGGCTGCTATAGAGATCAATTCCCCCCTTAACACCCCTTTTAAACTTTCCCAGATCGTCATGGGGGAGAACTGATCCACCTTATTAAACTCTAGGAAATCATAAATCCCCGTTTCCAGCTTTTGTACTATTTTCGGATCTCCCAGCAGGGTATCGTTCAATCTCCAATACGTATCTCCCCCCCTAGGTCCTCCCCATTTCAGATCCACCCAGAGCGGGGCATGGTCTGACCATCCAATGGTATCAATCTTGGTATCTATCACTTTACCCCCCCACCCTTTATCCACACATACCATATCAATGCGAGTGTATACCTCATGTACAGGGGAATAGAAAGTGTAGTCCCGACCCATCCAATGTTGAACCCGCCACCCATCCTCCACATTAAGGACTTCCAGAAATCTCTCCAAACATTTTCTATCCTTCTTAAGTCTATCACCCCCCTTGCCCGTGGAATCCCATTCTGGATTAAGAACCAAATTAAAATCCCCCACCACCACCACCGGCCCCACCTTAACCGACAAGATCTTAGACAGGAGGAGGTCAAAAAAGGGACCCTGTTGAGAGTTAGGTGCATACAAATTAACCAACGTTACCCGAGTCCCATCAACAGTACCAGTCCAGATAAGCCACCTCCCTCCTTCATCCCTCCATTCCTTATCTGGGACCACCCGCAACTTGTGGGAGAACAAAATCCCCACCCCCGCCTTTTTCCGCTCCACCCTATTAGAAGCCCAAACCCTCACGGGATACTCCCGAAACTGTACAAGCTTTTCCCCAGCTTTTACAAAATGAGTTTCTTGAACAAAACAGATATCAAAACGTAGGCGCTTAACTTCTTTCAACAACAGTTGCCGCTTACGTGGCATGTTAAGCCCCTTAACATTCAAACTGCCCAATCTGAGTACATTATCCCCCCCCATCCCCGGCTATAGACATCACTCCCATCACCTCTGCACCTCCCCCCACCTTCTCCCTTCGTAACCTAGTCCCCCCCCTCCCCGTCCCTCCCTCCCTCCCTCCTCCCCTCTCCTCCCCATCTCTCCCCACCCCCCTCCCCACCTAACCCACACTCCCATTCTCCCCACTCCCTCCAAGACTTCAAGTGACTTCACCACCCCCCCATGTCACCTTTGTGATACCTCCCGTCCCCACATCCACACCTCATATGCACCACCACCCCCCACCAATCAGTCCCCAGACCCTCACCCATACATGCCCAGTCACACTCCCAAAGTCAACACTAGATCAGCATCAAGGTCCAGGACCCAGCAGCGGGTAGTCTCGACCGCCCGCAGCCAGCCACTCAAGTGTCCGGGGCCACAGCTGCACTCAGCTCGGCTGCCTCTCCGTCCTGTCGAGCGCTCTGCCGTCCTCTCCGTCTCTGGGGCACCGCTTTCCACTGATACCGCTCCAACTTCTGCGCCGTCACTTTGCTCAGAACAGAATCTCCCATTTTCACCAGACCCTCCTTCAGAAGTACCGCCTGCAGCTCCGCCACGGTCGTCACCCGCTTATGCACTCCATTAAAAGTAACCAGTAGACCAAACGGGAACAGCCAGCGATATCTCAAGTTGTTCTGCTTCAACACCTCCAGCAATGGGCGAAACTCCCTCCTCTTCTGCAAAGTGATGCTCGAGAGATCCTGAAATATCTCCACTTTCAAATTCTTCCAATTGATAACGCCCAGGTCTCTAGCCTTCTTCACCAGACGATCCTTATCAGGAAAATGGTGAATGCAAGCAATAATATCTCTCGGGTAATCCCCATTCTTCGGACCCAGGGTTCGGTGCGCCCTGTCCACTCTCAGGCCCCCAGAAGTGTTATCAGGGGCTCCACCATCAGCCAGCAGGAACCGGCTGAGCTCTTGCACCACTGCCACAGCGTCCCCATACTCAGCTGTTTCCGGAACTCCCCGGATCCGAACATTGTTCCGTCGGGACCTATTTTCCAGGTCCTCCACCTGGGCACAGCAGTCCAGAAGATCTTTCTGGACTGCCTTCACCTGAGTTGTGAGTCCCTGAACCGACTCTTCTTGCTCTCCCAAGCGCTTTTCAGTGTCCTCCACTCTGCCCAGCAAGTCTGCAAAGTCCTGCCTTATCTCTTTTACGGCCTCTTTTATTTTGCCTTTCACAGCCGCCACCTCCTCTTTAATTTCCGTAGCCCACAGTTTCAGGTCGGCTTTCGTAACTACCGCCGCCGACCCTGCTCGCCGTAGCCTCGGGGAAGCACCGCGCTCCGATTCTTCTTCCGACGCGCTGTCTCCCGACTCGCGCGCGGACAAGCCCGAGGTCCCGCGCACGTGGCGGAGGCCTCCCTGCTCACCTCCACGCTCCGACAATCTGCCGGGCTCCACTCGTTTTTTCGATGGCATCCCGCAAGCGCCCCGAGCTTCCCCCACACTCTTCCGACCTCGGGCACTCTGAATTCGGCGTCCCGCAACGGGAAAGTAATGCGCTCTGGAGGGGAGAGTCAGAGCAAAGTCTCTAACCCTCCATCTTGGATCGTGACGTCACCGGAAGTCCCAGCAACCGCGTTCTTAAGTACGAGTCATACTTAAGTCGGGCGTCTGTAACTTGGGTACTGCCTGTACTTTGGAGACTTTCATTCTTCATCCATGAAGTTGATAACTGCTTTCTTGCTTTGTGAACATGTAAGGAGCTTCTTCCATTGGTGGATCCTCTGGCCTGAACTGATGTTACGAAGAATACCATACTTGGAACTCCTTGCAACTTGCTCTGCATCTTTGATTAACACATCTCAATAATATAATATCTATCATATCCTGTTTTGCCCCTGCATGCCATGCAGCTTCAAATACAGTTTTGTGGTCTGTTTATGTCTCAAGGAGCAATCCTATGACATCAATTATTCAGGCTGTAGGCTTTGGGACATTTTCAACTGTGGGGACCTGTTTTTCTAGATACTTTGCAAGGGTTGCTTTTGGTATTTTTCTTGAATAGTCCATCACAGTTGGGGTGTTCCCAAGGTATTGGCCCCAGTGGATTCAGTGTGGTCTCAAGTGGAGACATAAAACTGAAGACAAATCAAAGTGACATTTTTCAGGACCTGGTTGCTGCATTGGTGATCTTATCGTCAGAATACTAAGAGGAAACTTTTAAAACAATCCAGAGATGTAAGACCTTTGATGTTTGATGATGAAAACCCAGATCCTTGTTAAAGTCTTATCAGCTTACAAATCACAAAATTATATTGCTATCACCTCCAGATCACCCATCTGTCTCACCCTTATCTCTTTCCCAACCCTATCTTTTCCCTTGTGCCTGCCATTGAAATGCTTTCATGTTTCATTTACATATTTGAAATTGCCTTCTTTTGCTCATTCCTAACCTGAAGAAGGTTCTAGCTTTGAAAGCTAGTCAAAAAATGTCAGGCCAACAAAAAAAAAAATCACTTTATTTTCTTTTGTGTGGATTCTATATTTTACCTTTTAACCTAACAAACAAATCAATAATTGGTGTTAATAAGTTTCAAGTTTAATGGTTTTTTTGATTAACCGCTTAATCATATTTCTATGCGATGAACAATTTAAAATTACATTTGATGGGAAACAATACAATACAAAACTTTATATAATAACATTAGGGATTAAAGTTTAACTTAACACACTCATAACACAAGGAAAGAGGGGATGTGAAATACAAATCAATATAGGAAAGTAGAACAAAAAGGGAAAAGTACAAAAAGGGAGACAAAAGGTATAATATAATACAGTAAAAATAGTTTAGCCTAAGGATTATTAAGTTAGTTACCAAAGGCATCTTTAAAGAGAAATGTTTTTAAATTACTTTAAAATTTTCCCAGATCCTGTTATTCCCTTAAATAAATTGGAAGGGCGTTCCAAGTCTGTGGTGCGGTAACCGAAAAAATAAATTGCCGTCTTGTATTAATAACCTTAAGAGATGGAATAGTTAGTAAATTCTGTTCATTGGATCTCAAAGTTCTATTTGGAGAATATGGAATTAATAATTTATATATAAATGCTGGGGTTTTATTAAGAAGAGATTTGAAAGTGAGTATGCAAAGTTTATATGTTATCTGATGGATAACTGGAAGCCAGTGCGCGTTTTTTAGAAGGGGAGTTACATGATCAAACTTTCTGGATTTAGTTATAAGCTTAATGGAAGCATTTTGAATGATTTGTAGACGTTTTATTTCATTCAAAGAAATTCCCTTGAAGAGAGCATTACAATAATCAATCTTAGAAATCACCAAAGAGTGAATAAGAATATTGAGTGACTTTGAACATAGAAATTTTGAAATTGATCGAATTTTGCGTAATCTATAAAAGGTAGTTTTAATAATGTTATTAATGTGATCATGAAAATTCAGTTTATTATCAAAGATCACCCCTAAAATTTTTATATTGCTAACTAATTGCAGGGAGACATTTTTTATAGAAATGGGAGAGACAAGGGAAAAAACTCTTTCCATGGGAAAAGCATCACATTAGTTTTTTTAATGTTAAGTGCCAATCTGTTTGAATTCAACCAATGGTAAACTTGGTCAAGTTTCTCACTAATCGCTAAGATATCATAAGTTTTATTAGCGTCTAATGGATGTAAGAGCTGGATATCGTCAGCATAGGCAAAGACTTGGAAACCCACAGATTGGCATAGGGTCATTAGAGGGGCGAGAAAGATATTGAATAATAAAGGGGAAAGAATAGACCCTTGAGGGACCCCATGTGTAGTCTGTGAGGATTTAGATGTTGAATCTTTGAAAAAAACAGTAGAGGTACGATCTGTGAAATATGATACAAACCAAGAAAGAACTTGGTCTGTAATACCAATAGATTGAAGTCTATCAAGAAGAAGTTGGTGATCGATCGTATCGAAGGCTGTAGAAAGATCAATAGAAATTAACAGAATCGATTGATGATGATCTAGAAAGTATTGGATAGAGGTGGTATATTATAAACCCAAGGTTTAGTTTAGTTTAGTTTATTCATGCCAATCAATGAATGTAAAGTGCTATGGTGGTGTCTAAAACCAGTTTGGTTTGGATGTAGAACATTAGTTTTTTCCACAAATTCTGAAATTTGATTAAAAACTACCTTTTCTGTCAATTTTGACAGAAAAGGAATGTTTGCTATTGGTCTGTAGTTAGATGGATCTTCAGAACTAGTATTTTTATCTTTGATAATAGGACGAATGATTGATTTTTTTCAGGCCATTGGCACAGTGTTTTGACTTAGGCTTTCAGTAATTAGTGTATGGATGAAAGGTCCAAAAATATCAAAATAATGCTTGAGAATAAACGGCGGAATTAGAACAGCTTTAGAGCCCTTGATATTGATAGATTTAAGAGTGGACTCAATTTCTTTTAGACTTGGTATTTTAAATCTTGAACATTTTGAAATTAATGATTCTGAAACAGTTTGCTCATGAGCAATTGTTACATGTTGATTCACTGTAAAAGTTTTTCTAATTTTGTTAATTTTTTCAATGAAATGATCAGCAAGTTCTTGAGCAGTGGGGATGGAGCCAACCGATTCAGATTGTTGTTTATTTGGAATTGTTATTGTATTTAGTATGGCATAGAGAGCCGATGGATTTTTAGCTTTCAATATTTTATCAGAATAGAATTTCATTTTTGCTTGGTTTATTTTTAGTTTATAGAATCTAGATTGCTCATTGAATATTTGTAAATTAGTTTGAGTTTTTTCTTTCCTCCACTTATGTTCTAAAGATCTTAGTTGTTTTTTAATGAGGGAAAGTTCGGCTGTGAACCATGGGTTCTGAATTTTACGAGCGGAAATAACTTTAGTTTGTACTGGTGCAAGTTTATCCAAAACTGATTTTATGGCTATGTTCCATAGGTTAATTAAGTCATCTAATGAGTGAGTTCTAGATTCAGAAAAATCTAGTTTGAATGAAGAATGAATTAAATCTGAAGAAAGGTCGTTGAAATTTCTTTTTTTTCCATTATTTTTTATTTTCAAATTTTACATAAAGTGTACAAAATATTAAAATACAATTGATAAATACATAGTATCACTTTTATATCTAATACATTATATATCTAAATTTGATTTTCCCCCTCACCCTCCCCCCACCCTTTTATTACTTTAATATATAATATTTTTAATTTTCAAATTTTATAGAAAATGTACAACATGTTAGAATACAATTGATGAATATTCAATAACATTTTTATATCTAATACAATATATTCTAAATAAATTTTATCCCCTCTCCCTCCCCCCACCCTTCTATTACTTTTCATTCATACATTGCATATTGTATAATATATTATAACATATTATGTAGAAATTATTTTCTTTACCCCCCCCTCTATGTGTGTCATAAAAAAGATCCCTAAAAGAAGAAAAGAAGAAGAAAAATCCTACTATTTATTCATTACAGTATTTTGCCAATGGCCCCCATATTTTTATAAATTTAGTATATGTCCCCCTTTGTATTGCTATTGTTCTTTCCATTTTGAATATATGACATATTGTATTCCACCAAAATGTATAATTTAGGTTATCCCAGGACAAGCAGGCAGCATATTCTCACATGTGGGTGACGTCATCCACGGAGCCCCAGCGCGGACAGCTTTTCAAGCAAACTTGATTGAAGTTTCAAGTTTGCACACTGCACCACGCATGTGTGTGCCTTCCTGATCCACTAGAGGGCGCATACCCTCCTCATGGTCCTCAGTTCTTAGTTTTCCGCTGAGCCAGAAAGACCTTGTCTCTCTTCTCTGCGTTCTTCTAAGTGCCTTTCTGGCACCGCGGCTTCTTTATTTTGTTAGGGAGTCGCTGTGCGTTTGTTAATTGATCGTGTATTTCTTTGTTTCAAAAAAAAAAAAAAAAGAGGACTTTTTATTGTGTTTTTCCTCGGGCAGGCCCTTCTTGGGCCTCAGCCATGCGGCTAGGCCTCATTTGCCTGCAGCTGTATTTTCTTCTTCCCTGGCCTCTCTCTGGGCTCACCTCGTGTGAGCAGAATGGCCGGGACCCTCTTTCCTTCGTTGGAATCGGACTGTGCAGCTTCGATCCCCGGTAAGTTTTTCTTTCTTTCTTTCTTCTAGGTGCGTTACCTCGGTAACGCCACCGGCTGAGTCTCAGGCATTCCAGGCATCGAGTGCGATCGTGCCCGCCTCTACGAGACCTTCAAAGCGTGCCTCCTTTCATGGGAATACTCATATCGAGGTTGCCCTTATGGAGTGCACTGCTGCACCTTTATTACCAGTTTCATTGGTACGGTGCCGACTTCTGAAACTCGATGTGCCTCGACGTCGACTGGAGCTTCGTGCCTCGACGTCGACTGGAGCTTCGTCCCTCGACATCGACTGAGGCTTCGTGCCTCGACGGAGGCTTCGTGCCTCGACGTCGACTGAGGCTTGGTGCCTCGACGGAGGCTTGGTGCCTCGACGGAGGTTTGGTGCCTCGACGGAGGCTTCGTGCCTCGACGGGGGCTGTGTGCCTCGACGTCGACGGGGGTTTGGTGCCTCGACGGAGGCTTCGTGCCTCGACGGAGGCTTCGTGCCTCGCCGTCGACTGAGGCTTGGTGCCTCGACGGAGGTTTGGTGCCTCGACGTCGACTGAGGCTTGGTGCCTCGACGGAGGCTTCGTGCCTCGACGGAGGCTGTGTGCCTCGACGTCGACTGAGGCTTGGTGCCTCGACGGGGGCTTCGTGCCTCGACGGAGGCTGTGTGCCTCGACGTCGACGGGGGTTTCGTGCCTCGACGTCGACTGAGGCTTCGTGCGTCGACTGAGGCTTCGTGCGTCGACTGAGGCTGCGTGCCTCGACGGAGGCTGCGTGCCTCGACGGAGGCTGCGTGCCTCGACGGAGGCTTGGTGCCCCGACGGAGGCTTGGTGCCCCGACGGAGGCTTGGTGCCCCGACGGAGGCTTGGTGCCCCGACGGAGGCTTGGTGCCCCGACGGAGGCTTGGTGCCCCGACGGAGGCTTGGTGCCCCGACGGAGGCTTGGTGCCCCGACTGAGGCTTGGTGCCTCGACGGAGGCTTCGTGCCTCGACGGAGGCTGTGTGCCTCGACGTCGACGGGGGTTTCGTGCCTCGACGTCGACTGAGGCTTCGTGCGTCGACTGAGGCTGCGTGCCTCGACGGAGGCTGCGTGCCTCGACGGAGGCTGCGTGCCTCGACGGAGGCTTGGTGCCCCGACGGAGGCTTGGTGCCCCGACGGAGGCTTGGTGCCCCGACGGAGGCTTGGTGCCCCGACGGAGGCTTGGTGCCCCGAGGGAGGCTTGGTGCCCCGACGGAGGCTTCGTGCCCCGACGGAGGCTTCGTGCCTCGACGGAGGCTTCGTACCTCGACGTCGACGAAGGTTTCGTGCCTCGACGGAAGCTTCGTGCTTCGACGGAGGCTTCGTGCCTCGACGGAGGCTTCGTGCCTCGACGGAGGCTTCGTACGTCGACGGAGGTTTCGTGCCTCGACGTCGACGAAGGTTTCGTGCCTCGACGTCGACGAAGGTTTCGTGCCTCGACGTCGACTGGGGGCTTGGTGCCTCGACGTCGACTGGGGCCTGGTGCCTCGACTGAGGCTTTGTGCCTCGACGTCGACTGCGGCTTGGTGCCTCACCACCGCCTGAGGCCTTGTGCCTCGACGTAGTATGCGGCTGGGTGCCTCGACGTCGTCTAAGGCTTTGTGCTTTGATTTCTGACTCACTGTCGACTGGGGCTTGGGGTCTCGATGTCGACTGAGGCTGTGTGTCTTTGTACCTTCAACGTCGGCTGCGGCCGTGTGCTCCGCGTCATTTGACGCTGGTGCTTTGACGTCGCCTGAGGCTTGTGCCTCGACGTCGACTGAGGCTGAGGGCCTCATCGTCGGCTGGAGCTCGGTGCCTTGTCGTTGCTGAGGCTTCGTGCCGTCGACGGAAGCTTTGTGCCTTGACGTCACTTGGGCCGTTTTACCTCGGCAGCGGCTGAGGTATTGGGCCTCGGCGTCGACTGCGGGTTTGCGCCTCGGCGTCTCCAGCTCCGGTTTGAGAGGCTTCCCCGCTTTCTCTTCGGTTCATTCCGGGCAGCCGTGACGGAATCTTGTTGTGCGGAGTTTGGTTTCCTGGAGGAGACTCTCTCCCTGCTCCGGCTCTATTGCTCCCGCCATGCGTCATCTCGCTTGGCGCAGAGTGTGGCTGAGGATCCGAACCTCCAGGGTCGTCTCGCCGCTTTTACTTGCGTGAGTTCTGCGCTTCTTCAGGCCTCTCTTGCGGTGGCCACTAACCGCCTCTCAGACCGCGACCGGTCCTTCGCCCCTCGGGACGCCTCCAGCTAAATCCCGTCTGCCTTGGTGGGTTGGTCTCCTTCTCCGGAGGGGCCCTCTGGATACCTTTCTTGTGTTATCTCGGCCTCCTTCGCAGCAGCCGCAATAGCTGCAGCAGCGCCGGGTTAGGGTTCAGCCGCCGGCTTCGGCGACTCCTGGCCGTCCTTTTGACTATTCTCGCATAGCCTCTGGGTTGCTCCCCTTCTGGGGATTCCTCCCCTCCCTTCGGGAGGGGTGTCTCTGTGTCTACGCACCGGGAGTATTGCCTCTCTTCTGTCGGTTGGGCATTCCCATCCTCCCTTCTGCGTCTAGTCCTGGCCCTTCGTGACCTGCACTAGTTTCTAGTACGGGAGTGGGTCAGACTCTGCCCACCCCGGTCTCGGGAGTCCGTCGGGGCGGACCTGGACCCAGTTTGTCTGCGCTCCTTCTTGTCTCGGCCTCAGGGGGAGGCCCTTGTTTGTTTATGCCGGAAGGTGGCCCCTCTGTCCTCGGTCCGCCTCCGGTCTTTTCTGCCTCTGCCTCGGCAGGCTGCCTGTCGGCGCTTGAGTCAGCTGGTGTCTCAGCGGTCTTCGGCCTCGGCTGAGCTGTTGCTGATCCTTTTTGGATCAGGGGTCTCCACGGTGATGTCCCGCTGTTCGTCTGGTTTCATCTTCGTGTTCCCCGCTGGACCCGAGCATCTCAGTGATGGCAGGATCGGGATCCCGCTTCCCAGCACATTGTGGTGCCTCCCTCCTGGACACGCTCGTTTCGTTGGTGGGCCACCACTTCGTATCCCCGCATCAGAAGGTTCTGCCGATGGACTCCTCGGCATGGGCTTAGGGGTGCACCTCGACGGCCTTCGGACTCAGGGTCCTTGGTCGGGTGCAGACTGTCGCAGCCGCATCAATCTGATGGAGCTCCGGGCCATTTACAATGCCGTGGTGGATTTTCGTTATGGGTTGCAAGATTGCGGGGTCCTGGTGCGTCCCGACATCTCGGTGGCGTTATTCTGTGACCAAGCCAGGGTGTACAGGTTCCCTGTTACTTTGCAGGGAAGCCCTTCGTCATTGGCAGGGGACGTTACACCACTGCTTCTTTCTTCGGGCGGTGTTTTTCCAGGGCGTGCAGCATTGTCTGTTGGACACGTTGAGTCGCCCTTTTCGACCGCATGAATGGTTGCTCCATTCTCGGACTCTGCGGCATGTGGTTGTTCGGTGGGGAACCCAACAGGTAGTTCTGTTCGCTTCGCCCCTCACTCACTGGTTGCCTCGATATTGCTCGAGGATGTTCTCCTGGGTTCGCATCGAGGTGGATGCTTTCCTTCTCGATGGAATGGGCAGGTTCCTCTATGCGTTCCCTCCCTTTACTCTGATTCTCGGGTCTTTGATACACCTCCTGTCGGTCTGCGCCACCAGGATCTTGATGGCTCCTCTGTGGCCCTGGCGGCCATGGTTCTCCCTGCTCCTCCAGCGTGTCAGGGAGACTCAGCTTCTACCTATGTTCCCGTCTCTGCTGTCTCAGTGTTGCGGTTTCTGTTGCATTCCAATCTGCAGTCTCTACACTTATCAGCTTGGTTCCTCGCAACGTGCCTCCCTCCTTCTGTTTCTCTCAGTCGGTGGGGGTGTTCTCGAGGCCTCTCGAAAGATCTCCACTCGGCAATGCTTTTCCCAGATATGGTCCTGATTTGCTGAGTGGTGTGCTGAGCACCGCATGGATTCGCTCTCTGCCTCCTTGCCTTCAGTGCTGGATTTTCTGTTGTACTTGTCTCGGTCTGGTCTCAAATCTACATCTATTCGAGTCCACCTCTGTGCTTTTGCTGCCTTTCTTCGGCCGCTAAATGGGACGCTGCTCTCCGTCCACCAGATGGTTTCCCGTTTTATGAGGGATTTCTTCATTGTACATCCCTCCGGTGGTTTGGGATCTTTGTGTGTTCCTGGCTCAATTGGTGATACCTCCATTTGATTCCATTGATGAAGCTCTTTTGAATTACTTCACCTGGCAGGTGGGTTTCCTGTTTGCTCTCACGTCTGCTCGCAGAGTCAGTGAGCTGCAAGCTCTGGTTGCGGACCCGTCTTTTCCTGTATTTCATCATGACACGGTGGTCCTGCGTACTCAACCCCAGTTCTTGTCCAGGGTGGTTTCGGACTTTCCTTTCGATCTTTCCATTGTTCTTCCGGTCTTTTTTCCGAAGCCCCACTCGCCTCCTAGCGAGGTGGCGCTTCACACAATTGACTGTCAGAGGGCGTTGGCTTTTTGTCTTCAACGCACTCAGTCTCCTTGGACGGTTCCTCAATTCTTTTTGTCCTTCGACCCTAATTGGTTGGGACGCCCAGTTTCCAAGCGCACCTTGTCCAACTGGTTGGCTGCTTGTTTTTCCTTTTGCTACGCTCAGGCTGGTCTCGCGCTGCATTGCCGAGTCACGGGACATAAAGGCCGAGCGATGGCGGCTTCTGTAGCTTTCCTCAGGTCGACGCATATCGAGGAGATTTGCAAGGCTGCCACTTGGTCTTCGGTTCATACTTTCACCTCCCACTACTGCCTGGATACTCTGTCCAGGAGCGACGGCCGGTTTGGCCAGTCGGTTTTGCGTAATCTGTTTTCTTGTATTGCCAACTTCCCTCCGTCCCTTTTTGGTTAGCTTGGAGGTCACCCACATGTGAGAATATGCTGCCTGCTTGTCCTGGGATAAAGCACAGTTACTTACCGTAACAGGTGTTATCCAGGGACAGCAGGCAGATATTCTCACAACCCGCCCGCCTCCCCGAGGTTGGCTTCTTTGCTAGCTATCTGAACTGAGGACCATGAGGAGGGTATGCGCCCTCTAGTGGATCAGGAAGGCACACACATGCGTGGTGCAGTGTGCAAACTTGAAACTTCAATCAAGTTTGCTTGAAAAGCTGTCCGCGCTGGGGCTCCGTGGATGACGTCACCCACATGTGAGAATATCTGCCTGCTGTCCCTGGATAACACCTGTTACGGTAAGTAACTGTGCTTTGTTGTAATTCTTCCAGTTATTAGTTATATGCTGAATGGCAACCCCTGTCATAATTAATAAAAGCTTGTTATTTTCTGGTGAAATTTGACTTTTTTTCCTCATCATCATTCCAAATAATATTGTGTCATATGATATTGCAATATGATTTTCCATCAATTTATTAATTTGTGGCCAAATTGAATTCCAAAAAGTTTTAATATAGGGACAATGATACAATAAATGATCTAATGTCCCTGGTTCTAGATTACAGTGCCAGCATTTATTGGACTTAGAACTGTCTAATTTTTGCAAACGTGTAGGGGTCCAAAAAGCTCTATGTAATAAAAAGAACCAAGTTTGTCTCATAGATGCTGACACTGTACATCCCATTCTCCAAGACCAAATTAGTGGCCATTGAGATGCATTAATCTGATGTCCAATCTCAATGCTCCAAATGTCTCTTAGACCATTTTTTGGTTTTTTATTCAAATATCCAGATATTAATTTATACCACAATGCGGCTTGATGTCCTAGGAAGTCTGCTTGAAAACATAAGAACTTTAAACTATATTGATTATTTAATGTTTTCCATTCAGGGAACCCAACCTGAATGGCCTGCTTCAATTGCAACCATTTAAAACTTTGTGTTTTATTAAGACCAAATCTATGTTGCAATTGTGAAAAATCCAGCAGTTTACCTTCTGAAATAACATCGTCTAGAGATCTAATGCCTGCAATAATCCAGTTCTTCCAAAGGATTTGAGTTCCGCCAATTTTGATCTTGGAGTTTATCCATATAGATTGATTAGTTGATTTGTTTATTGGGATAGGTGTTAATTTATCAATAAATCTCAGCGTTTTCCAAGTATCCATTAATATTTTATTTTCTCTGTATCTTCTAGGTATGTTAATACTTGGCAGATGAACTAAATTTAGGGGAAACATAAGGCGCCATTCCAAATATAACCAATCCGGTGCATTATCCATAAGTTCTGGGAGGATCCAATACATACCCTGACGTAGAATATAGGCTTGATGGTACCTATAGAAATTTGGAAAATTTACCCCTCCCTCCTTAATTGATTTTTGCAAAGTTACTAAAGCTATTCTAGGTGTTTTACCAAGCCAAAGAAATTTTGTTAAAATGCTATTAAGCTTTTTATAAAAGGACCCCTGAAAATATATAGATATCATACTCATTTGGTAGCAAACTACAGGTAATATCATCATTTTAATAGTTTGAACTCTTCCCCACCAAGAAATATGTAATGGGTTCCATTGTTCACATAACTCCGTAACTTTTTTTAATACATATTTTTCATTCTCTTTTACAGTATCTTCAATTGTATTTTTAACTTGAATGCCAAGATATTTAAATCCTTCTTCTTTCCATATGAATGGAAAAGTATCAAATAATCCTTTTACACAATGAACATTCAAGGGTATAATTTCAGATTTATTCCAATTAATTTTATAACCTGAGAATTTACCAAACTTATCAATTAATTTCAATAAAGAAGATAAGGTAGATTCTGGATTTTTCAAATAAAGCAAAATATCATCAGCATAAGCCGAAATTTTATATTCCATATCTGAATATGGAATACCTTGTATCTCCCTCGTTTGCTGTATTGCTAACAATAAGGGTTCTAATACAACATCAAATAACAAAGGAGATAAAGGACAGCCTTGTCTAACTCCCCTCTGCAATTGAAAACCATCAGATATCTTATTATTAATATTTAGTCTTGCAATCGGGAAGCTATACAATGTTTTTACCATTTGTATAAATCCGGAACCTATACCAAACCATTCTAAAGCCTGATACATAAAATTCCATTCTACCCTATCAAATGCTTTTTCAGCATCTAATGAAACTGTAAAAGCCGGTTCATCCATTTTTTTTGATAAGTTTAGCATGTGAAATAATAGTCTAGAGTTATTAGAAGAATGTCTTTTAGCAACGAAACCCGTTTGATGCATGTCTATAATATGTGGGAGAGCTTTGGCTAATCTCAAAGCCAAAATTTTCGCCAAAAGTTTATTATCAACATTTATCAAAGATATAGGCCTGTAGTTTGAAACCAAAGTAGGATCTTTATTTGGCTTAGGCAAAACAATTATTATTGATTCAGCCATAGTACCTTTAATATTACCTTTTATAAGTTGTGTCTGATATAAATTTAGTAAATGTGGGGAAAGGATATTTTGAAATGTTTTATAAAATTCTACTGTATAACCATCACCACCTGGAGCGGATCCAACTCTAAGAGATCTCAATGCTGTTTCTAATTCTTTTAATGATATAGGTTCATCTAAACTCCGTTTTATATGATCAGGAACCTTAGGTCCATTAATTAAATCTAAAAAATTTTTTCCATCTTTTTGTCTCTCCAAATAAGGCTCGGAAGAATACAGGTCCTTATAAAATTTTAAAAATTGTTTTAATATTATATTTGTTTGATTTGTTATTATCCCATTATCGTCTTTTATTCCATTAATATTAGTTCTTCTTTTTTTTGCTTTAAGATAATTTGCCAATAATCTCCCCGCCTTATTAGAATTTCCATAATACACTGTTTGTTTGGAAAACAAATCTCTTCTTATCATTTTTGAAGTTAATTCATTATATTTACCTTTTGCTTTTAAAAGAGCTTGCAAAACTTCATATTCCCATTTACTTACCAATTTAGCTTCTAATATTTTTATTTCTTTTTCTAATTCTATATATTGTATTTTAATCTGTTTCCTAATAAAAGCTGAATATGATATAATATTACCCCTCATAGTTGCTTTAAATGCATCCCATACGTTCTCTATAGATGTATCCTCCACTAAATTTATTTGAAAGAAATCGTTAATTTGTGTTTTAAAATTTTCCAAAAATTTGTCATCCACGAGCAATGCATTATCAAATCTCCAAAGAGGTCTACCATTCTCTAATTGATCTAATTGTAATTCTATCCATACTCCCGCATGATCCGAAATAATAATAGGATCTATGGAAGCTTTAATCACCTGTTGCACTTTATTTGTTGAAACAAAAATATAATCTATTCTTGAAAATGATTTATGAACCTGTGAACAAAATGAAAATTCCTGATCATTAAAATGAAGAATACGCCAAATATCTTTCAAATCACATGATTGAACCAAATTATCTAAACCTAAAGATTTTATACTTTTACCTGGTTTTTTATCCAATAATGGATCCATTACAGCATTAAAATCTCCAGCCACCACTAAATTAGAAGCAGCCAGTGGTAACAACATATTCTGTAATTTTTAAAAAAATTCTGATTGATTCGAATTAGGGGCATATATATTGAACAACGTCAGGGTATCATTTCCCATACCTATATCAATATGTATCCATCTTCCATGTGGATCTGAATTTTTTACCTTAATCTTGGCCATACATTTTTTATTTATAAGAATTGCTACCCCTGCTTTTTTACCCTCTGCTGGAGCAAAAAAACATTCTTTTACCCACCCTCCCGATAGTTTTTGTGATTCCTTTATACTAAGATGGGTCTCCTGTAGACAGTAAATATCCGCATTTTGCTTTTTTAGAAATGTTAATACTTTTTTCCTTTTGATTACGTGATTCAGGCCATTGACATTAATAGAATATATTTTAAAAGACATTATACATTTTAATATTTCTCATTATAATCTTTCTCTCCTTTTCTTTTATTTTTAGAATCCAAAAAATGTTTTTCACGACACACATATTTACCCCTAAAATATCTAATCCCTTGTTTATTTTTTCCTTAATCATTCTAGTAAATATTCTCTTTTTCCCTCCCTTTCCCACCCAATACAATGGCTGCTTAAGGATACACATTGGAACTGTAATCCAAACATTCTCCTCCCCTCTAGGCATTTAATATTCAATCAAATTCCCCTTCTATCTATTTATATTAACCATTAATATCTTTAGTCATTTTTTCATATCATTTCATTAATGTATCTTTATCCATTTAACAGTTTTTATTTTATATTTCTTTGGTATTATTATTTACATCTTAAAATTTCATCTTAAACATATATTTAGTATGTTATTAATGTTTTTCCTATGTCTTGCTCTTTCTTTCTTATAAATTTTTATTGTATTTTCTTTGTATCATTTTTTTTTTTTCTTCAGATATTTCAATATTTCATACTTTTATAATTATTTCATAAAGTCATCAAAACCCATCTTAAAATTTTATATTAAAATATCATAGGTTCTGGTTTAGAAAGAAAAGCTTTCAGTTTTTCTGGATCCTCGAAATATAAGGACTTATCTCCAGATGACACTCTCATTTTCGCCGGATAATATAGACCATATTTAAAACCTTTTTCTTTTAGTTGAGGTCTCATGTCTAATAGTCTCTTTCTTTTATTTGCTGTGTTTTTGGCAAAGTCCGTTAGGAACCATATTCTAGATCCTTTATAATTTAGATTTTTGTCTTTCTTTGCAGCATTTAATATTTCCAATGCTTGTTGGTATCTAAGCATTTTGAAAATTATTGGTCTTGGCCTGCCTTTATTTTCTGTATTTTTAATTGGGATCCTATGCGCCCTTTCTATTTCTAGAGGTTGTTTCAAGTCCAGTTGTATTATTTTTGGAATTAGATTTTCTAGAAAAAGAATAGTATTTTTTCCCTCTAAGTTTTCTTGTATTCCAAAAAGTTTAATGTTTTTCCTTCTTCCTCTATTCTCATAGTCTTCCAGTTGATCTTTCAATTTGTTTAATTCCAGACTATCATTTTTGCATCTGTTTGTTTCGCTTTCTATGACCTCCATTTTTGATTCTAGTTCAGTTGTTCTTTTGTTATTACTTTCCATTTGTCTGTGAATGTTTAATATTTCTTCTTTCATTTCAGACATATTTGTTACTGTTTCTTTAAGCATTTGCTTAATTTGTCTTAGTTCTTCCATAACTTCTGCTTTACTCAATATGTCGGGTTCTTCAGCAGGAAGTGGGATCTTGCTTGGTGTTATTTGATCTTGTTTTTGTCTTTTCGCTGACGTGCCAGCCTCATTTTTGCTTTGTCTGGTACTTGCCATGTTGTTGTTTTCTTTTTCTTTGTTTTTTCTTTCTTTATATTTTTAAGAGACTGTATAGTCTCTTTTGGTCACAATTCACAGTAATCTGTCTTGTTTCAGTTTTTACACAGTTATAGCTTTTACAGCACTAGTTTTAGAACAGCATTGAAACTTTCCTTTTTCCTCCTTTGGCCAATTCAATTTTTCCTTTTTTTTTTTTTTTTTTTTTTCTTTTATCAGCCTGTCTTCACTGCCTCTCTGTATCAGTCCAGAGAAAAGCCAATAAGAATTATCTTCTCCTCAGCCTTTTTTCAGTGTCAGCAGTTTTTTGTCTGTTATCTACCTCAATGTCTATCTAACGTTGAGGGAAAACAAACAAGAAGACTGGCTTCAGGCAAAAGCTCAGTTAATCACTCAGAGCTCCGTTTCTTCATTAAACTGGAAATGGCTGCCTCAAACCGCCACACTTAAGAATTCTACTGACAACATCCACACATTAGGAGTCGATCTCTCTTTTACTTTTTTTATCATTGGTTAATATTTTTCCCTTTAAACAACTCTCATCATAATTACAGCTTTAACAGTGTTAATTTTAAAACTGCATTGAAACTTCCTTTTTCTTCCGTTTGCCAATTCAATTATTTATCAGCCTTCCCTCACAGTCTCTCCACATCAGCACAAAGTCAAGCCGGTAGAATCAGCAATTTATCTTTCCTTAGCCCCTCTTCTTTTCAATGTCAGCTATCTTTTTCTAGTGCCTCGCCGTTCCAGCGCTGAAGAAAAAAAAGTCAATAATCTTTTTCTCTGTTTTTTTTCTCACAAGCCCGTTCTCAGCCTCGGTGTAGGAGGACAACATGCAATCTATCAGTTGTTTTTTTTTCTTTAGGTTTCGTTCAATTACGGCAGCACAAATCTCTTTCACATTAATTTTTTCAGCTCTGTCAGTCACTCACCCTCGATGCCTTGCCGTTTCAGCGTTGAAAAAACCGGCAATCTTTATCTTTGATTTCACTCTCACGAGTCTTTTCACAGTTTCGAAAGAGGGTAAAATTTAATCTGCCAGTTCTCTTCCCTCTCTAACTCCTTTCGCTGCCAGTCACTCTCAATATTCAGTAGATTTTTCCGTTGACAGATTTTTTTCTCTGTCAGTTATTAGCCCCGATGCTGTGCCGATCTAACACTGAGAGAGAAAAAACCGGCAATCTTATTTCGGCTCTCTCCTCTCAAGTTCTGTCCTGATTTCGGCTGAGAAAGTCAATATCAATTGCCACAATTTCAATTTTCATTTAGACTTGTTTTTTACCCGAATTCATCAGTAAGAGGATAAAATTATTTTTAATCATTGCCTATTTGAATAGGAGCGTTTCAATCACACCTCCATCCTGTGTTCGCGTTAAGCCACGCCCCAAGTCGTTGAAATTTCTAAAATTAATTGTTTGTTGCTTAATGTAAGGTAAGTTATGTGAAATAGTATATGTTAATGAGATTATAAATGGTCTGACCATGGAACTGGTAGGCAACTATTTATTGAAAAATTGTTTCTTGCAGATGTTGTTATTAGGGCCATATCGATTGTATGGCCTGCTTGATGAGTTGGCAGTGTTAGTAGTGGATATAGATATAATTGTTTTATATAGGAAAGAATAGTTTTAGTATAGTTATTGTTGGGGTCATCGAAATGAATATTGAAATCACCCAGAATTAATGGATTTAAAGTGGAGCTACCAAAATCAAAAAGTAAAGATTGAAGTTGAGTGACATTATCGGAGCTTATTGGAGGTGGTAAATATATTAAAAGTTCATCAGTTTTTGGTTTAGTTAATAAAGAAAACTAAGAATTCAATAGAGGAGTTAACTGGAGAATTATCGACATGTAACAATAAAGGCTCTCGAAAAATTGTCGCCAATCCCCCTCCTCGTTTGTTGCGGCAGTGGTTGTAAAAGAATGAGAATCCCTGGGGACAGGCATAGGAAAGATAGGCTTCTTCGCCTTAAGAGAGCCATGTTTCAGTTAGGCATAATATATCAAGAGATCGTTGAGTAAGAAGGTTTTTAATTAAATGATATTTAGTTTTAATAGAACGGATGTTAATCAAACCTATATTAAAATGTCTAATTGTATGATCTGAGGATAATGAGAATCGTGTAGAAGAAGCTGTCTGATTAGAGGATAATTTAATATTAATTTAATGAAAAAACTTGACTAGTGTCAGATTTAATTGGTCTATGTCCCCAAATGACTGGAATAGGTAAGGAAATGTTATCCATAGTAGCAAGATAGTAAGTAGGAGTAAAAATAATAATTATATTGAGTTTCAGCGAAACATTAGCAAACAGAAATAAAAATGAGCAAAAAAAGAGTTTTGTTTGGACTATGGCATTTTAAAACTTTGTACCTATTTGTTGCAGAATTTTTCAGAACGCACTGCAGTATCGCACAAAGAAGCGCATTAAGCAGTCACCCTATTCTATAACTTGTGCAATTGTATGGCATTCAACTCCAAAGGGGAAAGGCACGAGAGGGTTGAGTCACCATTTTTGTCCAGTGTGTCTTTCATGATTAGATTGTAAGTTCTTTTGAGCAGGGACCATCTCTTGTTCATTTAATGTACTGTACATCTCTGCGTGCATCTGTTGGTGCTATAGAAATGCTAATTTGATTACCACTATTATTTATTAATTCATTAAATTAATATTCAAGTGCTACATTACATGGCTGGTATGTTTGCTAAAAGAATATTTCAATTTTATTTTCTTATGCAGAAGATGCTTCTCCACCTGTGGCAATACTTATACAACAACTTCTTTAGGTTTTGGATTAAATGGATTTTGAAACAGGTGACCAGAAAATGTGAATTACAGAGAATTTTTGACAGTTTAAACCCAGGTGCTCCCAGGACACACAGAGTAGGTAAGGAAAATGAACTATCTCATTAGAGGTCATTTTTATCACTGTGCAACTGCGTAAAAATTGTGCTCAAACATTTCCATTTGTACACTTCAGAATTTTCAAAACAAGGTATACACCTGCTTCCAAAGAAAAAATTGCCACAAGGAATTTGAGTTATTTTCATACCTTCTGTTTGACTTCCATAAAACTTCATGCATATGCACTTACATTCAAAAGAATGTGCATAAGTCCAGCCACCCTCCTAGAAAAACCTCTTCTCAGTCCAGATAAATGTAATAGGATATAAGCGCTGTGGGGTAATTATATTAAGAACACACTAATATTTGTGATAATTATTCATGTAAATGATTAAAATACCCTGTACGTCCTAAGATGGTCAATTTTATATGAACATTTATACTCAAAAGCATAAGGCAATCAATCAGCTCATATGAAGTATGCTCCGACTTAGTTTCAAACTCATATAGCTTAACGTGATATAATCATATATTATTCAAGGCCTCAGTTACACCACTTCCACCGCATAACCATTTTCCTTTAGTGGGGAACTTCGGGTGTTAAATTGTCACCGGCCTTATCTTATTTAATCAGTAAGTTTATGTTTTAGAGTTAGCTCTTATTAACAATTTTTAGAACCGAGTTACTTAGAAGTATATAAATGTAATTTTCAACTTATCTTCATTTGTAGCTTCATTGCTACCAATAATTCCGACCTAGGAGACAGAGTCCAACATGTTTTGCTATTGCTTCGGGTTACCTTTCTAAATAGCTATGTAAAGAAAGTTTTTAGGATAAGGTTAAATTAAATGGGTTAACAACTATAAAGTAATTTGAATGTTATGTTTTATTCTAGGGAGTTCCTTGAAAAAGCAATAGCGAAACATGTTGGACTCTGTCTCCCAGGTCGGAATTATTGGTAGCAATGAAGCTACAAATGAAGATAAGTTGAAAATTACATTTATGTAGAAATATATTTATTAAACATCAAAGTGCACGCATACAAAAGTAACAAAAGAAAACAGTTTTCTTATATATCTGCACAGTATAATCCCTACAAACCCACAACATGAGCACTCAAACAATCACATCTCCAAATCAGACATTCAAAAGTCTACTCCGGGTGTGAGGAGTAAGATCCATCCAAAAGTGTGTTCCCAAATTGCCTGAAAGTGGCGTCCCAGACCCCCATCAAGAGCTGTAAAGTGTCTACGCTCCAAAGAGGCTTGAATGATCATCAAGGATCTCCAATGACTATATGTCAGAGGGTCAGTTGATAGCCAATTGGTCAAAATGGCTTTTTTGTCCATTAACATCACTCTAGCTATAAATCCTGACAATCCATTAGGTTTAGGAGACGTTATCTGGAAAAATCCAAAAAGTGCTCTGGGCGTAGGCAGCCATCGCCTGCCCCATAAGGAGTGTCCTAAACAAATCTAAAGCTGCTCGATACAAGGGCAGGACCAAAACATATGGCCCAGTATGGCCTGGGCCTGAGCCTGCGCACATTTGGGGCAGTTATGCATTGGGGTAATTCCCATCCGGTATGCTCTCATGGGTGGGATATACAGCCAGAGAAGAAATTTAAGCTGAAGTTCCCAATGGAGTACATTAGAAGACAACTTCCTCAAATTCTTCAAAACCTGTTGCACCTGTAATGCTGTAAGCGGACACTGCAAGTCCTCCGACCAGGTGGCTGCTAGGATCTCCAAATTAATACCCTGTTGCGTGTCACGAATCCCACATGATGAAAACGTAAGGGAATCTTGCTGACCGGAAAAACTGAACATCTCAGAAAGTGCTTCCCGACAGTCCTCTATTAAGTGGCACGCTGGCAATGATTGTACATAATGGCAGACTTACCAGTAGGCAAACAGATCCATCTCTAGAAGTCCAAAGGTTTGTTGCAAGGAGCGAAAGGAGGCAAGAGTCCCGTCCTCCATATACATTTGGAAAAGATATTGTAATCCTTGAGATGCCCACCTCCGAAAAGGGGGGTTCTGCATTCCTGGAACAAAATCACAATTACCCTGTATTGGAAGGTATGGAGAAATCACTGAAGACAATTTTAAGCAACCACTAACCCATCGCCAAGTCCGCCTCGCAGGGGCGATGAAAATTACATTTATATACTTCTAAGTAACTCGGTCCTAAAAATTATTAATAAGGGCTAACTCTAAAATAGAGAATGACACGGGGAAAAAATCTGTCCCCGTCACCGGCCCACCATCCTCTGCACCGCCCCGTCACCGCCGTTCCCTTCACCGCCCCGTCACCGTCACCGCCATCCCTTTCACCGCCCCGTCACCGCCACTGCCATCCCATTCACCGCCCCGTCACCGTCCCCGCTGCATCCATATAAGCCTTAGTACTGTAATATTTAGCTTATTCCTTTCTTATAAATCAAAGTTCCTGCTGCTGAACTAGAGAAAGAGATGTTCAGCTGGCAGGGCTTTGTTTATAAATTTTTATCAACACAACTAATATACTATTTTATCCTAAAGCAAAAAATAAATAAATATAATTTTTTTTTCTACCTTTGTTGTCTGGTTTCTGCTTTCCACATCTTCTCATTGAATTCCTTCCATCCACTGTGTGTCTTCTCTCTGCGTCTTCCATTTGCTGTTACTGTGCCTCTCCCTTAACCCCCCCCCCCCCCAATTGGTCTAGCACCCATCTTCTTCCCTCCGCTCCCGCATAGTCTGGCATCTGTCTTCTTCCCACTCTGTCTTCCACATTTCCCTTGGGGGTCTGTTCCTCTCCACCCTCCTTCAATGTCTGTTCTATTCCTTTCCACCACCACCCTTCCCTCCCTCCTTTACCATCTGTTCCTTTCTACTACCCTTCAGCTCCTCTCGCGTGGCCTATCTACCTTCCTTCCTCTTATTTTCATGGCACGTTACAATGTAATTTGTGCAAGCCACTGGAGCCTGCAAGCTCGGTCCCTGTCCCATCCCCACAAACCATCTCGCTTCTGTGCTCCTATTTTCTCCATTTCTAATATCTCCCCTATGTATCTGTCATTGCCCCCCCTGTGTCCATATACCATCCCCAAGGCATGTCCCCTTTATGTCTCTGTCCCTATGCCCCATGCACATAATTTCCCCTCTTTCTGTTACCTTCTTGTGTCCAGATTTCCCCTATCTTCCTCTTCCATACCAGTGTGTCTCTTCTTTTCAACCCCATCTAGCTTTTTTCCCTCTTTCTACCCCCCCCCCCCCTGCTTCTAGCATCTGGCTCACCTGCCTGTCCTTCCCTTTCTTTCCTGCTGTGGGTTTTTCTTTCCGACTTCATCCCCTTGGCCCAGAATCCTTTTCCCTTTCACTCCCTCCTTCCAATTTGAGCCGGGAACACTAGCGATCGCACGGTCCCCGCAGCCACTACCTGCCTGCCCAATCGATCCTAGTGTTTAGCCAGCTCTCTCCCTTCTCCTCACCTTAGTTTATAGGTTTTCTTTTTCGGCGACCTGCATGCTTTCCCAAAGAGCCGCGCACGCGCGGCTGCTCAGTGTTCAATCTTCTGCTCTGCTGCAACTTCCTGTTTCCGGTTGCGTCAGAGCAGAAGATCGAAACTGAGCAGCAGCGGGTGCGCGGCTCTCTGATAGCGTGCGGGTCGCCGAAAAAGAAAATCTACAAACTAAGGTGAGGAGAAGGGAGAGAGCTGGCTAAACACTAGAATCGATTGGGCAGGCGGGTGTGAGCTGCGGGGACCGCGCGATCCTTCATGCCTCACTGCGGGGACAAGACCATTCACCGCCCCGCGGGCGGTGAATGGCCTTGTCCCCGTCGCCGCAGCAACTGCTAGTTTTCTTCCCCGTTTTCGGCGGGTGACCCGCGGCTAAAATGCGGTGGCCGCGGGTAAACCGCCACCGTGTCATTCTCTACTCTAAAACATAAACTTACTGATTAAATAAGATAAGGCTGGTGATGATTTAACTTCCGAAGTTCCCCACTAAAGGAAAATGGTTATGCGGTGGAGGTGGTGTAACTGAGGCCTTGAATAATATATGATTATATCATGTTAAGCTATATGAGTTTGAAACTAACTCGGAGCATACTTCATATGAGCTAAATGATTGATTAGAATACCGGCATATACATGCATAAATGCAAAAATTCTGCCTAAGCATTTTTCTGCAAATACACGTATTTATTACATAGTGTGTATTTGACATGTGAGGAGACTGGGTGGAGCAGGGGTGGGATTCACACTTAAGGGTCCTTATTCTAAAGCAGTGTCTTGCAAACTTTTTGACCAGTGGCACACTAAATCTAGTGTCCCGGCCGGAAAGCAACCGGATGTGCATGGATATCAATGTGATGACATCGTGCACATGCCTGACATCATCACATTAACATCCACACATACATGGAGGCCCATCTGGCTGCTACCCACTTTGGTGGAGGGATCAGGGAAGTGTGGAGAGAGGCTTGTGGAGATGGTGCGGTATACAAACCTAAGGTTTAGTTTAGTTTAGGAGGAAAGATGCCAGCCAGGAGAAGAGTCATCTGTGCTGTCTGACTTCCTACAGGACGTGCCTCTCATCCCAAGTTAGTGCTCCCTTCCTCCTTCCCATGTCCCAAGTTAGTGCCCCCTTCCTCCTTCCCTTGTGTAAAATGCCCCCATTTACTGTTTTTCCTATTAGTGCCCCCTCCCTTCGTTCTGTGGTCCCAGTTCATGACCCCTTCCCCTCACTGCCTTCCAGCCTTTGTCCCCTCTCTTCCCCGAAGCCGACCCGTACCAAAGCCTGCCTGCCTACCCCCAAGCTAACACGCCGCTGATTTCTGCTCCCCCCGGTCCGCCACCTCCATTTAATTATCGCCACCACCACTGCAACTCTGGGCAGGGAAGGGCCAGGTATGTGCAGCAATTGCACTCCGCCGGCCCACAAGCCTTCCCCTTGATGTCAGAATTTACGTTGGGGGGGAAAAGCTTGTGGGCTGGTGGCGTGCAATCGTACGTGCCTTGCCTTTCCTGCCCAGAGTTGCAGTGGCGGCGGGGGATAAGTAAATGGATCTGGCTTATGGCAGCAGCGGGGGTGGCAAGGAGGAATTGGTGGTCAGACCACGTACCCCCTTGGGCAGTGTTTCTCAACCTGCTGTGCCCTAGGGCAGGGATGTCAAACTCAATCACATAATGGGCAGAATCACAAAAGGGGCCGAAATCAAAAACATAGGCTAAGTCGTGGGCCAAATTTTTTATTAAGATACTTAGGGATCCTTTTATTAAGGTACACGCACCTTAATAAAAGTATCTGTCTTAGTAGAAGTATAGGGTTACAACCTCTCCAATCCCAAGCTGGCTTTGTGATGTAAACAAAATAAATAAAGACTTTTCCTCTTTTCTGCACTAATTCATACCTATTTTAAATCATTCATATTTCTGTGCAGCTCTCCCTAAAATGTATTTTCTATATAATTTTCTCTGAATTTTTTAAATTTATTTTTAAATCAAAGCTTAAATGTCACAAAACAGCGAGTCTAGTAAATCAAGCCCTGCCATCTTTTACGTTTGGCAAAACTTCTTAAGAGAGAGGATGCATAGCAAGGAAAATCAGATTCATAGTTATTCAGTAAAAGTCAGCCAGGAGATACCCCCTGTATAGCACCCATGCCCCGTTCTCTTCATTTTCCAACGAGGACCAACAAAGAGGTGTGAGACAATGTCACAAGATGCATTTATTCGCACAAACTAGCTGCTACTACTGAAAGGAGATAAGGCAGTGCATCCTGATACGGGGCAGCCTTGTGGTCCCTCATTGGCTGCGCTAAATTTTTTTCTCTTTTAAATTGCTGCCGCATTGGGGAGCCAATGGGCCACGTATAGAGCACAGGGGACAGGCAGCTTATGTTGGTTTCTATGGCAATGAGGGCAGCGAGTTGGGAGATTTCTCCAGTGGAGGCAAGTCAAGGGATCGCTCACTTCCTGGAGAGAACCTGCCACTTGTCCCCTCCACCCCGCCCCAATCGGCAGGTCCCGGGTTTGTCTTTCCCGTTGCCTCTGGCTCTTTCGCTTGCTTCCCTATCCAATCTTCCGGGCACTGTGGACCTACAGCTGATGCACCGTTTGTACCGGTGGGCCAGCTTAAGTGCAAAGTTGAAATTGTCTGGCAGGCCAGATTTGGCCTGTAGGCCAGAGTTTGACATGTCTGACCTAGGGGGTACGTGGACCGCTTGTTGGGGGTACACAGGCTGACCGCCGAATCCTCCCGCCACCCGCCCGCTCCGTTTAATTACCCACACACACACACACACACACAAACACTGTTGCCACAACTCCAGGAAGGGCCAGGCGCATACAGCGATT
The DNA here is from genome assembly GCF_902459505.1 of Geotrypetes seraphini. Taxonomy (NCBI): domain Eukaryota; kingdom Metazoa; phylum Chordata; class Amphibia; order Gymnophiona; family Dermophiidae; genus Geotrypetes; species Geotrypetes seraphini. The sequence goes on from NC_047084.1 coordinate 147,365,388, forward strand.
GCATGCCGCCACCCCCATAAGCCGTCCCCTCGATGTCAATTCTGACATTGGAGAAAAGGTCTGGGCCAGCCAATCGCTGCTTGGCTGGCCCGAACCTTCTCTCCGATGTCAGAATTCATGTCAGGGGGACGGCTTGTGGGCCAGTGGAGTGCAATCGCTGCATGCACCTGGCCCTTCCCAGAGTTGTGGCAGCAGCGGGGGGTAATTAAATGGAGCAGGCATGTGGCGGCGGTGAACCGGGGGGGAAGGAATCGGCGGCGGGTCAGCTTGGGGGTAGACTTCAGCATGTGGAGGAAGGGGATGGTACAAATGCTGGAAGGCAGTGAGGGGGAGGGTGCATGAACTCGGGACATAGAAAGGAAGGAGGGAGGAAGGGGGAGTACTAACTTGGGACATATGAAGGAGGGAGGGAATAGAAAGGGACAATTGTTGGGCCTGAATTTTTGAGTGAAAGGGAAAGAGATGGTGCACATGGGGAAAGGAAGAGCAAAATTGGGCATAGAGAGGAGTGAGGTAGAGATGCATGGGGAATAGAAGGATGAGAGGGAGAAATGTTGGATATGGTGGTGGAGAGGGAACAGAGGGAGAGATTGAAGGGGATGCAAAGGAGAGGAATGTTGGGCATAATGATGGAGGGAGAGATGTGGCATGGTGTTGGAGAAGGGTTATTGAAGGAGAAATGGGCATGGGGCTAGTGGGCCGTGGTGAAAAATGATCTAGAGGATGAGAGAGGAAGAAAAGTTGGACTCATGGAGGGACAGAGAGAGATGTTGGTTGGGGAACGGAATGAGGTCTGGAGGAGAGGAAGCATACAGGAGGCAGAAATAAATAAATATTGGATGCACAGTCAGAAGGAAGTACAACCAGAGACTCATGAAATCACCAGACAACAAAGGTAGGAAAAATAATTTTATTTTCAATTTAGTGATCAAAATGTGTCAGTTTTGAGAATATATCTGTTGTTTATATTTTGTACTATATTTGTCTATTTTTCAGGTGACATTGCATATTTTAAAGTCATCTGCTTTGACATGTTTGAAAACCCCCTAAATATAAATGATAATTAACATTTTCTCTGCATACAGTGTGCTTTGTGGTTTTTTAATTTTGTAGTTACCATTATTACATTACATTACATTACATTAGGGATTTCTATTCCGCCTGTGCCTTGCGGTTCTAGGCGGATTACATTATAGAAGATATCTGGGCAGTTCCAGTAGAATTACATTTCAGGATAGGAGTATATTACAGTAACAGTAAAGAGTTATGATACTTCAAGTTCACAGAAGATAATACTTATCACAGAAGTTATTACATATAACAGAAGATAATGCATTTTGCAGAGGTAATACATGGCAACTCGATCGTTTAAATCGGGTGTAATGTAGAAGAGTTACAGTACATTTTAGGTCACAGACAAAGAGATAGTATAGATGGGTGTTTCCGAAGTCGTTGGTTGGGAACTCATTGGGTGGTGGTTAGAGTGATGGGAGGTATTTTTTGAACAGTAGTGTTTTTATTTCTTTGCGGAACTCTTTTATGTCTGTTGTTTTGGTCAGTAATTTTGAGATGTCAGAGTCTATTTTAGCTGCCTGTGTCCCCAGGAGGTTGTCGTAGAGTTTCTTACGACAAGTACCGTTGAGTGGTGGATAGGTGAAAAGGTTCTGTGTTCTCCTTCTTGGTGGGTGGTAGTGATGAAAACGGTTATTTAGGTAACTGGGTGCCGTGCCATGGGTTACTTTGAAAATGAGACAGTAGAGTTTGAATTGTGTTCTTGCTTTTATTGGTAGCCAGTGAGATTCTAGGTATGCATTGGTAATGTGGTCGTATTTGCTGAGTGAGTATATGAGTCTGAGGGCTGTATTCTGGATGGTCTGTAGTTTTTTTATTGTGTTGGTCGGGCAAGGTAAGTAGAGGCTGTTGCAATAGTCGATAATACTTAGCACAAGGGATTGGACAATGATCCTGAATTGGTCTTTGTTAAAGAATTTCCTGATTTTTCTTAAATTTCGCATTGTGAAGAATGCTTTTTGGGTGACCTTTTGGATTTGTGTTTGCATTGTGCAGCATCTGTCTAAATGTATTCCTAGGATTTTGAGGGAGTTCTGTATAGGGTACTTGATTGAGTTTACTTCCAGTTCTGTTAGGGATGGTTTTTTGTCCTTCTCTAGTAATAAGAATTTGGTTTTGTATTAATAAGATTATATTGTGTGTAAATGAAAAATGGATGGAAGAAATTGCATTTCAATTAGTATTATTATTATGGGGTGGAGTCGGGGGCAGAGTTTGGGCGGGTCTAGGGCAGAGTTTGGGCAGGGGTACTCAGTTTGTATTTGTTAGGCTTAAGGAGTACTTGGTTTGAAAAGGTTGAGAAACACTGCCCTAGGGTAAGCGTACCGCAGGTTGTGAAACGCTGTTCTACACCACTTAGGATTTTGTAGACCTCTATCATATTCCCCCTGAGCCCTCTCTTTTCCAAGCTGAAGAGCCCTAACGTTTTTAGCCTTTCCTCATATAAGAGGAGTTACATTCTCTTTATTGTTTGGGTTACATCCCTTTATTGTTTTGGTCATCCGTGTGAATCAGATGGTTAGAGAAATGGATTGAGAACCAGACAAACCAGAATTCAAATCCCAGTTCTTTCATTGCTGCTTTTTGTGACCTTGAACACTTCACTCTTCTGTTGCCTCGGGTACACACTTGTACTGTAAGCTGAATAATGTTGTAGAACTTGAGAATTGTTTGGAAGAGTGAGTCAAGAATTGGAATATTATCATAATGCCTAGCGATACCACATCAGCAAATGTCCCATTCAAATGGAAATGGACACCTTGTTTAGTTATGAGCATTTCTGGGTCCATTGGTAGAACTGGGTTTTGGTTGGAAGGTTTGGCTCACTGGTAGAGCTGCTGCCTCTGCACCCAAAGGTCGTGAGATCAAGTCCCAGTGCTGCAAGTCTCTTAATCATAAGAATATAAGAATAGTCTTACTGGGTCAGACCAATCTAATCTAATCTTCAATTTATATACCGGATCATTTCCATAAGGAGCTTGATTCGGTTTACAGTTCATTAAAAAGTGAATAACATACTAATAGGCCATAGAGAGAGGATACTATTAGTTAAGATTAGATAGATGATAAAGGGTTAAAAGAAGATATACTTAATTACTGTAAGTCAGCTATTAATCTTGGATAACTATTGTGTGAACAACCAAGTTTTAAAGTTTTTCCAAAATTGATACAGTTGACCTAACAATCTTAAAGAATCTGGGAGTCCATTCCAAATTTCCACCAATTTAAATGCCATAGATTTACTGAGCTTCCCGGCACATTTAAGTCCTTTAGAGCACTGTTCTTCAACCGCCGGTCCATAGAAAATTTCTGCCAGTCCACGTAGGGCTGGCGAGATCTAGTTGGCAGTTAAATTTCCTGCCGACCGCGGTTCCTGCCAACTGCTGTTCCTCCCAGCCTCGGGCAATCAAGACAGGCTGCTGACGTCGGGGCCTTCCCTCTGCGAGTCTTGCCTGTTCGGAAACAGGAAGTTGAAACAAAATAGGCGGGACTCAGAGTGAAGGTCCCGACGTTGGCAGCCTGTCTTGATCGCCACCCCTACCAAGTTGCTGAAGAGGGCCGCGGGGAAGGTGCAAGTGGAAGGTAGAGAGCTGCAGGTACAAGGGAGATGGTCAGCTTGTGCGGGAGCAAGATCCTGGGGAGTCTTCGACAGTGGCTGTCTCCCCTCCCAGCAGCTCTCGTACTTGCCAGAGCAGTGATTCACCGGCAACTTCCTCTTTCCTCAGAGCGGCAACAGACCCAAGGCTACCTAAGTAAATCACTGCTGCAGGCAAGTACTGAGAACTGTTGGAAGGGGAGGAAGCCACTGTAGGAGGCTGGGAAGCTGCTGGATAAAGGGAGAGCTACTACTAGACCTGGAGGGAGGTAGAAGGAGAGATGCCGCTGGGAGGGAAGGAGGGAAAGGGATGGGAAGAGAGTTAATGTTGGATAGGGGGAGGAGGGAAGGGAGAAGGAAAAAAGGAAGGAGGGAAGGGAGAATGAAACAGCTGGCAGGAAGATTACAGAAGGGGAAGGGGGTCAGGGTGGAATAGAGATCAGATGAGGGAAAGGGGAGAGAGGAATGAGAAAGTATAGAGAGATTGATGCTGGAAAGGGGCTCAGCAGAGAAATGAGAGAGGGATAAAGATGCTAGATCTGGTGTAGGAGAGATAAAAATGAAGAAAGCAGTGAAGCTGGAATGAATGATGTAAAAAGGAGAGAGGAGGCACAGGCTAGATGGACAGGGGAGAGGGGCATAGAAAGAAGTCAGATACATATGGAAGGGGGAGAGGGCAGACAGTGGATGGAACGGGCAGTTGCTGGATTGAAGAGACAGGGCAGACGCTGGAAGGAAAAGAGTGAAAAGAAGATGAAAGCAGAAACCAGAGACAACAAAAGGTAAAAAAAAATAATTTTATTTCTATTTTGTCATTTGAATATTTCAGATTTGAAATATATATCCTGCTAGAGACATAACTGGGGACTGCAGTATTCTGTTATCATGATATTTCTGTGTAGCATTCTATAATAACTTGGCTTGTTCAGTTTTCTTGATAGAGGGGGTATATGTGAAGGGGAGTGGAGACGGGGGTTTTTTTGGTCCGCACTCTGTATATTTGTATTTATAAAATCACAATTGTTCAGAATATTGTTTCTTTTTATACTTTAATAAAATACGTTCAATATAAAATCATAACTGCAGCTTGTGCAGATGGGATCAGATGGTTTGCGGGAACTGAGCTTGCGGAGACAGGGCGGAAATGTTTTTTTTAAATTTCAGTCTTAATAGTTTGCCGGTCCACAAAATAATTATTTCTGCTGGTCCACGGGTATAAAAAGGTTGAACAACACTGCTTTAGAGGATGGAAATGGTAATTTATAGATTGTTGTAATCCTTGAATGGCAGGATCCATCAAGCCCAGTAGCCCATTCTCACGGTGGCCAATCCAGGTCCCTAGTACTTGGCCAAAATCCTCCAGTGCCCGCCACTTTGAATATCAGCTTTGAATGCCAAAGCCATAAAAATGTAGTATACATTCCCTTTTTCCCCTTTATTTAGAAGTATAGCAGTTCTTGCATCTTAAGAAGTCCCTCTTTTGATCTTCATGCCGGTGAAATCCCTTTGTGTTTCTCTGGATTTCTATGACATGGTAGCACAAGCAAATGTATTAGCTTTCAGCAGCACCTGTTTATATTTTGCCATTTAATTTTCTCTTTTCTTACAGAATACGCATTGAAATGTTCAAAGAGTAAGGTAAGACCAGATTAATGTGCTTCATTCCTAAATTGCCTCATGTAAATCAAAAGCTGGTTTTGTCTAGAAACTGCACTGATGTTACATTTGATTTCATTAGTTTATTATTCCGTTTTTTTAAATATGACTTTGCAGAAAGCTTTGACTAAAGTAATAAGGTTTTTGCTTCCCAGGATTATAAAAGTAATAGTCAGATATTATAAGTAATTTTAGGGCTGCTTTTACGAAGCCACGTTAGCGGTTTAATGTGCATAATAGCACACGCTAATTTGCCAGCTGCGCTAGTTGCTACCGCCGTCTCTTGAGCAGGCGGTAGTTTTTTGGCTAGCACAGGGGTTAGCGTGCGCTAAAAATGTGCGTGCGCTAAAAACCCTAGCGCGGCTTCATAAAAGGAGCCCATAATGTTTAGAAGTATAGAACATGGTGGTAAATAAGTCTTCAAAAGTGGTTGACAATAAAACTGAATTCTGCTACTATCCTTACTTTCATCACCCCTACTTAGATGCGGTTTGATTCATCCATTATCCCAGGACAAGCAGGCAGCATATTCTCAACAGGTGGGTGACGTCACCGACGGAGCCCCGCAGCGGACAGCCTCGCAAGCAGACTTGCTTGAAGATCTTTGTAAGAGCTTACGAGTGCTGCACTGCGCATGCGCAAGTGCCTTTCCGCCCGAGTCAGGGCACGCGTGTCCTGTGAGATACCTTAGTTCAACGTTTTTTGTAGAACTGAGAAATCCTCTTCACTTCAGCTCTGCAGCTACTTCGTTGCCTTCTCGCACCGCGGCTTTGTTATTTTTCTCAGTCGCTGTGCCTGCGTGTCTTTTTTTCCTTTTCTTTTCTTTAAAAAAAGGTTTTTATTGTTTCTTTTTGGCCGGCGGCCTTTCGGCCTAGGCCTGGTCGCTGAACCTCGTTCTTTCGTCGGCCTTTCTTTTTCTATGTCCCGGCCTCTTACCGGTTTCAAAAAGTGTAGCCAGTGTGGCAAGATAATTTCACTCACCAACTCTCATCGTTGGTGTATTGCTTGCCTGGGTCCAGAACATTGCCCTGATACTTGTTCGCGCTGTGCTACCCTTCAACCTCGAGCCCTTCACAGATACCGGGCCAAAATTCGTCAACTATTTGGCACTATGGAGCAGTCTGCTGAGAGGGTCTCGACCTCTGCTTCGGGGACGACCTCGACCCCGACACCTGTGGCTGCCTCAACCAAGGCCTCGACCTCGACACCTTCGGTCTCGAAGGCCTCACCTGTAGTCCCTTCTAAGTCTTCATCTGTGGGTAAGTCTCCTGTTTCTCCTTCAGGTACCCTTCCTAAGAAGCTTCTCAGGCATCCCAGGCCGTGCCTATGTTCCTGCCAGCCTCTTCGAGACCTCCAGCTAAGTGTGCCTCCAAACATAGGGAATATTCTTCCTCGAGGTCGCCCTCTTTGGAGCACACTGCTGCACCTTCGAGACCTGATCCCTTCGTCTTGGTGCCTATGTTCAAGGACATGTTGAAAGCCATTCTGACCACTCAGATTTCCTTGGTCATGGCTCAGCTCCTCCCGGCCTCGACCCTGCTTCCTACAAGCCATCCTGAGCCTCCTGTTGAGGCACCTCGAGGCAAGCCTCGGAAGTCTCGTTGCTTATCATCCAGTAACTCTTCGCCTCCTCCTGGGACACGCTCTCCTGAACCTCACTCGAGGCATTCGAGGCACCTTGCTTCCAAGCGCAGTCAAGAGTCTTTTCTCAAGCAGAAACCCTCTCCTCCTCTGGATACTGTGTCTTCTATGCCTCGTTTTATCAAAGGCTATCGAGATTTCTTCAAAACCTAAACATAGGTCTCGTAAAACTTTCTCACTGGTTGCTTCTCCTCAAAGTCCATGCAGGTCAAAGACTTCTCCATCAAGACCGCTTCCAAGGGAGCCTTCTCCTCCTGCCTCGACCCACTCTGTTCCTCGGACCCCGGGGACTGCGCCATCGAGGCTTCTTAAGCGCAAACACTCTCTGACTCCTTCTGTCATAGGTAGTGGAGCTTCTTCGGTGACTGTGCGGCTGGATTCTGAGCCTCTTTCTCAATATTCCAGAAAGGCTTCTCCTTCTTATTCGGTGGCTCCTAAGTCTTGCTCTCCTCCTGAGGGTTCTTCTGCCTCGAAGTCTGCCTCATTTACGAGATTTGTCTTTGACATGGGGAAAGCTCTTCAGCTGGATCTCTACTCTGATTCCAAGTACACTCCTGAGTACTTGGCCGACAGAGTTGCCTCACCCACCCAAGGAGACCTTGAGGCTCCTTATGACTCCTGTTTTAAAAGCAAACTTTCTTCAGGAATATGGAAACTCCTTATTCTATTACAGCCATTCCATCTAAGCTGGAATCCAGGTATCGCACCTTACCTTGTAAGGATTTGAGAAATCTCAATTGTCTCACCAGTCCTTGGTTGTGGAATCTTCATTAAAAAAGCTCAACCATCCACACTTTACGCTGCGGTCCCTCCAAGTTTGGCCGTAGACTGTATCAGAATTCCATGATGGCTAACAGAATTCTCAATTACACTTTCACTACTTATTTTAATCACTTCCTCAAAATAATGCCTAAGTTTATCCGGCTCTTGAGGAACAGTGTCTTCCAGAATTCAAACAGATTATTTGAACTCCGTCTCAACTTCGACTCTTCATGGCATGACCATGTTGTACTTGTTCTGCCTTTAATACCACTTGGCTCAGCACACTGCTAGGCTTTAGTCCTGTAGACCAGTGTTCTTCAACCACCGGTCCATGGACCAGTGCTGGTCCACAGAAATTTCCTGCCGGTCCACAGGGCCAGCATGTGCATCAGGCCTAAAACAGTGTTCTTCAACCACCGATCCACAGTGCAATCGATGCGGCGTTATCTTCGAGCCAGCTCCCTCTTCCTAAGTGCACAAAGCCATGGGCAGTGGCTCCTACGGGCATCCTATGCCTGAACCGGAAGCCTTCTCTCTGACATTGCAACATCAGAGGGAAGGCTTCCAGATAAGGCACGGGATGTGCAAGGTGCAATTAGTACTATTATGGGGGTGGGGTCTGGGGTGGAGATTGGGTAGAAATGGGCAGGGTCTGGCCCATGACTTAGCCCAGTGTTCTTCAACCGTCGGTCCACAGACCGATGCCGGTCCACAGAATAATATCTTTTATTTCTGCCGGTCCATAGGTGTAAAAAGATTGAAAAATACTGCTGCAGACAATGTTGTACTTGTTCTGCCTTTAATACCACTTGGCTTGAGCTTAGCTGTCAGCAGTCCTTGAATTTCTTCCATTGTAATTGCAGATCCCTTTAATATCCTAATGATGCATGTAATGAAAGGAGTTGACAAGTTCCCCTTGAATCTTGGTAAGGACTCTGTGAAAATTATTGTTTTCTTTGTATTGGATGGTTAGATGCTGTAACTGAAGTCAGTTTTCAAACTAACGATCTCTAGGCTGGCATGCCTATAATGTTTCTTCTGTAGAACTTGGTCTTTTTTATGCTTTCAAAGAAGTGTTGCTATTTTGACTAAGGACTTGATGCTCAAAAGCTCCAGTTATAATCCTGCTAAAACGGTTGATGATGTTTGAAAACCCACACATACAAATGAGTTGCTCTAAAAACCCTTAAACTCCTCATTGGAGAAAGTGGCTCACACTTGCGCACAATAATTTTCCAGCCATGGAAAAGACCATGCAAATTGCTTTGGTGCATCAGAAGGACAAAGTGCTTGTACTATCGACTGGCTATAACTAGTTTTAAACTCACCTTAAAGGCACAGTAAGTTTTGAGCATCTTTTATATTGTACATATAGCTGTCCACAGGGCTGTGGGTGCTGGGTCTTTAGTGTTTCCTGAAGATATTGTCCTTCTAGGTTACAGGAATTATATTTTCTTTTCACGTTTGTATATCCATTTCCTTTCTGGGATTGCTCCTTAAATATATTTCAGGTTCATATTACGAAGGATTTTTGTACAGGGATCGTGCTCTGCACAGTTCTTTATACATTACATTGCCTGTATTTATTCAGTTTTCAGGTTGCTGTGTTTTGTATATGTGTTTAATCTTTCTCCATATATTATTCCATCTTAGCTTTCATGAGTGGTTTGAATCCCAGCTCACAAAGTAACATTTGTCCAGGGAGCCTCTTTTGTAGCTTTTTCTCTTGAGAAAGGATTAAGTATATGTTGCATTTCCTAACCTAGAGTTTATGTAATTAGTTGTTTCTCTGTCCTCTTGTATTTTGCTTTGATTTTGATATGTTTCTTCCATTGCATAGTAAAATTGTACAAGACTTTTAGGGCTAGATTCACTAAGCCCACCGATCCGATCTGTGAGCGATCCAATCTGTGGCCGGGGGACTGATTCACGAAGCACCCTCATCCAAATGAGGGCGATCGGAGTCATGCCCCCAACTGACCACATGGATCGCTGAAAAGCGATCCCAACGCATGTGCAGACCATATTCTTTGCCTGTAGATGGTCTGCGCATGCACTCCGTGCGCTTCATGCTCCTTTGAGTTTTGCAGAGATCGCCGGTGCAGTGCAGTGGCGCACCAAGGAGAAAGGGGAGGAAAAGACATGCAAAGCCAGAAGGATTTTCATGAGCCTGTGCCAACCCTACTCTCCTGCTCTCTGCCGTCTTTCCCCCGCAGTGCATCTCTGCTTTAAACCCGCGGGTTAAAACAACAGGCTCGCACTGCAGGGAAGGGCAGAAGAGAGCAGGAGAGTCGGGGCAGCAAGAGCAGGAGAGTTGGGGGCGCTGATTCCTTTTGGGGGTGAGAGCAGAGTGACAGAGATGCAGGCAGGGCGGCAGAGAGCAGGGTTTTTTGCTGCAGGGCAGGGATTTTAGGGTGGCAGAGAGCAGGAAAAGATGTGAACGATTGGTCTTCAGCAGTCGCTTGTTTTTTGATCGGCCAGCCCAGTCGGTGTTCCTTATGTCCCCTTATGTTGGAATAGCCTTAGACTTTGCCATTTGAGAAACACAGAAAGATATGTTAGCCTTCCCTTCCTTTAAGGGAATTAAATCTGCTGGGAAGCTCAGTCGATCTTTAGTTTTAAAGTTTGTAGAGATCTGGAATGAACTTCCTGACTCCATTAGGCTTTTAGGCCAGCTGCAATTATTCGTAAATTCCTGAAAACTTTGTTCTCGCAATTTTTAAATGGTTTAACTACAGTCTCAACGAAATGATATTTTAGTTATTTTTCTTATGCTTTTCTTGTGTACTTTAGTTTTTTATTAGTTCTTCCTTCTCCTATGTTTTCTGCTATGTATTCTAGTCTTAATTATATATGAACCGAGTTGGAGCTCCACTGGGAGATGACCCGGTATATAAACCAAAGATTAGATTAGATTAAATTGTTTAGTGAACTGATGCATTTCTACATGTACATGCGTGGATTGGATCAGAGGTTGATCGGCACCAAGGTTAGTGAATCGGATCAGGGAACAATCGGGACATGATCGGTGTCCTTAGTGAATCTAGCCCTTAGTCCTCTTCTCAGAGATTCCTTCCTTGAGGACTGCTTGCTTGTTCTGAAGTTCAGTCTGTTTTCAGGAGCTTCCTGTAAATCTCCCATTCACACTAAAGTCCATTTTAGTTCAAGGTGAACAACCTAGCCTAGAAGCTTGCTAATCTCCATCAGTGTGACTCCATAATTGCATTTTTGAGAGAAGGTATGTAGTTATCCATAATAGCTGTCCTCAGATTTAGTGATTTTGTGGATTCACACATCCTTTGTGAGTTGCATAGTCTTGAGGTAGCATAAACTGCAGGAAGGTGGTTTGAAACTTGTCTATAATGTCTTCAGTGTTTAAACCTAGAAAATTCTTTGGCGCAGCATCTGACAGATTACATGACCCATGACTGTAAATACACAGTACAATTAGCAAACATAAATTAGTGCCTTTAGGTGCATCTAACCAAAACTTTTGCTTTTGAAGTTTGTGTTTTTGACTGGCCAGACTTTATGGTAGATATCCTGCAAACAACGGGATGGTTGGATAGGCTGGAGTGAGCTTGGACGGCAACTTCAGCATTTGGAACCAAGGACAATACCAGACTTTACAGTCTATGGCACGGAAATTTCAAAGAAGAGACAAGTTAATCTAATCAAGTACAGTCAAACCTCAGTTTGTGAGTGTTTTGCAAGATGAGCAAAACATTCTCGCAAATCTTGTCTCGCAAACCAAGTGTTGACTTGATTTGCGAGCACCCCCCCCCCCCCAATAACCGGCATCGCTCCCCCTCCGCTCACACAGGCCCCCGCACGAACCGGCACCCCCCGAACGAACAACTTACCCCCCGTCTGGCACCGGCTTGCAGCCCACAGGACGTGCTGGTGCCACTTGAAGAAGTCCCTGCCTCTGCTGGACCTTGAGCATGCATCTGCGCATGCTCGAGGCCATCTAGTTCTCCCTCTCTCCGAGATTCTCGGAAATCTCTGAGAATGTCGGCGAGAGGGAGAACTAGATGGCCTTGAGCATGCGCAGATGCATGCTCAAGGCCCAGCAGAGGCAGGAACTTCTTCAAGCGGCACTGGCACGTCCTTTGGGCTGCGTGCCGGGGGGAGGCTGTGTGAGCGGGGGGGGGGGGGGGGAGCGATACCAGTTCTCGTGGGGGTGGAGCAGTGCCGCTGGCCTCGGGGGGGGTAGGGGGGGGAACGTATCGAGCGAGTTTCCCTTAGTTCCTATGGGGAAACTTGCTTTGATATACGGGTATTTTGGTTTACGAGCATGCTTCTGGAACGAATTATGCTCATAAACCAAAGTTCCACTGTATTTTTTAAATGGGTATAACTTATGGGCAGACTGGATGGACCATTCAGGTCTTTTATCTGCCGTTATTTACTGTATGTTACTATGTGACCAATTTGTTTATGATTTATTGTATTAACCAGGTTCTAAGAAGGGCAATAAATGTTGATGTGGATGACCTGGACAAGTGTTTAATGGACATAATGAAAGTGAAGAAGATTCATGTGCAGAAGGATCCAAGGTTTGTTATTTGGAATGGTTTGTCTTTTCATCACTATGAATTATTTACACAATGATATATTTACTAATGTGTTAAGGGTTGTGTTTTTCTTTAGGGCTGCGTTTTGATTTAAAAATTTTATTCATGGTTAATTGCTTAATGAAAGATATTTTATCTATTAATTTGTTTATTTCCTTGCGACTCTGGAGAAGTCACTTAACCCTTCATTGCCCCAAGTACAAAATAAGTATCACTTACTGCTACTATTACAAAGAAGCTTCATCCTTATTCAGTTTTCAGAAACTGATTAAAACAGTATTGTTTGAGCGTTACTACTCATGAAAAGGGGAATGATGATTTTAGGGTTATTGATTGTAATTGTCTATGTTTACATTATGTATGTTTTCTGTAACTTGCTCAGAATTGCAGGATATGTGAGTAAGAAATTTTTTAAATAAATGCTACAATTTTTCATTTCTATAGCGCTGAAAGGCGTCCGGAGTGCTGTACATTTAACATGTAATAAATGGTCCCTGCTCAGAAGAACCTACAATCTAATTTGGACAGACAGGACATAAAGGGGTTGGGGGAGTTTCTTGTAGAGAGAACAATAGGATGGACATAGTTATCTTACGGTGAGCGGGAGTTAGGAATTGAAAGCAGCCTTGAAAAAGTAGGGTTTTAGCTTTAATTTGAATACTGCTTGAGACAGAATCTGAAGTAATGACTCAGGCAGTCTGTTCCAGGCATACGGTGCATATAATATATAAACCAGGCATATGGTGAATATAATAACAGTATATAAACCGGAGAAAATATTTCTTCACACAATGTATAATTAAACTCTGGAATTCATTGCCAGAGAATGTGGTGAAATCAGCTAGCTTAGCTGGGTTTAAAAAAAGCGCCATTTTCTGCCGAAGAAGTTAGAGCAGAGCTGCCCATTCATATATGACCCCTGAAGAAGCCGAACTCTCGGCGAAACAGGTCCCGTTGGGCAAAGACAGCTCCTTAAAGATAAGTGCTGTCTTTCAGTTGCAATTCTCACTGTAGCACTTTATATTTATATTTACTTTATCCATAGTGCACATAATATGAATATGCTAAAAAGTTTGTACCTGATGAATGATATCCTCACACCTGTAACAAGCTGTTATTAAATCACTGGTTGATCGAGCAGCACAGGTATCTGAGGGTACAAACTAACACTTCAAACCTATTTTAGTGCAAGTCTTTGCTACTGTTGCACTAGCAGTGGCAGCATTGCTTGTACACTGCCTGTGGCCTGGTCTGAAACTTCTCCTCTGACCCATGCTATTCATACAGAAACAGGAATTGATGTCAAAGAAGATGGGAAGGGCCAGAGGAAAAACTTTGGCCCAGGCCGCAGGCAGCGTGTGTGCCATGTTGTCGTTGCTGGGGACTAACTGAAGACCACCTTTAAGGTAGACTGGCACAAGGAGGAGGGGGCTGATGTTGAATCATGGGCGGGGGATGGGGCAAGATACCAGTTTGCGCTGAGGACAGGGGTTAGAAATGGAAGAGAGTGGAGGACACAGGAGGTGCCGCAATATGATTAATTCTTTAAGTCATGAAGCAATCTTTCTTTCCATTGACGCTGAAAAAGCTTTTGATAGGGTTTCTTGGCCCTTCATGTTTCAAGTTTTAGAATCATTTGGGTTGGGTCCCTGGATGCGGGATTGGATTCATCTTCTTTATACTAATCCGGTGGGCTGCGTTAAGGTAAATGGGGGCTATTCTGATATTTTTTCATTGTTCGGGAGTACCTGGCAGAAGTGTCCCCTATTTTATTTGCGTTGGTGGTTGAGCCACTGGCGCAGTGCGTGCATCATAATTCAGCTATCAGGGGTATTACTACTTCACGGTGGGAGTACAAGTTGAATCTATTTGCGGATGATATCTTGTTTACGGTGGAAGTCTCCTTATGGGCTATTTTATCCGAATTGGAAGGGTTTGGAGCTGTTTCAGGGTTTCGTGTCAATGTTGGGAAATCAGAACTACTCAATGTAAACTTGTCTGCGGAATGAGTGGAGAGGGTTCACTAATGGTTCTCTTTTCGGTGGATTACAGGATCCATGCGGTACTTGTGGGTCCTCTTTGGACCTCCGGGAACGAGTTTATATGATCTTAACTATCCTCCCTTGTTCTGTCGCATTAAGACTGACCTGTTTCACGCCTTAGCCCGTAGCAAACGCATGCTTCGGGGCTCTAACATATACGTGCCGGCTTCCCTTCTCTTCTCTTCCCCCCCCCCACCCCCCAGGACATAGCTTCCGGTTTCAGAGGGAAGAGAAGGGAAGCCGGCATGCACACATTAGAGCCCTGGAGCAAAACACATCTCCTGCTCTCTGCCGCCCTGAAATCCCAGCATAAAAAAAAAAAAATAAAACCAACAAAATGATCTGGGCCAAAATATTTTAAACACATCTCCTGCGCTCTGCCGCCCTGAAATCCCAGCATCAAAAAAAAAAAAAAATAAAACCAACAAAATGATCTGGGCCAAAACATTTTTAAACACATCTCCTGCTTTCTGCCTACTCTCCTGGTCTCTGCCGCCCTTCCCTGAAATGTGAGCCTGTGGATTTAACCCGCGGGTTTAAAGCGGGGCTGCACTACGGCATGTGCTGTTCTTTTCCTGGTTAAAACCACAGGCTCGCAAGTAAGTCAAAGCAACAGTCCAGGAACAGCAGCTTATTTAACTCGGAAGGGTAAAATGCAACCTCTACCTATATACCCAAATGTAAGAGAGAAACACTCTTCCAGATGGAGAATTTTTTTTCTTCCGCAAAATGTTTATGCCACAGAGCAAGCGCATGCGCAGACCATCTACAGGCAAAGAAGAGGGTCTGTGCATGTGTCGGGATCACTCTGGGGTCGCTGTGGGGCGTGCCTCCGATCGCTGCAATTTGCATGAGGACACATTGTGAATCGGTTGCTCGGGAAGACTCAGCCATGGATCACCCACGGATCGGATCGCTTAGGTGAGTTTAATGAATCTAGCCCTATGTTGAAAAGTGAAGCAAAGTCTGTACATTAAGATGATGTAGTTGGTTTTCCTACATTAATAAATTCTGATTTGTAAAAATTGCCGCTCATTAATTTCAGTATGACCCTCGTATTTTTAATTATATTTAACTTTATAGATAACACACCTCTAGTGTGTTTGATCATTTTATTGTCACATAGTGCAAGTGGGGGTGCTGGGCAGCTTAGTGGGGAGGAGAAGGCATCTTGACTGGTAAATTGAACACTGGAATCTTGGTTATAACCACATGTCATCCCCATCATGTTTGGCTGCCATGGTGGCGACTTCACAACCAGCATTTAAACTTGGGTGACTGGGGCTTGTTGGGCAGACTGGATGTTCCGGGAGGGTCTTTTTCTGCCCTCAATTACTGTGTGTAAATATCAGCTGAAAATCCCATCAGCACAAAGAATTTTTAAAAACTGTTTTTCAGTGGTTTGTAGTTTGCTGATTTATGCTGGTATCTGTGATAGTTGGGAGTGTTGAATTAAATGGATTTCTACAAGCATAAAAATTTTGTTTTGGTTTCTAGTTTAAATGTTCAGTGAAATAATTTAATGTTTGTATAGTAGGAGTATAACAAATTTTAATATAAACACTGCAATGATGTATGAAAATATCATATATTTGTGTGTGTTTGCAGGTTTAAGCTCAGTCTGAGAGTATGCGTGCTACAAATATCTGGCTATAAACAGCTCTATCTGTGTGTGGAAAATCTTCGAAAGCAGCCCTATGACAGCAATAATGAGGACCATGAGGAGCAATTAACGGAGGTGAGAATCCAATTTTCAGTGCTTTGGAATTCTGTGAATTTTAAACAATAGTGGAATAAATTGAATGTAAATATTTTAGTCGTTACATCTTGGTTTGTGGTAATTAATTTAGAATTACCGTATTTGCCGGCGTATAAGACGACTGGGCGTATAAGACGACCCCCCAACTTTTAGTTAAAATATAGAGTTTTGTTATATACTCGCCGTATAAGACTACCCCTTCTTCCGCACACCTTCTCTACCGCCCCGGGTGCAGCACAGCCGGCCAGGTCCCCTTAATTTTGTGGCACTTCCTCGACCGACCGATAACAGCCCGGGTCCGACAAACCTCCCTGCCCTTAACCGCGAATCTAAATTACCTTCTGACTACCCCTTCTTCCGCACACCTTCTCTACCGCCCCGGGTGCAGCACAGCCGGCCAGGTCCCCTTACTTTTGTGGCACTTCCCCGACCGACCGACAACAGCCCCGGTCTGACAAACCTCCCTGCCCTTAACCGCGAATCTAAATTACCTTCTTACAGCTGCTGTAAGAAGGTAATTTAGATTCGCGGCTACAGGGCAGGGAGGATTGTCGGACCCGGGCTGTTATCGGTCGGTCGGGGAAGTGCCACAAAAGTAAGGGAACCTGGCCGGCTGTGCTGCAACCGGGGCGGGGCGGCCGCCCCTCTCCCTTGGTAGCCACTCGAACCGCGAGGCTATTCTTCTCCTTATCTGCCCTGCCTGCAGCACAGAGCCGAACGGAAGTCTTCCCGACGTCAGCGCTGACGTCGGAGGGAGGGAGGGCTTTGTTTAAGCTTTGTTTAAGCCCTCCCTCCCCTCCGACGTCAGCGCTGACGTCGGGAAGACTTCCGTTCGGCTCTGTGCTGCAAGCAGAGAAGGTAGGGAGAAGAAGAGCCGCGTACATCCAGAAGACTGAGCATCCAGCCCCGCAGGAGCCCCGCGACCCTCGGAGGCGTCCCCATGGGATCCCCGCGACCCTAGGGGGCGTCCCCACGGGATCCCCGCGACCCTAGGGGCGTCCCCGTGCAGCTCTCTAAACAGTACCCGGCGTATAAGACGACCCCCACGGATGTAGCGGTATATAAGAAATAAATTACATTACATTACATTCCCCAAGAACAAGTTATGTTTAAAGCTGTTAAGTCAGATTTGTATGTAACTCAGAACTTGTAGATTTTAAGATTCTTGCTGCGCACCTCTGCTCCCAGCTGACAAAAGGGCCAACTGTCCCTACTAGTGTTCCCTCTAAGGTACAGCATTCACAACCACCTACTGTTCTTAATGTGGCCAGGTATCATTCCTGAATCTGCTGCAGAAGTGTAGGAGTCTATGCCACTGGAAATACAGCTCAAGAATGCAGCCACGGCTTCATTTGATTAATTAAGTATGAGTCATATTTAAGTCAGGCATCTGTAACTTGGGGACTGCCTTGTATTTGAATGCATTATACGAGGGTCATTTCATAAATAATGCACACTATTTTTTATTTACATGTTTTATTTTTTTTCAAGTATTTCTTTACAATCCTTCAATATAGTCTCCCTGCTTTGCAATGTCCGAGTCCCAACGTCCGGGAAGCTTCATTATTCCATCCAAGACACCGCTTTTGTTCAGTTGCCGAATGGCTCGGGTAACGGCAGAAGAAAGCTCTTCCAGAGATGTAAAATGATGTCCAAGCATAGGTTGTTTCAACTTTGGAAAAAGGTCAAAGTCTGATGGATTCATGTCTGGACTGTAGGGAGCATGAGGTAACACCTCCCAGCCGCATTTGTGTAGTTTTTCAGTGACAACATTCCCTATGTGAGGGCAAGTATTGTTGTGAAGATTGAGTGGCTGAGCCAAGAGCAACTGAGGTCATGTTTCGTGCACTTTTTGCAAAAAATCTGTGATGATGCTGCCTTCACGATCATCATTTGTTTGACTTTTGATTGAGCTTGTTAAACTTTTTTGGTTCATGGGGAAGATGGACTTGTTGGACTGTGATTTCAGCTCCGGCTCAAAGTCTCTGACCCATATTTCATCAATGTGATTCAAGAATGCCTGACCTTCAACATTGAATCTTTGTTTCAGCATGGCCAACTGTTACACAGCCAAACGTTCATTGCCAAATGTGATATTCCCCTCCCTAATTTATGCTCCCTCCCTTCTTTTTGTGTCTCTTCTTCCTCCCATGTCTCAACATGTCCTCCTGTTTTGTGTCCCGAGTTTGTGCACGCCCTCCCATGGGCGTACCTCCCTAGTTTCTGCTCCCTCCCTTCCTTCTGTGTCCCTCCTCCTTCCCATGTCCCAGTATGCCCCTTTTCCCTCCCTCCATTCTGTGTCCCGAGTGTGTGCCCCCTCCTGCAGGTATACCTCTGTTCTAGTCATCTCATAGAAACATAGAAGATGATGGCAGATAAGGGCCATAGCCCATCAGGTCTGCCCACTCTACTGACCCACCCCCAAGTCTACTATCCTAGGGATCCCACTCCTGGTGACAGGTTCCCTTGGCTTAACCCTCTAAGGGATCCCACATGGGCATCCCATTTGCTCTTAAATTCTTGCATGCTATTTGCCTCGATCACCTGCACCGGGAGCTCGTTCCAAGGATCAATCACTCTCTCGGTGAAGAAATATTTCCTGGTGTCGCCATGAAATTTCCCGCCCCTGAGTTTGAGTGGATGCCCTCTTGTAGCTGAGGGTCCTTTGAGAAAGAGAATCTCTTCTTCCATCTCGATACAGCCGGTAATATACTTAAAAGTCTCGATCATGTCTCCTCTCTCCCTACGTTCCTCGAGTGAGTACAGCCGCAAATTTTTCAGCCTCTCCTCGAACGATAGATCCTTGAGCCCCGAGACCATCCTGGTGGCCATCCGTTGCACCCCGACTCTACTCTCAGCACATCTTTTCGGTAGTGTGGCCTCCAGAATTGCAAACAGTATTCCAAATGAGGCCTCACCATGGTTCTGTATAATGGCATTATGACTTCAGGCTTCCGGCTGACGAGACTCCTGCGGATGCAACCTAACAACTGTCTTGCCTTAGATGAAGCCTTCTCCACATGATCAGTTTTCATGTCTGCGCTGATGTTCACTCCCAAGTCTCGTTCTGTTGAAGTTCTAGCTAAGGTCTCACCATTCAAGGTGTAAGTTCTGCACGGATTTCTGCTGCCGAGGTGCATGATCTTGCATTTCTTAGCGTTGAAGTCCAGCTGCCAGGTCGAGGACCAAAGCTCCAACAAATGTAGGTCCTGTGTCATACTATCGGGTGAATTGCCATCTCTCACTATATTGCATAGTTTGGCGTCGTCAGCGAATAACGTTACCTTACCTTGAAGCCCCTGAGTTAGGTCACCTATGAATATGTTGAAAAAGAGCGGGCCCAAGACTGAGCCCTGCGGTATTCCACTGGTCACCTCTGATGTTTTAGAGAGGGTATCGTTAACTACCACCCTCTGAAGTCTGCCACTCAGCCAGTCATTGACCCATGTAGTTAGTGTTTCTCCCAGCCCCATTGATTTCATCTTGCTCAACAGCCTGCGATGCGGGACACTATCGAAAGCTTTCCTTTCTTGAGCCACAGGTGCTCCATGCTGCACATGACTGAGCTGAAAGCCTTCCCTCTGACATCAGAGGGACTTCTTCAGAGGTTAGAGGGAAGGCATCCCACTCAGCCACATGCAGTGTACAGAACCCAGAAGGGAGGGAGCACAAACAAGGGAGGGAAGGATATGGGCACCAAGTTTGGCTGCCAATGTTAAGTTGCGGTCAACCATTACAAGGCCAAAAAAATCTTGCAATCAACCGTTACACAGCGAAACGTTACCAACCAAATGTGGTGTCACCATTCCCCAGGTAACATTGCTTGCCTACTGCATTACAGGGGGTTTTATGCAGGCTGTTAGGCATCCATAAGGAGCTAAGCTGGAAGGATATTCCCTAGTGCGTCAGTGAATTCTTCTCCCAGATTCAACTACCCTTGGAGCTGAGGCAGGCTCCAGCACATTGCCAGCACAGGTCACAGTGAGTAAGGCTGTTAAAGCCTATGAGAAAGATCAGGGGGAGGGGTGATCTGTAAATGTTGTTTTTGAAGGTTTCTGCCTGTTCCCTGATGTTCCTCCACCTATAAAACCCTAAAATTGCTAATTTTTATGTTTTATTTTAGCATTTTTGAGCCTTGTTTGGTGCCAAAATGCTGCCATGGTGGCCACCTTGGATATCCAATTTTTTTGTTTATTCCAAAGTTCTCCAGAAGTTCTAAATAGCCTCATTTTGCCTCAAAACTGGCAGGATTGGAGTCCTCAGGCTTTTTTGACCCTAGTTCATGCCAGGCTCAAGAGGTGACCCGGGGAACTACAGACCGGTACGTCTGACCTCAATTCCGGGGAAAATAGCAGAAGCACTGATAAAAGATAGTATCGAGGAGCATCTAGAAAGGAATAAACTTATGACAACAAGCCAACATGGCTTCTGCAAGGGAAGATTGTGCCTGACGAACTTATTGCACTTCGAAGGAATTAACAAACGGATGGACAAAGGGGACCCCAAAGACATCATATACTTAGACTTCCAAAAAGCCTTTGACAAGGTACCCCATGAATGCCTACTTCGGAAACTGAAGAACCATGGGGTGGAAGGAAACGTACACAGATGGATCAGGAATTGGTTGGCGGGTAGAAAGCAAAGGGTAGGAGTGAAGGGCCACTCCTCGGACTGGAGGAGGGTCACGAGTAGTGTTCCACAGGGGTCAGTGCTTGGACCGCTGCTATTCAATTCAATGTATTTATAAATGATCTAGAAACAGGGACAAAGTGCAAAGTAATAAAATTCGCAGACACCAAACTATTTAATGGGGCTAGGACTAAAGAGGACTGCGAAGATTTACAAAGGGACCTGAACAAACTAGGGGAGTGGGCGACGAGATGGCAGATGAAGTTCAATGTAGAGAAATGTAAAGTCTTGCATGTAGGAAACAGAAATCCAAGGTACAGCTACACGATGGGAGGGCTGGTAATGGGAGAAAGTAGCCTAGAGAAGGACTTGGGAGTACTGGTAGACAAGACAATGAAACTGTCGGCACAGTGCGCAGCGGCCTCTAAGAAGGCGAACAAAATGCTAGGTATTATCAAGAAAGCCAGAACGAAAGAAGTTATCCTGCCGTTGTATCCGGGTGATGGTGCGCCCGCATCTGGAGTACTGCGTCCAATATTGGTCACTGTACCTTAAGAAAGATATGGCGATACTCGAGAGGGTTCAGAAAAGAGCGACAAGATTGATAAAAGATATGGAAAACCTTTCATATGCTGAAAGATTGGAGAAACTGGGGCTTTTTTCCCTGGAAAAGCGGAGGCTTAGAGGGACATGATAGAGACTTACAAGATCATGAAGGGCATAGAGAAAGTGGAGAGGGACAGATTCTTCAAACTTTCGAAGACTACAAGAACGAGAGGGCATTCGGATAAATTAAGAGGAGACAGATTCAGAACCAATGCTAGGAAGTTCTTCTTCACCCAGAGGGTGGTGGACACCTGGAATGCACTTCCAGAGGCCATGGTAGGACAGAGTACGGTATTGGGTTTCAAGAAAGGATTAGATGTTTTCCTGAAGGAAAAGGAGATTGAAGGGTATAGATAGAGGATTAATATGCAGGTCCTGGACCTGATGGACCGCTGTGTGAGCAAACTGCTGGACATGATGGACCTCTGGTCTAACTCAGCAGAGGCACTGCTTATGTTCTTATGTAAGGTTCTTCAGCCAAAGATGAACCCAGAAGCGCATGCCCACGATAGCCCTGTTGTATATTTTTCTTCCTCGGCCCATGATAGGCAGGTTCATTTGAAGGATAGCGTCGCACCCAGGACTGGTGATTCTAGTAGCCCCAGATTGGCCAAGAAGGCTCTAGTACACAATCTACTGTGACTACAAAGGGACAGGAGCCTCAAGCTGCCTCTGCATTCCACTTTGCTGTCACAGGGGACCATTACATTACATTACATTATATTAGTGACTTATATTCCACCTGTACCTTGCAGTTCTAAGCGGATTACAGTATAAGATAGCTGGACATTTCCAGGAAGTTACAATTTAGGGGATGCTTACAGTTCTAAGCGGGTTATAGTATAAGATAGCTGGGCTTTTCCAGGAAGTTACAATTTGGGGGACGCTTACACAGTAGATGCAGAGAGTTACAATTTAGGGGGACGCTTACATAGTAGATCAGCGGTCTCAAACACGCGGGCCGCATGTGGATCTCCAGGTTTTATTTGCGGCCCACGATCTGGAGGCCATCAACAGCATTTCTTTTCCCCTTTCCCTTCCTTTTGGAGCAGCAGCATGTCTGTCCGACTTGTTCCATTCAAAGCCGCGGGTTGGCGGCTCCTTGCGCTATCCACTCCTGCATCGGAAGCCTCTCGGACGTCACAACATCAGAGAGGCTTCAGACGCAGGCGCGGATCTCGCAAGGAGCTGCCACCCGTGGCTTTGAACGGAACGAGCCGGCCAGACACTGCTGCTCCACAAGGAAAAGAATGGAAGGGGGGGGAAGAGAAATGCTTCTGCTACATAGGGAAAGGGGGACCCTAGGGAAATGCAGCTTCTGTTGCTGCTGCACCCAATTGGGGAAAGAGAGGGAAGGAAGGAGAAGGGAGAGGAGAGGAACAAGAGAAGAAGCCAAGTTCATGGGAGGGAGGGAAGGAAAGGAGATATCAGACCATGGAGGGGGAGGGAGAGATGCCAGGGCATGGGGGAAGGGAAGGAGACAGATGCCAGACCAGGGGAAAGGAAAGAAGGAGGGAGGGAGAGAAAGGAAGGAAATAGATGCTTGACCTTGGAAATAGGACGGAAGAAGAGAGAGATAGGAAGGGAAGGTAAGACATGGAAACGTAGATTTTGAAAAGAAAGCAGAAAAATTGAACATTAGAAACATAGAAATAGACGGCAGATAAGGGCCACGGCCCATCTAGTCTGCCCACCCTAATGACCCTCCCCTACCTTTGCCTAGTGAATAGAGCCCACGTGTCGATCCCATTTGGCCTTAAAATCAGGCACGCTGCTGGCCTCAATCACCTGCAGTGGAAGATTATTCCAGCGATCAACCACCCTTTCAGTGAAAAAGAATTTCCTGGTGTCACCTCGTAGTTTCCCGCCTCTGATTTTCCACGGATGCCCTCTTAACATTAAGTTAATGCCAAAGATGGATGCAAAGCAGAAAGTGAAGATGGAGAGAAAAACAGTCAAAGGACAAGAAGGCCCTGGAAACATAGTTGAAAGCACAGAAAAATAAAGTCACCAGACAACAAAGGTAGGGAAAATGATTTTATTTTCAATATAGTGATTGAAATGTGCTAGTTTTGAGAAAGAAAAGATATTAAACTTTAAATGTGAGGGCCACAGAAAAAATAGTTAATGTCTTATTAAAGAAATGACAATTTTGCATGAGGTAAAACTCTTTATAGTTTATATATCTTTCCTTTTAACTGTTAAAGGAAAGTTTTATAAACTATAAAGAGTTTTACCTCATGCAAAATTGTCATTTCTTTAATAAGACATTAACTATTTTTTCTGCGGCCCTCCAAGTACCTACAAATCCAAAATGTGGCCCCGCAAAGGGTTTGAGTTTGAGACTACTGTAGTAGATAAAGGGGGGATTACAGTTTAGGGGAGGTTAAATAGAGCAGGTGGAGGGCAGGGGTTTAGGAAGGGAGGAGAATTGAGGAGGTTAAATAAAGGCAGAGGGGAGAGGTTGGGGAAGGGAGGAGAACTGAGGAACACTAGTAGGGAAGAAGAGTTTTGGGTTGGTTACTTGTTAGGGACGGTGGGGAGGTTATATAGTTTTTTTGAATAGTAGGGTTTTGATTTCTTTTCAGAATGATTTAAAGTTACTTGTAGTTGGCAACAAGTTGGAGATATAGGGGTCCAGTTTCGCTGCCTGCGTCGCTAGGAGGTCGTCGTACATCTTCTTTCGCTGAGTTCCCTTGAGCGGTGGGTAGGAGAATAGGATCTGGGTTCTTCTTATTCTGGATGTACAGTTGAAATTTAGACGGTTGTTGATGTAGGTGGGTGCAGATCCGTTTATTGCTTTGTATAGTAGACAATAAAATTTGAATTGAATTTGAGCTCGTATTGGTAGCCAGTGTGAGTCAAGGTAGGCATTAGTGATATGGTCAAGTTTTCTGAGTGAATAGATCAGCATGAGGGCTGTGTTTTGAATGGTCTGCAGTTGGCTTATCAAGTTTGTGGGGCATGGAAGGTAGAGGATATTGCAATAGTCCACTAGTCCTAGGACAAGGGATTAGACTATGATCCTGTAGTGGGTTTTTTTGAAGAATTTCCTTATTTTTCGAAGGTTGCACATGGTGAAAAATGCTTTTTGAGTGGTTTTGTTGATTTGTATCTGCATTGTGCAGCATCTATCTATTGACACTCCAAGGATTTTGAGAGAGGACTGTATGGGGTATTTGGTGACGTTTATTGCTAATTCTGTTATGGATGGGGTTTTGTCTTTTTCGAGTAGTAGGAATTTTGTTTTGTCCGAGTTCAGTTTCAGTATGTGTTCTAGCATCCATTCTTCCACTACTTCCAGTGTTTTTTTAGGTTGCCTAAAGAGGTGGGGTCTTGGGTGTTGAAGGGGAGGAGTATAGTTATATCGGGAACACTTTGTGCATATGGTATGACTCCTGAGCATGAACCTTTAGAATGCAGAGACTATTCAGATGTAGTTGTGGCAACTCTCCTCAGGGCAAAGAAACCAACGATGGTTACCACCTATGCAAAGACCTGGAAGACGTTTGGAGCCTGGTGCAATACAGAAATGAGAGGAGCCTTTGATTGCCTTAGTCCTAGCATTTCTCCAGGATGGTCTTGAGAAGTGTAGCAGTTGGATCCCTTAAGGTACAGATAGCAGGTCTCTTGTGCCTTAGGGCACAGGGAGACAGAGTTCCTCTAGCTGCACACCTGGATGTATCTAAATTTTTGAAAGGAGTGTTGCAGCTGCACATTTCTTTTCTTTTTTTTTTAAATTGACAAAATTTTTATTGAAAATAATATGCAAACAGCAAATTACATGACAACAACAATCATCAATAGACTTAGTACAGTATTTCTTCAGTACCTCTTGCATAGAACAACAACCAAGGAGTTTCCCTCACTCCTATCCCCCACCCCCTACTCCCAAACTATTCAGTCATCATAAAGTTGTCTCCCAACGGTCAAAACGACCCCAGATTCGTGCAAACTGCCACATTCTTTTATGGAGAAGTGCAGTTAAAAAGTAAAGAGCATACAAAGCATCCAATTTATTTATCAACAAGTCATAGTCTGGAGGAGAGGCACGCTTCCAAGATGCAGCAACCACCAACCGTGCTGCAATCAGCAGCAGTTTACAAAAAGCTTTTTCTGACGTGGAATCTGAACCTGGTTCTGAAGTCCTTAACTCGGACACTGTATGAGCCATTGCAGGGAGCATCACTCATAGACCTTACCATGAAGTCAGTATTTTTAGTGGCGATTGCATCTGCGAGAAGAGTCTTGGAGCTTTAGGTCTTGTCTTGCAGAGAGTCGTTCCTCAGGTTTAGTGTAGTTGGAGTATCAATTTGCACTGTACTGTCCTTTTTGCCGAAGGTTGTTTCGCACTTCCACGTAAATCAGGAAGTTCGTCTGCCTGCATTCAGATCAACGGGGTCCAAGAAGAAGGATAAGATCTTGTAGTTGTTGGATGTCAAGAGAATTCTTCGACAGTATCTTGAAATGACTGAGTTTCAGTTAACCGATCATCTGCTGCTGGATGGACGACAGTTTGGGGTCAGTGCCTTGAGATCTGCAACAGTAAAATTTTTCTGTGTCTCGTCCTTTAGAAGTTTTGTAAACTTTCTTTTCTACAGTTTTTACAATATATGGGAACCGCTTAGATCAGGGGTGCCCACACTTTTTTGGCTTGCAAGCTACTTTTAAAATGACCAAGTCAAAATGATCTACCAACAATAAAAATTTTAAAAAAACACAAAGCACACTGTACGCAGAGAAAATGTTAATTATCAGTTATATTCGGGTGGGGGGGTTCAAAGAGTTCAAGGCAGATGACTTTAAAATATGCAATCAGTAACAACTATAGAAAAAATAGACAAATAGAGCAAAATATAGACAGCAGATATAAATTCTCAAAACTGACACATTATGATCACTAAATTGAAAATAAAATCATTTTCCTACCTTTGTTGTCTGGTAATTTCATGAGTCTCTGGTTGCACTTCCTTCTTCTGACTGTAAATCCAATATTTCTCTCTTTCTCTCACTCTCTACCATTCCCCAACCAACATCTCTCTGTCCCTCCATAAGTCCAACTTTTCTTCCTTTCTCATCACTGCCCACCAGCCTCATGCCCATTTCTCCTTCTATCACCCTTCTCCAATACCATGCCACATCTCTCCCTCCATCACTATGCCCATCTTCCATTCCCCATGTGCACCATCTCTTTTCCTCTCACTCATACATTCAAGCCCAACAATTGCCCTTTTATTCCCTCCCTCCCTCCTATGTCCCAAGTTAGTGCTCCCTTCCTCCCTCCCTTGTGTCCCACATTCATGCCCCCTACCTTCCTTCTGTGTCCCGAGTTCGTGCCCCCCTACCCCTCACTGCCTTCTAGCCTTTGTCCCACCCAAAGACGACCCATGCCGAAGCCTACCTGCCCCCCCCTTGCCACCGCCATCTGACAGCTCCATTCAATCATCCCCCGCCGCCACAACTCCAGGCAAGGAAGGCCAGGCATGTGCAGCGATTGCACGCTGCTGACTCACAAGCCTTCCCCCTCCCCCCCAACATCAATTCTGACGTCGGAGAGAAGGTCTGGGCCAGCCAAGCAGCGATTGGCTGGCCCAGAACCTTCCCTCCGACGTCAGAATTGATGTTGGGGGAAAGGCTTGTGAGCCGGCGGCATGCAATCGCATGCGCCTAGCCCTTCCTTGTCCAGAGCTGCAGTGACAGATGATTGAATGGCAGTTTCGGGTGGCAGCAGGGAGAGATCCCGGACGGTGGTGTTTTTACCTTGCGCAGTCTTTCGGTGATCGAATCGCGTTGCCTTTGTGATCGACCAGTAGATCACGATTGACGTGTTTAGCACCCCTGGATTAGATAGTTTTCTCATAGGCAGTATATCAAATATGAAACCTGAACCTTGTGTGTGCTGGCTAAAAAACATATATTTGTTGACATCTTTATATGTAATTTCACTAAAGACTCCATGTTTAGCAGAACCTTCTGTAAAATATTCAGGCAAATATGCATGTCCCAACCTGTGTGTCACACTTTCCATGTACATCTCCTATGCAAAATGGGACTTAACAGATTGCATTCCAGGCTGTAATACTGATAAACATAAAACACTGCTGTGTTTGTAATTTTGTAAATGCAATGAGAGTCTTAACTGTGATGAGACTAAGCTAAAAAGCAGTCGCTAACATGTCTTTTCAGCTTTGGAATCTACTAATGCCCAATCAAGCACTGAAGTCACGAATCACTAAGCAGTGGGGAGACATTGGCTTCCAAGGTGATGATCCCAAGACAGACTTTCGAGGCATGGGCATGCTAGGACTGGTCAATCTTGTGTAAGTTTCTTGCCTTTATCTTATTTCTATGTTTCTTCCCATGACATTTCCTGTTAACTACTGTCAGATCGTGGTACTTCTTGTTTGCTTTAGATATACTTAATTGTGTGATTTGTTAATTGATTTTTAAAAGGGGTGTGTGTGTGTGAGAGAGATGTATATTATTTTTAATTTAGTCAAGGGATAATATAGACACACTCGGTAGCCTTCAACGCTGGCTGCCTGACAGCATGTGCTCTCCCTAACTTGTTTGAACAGAAGCAGCCAGTAGGACATGGAGATCACTTTCTCATTATAAGCATGTCACTTATAATAACCCCAATCCCAAAAAATTGTAAAGAATCAGCAACATCAATAACCAACTATAGACCAGTAGCATCTATTCCATTTATGGTAAAAATCATGGAAGGATTCGTACACACCCAACTAATGGAATATCTCAACCAATTCTCTCTTCTGCACGAAACTCAATCTGGTTTTAGGCCTCTATTTAGCACTGAAATAGTAATTGCGGCCATTCTGGACAATTTGCGTTACTTGTTCAGTAAGGGCCTCTACGCCCTAATCATGCAATTTGACTTGAGTTCTGCCTTTGATTTGGTGGACCATGGAAAACTGTTACAATGCCTAAACACAATCGGAATCAGAGGAGAGGTACTGAACTGGTTTTGAGGTTTCCTTATATCACGCACCTACCAAGTCCGTTTTAATCACGATCTCTCAGACACATGGAGCAATCCATCTGGTGTGCCACAAGGATCACCGCTATCCCCTTTGCTCTTCAATGTTTACATGACCTCATTGGGTGCACAACTGTCCCAGCTGGTGATAAAACTATTTAGCTACACTGACGACTTCACGATAATTATCCCATTCACCAACTCTGTCTCAGAAGTCACCCCCAAAGCAACAGAAGTACTAAATCGGATGGAGCAATGGATGACTGAATTCAGACTAAAACTAAACTCAGAGAAAACAAAATTTTTCATAGCACCAATGTGCATCAATAACCTTAGTTATCCCATTCAACCCACTATGAAGATATTGGGAGTAACACTGGACCAGAACCTGACCATGACCAGGTAGACTCCTTGATCAGAAAAATCTTTCTCACCCTCTGGAAGCTTCGGTCCATCAGAGCTTACTTCGATGTCTCATCATTTCGAATTCTGGTACAATCTCTTATACTGAGTCAACTCGATTATTGTAACATCGCCTACTTTGCACTCCCCCAGAAGTATATGCAGCAATTGCAACTAGTTCAAAATGCAGCGGTTAGACTACTTTGTGGACTGAAGAAGTTTGATCATGTGACACCTTCCTATCGACTTTTACACTGGCTGCCGATGGAGGCACATGTGAAATTCAAGTTTGGTTGTTTTTACTTCAAGGTACTTTAAGACTTAGCCCCTAAATACATAAGAGACCTTTTCTCTTTCACAACCAACAGACACAAGCGAAGCTCACACACAGACTTTGTTTCTCCACCGGTTAGAGGTTGTAAATTTAAAAGTCATCACCAATATCTTTTCGCACATCAAGCAGCATTATGGGGTAAAGACCTTGAACAATTGCTCATGCCTACTACCTATGGGGAATTCAGGAAACGCCTAAAAACACATCTGTTCCTGAAATACTTAGGAAACCAACCCATTCAATCTTAGTCCTCAACAAACGATCACTAGAACTATCTGTACTTTGTTTATTCCATTCAATCTGTAAAATTTCTAATCATTGTAAACCGCATAGAACTTCACGGTCCTGCGGTATATAAACTGTTGTTATTATTAATATTATTTACTATTCAGTTCTTACTTTTCCGCATGCCCTGACAGGTGCTGCTCTCAGGGGACTACAATGCCTCCAACTCACAGTGCTAGCATTATCTAAAGTGCACAAAGGAGAATTCCCACAGGCTGAACACTGCTTTAAATCAGCTTCAAGCACTGGGAAAGCAAAACTTGCCTCACCGAATGCCAGTACGCCTTCTAAGTGGTCATTGGCTCCACTCCTTCACTGTTAGCAGTGCAAGTTGCCAGCATTCATTAGCCTCTGCCAAAAATGACAAAGAAAGCGAGTAAATGAAAGCATTGTACTGAGTTTTCTGCTTCACTAACTTCAACTCTAGAGCCACAGCTCCCCCTCAGGGAACTCCTATTAAGCCTCCGATATCTATTACCAATCGTCTCCAGTCGATTCAGAACATAATAGTCATACTGGGTCAGACCATTGGTCTATATAGCCCAGTATCCTGTTTCCACAGTGGTCAATCCAGGTCACAAGTACCTGGTAAAACCCCAAATAGTAGAAACGTTCCAGAATCTCAAAGAATAAAATTCCGGAACCCCCCAAATAGTAGCAATATTCCATGCTACTGATCCCAGGGCAAGCGCTGGCTTCTCCCATGTTTGTCTCAATAGTTGCTTCCATTCCACTATACCTTTTCCAAAAGATCCAACTTTGTTTTAGGCTTAGCCTAATTTTCACTCTGCCTCCTTTCCATTGCCTCGTACTCCCTCACCAACACTTTCTTTAAAACCAGGAAGTCCTTCCTATACCGCAGCAATGACCACGTGCTTCACCAGAGCCTATTGAAGTATATTCTTCAGAGGAGGAAACCTCATCATTCCTTTTTCTAGATTCTGAACAACTATCTACTTCCTCTGATAAACTTCAACACACAGAATTAACAAAACTGGATACCTCTCCAGAGGATGTTAACTATGCAAAATTTATACAAGGAACTGGCATTAGGAGCGGGAACACGGCCTTGAGTGAAAATGGCTTATTGAAAGCAATAGACTCTCAGGCTCAACTGCCATTCCTATTCTCTCCATCTTACAGGCTTTGAAGGCACAATTCTGACAGAATCCCTATTCTCAACAACCCATCTCCAAACTTCTTGATGCCAGCTACAAAGTTCAGCCCACACCAGGACATGAGAAGATGTAACTCCCCCATCATTCCATGGTGTTTGAGGCTGTAATAAATACATTTAAATCTTTAGAGTCTCATCTTCTCGATCCTCCTGGAAAAGAACCCAAGACCCTAGTTCAGACATGGGCAACTCGGGTCCTCGAGGGCCGGAATCCAATCGGGTTTTCATGAGATCTATTTGCATGCACTGCTTTCAATGCATATTCATGGTTTCTAATGCAATGAAAAACCAATGTCTCTTGTCAAGTTCTGTCTGGTGGGCGTCAAAATGTTTTATTATTTTGATTTCAAAGGTCTTATATTCCTAGATTTTCATCAAATTTCCTTTTAGCATTATCACCATAAAATCGTTGATGCAGTGTTCTGGTTTTCTGAAATGTAAAACAAAAAAAGGACAGATCACAGCTACCTCCTGTTGAACATTACCCACCTATTTGGATCACATTCTTGCTATTCAAAGAACTAAATAATGGAGTGATGCGCTTCTGAGTGGGAAGGTGATCTCCATGCCCTATTGGCTGCTGCTGTTCATCGGATAAGCTAGAAAGAGCGCATCTGGACAGGCAACCTGTGGAGAAGGCTTCCAGGTGTGTCTGCATTATCGCATTGACCACGGAGAACACCTATTACAGGTAAGCAACTACACTTTAAAAGAGATTTCAAATATAATATGAGCCTTTGTAATAACTTTAACTCTCTCCTCTTGTCTTCATTGGCCTTAGCACTGAGAAGATTGATAAAATAAAATTTGTTTTCTGGATATGCAGGCAGTCCCTGGGTTAAGAACGGGTTCTATTTTTTCAACCATTATTAAGTTGAAATTGTATGTAACTCAGATCCTGTACAGTACACAGTCGATAAAAAACATTAAAGAAACAGTCCTCAAAATAAAGTACTATAGTTTAAACAGAAAAGATAGGTTTATACTTTCGTTCTTCATCCATCTCACTGTTCCCTCTCCACCACCACATCTAACATTTCTCCTCTCTTCTCACTCTTCCCCATGCATGGCTCAAAGATATTTAATCAACTGTAAATCTGAGTATATACCATCATGTAGTTTATGCTCCGCTCAAGCTGGAGATTTATACCGTATTTTCGCGGATATAACGCGCACCTGTGTAAAACGCGCACAGGGGTATAGCGCGCAGAAATCACGATGATATGTACCAAAACTTTTCTATACCGCGCTCAGGCATATAACGCGCATGATGCCCGACGCTCCTTTCGCCCGCCCTGACTTTCCGTGCGCTGTGCCGACTCTCCGTTCACCCCCCCTGACTTCCGTGCACTGTCCCCCCTTGAAGTCCTGTCCCCCCTTGAAGGTCTGTCCCCATCCTGAAAGCCTGATGCCCCCCCCGACGTCCGATACATCCCCCCCCCCCCGGCAGGACCACTCGCACCCTCACCCCGAAGGACCGCCGACTCCCCAACAATATCGGGCCAGGAGGGAGCCCAAACCCTCCTGGCCACGGCGACCCCCTAACCCCACCCCGCACTACATTACGGGCAGGAGGGATCCCAGGCCCTCCTGCCCTCGACGCAAACCCCCCTCCCCCCCCAACGACCGCCCCCCCCCCAAGAACCCCCGCCCGTCCCCCAGCCGACCCGCGACCCCCCTGGCCGACCCCCACGACCCCCCCACCCCCCTTCCCCGTACCTTTGGAAGTTGGCCGGACAGACGGGAGCCAAACCCGCCTGTCCGGCAGGCAGCCAACGAAGGAATGAGGCCGGATTGGCCCATCCGTCCTAAAGCTCCGCCTACTGGTGGGGCCTAAGGCGCGTGGGCCAATCAGAATAGGCCCTGGAGCCTTAGGTCCCACCTGGGGGCGCGGCCTGAGGCACATGGGCCAAACCCGACCATGTGTCTCAGGCCGCGCCCCCAGGTGGGACCTAAGGCTCCAGGGCCTATTCTGATTGGCCCACGCGCCTTAGGCCCCACCAGTAGGCGGAGCTTTAGGACGGATGGGCCAATCCGGCCTCATTCCTTCGTTGGCTGCCTGCCGGACAGGCGGGTTTGGCTCCCGTCTGTCCGGCCAACTTCCAAAGGTACGGGGAAGGGGGGTGGGGGGGTCGTGGGGGTCGGCCAGGGGGGTCGCGGGTCGGCTGGGGGGGCGGTCGGAGGTTCTTGGGGGGGGCGGTCGTTGGAGGGAGGGGGGTTTGCGTCGAGGGCAGGAGGGCCTGGGATCCCTCCTGCCCGTAATGTAGTGCGGGGTGGGGGTAGGGGGTCGCCGTGGCCAGGAGGGTTTGGGCTCCCTCCTGGCCCGATATTGTCGGGAAGTCGGCGGTCCTTCGGGGGGGGGGGGATGTATCGGACGTCGGGGAGTCGGCCGGGCAAGAGGGCTTGGGCTCCCTCTTGCTCCGATCGTGGATGCGGGTGCGGGTGGGAGCGCGTGCGAGCGGTCGTTCGGGGTGGGGGTGCGAGCGGTCCTGCTGGGGGGGTGAATCGGGCGTCGGGCGGGGTGGGAACTATGTTTAAAAACTTTTCTATACCGCGCTCAGGCATATAACGCGCGAGGGGTATGCGCGGTAGGTAAAATCGCGTATAACGCGCGCGTTATATCCGCGAAAATACGGTATGTTCCAGCAGGCAAGGTTGAAAGTCACAAGAATGGGAGCTTTTTCTTTTGCTGGTCCAGATGCATGGAATGCCATTCCATTGTATATTAGAAAACAAAAAGATATGATTTTTTTAAGAGGTTCTTGAAGAGACATCTCTTTTGCGAAATGAAGCATGGGTTTTGAGCAATTTTATTGGGTAAATTGTATATGTTGATGAAATATATACTTGTGTGTCTTAAGGCTGTTTGTAATGCTTATTGTGAATGTGGTATTTTAATAATAATAACTTTATTTTTGTATACCGCAATACCACAAAACAGTTCAGAGCGGTTTACAGGAGAAGAGACTGTACATATGCAATGAAGATATAGAGAATTAGTTATCAAGTGTATGGTATAAACCAGTGGCAATTACAAACTCACTTTGTTAAGGGGGGATATAACTAAATAAACCATGAACCATCTGTACCTCGCACCTCTCCCACCACCATGTCCAGTATTTTTCTCTTCCTCCCTATGCCCAGTTCTCTTTCTTCATTTCCCCATATGCACCATCCCTTTCCCTATCACTCAGACACCCATGCCCAACAATTCTCCATTTCTATTCCCTCCCTTCCTCAGCATCTCTTTCCCTCACTCCCTTCATTCTTCCATCCTATGTCCCAAGTTCATGCTCCCCTCCCTCCTTTCTTACTTCCTGCCATCCTTTGTCTGAAGTTTGTGCTCCCTCCTTTCCTTCTGTGTCCCAACATGACCCTGCATCTCCCTGTGCCAACACCCCCCCTTTTCCTCCTGTTCCGTCCCAACGCAACCCTCCTCCTCCCTTCTGTGTCCCAGCGCGCCCCTCGTTGTCCTTCCCTCCATTCTGCGTCCCAGATTCATTATTCCCTTCTGCGGGTGTTTACCTCCTCTGACCTGTTTCCTCTTCCCAGCCGCACTTCTCTTTGCAAAGTTGCGGCCGCAGCTCCTGATGTCAGAAGGAAGGCTTCCAGGTTAGCCGCATGCAGGAGCCGATACTCATGAGAAGTGTGACTGGGAGAAGGCAGCTGGCTGGCAGAGATGAACACCTGCGGGAGGGAGGCATAAATTTGGGACTCGGAACATAGGGAAGGATGACAAGGGGCGCGTTGGGACACAAAAGAGAGGAGGAGAATCATGTTTGGACAGGAAAGGAAGAAGAGGGGGGCGTGTTGGCAAAGAAAGGGAGAGGCAGGACCCCGGTTTGTAAGTACGAGTCCGACATAAGTCGGACGTTCTTAACCTGGGGGCCTGCCTGTATATTAGAATTCTTAAAATCTTTTTTAAATTGTCCTAATACTACCTGTTACTACTACTGATAATTTATATAGCACTACTAGGCATATGCAGTGCTGTTCATCAAAACACAAAGATAGTCCTTGCTCAAAAGCGTTTACCATCTAGTCAAGACAGTTTTGTTTTGTATTTTAATTCTTTATTTTAATAATTTTAACAAAAAAGAGAAATATAAATTACAATCTCAATACAAGACATTAATTACATTTGACATGATTCATAGCCTCAAAAGTATAACAACACATCTTATCATACAAACAATTAAAACAATCCCCCTTCCCCGCTCAGGAGGCCTGGACTCTTTTTCGTAAGGCTAGGATAAAATACAATTTAGATCTTTCAAAAATCTTCTTTTTCCAATTCAATATATTTCTCCCATATATCTTTGAACTTCGCCCACTGATTTGTTAAAAGGGCTGACAATCTACATTTCGCCTTCCGTATCCACGGGGGTTAGGGGCAGAGCCAGCCTGTGAATACTAAAAAAAACACAAATAATATTCGGGCTGGTTCTGCCCCTAACCCCCGTTTCCCCCCGGCTATTTTAAGCCCTGTGAGCCCCCTCTTAAGCCTTACCTGGTGGTCTAGCAGGTTTTTGGGGCAGGAACGATCTTCCCACGCTCCTGCCCCATGCAGATCGCTCATAGGAAATGGCTGCCTTGAGCTCCCGTCATAGTCCCGAGAGACTACAGGAGCTCAAGGCAGCCATTTCCTATGAGCGATCTGCATGGGGAAGGAGCGGGGGAAGATCGCTCCTGCCCCGAAAACCCGCTAGACCACCAGGTAAGGGGGGGTTTCACAGCACTTAAAATAGCCCGAAAAATTTAAAAATGTTTTGTTTTAAAATCGCGAATAACCGAATCCACGGATGCTGGAACTGCAGATTCGGAGGGGGAAGTGTATATTTTTCACATACCATTCCTAAACGATCTCTCATATCTCTTATAGTAGGTATATTTGAAGTACGCCATTGCTGAGCCAATATTAATCGAGCAGCTATAAATGCCAAGTCCATAAGTTTAAGTTGAGCAGATGATAAACCCTCTACTCCGATTCCCAGCAGTGCCCTTTCAGCACTCATATCGAGAGGGATCTCAAGTAGCTTGCTCATATAGTAAAATACTTGCTCCCAATATTTTAGGACCTTTTGACATTCCCACCACATATGATAGAATGTACCTTTTCCCCCACATCCTTTCCAGCAAGCATCATTTTTCTCCTCAGTACATTTACTGACTAGAACCGGAGTAATATACCATCGTACTAAAAGTTTTATAGCATTTTCCACCAAAGTGGCTGCTCTAGCTATATGAAAAAGGTGTGATACAATCACCCCCCACTCATCAATTGACCATTCCTTCCCAAGATTTTTTCCCAAGCCAAGAAATACACACCCTTTAGCAACTGGGTTCCCTAACCCCTTTTCAAATTCAGATTTCTTCAAAACTTCTTTTCTCATCCCCTTTTATGTCATAATATAATTTTTCACCTGTAGATAGGGGAAAATGTCTCTCGTTTCCAGTTGATATTGACCCTGGAGATCTACAAAGGCTTTAACCTCACCCTCCTCAATAAATTGACCAAAACACCTCAACCCTTTTGTCTCCCACTTTTTAAAAATCCCCCCTCCCTGGCATAAAATCTTGCACATATAATATAGGGGAATAATAAATATTTTTTCTTTTCCCAGAAGTTTTTTTCCCACACTTTTCCATACTCCCAAAGGGCATCTACTAAAAGGATTACTTATATTCATTAATTCTTTTTCCCTCCCCTACCTATGGCAAATATTTCAAATTCCTAATACCTTCTACTCCTAACATTTCTTGTTCTACCCTTACCTATAATTTAAGTGGATTCGAATGCCATTCAACTATTGCTCTCAGTTGAGCAGCTCTATAATATTTCTCTAAAGAAGGTAAACCTAATCTTCCTTCCCCCTTAGACTTAAACGTTGCCTGTCTTCCAACCCTTGAACTCTTTCCTCTCCAAATAAATCTCATTATCATACTATTCCATTTTTTTAAAATACAGTTTTGGAATTTCTATCAGTAATATTTGAAATAAATACAAAAACTAGGAAGAATCATCATCTTAATCACTTCCATGCGTCCTAGCCATGAAATAAACATCTTATTCCACCTTTCTAAATCCCTCTGAATATCCGTTACCAACTTTCTTGTGAGTACCATTAATAGTAATCAAAAGGCCAATTGGAAACAGCCATTTATAATGCAAATTCTTCTGTTTCAAAACTGTAAGAATTGGGCGAAATTCCCTCCTCTTCTGTAGAGTAATAACAGATAAATCCTGAAATATCTCAATGTTATAAGTCTACCAGGTTACCGTTCCCAGTTCTCTGGCCTTTCGGATCAGTCGTTCTTGATCCACAAAATTATGCAAGCATACAATTATATCCCGAGGCTTTTCTGATATTCTGGAACCTGCCATCCTGTGGGCCCTGTCTATTTTCACTATGGCTAGGGAAATTTCTTCTGCGCTCTCAGATTTTAACATAAAGGCAAATAATTCCTGTGTCACTTTTGCAGCATCTTTATATACCTCAGTGTCCGGGACCCCTCTTATTCTCAAATTCTGCCGCCGGGATCTATTCTCCAAATTTTTTGTATGATTTACACAGTCTTTCAGTTGTTTTTGGGTGTCCCCCCACTTGGCCACCTATGGTTTTCAACACTGTTATCTTGCTCACCAACTCGCCGCTCAGTTTCCTCCACTCGCCCCAATAGGTCCGCCAAATCTTACCTTATCTCTTTTACAGCGTCTTTAATTTTCTCTTTCACCGCAGGAACTTCACTCTTTATTTCCAGGGCCCACTGCTGAAGATCTTCACGTTTCCTTCGGGGCAGAGCCGCTCTCTCCATCTCCTCCTCCGATGCAATCTCTCCCAACTCGCATGGCGTCTCCCAGTCCACGCTGGAGGCCACCTCTCTCCTGCCCTCCTTCCTGGGGACGACGACTTGGTGTTTTTTTTCTCACTGTTCACTGAAGAATCTTCAAATACTGATTTTTTGTTTTCCGTATCACTTAAACTTCATGTAGAGGGGTTTCGGAAATGCTGAGGTTAGCGCTCCCTCCTCAACCCACCATCGGGGTAAGTGACGTCACCGAAAGTCTCCCCTCATGTAGTCAAGATAGATTTTATGTAGATTAAAACAGTAAAATGGTTTTAATTACTTTGCTATTATGGCACAGTATAAAAGAAAAAAAAAAGTAGATACAGATGAAAGTTGTTTGTTATTTCAGGGTTATAAACTGAATCACAGCTAGAAAATCTGCCTAATGCAGCATGCAATTAAAAAGACAAGAAAACAATACAATTAGTATAGTCCTGGAAACAAAAATTAATTCTAGCCTTTAGAGAGCTTACACTTAAGTTGGCTCCTCAGGCAGTGAGGGAGAGTAATTTTCAAAAGCATTTCCATTGATAAAATAGTTTTGTGTTTTAAAATAAATTTACTTATCCAATGAATGCATAATGCTAAGAATGAAGAGCTTCTACACACATAACTTTGCTAAGATGCAAGGAAGTGAACCTGGCAGCAGGACTGAGGTGGGCTTTGCATTTATGCACACGGTTTTTGAAAAATTGGTTCGATGCTTAAATTAACCCAGAGAATTTGCATGCAGTAAACAGTAGGTGTATGGAGCGCTGGGGTGGGGGGGTTTGGTGGGTCCTTTAGGCAGGGGGGGTTGGGTC
The DNA here is from genome assembly GCF_902459505.1 of Geotrypetes seraphini. Lineage (NCBI taxonomy): Eukaryota > Metazoa > Chordata > Amphibia > Gymnophiona > Dermophiidae > Geotrypetes > Geotrypetes seraphini. The sequence goes on from NC_047084.1 coordinate 147,403,577, forward strand.
CTTTAGGCCTCCATGAAGGATCAACATGGAGGTTCTTGTGTTGTCTGCTGTTGACTTTGCACTGTTGTTTTGTTTGGCGTGTATGTTTGTAATATAAAACATTTTCAATAAAAAACATATTGAAAAAAAACAAAAACAGTAGATGTATATCAGTGGTCTCAGACTCGCAGCCTGGGGGCCACATGCGGCCCACCAGGTACTGTTTTGAGGCCCTCGGTATGTTTATCATAATCACAAAAGTAAAATAAAACAGTTTCTTGATCATATGTCTCTTTAGCTATAAATGACATTATTATTAAGACTTAGCCAAAAGGAAAGATTGATAAACTGTAAAGAGTCATTTCTTTAATAAGACATTAACTATTTTTTTTCTGAGGCCCTCCCAAGTACCTACAAACCCAAAATGTAGCCCTGCAAAGGGTTTGAGTTGGAGACCACTGGTGTATATATAAACACGTGGAGGGGCATAATCAAAAAAACCGTCTAAGTCCCTTTTTGGCCTAAGTCCTTAAACGTTCAAAGCAGAAGCAGGGAAAGTGTCCATAACTAAAACAAACGTCCTTGTTTTGATTATGGCCTGCTTCTAATAAACGCCCAGATCACCACTACATCTACAATTACACCCCCACGACGTCTACACTTTTTGCCCATAATGAACCAAAAAAACGCCTAAGCCCCAAACGTCCAACACAAGGGCTTTTAGGCGAAGGAGGAGCCAGTCCTTCGCCTAAAAGCTGGATTCTGAAACCGGTGCTTTCAAAAACAACACCGGTTACAGAATCCCCCCCCCCCCCAACAACGATCCAGGCAAGAGGATGCCCAAGCCCTCCTGCCCTGTCGAACCGCGAACCCCCCTCCCACCCACCCCCCGACAACATCGGGGCAAGAGGGAGTGAAACGAACGGGGTCTGTTTCTTGGTCCCGAAACCACCTTGCACACACCCTGTCGCCTTTCAGATATCTGGAGGCAGTCCCTTTAGGCAGAGTGCCTGTTTATTATTAGTCTTACATCCAGTTTTATACCTTTTTACATGGGTCAGTGGTATCAGCAGATGACGTGAGTACAAACCATATTTGGAAAAGGGTACATAAACTACAAAAGTAACCAAAACAAGGAAAGGGAGGGGGGGTGAGCAGCATATGTGCTTCATTGTCTAAAATCTAAAGGTGCTGTCTTAGCAACAGTGTCTTATCTAAAGCTTCCCTTATCTTTCTCAACCAGAACACAGCTGTGGGGGTTGAACCACCATTGTCCCAAGCAGCTAACTTCATAACAAGATAAAATGACCTTATCTCAGAACATATCAGCAGAATCAAAACAAACTGGGTCTGTGTTTGTGTTTCCTAGCACAAACAGAGTTAGAAAACTTTACAAGATATGTGTGTCCCTTCAGGGAGCTCAAGCCTTCTTGCCCAGGCGAACCGCGACCCTCCCGATGAACCGCGTATTCGTGGTTTCGATTATTCACGGTTTTTAGCTTGCTGGCTCCTCCCCCCCAATTATGTCAGCTTGCAAAGAGAATATCCAAAAGTAGCCCATATCCAGTATTGACTTGATGTTATTGAGAAAGACATGGGGGAAAGCCACTACTTGCCCTGGATCGGTAGCATGGAATATTGCTACTCCTTTGGTTTTGGCCAGGCACTAGGGACCTGGATTGGCCACCGTGGGCATGATGGACCATTGGTCTAACCCAGTAAGGCTATTCTTATGTTCTTATGTAAATCCTGGAATGGGGGCAGAAATTTTTTGGCTTCTTGCCAAGAGTCTTGCTGCAATGGCTAGACTGTATGGCACATGAGAGATTAAGGGGTGGAGGTGGGAGATGCCAGATAGTTGCAAATGAAGGTTCTCTGATACATCCAATAAGAACATAAGAATTTGCCGCTACTGGGTCAGACCAGTGGTCCATTGTGCCCAGCAGTCCGCTCCCACAGTGGCCCCCAGGTCAAAGACCAGCCCTACCTGCTTACGTATTGGTTCAACAGGAACCCGTCCAACTTTGTCTTTTATCCCCGGAGGGTGTTTCCCCTCTCCTTCTTACCAGCTAGCCTGCCTCTTCAGAATGAGCCTTCCCCTCCCCGGTGCATCCTGAGATGCACCAGGAAGGGGCCTAAGGCTCTGATTGGATTGCCTAAGGCATTGGTTGGATCTACAGCCTCAGCACCCTGGGGTTGTGGGTTCAAACCCCGCGCTGCTCCTTGTGACCCTGGGCAAATCACTCAGTCCTCCATAGCCCCAGGTACGTTAGATAGATTGTGAGCCCACCGGGACAGATAGGGAAAAATGCTTGAGTACCTGATTGTAAAAACCGCTTAGATAACCTTGATAGGCGGTATATAAAATCCTAATTTAAAAAAAAAAAAAAAAATTGGCCCAGGTTGTTTAAGGATGTATCTGGGGAGGGGCACAAGGCTCTGATTGGCCCAGACTCATAGGAGGGGCCTTAAACAACCTGGGCCAATAAGAGCCTTAGGCCCCTCCCTGGTGGGCATCTCTCCTGCTGCAGGAGAGGGTTTCGCTTGGCAACAGGAGAGAGTGGGCATCTCTCCCACTGCTTGGGGGGGAAGGTTGGTTGGCAGCGGGAGAGATTAAACATCTCTCCCGCTGTTGTGTTTTGGGTTTTGTTTTTTTCTTTTTGTGTTTATTCTGTGCATGTGCCCATCACTATCACCAGCGACGGGCACATGCAAATTTAGCAAGTCTTAACTACTCTCCGCCAACTTCATTTGCATGACTGTTTTGGGGAGAATGATTCGCTTTTTTAAAATTGCTACCTGAACAGCTGCAATAGTAACCTGGTTTTTTTGAGAATCTAGGCCTCAGAACTTAGAGCAAATCTAGCATGCCAGCATTAAGGTCCAAAACAAGGGTTTTACATATGAAAAGGCAATGCCCTAAATCAGGGGTGTCCAACCTTTTGGCTTTCCTGGGCCGCATTGGCCGAAAAAAATGTTTCTGGGGCCGCACAAATGCGCAAACGCTGCAGCAAGACAGAGGAGGGAACCGGCAAGACGGTAAACAACCGGGGGCAGCAGAGGAAAACAAAGATGGCAGTCCAAAAATCTTGAACCCTAGGGCAAGTCAAGAGCATATGTCCCAAGCCCGCGTCTGGAGCCTGGCAGCGAAGACAAGCCGCAGTCTCACGAAGGCCAGATAGATAAGCCCTCTTAGGAGAAATGTACAAACGGAAGACCAACTTATAGTGTTGCTCCCAAAAGGTGGTATATTTTCGAAAAGCAGGTAACCTACGGACAGCCTGTAAAAGCACATCATCAGGCAATTCCACTGCAAGATCACGAGCCCAAACATTTCGCAATTTAGAATGATCAAACAAGGGGGACTCATCCTTCAAATGGGGATGATGAAATTTGAGGGGAACAGGAAGTTGGGAACCAATGGTAAAAGCCATAGACAGCATCTCCTGGCAAGAGGCCTGCAAAGAATGAGAGGGTAAAGAAGAAATGTAATGATGAAGTTGCATATAAGCAAAATAATCAGTGGGTGGGAGATCAAATTCGTCTTGCAGCTGTGCAAAAGACTTAATTTTGCCATTATCATCAACCATTTGAAACACATAATGAATGCCCCTTGTTTCCCACCAAGCAAAACTCTGCCCATCTACCCCAGGTAAGAAGGAGCTATTAAAGCAAATAGACAGAAAAGGAGTTATAGAAGCAGAAAGAGTGTGGAATTTACAGACCCAGCACCAAACCTTCCACAAAGGACGGTGGAGCACCTTTGTAGAGAGAGGCTCAGGCAAAGGAGAAGGAAGAGAATGAAGATATGCACTAAAGTGGGTAGTTCGAAAACAGGAAAGTTCCAAAGAAGTGTTGGTGAACGCGGAAGTACCCCTGAAAAATCATTAATGTGGCGCATGCCACATCCAATAGTCAGATAGCGAAGGTTCAGCAAACCCAGTCCACCCTTGTACCACGGAGCTGCCGCCCATTTGTATGGCAGGCGAGGCCGCTTCCCCGTCCAAAGAAATCTTTGAACCAAGCGTTCCAGTCTTCGTTCATCTCGAGAAGTCAAATAAAGAGGAAGGACCTGAAAGATATATAGCCAACATGGGACAATAAGCATGTTATAAAGATGCACCCGACCCAAAAGCGAAAAGGGAGGGGTTCCCCTTAGCTGCAGTTTATTCTGAAGGGCCTGGAATAATGGTTCCACATTCAATCGATACCGACTAGATAAGTCCCGAGGAATAAGAACTCCCAAATATTTCAAAGTAGAGTCCTCCCAACGAAGAGGAAAGATGCCCCTCCATGAGGCACGTAGCTCAGGGGGAAAAGGCATTGCAAAGGACTTATCCAGATTAAGAGACAGACCAGAATAAAAGCCAAATTCAGAAATGAGGTCCAATGCCATTGGTAAAGAATCTTCAGGCCTAGTAAGAATCAAAAACATGTCATCCGCAAATGCTAAGGTCTTTAACTCTACCCCAGAAACATGAAGACCCTGTACCGCCGCAAATCCCCTAAGAGTACAAAGCAACAATTCTAAAGAAAGGAGAAACAGCAATGGGGAAAGGGGCACCCCTGTCGGGTACCACGGAAGATGGGGAAAGAATCCATGCGTGTCCCATTAACCAGGAGAGAGGCCCTCGGATTAGAGTAGAGAGAATGTATTGCATTGAGATAAAAACCACCCAACCCAACATGCTCCAGGGTGAGAAATAAGAAAGACCAATGGACACTATCAAAGGCTTTAGAAGCATCTAGACTGACAAACAAAGCCGGAATCTGGTGAGATTGACAGTGAGCTAGTGCAAAGAGAGCCTTACAGACATTACAAACTGATTGACGTCCCTGGACAAACCCGACTTGATCCTCGTGAATAATCTGAGGGAGATGAGGAGCGAGACGGTCGGCCAACATGCGAGAAAGAAGCTTCAGGTCCACGTTGATCAAGGAGATGGGACGATAGGAACCCAGAGAGTCAGCCTCCTTACCAGGTTTCAATAATAAAGAGATAAGGGCCTCATTAGCATAACGTGGAAACGAGCCCTAAGCAATAGCAGCGTTGAAATAGGCCAGCAAGGGACCACAGAGATGGTGAGAAAGAAGACAAGTTTCAAGTTTATTATGAAATTTGATTTAATCGCCTATTCCAAATTCTAGGCGATGTACAATAGATAAAAATGCAAAATTAGGGGAAACAAACATTACTAACATGGACTTAGTCAAATAAACACATTAAATCAATAAATACAAACATCCCTAATAAGGACTAAGTCTAGTAAACATATTAAATCAAGTTATACAAATAGATTCAAACAAAAGGAAAATTATAAAATAATTACAATCTGGTGTTAGAAAAATAACAATTAAGGTAAAAAACAAAAGGAGGGGAAAAACAAGTTATGAAAATACAAGAATAAAATTAGAATCATAAGCAATTTATTTACTCACGGAATGCATCTTTAAAAAGAAAACTCTTAAGTTTGCTCTTAAATTTTTCCAAATTCTTTTTCTCTCTTATATAAAGTGGGAGGGCATTCCAAGATTGTGGGGCTGTTACCAAAAAACTAGTATGATGCCTTGTATTAATAATTTTCAATGAGGGAATGACTAATAAGTGTTGGTCATTTGACCTTAATAGCCTAGACGCAGTATAGGGAATTAAAACTCTAAAAATAAAAGCTGGGGTTTTAAATATTAATGACACAGGGCCCTATCGGAGCAGAGAGCTTTGATTGCTGATTCCAATTCAGCTGCTCTAAATGGACTTTTGAGGGAAGATACTACTGCCTCCGGCAGGCGCAGAAGTCCAGAGGACTGAAGGTAGTCCGTCAGTAAGTCCGGAGAGGCATCATACTTAAAAAAGTCAAGAAGAACTGCGGAGACATCAGCCGTAGTAGTCACCTGACCCCCATCCCGGGTCCGAAGAGACAAGATAGGCTTCCTACGAGTCTCAACCCTTACCAATCGTGCCATGAGACGCCCAGACTTGTTACCAAAACGTTGGAAGCGGTGTCTATGGAAAGCCACCCACTTTTGAGAATGGGAATGAATTTAGAGCCTCTTGGGTAGACAAGTAGCGTTCTTGAGCCTCCCTTGAGGGATTCGAATAAACGACCGCTTAGCTACTCGTAAGGCCCGTTCCAAGGCAATGATACCTTTGTGAGTACGTTTGTGGCGAGCACTCAGAAAAGAAATGATATGTCCCCGAATCACAGTCTTGGCGGCCTCCCAAAACAAAATTGGATCATCCATATGGGGAGCATTATTAGCAGAGTAATCCTCCCATTGAGCCTGCAAAAAAGTTTGCAATTCATTGTCATGAGAAAGATAGAACGGAAAACGCCAGAACGACATTCGATGATACGTAGCATCCAGGTAAACATCTACCCAAATCGGGGTATGGTCAGAAATAATCAGAGGACCAATCTCAGCCGATCGGACCGAAGAGAACAAAGTCGAGAACAGAAAAATATGGTCTATCCGGGACCAGGTATTATGGGTCCAAGAAAGGTGAGTATAGTCACGAGCTTCAGGATGAAGAGGACACCAAGGGTCTATCACTGAAAGAGTATTACAAAAGTCAGAAAGAAGACCCTTGGCTCCCAATGAGGCAAAAGAGGTACCAGACTGCTTCTGCAATTGTTGCAGTGTCTTCCTTTGTAAAGACAGATGCAAAGAAAGAATTTAGTCTGTCTGCGATTTGTTTGTTTTCCTTGATGTACCCTTTCCTTCCCTGGTCATCCAGCGGTCCCACTGCCTCTTTTGCGAGTTTTCTCCTTTTCATGTACCTGAAGAAGGGCTTGAAGTTTTTGGCCTCCTGTGCTATTTTCTCCTCATAGTCCTTTTTGGCATCCCTCACTGCCCTGTGACATTTCTTCTGATCATCCTTGTGTTTGTTCCAAGTTTTGGTTGTTTTCGTGCGTTTCCATGCTTTAAAGGAGTCCTTTTCTTTTATGGCTTCCTTAACTTCTTTAGTAAGCCACGCCGGCTCTCTTTTGCCTTTGGTTTTCTTTGCTTTGGACATCCGCAGAATGTAGAGGCTTTGTGCTTCCGTGATAATATTTTTCAGAAGGGACCATGCCTGTTCTACCGTTTTGACTTTGCCCATTTTTTTCTTGATCTATTGTTTCACAATGGTTCTCATGCTATTGTATCTTCCCCTTTTAAAGTTGTGGTTGAGGTTTTAGTATCTTTCCCCTTCCCAACATCGAGTTTGAAGTTGATCATGTTGTGATCGCTCGTCCCCAGCGGGACTGTGACTTCTACTTCCTTAGCCGGCCCTGTAATGCTGTTTAGGACCAAGTCCAAGGTGACGTTTTCTCTTGTCGGCTCTTCCACCAATTGTTCCAGGAAGCAGTCCCATAGCACTTCCAGGAACATTGCCTCCTTGCCACAATTTGAGGTTCCCAGGTCTCAGTCTATCCCCAGAAAATTGAAATCCCCCAAGATTACAACATTACCTGTCTTACATTCATGTTTAATTTCCTCTATCATTTCAGAGTCTGTTTCCTCCCCCTATCCTGGCGGTTGGTAGTAAAGGCCAATCTTTGTGTCTGGGAATCTTTATCCAGAGGGATTCCAGCTTCTCTTTCTCTTCCGTCATAGTCACTCTCACAGATTCTATTTCTTCATGAACATATAGGGCAATATCTCCACCTTTCTGCCCCACTCTATCTCTTCTGTACAGTTTGTATCCCTGTAGTACTGTATCCCATTTGTTTTTGTCATTCCACCAGGTTTGTTATGCCAATGATTTCGTCGTTTTTTGCTATTGCTTCTAATTCTCCCATTTTGTTTCTCAAACTTCTAGCGTTCGTTTGAGTTCCCTGTGTGTTATCTTCTTGGACTCTTTAAGCTCACCTGGTTCCTTCACGGTATCCTTTTCTGCTCCTGTGTTGTCTCTCTTATATGCTTTGTGGTTGTCCCCTCCTGTGTCTGAATAGTTGTCCATAGTTCCTTCTTTGGGACATCCTGTCGCCCGGACCATCGATTGGTGGTCGACTGTCGGCTTTCCCCTGTCCTTTAGTTTAAAGCCTTCTCGATGACCTTCTTCATGTTGCCTGCCAATACTCTTGCTCCTTCCTCGTTGAGGTGCAGTTCATCCTTCCTGTAGTACTTGCTTCTTCCCCAGAACGTTGTCCAGTTGCGCACAAAGTCAAAGCCTTCCTCTTCACACCATTGTCTCATCCAAGCGTTGATCGCTTGCAGTTCCCCTTGTCTCCTTCCATCCACTCTTGGTATCGGGAGGATCTCGGAGAAGGCCACCTTCACCTCCCTGATCTTCACTATTCTTCTGAGTGAGCGGAGCTTGCCCTTCATTTCTTCCCTGTCATACTTCCGTCCGCTCACATCTTTGGTTCCCACGTGGATAATAACAGCAGTGTCCTCTCCCCCTGCACTGTCTATGATCCTGGAGATCCTGTTGGCCACATCATTCACTCTTGCTCCCGGCAGGCAGGTGACGATTCTATCCTCTCTCACTCCGGTGTAGCTGTCCACATGCCGTACTATGGAGTCTCCCACGATGATCCCCATCTTCTGTATTTGGTGGTTCCTTGGGGGTCATAAGTCCACATCCATGGTATGGGACCAATCTTCTCCCTCCTGTGATACTCCTGAAGTTGTTTTCTGCTCTTCGGGTGGGGGGGTGTCCCCATGCAGTCTCCCTCTTACTCCTGGTGTGTGATCGCCCCTTGTCTCTGCTTCCTTCTCTCCAGAATTTGCAGGGGTGTCTTCTCTTCTCTCGTCCAGGCCTTCTTCCTGAGTTGTTCGGGAACAGTTCTCCACATGCTGCTGGTGTGCTTCCTCGATGTATCTTTCTAGTTCCTTGACCTCTTCGTTTGGACTGAACTGCACTAGAAGCTTCTCCTGTTCGCGGATTTCCTCTTCAAAGGTGAGGAGTTCAGCACTGTCTCCTCTAGCAGTGGGACCTGCCGTTTCAAGCTATCCAGCTCCATGCAACGACTGCAAATGTATGCCATAGTCCCTGAAGGTAGGTAGTCATACATATTGCAGCTGGTGCAGAAGACTGGAGAGCTCACCTTCTGGCTTCCTTGGGCATCCATCTCTTCTCCCCCTTTTGAGTTGTTTGGGTGAATCGGCTGTAGACCTTCTGTCTCTGTCGTCTGGATGTTTTCTGGCTTCCTGGTTTCTACCTTCCTTTATGTTACGAGTCTGCTAGTGTTACTGTGTTAGTGTCTGTGAGTGCTTATTTCCTCTCTAGGTGTGTGGTATGCGAGGGAGTGTGTACCCTGCTGTGTAACTAGCTAAAGACTGGGTCTTGTGGCTGCCTTCCTGCTTGTTGTGAGTCTGCTGGCTTGTTTGTTCTGAGTCTGCTTGTGTTACAGTGTTGGAGTCAGTGATGGAGTCAATGAGTACTCGTTTCCCCTCTAGATGTGTGGTATGTGAGGGAATGTGCCCTGTTGTATAGCTAGCTAAAGTCTAGGATTTGTACCTACCTTCCCGCTTGGTGTGAGTTTGTTGGTGTTACTCTGCTGGTGTCCGAGTTTCCCAGCTCAGATCTTAGAGGCAGAGTGGCTAGATCCTACCCTGGTCATCTGTTGTTGTAGTGGGGGAATGGAATAACAAAAGAAGGGTGAAGCCTTAAAGGAAGACAAAAATCCATTTTCATACATTGTAACAAATGGGCCTGGGGAAGGTTCCAAACAGGCTAGAAGTCCAAGGGGTAGGAAGAGGCTGCCTGAATAAAGAAATGGATAAGTATATATTTGCTAGCTCTCTTTTCTCCCAGTTTTTTCTCTTGCATTTTTTTTAAAACTGTAGTATTGGTTCATTTATTCTGAGATGTGCTTGCTTTTACTTGCTGGTTTGTTAAAGTTAGCCTTTATATAAATGAAATAAAAATGGCACAAGGCAAGTATACTGCCCATCTTTCTCTCTCTTAATAATGCAGTAAATATTAAAGCTAAAATATGTCTTTGACATTGATAGGTACTTCAGCAAACATTATACAGAAGAATCGCGTCAAATTCTTTCTCGTTCAAATCATCCAAAAATGGGGTAAGTCAATTGGTGTTTTATTGTAATTCTTTGCTTATGGCAAAGAGAAGTGATTTCTGGGCATAAAATGTGACTCTCTTTCCATTATCTTCCTGAGAATTCTCTTGGTAGTTTGGTGTCACTGGAGAGCTCCCGAAACAGTAGTTCTGAATCTTGTTGCCATGGCGGGAGAACAACCTGTCATCTCTGCCCTATGCTAAAGTAATGAGAAATCCTTGGTAATGCAAACACGCAGCATGTTTTTATATGCTGCTTTTCATACTTCGTTTGGGTAGCAATGTGAAATGTGTTACTTTTTTGATTTTGTTTAATGTGGACCCTACTTAATCAGACTCTGTTAAAGTGACTCTATAAAGCAGCGTTATTACCCATATAATTGATGACTGAATTATTTTTAGTACTTCAATATTCTATGCCTTTAGGTCGGTTGACATTAATATGGTAATGGTTCTGGGGGAGAGTCCCAGGCATCACTTAGTGACCATTATTTGGACACATTCTGTGTACTGGTGCCTGGAAAGAGTTGTGTAGTCTCTGAGCCCTAGCTGCATTGATTGGGTTAGATGGGTAGAGATTAAAAAGCGGGTGAGGGAAATACCATTGATAGTTGCAAATGAAGATAGAAGCTGGTTCTGATTGTGATAGAAACCAAAAGAGCAAGAGAATGCCACCAGGCAAAAGAAACCAGTTTTATTTTTGGATAAAGTTAGTACGATTGCCATGGTTAATAAATAGTAAACAAAAATAAAAGGGGAAAAATTATACTTTTTTTTCCCTCCAAAGACAAGCAGGAAATCAAATTTTCACATATGGGTGACATTCCATAACATTCTTTTTCAAGAAGCTTTTGGAAGCATGCACCATGCATGAACGCACCTTCCTGCTCACCATCACCGTGTGGGACTAGGGCAGTCTTCTTTCATCCATGAAGGAGAGAGATGTGATTTTATTCATCTTCCCCTCAGCTTGCACCTGACTGGTGTTTTGTTGCCTTCATAACTTCTTTTTTGTTTTTTCATGTATGTGACCAGTTTTCCCCCTTCTTTTTACTTTTCTTTAGTTTTTCGTCACTTAAGTTTTTATTTTCCATGGCTTGCTAGATCATTTTAGGCTTTGAGGTCTCCCATCAGGTATTTCTTCCCCACCAATGCCATTGTTTTTCAATCATTGAGCCGTTTGATTTCACCTTAGCTATTTTCCCCAACATGTCCCAGAAAACGTCCAGTGTTTTTAAAATGTGTTCCTGTGTGCTAAGACAATGTCACTTAATGACACCCATAATTGTACTTGTCATGTCTGGGGCTTGATCTTAATGTTTCTTTTTGTAAATTGTGTTATGAATCATAATGAACAGCATAAAAGTATTTTTGGCACCAAGAAATCCAAATCATTGACTTTGGCATTGGAAACATCCAGAGCTGCATTAAACACAGGGGATGCATCAGCCTTGAGGAGGTCTTCCCCTATCTTGATTGGAGCTATCAACACAGTGTCAGAACCAGGCATCTTCAGATCCCACCCCAAGGATGTGTAAGGATTCAACATCTTCCTCATCAGTACTGAAGGGACATTGATGCTTCTTAGTCTCTGCCCAGCGTATGACACCGGCATCAGTTACCACTGAATAATGTTGTTGTTACCCAATAAATGTCAGCTCCAAGATGGATGCTACCCCTTCAGGGATTCAGCACCAATGCACCAGCCCCCATCAAGCCAGGATCAAGAATCTGATTTAACTTTGATGCCTTCCAAAAACGTGACCACACTGACTGGGACCTAGCCTTTACCATTGCCTAACCTTGAGGAGCAGGTCTGGGTGACACTGCAAGAGTAGCTGGAGTACCTTCTTGACCAACATAATGCTGAGGCATCAAGGGTATTGGCGTCAAGCCCAATGCTACTCCAGCACATTCTGGATGCCCATTCTCTTCTTGTTGGCCTTGTGTTCACACTGTTGCCTCAACAAGTGTTGAAGTGACAATATTGGTGTCTAGCCCCTTTAGGGAGGAAGTTTCCTCAGTTCCTAGGATGCTCCCCATTCCTCGGTGCACTCATCCAAAGTCTGGTCATGAGTCCAGTAGACCGAGGCAGGTATATACAGACTGTAGATAACTGTTACCCTGAGTCTGATTTGGATCACTCCTGGGAGTTTGAGCAGGAGCTAGTTCTCTCAGAGGAGGAGTCTCTTCTCTCCCCTCAGATCCCTCTCTCATGAAAGGAGAAAATCTCTCCATGATGAACTCTTACCTCTGTGAGGGAGATAACTCAGTCCATCCCTTAAAAAAATTATTATTTTTATTTTATTTTTTTGCAATTTGAACAAATTTAAATACAAGTTAACATTTGAGTTGAAAAAAGTAGATCACATATTTAACATTTTAAAAAGAAAACATAGGAAAAAAAGAAAAATGCTAGAGCTCTTAATAAAGCCCACAAATGTTTGGGACAGAAATACGTGTCTAACCTGCCCTTGAAATCGCTTGCCCTCCCATAACACATCTTCACCATGCTCATCTCGTGCTCTGGATGCACAGAGGCTGGAAAACCTCAATAGACATACAGAAAGACAGTTTTGATTATTGGCACTTGGACGTCCTGGCGATTAGGACATCCAAGTGCTGATTTAGGATGCTTTTTGGACATCTATGTTTTTTTTTTATTATGAGCCTGAAAAGGAGCAAAAAAATGGTCATCAACCACTTTAAAGTTGCCTGAATGAATTTTACCCAAACTTTCAATTATAATTATAATGTCCCTAAAGTTACCTCTTTGGTTTTTCTAAACAAGAGGTATATTTGAATTGTTCTCTGGCATTAGGTGCTCTCAAAAGACTCAGTTTATTCCTCAGAAAACTTCTTTTCTGGAGTCAACATCAAGGGAGATACTCACTGGTTAAACTAGCCATATCGGCGCTCTGGTGGACTTAATTTTGTTCTCGTTTGGCTGCCAGCCATTCTGGGGCTTTGCAATTTCCAGGAGATAACTCAAGGGCCAAGGGAGACACTACCTTTCTAGGTAGCAGAACTTCCTCCAGCAACCAAAGAAGCAACTGAAGCTTCCCCTCCCCCCTCCCGATTCGCGGTTTTAGGACTCGCAATTTTGATTACTTGCAATTTCCTAAAAATGTTATCACCCCCCACCTCACCGGACCTTCGAGACACCATCCCCGTTGGTGAGTACTAGGTCCAGGATCGCCTGGGCCCTAGTGGGTTCCAATACCATTTGTTTGAGTCGTGAACCTGGCCAGAGGCAGGGGAAAATGCCTGTATCTTGGTGTTGTATATAGACCTCCAAGACAACTGGAAGACAAAGACTCCGAATTAATTGAAGACATAGAGAATATCACTCTACGGGGAGACGCTGTTCTGCTAGGGGACTTCAACATGCTTGACGCAGATTGGAACTCATACTCAGCAACAACCAGCGGCAGCAGGAGACTGTTAACATCCATAAAGGGAGCACGACTCAAACAAATGGTATTGGAACCCACTAGGACCCAAGCGATCCTGGACCTGGTACTCACCAACGGGGATAGCATCTCGAAGGTCTCGGTAGGAGATACGCTAGCTTCCAGCAACCACAACATGGTGTAGTTCTACCTCAGGAAAGGTTTCCCTAGATCAAACACAAAAACAAAAGTACTCAACTTCCGAGGCACTGACTTCGAACGCATGGGAGATTTTGTCCACCGGACACTGCAGAACCAAGCTATGACCAATGATGTGGAAGCTATGTGGTCATCCCTGAAATCTACCATACATGAAGCGACAAGCCTCTACATTAAATCAGTACACAAACTGCGGAGAAACAACAAACCCCAATGGTACTCCGCAGAAATCTCGCACCTCGTCAAGGAGAAGAAAAAAGCATTTATTTCCTACAAACAAACAGAGACTAGGGAAGCTAAACTAGAACATAGGGCGAGGTCTGCAGCGGTCAAAACGGCAGTCAGGGAGGCTAAACTTTGAGTGGAAGAGACTCTGGCAAAGAACATGAAGAAAGGGGACAAATCCTTCTTCAGGTATATTAGTGATAGGGAAAAGAACACAGACGGGATAGTATGCCTTAGAAAACCAGATGGGAACTGCGCAGAATCAGATTCCGATAAAGCAGAACTACTGAATGAATACTTCTGCTCTGTCTTCACCTGTGAGGCACCGGGGCACGGTCCGCAGTTGCAGGCAAGGCCCGGCATGGAAGACCCGTTTCAGAATTTCGAGTTCACACCTGGCGACGTCTATTATGAACTGGCAAGACTCAAGGTGAACAGAGCCATGGGACCGGACAATCTACACCCCAGGGTGCTCAGTGAGCTGCGTGATGTCCTGGCAGAACCGCTATCAGGACTCTTCAATCTCTCCCTAAGTTCGGGGAGAGTCCCCATAGACTGGAAAACAGCTAACGTCATTCCACTGCACAAAAAGGGTTGCAGGGCAGAGGCTGCAAACTACAGACCGGTGAGTCTCACATCAATAGTATGCAAACTCATGGAAACACTAATCAAACGTAAATTAGACGCAATCTTGGATGAGGAGAATCTACGGGATCCCAGTCAACACAGATTCACCAAGGATAGGTCCTACCAATCCAATCTCATCAGCTTCTTTGACTGGGTAACAAAACAGTTAGACTTGGGAGAATCCGTGGACGTCGTATACCTAGACTTCAGCAAAGCTTTCAATAGTGTCCCACATCGCAGGCTGTTGAGCAAGATGAAATCAGTGGGGCTGGGAGAAACACTAACTACATGGGTCAATGACTGGCTGAGTGGCAGACTTCAGAGGGTGGTAGTTAACGATACCCTCTCTAAAACATCGGAGGTGACCAGTGGAGTACCGCAGGTGACCTAACTCAGGGGCTTCAAGGTAAGGTAACGTTATTCACTGACGATGCCAAACTATGCAATATAGCGAGAGATGGCAATTCACCCAATAGTATGACACAGGACCTACATTTGTTGGAGCTTTGGTCCTCGACCTGGCAGCTGGGCTTCAACGGTAAGAAATGCAAGATCATGCACCTCGGCAGCAGAAATCCGTGCAGAACTTACACCTTGAATGGTGAGACCTTAGCTAGAACTTCAACAGAACGAGACTTGGGAGTGATCATCAGCGCAGACATGAAAACTGCTGATCATGTGGAGAAGGCTTCATCTAAGGCAAGACAGTTGTTAGGTTGCATCCACAGGAGTTTTGTCAGCCGGAAGCCTGAAGTCATAATGCCATTATACAGAACCATGGTGAGGCCTCATTTGGAATACTGTGTGCAATTCTGGAGGCCACACTACCGAAAACATGTGTTGAGAGTAGAGTCGGTGCAACGGATGGCCTCGGGGCTCAAGGATCTATCATACGAGGAAAGGCTGAAAAATTTGCGGCTGTACTCACTCGAGGAACGTAGGGAGAGAGGAGACATGATCGAGGCGTTTAAGTATATTACCGGCCGTATCGGGATGGAAGAAGAGATTCTCTTTCTCAAAGGACCCTCATCCACAAGAGGGCATCCGCTCAAACTCAGGGGCGGGAAATTTCATGGCGACACCAGGAAATATTTCTTCACCGAGAGAGTGGTTGATCCTTGGAACGAGCTCCCGGTGCAGGTGATCGAGGCAAACAGCGTGCAAGAATTTAAGAGCAAATGGGACGCCCATGTGGGATCCCTTAGAGGATTAAGCCAAGGGAACCTGTCACCAGGAGTGGGATCCCTAGGATAGTAGACTTGGGGGTGGGTCAGTAGAGTGGGCAGACCTGATGGGCTATGGCCCTTATCTGCCGTCATCTTCTATGTTTCTATGAGTGATCTTCCTACGCTCCTGCCCTGTGCAGATCACTCATCCAAAATGGCTGCCGTGAGTTCCCGTCGTAGTCTCGAGAGACTGCAATGGACAGGAGCGTAGGAAGATCACTCCTGCCACTGAAAGACCACTAGACCACCAAGTAAAATCTGGGATGCTGGGAGGGAGGCGGGGGTGGGTCAGAGTTGTCCCAAAAGTTATTCGCGAATTTTCAATATTCGCGGGCCGGCTCTGCCCCTAACCCCTGCAATTATTGCGGGAGGAGTGTAATCTAAAATGCTGAGAGAAACTTTTTCTGTCAGTAAATTTAAGTTATCAATAATATAATCAGGTATAAGGCCAAACAATGTCTTGTAACAGGTACAACCTAACATAAATAATATTCTTGCCTCAACTGGAAGCCAGTATAGCTTCCGATAGAATTTAGTTACATGATCAAATTTTTTCAAGTTGAAAATCAACCGAACAGCCATGTTCTGAATGATCTGCAACCTTTTGATATTCATTTTACTGAAGGCTAGATAAATGATGTTACAATAATCCAGGGAACTCAAAATCAATGATTGTACCAGTAGTCTAAATGAGGAAGGATCAAAATATGCCCTAATCGATTAGAAAAGTCAGTTTGAATTGTGGGTGATTGGAATGAAGAAAGCTTGACAGTGAATGGCATCTCATTAAGAGCATACAGCCTGCTGTAAAACAGAAGGGAAAAACTAAGTGAATGATACTTTGACTTCACAGATTTTCCTATGCTATAGTTGGAATCAATTTGACAGAGATGGCCTACAGCTTACTCAGGAGTGATGCTCTGAAATCTCATTTGTATAATCTGATACCAGGAGTCCCACAGTTGGAACATTTCCACCAGTTTTACTGTGAGTATTAGATAAAACTTGTTTGTTACAAATTCATATAAAACCTATCTAAAGTGGCTTCTTTTTCTCGAGTTTCAAATATGTCAGACATTAACTTAAGCTGATTTTGCTTGACATTTATTTATTCCTCTTTGGCTGACAACACCAATCCAGATGAGTGGGTTTAATAATAATAATAATAACAACTTTATTTTATATACCGCAGTACCACAAACAGTTCAGAGCGGTTTACAATGTAAGAGACTGTACATTTACAGCGAAGATACAATGAGAACTGTACATATTCAGTAAAGGTGTTTAAACAGCGAAGAACAATGTAGATTTACCATGCAGGAGACTGTACATATACAGCAGAGATATATATATATATATATAGTAGAGAGGCAGTGCGAGAGGCTTATAAAGAACAAAGCAGTGTACAAAACCAATACAGGGTGGTGAATGTCAAGAAGACAACCAGTATCAATTACAGGATGGAGGTATTTGATTATTTGGTGATGAGGGGGGTTCAAGAAATTTGTCGTAGAGGAAAGATTTGAGAGATTTCCTGAAGGATGAGTAGGATGGGGCAGATGAGATGAGGGTGGTCAGGCAGTTTGTCCATCTGCCAGCTTGGTATGAGAGAGTTCTATTGAGGAATCTTTTGTGGGTGCATCCCTTTGGGGAAGGGTAGGTAAACAGGTTGGCATTACGCGTGCGAGTGGTTCCAGGGAACACAAAGTGGTGAGACAGATATATCGGGGACAAGCCAGTTAGGGTTTTGAAGCAGAGGCAGGCGAATTTGAATATGACTCTCGCTTCTATTGGCAACCAGTGCAGTTTTCTATAGTAAGGGGTGATATGGTCTGACTTTTTGAGGCCATAGATTAGGCGGACTGCGGTGTTTTGGATAAGTCTCAGTCGTTTGATGGTTTTCTTGTAGGAGCCCATATAAATTATATTACAGTAATCCAGTGTGCTTAGGATTAGGGATTGGACCAGCAGTCTGAAGGAGGGGAAGTCGAAGTAATGTTTGATGGTACGGAGTTTCCAGAGGGTATAAAAGCATTTTTTTGACCTGGGCGTTGGTGTGGTCTTCGAAGGTCAAGCAGCGGTCTAGGATGACTCCAAGGATTTTGATGGTGGGGTTAATAGGGTAAGTTAGGCCGTTGAGTTGTAAGGTGGTGTTCGTTAGTTTGTGTTTGGGACTAGCTAGGAAGAGTTTAGTCTTTTCTGGATTTAGTTTCAGTTTGGACTGAGTGGTCCAGTGTTTGACCATGGTAAGTACTGATGCGGTGTGTTGCTCTGTTTCTTGTGAGAATGAGTAGATGGGGATGACAATTGTGATGTCATCTGCGTAGATGTAGGATTTCAGCTTTGGGTCAGATAACATGTGTCCCAATGAAGTCATGTAGATATTGAATAGGGAAAGTGATAGGGGGGAGCCTTGTGGAACTCCACAGGGGTTGGACCATGTGTGGGAGTAGGTTCCTTCGTGGTGTACTTGGGTTAGTACCTGTCCCGAAATGCCTAAGGTATCGAGGTAGCTGAGCAGAATGTCATGGTCTACCAGGTCAAAGGCACTACTGAGGTCGAACTGGAGTATTAGGGCACTGTTTCCCTGTGAGAATAGTTGGAGGAGGTAGTCAGTTAGAGATGCTAGAATGGTTTCCGTGCTGTAGTTAGTGCGGAATCCAGACTGGGAGTCATGAAGGATGTTAAATTTTTCGAGGTAAGACATGAGGTCCTGGTTTACAAGGCCTTCCATAATCTTGAGGAAGAAGGGTATGTTGGCAATGGGTCTGTAGTTGGTGGTTGTGGATGGTGGTTCTTTGGGGTTTTTGATGGTTGGAGATATGAGGATGTGGCCAAGTTCCAGCGGGAAGTAGCCAGTGGACAGGCAGAGGGTAATCCAGTTGAAGAGCTCCACTTTGAAGGGGGGGGAGCTATTTTCATGATGGAGGGTGGGCAGTTGTCTAGAAGGCAGTTTGATTTGGCATATTTTGTATATAGCTCTAGGAATAGGTTCCAGTCTGGGTTCTCAAAGCGGTTCCAGGTCATGTCAGTGGTGATACCTTCATTGTTTGGGGTAGGCAGAAGGGTTGATGGGCTGGTTCTTATTGTTGCGAGAGAGGTTTTTAAGTTATGAATTTTGTTGGTGAAGTAGTCAGCTAGGTTTGTTGGGGAGGGTGGAAGGTCTGTGGGGGAGCTTTTATATGAGTTGATATCAAATAAGGAGTTGATAAGTCTGAAGAGTTTATTGCTGTTTAGGGTTGGGGTGTTGATTGATTGGGCATAATATTTGGAGCGTTTCTCCTTGATCATTTTTTTGTATTCGATAACTTTAGTACGCCAGGCATATCTATCTGTATCTGTGCCAGATTTGCACCAGATTCTTTCTAGTTTGCGTACTTCTCATTTCAGGGCTAGTAGGTTGGCGTCAAACCAGTTGGCAATGAGCGGTGTTTTTTCTTATAGGTTTTCAGTGGGGCCATGTCATTTAGAACCTGGGTGCTGAAGTTGTTCCAGCCTGGGAGGAAGTTGGGGTTTGGGTCTGTGGTGGTTGTTGGGTTGTAGTGGGACCAGAATTTTTCAGGGTTTAGTTGACCTCTGGTCCATATTGTTGTTTTTTCTTTGTGAGTAGTTCTTGGAATCCTTTGGCTTTGTTTTTTGAGCCAGTGTAAGTTAAAGTTGCATCGGAGGTGATCTGACCAAGGAGTGAAGGTCCACGTTTCGTCTTTGGGGCAGGGGAGGAATGGGAGGAATTGGGGAGGAATGAGATCAGGTCTAAGTGATGTCCTTTGGTATGTGTTTTGGTTGGGGGTGGTTTAGAGTATCCTAGGGATGTTAGGAAGGAGAAAAGATCTGAAACGTTGGAGTTCTCTGCCTGTTCCAGGTGTAGATTTACGTCGCCAGCAAGAAGGGTGTGGGTGCCGGCAGTGGAATTTACGAGGAGGAATTCATATCAGCAAACGGAACCAACAATTTGATTATATTGTTCCTTAATGGTCCTTTTCAGTCCACAGCTAGCCTTTGATAACACCCTAGCCTCCAACTTGCTCATATTCAATTTCAGGTGATTCTTTGACATCCATTTAGAAATGGTGACAAGATACCCTGACAAGTTACATAGGAAGACGCTGAATGGGGAGAAGAATCATGATGTCGGCATATAGCTCATAACCTGCCTTCAAATTAAGTATGTTACAAAACAGATGTAAATAGATCTTCTATAATAGAAGAAATAGCGTAATACTGGGAAAACTCCCAAAGGCACTGGACTCCCGAGTCCCAGCTGAATGAGATGCACTGACCTTTTACTAGCTGGGTGCAATCCAACAAGAAAGAAGCAAATCATTGCAATACCATAGAAACTGTGTGAATTTCAGTCAATTGATTTCAACATAATCAAGTGATTTAATGGTGTCAAAAGTTGCTGACAGATTGAGAAACAATACTGAGGTTGCTTCACAACATAATTGGTGTCGGTTGAGTCCTATAACTGTAGAAGAACAACTTGTTCAACCAGAGAATAGGCAGGGTAGATATTGGATGATAGCTACTCAGAATCAGCAGGTTACAGGTGGATTAAGTAAGGGACCAATGGTATCGTGTTTTAGCCCAAAACAAGCAGGCAGCATATTCTCACTGATGGGTGACGTCGCTGACAGAACCCCGGTATGGACCACTTCAAAAGTGCATCGCCACTTTAAGTGTTTAGAAATTTTGCAATAGCCCACACTCCGCATGCGCGAGTGCCTTCCCGCCCAACGTAGGCGTGCGTTCCCTTCAGTTTCTTATTTTCCGCGGAGCTAAGAAGTTGCGTTTCAACGGTCGTTGAAATTTTTTCTTTTTCGCTGCCTTCCTGTTCTCGTTGTTTTGTGACTTTTCAGTCATTTTTTTGTTTTACTTTATTTCTTTCTTTGATTTAAAAAAAGAAATAACAATTTTTGTTGTTTCTCTTTCGTGGGTTCGACCCGGCGGGCCTGTTGTACCACCTTGGCCTCCAATTTTGATCTTGCCAGGGAGGTCTTCCCGTCGATGTTCCACCTGCAAACGGGTTTTAAGAAGTGCGGTTGCTGTGCTCGGCCCATATCGGTAACTGACCTGCACCACTGGTGCCTCCAGTGTTTGGGGTCTGAGCACCGCCTGGAGACTTGTACCTGGTGGTGTTCTTTTCAGAAGAGACTTTGAAAAACCGCCTTCTTCAACCGCCTTCTTCAACAGAAACACTATGGAGGGGGAGCTGACATCACTACCGACTTCGATGGCACTGACCAAGGTGACACCGCATCCTTCAATACCGGCAGAAACATCTCCGGTGTTGCAACCTTCTATGGGTAAGCTGGCTAAGAAGCCTTCCCCTACCCTATCTGGGACTCAGGTCAAAAAGTCATTGATCCAAATCATGCCGACCTCAAAAGTCCTGTAAGCGCCCGGTACCGATCTTGGTGAGTGCTTTGACATCTGCCTCTTCATCAGTAGGCCGGAGTGCAGCACCAGTGGTACCAGCTAAAAAGCAAATGGTGCCGGTGCTTTCACTATAGCAAA
The DNA here is from genome assembly GCF_902459505.1 of Geotrypetes seraphini. NCBI lineage: Eukaryota > Metazoa > Chordata > Amphibia > Gymnophiona > Dermophiidae > Geotrypetes > Geotrypetes seraphini. The sequence goes on from NC_047084.1 coordinate 147,424,769, forward strand.
AAATTTACAATTTGCTTAGGGAGGAATTGGATGAGCATTTTCAAATGCTGGTACTGACCCAATTCATGCCCATGTCAACACCGATTGTCCAAGCTGGGTCGACACCGACTCTCCAGGTGACGGTTCAGTCTGAGTGAATAGCGACACCGACCACACTGCACATTGATGCTCCACTGGTACAGAGACTATCGACATGGGAGCCAATTGATCCCGTCCCATGGCACAAGTCGTCTTCTACACAGACATCTAGAGAAGCGATTCCGGTGCGGTCTTGGAAGGTCTCTCATAAGATGAAACATCTTGAGCCTTCGACACCGGTCTCATTCCATTCAGGACTCAGACTTGTTTGGAGACTCTGAGCAGGAACCACTCTCGTCTGATGATAAGGACTCCGCCAGTTCAGATTCACCTCAACGTTCTTCTCACCTGCTGCTTTTTCAGAGAGATCCTCTTTTTCCAGATTTCTTAAGAAGATGTCTGAGGACCTGTCTATTCCACTGGAGGTGGACTCCAAATATAGTAAGCAGGACTTGGAGGCTCAGTGGTCTCAAACCCTTTACAAGGCCACATTTTGGATTTGTAGGTACTTGAAGGGCCTCAGAAAAAAATAGTCAATATCTTATTAAAGAAATGACAATTTTGCATGAGGTAAAATTCTTTATAGTTTATAAATCTTTCTTTTTGGTTAAGTCTTAATAATAATATTGTAATTTATAGCTAAAAAGATATATGATCAAGAAACTGTTTTGTTTTACTTTTGTGATTATGATAAACATACCGAGGGCCTCAAAATAGTACCTGGCGGGCCACGAGTTTCCGACCACTGCTCTAGATTATGACTAGCCACCAAAGGAGCTCCTGAAGCCTCCTCTCCATGAGATTTTGCATGAGACTTTCTATAAAAATCTGGAGACTTCCCCTTTCCATTCTTGTGGCTCCTAGAAAGCTTGACTCATTGTATAGAGTGGTTCCTATACCTGGGTTTGATAAACCTTAGCTTCTTCATGAGTCTCTTGTCATGGAATCAACCTTGAAAAAGTCTGCAGGCGCTAGTATTTATGCTTCTGTACCGCCTAGCAGAGAAGGTAAAGCGATGGACAAATTCGGTAAATGCCTTTACCAAAATGCTATGTTGGCAAACAGAGATGGAAACTATAATTATCCCAGGACAAGCAGGCAGCCTATTCTCACATGTGGATGACGTCATCCACGGAGTCCGGATGCGGACAGCATCGCAAGCAGACTTGCTTGTAGAAACGTGGAAGTTTCAAGTCTGCCGCACCGAGCATGCGCAAATGCCTTCCTGCCCAGCACAGGGCGAGTCTCATCAGTTCTCAGTTTTCCGCGGAGCCAAGAAGTCTGTCTTTGACGCTCTTCGTGAAACTTCGTTGCTTTGTGCCTTCTCTTCACCACGGTTTGTCTTAGTTCTTTTGCAAATCGCTGTGTTTATTTCTTTATTTTCTGTTTGGGCAGGTCACTCGCCTGCGGGCTTCGACTTCGCAGTGGCTTTCTTCCCTTCTATGTCCCGGCTAGTAACAGGCTTCAAGAAGTGTAGCCAATGCCAGTGTGCGATTTCCCTCACGGACCCACACCACTGGTGTCTTAAGTGTCTCGGTCCTGACCATAGTCCGAAGTCGTGCCCACGCTGTGCTACTCTTCAACCTCGAGCCCTTAAATGTCGTCGAGTTCAAGTGGAAAAGCTGTTCAGGATGGACTCTTCGGCTACACCCTTGACCTCGGCTCCTGACTCGGTCCAGACTTCAGCCGGGGGTCCTCCTACTTCGACGACTCCAACCTCGAGTCTCATCAGACCTTCTTTGTTTGGTTCGTCTTTGGCCTTGAGTACACTTGCTTTTTCTTCCCCTGAGCTTCCCTCAGGTCAGATACCTAAGCAGAAGATTCCTGCAGTGGTCCTCAAGTTATACAAGCATCAGTCCAAGCCAAAGCATGCTTCTACTGCCACTTCGGAGCCTATAGCCTCTGCAAGTGGTCCAGTTTCAGACTCGGATCCACAATTGCAGGCTTCTCTCCAGACCATATTAGAGCAGCAATTTGTTCAGTTACTGATCAAATACATGCCTACCTCAACTCTGTTTCCTGCAGTCCAGCCTGGGCAATCAGCAGTCTCCTGTGAGGTCAAGTCCCTGCCTGTGCCTCGAGCTGTGTCTACACACTCTATGCAAGGAGTCGAATCTTTGTGAGTGTCTGGTCTGGAATCTTCGCACTCTGTGCAAGGAGTCGAGTCTTTGCGAGTGTCTGGTCTGGAATCTTCGCACTCTGTGCAAGGAGTCGAGTCTTTGCGAGTGTCTGGTCTGGAATCTTCGCACTCTGTGCAAGGAGTCGAGTCTTTGCGAGTGTCTGGTCTGGAATCTTCGCACTCTGTGCAAGGAGTCGAGTCTGCGAGTGCTTCGAGATTCCTCGATCTAAACCACTGAGTCTATGGGGTTTCGATCTACAGCTTCTAGCCCTATTCATTCACCAGCGGCACTGCCCGTCTCCAGGCATAGGACGACCTCTCCTCGATCTCGACCGAGACCTACTTCCAGGCAGCACTCTCGTCATAGATCGAGGCCCTCATCGAGGCGCAGGTCTTCGCAGAAAAGCCTTCCTCGTCCAGGCCTCAATCCAGACCTTCCAACTCATCGAGGCCTCCAACTCCTCAACTGAGGTCTCTGATTCCAGACCCCGAGGACTCAGCTGATTCCAGTGCCTCCTCCAAGTCTCTGTATTCTTTGTGTTACCAGTACTCTAGAACAGCTTCACCTTCCTTCTCCACTCGAGGCACTTCATAGAAACATAGAAACATAGAAAAATGACGGCAGATAAGGGCCATATAGCCCATCAAGTCTGCCCACACTATTTACCCACCCTCTTAGGTCTTCTGACCTCTTAAGTATAATTGTAATTATACTGTCACTCTACTGACCCGCTCATTGTAATTTTACTGTCACTCTACTGACCCACTCGTTCAAGTCCTAGTGACCCTGTCCTTGGCATGACCTCGTAGGGATCCCACATGGGTATCCCATTTGTTCTTCGAGGTCATCGAGTCCTGCTCGAGGCCAGGCTCTAGCAGATCAATTATATTTTTGTACTGACAAAATATATCTTTACTGTAACTTGTATCCCATGTACTGACAAAATGAATCTTTAATGTAAACCACTTGCATCCCATGTACTGACTAAATGTATCTTTATTGTAAACCGCTTCGAACTTCACGGTATAGATGTATATAAGAAATAAATTATTATTAAAATTATTATTATTTTCCTCCTTTCTTCGTCAAATGGCTGACGACATGGAAATTAAATTGGACGCTGGTTGTAAATATTCTAAGGAGTATTTAGAGGAAATGCATCTGCCTCAGTCTCCTGCAGAGTCCCTCAAGCTTCCTCTTAATAGGCTTTTGTCTCAAACTTTCAAAAGAAATTTAGAGACTCCTTATGCTATACCTGATGTTCCAGATAAATTGGAATCGAGGTATAGAACTCTACATTACAAGGGATTTGAGAATTGACAGTTATCTCATCAATCCCTTCTTGTGGAATCTTCATTAAACAGGTCCCATCCTTCCAGAGTCTATGCCACAGTACTTCCTGGAAGAGAGGGCAAGACCATGGACAAGTTTGGCCGTCGCCTTTACCAGAATTCCATGAATGCCTCTAGAGTCCTAAATTACAATTTCATCTTCACGACTAATTTGAAATTTTTGATTGACCTTCTTCCGAGTTTCATGAAGAACTTGGATGAACATAGACATGTGGAGTTTCTGGAGCTTAGTGCTACCTTGGCACAACTCCGACTACATCTTCTCCAATCATCTTATGATGCCTTTGAACTTTCTTCCAGGGTCACTGCTTTCTCAGTAGCGATGCACCGCCTGACCTGGCTTCGCACCATTGACACGGACCCTAATCTTCAGGATTGTCTGGCTAATATTCCTTGATAAGTCCATAGAGGCCGCCACCAAGAAGTTGTTTGAGCATGAAAAAATATTTCGCTTCCATTGTCAGACCGAAGCCTAAGCCAGTTCCTGCAAATCCTTCTCGACCTCTTCCAACTTTCCAGAGGCGTTATCCTCCAAGGGCGGCTCCTTATACTCAAGCACCCACCAAGAAACAACAACAGCAGAAGCAACAGAAACCTCAACCTTCTGCTACACCTAAGGCTGCTCAGCCTTTTTGACTGTCTCACACAGAGCATAGCCTCCATTGTTCTGCATCTGTCCTCCCTTTCCCCCATAGGAGGTTGTCTCCATCATTTTTACCATCAATGGGAGACCATTACATCCAACCTCTGGGTGTTGTCAATAATCAGGAAAGGATACTCTCTTCATTTGTCTCGGATTCTACCAGAGCTTCCTCCAAGAGAGTATCCTTTCAATCCATCCCAGACCGCCCTTCTTCTTCAGGAAGCTCAAGCACTGCTTCATCTCCGTGCCATCGAGGAAGTTCCATTGGAACAGCAAAGCAGGGGTTTTTACTCCAGTTACTTCCTAGTTCGGAAGAAGACGGGTGATCTGCAGCCCATTCTGGATCTCAGGGCTCTCAACAAATTTTTAGTCAAAGAAAAATTTTGCATGCTGACCCTGGCATCCCTTTATCCCCTTCTAGATCAGACCGATTGGTTATGTTCTTTATCCCAGGACAAGCAGGCAGCATATTCTCACAAGTGGGTGACGTCATCTACGGAGCCCCAGAGCGGACAGCTTTTCAAGCAAACTTGATTGAAGTTTCAAGTTTGCTACACTGCACCACGCATGTGCATGCCTTCTTGCCCACTAGAGGGCGCATCCCACCTCGTGGTCCTCAGTTCAGTTTTTTCCGCGGAGCCAGAAGCCCTGTGGAAATTGTGCTCCTATTTTTCAGCCTTCTGACACCGCGTCTGGGTTGTTTAGCTCGGTCGCTGTGCTTTATTTATTGTTTTTTCTGTTTAGTCCGTCGTTTTTCGTCGAAAAAAGAAAAAAAGGTTTTATTTCTTCCGTTCGGCTCCGGGGGCTCCCGGGAGCCGCGGCCGCGGGACTTCGTTCGTTCCCGGCCACTTTCTTTTTCATGTCCCGTCCCTCGACGGGCTTTAAGAAATGCACCCGGTGTGAGCGGTTACTATCCATCACTGACCCCCACCGATGGTGCTTGCTCTGCCTTGGACCCGAGCACCCGACTGATTCCTGCGATCGGTGTTCCACTCTCCAGGCTAGAGCGCTCCGTCGACGCCGCGCCAGGATGGCGGAGCTTTTTACAGTGGACTCCGCGCCCTCGGCGTCGCCGCGTGCCTCGATCTCGGCTTCAAAGCAGATGCCCGCGACCAAACCTGCCTCGGGTAAGTCCTCTTTTCCATCCCCGACTCCAGGGTCGTCGAAGAAGCCATCCTCGAGTTCCTCTGCGGCGGGTGGGTCGTCCTCGGCCCCGCCCAAGACTCTGGCCACTAATGCCCGAGGGAATACTCGAGACCGAGGTCGCCCTCCAGGGAGCATCCCCCGGCCTCGGACCTGCCTACCATGGTTGGGATCCCGGCGTTCCAGGACCTGCTCCGAGCATTGATTTCCTCGGAGCTGTCTGGCGCCCTCGAACAACTGCAGCGGGCTGCGACCTCGACTGCTTTGGCCTCGGGGGCTCCGACCTCGGCGACCTCGGTCTCGACTCCCTCGGTCTCGGCTGCCGGGACACCACCGACCTCGGCCTCGACCTTGCCCTCGACCTCGGGGGCTCCGCCTGAGAGCAGCGTTCGGCCCCGGGACAAGGTGCGCCGAGTGAGACGAATTTCCTCCTCCTCCTCCTCGAGGTCCTCCCGGGGTTCCTTGCCCTCGGGCCGGCCTCAAGCGAGGCGTCGGCCGAGGAAGCCGAAGCGTTCGCGAGGCTCTCCTCGGCGACATGGTCGCCGCTCGGGGGGCGAGGCCTTACGTGTTTCGGAGCTTCGTCTCGACAACCCGAGGCTTCTCCGTTCCCCTGCGAGGGGGTTCTCGTGACTCCTCGCCGAGGAAAAGGGGGCATACCTCGGACGCCTGGGACGTCTCCCAGGGGCTCTTCGAGGCGGAGACGTTCACCGACCCCCTCGAGACCATTAGATCTGGCCTCATGGGGCTCAGGTTCCGGCAGGGAGCCCCGTTATTCTCACGAGCCTTCCCCCTTTTGTTCGGCGGAGAGGTCGAGAACTCCCTCCCCGCCGGCCAGGCAGTCCTCCTTCTCTAGTTTTGTGCAGGACATGGCGCGTGCCTTGGGCCTGGACCTCATGGCTGGGTCGCAATATACTAAGGAGTTCCTCGAGGAGCAGGACCTTCCTGCTCCCCCCAGGGAATCCCCTCGGCTGCCCTTGAACAAGGTCCTTCATCAGACCTTGCTTAGGAACCTGACTTCACCTCTTACAGTCGCAGCGGTGCCGTCCAAGATGGAGTCTAAGTACAGGACGATACCACCTAAGGGGTTTGAGAAGGCTCAACTCTCCCAACAGTCTTTACTGGTCGAGTCTGCGCTCAAAAAGACGCAGCCCTCCCGGGTTTTTGCGGCGGTTCCGCCCGGCAGGGAGGGTCGGACCCTTGACAAGTTTGGTCGTCGCCTCTATGCCAATTCCTTCATGGCAACCAGGGCGTTAAATTATGCCTTTACATTTTCCTCCTATCTACGTGGCATGGTAAAGGATCTGCCCCAATATCGTGAGGCCTTGCCGGACTCCCGCAAGGAAGGGTTCGACAGGTTTGTGTCCAACCTGTCTCAATTGTGGTTGTACCTTTTCCATGCGGTGTACGATACGTTTGAGCTGGTATCGAGGGTGTCGGCCTTTGCAGTAGGTATGCGCCGGTTGGCGTGGCTACGCACCCTCGATATGGACCCAAACCTGCAGGAACGCCTTGCGGACTTGCCTTGCGTGGGGTCCGAATTATTCGATGAATCCCTGGAGGCGGCGACCAAACGGCTCTCGGAACAGGAGCGCTCGTTGGCCTCCTTGGTCCGTCCGAAGCCTCGAGCCACGCCGCAAAAACCCTTCCGGCCTCCCCCGAGGAGGTACCCTCAAAAGTCGACTCCGGCTTTTTCGAGGCCTCCGTCTCGGCGCCCCCCTAGACAGGGCAGAGGGGGACAAACCAAGACTCCGGCGCAGGGTCCCGCCAAGCCAGCGCCGTCCTTTTGACGGGATAGGCGGATGGGGCCGGACCCCCTTCCTATAGGGGGTCGACTCCGGTCCTTTTACGCGGCCTGGACCGAGATAACATCCGACGCTTGGATGCTCCGGACCGTCTCCGAGGGCTACTCTCTCAATTTCTGCTCTGCGCCGCCGGAGCATTCACCGGGGGTTTGCTCATACAACCGGACCCAGCTTCCCGTCCTCATGGCCGAGGCCAGGGCCTTGTTGAGGCTTCGGGCGGTGGAACCTGTTCCCTCCGACCAGCGGGGGCGGGGGTTTTACTCCCGTTACTTTTTGGTCCCAAAGAAGACCAGGGACTTGCGCCCCATTCTAGACCTCAGGAAACTCAACAAGTTCCTGGTCCGGGAGAAGTTCCGGATGTTGTCACTTCCGGTATTATATCCTCTCTTGGAGGAAGGGGATTGGATGTGCTCCCTGGATCTGAAGGAAGCGTACACCCATGTTCCGGTGCATCCCGCTTTCCGCAAATTCTTGCGGTTCCAGGTGGGCGAGCTGCACCTGCAGTACAGAGTCCTCCCCTTCGGCTTGGCCTCGTCTCCTCGAGTCTTTACGAAGTGTATGGTGGTAGTTGCTGCAGCACTCAGGTCTCGGGGGTTTCAGGTCTTCCCTTACCTGGACGATTGGCTGATCAAGGCCCCGACCAGGGAGGGGGTTATCTCAGCGACCCTACAGTCTATCGCCTTCCTTCAACGACTAGGGTTCGAAGTGAACTTTCCCAAGTCCCAGTTATGTCCGACCCAATCACTTCAGTTTATAGGCGCAGTGCTGGACACTGTTCGCCTCCGTTCATTCCTCCCTCCTCCGCGGTTGGAGGCTTTGGTTCGGTTGGGTCGTATGATCCTTCAGCTGCCAATGGTGTCGGCTCAGCGCATGATGATGCTTCTGGGCCACATGGCTTCTACGGTCCACGTCACGCCGTTCGCCAGACTGCACATGAGAATTCCTCAGTGGACTCTGGCCTCTCAGTGGCGCCAGGAGTGCGATCCTGTCTCTTCTCGCATAACGGTGACTCCTTCTTTGAGACGCTCGCTCCGTTGGTGGATCGACTCTTCGAATCTTTCCGGGGATTTGCTCTTTCTCGTCCCTCCGCATCGCAAGGTTCTGACCACGGACTCCTCGGAGTACGCGTGGGGGGCCCATCTCGACGGTCTGCGGACCCAGGGCCTGTGGTCGGTGGAGGACTGACGTTGTCACATCAATGTGTTGGAGCTTCGCGCCATCTTTCTGGCGGCTCGAGCTTTCTGCCACCTGCTCCGCGATCAGGTAGTCCTCGTGCGCACGGACAACCAGGTGGCCATGTATTATGTGAACAAGCGGGGTGGGACAGGCTCTTGGCCTCTTTGCCGGGAAGCTCTGCGCCTTTGGGAATGGGCGTTCGCCCAGAACATCTTCCTACAGGCGGTCTATATCCAGGGGGAACAGAACTGTTTGGCAGACAAACTCAGTCGGCTTCTCCAGCCGCACGAGTGGTCACTCAACTCCAGAGTCCTGCGCGAGGTCTTCGACCGCTGGGGGACTCCGCAAGTGGACCTGTTTGCCTCCCCGGAGACTCGCAAACTACCCCTGTATTGTTCTCGGATGTACTCCCCGGACCGTCTGGAAGCGGACGCCTTCCTTCTCGACTGGGGCGGGAGGTTCCTTTATGCGTTTCCTCCTTTTCCCCTGATCTTGAGGACGTTGGTTCGTCTCAAATCGTCCAGAGCCACTATGATTCTCATTGCGCCTCGGTGGCCTCGTCAACACTGGTTCTCCCTGCTTCTTCAACTCAGTGTCAGGGAACCTCTGCTTCTGCCTGTGTTTCCCTCTCTGCTATCTCAGAGTCGGGGTTCGCTGTTACATCCCAATCTTCAGTCGTTACACCTGACCGCTTGGTTCCTTTCCCCTTGACTTCGGTCCAGGTTTCACGGTCGGTGCGGGACGTTTTGGAAGCCTCGCGCAAGGTCTCGACCAGGCTTTGTTATTCCCAGAAGTGGACCAGGTTTTCCTCCTGGTGTTCCTCGCGTCATCTGGATCCGGATTCGGTCCCGGTGTCTTCGGTACTGGACTATTTGCTACATTTGTCTAATTCCGGACTGAAGACGACTTCTGTCCGGGTACATCTCAGTGCCATTTCGGCTTTCCATCGGCACTTGGATGGACGTTCTCTTTCGCTTCATCCTCTGGTGACGCATTTCATGAAAGGTCTAATCAATGTTTGTCCCCCTCTGAAGCCCCCTCCTGTCGTTTGGGATTTGAATGTGGTCTTAGCTCAACTGATGAAACCTCCTTTTGAGCCTATTGACAAGTCTCTCTTGAAATTCCTTACTTGGAAGGTGGTATTTCTGATTGCTCTCACATCTGCTCGACGGATTAGTGAGTTGCAAGCTTTGGTTGCAGATCCGCCCTTCACTGTGTTCCATCATGACAAGGTGGTTCTCCACACCCATCCTAAATTTTTACCTAAAGTTGTGTCTGATTTCCACCTCAATCAGTCCATTGTCCTTCCTGTGTTCTTTCCTAAGCCCCACTCCCATCCTGGCGAGACGGCGCTCCACACGCTTGACTGTAAGAGGGCGTTGGCGTTTTATCTCCAACGTACCAGGTCTCATCGGAAGGTTCCTCAATTGTTTTTGTCCTTTGATCCTAATCGTCTAGGACACCCTGTTTCCAAGCGCACCTTGTCCAACTGGTTGGCTGCTTGTATTTCTTTTTGCTACGCTCAGGCTGGCCTTACACTCCCGGGTCGAGTCACGGGGCATAAGGTCCGGCGATGGCAGCTTCGGTTGCTTTCCTCCGATCTACTCCTGTGGAGGACATATGTAAAGCTGCCACTTGGTCTTCGGTTCATACGTTCACCTCCCACTACTGTCTGGACACTTTGTCCAGAAGCGACGGCCGGTTTGGCCAGTCGGTGTTACTTAACCTGTTTTCCTAAATTGCCATCCTCCCACCTGCCCTTTTTTGGTTGGCTTGGAGGTCACCCACATGTGAGAATATGCTGCCTGCTTGTCCTGGGATAAAGCACAGTTACTTACCGTAACAGGTGTTATCCAGGGACAGCAGGCAGATATTCTCACAACCCGCCCGCCTCCCCGAGGATGGCTTCTTTGCTAGTTATGAAACTGAGGACCACGAGGTGGGATGCGCCCTCTAGTGGGCAAGAAGGCATGCACATGCGTGGTGCAGTGTAGCAAACTTGAAACTTCAATCAAGTTTGCTTGAAAAGCTGTCCGCGCTGGGGCTCCATAGATGACGTCACCCACATGTGAGAATATCTGCCTGCTGTCCCTGGATAACACCTGTTACGGTAAGTAACTGTGCTTTAGATCTCAAGGAGGCTTACACTCGCATCCCCATTCATCCGGCCTCCAGTCAGTACCTCAGATTTTGGGTGGGGAATCTGCATTTTCAATACAGAGTGCTACCCTTTGGCCTGGCATCATCTCCCAGAGTGTTCACCAAGTGCCTAGTGGTGAGATAAAATCAAAACCTGTGGGATACCATAATCAGTTGTAAATTGGTCTGATGATGTTTTATTAAATACTACCTTGGAATATCGTTCTGTAAAGAAAGATGAGAACCAATCCAAGACCTGGTCTGTGATTCCAATGTCATACAGACGCACCAGCAGTAGCTTATGATCAATCGTATCAAATGCAGATGATAGATATAAGGAAATAAGCAAAACAGACTGATGGTGATCAAGATGATAAAGAATTTTAGTAGTCAACCCAATAAGTGAAATTTCTGTGGAATGATGTTGGCAGAACCCTGTTTGGTATGGATGTAGTACATTTGTTTGCTCAACAAAATCTGCCATCCTTCTCCCTGGGCTGTCCTGTACTCCTTAGTTATTCTCTCTACTAGTGCTGCCTGATTCAGGAAAAAAAAAATTGATTTGATTCAGCCTATTGAATTGGTTTTTCGATTCGATTTTCCTGCCCAATTGGGTGTTTTTGGTTTTTTTTTTTTCAAACATCCTGGTGGGTTTATTTTATAGCCTCTTCACCCCTTTTATAGCCTCTTCATCCCCTTTGCATTCTCTTAACCACACTGTCGCTGTGGTGTAAACAAAATAAACAAACAAAAAAGACTTTTTCTCTCTGTTAAATCCTAGCTCAAGTTTGCGGTCTAACACCAGCTCTAGCAGGATACACGTTTCAAATCTGACATATTGTAATCTCAAAACAGAAAATAAAATTTGTTTTTCTACATTTTGTTGTCTGGTCATTTATTCAAATCTTGTTGGTCCCAGGCTCTAGTTGTCTTCTGATAGCTTGCTTGCCAGGGTCTCTTTCTTTCTTCTTTCTCCGTGCTAACGATCCATCTGCCATCTCTGTCCTCCCCTTCCATTTCCCTTCCCTCCCCGGAGGTCTGGCATCTTTCATTTTTTTTGTCTCCCTCCACAGATCCAGCATCTCTCCCTCCTTCCCCACCACCCCAGGGTTCACCATCTCTCCCTTTCTTTTCCCAACTACCCTCCTATCCAGTATCTCTCTACCCCCCTCCACACCATCCCTTGTGTCCAACTTCTCTCCATTTCTGTTCTTTCCCTCTCTAAATCCCATTGTCCATCATCTCTCTCCCTCTCCTCTATTTTTAGACCCATTATTTCTTCCCCCCCCAAAGTCCGGCATATGTACGTCTCTTTGAACCCCCCTTCCCTCCCTCCCTCTGTGTGCTTCTACACCAGGGCCCCCCACCCCTGAAGGCCTGTCTGTTCCCCCTGAAGGCCTGTGCCACCATTCCTGAAGGCCTTTCTCCCCCCCTTGAAGGCCTGTTTTCCCCTTGAAGGCCTGTCTCTCCCCCCTTGAAGGCTTGCCCCCCCTTAAAGGCCTGCATCCCACCCTTGAAGGCCTGCCTGTCCCCCCTGAAGGCCTGTGCCACCACCCTTGAAGGCCTGCTTGTGTACGTCTTCAAAGCTTACCTCCATGGATGTTAATTTTTCTGCTTGGTCTCCTTATCTTAAATAAGTCAGCATATGCCCCTGTAGTTCATTTGTAGTCCAAATGGAGGGTAGGAGATGAAAACATTTGGGCCGCCAGATAGTCCTTGCTGGGACATTTATGTCATGCTGCATGATACTATTTAACTTTGCTACTCTCGTGAGGTTTGATGTAACTCTATCCGGCAGTCCTGAGATCGCTGCTCCTGGTTAAGTCAGTCTCTCCTCCTCACCCGGTAAGAGAGTCAAGAAAATGTGTTTGATTAATTTATTTGAATTACTTTTTGAGTTATTTGTAAGCTTCAGTGCTGATTGTTATAGGTGATTTTGTCCGTGTGCTTCCTGTTCTCCAGCGCTTTTCTTCCTCTTGAGAAAGATTCTTGTTAAAACACGATCTGTGTCGAGGAAGTTGAATCTGCTTTGGATTGTCTACATATTTGCACTTTTAAACCACTGTGTGAAGAAATTGGGACTTGGTAGCACACGGAAACCACTCTTTTCCAGTTGGTTAAGAACTTTTGGCACGTTTTCATCTCCTGTCCTCCATTTGGACTACAAATAAACTACAGGGGCATATATGCTGACTTATTTAAGATAAGATAAGTTATTTATTTTTTTGTATATCTTGCCTTCCACTGGTTTTTGGTTTTTTTTTTTAAATAACTTCATTCATTTTAAAACCAAAATAAGTGCAACATATTATACATACATTGTATACTTTAACAGCACTTAAATTCTATCAAATTATATTTTACTAGTCTTTAAGCCCGTTACATTAACGAGTGCTAGAATATGTGTGTGTGTGTCTGTATTTCTCTCCTTAGCCTGTTTCTGTATTTCTTTCTTTCTGTCTTTCTTTTTCCTCGGCTGTCCACCACCACCCCTTGCCTGCTCCCCCTGTCCATTCTCCCTTCCTTTTTCTTCCCCTGTGTCCACCACCACCCCTTCACTGGTCCCCTTATCCAGCAGCAGCCCTTCTCCCTTTGTTTTAACTTCCCCCCTGTCCAGCAGCACCTCTTTTTTGCTCCCCCTGTTCAGCAGTAAGCCTCCCTTCCTTTTTTTGTCCCCCCGTCCATCAGCACCTTTTCCCCTGTCTAGCAGTACCTCTTTTCTGTTCCCCCTGTCCAGTAGTAGGCCTCCCTTCCTTTTTGTGCTCCCCCTGTCCATCAGCACCTTTTTTTTGCTCCCCCTGTCCATCAGTAGGCCTCCCTTCCTTTTTTTTTGCCCCTCCCCGTCCATCAGCACCTTTTCCCCTGTCCAGCAGTACCTCTTTTCTGTTCCCCCTGTCCAGCAGTAGGCCTCCCTTCCTTTTTCTGCCCCCCCCCCCGTCCAGCAGCACCTCTTCCTCTGTCCAGCAGCACCTCTTTTTTGCTCCCCTTGTCCAGCAGTAGGCCTCCCTTCCTTTTTCCCCCCCCCCCGTCCATCAGCACCTTTTCCCCTGTCCAGCAGTAGGTCTCCCTTCCTTTTTCTGCCCCCCTGTCCATCAGCACCTCTTTTTTGCTCCCCCTGTCCAGCAGTAGGTCTCCCTTCCTTTTTTTGCCAACCCCCCTACCCGGCCATCAGCACCTCTTCCCCTGTCCAGCAATAGGCCTCCCTTCCTTTTTTTTGCCCCCCCTCCCCCCCCGGTCCATCAGCACCTCTTCCCATGTCCAGCAGCAACCCTTACCTCCTTTATTTTTTGTCTGCCCTCCACCGACATCTGCCTAAAGCCGCCGCGGCCTGCAGGCACTGACAGCCTCTGCGGCCTGCTCCCACTCCCTCCCTCGCCGTCGCTTGCCGTCCGTCCCATACCCCACCCCCCTCGGGAAGCTTCGTTTCCGGCTTCGGCAACCTCCTGTCTGCGGGCTGCCCGCCCGTCTGTGTTTCAATTCAAAGCCAACGCCGCAGCTCCTCTCTCGATCCCTGCCTGGTGCTGTTCGAGAGAGGAGCCGCGGCGGGCGGGTGAGGAAGATGAGAAGATGCTGGCAGGTGCGCCTGTGCCCCCCTTCCCCCTCCGAATCAGCGGCAGCAGTGAGGCGGCACTCTGGTGGTGAGTGACGGCGAGGGGGAGTTGCTCCGTGTTCTGGCCTGCCTCCGTGTTCGAAATCGAATTCGGCACGGGAGGCACACTTCACGGAGCCAGGAATCAAAACTCTAAGTGCGCATGCGCGCTTAAGAGTTTTATTATATAGGATGACAAATACATATATCATACCCCCTTCTACATAACCAACAATTGCACTCAAATTAAAAGTATCTCCCCACCCCCTTCCACTGGTTTTTAGATGTTTATATTATTAGCACAATTAATTAAATTGTTTTGCGTACTTATTTTTGTTTATTTGAATTCTCTTGTGTGATTTGCATATTTGTTTGAAAATTTAGTTATTTATTATCTCTCTATTATATTTATTTGTTGGAATAACTGCCAATTAAGTACCATATTGCATGCAGACAGGGATGGTGGTGAACCAGAAAGTTAGGTGGTGATCAGCTAATTTCAGCTGCCAGAACTTGGGGAGGGAGGGGAAGATGGCCAATGTTTCCCTGCATGGTATACTGGGGGGTAAGATTAATCAGAATTCATAGAAAAAATCTACCCCTGGTGCAGGCAAATCTGTTCACAACATCTTAGTACATGAAAATGATGCTTCAGTTACCAACTCTACATATATCTGATAAAATAGCAATAAACCTCTTTAATCTAAAAATTTTTCCCTCAGTTCCTCAAAAGTCTGTTAGGTATTCATATGTCAAAATGGTTTGGAAAGAAAACCGTAGATGTGGGAAAGAACTCATATCTTGTTTCTTGTGACAGGTTATCTGATGTACGAGTTTGACAAGTTTTGGTTCCAGGAAGAGCCAGAAAGCATTATGCTGTTCAACCAGTACCGGGAGAAGTTTCAAAATCGCATTAAAGGACTTTTAATTAACCAGAATGTAATGTTTACCTTAAGGAAAGCAAACAGTCTCTGAGAGCTTCTGAATCATGCATCAGTTTGCACACTTGCACATGTATAGCCTTGTGATGGCATTGTCTCTTGTGTTTAAAGCTTTAATGTAGGGGTGTCCAACCTGCGGCCCTGTGAAGTATTTTGTGCGGCCCTGGTCGAGGACAAAACAGTGCTTTCCTCTGCTGCCCCTGGTTGTTTACTGTCTTGCCGGCTCCCTCCTCTGTCTTGCTGCAGCATTTGTGTATTTGTACGGCCCCAGAAACATTTTTTTCAGCCAATGGGTCCCAGGGAAGCCAAAAGGTTGGACACCCCTGCTTTAATGTAAGGCTTGTGGAAAATCAGCATTTGTTTCACTTGCAATTAATCAATGGATTCGTTCATTTACTTCCAGAAATATCAGGTGCTGGTTTGTGTGAGGTTTTTTTTCAGATGCGTTTCTCTCATGACTGATGTTGAGAAACACCAAATCAAAAGGTATGCAGAATATGCTATAGAATCAACAAAATCAACAGCTAGAAATGTTTACTTAATATGTTTTGAATTTTAAAAAAATTTACTTCAATGAAATGACATTACGGGACCAGCTGCTGCCAGCACCAGGAAGAGCAACGTGGCTAACAGGCCTGCATTAATGTATCCGCAGTTAGGTGAGCTTTCTGAGGTATTGTTAACAAGGCTCTCACCTTTTGCATTCTCTAAATCAGGGGTGTCAAAGTCGGTACTCGAGGGCCACAATCCAGCCGGGTTTTCAGGATTTCCCCAATGATTATGCACGAGATCTATTTGCATGCACTGCTTTCATTGTATGCTAATAGATCTCATACATATTCATTGGGGCAGTCCTGAAACCTGGATTGTGGCCCTCGAGGACCGACTTTGACACCTGTGCTCTAAATAATTGTGACCTACAATCAAAGACCAGCTGTTTACTGAGCAAGACTATTAAGAGATGAGAGATGTCTGCTTGGAAAGGGCTATCCCTTTTTTTTAACTTAAAAATTTTTTATTAGAAAATCTAAAGTGCTTTGTTCTTTATCTTATGTAAACAGTCTCTGTACATGTCAGTCCTTTGTTTCTGTTTTGACTTGAGCATCTGATTCTTTGACATGTTCTACTCTGGGTAGATGCTGAAAACCAGTGCTTAGCAAAGTTTCATAAACTTCATACATCATGTTTTTGTTGTCTTTAGTTCCTTTGATTTTTATTCCATTTCAGTCCATTTTTGAAGAGTATGATGGTTAACTAGAATGTCCCTGACTGCTTTGTGGTCGCTTGACTTTTGCTTTTGCAGGGGGTGAAAGCTTTTTGAACATTGATTCACATACAGAATTCCAAGGTTTTATGTTGGGTATCTTTAGCAAAGCATAATGCATTTGACTAAAAAACAATCCTGTATCATGTCCTGATTTCTTTAAAGAAAGATCTTTCCACTGGTGTCTGATTTGTAATTTTTCAGATAAGATGGTGGCCCCAAACTGTGGATGGGCATCCCAGAGGGGATCATATCAGTGGATGGGTAAACAGAGAAAGGGCTACTCCTTCTACCTTTGAATCTCTACTGTGACCTATGCCAGTTAGTGTGAGGCCTGCGTATCGGTGAATATAGGTCCTGCCACCTCCTCCTCCTCCTGGAGTCTGTGAGTGAACCTTTACAGAGGACCTATATTGACTGCCATAGGCATTGGAACAAGGGAACCAAAGCACGTACCAAATTTTTCTTCCCCTCTGCCTGTGGTCTTCAGCATCTTTCTTCTTCCTTCCCTCTTCCTCGCAAGCCATTGATTTGCTTACCACCTCCTCCTCCCCTCCAAGATTAGTGATACAACAATCTGCATAACTGCAGAAGCTTCAAAGTCAGTCAACTTAGACTCTGATCATCTGTGCGTGTTCAAGGCCTGAAGACTTCTTCCCCCCTCCGAGTCTGAGAGGGCAGGAGTGAGCAAACCTTGAACATGTGCTGGTGCTCAAGCCCCACACCCACCCATTATGATGCCTGTTTTATGCAGATTGCAACATCACGGGCCCAGGGGAGGGAGGTAAAGACATTAACAACTCACCAGGGAAGTTGAGAAGGGAAGAAGAAATTGGAATCTATAAATTAGGAATAAACGAAAAGCCAAAGTAGGGATTACAAGCACTAATGTTAACTAATTATTTCAATTAGTTAATTCTGTATTTGATGTTACCAAAAAGAAGCAATCCTCTTGGTTACCTCTTCTGTCTTCAGACGATTTAGCTAACTTTTTTAGCTCTAAGATCCTTGAGATCTTATAATCCATCTTGTTCTTCGAATTTAGATTCGTATTTTAATTTTAACTTTAATGAGGATGGAGTTCCTGCAGATCATTGTTAGTCCACTTTTGATAAGCCGGATTGGCATGATTTCATTAAACTTTTCCAAAAATATGCGCAGTCTTACTGCTGGTTAGATCTTTGTCCCCCAGATTTAATGATGGTTGCTCCTGTACACTTTAAATTGAAATTATTTGAGTGGATAACTGACTCTTTGGATGTGGGAAAATTTCCTTTAGAAGATGGCAATATAATCATCACTCCAATAATTAAAAATACCAAAGAATCTACCTTATTGCCATTTAATTATAGACAGATTGCAACAATTCCCTTCTTTGTAAAACTTATGGAAGGCCTTGGTTCATATACAATTGTCAATTTTAAACATTTTATTACTTCATAATACACAGTCTGGATTTAGATCTCTATACAGCACTGAAACAGTGATAGCTACACTGCTGGATCACTTAAATAACTTAATAAGTAAAGGCAGTAGTGCACTGGTGCCTCCAATTTGATCTGAGTAGCGCCTTTGACTTGATAGACTTTACCAATCTACTAATTTGCTTGGACGCTTTAGGTGTACATGGCAATGTCTACTCATGGTTTAAGGATTTATGGAATCTAGATCCTACCAAGTCAGATTTTCAGACTCAACTCTCCTCTAGTTGTAAAAATCCATGTGACGTGCCTCAAGGATCTCCACTATCACCTACATTATTTAATATCTACCTTTCATCACTAGGTTCGTGCCTAAGCAATCTGGATATAAGACTGTTCTGTTATGTTGATGACATCACAATAGTTTCATCTTGTAATTCGGTTCTATCTCAGATTACTACTCAAATTGAGACTGTAATGGAAAGGATGAATCTTTGGGTGCAGCAATTCAAACTTAAGCTTAATCCTGATGAAACAAAG
Source organism: Geotrypetes seraphini (assembly GCF_902459505.1). Classification (NCBI taxonomy): domain Eukaryota; kingdom Metazoa; phylum Chordata; class Amphibia; order Gymnophiona; family Dermophiidae; genus Geotrypetes; species Geotrypetes seraphini. Next base: position 147,442,977 of record NC_047084.1, read on the forward strand.
TTCTTTGTAGCATCTCCTACCAAACATTTTCATGAACTTCCATCAATATACTTTCAACATCTTATACAATCCATCCAACTATTAAAATTTTAGGAATCATATTAGATAAACATCTTACTATGAAAACCCAGATAAATGCTGTTGTATGTAAAAGTTATTTTACTTTATGGAGACTTAGAACAATTATTAATAATAATAATAACTTTATTTTTGTCTACCGCAGTACCACAACAGTTCAGAGCGGTTTACAGAGGAAGAGACTGTACACAGAAAGCAATGTTAAAGAAAAGACTTTCAGGTTACCTTAGCAAGTCAAGGCATATCAAAGATACAAGGCAGGACCCTATTTTGAATTTTCAACCTTTAAATTATTGGTCCAGTCATTACTGTTGAGTCTCCTTGACTCTTGCAATATAATAATTATTTTATTTTTATATACCGCCTAACCAAAAAATGGGTCTAGGCGGTTTACAACAAATAAGCACAAGTCATACGAGAAAGTAATTTTAAAAGGAAAAAACAATTCAAAACAAAATACAATAAATAAGAATTGGTCTTACAGTAGAAAATATGATTTAAAAGAAAAATGCAATTTAAAAGAATGGTTCTAAGCAGATTACAACAAATGAGAACTGACCATACAGTAAAAATACAATTTAAAAGAAGATATATTGCATGACGGAGCATAGAATTACTAAACGAAACAACCAGTTAGGATACAAATTTTTTCTAACAGTTGGGTCTTCAATAGTTTTCTAAAATCAAGATAAGAAGAGGATCCTAGCATAATTTTACCAAAAACAATCATTCAATTTGGCAGCTTGAAAAGAGAGAGTTCTCTCCAGAAATCTTTTTTAATAACATAATTTAGCGGAAGGAAATGTAAACAGACAAACTGCATGTGACCTTATTTGGGTGGTTCAAAGAAAAATGGGGAACAAGGTATCCAGGTGACAAACCAAAAATTGATTTGTAACAAATGCAGGCAAACTTAAACAAAATATTGGTCCTGCCAATATTTTTTCCAGATCTTATACTTGCAAAGGTGAAAATGCATTGCACCCCTTTGACTTTCTATCTGGAGCGGACTAAAGTCCATAGAAAGTCCACTCAGCCTTTTGGTTTTTTTTTTTAGATGGTAACAGGATGAAGTCTGTCATCAGCAAGTGCATACTTTCCAATTGGCTATTAGACTGTATTTTCTTCACTTATGCCCAGGCAGACCCGACTCTAGAGGGTCAGGTCACAGCTTTAACAGCAGTGGGAGCCCACCAGAGGTCAGCTTCTGTAGAAGGAGATTTAACATAGTAAATGACAGCAGATAAAGACCCAAATGATCCATCCAGTCTGCCCAACCTTACCCTTTCTTTAAATTACTGATTTAATTTAAATTTTCCTTCTTAGCTAGTTCTGGGCCAGAACCCAAAGCTCTGCCCAGTACTGTGCTTAGATTCCATCTACTGAAATCTCCATCAAAGCTCATTCCAGCCTATCTATACCATCCCATCCTCAACCAAACAGCGATATATGATTATTGAGAGCTTCTATACCGCTACTAATGACTGGGGAGTCAATTCAGAGCCTCTGCAAAGGCGTTACACTATATGAGCTTCTATAAAGGTGTTATGATACATTAGCTTCTGTAGAGATGTTACTATAAGGAGTTGTGAGGTGTTATAATGCATGGCCTCTATACTGAAATACACAGAACTCTGTGGTGGTGTTAGAGTTATTAATACTGCATGGTTATGCCAATAATTCATTGTCCTACTTATATGGACATGTTTACACACCAAATCAGTTCTCCTATGTATGTACACATGTAATACTAGGTTTACTATTGCAGCTAAATACACTATACATTTTTTTAAAAAAAATTTTTTAATTTATATACCTATTAAGGAGGTTGGCCATTTCAGCTAACTATAATCTATTTATATTCATCCATGAAAGTTCTAATTCCCTCTCTATCCACTTCATAATTTCAGTTGAAGTAGTTTGAGAAAAGGATAGTCTTTAGCCCTGTCTTGAATTTTCCGGAGTTCTTCTCTAACTTTAGTTCCTTCAGTACGGCATTCCACCACATTGGTGCCATTACCGAGAACATTCTTGCCCTGGTGCTTTTGTATTTGATGATTTTGAAGGAAGGTATTTGTTGTTTTTTTTTTTGGGGGGGGGGGGTTGTTTTTTTTTAAATATAAAGGTTTATTGAAAAATTGCAAACAGATACAGAATCATAAACAATGCGAGCAACCACCCAAACACTCACTGCCCCCCACCCACCAAAGGTCATACTGGGATTCTTCAGTATGAGACAAAACAGTCAAAGGCAGAACAAAACCCACCCATCCACAATCCCTCCCACCACCAAAATAGCTGGGTGAGACCACTAGGAGGCCGATGACCATTTGATATATGGATCCCAAACCTTCAAAAACTGGGAGAGACGATTATGCATAAGAGCTGTCAATGTAGACATACGAAAGATAAATGCTAATTTTCCAATAAATGCTGCCGAGTGGGCGGGTGCACCTGCTTCCACTGTGCATCCAACAACAGTCTGCTAGCTACAAACACATGAAAAGTCAAGGTCTGACAGGAGCGCATATATGCAATAAAGCACTGCCCATAGATTTCCGAACGGGTCTATGAAAAATTTTGGTGAGAATTTCGAACACCATAGTCCAATATGGGACCACTTTAGAGCAATCCCACCAAATGTACAAGAATGTACCTCTTTGCCCACACTGTCGTCAACACAAATCAGAGACGTGCGAGTAAATATGATGCAAGCGAAATGGTGTAAGATACCATTGGTAGAGCATCTTATATCCATTTTCCACCAAAGAGCTAGCAATTGAGGGGCGCAGCAAGCGCTGGAAAAGAATGGCCCACCATCGAGCAGGTAAAGTCCGCCCCAACAAAGTCTCCCAAACCTGAATATATTTAATTGGGGGGGCATTTTGGGTAGTAAGTGCCTTATAAAAGCGAGTAACACATCCCCTACCACAGCTGCCACTCATGGTCCATTCCAACAAAGTTTCCGGGATCATCAACTCGCCCAAGGCTCTACGCCGAAGAAAGTCACAGACCTGGTGATAACGAAAGAAATCCAACTCCCCCAAGTCGTAGGCCTCCAATAAGTCCGAGTAGGAAAGAATCTGACCCTCCTCAATAAAATCCCCCAGATCCGCAAGGCCATGAAGGGCCCAGGTTTTAAAGCGCGGATCCAGGCGACCAGGCACAAACCCCTCTGCCACCATAACACCTCCCCGGAAGCAATCGAGCCCGAGTACGAGCCCATAAATTAAAGGTAAGAGCAAGAAAAGTATTAGAGCCAAGGAGCAAGGTCCTGGCATCCAGCAAAGACAGCCAAGGGATTCCAACACAAAGATCATCATCAATATGCGGGTGTTCGATCTGAACCCAACTTTTAGTTCGAGCTTTACACCAAGTCAGAAATGCCTTCAATTGGGCTGCTACATAATAGCGCTTCAAACAAGGGACACCCATCCCACCATGGTCCCGAAATTGATACAACACACTCCATGAAACCCGTGGAGGTTTACTTTTCCAAATGTACTGAAACAATTTCCGAGAGACCCGGCGAAAAAAAGACATCCGAAAGCGGAATCAGCAAGGCTTGAAAAAGATATAAAAGTTTCAGTAACACCATTATTTTCACACTCTGGATACGGCCAAACCAAGTAAGAGAAGAGGCCTCCCATCTATCAAGATCCGCCCACAAAGATTTAAGTAAAGGAGGAAAATTCAAATCATAGAGCGACTGAGGACTAGAAGGAATATTAATCCCTAAATATTTAATACTTTTAGCCGCCTATTTAAAAGGAAACATGCGTTTCAACCAAATCTTATCACCAAGAGGCACCAACAGATTAAGAATCTCAGATTTATCCATATTCACCTTAAAACCAGATACCTGGCCAAAGCAGTCAAGCTCCTCCACTATCCCCGGGAGAGAACTCACTGGGTGCGTGACAGTAAGCATAATATCATCTGCAAAATGCAGCAACTTAGTAGAGACCGCTCTGTGAGTAAAACCTCAAATGTCCTGACGGAGACGAATATGATTGGCGAAAGGCTCCATTGCCAAAGCAAAAAGAAGAGGCAACAAGGCACAACCCTGTCTAGTCCCTCGTCCTAATTCAAAAGACTCCTTATAGCCACCGTTAATCAACAAAGAAGTCAACGGCTTAGTATATAACAATTGCACCCATGAGAAAAATTGACCTCCTATACCCATAGTTGACAGAGTACTCAATAAATACAGCCAATACACCCTATCGAAGGCCTTCTCTGCGTCAATTCCCAATAACAATGCTGAAGGGCCACCCTGCTGCGCCGACCAAATTAAGTGCAACAAACGGCAAATATTATCAAAAGACTGTCGCTCAGCTATAAATCCAGCTTGGTCATCACGAACCAGGCGCGGCATATGATGTTGCAACCTGCGAGCTAAGATCTTAGTAAAAAGCTTATAGTCCATGCCCAACAGCAAAATAGGTCTATACGAGCCACAGCTAGCCGGATAATTACCAGGCTTCAATATTAAAGTCACCCCAGCCAAATGCCACGAGTGCAGCAGCTCACCAGCCTCCCCAAGGCTATTGAACATTGCGGTGAGAGAGCCCACCAAAATATGTTTAAACTGCTTATAAAAGCGATTAGAAAATCCATCCAAACTGAGAGCTTTACCATTAGCCAAAGTCGAGATTGCCCAAAGGGTTTCTTCCTCTGTTATTGGAGCCGAAAGCTCCTCGGCTTCTTCCGCTGTCAAGCTTTGTACTTGGGCCTGCTCTAAATAGTCATCTATAGAACCCTGGGTGGCACAAGACTCCGGAGTATACAAAGCCTTATAAAAGGCCCGCACAATAGCCTCTGAAGAGTGACAAAAAGCACCATGCCCAGAGCGAACCTCAGGAATAAAGTTCCGCAGCCTCTTTTTTAACTTAAAAGCCAACAACCTGCTTGCCCGATTACCATGTTCAAAATTTTTTTGCTGCAAACATTGCAGCTGGGTAGAAATCTCCTCCAATTGCAACTGTTGCAAATCCTGTCTCGTCTATTCTAAGCGAGTCAACAGCGAAGTACTCCCAGAGGCCTGTTTATGGTCACGCTCCAGAAAAAGAAACTGTTTCCGCAAAGCTTCCAATTTCCGACCCTTTTCCTTCCTACAAAAAGATCCAATGGAAATAACCTGATCCCTCAACACCGCTTTCAAGGCCTCCCAAAAGGTAATCGGGGAAACCTCCCCAGTCCCATTGAGTCGAATATAATGTCATAACTCTGTCTCAACTCTAAGCGCTGTGACAGGATCGGTCAACAAGCCATCCCAAAAACGCCAATATCTTTGACCAAAGGGAGACAAAGTGGGAAGCAAATCAAAACAGACCGGGGAATAATCAGACCAGACTCGCGGCTCGATGGTGGCCTGAGAAATTTGAGAAAGCAAACACTTGCTTACCCCCCAAAAATCAATGTGGGAATAGAGTTATGCACCCCAGAAAAATAAGAATAATCTCTAGTGGAGGATTAAGATGTCTCCAAGGGTCTACCAAATCCCAAGCTTCCCACAAAGCTGATAACTGCTTACGATCAGCCTTACCATACTGGACTATGGTGGTCGAATTATCCAGGGAGGGCTCCATGGTCATATTAAAATCACCCCCAAGATCAAATGCCCCCAATTTCCTCTCGAAGGACAAGATCCAAAGCATCATAAAACTGGCTTGCTCCACATTAGGAGCATAAACAGTACACAGCATATAGAGAACATTTGCAATTTCAACCTTTACCAAAAGATAGCGGCCATGAACATCATGAACCACATGTTTAACCAGGGGATTCAAGCTGTCGGCAAGCATAATACCCACCCCATGTTTCTTAGCACCTGAGGTATCAGAAGCAAAATAAACGTGAATATTTCAGATGTTGAAGCAGTGATTCAGCTTGTGGTTTGAAGTGGGATTCCTGAAGCCGCTCGGCCTCCCTAAACAATAGCTGTCATTTTCATGGCAAATTGAGACCACGGACATTTAAAGAGAAAAAAATAAGCCCCCTAGCAGTCATCCCCCCAGCTTCAACACTCAAACCCACTATCACACCAGCCCACAAACAGCAAAGAATACCACACACAGTCCCCAAAACCCCCAATCCCCCGTCCCAACCACCCATTAAGAAAAAGGCCCAACAACCATAGGGAAAACAGAGGAAGCATGTCACCCATAGGCAGCTAACTCCACATCCCCAACTCACGCTATGCACACACAAACAAAAAAACCCCAAACCACAACAGAGTGCAGAGAAGAGAAGTCCCACACAATGTGACCCAACAAAAAGTACATAGGAGCAATGTCCTACAGACGCTCAGAACCAAAGTCCAAGGTCAACAGAAGAATCAGCCAGAGGGCCCGGGGTCAGACCCCGAATGCCGCTGCAAGCGCCTTCCATTGCAAGGGATCCGGCGCCAGCGCTGAGAAGATGCCACAGAAACCACCTCCGACGTTTCCATCACAGGGTCCACAGGTTCACCCATCAAGCTAGCTGCTCGAAGCACTTGAGTGGCCTCCTCCACCTGCTGTTGGAAGGAGAGGTCAAAGAGGTAAAGCCAACGATAGCGGATATAGTGAGATTGCAGACATTTCGTGTCCTCACGGAAATCATGCCGTTTTCGCAGCGTAAGGGCTGATAAATCAGCAAACAATTCCACCTTTGCATTGTCCCACATAATGTGCCCCACTTGCCTGGTGGCCTGCAACACCCGGGACTTCACAGGAAAGCGTAAAAAGCAGGCTACAATATCACGGGGTCAATCTCCACCCGGGGCCCCAAAGCCCGATGAACCCGTTCAAAGTCCAGGGTACGCTGCTTGCCAAAATTTAGAGCAAATGTCCATCAACAGTTGTTGGATATCCTGAGCCTGCACGGGTTCCGGGACTCCGCGGATGCGAATATTATTGCGCCTGCTACAGTTCTCTCCATCTTCCAACCGGAGAAGCAGATCTTCCTGACCTTTTACCAGGCGCTGACACTTTGCCTGGAGCGCATCCAATTCAGCATCGTAGTCAATGACCAGCTCCTCAAAATCATGCAACCGGGCTCCCATATCAGCTACCGATTGTCGGATTTTAGCCATATCAGTTTGTAAAGCTGTTTGGATAGTCAGCATCGTGCCCTTAAGATCCTCCATCCAAGATCGCAATTCCGCTCCCGTAGCTGGGCGAGAATCCATCTCCAGCGAGGCAGGCCGCTGTTCCAACTCAGACCCGCCTACTCGAGCGCGCCCATCCACACTACCGTGGGCCTCAGAGACATCTCCCAGCTGATAGGCAAACGATTTAAGGTCCATGCAAGTTTTTTTGCAGCTCCTAGCTAGGAACACAATCGACTTCGCACTCCCGAACACCGCCAAAGATCGCTAATGCAACACAAGATATAGGGGAGCTCCGCGATTAAGTTGCCATTGCCCCCCTTGAAGGAAGGTATTTGTAATAAGGACTCTTGGCTCGAGCGCAGAGCACACCGGGGCATAAAGTTATTTAGTCTGGCCACTAGGTATTGCAGTTCCGAGAGGTGAACAGTTTTGTGCATCAGCAATAGGATTTTGAATTTCACCCTGCTCTCAATCGGAAGCCAGTGCAACTCCTTCAGTAGCAGGGTGGCACTCGTTTGTCTCGTTTTAACTAGTAGAAACCTTGCTGCAGCGTTTTTTACTGTTTGGATCTGTCTGATCATGTATTTTGGTAAATCCAGGACGGTTGCATTGCAGTAGTGAAAGATTATGAATACCAGGGATATTACTACATTGGACATTGCTTGGTGGGAGAGATAGGGTTTCAGTCCTCTTAACCCAGTAGAGTTTGCCATAAGCGTGTTTGACCATCCATTGGATCTGCGTTGTCATGTCTTGGCTCGGGTCCAGCTAAACACTTAGGTTTCTTACCCCATTCGTGGATGGCTCTACAATATTGACGTTTAGTGTTAGGTGGACACCGGGGTCATTTCCTCCCAATTTGTTCTGTCTTTTCTTTGTTGGCTACTAGGCCGTTTGCTTGAAACCATCCAAAGATTTTCTCTAAGCCAGGGGTGTCAAAGTCCCTCCTCGAGGGCCGTAATCCAGTCTGGTTTTCAGGATTTCCCCAATGAATATGCATGAGATCTGTTAGCATACAATGAAAGCGGTGCATGCAAATAGATCTCATGCATATTCATTGGGGAAATCCTGAAAACCCAACTGGATTGCAGCCCTCGAGGAGGGACTTTGACATCCCTGCTTTAAGCCCATCTCAATCATGAGTTTGGTCATCGTGTCCCATTTCCTCAGCGGTATGATCAATTGGATGTCATCTGCATAAATGTAGCATTCCAACCCCAGGTTTCTGATGAATTTTCCAAGCGGTCGGAGGAAAATGTTGAATAGCATGGGTGACATGGTGGATCCTTGCAGTACCCCTAGGACAGTTTCTTTCCCATTGCTGGTATCCCCTTGCCATTCTACTCTCGTTAGTCTGCCCAGTACCTGCCTTAGTTCTTCAATATATACCATTATTTTCTGATTAAGATCCTCTGTGTTCATCCCATGCTTTTTTAAACTTTGTCATTGTTTTCCTCTCCACCACCTCCCTCGGGAGCGCATTCCAGGCATCAACCACCCTCTCAGTAAAGAAGAATTTCCTAACATTACTCTTGAGTCTACCACCCTTCAACCTCAAATCATGTCCTCTAGTTTTACCATTTTCCTTTCTCTTTGTAATACATTCACCACATTACTCGTATTTCCTAGAAGAAGATTCTCAACGTGACAACAGTTTTGGTCAGACAGTCCTCCAGAATCTATTTGGGGATTAGAATCTAGCTCCATCCCATAGACCCCTTCATTTCTAGGAATGCCTTTCAAAAATGATGATAAATGCATAAGGGCTTGTTGCCGCCAAATCCAAAATTGGTGTCTGCCTGTTGCAATCCTACTAGTTATGCTGTTCTCCTTTTTTTCTGTTGAAGGCAGCCAGTAGCTTGGAAGCCTCAGGATGTGAAGATTTTATTAAGCTGCTTGTTGACCAAGAATAGGATACAAATCACCAAGGAGTCGTCCTAATTTTTTTGTTTGTTTGTTTTATTTTATTTTATTCATAACCGCCTTTCCCAAGGCAGCTCACAATTTAAACATACACAATAAAAAAATACATATAAAACCCAAACAATTAAGCGACCTGCGCCTTGTCCAGCAACCAGCAAATGGACTGGTATAGTCCTGTGTGACAGCAGTAGGTGAGGGTTGAACATTGTGGGGTTGAACTAACTGAAAGGTTCGGAAGTCAGCCTGAGAATTTGTATCCTGCTGTCCTCAACACCTGGTACAGGTGAGTAACTTTATTTTATCCTAGGATAAGCAGGGTTTATATGAATTTATTCAGGTTCGCAAGCAGTTTTTTCCTGTGTGTCCTGGTGGGCTCACAATCTGTCTAATGTACTTGGGGCAGTGGGGGATTAAGTGATTTGCCCAGGGTCACAGGGAGCAGGTTGGGGTTTGAACCCATAACCTCAGGGTGCTGAGGCCCTAGCTCTAGCCACTGAACCACATGAAATGGTTAATTGGAGATTGGGTGGGCCAACAGTGTCAGTCAGAGCTTATATAACTGTTACTTGTGAATAATCAAGGAATGTGTTAAGTGTGTCGTAGCTAAAAGATTAATTGGTTGAGGCCTATAGCTCCTATAGTTTGTGAGTCAATTAACAAGTTCAGTCAGCAATATCTTGGCAAAAAAATGTATATTTAACCTAAGATTAATGATAATAAAGAATAAGTAATAATTTTATTTCTTATATACCGCCAAAGCCGTAGTAGTTTGAGGCGGTTTACAATAAAGAAGGGCTGGACAATCAGCGAATGGGTACAATCAGCAGATACAGATACAATTAATATATATAAGCATGGAACAGGCACAATATAAGGGGTCAAATGTACGGTGAGCGGGAAACAAGGTAAGAAAAAAGCGAACTTAGGGGGCAAGGGTCAGGTAAGGGGTCTTAGACTACAAATCAGATTAAATAGGTTAGTTTTTAATTAATTTTCTGAAGTTTAGGTAGGATGAGGAACGCGAGATAATATTGCTCAGCCAATCATTTAGATGACCTGCTTGGAATTGCTCAGCCAATCATTTAGATGACCTGCTTGGAAGGCTAGAGTTCTGTTCAGGTATCTTTTGTAACGGCAGACCTTTAGAATTGGATGGCTGAAGAGATGAGCTCTGCGAGTGGGTCTGGATGGACAATCTAAGGTTAAAATGGGGGAACCGAGTATAAGGGGGCCGAACCATGAATGGATTTGAAACAGGAGACAGGAAAACTTGAACAGCACTCTTGCTTCCAGGGACAGCCAGTGGAGTTTTTGGTAGTAGGGAGTTATGTGTTCCCATTTTTTTTAGCCCAAAGATCAGTCGAATTGCCAAATTTTGGATGATACGTAGTCTTTGAATGTTTTTTTTGATGGATCCCAGGTAGATAATGTTGCAGTAGTTGAGTAAGCTAAGGATGGAGGATTGCACCAGTAAGCGGAATGAGGATGCATCAAAGTATTATGAAAGGCCTAGTTTAAGCTTCATGTACTGTACCAAGATTTTAATCCTTTCTGTCCGGGAAACTGTATGTGCACCAGAGGTGTGAATTGGAGCTACATAATTTTTTCTTTTGACTTGGTCCTAGTTACAAAAATTATTTCCCTTCACGTCAAAGGACCAGGTTTGAATAGTGTAGAGTTCTGGGAAAATTTACTACATCTTCAGAACGAGATTCTCCAATTGGAGGGGCTCCTAGGATCAATGGTTCTAGTTCTCAGTCTCTTAAAGAAGTGTCCATATAGAAAGCAGTTTTTAGAACAACAAAATCAATTTTACCGACACAAAACTAGTAAAGGTTAAAGACAAGCAGTTCTTTAAAGCTTTCAATATACCAAACCTTTCAAAGTAATAGAGAACTTGCCTTTGTTTGGAATTCTATCACTTGAATTTAGTTACAGAATACCTTGCCGGTGCAACAGCTCTCTTGGAAAAGCTTCTTTTTTTATTTATCCTTTTGAGTCTGCAGAAGTTTCAAGTTTATTTAAAATTTGATACAAACACTTATTTAAATTTCTAAGTGGTGTACATCACTAAACTAGATGGGCACAAGAATGTTTAAAATACAGACTTGGACAATGGACAAATCTGAAACAAGGGGAGAAGCAGTGGAACTACAACGTTTATAGAAAAGGAAACAATGAGGGATAGAAATTGAGGACAGTGTGTCAGTCCAAAGGCTGCTACTAAAATGGTTGGTGGAGTTCATCATAAGTGTATAGGGGACAGGCTTAAAGATCTCAATAGGTGTAGTTTGAAAGAAAGGCACCATCATTTAAACAAATGTAGCTGGATATATATTGGGAAATAGTGTTTATGCTAGACCAGGTCTGTGGACTACATTATCAGTAGCAATTTGCTCTATTTCTTCTGTGTTGACCTTTTGGAAACACCTGAAAGCGCATCTATTTCAATTAGCCTTTTGGCCCAGATTTTCAAAAAGGCGCAAAAAAATGGCCAGCACCTGAAAAAACAGCACACCAACAAATCCGTGCACAATTGCACCCCATGAAATGCACACCCCAATCAATCTGCCATACCGTGGATATCTGGGAGGCCCTGATTTGCTCAAACTCCTCAGGCCCCGTCCCTTGGACTCCTCAGGTGCCTCAAGCCCTTCCCTAGGGACAGGGCCTAAGGAGTTTGAGCAAATCATGGCCTTCCAGGTACCCACGTATGTAAAGGATTCCCATAATCAAAATCTAATCCTTACCCTAACACTAGATAGCAAGTGAATATTTTAAGTATAGTGGGGGGGGGTCCCAAAAAGACAAAATAGTATGCACTGTGGAATGTGATCGGGGAGCGCAATTGTCTGGGCACATTTGACAGGCCACCTCCCATTCAGTGCGCATAATTGTCATGCATACATTTGATGGGTCACTGAAGAAACGGCACCAGTTGTATGTCACTCAAACTATGGCACCGTTTTGAGAATTGTGGTGTGGGTCGAAGATAGACTTCGGAAATGTAGGTCTGACCTACATTTCCAGCGCCTATCTTTGACATAGAATCATGCTTAGTAGCACTGAACATGTGTTGTAAAAATGCTTCTTATCTCTATCTCTAAATATCTGTATATAGATAGATAATTTTTTAAAAATTTTGTATTTGATGAAAAAATAAAATAGGGCTGAGACATCGGTTCAAGGGTAGTTTTGTACATTACCAGGTGAAAGGTATCTGGTCTGGTGTAGTAAGTTCTGGCTTCTGCTCCCTCAGTCATCTTGACAAGCTGCTGTGGAATAATTTTTGAAGTTGTGGAACAAGGGTGACACCTGGTGGCCAGATTCAGATCTCATGATTTGTCATACCAATGACTCCTCTTTGTCAGGTAGGACAGGAAGATATAAAATTGGCAACTATGAATGTTTCCCAATGAGGGTTCATAGCAGCAGGATCTCAGCTGTGCTTCTGACTGAACTAACCCCCTCTCAAACGATTCATTGACAAAACCTTCTCCTTCCAGGCGGCCAAAATAAACTCATGGCTTGCCCAAATTATACTTAACGCCCCCACTTACCTGGACTTCAGAAAAAAACTCAAAACTCACTTATTCCACAGATAGAATCCCTAACACTCCCTCTCGCGACTTCTACTCCCTTCAATACACTTGAACCCCCACCTTCCCCCCCTAGGTCCCCTTCAAACCTATTAACTTCCCGTCACTCATGTATATTACATGTACTATATTCCCAGTATATTACTTGCATATTCCATGTATTCTCCTTGTACCATACTCCTTGTATTCTTGTATATTCCTACTGATGGTATTTTATATCGACTTCATCTCGTTAAATTCCTGTTAACTTCAATGACATGTACATTCCAAAAAATTGTAAATTCCAACGTTATTTTCATGTGTAATCTTATTAACTACTGTGAACCGCCTAGAACTCTCTGGGTATGGCGGTATACAAAATAAAGTTATTATTATTATTATTTTACAAAACTGCGATAGCGTTTTTTAGCACAGGCCAGTGCCCTGAATGTGCTGCTCCCAATGATCATAGGCACTATATGAGTTTCAGGAGCAGCGCGCTATTGCGGTTTTGTACAAGGGGTGAGGTGGAATGGCGCTCGTGGGCTTTAGGGGGCGCTAATGGAATGGATAGTGTGCAGGACATGGTGCAGTATTTTGTGGATTTTTTTCTACAAAAACGCCTGCTTTTCATATGGTTCTGGGTAAACTAGTTAGAAGTACATATGAAAGTTAAGGCCACGCCCAATAAAAGCATACAAAAAGTTGGTGAATAAAAAATCTGAATATGGATGTAGCCAAGGCCAGAAAAAACACACTACAGATTAATATTAAGGAAAAGCATAATAATGTTCTCTATGTATTTTGCTATTAAGCTAGACCATAGAGGGAATCAGGTAATGTGTAACATACTTCTAGAGGGTTAAGAACTCCATCTTGATTTAGTGACTCCATTTTGTTTTAGTGACTTTCTGTTTGTCTTTGTTCTCTCTGCATTTCCCATCTTGAGCTTCGTGGCTCTAATTAATACCAGACCTCTCAATCTGGCTTGTGGAAAATATAGGGTTTCATATTTTTGAATACAGATAGTTATATGTATTAAATATGAATGAAATATGTTGTGTGGATCTATGGATGGACGGGGCCCTGAATGTGTGTGATATGTGGTATGAAATGCGAGAGAATGATTTGTACTTAATTTCAAATGTTATCTGAAATAATAAAACGCTAGCCGCACATGCGCACTCAACTGCGTGATTCCGCTTTCCCTGATCCGACATGTAGGTCTGTGGCCTTGCAGGAGTGCGCATGCGCAACTACCCAGCCTTGGCAACACAAATCGGAAGACGCTGGACAGACAACCCCTGCCCTCTCCAAGCCGGGACTGCAGCCAGCCAACGATCGCTTCCACAACCCGACGACTCCCCCCTCCCGCACCAACCGCTGCCGCTCCTGTTTGAAGCGGCCTGATGAGGTTCGCGACCGGCTGTATTGAACCTTGCAGGCCGCTCTCCACATGAAGCACGTTTCCTCTGACGTGATCGCATCAGAAGGAACATGCAACCATATGGAGAGCGGCCTGCGAGGTTCAATACAGCCGGCCGTGAACTTCATCAGGCCGCTTTGAACAGGAGCGGCAGCGGCGGCAGGAACCATGGATGGATGGGAGGTAAGAACGGGAGGGGAAGCCAAAAAAGGGCTATGGAGCAGGCAGAAAAGGGAGCTATTTTGGTGGAAGGGTTGTGCTGAGTGCACGAAGCAGGCAGGCAGGCATTGCACAACAGGGGGAGAGGCAAAGGGGCTGCTTTGAGGGGATGGTTTTGCTGGGGGCCGACAGCAATCATGGAGGGAACAGAAAAGGGCCACGGATCAGGCAGGCATGCCACAACAGGGCCAGAGGGAGAGCGAAAGGGGCTGCTTTGGGGGGAGGGGTGTGCTGGGGGCAGACAGCCATCAGGGAGGGGGGGAGGAACAGAAGGGGGCCACAAAGCAGGCAGCCATTGCACAACAGGGGAGAGGCAAAGGGGGCTGCTTTGGGGGATGGTTGTGCTGGGGCCAACAGCAATCATGGGGGGAACAGAAAAGGGCCACGGAGCAGGCAGGCATGGCACAACAGGGGCCAGAGGGAGAGCGAAAGGGGCTGCTTTGGGGAGGGGTCTGGGCAGACAGCAATCAGGGAGGGGGGAAGGAACAGAAGGGCCACGAAGCAGGCAACATTGCACAACAGGGATAGGGCTGCTTTGGGAGGAGAGTTGTGCTGTGCAGACAGCAATTATGGGAGAACAGAAGGGAGCCACGAGCAGCAACATTGCACAACAGGGAGAAAAGAGGCTGCTTTGGGGGATGGTTGTTCTGGGCAGAAAGCAATCATGGGAATAAGGCCACAGAGCAGCAGGCATGCACAACTGGGGCCAGGAGAAAGGGGCTGCTTTGGGGATGGTTGTTCTGGGCAGAGAGCAATCATGAGGGGAACAGAAGGCCAAGAAGCAGGCAGGCATTGCACAACAGGAGAGGGAAAGAGGCTGCTTTGGCAAGGCAGGGGAACAGACAGACATAGAAAGACGCACAGACAGGACCAGGGAGAGACACAGACACAAAGAATGACAGACAGCATCCAGGAGAAGAGAGACAAAAAAAAACAAAAAAAACATACAGACATCTACTCTAGCACCCTTATTGTAATGGGCTTAAACACTAGTATATATATATAGATATCAGGGGTCTCAAAGTCCCTCCTTGAGGGCCTCAATCCAGTCTTTTTCAGGATTTCTGCAATAATAGCATGAGATCTATGTGTATGCACTGCTTTCAATGCATATTCAATGCATATTCAGTGTCTGGTTCTAACTATTTCCAGATGTTGTTCTCAGGCTCCCTTAAAATGTCTTGAATCTTATAATAAGATTCAAGACATTTTAAGGGAGCCTGAGAACAACATCTGGAAATAGTTAGAACCAGAGACACTGTACCAGTCTTTGGAAGGTTCAGAGCAGGAAGGTCAGCTAGTTTGACCTCTAGCATAGGAGGGAGGGGGAGTAGTTTTTTCCTCCTTCTGTGCTGACAGGGACACAAACTTATCAGCAGGCTGGCTTTAACAGACAAACTGTTTGATTTAAGTTTTGAGAATGACAAAAAGAGTATTGGATATGTTATAATGGTGTTATGCATATTTAGAAATTTCTGTAAACAAAAGTATGATTTGTGAAACTTTGATTTCGATGTCAAAAGGAATGTTCTTTGTTCAAACCTAAGGACAGCCTCTATTAGCAGATTGACTGACAAGTGTGATGTCAGACTGGACAGAAAATATATATTGTTGAACAACGAATTATAGGTCGGGATTCTTTGCCAGACATGCCAGCGTTTGGCATCTGTAAATAACCCCCCCCCCCCCTATGACGCAAATAATCTTTTGATAATTGTTATGGAAATAAATAAAATTAATACATTTTTTGAATACATTTTGCGTCATGTGCCATCATTCATGTATACTTTACACACCTATAAGCAAACCTGGCTGCTTGGGGGGGGGGGGGGAGGGATGATAAAGGAGCAAAAGAAAATGATTGCATAAAAGATTAATTCCAATTTGTAAAGTTCACTCTGCAACCAATACCTAATTTCTGATCCCAATATCAATCCTGGTCAACTCAGATTTTTTTTTTTTTTTCTTACTGGATGGACTCCTGGTCCCCCTCCCCCTAAAATTCTACAGAAGAGTGAGCAGTAAATACTAGTACCCCCAACCCTAAATTCTGAGAGAGCTCCCTGCTATTGACACAAAGCACCATGTCTCTTTTCCCTCTAGAATTTAAAAAGGGGATATTATATTTTCTCTGTCTTTCCCTACCATTTTGGCTTCCTTTTTTTCTACTAGCTATTGTGTCAGAGGTAGGAAAGGTGCTTAAATACCATTATACACAACGTTGGAATAAAGTCTCTACCAGCAGTTCAGTGGTGTCACTGAGAGTCATGTGGTAAAAGCCAGGTTCTGTTTCGACATCATCATTGCCCTCTTCAGCTGTTCATAGGAGACAAACATCACAACATTCCAGGATCCCAGGCGCAGGAAGGAAGGTACAAACCTGTAAGAAAAAGGCATTCAATATCGTCCTGGTACGGGGGCTGGCGATAAGCTTGTTAACAGTAGCATAACGAGGAGGGGGGCCTAGCTCTCTCCTCCACAACTGGTGAACCCGTTGAATGGACGGAATGATGCCCAATCCCCATCTGCTGATGAGATCGGTTGCCCCTGTGCTGCCTCAGCAGCAAAGTTGGCCTTTTTTCCATCTGCCGTTGCTGGCCCACCTTGCCCATGCACAAGGAATACTGACGATGGCGGCTGGAAGGGAGGCTACTGATAAAATAATGACACGGGGACAAATTTTTCCCCATCCCCGCAGGAGCTCTTTTCCATTCCATCCCAGAGAGTTCTTTTCCTGTCCCTGCCTCATTCCTGCAAGCTCCGTCCTCATCTGCACAAGCCTCAAACACTTTAAAATCCTAAGTGTTTGAGGCTTGTACGGTTAAGGCAGAGTTTAAAGCAGTGGTTCCCAAACCCTGTCCTGGGGGACCCCCAGCCAGTCGGGTTTTCAAGATATCCCTAATGAATATGCATGAGAGAGATTTGCATACCTGTCGCTTCCATTATATGCAAATCTCTCTCATGCATATTCATTAGGGATATCTTGAAAACCCGACTGGCTGGGGGTCCCCCAGGACAGGGTTTGGGAACCACTGGTTTAAAGGAATGGGTCAGGGACAACAACAAAACTCATGGGGACTGGACGGGGAAATTGTGTTCCTGCGGGAATGGGGAAAAATTTGTCCTCGTGTCATTCTCTACACTGCATCACTCTAGAAATCAAAATGTAGCAAAAGTGAGCCAAGTATAGGACAATGAAGCCATTGTGACATCACTGATGAGGTTGGCTCTTAGGCATTGGTGGAATGAGGCTTTATGACATCACAATGCCAGCTCTGGTTATCAGAGGCTGAAGCTTTTTACACTATTTATTTAGTTTTCTATACTATTCTCCCAAGTAGAGAATTATTATTATTATTTATTAGGATTTTTTATACCGCCTATCAAGGTTATCTAAGCGGTTTTTACAATCAGGTACTCAAGCATTTTCCCTATCTGTCCCGGTGGGCTCACAATCTATCTAACGTACCTGGGGCTATGGAGGATCAAGTGACAAGGAGACAAATTTTTCCCTGACCCCGCGGAAACTTATTTTCCCATCCTCTCCCCTTCAGTTCTTTTCCTGTCCCTGCCCCATTCCTACAAGCTCCGTCCTCATCTGCACAAGCCTCAAACACTTTAAAATTTATTTATTTTTTAAAATTTCTATACTGTTTTTATCCAAAACGGTTTACAAAGAGTTACATAAATAAAAAGTTAAGAATCCATAAAAATAAGAAGATAAAATCATAAGTGTTCGAGGCTCAGAAGCCACAGGGACAGGGAAATTGAGTTCCTTCGGGGGACTGGGGACAAATTTGTCCCCGTGTCATTCTCTACTACTGACTTCTTTTCTCTTGAGGCAGCACTGGGGCAGTACAGCAACAGTTCGTATTGAGTGGCGTAGATTGGGCATACCTACCAACGAAAGTAAGATTATTAACGGCGCCAGGACTGCCCTGAGCTGGAAATGCGCTGTATGACACGCCCCATGGAGCTCCTATCCCACTCACTGTTGCAGCCAAGCAATGGAAAGGACTCAATTATGGAGCCCCCCACCTCCCTTGCGCCCTGTGCCTGCACTGCCATACTGGAGCAGTGCTATAGAAATAAATACTAGTGGTATGGTTGGGGGGGGGGGGGGATAGGAAATGCAGTGACCCTCCCCCCTAAAAAAAAGATCAAATGCTAGCTATGCTCTTGCTTGTCAGAAACAGGGGAATTGTATTTATGAATTATTTTGTCACTGGTCTCATATTAGTCTTAAGAACATAAGGATTGCCACTGCTGGGTCAGACCAGTGGTCCATCATGCCCAGCAGTCTGCTCACGCGGCGGCACTTAGGTCAAAGACCAGTGCCCTGAGTCTAGCCTTGTGTACATTCTGGTTCAGCAGGAAGTTGTCTAACTTTGTCTTGAATCCCTAGAGGGTGTTTTTCCCTATAACAGCTTCCGCAAGAGCGTTCCAGTTTTCTACCACTCTGTCTTTATCTACTAAGTCTTTTCCCTTCATTATCTTGAATGTTTCGATCATGTTCCCTCTGTCTCCTCTTTTCAAGGGAGAAGAGGCCCAGTTTCTCTTATCTCTCACTGTACGGCAACTCCTCCAGTCCCTTAACCATTTTAGTTGCTCTTCTCTGGACCCTCTCAAGTAGTACCATGTCCTTCATGAACAGCGGCCAGTGCTGGATGCAGTATTTCAGGTGGGGGTGTACCATGGCCCGGTACAGCAACATGCTAACTCTGATATGTTCGTGATCCCCTTCTTAATCATTCCTAGCATTCTGTTTGCCCTTTTCGCCACCGCCGCACATTGCGCAGATGGCTTCATTGACTTGTCGACCAGTACTTCCAAGTCTCTTTCCTGGGGGGTCTCTCCTAGTACTGCACCGGACATCCTGTATTCGTGTATAAGATTTTTGTTACCAACATGCATCACCTTACACTTATCCATGTTAAACCTCATTTGCCATGTTGCAGCCCATTTCTCGAGCGTGTTTGTCACATTGCAGGTCTTCGCAATCCTTCTGCGTCCTCACTATTCTGAATCGTCTGCAAATTTAATCACCTCGCTCTTCGTAACAATTCCCAGGTCATTTATAAATATGTTGAAGACCACGGGTCCAAGCATTGAACCCTGTGGCACTCCGAGTATTTTCCATTTACCCCCACTCTCTGTTTCCTATCCGCCAACTAGTTTTTAATTCACGTGAGTATTTCACCCTCAATTCCATGGCTCGCAATTTTTCGAAGTAGTCATTCATGCAGGACCTTGTTAAACACCTGAAAATCCAGTTATACAATGTCAACTGGGTCACCCTTGTCTATCTGCTTGTTTACTCCCTCGAAGAAGTGCAGCAAGTTTGTCAAGCAAGATCTTCTTTTGCTGAAGCCGTGCTGGCTAGTCCTCATCAGATTGTGTCCGTCTAGGTCAGGGGTAGGCAATTCCGGTCCTCGAGAGCCGAGCCAGGTCAGGTTTTCAGGACATCCACAATGAATATGTATGAGATGGATTTGCATGCACTGCCTCCTTGAGATGCAAACCTATCTCATGCATATTTATTGTGGATATCCTGAAAACCTGACCTGGCTCCGGCTCTCGAGGACCAGAATTGCCTACCCCTGGTCTAGGTGATCAATGATACAGTCCTTTATCAGCGCCTCTATCATCTTTCCCGGTACCGAGGTCAGACTCACCAGTATGTAGTTTCCCAGTTCTCCCCTCAAACTTTTCTTGAAGACTGGCATAACATGCGCCACTTTCCTGTCTTCTGGAATCCTTCCCGATTTGAAAGACATATTGGCTATTAGTTGGAGCAGTTCTGCTATAGCCCCTTTCAGTTCCTTGATTACCCTCAGATGGATGCCATCCGGTCCCAGGGATTTATTGATTTTAAGCCTATCAATCTGCCTACATACCTCTACTAGACTGACCGTCACCCATGTTGGCTTCTGGTATGTTGTGTATATCCTCTTTGGTAAATACAGATGCAAAAAATGTGTTTAGTTTGTCAGCGATGCTTAGTCCTCCTTTAGCACTCCCTTTATTCCATGGTCATCCAACGGCCCCACCGCTTCCTTCGTGGGTCGTTTCCCCTTAATATATTGAAAAAACAGCTTGAAGATTTTTGCCTTGTTGGCTATTTTTTCCTTGTCTCTTTTGGCCTCTCTTACCTCCTTATGGCACCTGCTTTGATGTTGTTTGTGCTTTTTCCAGTTTTCGCCCGTTTTTCATCTTTTCCATTCCTTAAATGAAGTCTTCTTGTCTCTGATCACTTCCTTCACCGTTACAGTGAGCCATGCTGGTTCCTTGTTCTTTTTCCTCTTGGATCCCTTGTTGATACACGGTGTATATATAGATTTTGCTTCAGTGACTGTGTCCTTAAAAAGGGACCATGCTTGCTCTAGCAATTTTACAGTGCTTATTCTCTTCTTAATTTTCTTCCCCACCATGAGTCTCATCGCTTCATAATTTCCTTTTCGGAAGTTCCGTGCCGTGGCCGTCGTTCTGGATTGATGTTTTGCCCCTGTGTCCAGGTTGAAGCAGATCATATTGTGATCACTGCTTTCCAGCGTCCCTTCTACTTCTACGCCTTGCGCCGGTCCTCGTAGTCCATTTAAAATTAAGTCCAGAATTGCATTTCCTGTCGTATTTTCCTTGACGAGTTGTTCCAGGAAGCAATCGCCTACAGCATCCAGGAATTTGGTCTCCCTACTGCAGCCGGAGGTGCCTAGGTTCCAGTCTATCCCCAGATAATTGAAGTCACCCATGATAATTGCGTTGCCTCCTTTGCAGTTGCGTTTAATCTTGTCCGACATTTCTCCATCAGTTTCTTTGGACTGCCCTGGGGGTTGGTAGTAGTTGCCAATTTTCGTTTCCGTTCCATTTATTCCTGGAATTTTGGCCCATAGAGACTCTACTTTATTTTTCATTTCCGGCGTGTTCTCTCCGGTAGACTCAATTCCCTCTTTGATGTATAGGGCAATACCCCCACCTTTTTGACCTACTCTGTCTCTGCGGTATAGCTTGTATCCCGGTAGCACAGTGTCCCAGATGTTTTCTTCATTCCACCATGTTTCCATGATCCCGATATACTTGAGTTTGCGGCCTGTTACTTTCCTGCATTTTCTTCCTTCTTGTGTCCCTTTCGATCCGTTGGGATTTCTGTCTTGCCTATGATCCGGTGAGTCTTCCCCACTGTCTTCCTGCACGGTATCTTCTGGGTATACCGTTTCCCGAACCATTGACTCTTGGTCGAATGTCGGCTTTCCCCGTCTTCCTAGTTTAAAAACTTCTCAATTTCTCTCTTGATGTTGCTTGCAAGTAGCCTCGTCACGTCTCCGCTGAGGTGGAGTCCATCCTTCCTGTATAGCTTGCTCTTCCCCCAGAACGTCATCCAGTTACGCACGAAATGGAATCCTTCCTCACACCAGTGCCTCATCCACGCGTTGACTACTTGCAGCTCCGTCTGTCTCTTCTCATTGGCCCTGGGTACCGGCAGGTAACATTTGTTGTCGAACTTGTTCTAGACATCTGTTTTCTTTTGAAGCCTTAGCATTGAAAGTTCAGTTATGCAAGGATCTTTTGGCCCCTCCCCTAGCTCAGTCTATTGCAGCAGTCAGGGTCATACCAACTCAGTGCAGAGAGGAGGCGCATGCCTTTTGATGACAACATTCCCCTTCTGGAACGGCTGCACTGGTTCTACCTCCCCCCTCCCCTATATAAATCAGAGAATCTCTAAGTGTGTGTGGACTGTGTGGAATTGTTGATAGAAGCAGTATGTAAGGCTTATTTTGTTTATGTCCAATGAGAAACTTCCCTTGAGTTGTGTCCATTGTGAAGCAGTGACCCACCTACTTTGTATTCATGTGCACCTCATTGGTGTCGCTGGCAGGGATTCACAAGCCTAGGGCTACCAGATGATTGGGAAAACCCGGACATGTGCTCCTTTTAAGTTTCATGTTTCAAGTTTATTTAAAATTTCTTATACCGCCTAATCAAACAATAAAATAACCATAAAATCAAATTAAAAATTATTAATGCTAAACACCACCAGGATATATTAGTACAACAAATGACATGACATACAGACTTACTTCAAACAAATGGGAAAATGGGCGAGAGCTACAATCTTTAGAGAAAAGAACACAGAGAAGAGAGAAAACAATAGGTCGGGATAAAAACAGAAGCATTATTTTAGTCCTTAAAAGGACAGTTATTGTCCAAACGCATCCTGGAATAAGAAGGTTTTTAACTTGGATTTAAATTGGTTTAGTGCCGACTCTACATGTAAGAAATTGGGTAGCGAGTTCCAAAGGGACGGTGCGGTGACAGCGAAATTATTAGATCTCGTGCTGATAAACTTTAAAGATGGTATGGTAAGGAGATTCTGTGACATAGAACGGAGTGATTTAGATGGACTATAAGGGATTAGAAGTCTGTCAATGAACTCTGGTTGGTTACTTGAACGGATTTTAAAGGTTAAAAGTAGGATTTTTACAGCTGATTCTATGTTCAACGGCTAACCAGTGTGCTTTGAATAAAAGAGGACTGTCTGGGGTCCCAGATGGACTTTCCAAAACCTGGCAGTTTGTCCAGGTTTTGGAAAGCCCCGACGAGCTCCAGCCACATCTGGAGGGCATCTGAGCATGCATCGATGACATCACACACATCCACGCATCCTCCCTACTGTTCCTCCCTTGTATGTGCTCTTTCTTAACAAGTTGTAGTTCCTCCCTTTTTCCCCATTGTTCTCATGTCGCAACCCCAACCAAGTATGTCAGTCTTGGAAGGTCTATGTTTATTATTTGTTCCCTATTCATATTTAAATTTTTTAATGTACAACGCTTTGTATTCCAGGAGAAGTTTTAATAAACTCTATTGTGTTTCCATTGATTTATATTGTGGTCCTTCACCCCCAGTGCCTCCTTCCTATGCCCATAGTGCCCCTTCTTCTTAGATTTCTTAGGATGTACAACGTGCGGACATCATGCATAGATTTCTGAGGCGCATAGAACATTTATATTGCGCACCATTGTCTCGCGCGATGTACGCTCGCGTGTACGTTATGCGTAGATTTCTGCGGTGTATAGAACATATTGCGTGCGATTGCCTCGCGCTCAGTTATGCGTGTGATTGTTTGGCGCGCGTTTGTGTTGTGTGTAATTGTGGTGGCATACAATTGCCTTGCACGTTATTGTCTGGTTGGAAATGTCTGCGCACCATTTGTCTTGTGTGTATTTGACTTGCCACCAGGTGGGGGTGCAAGTTTCATTTCAAGGATTTCGTCTTTAATATTCTAAGCTTTGTGTTAATAGTGTTAAGAGCAATCTGTTTAATATGTTTCTCCTGATTTATTGTATGTTACTATATAAAATTTCAATAAAATTTTGGAACTGAAAAAAAAAAAATGGAGGGAGGGTGCAATGGGGAAAGGGGTTCGCTGCTGAGCAATGGGCAGGCCGATGGATACTGGGAAGGGGTGGGATGCTAAGCCAGAGCCACTGCTGCCAAGGGAAGAAGCACATACCATAAGAGGGAACCAGTGACAGGTCAGTCAAAGGAGGTCTTTAGGGGCACAAGGATGAAGGTTTGCCTAGGGCAGGGGTGTCAAAGTTCTTCCTCGAGGGCCGCAATCCAGTCGGGTTTTCAGGATTTCCCCAATGAATATGCATAAGATCTCTTTGCATGCACTGCTTTCATTGTATGCTAATAGATTTCATGCATATTCATTGGGGAAATCCTGAAAATCCAACTGGATTCCAGCCCTCGAGGAGGGACTTTGACACCTCTGGCCTAGGGTGAAGCAAATGTAAAACTAGAATATATCGTGCCTCGATCCAGTTTCTTACTAGAATAAGGGAGTCGGATTGCATGCATCCAGTAACTATCCTTACCCTTTGTAAAAAGCAGTTGGTCCTTCTTTTGTCAACATGGTCCATGCACAATGCAGGGCACTTCTGTATTGCCCTGGGGGAGAATTCATGTACCTAGTCTTCACAACATCTACAGGAGATGCTATAACCGTGGTGCAGAATCCAGCTCCAAAAGCCGACACAAAGTGACAGGGCAAGTTATCTACAAATCACAAACAGAAGAGCTTCTCAGGGTAAATTGTTTCAAAACGTAATCGTTGAGTTAACATTGGACCCGGGGGCACGACAACAACTCATACGTATCATTAGGAGGAATCAAGTCCATTAGTAAAATTTCACATTCCTTTCTATACTTACTAACTGCGATCTGGACTGGCCTCCCTCCTCAAATCAGATCTTTCGCAAAACCTTAAACTGCTATGTTCCATCACCTTTTAGGCAAAAGCTCCAATTAATGTTAATGAATCTTTCTTTGTTATTTAATTTTGTAAACCGAATCGAGCTCCTATTTTTAGGAGATGATTCGGTATATAAGACTAAGAGTTAGATTAAATTAGACCAGACATGGGCAACTCCGGTCCTCGAGGGCCGGAATCCAATCAGGTTTTCAGGATTTCCCCAATGAATATGCATGAGATCTATTTGCACGCACTGCTTTCAATGCATATTCATTAGGGAAATCCTGAAAACCCAATTGGATTCCAGGCTTTTGAGGACCGGAGTTGCCCATGTCTGGATTAGACCCATTCAGTACTTCCATACGTTTCCATGAATGATGTCACATGACCTCATACCAGCTGTGCTAAACCTATAGCCCGAGTTCTTTGTGTGAAGTGTAAAACACCATTCATTTCATCGACGCCTACTACATCTTATTTTGGGACGCACCTACCGGCTGATACAGAGAGTAATAGTTTTCCCAGACTTGATAAGACTGTACACTAGTGAACAATGCCAGTGCATATCAAAACTGTGGTATATAAGTATAGGATAATGATATTATTTCTCACTTATCTATCATGACATAGTGTCTCTCCTACATTGCACGATGTATTTGCAGCAGTAATTGGTTCTTGCTGGGTGACATCTTGGACTTTGCATTATCCTTTAAGGCACAAGTAAAATTGGTTGTGTCAAGTATATTTTGTTGGCTTCGAGTGTTGCGCAGACTAAGAGATTTTCTGTCTGAGGACAATTTTAGGATGACTGTCATGACGATAGTAAATCCCATTTTTGATTATTGCAATGTCATGTATTTGGGTCTCGCGCATTGTGTTCTCAAAGCCATGCAATTCACCCAGAACGCCGCTGCACATATGGTTACGCGTGTATCACGATTTGAGCACATTACACCTATGTTAAAAGAGCTACCTTGGTTGCCCATCAGTACTCGCATCGAATTTAAGGCTCTTTGTTTACTATTTAAATCGCAGCGTGATGCCGGCCCTGTGGCGGTGCGTTCGATGCTGCACTTTTATCAGCCGTCGCAGAGCCTGTGTTCAAAGGACAAATTATGTCTTGTTTTGCTCTCCTTGACTGTAGTGAAATGCTCAAGTTATTGTAAGTCAATGTTTTCTGTGCAAGGACCTACCCATTGGAATAAGCGACCAGTAGATCCTCTGTATTACAGTTCAGGAAAGGGCTTAAAACTGTCCTGTTTTTGCGCATTTTTATAAACTGTAAATAGTCATTTTTCAGTAGAGTAGGAGCAGGGGGAAAAAATGTATTGTTTTAGGTTAGTTTTATTTTATTTCTTTTAAAGTGTATTTGGTATTTGTAAGGATGTAATTTGATATTTGCATGTTTTAATTATTTGGGATGTTTTATTGGAATTCACATAGAATTTGCAGGATATGCGGAATAGACATTTTTAAAATAAATAAGTGTCCAAACCTCCTTACACTTTGAGTTCAACTTTTCTGTCATGTCGACACCTACTATCCCATGGAGATGCTTGTCTAATGAGTTCAGCCCTTCTTTGGGGCAACACGGTCAAACTAAGGCGCGCTAGTGCGTCTTAGCGCGCGCTAAATGCTAATGCACGCTAATGAGTCCATAGGATATAATGGACACGTTAGCACATGTTAGCATTTGACGCGAGCTAAGACGCACTAGCGCGCCTTAGTAAAAGACCCTTAAATGTTTGCATTGAGTCT
The DNA here is from genome assembly GCF_902459505.1 of Geotrypetes seraphini. NCBI lineage: Eukaryota > Metazoa > Chordata > Amphibia > Gymnophiona > Dermophiidae > Geotrypetes > Geotrypetes seraphini. Next base: position 147,469,307 of record NC_047084.1, read on the forward strand.
TTACTCTTATAAAACAATAGATTTACTGTTTGGCAGAATACGTGCTTGCAATTATCATCCAATAGCAATCCTAAAAATGCAGTGTAGCTTAAGACATGATCATTTATTTTAAAGCAAACGGATCACCTGTCATTAGCTTGTGTTGGAGAAGGGCATCCTTTATCAGATCATAGGTTACGAGCTCTGCGCAGTTGACAATGGCGTTTCTTGTCACATTAGGGAGAGTTCCTACACCAAAATCAAACACATTTGTAGGCTTATTATACTGTATTTTAGATAGATGTAATACGCATTTTTCTCAAAGGTACAGAACTTGTCCGGAAGGAGTGACTTGGGTGCGTAGGTTTTCCTCTCAACTAGAATAAATATGTAAGAAACAACCCATGTGTCTCCTTTCACATCTTAAAACCCAAAGAAAAAGAAATTATGGCAATAAGGAAGGGTGTCAGGTCAAGCGCTCAGTTGTCGGCGCGCGCCTTTGTCTTCCGCGTTGTTGTCTATGAACCCCCCCAAACCCCCCACAACGCCGGCGCGATTTGTATTAAGTAAACTGGGGGTGCTCCCCAACAAACCCCCCCCGTCGGAGCCCCTAAAAACAGTAATTTTCTTCGCGCGCGCCTCCGTCTTGCGCTCAGTTGTCGGCGCGCGCCTTTGTCTTCCGCGTTGTTGTCTATGAACCGGGGTGTCAGGTTAAAAGCGCGCCGGGACAAAGGCGCGAGCAGACAATTGAGCGCCGCACGGAGGCATGCGCCGAAGAAAATTACTGTTTTTAGGGCTCCGACGGGGGGGGGACGTGGGGGGGGAACCCCCCCACTTTACTTAATACAGATCGCGCTGCGTTGTGGGGGCATTGTGGGGGGTTTGGGGGGTTGTAACTTGTAACCCCCCAAATTTTACCGAAAACTTCACTTTTTCCCTGTTTTTAGGGAAAAAGTTAAGTTTACAGTAAAATGTGAGGGGTTACAACCCCCCAAACCCCCACAACGCCAGCGTGATTTGTATTAAGTAAACTGGGGGTGCTCCCCAACAAAAACCCCTGTCGGAGCCCCTAAAAACAGTAATTTTCTTCGGCGCGCGCCTCCATCTTGCGCTCAGTTGTTGGCGCGCGCCTTTGTCTTCCGCGTTGTTGTCTATGAACCATAAGGAAGTGCTCAAACTACTGTTTAAGTGGACAGAGCCAAATGGTCTTTTTCTTCGTCCAGCTAGTGTGTGATCATTTTGACCATTTGGGGGAAAACATCATAACAGAGCATCTAAGCTAAATGTCGAAAAAGTTGTCCATTTTGTAAAAATAACATAGATACCTATATGCTTTTATAAACTAGGCCGTCAGAACTATCCCTACTAGTCACAAACTCTCATATAAATTTACACTTGCTGTACAAAAGTTTTGCTGGGTTTCTTTACTGTGAACTCGGCCTATACCACACACTGTGTACAAAGGCCCTGATTCTATAAATGATGCCTAGAACATAGGTGCCGAAAAATGCGGCGCCTGGTGCATGTCAGTCATAGATGCCATTTATAGAATTGCACCTAGAAGCAACTAAAGCGAACTTATATATTGACGGGTGCCCTAACCAGTGACATAGCCAGGAAGCCAATTTTGGGTGGGCCTCAGCCCAAAGTGGGTGAGCTTCTCTCTTTCCCTCCCTTAAGAACACAAGATTTGCCAACTGGGACAGACCGAGGGTCCATCAAGCCCAGTATCCTGGTTTCCAACAGTGGCCAACCCAGGTCCCAAGTAGTAAACGATTTTAAGCAGTGGATTTTCCCCAAGCCATCTCAATAAGAACCTATGGACTTTCTCTGTTTAGGGAATTATCCAAACCTTTTTTAAATCCCGCTAAGCTAACTGATTTCACCACATTCTCCGGCAACGAATTCCAGAGTTTAATTATACATTGTGTGAAGAAATATTTTCTCCGGTTTGTTTTAAACTTACTACTTAGTAGCTTCATCGCATGTCCCCTAGTCCTACTATTTTTGGAAAGAGTGAACAAGCGATTCATATCTACCTGTTTCACTCCGCTCATTATTTTATAGACCTCTATCATGTCACCCCTGAGCCATCTCTTCTCCAAGCTGAAGTTGTCCCATCCCTTTCATCATTTTTGTTACCCTTCTCTGTACCTTTTCTAATTCTGCTATATCTTTTTTGATATATGGTGACCAGAACTGCACACGGTATTCGAGGTGCAGCCGTACCATGGTGCGCCAGTCCATGCAATTTATTCACTTTTTAACTTGTCGATTTGGCTCTAGTACATCTTCCAGACTCACCGAGATTCCTTTCCGTTCCTCCCGCATCATCACCCTTGAAAACCATTTCCGGTTCAGGTAGATCTCACACATCTTCTCCGCAAAAGATCGAAGCAAAGAATTCGTTCATGTCTCTCCGCTTTGGCCTGGGAGGGGGGGGGGACGGACGGAATGGAGGATGGGTGCTGGCACCTCCATCAAAACAGCACCCGGGGTGGTCCGCCACCCCCCCTTATTACGCTAGGACTGGCGCCTAATTTAACAATTACCAGCGAATGTTCAGAGCTAACACCAGTGCTAGAGGCAATTAACGTTGGGCTAGTGTATATGTTCAAAGGGCACAGCATGGGCACCGAAGATCAGTGCAATTACATGCAAATGTAAGTAAAGCAGACGTAAACAAGGCGTGCAGTAGTCCTCCTGAAACCCTAATGCCAGATGCTGGCATTCCATTGCTTGCTGGGTAGGCCTAACTCAGTTGCCCATGACCCCCTTCCTTCCTTTCAAGCGACAGTTAGGGTCCACTTGGGAGGAAGGCCCTTTCCCCGAGATCCTTCCAGTTCTGTCTTGCCATGCGACGGCAACGTGGGGCAGAGCAGCTGCATGCCATCTCCCATCACAACTCTGAACATTCGGCCGCCCGATGGCGGGGAGGGTGCTGCCATTTGTTCCTGGCTGTCGGCAGTGCCAAGCTCGGGTGTGATGCAAGTTTCAAGTGTTTCAAGTTTATTTGCATTTGATGAACCGCTTATAAAAACATATCTAAGCGATGTACAGTTTAAAAGCCACCAGGTGGTGGTTTCACATACAGTTTAGACGAATTAGACAAAAGACAAACAATATAAAACAGTTAAGATAAGGACTTACATGAAGGGGCAGGAAAGGAGGGAAAAGTTACAATATCTGTATTTGTTGAAATTTACATAAAAGGGAAAACACGATAAGGAACCCGCACACTGTCCCATCAGCCACCTCCTCGTGCTCCCTAATGCGCACGCACCAGGCTCGACACTAATAGCATGCAGGTGATTTGCATACTATTAATGGTGAATGTAGTTACCGGATGCTAGGGTCCACCTTGGGGGGGGAGTCAGCGCTCACCACTGAAACCTTCCGCCCAATGTGTGGCGGCGGCCAAGAAACCAAACAAGATGCTAGGAATTATTAGAAAAGAGATGGTAAGCGAGACTAAGAATGTTATAATGCCTCCATGGTGCGACCTCACCTGGAGTATTGCATTCAGTTCTGATCTCCTTATCTCAAGAAAGATAAAGCAGCAGTAGAAAAGGTTAAAAGAAGAGCAACCAAGATGATAAAAGGGATGGAACTCCTTTTGTATGAGGAAAGACTAAAAAAGTTAGGGCTCTTCAGCTTTGAAAACAGACAGCTAAGGGGAGATATGATTGAAGTACATAAGAACATAAGCAGTGCCTCTGCTGGGTCAGACCAGGGGTCCATCATGCCCAGCAGTCCACTCACGCAGCGGCCTATCAGGTCCAGGACCTGTTAGTAACCCTCTGTCTATACCCTTCTATCCCCTTTTCCTTCAGGAAATTGTCCAATCCCTTCTTGAACTCCAATACCATCCTATCACGCCATCTGGAAGCACATTCCAGGTGTCCACCACCCGTTGGGTGAAGAAGAATCTCCTAGCATTGGTTCTGAATCTGTCCCCTTTTAATTTTTCCAAATGCCCTCTCGTTCTTGTAGTTTTTGAAAGCTTGAAGAATCTGTCCCTCTCCATTTTCTCTATGCCCTTCATGATTTTGAAAGTCTCTATCATATCCCCTCTAAGTCTCCGCTTCTCCAAGGAAAAGAGCCCCAGTTTCTCCAATCTTCCAGCGTATGAAAGGTTTTCCATACCTTTTATCAAACGTGTCACTCTCTTCTGAACCCTCTCGAGTATCGCCATATCCTTCTTTAGGTACAGCGACCAATATTGGACGCAGTACTCCAGATGCGAGCACACCATCGCCTGATACAACGGAAGGATAACTTCTTTTGTTCTGGTTGTAATACCCTTCTTGATTATACCTAACATTCTATTCGCTTTCTTAGCGGCTTCTGCGCACTGTGCTGACGGCTTCATGGTCTTGTCCACTATTACCCCCAAGTCCCTTTCTTGGGTACTCTCACTCAGTAACAGCCCTCCCATCATGTAGCTGTACCTCGGGTTTCTGTTCCCTACGTGCAAGACTTTACATTAAACTTCATCTGCCATCTCGTCGCCCACTCCCCTAGCTTGTTCAGGTCCCTTTGTAAATCTTCGCAGTCCTCTTTAGTCCTAGCCCCATTAAATAGTTTGGTGTCGTCTGCGAATTTTATTACTTCGCACTTCATCCCTGTCAAAAATTACAAAGACTAGGGGACACTCGAAATTGAAGGAAATACTTGTAAAATCAATAAGAGGAAATATTTTTTCACTCAGAGAATAGTTAAGCTCTGGAATGCGTTGCCAGAGGTTGTGGTAAGAGCGGTTAATGTAGCTGGTTTTAAAAAAGGTTTGGACAAGTTCCTGGAGGCAAAGTTCATCAACTGCTGTTGAGACAGACATGGGAAATGCCACTGCTTGCCCTGGATCGGTGGCATGGAATGCTGCTACTATTTGGGATTTTGCCAAGTACTTGTGACTTGGATTGGCATCCATGAAGACGGGATTCTGAGCTGGATGGACCATTGGTCAGACCCAGTAAGGCTATTCTTATGTTCTTATGAAGTTATTTTTCAGCACTGTTCCTGTGATCATCTTGATCTTATCGTAACTTTACGTTGCTATTTATCCCCAACAGATCCTGTTGGACATTACCTGCTAAAATGTACATATTACATTTTCGCTCAGCAAATTGTATTTCTATACTATTGCCTCCTGAGGTCTCTGATCTCTGTATTATCCTCTGAATATCTACTTATTGTATTTCGCTGAATGTCCAGCACTCTTGATTGTAAACCGCCTAGAAGTCGCAAGATTGTGGCGGTATAGAAGAATAAAGTTATTATTATTATTATTACTAGTCTTATAGTCCGTTACATTAACGGGTGCTAGAATATATGTGTGTGTGTGTCTCTCTTTATTTCTTCAAGCAGCGTGTGCAGCAGTCTTCACACGCTGCTTCGGATCCTTCTACTGCCCTGATTTACTCTGGCACGTCCGGAGCAAATCAGGGCAGTAGAAGTGCCCGAAGCAGCGTGTGAAGACTGCTGCACACGCTACTTAAATCGCCAGTCGGGCCCGCAGTAAGGGAAGAGGGGGGGCGGCAAATGACTCGGGTCCCGGGCAGCGGAAAGTTGCTGGGCTCCTCAGTGGGGGCGCTGAGTGGCCGCGATCCCTCTCCTCCCAGACCCCCCCCCCCCGGAGGAACGGAGATCGAGTTGCCGCCATTTTGAAGATCGTTCTGCCCTGCTCCTTGACTGCATTGGACTTCCGACGCAGGTGGGGATCCTGAGAGAAGCCGCTGCCTCGTCTTTCAACTTAAAAATATAGTAAGGCAAGGAGCAGGGCAGAGCGAAGAACAGCAGAGTCTGGTGCAGTTTGAGAGAGGAGCTGGTACCATGCAGAGTGAGAGGCGGGGGTGAGGAAGGCCGCCGCAGCTGTGTAACTTTTTTTTTTTAATTTGAAAGCCGCTGCCGCCGCCGCCGCCAGGGCCGCGCATGCGCACTCGTGTTTCCGCGACGAATCAGGGAACACGACTTTTGAGTGCGCATGCGCGGCCTAGCATTTTATTATATTAGATTATCATCTCCTGCATTACAGAGAACAGCATGAGAGTTCTGAGCATCGTCTGTAATTAGGCACACAACCGGTACTATTCTTTAACTTATATGCCCAAATTTGCACACGTTGGAAATCTGGGTGTTCAGCTTGATGGGATTCGACCCTATGAGACTTAGATTTGTGCAGCCTGTGCTCTAAGCAAGTACCTGATTCTACCCACCTTTCCAGAGCCCTCTTATGCCTTCTTCCTTAGTGATGGTTTTGTAAGCATGGAGCGTCCCGTCATATCTCTTTTTCATCCCATGAAGATTGGTCTGTGCTTGCAATCTGACTTTCACCACATCTGTTGGCTGTGCGATAGTGACTGCCAGTGCTCCAGTGGTGCACCCAGCTAGGATCCTGCTTCCAATGCCAGCATCTGCCCAGAGAAAAAAAAGTGCATATACTTACTTTAAAATTTGCATCTTCATCCCCAGCACTAAAAAAATTTGACCACGTGACACCCTACTACCGGCAGCTACATTGGCTGCCGATGAAGGCACGCGTAAAGTTCAAATTTGCCTGTTTCTGCTTTAAAGCATTACACGGACTTGCCCCCAAATACATTACTGACCTTTTCTCCTTCTCAACCAACAGACACAAGAGAAGTTCACATTCCAACTTCGTTTCCCCCCCCCAGTGAGAGGTTGCAAACTGAAAAAACACCATGAATTCCTTCTCTCACACCAAGCAGCATCATGGGGTAAAGACCTAGAACAATTACTTTCGCCCTCTACTTATGAGGAATTTAGGAAACCTGTTCCTAAAACATCTTGACAACTGATCCACTTATCTCTTTCCTCTCAATAGCGACCTACTGTCCTTTTGATCACTTTTCTCCTCAACAATGAATTTCCTGTCTAATTACTTCCCCTCTTGAAGTCAGTCAATTTGTACCTTTGCTTAATCTTTTGTAAACCGCATAGAACTTCACGGTATTGCGGTATATAAGCTGTTATTATTATTATTATTATTATTATTCTGCGCCGGGGGGGGGGGCGGTAGGGGTTTGGGGAAGGGATTTTGGTTCCAGTCAGGTGGGTGGCAGGTTGAGATTCGCTTGTTGGGTTCATGGGTTTGTACGTTTTTGGGGGGGGGTTTGTCTTTTGGTTTTAGGGCAGGCCTAGCTCAGTCTACGGGAGAGGTATGGGGGGGGGGGGCTTGGCATTTTTCTGAAAGGTCACGGTTGCGGTCTGGGATGGGGGTTTTCCTTTCCCTTTGCGGGCCTTCCACGCATATGTTTGAATCTAGAATTTTATGCCTATATATAACACCACCCAGGGGGGTGGGAGGGATGTTGGCGAGTATAATTCTGTACAAACTTTGACGGATTGGCTCTTGTTGGTTTGTATTTGGATGCCTGTATGGCAGTACTTGAATTTCTTGTTTTTGTTGTTACCTGACCGAGGGAGGGGGGGGGTGTTGTGACCTTGTTTCTCAGGGCTCGTAAGTGTTCAGGGTCCTGAGCCAGATATGCCGGAATGCTTTTTGATAGTTGTGATTCGGGATAGTTGTGATCTATTAATCCCGTTTGCAAAAATGATGACGATACTTCTTACTGGGTCTGTGCAAATTTTGTTTATGTAGAAGTTTCAAGTTTATTAGGTTTTTATATACCGCCTATCAAGATTATCTAAGCGGTTTTACAATCAGGTACTCAAGCATTTTCCCTATCTGTCCCGGAGGGCTTACAATCTATCTAACGTACAATCTATCTAAAGTTACCATTATACAGATGGCAGCATTTATCTTGTTTACTTTCTGGTATCATCAATAAAAATGTTTAAACCTAAAATGTGCATTTTGGTGCACTGCATTTCTTTAGGTAAAATAGTGGTTCTCAAAATACTCCTCAGGACTCACCCAACCAGTCCGGTTTTCAATATACTGTGCTTCTCTGGTCATTTGTGGTCGTGGCGATTCGCGGTCCCAGTCATTCGTGGTATTTTCCGACTGCGAATGACTGGGCAGGAGAGGGCAGCCAGAGAGGTAGGAGAGATCAGCTGGAGCGTCGGCGAGTGAAGGAAATCACTCGCGGTATCAGGGCAGGATTAATTTGTCGAGGGCCCCTAGGCATATAAGTACACTTGGCCCCTGCCCTGCCCTGCCCCACTTCACCTGCACCCAGGCGGAAACAGGAAGCTGCGTCAGAGGGAAACTTTTGGGCAACCAGCACCGCTTGCACAATTACAGTTCCCGTTGCCTTTCTTACCCGTGTTGCTTGCTTGTCTTACTTTCTGTCAATGGGGGTCGCATTGCCAATCGGGATGGGGCCTGTGTTGCCGATCGGGAGGGGGGGGGGCCCGTGTTGCCGATCGATGCTGGAGGGGCCCATCGCCATTTGGAAAAAAACATTGTTGATGCCTTCCTTCATCGGGCCCCCCTGACCATTTCAGGCCCTAGGCACATGCCTACTTAGCCTATTGGTTAATCCTGCCCTGTGCGGTATGCTCCGACGGCCTCTTCCTGCACTAAAGTCGGGCCTCACCAATCAGGAGCTGCGTGTCAAAGGCATCCTACACAAACAATTAACTTTCATGCTCCTGCCCCAACTTGGGTTTGATAACCCAACACCATTTTTCCCCCTCTCCCATGCGTACTTGGACACATAGGCGTCGGAACGGGGGGGGGATGGAGGCACAGGGGCCATGGCCTCCCCAAAAATTGCCCATCCTTTAGGTCAGGGGGTACGCGGGATGACCGCTGCCCACAGCCGCTGCTACTCCCTGCCCGCTGCCGTTGCTCACCACCATAACTGCAGGAAGGTAAGGGCCATGTGCGTGTGCAGCAAATGCACGCCACCAGCCCACAAGCCTTCCTCCTCCCCCTGATGTCAATAAGCAGAAGAAAGAGAGAGATAAAGGCCTGGACCAAAGGGGAAAGACAGGCGGCAGATTCTGGACTATGGATTCTGGACCATAGGTGCAGACAGAGGGGGAGAGACCCTGAGGAAGAACAGAGAGATAGAAGATCATAACAGAGGAGGGGGAGGAGAGGGTTGTAAGAAGAAGAAAGACAAAGAGAGAGAGGCCTGGACCAAAGGGGAAAGACAGGAGGCTGATTCTGGATTATGGGAAGTGCAGGCAGAAGAGACAGAGGGGGAGAGACCCTGAGGAAGAACAAAGAGATGGAAGATCATAACAGAGGAGGGAGAGAGTGGGAGGGGGTTGTAAGCAGAAGAAAAACAGAGAGAGAGAGAGAGACCTGGACCAAAAGGGGATGGGGCTGGATTGTGAAATAAATGTTGGATAAGAAAGAAAGAAATATTGGATGCACAGTCAGAAGGAAGTGCAACCAAAGACTCATGAAATCATCAGACAACAAAGGTAGGAAAAATTATTTTATTTTCAATTTAGTGATCAAAATGTGTCCGTTTTGAGAATTTATATCTGCTGTCTATATTTTGCACTATATTTGTCTATTTTTCTATAGTTGTTACTGAGGTGACATTGCATATTTTAAAGTCATCTGCCTTGACATCTTTGAAAACCCCCCAAATATAAATGATAATTAACATTTTCTCTGCATACAGTGTGCTTTGTGGGTTTTTTTTTAATTTTGTGGCTACCATTATGTATTAATAAGATTATATTGTGTGTATATGAAAAATGGATAGAAAAAATTGCATTACAATTAGTATTATGGGGTGGAGTCAGGGGCGGAGTTTGGGCAGGTCTGGGTCGAAGCCTTTGCCCCCCCCCCCAAACAAAAAAGCGTTCTGTTGCCTATGCTAGGACACCATATTTTGAAATATTTGTACATAATGAGGGATCGCCAAAAGATATACATCCAGATAAATGGGCTATTTGAAAAATTTCCAACTTCTCGGCAGCTAAAAATATTTATTAATGCCTCTTTTGAGTATGTGTACCTATTGATTTGACTGCAGTTGTTCTTTGCCACCCTTTAAAAACTGCCACCCCAGAGGACTATCTAGTCTACTCAATGGTTCAGCCAAACCTGCTGCAAGCTATTACAAGGGGGCGCTGAAAAGTTCTCAGCCCAATCAAGAAGAGAATGACGTGGAAATGGTTCAATCAATGATCTGAAATAATGTAAAAAAAACCATAGAATTTCGTTTCTGCAAATTGGCACTTGGTGAAATAACACTCTTTTCAGCTAGGGTGGCAAAATAACGCTTGCAACTTTTCAGCACCCCCCTCGTATCACTATACACTGTTGTGCTAACCAGTTATGACAGATTTTAAAAAGGGAGTCTTTTTGTCCCAGACTCAGGACTCTCTTATTGACTTACCCTCTTTCCCACGAGTGTAAAATAGTTTGACTGTGTCATAAAGTCCAATCCGGATGGAGGCAAAGCTCATTTGTCTCTGAAGTCCAGCCACCAGCCCATTGTACAGGCTCCTGGGTCCTTCTGTCTGTATGATGGTGGTAATGGTCCCAAAGACCCCCTTGTACTTGATGGCTTTTAGTGCTCCATGCACTGTTGATTCTCCTTGAACCTAAGAGTCACCGAGCAAGACAGAAAGAGAGAGAAACGTACAATTGTGTATCAATATACATAGTAACATAGTAGATGACGGCAGATAAAGACCCGAATGGTCCATCCAGTCTGCCCAACCTGATTCAATTTAAATTTTTTTTTTTTTTCTTCTTAGCTATTTCTGGGCGAGAATCCAAAGCTTTACCAGGTACTATGCTTGGGTTCCAACTGCCGAAATCTCTGTTAAGACTTACTCCAGCCCATCTACAATCTCCCAGCCATTGAAGCCCTCCCCTGCCCATCCTCCTCCAAACGGCCATACACAGACGCAGAAACCGTCAGAATATTGTTAGGAACAGTTAAAATATTAAAAGTTTCTGAGCTGGGTTAATACCAGGGATTCAAATATTCAGTTTACACTGGATTGGGATGATAGACATATTAAATTTCTTATGAAGGGGGGACGTGGCCGTGCAGAAAGCAGGGAAGATGTGTTTTCCCTGAGCTCCGAAGTTCTCCCTCCGTATCGGCCACCTTGAACTATAATCTGCGAATATATTCTACCCCAAGCACTTCCTAATGCTTACCTAAGGCCTATGGACAATTTTGTGCATTAAAGCAGCGTTGAGATGGCTACTAAAACCGGAAAAAAGGAGCGAGAACATCTGAAATTGGGGCCTGGAGCTGACAGGAAAATTGCGGGTCCAGCTAATGCGGCCGAGTCCGTGAGTGAGGAAATGATTACTCGCCTAGCAGAGGCGGTGGTGTAAGCACTGGGAACCAGACTGGATAAGGTTAATGACTCCTTGATGACGCTTTCTACCACCGTGTCTGAATTTAATTCCCGAGTTGCAGAAGTAGAGCAACGAGTGAGTTCCGCAGAGGATTCTCTCACCACTGTGCAGGAGGAGCTGCAACAACTGCAACGTAAAGTATTGAGCTATGAGGAGAAAATAAAGGATCTGGAGAATAGATCCAGAAGAAATAATTTGCGTTTAGTGGGTCTCCCCAAATCGGTGCTGGATGCGGACCTACTCCCCATGCTGGAAAAATGGTTGGTGGAGGAACTGCTGGTCACTCATGGTTTGGGCCCCCTGTGCATTGAAAGAGCACATCGGCTGGGCAGAAAGCAGGAGGGGATGCCTAAACCCAGAGTGGTGATCGTGCGTATACTTAATTTTGCTATTAAAGACTTGCTTTTCAAGAATTATTGGCAACGGAAAGATCTCCGGTTTCATAATCAGCGTACACTGCTCTTCCAGGACTACTCCGCCCACGTGGCTTCCCTCCGTCGGGGCTTTTCGACCATCTGTAAACAACTCACGGAGAAAAAGATGCGTTTCACCCTGCAGTATCCTGCAAAGCATCTATAAGGGCCAGCTGGTTTTGTTTGAGACCAGAGCTGCGGCCCAGGCTCAGGTGCTTCAATGATTCCCGGACTTGACGCCTAGCACTTGATCGGCTGTGCTTGGTTCCCGAGGATCTTTGGCTGATCGAGTTGGGGTTCCTGTGAAGCGATGGCAGCTCCCTTGATGGGACCCAGGAGCTGTTTTCTCTTTTTGAACTGCACCTGTTGTTGTTCCCTTTTGGGGGTTTACTTTGGGGTTTTTTCTGTACTCTCACTATTATGGATATTGACTCTGTATGCTTTTAGCTATTGTTTTAGTGGGACCCATACCCTTGCAGACTTTTTCTTTTTCTACTGTACTAGCACCCTTTTGGGTACTCGAGCCTTTTTGGCATACTGTTTATTTTATGGTGATGCTTGGGTTTTGTTTAGGGGGGCTGAAGGGGGGGTCTTTTGGCCTCTTCGAGTCCCTTCTATGGAGTGGTGGTTTCTGGTGTGTTGGATGGGTTGGGTGGTATGTAGGGGGTCAGTGGGTGGGGAGGTGGGGGGGAGTGGGGAGGGTTTGGACTTGTGGGGTATGTGTGTTTGCTCTCTGGATGTTCGGCTGCTGGAAGGAGGGCTGGGACTCCCGGCAGGTGTTTTTTTGGTCTCCTGTTATTTTGGTTTCTGAACGCCACTTAAGCGGGGGCTTCTCTGTGTGACTTGGAATGTGTCCGGCATCAATTCCCCAATTAAGTGGACTAAGATCCCGCAGTGTTTAGCTAGACATCACGCTGCACTACGTGTTAGTAAAGGAGGAGGTTAGAGATGAATCGTGGATCTTGTTATGTTCATAAATAATCTATAACCCTCTAAAAAAAACCATTAATAAACAACAACCAAGGTAACACATGACACTATAGACTTAAAAAACCCCCAAAAAACAACTAACAACTTCTTAGGTAAATTATAGAGATTTTTGAAAAGAAAAAACGTCCAACAAGTGGCATAAAGAGGCAGCTGGACGTTTTTCTCGTCAAACCCTTCCATTCACTATTTTCTATGGTGGTTGTCTGCAGCGAGTCTAAATCTGAAAAACCAACCTTAAAAATCATGGCTAGAAAAAATTGGCATAACTTTGCACAATTACAATCATAAACAGGTTTTGTGTTTTTTTTATTCTTTATTCATTTTTAAACGTACAATAAGTGCATCAATATAATATAACAAATAGATCATAAATTAAGTGCATCAATATAATATAACAAATAGATCATAAATATATCACTTAATCATAAGCAGTTTATCAATTCTACCAGAGAAAAAAATTATGTCTAGAGCAAGGCATCTACAAATAACTGCGTTCTATGTAGTTTTCTAAACTTTTCACGACAGTTCCGTATCTGACCCACCAAAGAGTTCCATATCTGAACTCCTGCACAACAAAAGGTCTTTTTACCAGTGTCAACAAGCCTTGGATTCACAATCGTCTTCAGTAAAGCCAAATTCTCAGAACGCAATGATCTTTTTGGTGTATAACTGAGTATATTATTTTTAAATAATTCTGGAATACAGTGGTACCTCGGTTTACGAGTGCACCGGTTTGCGAGTGTTTTGCAAGATGAGCAAAACACTCAGCAAACTTTTGTCTCGTAAACCGAGCATTGCCCCGATAAATGAGCACTCAGCAATGGTGGCCCAGGGGTGAGTACCTGCCTGCGGGTGCTACACAGCGATTCGAAAAAGATGCCTTCCTTGCCTCGGGGTCCCCATGCGACTGCCCTCCAGCTTCGGCGATGCCTCTGCCGTCCGTCAGCGCTCTCCCGGCTCCCATCTAAACTGGACGCCATCCTGAATGAGCATGCGTGACTTCACCTCTTTCCTCTCCTATGTCAGCCGCTGCCCCGACAACACGCTCACCACATACAAGCACGCAGGACGTCCTGGGCTACCATTGCAAACTTCGGTTGTGGAACGAATCTTCTGAGTTTGCATTAAAGCCTAAGGGGAACTTTGCTTTGCAAAACGAGCATTTTGGATTACGAGCATGATCCTGGAACGGATTATGCTCGTAAACCAAGGTACCACTGTATTTCCATACAGGAATTGATGACAAATCATTAATGCTTTATACTGTACTCTGAAGGCGATTAGTAGCCAATGCAATTTTTGAAGATGTGGCAAAATATGATCATATTTAGACAAACCCATTATCAATCTTGCTGCTGCATTTTGTGTGACCTGCAATGCGCTGAATCTTGCTTTTGTTATTCCAAAATAAAGGGCATTGCAGTAATCAAGTCTCGACAAAACCATAGCCTGGACTACATTACGGAAATCATATGGTGTTAACATTGCTTTTAATCGATATAACAGAAGCATCTGTGCAAAGCAAGCTTGAACTGTCTTGGTTACTTGCAGCTTCATTGTTAGCTTAAAGCAGTGTTTTTCAACCTTTTTTGGGCAAAGGCACACTTGTTTCATGAAAAAAATCACGAGGCACACCACCATTAGAAAATGTTAAAAAATTTAACTCTGTGCCTATATTGACTATATATAAAGTAATTCTCTTGAATAGGAATCAAATAAACACAAAGAAAGTATTTTATAATTACTTTATTATGAAATATTAAGTAAACAGAATAGTGAAAAATTATAAAATACTTTATTCAGTGCGAAACCTGGGCCTGTTTGGCTGAACACAAAGCTGATATTCTGGCTGGAATCGAAGAAAGACACACACGTAGCTCTTCGTCAACAGCCGTTCCCTTCACCTCCCCGTCACCGCCATCCCTTTCACTGCCCCGTCACCGCCACTGCCATCCCATTCACCGCCCCGTCACCGTCCCCGCTGCATCCATATAAGCCTTAGTACTGTAATATTTAGCTTATTCCTTTCTTATAAATCAAAGTTCTGGCTGCTGAACTAGAGAAAGAGATGTTCAGCTGGCAGGGCTTTGTTTATAAATTTTTATCAACACAACTAATATACTACTTTATCCTAAAGCAAAAAAAAAAATAAATAAATATAATTTTTTTTTCTACCTTTGTTATCTGGTTTCTGCTTTCCACATCTTCTCATTCAATTCCTTCCATCCACTGTGTGTCTTCTCTCTACGTCTTCCATTTGCTGTTACTGTGCCTCCCCCTTCACCCCCTCCCAATTGGTCTAGCACCCATCTTCTTCCCTCCGCTCCCCCATAGGCTGGCATCTGTCTTCTTCCCACTCTGTCTTCCACATTTCCCTTCGGGGTCTGTTCCTCTCCACCCTCCTTCAATGCCTGTCCTATTCCTTTCCACCACCACCACCCTTCCCTCCCTCCTTTACCATCTGTTCCTTTCTACTACCCTTCAGCTCCTCTCACGTGGCTTATCTATCTACCTTCCTCCCTCTTATTTCCATGGCACGTTACAATGTAATTTGTGCAAGCCACTGGAGCCTGCGAGCTCGGTCCCTGTCCCATCCCCACAAACCATCTCGCTTCTGTGCTCCTATTTTCTCCATTTCTAATATCTCCCCTATGTATCTGTCATTGCCCCCCCCCCTGTGTCCATATACCATCCCCATGGCATGTCCCCTTTATGTCTCTGTCCCTATGCCCCATGCACATAATTTCCCCTCTTTCTGTTACCTTCCTGTGTCCAGATTTCCCCTATCTTCCTCTTCCATACCAGTGTGTCTCTTCTTTTCAACCCCATCTAGCTTTTTTCCCTCTTTCTTCCCCCCCCCCCCCCCGCTTCTAGCATCTGGCTCACCTGCCTGTCCTTCCCTTTCTTTCCTGCTGTGGGTTTTTCTTTCCGTCTTCATCCCCTTGGCCCAGAATCCTTTTCCCTTTCACTCCCTCCTTCCAATTTGAGCCGGGAACACGAGCGATCGCACGGTCCCCGCAGCCACCACTCGCCTGCCCAATCGATCCTACTGTTTAGCCAGCTCTCTCCCTTCGCCTCACCTTAGTTTGTAGGTTTTGTTTTTCGGCGACATGCACGCTTTCCCAAAGAGCCGCGCACGCGCGGCTGCTCAGTGTTCAATCTTCTGCTCTGCTGCAACTTCCTGTTTCCGGTTGCGTCAGAGCAGAAGATCGAAACTGAACAGCAGCGGGGACCGGGGGAGTCTCATGGGAGTGCGTGCGGGACCCGGCCTGAGGCCTAATCAGTGTCTGCACCGTACGGCACACCAGGCAACATCTCGCGGCACACTAGTGTGCCGCGGAACAGCGGTTGAAAAACACTGGCTTAAAGATTGACACGGTGACAAAATTCATCACCGTTCCCGTCCCCGTGGATAACCGTGGGAAACCATCTTCATGTCATTCTTTAAGGAAAGAAGGAAGAATCAGAGTATGAATGGCTTCAACCACTAACCCACAAGCTTTGCTTTGAAGAATGCTGGTGTAGAAGGACTGAGGTTGAAACAGACATTACAGAATGACAGTCTCTGGTATCCAGAGCAGATCTTGTGATGTCATAATGCCTCATTCCACCAGTGCCTAAGAGCCAATCATATCAGTGATGTCACAATGGCTTCATTATCCTTGGCTCCCATAAGAATCAGAGTATGAATGGCCACAACCACTGACCCACAAGCTTTGCTTTGAAGAATGCTGGTGTAGAAGGACTGAGGTTGAAACAGACACTACAGAATGACAGTCTCTGGTATCCAGAGCAGATCTTGTGATGTCATAATGCCTCATTCCACCAGTGCCTAAGAGGCAATCACATCAGTGATGTCACAATGGCTTCATTATCCTTGGCTCACATAAGAATCAGAGTATGAATGGCCACAACCTCTGACCCACAAGCTTTGCTTTGAAGAATGCTGAGATTGAGCAGCAACATTCCAGAGCTGAGATTGTGATGTCATAATGCCTCATTCCACCAGTGCCTAAGAGCCAATCACATCAGTGATGTCACAATGGCTTCATTATCCTTGGCTCTCATAAGAATCAGAGTATGAATGGCCACAACCTCTGACCCACAAGCTTTGCTTTGAAGAATGCTGAGATTGAGCAGCAACATTCCAGAGCTGAGATTGTGATGTCATAATGCCTCATTCCACCAGTGCCTAAGAGCCAATCACATCAGTGATGTCACAATGGCTTCATTATCCTTGGCTCCCATAAGAATCAGAGTATGAATGGCCACAACCTCTGACCCACAAGCTTTGCTTTGAAGAATGCTGAGATTGAGCAGCAACATTCCAGAGCTGAGATTGTGATGTCATAATGCCTCATTCCACCAGTGCCTAAGAGCCAATCACATCAGTGATGTCACAATGGCTTCATTATCCTTGGCTCTCATAAGAATCAGAGTATGAATGGCCACAACCTCTGACCCACAAGCTTTGCTTTGAAGAATGCTGAGATTGAGCAGCAACATTCCAGAGCTGAGATTGTGATGTCATAATGCCTCATTCCACCAGTGCCTAAGAGCCAATCACATCAGTGATGTCACAATGGCTTCATTATCCTTGGCTCCCATAAGAATCAGAGTATGAATGGCCACAGCCACTGACCCGCAAGCTTTGCTTTGAAGAATGCTGGTGTAGAAGGACTGAGATTGAAATAGACACTAGAAAATGACATGGGATTATTTCCCGCGGTTATCCGCAGGGACGGGAACGGTGATGAATTTTGTCACCGTGTCATTCTCTACTCTGAATCAAGTCTTACACCTTAGTTATAAGGGAGGGGGAAGGGTTACACGGAGCAGAGGTTTCCTCAGGACCCTGCTGGGGCCAGATGATCTGTCATCTAAATGGTGAATCATCCCAGTGAAATCTTGTGTGAACAGTAAAATAAATTTGTTTTTAAAACACAAACCCCCTCTTTTACTAAGGGGTGCTAACCGATCAGCGTGCTCTATTCGAATTAGCGCACGCTAAACGCTAACACGTCCATAGCCTATCATACACATATTAGCGTTTAGCGTGCACTAATTTGATTAGCGCACTTTAGTAAAAGAGGACCAATGTATGAGTGTTTCATTCTAAAAAAAAAAGACAAAGTGATGCAAATTCCTGGAAGCATGATGAAGAGTTTATAGGAGTGCCCAGAGGCAAAATACTTTGGGTTCATTTCCTGGTTTTTTTTTGTAATTTTTCTCCAATTATTGGGTGTTTTTAAAAGTTCCTTCCAGACCCTTGTTTTAATAAGAATGTAAATAATAATGAATTAACATGAGCTTTTTAAAGGTGTACAAGTCAATTGTATACATTTTAAATGTGTAAGTTAACAAGCCTTAAATCGAATTTTTATATACATTTTTTTTTACAAATTATTACTCAAGCCTTACCTTATTGTTCTTTCAGGAAATTAGTTAAGACCTATTTGTTTGATTCATTTTTAGCTTCATTTGATTGGTTTTAATGCAGTATTATTCTGTATTTCCTATTCAATTGTATTTTCTCACAAAGCTGTATTTTTCTCCGATTGTATGTGAACCGCCTAGAACTGCTGGTGTGGGCGGTATACCATAAAGTTATTATTTTTAACACAACGCCTAGTTTGTAAAGCATACCTGTAATCGAACTTTTGCTGTGTCCAGTGGAAAGGTGATGAGATCAGCAATACAGGCAGCAGTCCCAGCACTGACAAATTTTACACCTGGGGTGGGAGGGATGGCGGAAGGCTTCAGTCCTACCATCTCTGCTACAGAGCAGTTCAGAACCCCAAGCAGCTCTAAAAGTCGGGTTGGGAGAGGTGAGAAAGAAGGTAAATGGTGAGAACTGCATATGCAAACAGCATGACCAAAATGTAAGTACAGAGACTTATTAAAAAAGGGATGGTTAACAAGACTAAGAATGTCATAATGCCCCGATATCGCTCCAAGGTGAGACCGCATTTGGAGTATTGCGTTGAATTCTGGTCTCCTTATCTCAAGAAAGATATAGTGGCGCTAGAAAAGGTTCAAAGAAGAGCAACCAAGACGGTAAAGGGGACGGAACTCCTCTCGTATGAGGAAAGACTAAAACGGATAGGGCTCTTCAGTTTGGAAAAGAGACGGCTGAAGGGAGATAGGATTGAAGTCTACAAAATCCTGAGTGGAGTAGAATGGGTACAAGTGGATTGATTTTTCACTATGTCAAAAATTACAAAGACTAGGGGACACTCGATGAAGTTACACGGAAATACTTTTTTTCTTTTTGTAAATCTTTATTCATTTTAAAGCCAAAAATAAGTGCAACATATTATACAGTCATCTTACACTTTAACAGCACTTAAATTCAATCAGAATTATATTCGATGACAAATACATATATCATCCCTTCCCTTATATTTATCCAAAAATTTGCACTCCAAATTAAAAAAAAAAAAAAATCTTCCCACCCACCCTGGACGGAAATACTTTTAAAACCAATAGGAGGAAATTTTTTTTCACTCAGAGAATAGTTAGGCTCTGGAACGCATTGCCAGAGGATGTGGTAAGAGCGAATAGCATAGCTGGTTTTAAGAAAGGTTTGAACAAGTTCCTGGAGGAAAAGTCCATAGTCTGTTATTGAGAAAAACATTAGGGAAGCCACTGCTTGCCCTGTATTGGTAGCATAGAATATTGCTACACCTTGGGTTTTGGCCAGGTACTAGTGACCTGGATCGGCCACCGAGAGAACGGGCTACTGGGCTTGATGGACCATTGGTCTGACCCAGTAAGGCTGTTCTTATGTTCTATCTGCCCTTAGAGCAGGGGTGTCCAATGTCGGTCCTCGAGGGCCACAGTCCAGTCGGATTTTCAGGATTTCCCCAATGAATATACATGAGGTCTATTTGCATGCACTGCTTTCATTGTATGCTAATAGATCTCATGCATATTCATTGGGGAAATCCTGAAAACCCGACTGGATTGCAGCCCTCGAGGACCGACATTGGACACCCCTGCCTTAGAGGCACAGAAGGGAAAGGTTTTCAGGATAGCCCTAATGAATATGTATGGAGCAAATTTGCATGCTTGTCACCTTCATTATATGCAAATCTCTCTCATGCATATTCATTAGGGTTATCCCCAAAACTCGACTGGCTGGTGGGAACCACTGTCCTAAGGTTCTCAAACATTTTTCCCTATCTGTTCCAGTGGGTTCACTATCTATCTATGGCAGGGGTCTCAAAGTCCCTCCTTGAGGGCCGCAATCCAGTCGGGTTTTCAGGATTTCCCCAATGAATATGCATGAGATCTATGTGCATGCACTGCTTTCAATGCATATTTATTGGGGAAATCCAGAAAACCCGACTGGATTGCGGCCCTCAAGGAGATCCCTGATCTATGGTAATGTACCTGGGGCAAGAGGAGGATTAAGTGACTTGCCCAGGGTCACAAGGACCATCACCTTCGCCAAATCTCTGGAGAAATATACTGTGGAAAGATAGCAATAAAGCATTAAAGCTGCCTTTACCTATGAAAGAACAGCAGCTGGTCTTTTTAAACCTCTATACTTACATTTCAAAGTCTAGTAGTTCATCAGGGCTAAAAGGACAACTGATCTGTTGCCCAGCCCTATTATAAGGAGCACAGGTTAGATGTGACGTCACAAGACTGCCTCCAAAAGTCCAAAGCCCTAAGAAACCGAGAGGCTCCGCCCCTTTTAAAGGGCTAGCCCCGGCGTGGAACTTTTACGCGCTGCAGACTGCCGACTTTTGACTTGCTCCTTATTTTACCCGCAGCCACTTGCCGGGGAATCGGGCCTGGGTTCACGTGGGACTAGTTTTGCGCATCCCTTACCCTAGTAGGGGACTTGGGAGGGCGAACGCTTGAGCGCACCGGATGCAGGGAGTGGGCGATATCCAGGGTCGCAGTTCAGGTTTTTCCCTGGGCGAAGGTTGTTCTGCAACTCAGGAACTAAACATTACCTCCATTATCGCCAAATTACAGCTCGCTGTTTCATCATTTTCAAAGCAAAACAACACCGGTTATTTTGAACGAAGGCCTAATAAATGTTTTCTAGATAATGAACTTGCTGGTTTTTCAGATGTCACTCCAGGATTATCTAGGATTTTATGGACTGTAAAACTCTGAGGACGTTGGAGAAATACAATTTGAAAAAAAAAAAAAATATCACACCAAAAAAACTAGATGAATTTCAAATCCTTTACAAACAATACTACCTTAAAAATAAAAAGATGATTTTTTTTTTTTTTTGCGTTAACTGTTCCTAAGATTAACGGCCTCTTTTACAAAGGGGCTGCCGCACGGTAACAGCCCCGAAGCCCTTTAAATCTCTATGGCAGGGGTGTCTAACCTGCGGCCTGAGGGCCGCATGTGGCCCCTTGAAGTATTTTGTGCAGCCCCGGTCGAGGGCGATGCAGTGTTTTCCTCTGCTGCCCCAGGGTGTTTACCGTCTTGCCAGCTCTCTCCTCTGTCTTGCTGCAGCGTTTGCGAGGCCCCAGAAACATTTTTTCGGCCAGTGCGGCCCAGGGAAGCCAAAAGCTTGGACACCCCTGCTCTAAGGGCTTCGGGGCCATTAGCGCAGCTTTGTAAAAGAGGCCCTAAATAGGTGAGGGTCTAAGCTTGTCCCCACTATTTTCATTTTAGCGGTTGTACATCTTCCCAATATTCGGTCGTCAGGACTGAAATATTTAAAATACTGTATTGAAAAAAATATTTCCCTATCTACTTTCTTGTTTCTCTCTAGGACAGGGGTAGGCAATTCCAGTCGAGTGCCGGAGCCAGGTCAGGTTTTCAGGATCTCCACAATGAATATGTATGAGATGGATTTGCATGCACGGCCTCCTTGAAATGCAAATCTATCTCGTGCATATTTATTGTGGATATCCTGAAAACCTGCTCTGGCTCTCGAGGACCGGAATTGCCTACCCCTGCTCTAGGATAAATGGGGGGTCTAAGGAAGAGTTAGATAATTTGTTAATGTTTATATGACATGTTGGGATCTTTTTCATTATTTTTCTTCAGTGCTGGTTGTGATATTAATATTATTACATGCCGATAAGTCATATGTATGCTTCATGAATAATGCTCTGTATTACTGTATCAAGAGGATTATTGTAATTTAATTTGAAATTTAAATAAAGAAAAAAAAAATCCTGTAGGGTTTTCCCCTCACATCCTGTATAGATTCTGCCAGTTTGGTCTAATAGCAACAACGACAAAAATCCCCCAACGAAATATATAACCAAAATTGCTAGAAATCTTTCCATCGGTAAGTCACAGATCCAGTGAAATCATTCACAGATCCATAATATTGTTGAAATAAAATTGCCTTAGGGCTCCTTTTACTAAGGTGCGCTAGCGTTTTTAGCGCATGCTGGCGTTAAGGTCTAGCGCGCACGGCAATTTAGCGCGCGCTATTCTGCGCGTTAAGGCCCTAACGCACCTTTGTAAAAGGAGCCCTTAATCTACTTCGGAGGGCAGGAATGAATGAATTTTGACTTATGAAGAACAATTTTTAACAATGACAAACGCATGTTATTTTAAATCAGCACTGGATGGACACTTTATTACAATGAATAGCGATGAGTTCATGTGCCACGGTAGCAAGCAGACAAGATATCGTAAGTACACTGTTTAGACCTTTTTTTTTTTTTTGTATTTTTGAACGTTAGAAACTCATAGGTTCAATTGCAAGATATGTTATGGTATGAATTAGTTTTTACCATGTGCGATAGAACTTTATAGGATACCTTTATAGGATGCCATGGCCTTGTAGTGCATAGAATTATAAAGCACCACTAAATGGCAGGAATGGAATGGTATAGTGCTACAGTATAATCTTGTTATAACGGACTTCAAGGGACCTGGAAAAACGGTCCGTTATATCCAATTACATTTTTTTTTAAACTTTAGGTCAACTTAAAACAACGTTCAGTCAATGAACAACAGTCACTGGACAAGCATATCAGCAACATCAAGAACAAAACTCAGCAAAATATTGGTATGGCACGAAATGATTGCAAAACCACAACACTAAAAGATGTTCTAATCTAAACCATTGTGTCATACTGTACTGGAAATAAAAATACTCTTGTCATTTTCTTCTGGGCTGCATTTTGATACTATATCACTTGCATACCACACGCCTTGTAGGCGGAGCCTGCAGGTCCATTATAGCTGAACAAAACTACAGCTAAAAGCGGCTCTGGGGACCAAATTGGTTGTCCGTTATATCCGAAAGTCCATTATATGCAAGTCCGCTATATGCGGTGCTTTTCTGCATGTTCATAAAGGCGCATGGCCGGGACCAGCAAACCTCGTCTGCTATAAATGATATTCCATTATAAGCGAGTCTATTATAACAAGATTATACTGTATGATGGTTCATAAACTATCGTGGTCAGCACTGCCATAGCAAAGACCGGGTGGGGGTAACTGAGCACTTTGCTTTTATGCTATCTACCACTATTACCCTGCATACTGTGATAAATGCTCAAACTTTCAAGAAATAAATAGCTATAGCTATAAATATAAATATGAACTAAAATAAAAATTGAAATAGCATTATTATTTGAGTTACCATATTTTTCATGCCATAAGACGCACCTGACCATAAGATGCACCTGACCATAAGATGCACCTGACCATAAGATGCACCCTAAATTTAGAGGAGAAAAACAAGAAAAAAACATTCTGCACCAAATTCTCCCTGCCAGGTTCTGCACCCAACCCCACACTCATTGCCAGGCTCTGCACCCTGTCCCCCCTCTGGTGGTCTAGTGGTAGGCTGGGACAAGGCACAGGGTAGGCAGGGATAGGGCACAGATGTCAAGGCAGATTACTTTTTAAAATATGCAGTGTCACCTCAGTAACAACTATAGAAAAATAGACAAATATAGGGCAAAATATAGACAGCAGATATAAATTCTCAAAACTGACACATTTTGATCACTAAATTGAAAATAAAATCATTTTTCCTACCTTTGTTGTCTGGTGATTTCTTTCTTTCTTTCCTTCCTGCCTTCCATCCTCGGGCCCAACAATTGTCCCTTCTTCCCTCTTTCCTATGTTCCCCTCAGTGCCTTTGTCATCTTCCCCCCCCACCTCAGGCCCAACAATTGTCCCTTCCTCCCTCCTACGTTCCCTTCACTGCCTTCCAGCCTGTCCTCTTCCGCCCCCCTCCCCCTCCCCCCCGTGCCTGCTATTAATCCCGGCGCTTCCCTCGCTGGATGGCTGTGGCAGTGAGGCCCCACCCTGGCAGTGAGATTCCCCCTCCTGTACTTGTTTTTAATCCCGGCGCTTCCTTCGCCGGACAGCTGCCGCAGGGAGAGGCAGAGCGGCGAACAAGGCAGGCGCGCTTGCCTGGTCCCGCACGCCTGCCTGAATGGCTGCAGTCAGCTCTAGCGACTCGCAAGAACTGCCTGCCGTTCAGGCAGGTGTATGGCACCACGCAGACTGGCAAAACTTAAAAACTCATTATGGCTTGCAGATCCTATGCTTCCAGACAGATTTTTTAGGGCATCAGGCCGCCAGATGGTATAAATTAATTTCTGAATTCTTGAATAAAAAAACAAAAAACAGTCTTAGGGACATTTGGAGCATCAAGATTAAGCAGTATATTTCTGTGACTCGATGGCCACGAATTTGGACTTGGAGGATGAAATGTACAGCGTCAGCATCTATGAGACAAACTTGGTTTTTCCTGTTACATAGATCTTTTTGGCCCCTGTTAGGTTAAATAAGTTAAATAGTTCTAGATCAGGGGTCTCAAAGTCCCTCCTTGAGGGCCGCAATCCAGTCGGGTTTTCAGGATTTCCTCAATGAATATGCATTGAAAGCAGTGCATGCACATAGATCTCATGCATATTCATTGGGGAAATCCTGAAAACCCGACTGGATTGTGGCCCTCAAGGAGGGACTTTGAGATCCCTGTTCTAGATCTAATAGATGCTGGCACTGTCATCTGGACATAGGGACATTGGATCATCTGTTGTTCTCAAATTCTTGAAATCAATGCAATGCAATACTTGAGTCATCATTTCCGTTAACATATGAGATAGTCATATGTGGTACGTTGTTACATATTAAACCCCCATAGATCGCTATAAATGTCGTCTCCTCATAATTATGACTGGAGTAGCAATACAGATGATAACACAAAATTGGAAGAATGTTGATCGTCTTAACTTCTCTTTTTGGTGGGCAAATTTATGCTCCACATATAGGAATGAGAAGATAAATGTGGATATATTGGGGGAGGGTAATATATTTAAATTGGTTTGGGGCCTATTGGCATCTTATATAACATCAGGATAGTTTTAATTTGGTTATTTCTATGCACATCCAAGGTGGGTGAGAGGGAGGGTGAAAATGTCTGTTATTTATAATGATTATTTATTGGAAGGGAGGGTGGGATAAATTGATTGTGCATAAATATTTGTAAGTTGTATGTGCTTTTACGCTTTATTGTCTGTTATTAACCTATACATTGCACTGTTAAATTTGTGAAACTTAATAAAAAAATATTTAAATAAAGTTAGGCACCCAAAAGCCAAATTTTGGCTCTGCCCTATAACAGAGTCTGGCTGCACAGATTTTTGCACCTAATAGTACCCATGACGCGACCCCTCCTCCCTCCCAATTCTCTCCTATTCTTATCCCTATACTATTAGTCTCCCTGTGCTCCTTCTACTTTGTGGCCTTGGAGGCGCGTCTGGCTGACAACCAATCACAGGGAAGGCTGGTACCAGGTCTATGGTCCTGTGTAAGAGGGAGGCTGGACGGGGGGGGGGGGGGTGGAATAAGGCACACAAGGTAAACAAGTCTTAATAAGTTACTATCTTATCCTAACCCAAGATTTGTTCTTGGAACTGTCGGAATGATTGGGAAATGAATAGCTGCTTCAGCCTTTCTGCATTGTTTATCCCGTTTACATCTTTTTTTTTTTCACCCCCCCCCATTTATTTTTCGAAAGCAGTAGGTACAGTAGAAGCCCAATATTCCGAGATCCATTGAGTAAAAGGTCTCCTCAACTTTAGGAAAGCAATGACCGATGGATTACAAAGAAATGTATATGGGTCCCGGATCCCGGTGCGTGTCACGTTACGGTAATCACTTGACCTGAAATCCTTCCATGGTAACTATGGAAAATTGAATCTGTAAATTGTACGTCACGTATATTGGTATTAGGTTAAGAACATAAGAACATAAGAACATAAGCAGTGCCTCCGCCGGGTCAGACCATAGGTCCATCCCGCCCAGCAGTCCGCTCCCGCGGCGGCCCGAACAGGTCACGGCCTGTCTGAGTCACCAGAAGGGGCCCCCTTGCCACCTTGGTTTCCCATTGAGTCCTATCTTCCCATCGAAGTCCTAACCCTCCGGTCTTGCACATGCACGACCTGGTTGGGTTTCTATTCTTATTACCTGGTTAGCTTTCTATACCTGTGTGACTCCCCGCCAGGTTCCTAGTGTGTGTCAAACCAGAACAATAACTTGTATTGAAATAGGGTTATCAGACCGTCCGGATTTCCCCGGACATGTCCTCCTTTTGAGGGGGCCGGATGGCTTTTCAAAACCCGGCACTTTGTCCGGGTTTTGAAAAGCTTCCCGACATAATTGCGTCGGGAAGGGGCATCTGTGTATGTGTGTAAGCAATGTGGTGATGTGATGCGCACGCACGTGTGACATCATTGTGTCGTGTCCGTGGAAGCGGGCTGGGTGCTGGGGGGGTGGAACAGGGCGGGAAAGAGGCGGAACTGGGCGGTCCTGGGGGCATGGCCATAGGTCTGGATTTTCCCCAAAGGAAAATCCGGTAACCCTATATTGAAAAGCTTGCATTGGAAGGATAACTATGACAAATTGTAACCTATAAACTGTATATTAAGTACAGTGCTTCCCTGTGAATTCACAGTTGGCGGTTTGCGGTCCCGGTCATTTGCAGTATTTTACGACCGTGAACCGCCAACCAGGATAGGACAGCTGGAGAGGCAGGAGAGGGCAGCTGGAGTGCCGGCGAGTGAAGGAAATCACTCGCTGTATGCTCCGACCGCCTCTTCCTGTACTAAAGTCGGGCCTCACCAATCAGGAGCTGCTTTGACACGCAGCTCCTGATTGGTAAGGCCCGACTTAGTGCACGAAGAGGCGGTCGGAGCATACCGCGAGTGATTTCCTTCACTCGCCGGCGCTCCCGCTGCCCTCTCCGGTCTCCCCCATGAAAAACCGTATTTGCAGTTTTTCAAGATTTGCGGGGGTTCCTGGAACGGAACCCCCCGCAAATATCGGGGGAGTACTGTATATTGGTATTAGATCCCTAGTATATAACAAGATAGGATTAAAAAAAACTTGTATCAAAAACTGTTCATACTGTAATTATGGGAAATCATAACCTGTTAACTGTCTTTTATGTATGTTCAACCTGTAACTCGTTCTGAGCTCTTTGGGGACAACGAGACAGACAACAAAAAAAACCCCAAACATACATAATACAATATTTTTCTTATTTTTATCAAATGATTGTTGAGTTTTCTGATGTAGGTATTGACATTCTGCTAACTACACTGGTAGATTTAACTTTATACAATAATCAAAGTAACTGGCTCTCTGGTGAAGATTTCCTGATGCAGAATCATGCGTTTAGGGTTCTGAAATCCAAGGAAGCAAAAAACTGATGGGCAAGCAGGGAGGATAAGTACAGATGTGCACCGTGGCATAGTAAGGGAAGCTTGCAGATGTGGTGGAAGCGCCTGGTATAGCTATGCCATGGGCCCCTCTGCTACCCTTGGCATTACCATGGTGTGCCATAAACCCCACCCCCCACCTGCCACGAACAGCTTGCGCTGCTTGCGCTGGCATCATCCTTCCCTCTGATGCCACTTCCTGGTCCCAATTTCTGGGAGGAGGGGGTGTGTGTTTGTGTCTGTGTTGACACTGGTTAAACCTCCCCCCCCAACCCCCCCACCACCTTTTTTCCTTTCTGTGTGTGGAATACACGGAAGAGAAAAAAAAACAGGGAGTAAAAGTTATTTTCTTATAGAGTTCAACTCTATACTGTCAGATTTTTTTTCACAAAGAGAGAGGGGTGTGGGTTGGCATTTCAAAGCTGACATTCATAGCAGTGGGCACTGGAGGATTAAGTAGGGTTACCAGACATCCGTGGAAATCCAGACATGTCCTCTTTTTAGAGGACTGTCCGTGTTCCTGGTCAGACTTTCCGAAACCCAGCAGTTTGTCCAGGTTTTGGAAAGTTCTAAGCTCTGGCCGCATCAAAAGATGCAGGAGATGCATTCTGGTGTCCAATGTGAAGTTTGATTGGATACATTACACCCTGAGGCAGCAGACTTGTGAAACGCTGGCCACCGTTGGTGTACCGATCAACAGAAGATAAGTTGAAAGTTATTTCCTCTATCTTTTAGCACAAAATAGCACCGCATAAGGCTTTTATCCCTTGCAGTGAAATGGAGGTCTTTTGCCGATGAGGTTAACACCTAACCACTTGTAACCACCCTTTGTGGTGGTAGGAGGACCCTAGTCTGAGGCTTTTTCCTCCGTTTTTTCAAATTTCACATTGTAATTAAGCCTGAGCTGTACTGTTTTTATCCATCAGAACTTGTGCATTTCTCTTGTGAAAGTGTTTTCTTAATACTATTGATTTTTCACAATTCCAAGTCTTTTTTGGCTACGTAACATGATCATATTTACATCCATGACCTAAAAGCCAAAGAGCCATATTTGGAGAGTTTGTAATCGCTTATTGATTGAGTATGGTTTAACTATGTCTGTGTATTGTAAATCATCTCAGAAAACGCTAACTCTGTATAGAACATCTTTACAGAAGCTCTTGTATTGTTAAACTAAACTAAACTAAACCTTAAGTTTGTATACCGCATCATCTCCACAGAAGTAGAGCTGGCACGGTTTAGAGTAATTGGTATAGAAAGAAACAACAATGAAAAGTAGAAGGGCTTAGAAAGAGAGGTTTAGAGGGAATTAGTAAATCGATGAGGGAGAGTTCTTTGCATTTTGGAGAAGAGCCAAGTTTTCAGATGTTTTCAGAAGAGTTGGAGGGAGGACAGGCACCGAAGCGGGGTGGTAAAACTGTTCCAGAGTGTTAGGCAGACTAGATGGACCATTTGTGTCTTTATCTGCCGTCATCTACTATGTTACTATGATAATGGTTTAATTATGTCAGTGCTGAAAACCTTCCCAGAAATGCTAACTCAGAAATGTAACACCTTTACAGGAGCTCATGTATTGTAACACCATTAAAGAAGCTCATATAAACCAGTGGCGTACCTAGCATATGTGACACCCAGGGCCCATCATTTTTTGACCCCCCCCATTTATATGAAAAATATGATTTTTAGTAACAATCCACATATCGCACAACAAGAGTGTACCTAGGAAAAGGCAGCATCTTAAACACTGCAGTGAGCACTAGAACACCAACACACCAACACATACATTGTAAAATTAACAAGCCAGATTCCGTACAGTCAATTGATCCTGCAGTCAATGCCAACTGAAAACTATGTTCTTTTCATACACACAGAACAGAGATACACCCTCGCCCAATATGGAATAATCACAAACTAAAAATAGAAATATGTAGACAAAAGTTAAACTGAACCGCCAAGAAACCAGACTCTGCATACAGTGCAACACCACAACACCACAAAAACAGTAACACATGTCCTCTAATACCGTGCAAAATATAAAGACTTTTGAAAAAACTGATACATAACAATCACCACTTTACAAATTAACAAATAAAAATAAAACAAATAATGAGAAATAAGAAAATACCATTTTATTGGATTAATCCCCAGAAGCTCGGTCCCCATCCCCGCAAACCACCTGATTCCATCCACACAAGCTTTAAATTGTTTTATATTGAATTTATTATATTAAAGTATAAAAAGAAACAATATTCTGTACAATTGTCAATTTATAAATCAGCGTCTTCTCTCCGCTCTCTCTTCCCCATTTCCTTTCAGCGTCCTCAGCCCATTCTCTCTCCACTTTCCTTCAGCACACGCACATAAAAACAAGCAAGTAATTTTATATCATTTTCATTCTATTCATTCATAGAAATTAAAGTCTAAATAATTACAGTCACATAACAAAACATGATTTTACAAAAATAATTCCCTGCACAGTCAAGCCTGCAAGGATTACTAGATGTCTTTCAGCAGCTCCCCTCCCTCCCTCCCCCTTACCTTTGTGGCCAAGTTAAAATGATCTACCAACAATAAAATTTTAAAAACACAAAGCACACTGTATGCAGAGAAAATGTTAATTATCATTTATATTCCGCGGGTT
Organism: Geotrypetes seraphini; assembly: GCF_902459505.1. Classification (NCBI taxonomy): domain Eukaryota; kingdom Metazoa; phylum Chordata; class Amphibia; order Gymnophiona; family Dermophiidae; genus Geotrypetes; species Geotrypetes seraphini. The sequence continues at coordinate 147,499,283 of NC_047084.1, forward strand.
TTCAAGGTCAAGGCAGATGACTTTATGCAATGTCACCTCAGTAACAACTATACAAAAATAGACAAATATACCCCTCCCTTTTTACTAAACTGCACTAGTGGTTTTTAGCGTAGGGAGGTGCGCTGAATGCCCCATGCTGCTCTCGATGCTCATAGGCTCCCTGCGCTAAAAACCGCTATTGCGGTTAAGTAAAAGGGGGCCATAGTGCAAAATATAGACAGCATATATAAATTCTCAAAACAGACACATTTTGATCACTAAATTGAAAAAAAAAATCATTTTTCCTACCTTTGTTTGGTAATTTCATCAGTCTCTGGTTGCACTTTCTTCTTCTGACTGTGCATCCAATATTTCTTCCCTTCTTTCAGCCTCCTGTATGCTTCTTCTCCTCCAGACCTCATTCCCTCCCCCGATTTTTTTCTTTGTTTCATCCTGCCCCCTTCTTTCTTTCTCTCTCCATGCCCCCTTTCTTTCTCTATGTCTGTCTTTCTCTCTCTCTGTGCCCCATTTCTTTCTTTCTTTCTTTCACCCTGCCCCCTTCTTTCTTTCTCTCTCCATGCCCCCTTTCTTTCACTATGTCTGTCTTTCTCTCTCTCCGTGCCCCATTTTTTTCCTTTCTTTCTTTCTCCCTGCCCTCCCCCATGCCACCGCCATTGGGAAACATGCTGCTGCCACCACCGCCGGGGAAAGGCTGCCACTGCCGCCATCAGGAACAGGCCGGCGCCGAGTTCTCCCTCCCTACTTTTCTTCCCTGTGAGGCCGATCAACTCTCGCCGCCCTACGTCAATTCTAACGTCAGAGAGGACGTTCCTATATAACTGTCATAATTGCAGCAACAAAAATGTTAAAATAAAATTATAGTGAAAATCCCCGAGGCAGTCCTCAAGAAAGTTGATGTTACAGGGGAGTCCCTCCTCGAGAGCCGCAATCCAGTCGGGTTTTCAGGATTTCCCCAATGAATATGCATGAGATCTATTAGCATACCATGAAAGCAGTGCAAGCAAATAGATCTCATGCATATTCATTGGGGAAATCCTGAAAACCCGACTGGATTGCGGCCCTCAAGGAGGAAGTTTGACACCCCTGTGTTAGAGCCTGTAATAATGCAATACAGTTCTGCTTCAAATATCCTACCTTTTTTTTTCTGTCTTGAAAGAGTTAAAACCTTTCACCTTCCATTATTCCAAATCAGATGCCACGATTGCCAAGACTTAATGAGATATATATATAAAATTAATTCCTTTTCCACTCATTAGAAGCTGTAAAGATAAGATAAGGAAGAGGTGTGCTACATATTGTACTGTATCTTTACTGCACCTCTGACCACATCAGCAGATAATTCTGCCATTTTGATGTTCCCGCTTTCTCGTGATTTGAATCCTGAACTCTGGTTTATGATGAGCTAGTGATTAGATCAGGGCGCATGTTCTTCTGGCCCCCCTCTGTCTTGGAGAAGTGATTTCTCTGTATCAGTTCAAGGATCTAATGGTATATCAGATGTGGGGCCTGGGTGTTCTTTGTCTGTGATGGGTGTGTTAAGCATAGAGACTTAGAATAATCTCTCTTGCTTTCCAATGAATAAGCTCACTGGTTTTGGTTCACCTCCAGATGAAAAAGAAAAGAGGAACTTTCAGTTCTATAGCTTCTTCTGAAAGTGGTAGGAAAGAAATTGAGAATAAAATTAAAACCTTTGTACTGCTCGGGGGAGAGAATAAATCTCAAATTGTGTGTGCAGCTCTAGTCAGTGCCTCTTAAAAAAGATATAGCAGAATTAGAGAAAAGGTACAGAGAAGGGCAATGAAAATGATAAAGGGGATGAAGCTCTTCAGCTTGGAGAAGAGACAGCTGAGATATACTGTAGCAGAGATTTATAAAATACAGAGTAGACTGGAACGGGTAGACATGAATCATATGTTTATCCTTTCCAAAAATACTAGGACTAGGGGGCATGCAATGAAGCAACTAAGTAGTAAATTAAAAAAACTGGAGAAAATATTTCTTCATTTAGCATGTAATTAAATTCTGGAATTTGTTGCTATTAGCTTAGCAGGGTTTAAAAAAGATTTGGATAATTTCCTAAAGGAAAAGTCCATAAGCCATTATTAAGACATACTAGGGAAAATCCACTGTTTATTTCTAGGATAAGCAGTATACAATCTGTTTTACTCTTTTGGGTTGGCCACTGCTGAAAACAGCATACTGGACTTAATGGATCTTTAGTCTTCTCAGTATGGCAACTCTTAAGTTCTTAGTAGTTAGCTACTTTCTTGCAGCAATTCATAAAGTAGTTAACTACTTTTTCACTATCCTAGTCATTAATTACTTTTGAAGAGTAAGTGGCACATGATGATATGACATGGTAGAGGATGTCATTGGCATAAATTGGGTTAACATCCTTGAAATAAGCTTCAAGAGATGAAGTTATGCAGTACCCACATTGGTGTTGTGTATAAGATGGAAAAATTATTTCTTACCTGATAATTTTCTTTATATTTGTCCCAAATGATGTTCCTCTACACCCACATATGAGCATTTCAAAAAATTAAAGTGTAAAAATTTTTTTGAAAGGTTCATATTTAAAAGTTCAGAAGAACAATGCCGATGTGTGCCTGCACTTCCGGGTTTGTCCGGGCATGCACACAAGAGCCATGCTGGCCACAAAATCCTTTATACACCTGTGAGAGGCACGGTCCTTCCCTTGCCAATTTGCCATGCATATCATTTGCATAAGATTTTTTTTTTTTTAGCATTGCTTCACTTTTTCTTTGTGTTTCTTTCTGCATGATTGGCTTTGCATGTTGGTATTCTGCACTCGGCTTTGATCATTTACTCCTAAGTGTGAAAAGGGTGTGCACGAACCTGCATCTGCTAATGATGTGGATACTTTAGCTATCAAAATTTACAAGCATAGGGCTAGATTCACTAAGCCCACCTTACCTTGCCGGTCCATGTCAGATGCATGTCCGGGCTCCCTATTCACAACGCGTCCTTATGCTAATTAGGCCAATCGGAGGCACACCCCAATCAACCATGCGGATCGCAGAAAAGCGATCCTGACGCTTGCGCAGACCATCTTCTTTGCTTGTAGATGGTCTGCGCATGCATCTAAGACCCCCTCTGAGCCGCAACTTTTCTTTCTTTTTTTTTTTTAACTTTTTACTTTTTTGTAGTCAAGCAAGCAAGAGACATCAGGGCGGAGCAGGCAGAAGAGATCGTGGAAGAGCAGGGCGGCGATTCAGGAGGGAGCAGGCAGGAGAAATCTGGGGAAGAGCATCGGGGCGGCAGGCAGGAAAGATTCGGGGCAGCAGAGAGCAGGGCTTCAATGGAGCTGGAGAGTCGGAAAGACGTTTGTGACTGGTCCCTAGCAGTCGGTTTCAAAAATTTCTTTGCATGCACGGATTGGTAGCGGATTGCAGAAGTTAGTGAATCGGGCCGGAGGGAAATCCGGTCACAAAGGGGTCACAAACCGATCGGTACACAATCGGTTTGCTTAGTGAATCTAGCCCATAATTTGGAAAACCTAAAATATTTGTATAAGGAACTATTGGCCCCACCTTCACATCCCATGACACCTCCCTAATATGCATGTACATTTACATATGTATTAGCGGTATAGCATTTTAGTCCTCAGGACACACCTAGCCAGTGAGGTTTTTGAGGAGTGAATACACGTTTATTTAAAACTGTTTTTTTATACCATTTTACAAAAAACTAAATGGTTTTAAAACATACATAAGATAAAAAACAAACCATAAAATAAAATCTACATAGTTAAACAATTTCTTCTCTGCAAATGTCAACTGATAAATCGCATATAGTACATGCAAATTTATCTCACGCATTTTCATTGTGGATATCCTGAAAATCTCACTGGCTGGATATAACTCAAGGCCTTGTTTGAGAACCTCTGCTATACACAGTTTAGTGCATGTGTTGGGCAGTTTTCAAATGGCAGGCACAGCATTGGATTTGGACTATGCGAGGTAATCAAAGAAACTAAATAAACTTGAAAACTTGAAACTTGAAGATATAAGATAAGCGGCCTTTTTAAAAAAAAAAAAAAAAAATGTTTATTGCTGTGCCTATGCTTGATATTTCGAATTGTGGACACTCCTCATTATCCTGTGCTTTTGGTTTCCTGATGCTATTAATGAAGTAGTTCTACAACACAAGAAATATACATCAGCCTTTCAAAGCTTTAGCACTAATAAGAAGCATTAGCATAGGGAGGGACATTGGAGCAGTTCAATACAGTGGAGCCCCACAATGCAGTTCTACTTCACTGCCCTGCAAAGTACCAGCTATGTGGCTTCAAAGTACACTTCTCCCTACGTATTTGCGGTGGATACGTTCCAGCTATAGGCGCAAATATGGAAAAACTGCAAATATCTTTCCAATATGTTATTGGCGGTTTTGGAGAAAGCGACATCATTATTGCTATTGAAACCGCGAATAAGAATCCCCAGCGCTAACAGAACTGGTATGGGAATTTAAATAAACTCACCGCACCTGCACACCTGCTATGAACCCCCCCCCCCCCAGCAAAAGACTCCAAACTTAACTTTTGAATGTTGGTCAGGGAAAGCTGCCTCCGAAGCGGTGAAATACGGAGAAGAGTGGAAACGCCCAGGCGGCGCAGACTACACTATAAGGCGGAGCAAAGATCTAAAGAGCCAATCAGAAAGACCAGTGAGGGAGGTGTCCAAAAAAACTGAGGGAGCCAATAGATTGTTCAAGCCGCTATTGGATGCGGGCAGCTTTGGCCCCTCTAAAGTCCAAAGGTAGCTGTTCAATTACAGACCGCACGCTGCTCCTATACCAACTGCTCCGCTCCACCCCGCTCGCCTCCTTTGTAGGGATGGCATCCTATGAGTCTTGCCAGTGGGGAGCGTTTCCCACCAAATTTTGAGGACCGGAGGTAGAAAATTTGTGGTGTTGGCGGATCATGCTTTTTTGTGCTACTTTCCAGGAGCGTGTGTGTGGGTTTTTTTTTTTTTTTTTTGTCGTATTCAACCTGGTGTTTCAGTCGTCTCTGAGTTCTGTTAGCACTGGGGATTCTTCTCCTTTAAAATTCATTATATATTATTATCTATTTATGACTAGAGAATGACACGGTGACAAAATTCATCACCATTCCCGTCCCCGTGGATAACCGCGGGAAACCATCTTCATGTCATTCTTTAAGGAGAGAGGGAAGAATCAGAGTATAATTGGGCACAACTACTGACCCACAAGCTTTGCTTTGAAGAATGCTGGTGTAGAAGGACCGAGGTTGAAACAGACACTACAGAATGACAGTCTCTGGTATCCAGAGCAGATATTGTGATGTCATAATGCCTCATTCCACCAGTGCCTAAGAGCCAATCACATCAGTGATGTCACAATGGCTTCATTATCCTTGGCTCCCATAAGAATCAGAGTATGAATGGCCACAACCACTGACCCGAAAGCTTTGCTATGAAGAATGCTGGTGTAGAAGGACCGATGTTGAAATAGACACTAGAAAATGACATGGGATTATTTCCCGCGGTTATCCGCGGGGACGGGAACGGTGATGAATTTTGTCACCGTGTCATTCTCTATTTGTGACTTGGTACTTGGTGCACTGCAGGGTTCCTGCTATGAGAACCTATTGAGTTTAAAATGATGTTTTGGGGGCGGAGTCAGCTGATGAAAAATCACGACTAAGTGAAATCGTGAGTGCTGAAACCACGAATACAGAGGGAGAAGTGTACAGCTTTACAGCACTATACCAGTATGCAGCCTCAAGTACAATGTTAAATACAGCGTTCAGGTGTATGGCAACCTAAAAGTGGCAATAAAGAGTTCCCAAGCCCTGGCAGACCCGGGAGACTCCCACTTGGAGACTGCCAGTGGGAACTCCACAAGGTCCTCTGAGAAGCCAATTGACACAGAGAAAGTCTAACGGCAGTCTTCCTGAGTGAGTCTTGGTTGGTCTTGAAGGACTCAAGGAAAGGAAATTATTTATGATTTATTTTTAAAATTTCTATACAGTTTTTTTCCCCCCAAAACGGTTTACAAAAAGTTACATACGTAAAATATTATTAAAAAAATCAGAACAAGATAGGAACAAAAACCCCCCAGACAGATTCAGTCTTTACATAAGGCCAATTTCTCAAAGAAATGAGTCTACTAATAGTTGTGTTTTTAACATTTTCCTGAATGAGTTCCCGTCTCTGCATTTTCAAATTTGACCAACAAGGCTATTCCACAACTTAACTCCTGCACATGTAAAAGTCATTACCTTTGTTTCCACGTATGTAGGATTAGCCTTTGATTTCAGCAATGCCAAACTTTCAGAGTGCAGTGATCTTAATACTTGATACCCAGACATCAGACTCTTTAAGAAATTCAGAGATCGTACCATATAGAAATTGGTGACATAACATAATTGCTTTGCATTGAATTCTAAATACAACTGGCAGCCAATGCAATTGTCGGAGATATGGAGTAATATGCTCATATTTTGATGTTCCACTTTCGATCTACCTTCCATATCATCCTAGTAGACCAGTCCAGATGAGTGGGACATACTTAAGGACTCCAAGGATAAAGACTAGGCCCCAACATTCCCTTGCACTCTCCAAATGACCTGTACTGACCTAGAAATTTTTCATTTTGACAGAAGCCTCTAGACACTGTAACTCTCCAGACTGACTGCTACTAGCCTTATGTCCTAACACTGTTGCATTTCTTACCCTGTTTCCCCGATGATAAGGCAGGGCCATCAAATAAGACAGCCCCCCCTTTTTAGAAAAAAATGTAAAATAAGGCACCCCCCCGCAAATAAGCCACCCACCGATACTTGCGCTTAACCGAATCGGGTGGTACGGTGGGTGACTCCGTGTGGTCCCTCTGTCTACCGTATTTGCCTCCATGGCTGCGTGCCGTGCCTCGTCATGAAGTGAAGAGGAGGAAGTGACAGGACTGCAGCGCGCGCACGTGACTCCGTGCAAGGAAACACAGGCAGCTTCCCTCATCCCTCCCTAACGGAGACTGCAGGAGTTTGTTCACGGCCAGAACATCCAAAAGTGAGACACGCAGACAGGTTTCTTTTGCTGTGAGCAATACCACTTACTGTATATAAAGCCTGTTTAAAATGCATACGGTATATAAACAATGGTTTCACATTGTCAAGTCCCCTCTGATGCTGCACTACAGAATAATCTCTTTACTGTGTTTCCCTGATGGAGAACATTGGGGACATTAAATGGTACAATATATGGTATGATGGATAAAGCTGGCCATACACGGTACGATTTTTCGGCCGACCGATTCTTCAGCCGTCAAATAAGACAGCCCCCCCTTTTTAGAAAAAAATGTAAATAAGGCATCCCCCCGAAAATAAGCCCTAGAGCATATTTTGGCCTTCCAAAAAAAATAAGACAGTGTCTTACCATCGGGGAAACAGGGTAGCTGGGGTGCTAGCATTAACATTAGGGGAGGGCAACTGTTGAACCCATGCAAAGTGAAACAGCTAATCCACAGAACTAATTTGCTTGTTTAAAGAACAAGTCAGCCCCGTAGGGGGCACCAGCGACTACAATGCACAAAGCTGTAAAGGGAGAACTTGACCCCTGGAAGACTTTTTGGGAGTTCAGCAAAACCTCAAGTCTATAGCACAGGGACGAGAGGGTTGCAAGATCACCAAACACAGTGAAAACTTGCTAGCGCCAGTAATGCCCCATTGTGCCTCCCCCTTGAGAACAAGGCATGGGCATGCCACAAAAACACGTTCCTGGAAATACCGTAGTCCCCCCCCCCCCCAAATCTATGAAAATATTTAAAACTATATAATATTAATACAGATTGGAGGAGCTCCCAAAACAAATATTTGAGATCACTTCTGTAGCTTTATGTATACAGCCACGATTTATTCTCACACTTCCGTATAATCATTAGCTTATGCAAGGTGACAACAGTGTGCTATACTGAAGATAAACACAAAGTCCAAGTTTATAAACAATAAATACCGTCTCATCCAAATGTCAAAGAGCAAAAAGAAAAGAAAAAAAAATACATTTTGAAAACAGATCATCTTCACTTCACTTCTGTGCAAATAAGCTTGCAGCTCTGTAGCAATTGCAATAAATAAAATATGCAATGTCTCTATCAGATTGACTCTGGGGACCACTTGTTTGCACAACAGTGAAGTGAAGAGCTGTTTGTTTAAGATAAGAGCTTTTATTCCTTGTTGGCATTTGGATTACAGACAATATTTGTTGCTTATAAACTTGGGACTGTGTTTATTTTTATTATAGCAAACCAGCAACTTCAAAATTTATTTGATCTTTATGATTCGTTTTTACAGGAGCCTTTCGTTAATCTCAAAAACCCTCAATTCATCTAATTTCTCGCTCTTAATTAGATTATGATCAGTGAATCCCTATTAATAAAAACAAGCAGCAAAACATTTGGTGAAAGTCCATAGGTCCGATTGCAAGTGGCTTGGCTCTTGCCAGAGCAGAATTATCAGTGTTCTTGTGAAAGAGAATGTTATTTACGATTAGAAATAAGGGTCAACAAGCATGCTGTAGATGGTAGAGAATGACACGGTGATAAAATTCATCACCGTTCCCGTCCCCGCAGATAACCACGGGAAATAATCCCATGTCATTTTCTAGTGTCTATTTCAACCTTGGTCCTTCTACACCAGCATTCTTCAAAGCAAAGCTTGCGGGTCAGTGGTTGTGGCCATTCATACTCTGATTCTTATGTGAGCCAAGGATAATGAAGCCATTGTGACATCACTGATGTGATTGGCTCTTAGGCACTGGTGGAATGAGGCATTATGACATCACAATATCTGCTCTGGATACCAGAGACTGTCATTTTCTAGTGTCTATTTCAACCTCAGTCCTTCTACACCAGCATTCTTCAAAGCAAAGCTTGCGGGTCAGTGGTTGTGGCCATTCATACTCTGATTCTTATGTGAGCCAAGGATAATGAAGCCATTGTGACATCACTGATGTGATTGGCTCTTAGGCACTGGTGGAATGAGGCATTATGACATCACAATATCTGCTCTGGATACCAGAGACTGTCATTTTCTAGTGTCTATTTCAACCTCAGTCCTTCTACACCAGCATTCTTCAAAGCAAAGCTTGAGGGTCAGTGGTTGTGCCCAATTTATTCTGATTCTTTCCTCTCTCCTTAAAGAATGACATGAAGATGGTTTCCCGCGGTTATCCGCGGGGACGGGAACGATGATGAATTTTGTCACCGTGTCATTCTCTAGTAGGTGGCACTTCAGGCAGAAGCTTCCACAGTTATGCTTCCTAGCTATGTGAGGAAACAGTGCCATTACATGTGTTTAACCCTGGGGGGGGGGGGGGGGGGGGGGGGAGGGTAAATGAAACGTCAGATTGGATGGCTCAAGTTAATTTCTAAATGAATTGCATTTCTTTCTCTATACATGCTCAATGCTTTTGTATCTGGGTGGCTTTAAAATTAATAAATTCACATGTGTAATTAACTTTGTGATCTTTTGCTAGTTTCCAGTTGAGACTGGATGTGATGTCAGGAGGGATTCACTATTTCAGTACGGTGCAGGAACGCTGTGGCCATCTTTTGATAGCCGACAGCTTGTAAAAGAGACTAAGAATTATATAGGTAAGAAAGATTCTCTGCTGTAAATTGTTAGGTATGGTGGCGTTTTAACTGTTAGGTAAAATAATTGTACGGATAGTATTGACAGTATTTTCTGTATTTTTTTCACTTTTTCAGCTTCCCCAACCTTGATACAGAAAAAGCGAAACACGTTGGTTAAGGGGGACACGTTTACTGAAAGGCTGAAAAGCTAAGTTATTTATTTAAGTTTAATTATTTAAACTATGAAATAAGCAAACGACATAAAACGATAAGATAAGCAAGCTTCTGCCATATTGGGAGGAACGAGGAATTGAACCCCAGCGAGTTATGTTGCCCCTTCCACATGACACCTCTCATTCATTGACCTTGTGGCCATCTTTTCCATAAACTCCAAATGTTGCCTATGACCCAATGCTGCAAGGATGAGGTTTGCATAAAATCATTCAGAAATTCCAGTGAAGAGGTAAAAAAAACCGATTTACTATATTTAAAGTGATGTTGCCAAGGGACAAAAGGGGGGGGGGGCCTGGTTTATTGAATGCTAAGCACTTGATGTTAGGCATACGAGACATATCCATGATTGGTATCGCAACTCATCTATGTTCTCGCAACAAGGTGGAGACTCAGCTGCACTCCTCGTTGCTTTTAGTGTGATATTGCATGCACCCCCCAGCTCAACTACCAGTGCCTCTCAAAGACTGTATCTTGCTTCACCCCCTACGCAACACATGGCAATGGACTTGCCGCTATCTGAAAATTGTCCCTGAATATAACCCCACACCTTTCTATAAGGGACAACCCAGATTTTCCACCCTGTATGGACAATAAGAGCTTCTTGGACTAAGACAGTGGTTCCCAAACCTGTCCTGGGGGACTCCTAGCCAGTCAGGTTTTCAAGATATCCCTAATGATTATGCATGAGACAGATTTGCATACCTGTCACTTCCATTATATGCAAATCTCTCTCATGCATATTCATTAGGGATATCTTGAAAACCTGACTGGCTGGGGGGTCCCCCAGGACAGGTTTGGGAACCACTGGACTAAGAGAACAGGGGTATTCATTACCCCGGCCATGTTTTGACACCAGAGGGGACTCTCAAAACCTTCCTGGATCTGCAACAATAATTTCATCTCGGCTTCCTATCAGCTGCATCACCATCTGAGCTCACTGTCGTCAGCACATTTGACCGAGAAGCAAGAGTATCATCCTTTTACTCCTTCAGTTCCTTTGGCAAGGTGTCCCTTCAACGCCAACAAGCGGCTATTCAGTAGGCAGCAACCCCAATTTCTTATCAGCTGCTGGCAGAAACCTGGTTAGAGGATCTTCAGTGTGTTCTCCCAGAGCAGGAGTAGGGAACTTCGGTCCTCGAGAAACGTATTCCAGTCGGGTTTTCAGGAGTTCCCCAATTAATATGCATTGAAAGCATGCAAATAGATCTCATGCATATTCATTGGGGGAAATCCTGAAAACCCAACTGGAATATGGCTCTCGAGGACCGGAGTTCCTTACCCCTGTCCAAGAGACTCTCTTTCAAACTTATGCTACCTATTCTTGTGGAATCCCAGATGGCTTGCTTCTGCGGGAAATACTAATTTCTATTGTGCCTGTACATTTTGCCTCATCAAGCCTATGTGGCCTCCTACAGACCTAATGACTCTTGTGCCAAGTATCATAAGCCTTGGGCAACTCTGGGACACTTAGTGGTTTGGACATTTTAGTTAGCTATAATTGCTTTTATTTGTCAACACTGGGATTGTAGTCTGGTAGAGTTCCTGGTTTTCCAGTTGGGACATGACAAGGGACTCCAAAGATTCCTTCCCAAAGCGGTAACTGTGGGGAAGAGAGTGATTTTGTTTGCCTAGCTGGCACCAAATGCACTTTTATGGAATATATGGCACACCCATACAATCTGCCTACTGACCCTTCATATAAAGGACAATTGTTTCAGCAGACTTGGGAGCCCTTTTGGAATACTATGCCACATGTTAGAAACAGACTATTGAATTTTAATTGACTTTGGTCTGCGGTTTTTTAATTGTATCTGTTGGGAGCGGGGGGGGGGGGGGGTGTGAAGGGGATCCTTGGGAGGTCAGGGATAATGGAAAACCTGGAAATGTTGCATTTGGTACCGAGGCTGTATGTATTTGGTGCTGCCTGGCTTTGCAGTTTGATGTTGTGGTTAGCCATACTGTGTTCCTTACAATTTTTGTGTGTTTTTTGTTCATTATTTTGAATAAACATGATTTAAACATAAAAGACTGAAAAGTCTCAAGACCACCCCTACTGCACACGCACCAATGCTTTCCCAGGCAATGTCAGCTCACAGGACCATCAGTTCTGTAAAAAAATTAAAAAAAACAACCCCAAATGAGCCTAAGACACCAACTAGGGGAAATGGGAGGGGTGTGAGAATATCTGCCTGCTGTCCTCAGATAACACCTATTACAGGTAAAGTAACTGTGCTTTATGCTAGAACAAGCAGGCAGCATATTCTCTCATGTGGGACACCCTAGCTGCCAGGATCTTGATTGTGAGACTGGTGCGATCAAAAGAGTTAGAGGGAAGTTGGCATTTAAATGGAAAATAAACTCTGAAGAACTGCTTGGCTGAACTGATTATCCCTTCTGGAATGATTCTCCAAACAATAGTGGACGTGAACTGGAGCAGATGGCTGCTTTACAGATGTCCTCAATAGGAGTGGAACGTAGTTAGGCTACTGAAATTGCCATTGCTCCTACTTTATTTATTTCGATTTCTATCCCATCCTCCCGGTAGCTCAGAACAGGTTACAAGCCAACATTCACAATGGAAAACATTTTGGACGAACAAGACTATACAGCAACTTAAGTACATTTTGGACAGTTCAAAGACTATACAGCAACTTAAGTACAGGAGAGTGCAGAAAGGAGGGGGATCATAAGGAGGTCAAGGGGTAGTTTGCAGTTAGAAATGAGGAGGGTCTTTACTGCTTTCCGGAAGGTCATCAGAGTTCTGTAGTCTGATTTATGGGGGGAGTTGGTGCCAGAGATGGGGGATGAAGTGGCCATAGGAGCATTTGTGGGCAGTTTCTGACAGGAGAGACCTTCCTGGGGGGATACATAGGCGTTTCTCTGCTTCAGAGCAGAGAAGGAGGGTTGAGGTGTACAGGGTTAGCTTGGATCCTATGTATGCTGGGGTGGTGGCGTAGATTATTTTATGTGCTATCACCAGGGCCTTGAAAGGACAGCGTTGGTTGATCGGGAGCCAGTGCTCTGCATGGAGGGCTGGGGAGATAGGGTCATGGTAGTTGAGGTTGTGTAGGAGGCAGATTGCTGCATTTTGTACATGCTGGAGGCGTTTGAGATCTTTTTTAGCCATTCCATTAAGTAGGGAGTAACAGTAATCCATCCTGGAGAGAACATAGGTGTAGATGAGTTGGGCTAGGTCAGGTTTGGAGATGTAAGATTTGATTCTTCTCAGGTTGGTGGAGGTAGTAGGAGGAGGTGGAGGCTATTTGAGATATGTGGGTGGACAGGGACAGGTGACCGTCTAATGTTATTCCTAGGCTGCATACCTGATCTGCTGCTGTTAGTGAAGTGGAGTCCCATGTTAGAGTTGGGCTTGTGTATTTGGTACTTTTTTCCTTAATCCATAAAAGTTCGGTTTTGGAGGCATTCCTTTGTTGTTTGATATCCAAGTTTTCATGTCAGAGAGGAAGAGTTGGAGGTTATCTTTAACTTAGCTGGGACTTTCTGTAGGATGTGATTGTAGTAGGCTTTCTTTGCTTCTAGGATGGCAGCTTGGTAGGTAGTGGCTGTGTTTTCCCAGTGAGTTTTGGATTCTGAATTTGGGCGTTTGATCCAGGTTCTTTCTGCTTTTCTCAGGGATCTCTTTATGGATTGGAGGTTGCTGGTGTATCAGGGGGCAAGTGTTTTGTTGGTGGTTATTCGTGTTGTTTTTGTTTCAGCGAGGCTGTTATAGAGGGACTGGATGTTGGAGTACCAAGTGGTGGCTGCTAGGTTGATGGAGTGTGGGTATTGGGTGCAGGTTTTGTTTAGACTGTGAATGTCTGCTGCGCCCATGACTGTAGGGTTGACTGAGCTGGGGATTTGATGTTGGGTGGGTGGGATAGGGCCTTTCAGCGGGGCTGGGGTAGTTTCAATTGGGAGTTGGAACTCAATGAGGTGGTGGTCTGACCATGGGACAGGTGTAGTGGTGCAGATTGTTTGTTGAGGCTCTGTAGTCAGGTCCCCATGGGTGAAGAATAAGTCTAAGGTGTTGCCTGCTGAGTGTGTGGGGGTGGGTACAGCTTGGTGGAATCTCAGGTCGGTGAGGGAGGAGAGGAAGCTGTCATTCATTTCTGAGGTGTTGGGGTAGTCTCAGAAGTTGAAGTCTCCCAGGATGGTCACATGTTTGTGTGAGATGGATAGCTCAGTGATGAATTTGAGGAAGGACTCTAGGGTTGCTGCTGGGGAGTGTGGAGCTCTGTAGAGTAGGATGAAAGCAATTTTGTGTTTGTGGCTCATAGTGAAGGCAAGAGCCTCTAGGGTGGGAGCATTGATAGTGTTTATCAGTTTGGTGTGATGAAGGTCTTGGTGATGGTGGCCACTCCGCCTTCTCTCCTCTTACCTTCCAGTGACAGCCCAGTCCAAGCCTAGCAAGAGGAGATACAGTCTGCTAGCCATGTGGAAAGATGGTTTTCTTGGTTATGGGAGCTCCAAGTCTGACAGAAACAGCTGAGTAGGTCGCTGAGGTTTGGGCCAATCCAAATAATAAGCAAGAGCACATTTACAGTCTAATATGTGGAGTGCAGCTTCATGAGGATGAAAATATGGTCTTGGCAAGAAGAATTATAGCCTGGTTCAGATGAAATTCCAAGATGACTTTTGGGAGGAACTTCAGATGAGTGCAACCATGGTAGATGCCTGGAACGCTCTCCCGAGGGAAGTGGTGGAGAAGAAAACTGAAGGTATTTTTAAAAAGTTATGCAATAAACAGAGGATCTCTAAAAAAATGAAGGATGTAAATTAAAGAACTAAGGCTGATACTGGACAGAATTACATGGTCTGTGTCCCATATGTGGTGATTTGGTATAGGATGGGCTGGGGAGAGCATCAATGGGAACTCCACTAACTTGGAATATGAGTATGTTGATGAACTGATTTTATGGTAGATATGCAAACAGGATGGTTGAATAGGTTGGAATCAGCTTGGACAGCAACTTCAGCATTTGAAACCTAGGACAATACCAGGTGGACTTTACAGTCTATGGCCCAGAATCATCAAGGAAGAGACAAGTTAATTTAATCATGGATAACTAATAGGCAGACTGGATGAACCATTCAGGTCTTTATCTGACATCATTTACTATGTTACTATGCCTCAAGATTATTTTTTTTTTTAAATTTGCTACTGCTTTCACATTTAAAACACAAACAAGACAGCATCACATCGGATTACTTTATTGGTTCATAACAACTTTTCTAGGTGGTTCAGAGACCACACTGACAGTTCTACCTTTCCTGTAAACATAATGAAAAACTAGCTTCAGCTTAAAAAAACCCCCAAACATTGACAAGTTTAGAATTACAGAGACTACAAATAATAAAAAAAATCTTAACCAATCACTTGGCAAAATATAAAAAAAGTAGATGCTGTCTTCACTGAAGGAATGATTAGGACCTAAAATATTTTAGAAATTTTTTAAAAATCATAAAAACATGTCAAAAGGTAAATCGGTTGCAAAGATGCAAGCTCTCAAAAAGTGCAGGTGCTCTCATTTCCAGTATCGCATACAAATTCAGTACAATTGACCCAGCAGAAGACTGCATAAAGTGAAGTATGGTGTCAAGACTTTAGATCTTGTATTATGTCATAAGGCTACTTTTTTTTCCTGTTTGACAATAACTGTACAATTATGTTTCTGTAACGTGGGGAAAAAAAGACAATGCGGAGCTCTAACTCGGCCTACAGGAAGGAAATGCTTTTGAGGGGGGAAAAAAAGTTACATTTCAAGAGTTAAATGACAGGTTCTGATTCCAGGTATAGAAGAGAATACAGTCATACATAAAACTCCTATAAACATTCTTCCTTTGAATCAGATTGAAACTTTCAGTGCCAGCACTCAGCCTCTTTGGATAGGAATCTTTAACCTCGGGCAAGCTCAAGGGACCAGTGTGTCAACCTGGTTCTTTTTTTCAGGAGCATACTACTTCCTGTACGAGAGGAACATGAAACACCAGCCCAAAAAGCATTAAATCAGGCCAACAGAGAATCGGTTACTCATTGGATCCAGGCTGTTTTTGTACCTTTGCTTTGAAACATGATTTAAAAGCAAGTTTGTGTGTACAAAGTTAAAATTCAGCACAAATCTAACATTTACTGTGCTAGCGAGGCTAAAGCAGTAAGCACAGCTCACAGATAAACCGATGTTATAGTCAATATGAACAAAAAACAGACGTCCCTCCTATGAGGATAGATCCATCTGTTATAATCAGATACTGCTGCTGTGTTCAGAAGCTAATAGGGAATAAAAACCACTTAAAATCAACAGTCATCTCATCTCCCCCCTTCTCCAGAGGTGGCTGGGCTTAGCCTGAAAAAGTGGGGATTTCATAGTCACTGACGGACGTTGGCGGTCGGCCTATTCTCCCATTCTTGGCATTGATGATCTTGGCCATCATGGACACAGGCTTGTCAAAGTACCTCACCAGTGCTGGCTCTGTCAACAAGGAGGCCAAAAACTGCTCAAAGGTGATGGCCCAATCACGATCTAAACTAGCACTGTGGGGAAGAGAAGCTGCATGGCTACTCCGCACTAAAACAGTGTCCTCGCCAATATCCTCGCATTGTAGCTTGTCCTCCTCATGCGAGGCGCTGCTTAGCACAGAGTAGGATGACATGGAACTGTCATCCTTTGTGTCATCGTCTGAGATGAGCATGGCAGAACCAGCTCCGTTGTCCCTGGGTGAGGAATCCTCCAGCTTGACATCTTCCATCTGATCAGGGCACAGGACCTCCTCTTCCTCAGCTGCAGGACTAGGGAAGAACTCGCACGGATTCAAATGGTACTCCTGGATACCCTTCATGCACTGGATTGCTTTACTGCAGTGGCCACCTCCAGCATCCTCCTCCTCCTTGGTAGATGGGCTGAGAAAGGCCTTGCCAACCTCCCCTATTTCCAGGAGCAAGCTGGTGACTGCAGCTGTGGCGTGGTATAACTCCTGCTCATTGAGGTCTTCACTAAACATGTTGTACATGGTCTTGCACAACTCAATGAACTGCCCCTAGATGAGAGAAGAAAACACACCAATTCATATGTCATAGAAACAGAGCTGTCGTAATTTCTGAAATGTGCTAGGCAACGTTTGAGAACACACTAAAAATTTAATATTTGTAGGCTGTCAATCCAAATACTCATGGTAGCTTACAATAAAAATATTAGAACAAAACATTACATACATGAGAAAATATATGGGACACTGCCTACAATTCTCAGTTGTAGGCTTAGCTTCTTCCTAACAGTTCTGTTCCAACAAAATTGGGCTGTGTGTGCATTCCAGGACAGGGGTCAGCAACCTTTTTAAAACAAAGAGCCATTTAATCCTAAATGTTTGACCCAAGATTTACAAAGAACTGCAATTTGTAGAGAAGTGAGGTTTGAGATATTCCAGGTCTCACACTCTTCCCTCCCCAAGGCCTGGCTTCTCTCCCCTCCAACCTCTCGCAGGTCTCTAAACCTCTTATCCCTCCCTTGCCCCTCCCCAACCCATAGTTAAGGCTTTTTCTCCTTTCCAGGCCCCAACCTTTTGATCTTCCTCTCAGCCCCTGTTCCCCCCCCTACTCCGCCATGCATCCAGCAGGGGTCTTCAAGGCAGAAGCACAGCCCTCTTGCTCCTGTCTCCTTGCAGCTGCTTACGGCATTTCCTGTAGCACCATGAGATGTCATGAGAGATCACAGAAGCCAATTTAGAAGGCAGCTGAAAGGAGGCAGGAGCGAGAGATTGTGCTCCTGTCACAGAGACTCCCGTTGGATCACCAGGTACTTTGGTAGGTCTGGGGGGGGCCACGGGAGAAGAGCCGCATGTGGTTCATGAGCAGCGGGTTACTGACCCCTGGCCTAGGACGTGCTACAGAAATTGCTTTAGTATGCACTTTTTAGCTGGGCTACCTGCATACAGTGTGAAAAAACTAACCAAGCCTCCCATCTCCCATTAAAGGGGATTGAATTTAGCACAATGCCAAATTAAGTTCTGTATTCTTGAATGAATGAACAGCATGCTGAAATAACAGTTTATCTCTGAACCCTCCCTCTCCCCAATAACTATGTACACTGCAATTGCACCTAACCCTGTGGGATTTCTATATAGAAACCTCTAAGGCTCTGCCTTGCTTAGAAGGCAGATACTTCATCACTTCCCAGGAAAAGGATCTAGGTGTCATTGTTGAGGATACGTCGACATCCTCAGCATGTGCAGTGGTGGTTAAGAATCATCCCATGGTGCAGCCACACTTCAAATATTGTGTGCAGCTCTGGTCACTGCATCTCCCATCCCCCCCCAAAAAAAATGTACAGTACTCCCCTGATATTTGCGGGGGTTCCTTTCCAGGAATCCCTGCGAATCTCAAAAACCGTGAATACGGTTTTTCATGGGGGAGCCTGAAGAGGGCAGTGGGAGAGGGAAGCCAGAGCGCCGCGAGTGCAGGAAATTACTCGCGGTATGCTCCAACCGCCTCTTCCTGCACTAAGTCAGGCCTTATCCAATCAGGAGCTGCGTGTCAAAGCAGTTCCTGATTGGCTAAGGACTGACTTAGTGCAGGAAGAGGCATTCAGAAAGTACCACAAGTGATTTCCTGCACTCGCGGCACTCCAGTTGCCTTCTCCTGCCTCTCCCGCTGCCCTCTCCTGGTTGGCAGTTCACGGTCAGAAAATACCGCGAATGACCAGGACCACAAACCGCCAACCGCGAATGACCGGGGGAACACTGTAGTAGAATTAGAAAAGGTACAGAAAAGGGTGACGAAAATGATAAAAGGGATGGGATGACTTCACTATGAGGAAAGGATTAAGCAGCTAGGCTCTTCAGTTTGGAAAGAAGACTATTTAGCAGAGATATGATAGAAGTTTATAAAATACCAAGTGGAGTGGTATTGGTGGATATGAATCGTTTGTCTAACTCTTTCCAAAAATACTAGGACTAGGGGCATGTGATGAAGCTAAGTAGATTTAAAACAAACCAGAGAAAACATTTCTTCACTCAGCGTATAATTAAGACTTGCATCCATTGCCGGAGAATGTGTTGAGAGCAGTCAGCATAGCAGGATTTAAAAAAAAGGTTTGAATAAGCCATTATTGACATGGACTTAAGGAAATCCACTGCTTATTCCTATGATAGGTAGCATAAAATCTCTTTTACTTCTAGGGATCTTGCCAGGCACTTGTGACCTAGGTTGGCCACTGCTGGTAAACAGAATACCAGGCTTGATGGACCTTCAGTCTGTCCCTGTAGGGTAACTCTTATGGCCCTATATTGTTTTGTGATCTTTTCAGTCCTCCACTTTTTCAGAAACTGCAAGGGTACAAACCATTATGGGAGGGACAAAAGCCAGCAAAAAACCCTGTTTCATACCAGTCTAGGCACCAATGTGAATATCTGGGGCTGTATAGCTTACCAACCCAGGGGAAGAGGGGGGATCCTTTGATGGATAAGCCAGTGCACCCCTGCTTAGAGAGGCGTGAAAAACAAACATTTCTGGAACACAAAGTATCAGGGAAAGACACAGAACATCTCCTGGATCAGCAACAAAGATGGGCTCCACCTCAACCAGGATGAAATCAAACAACTGGTGTCAACATTTAGAAAGGTGATGGAGCAAGGCTTAAACAGAGGCCACAGAAGACCAGGTTTTCTTAAATACAGACTGATTTTAAAGACTGCAAATTATCCATGTCAACTGCTGAACAAATTGTAAAGAGGAATGACAAGCATTATTTGAAATGTGTGCAAATGCCAGAAACCTAAGAAACAAGATGGGAGTTAGAATATATTGCACTAAATGAAAAGCATCTCTGAGACCTGGTGGAAGGAAAAAACCCCACAATGGGGTACTGTCATACCAGGGTACAATTTATATCACAGTGATAGGATAGATCGAATTGGTGGAAGCGTAGCGTTATACGTTAATGAGGATTAAAAATTCCACAGGAACAAAAACACACCTTGGAATTCCTATGGGTAGAAATTCCATGAGTAAACAGGAAAAGGATAGTGATAGGAGTTTACTACTGTCTTCCTAACCAGGATGAACAGACATGCTGAAATGTTATACGAAATTAGGGAGGCTAACAAATCGGGTAACACACAGGCCAACTAATTCTCTCAGTGCCTTGGGTTTTTTGACTTGTTCTTGGAGTTATTTGGGGGCATCAGATTCGATGAGGTTGGCCCCTCATTTAGCCCAGTCGGGTATGCATTATTTTCCCTCTTGTGCTTTGGTATCAAGGCAGGATGATTAGATGTTTCTAAGGAGATCCACCTGTCATCTGCGAGAGCCTTTAGCATGGCCTCCACGCTGGGAAATATTCTTCATCTGGAGTTACTGTTGAAATCCAATTATTTTACAAATAACAAAAAAAACCTCCTGAAGATCCAATTCATCACTCAAATTAATCTAGGATAAGACATGGAAATGTGGAATTTGGTATATTTTTGTGGTGTTTTGTTTCAAGTACTGAAGACTGCAATTTTTGCTGTGTAACTCGTCAATGTTATCTTTGTTTGCTGCCTTGAATGGAAAGCGTGCATGAGCCACTGAGAAAAAAAACCCCAGATTGTAAATGACAAAACTACACCTGAACTTCATCGCAATGGAATAGGTTGGTGGGAACAGCAGAGGCCTCACTACACATTACCCTGTCTACTGCACCCGAGTTCAACTTGCTAAAGGCACGAGCTAATTGTAAAGGTAGTAGGGTGGCCTTTTGGGAGAAGCAATGGAAAGGCAGGAGAGGCAGCTGGCTGTTTTGAGGAAGTCTCTTAGCAAAGATCTAGCTCTGCAGGTGTTCAAGCCATCAGTGAACCCATAGTTTTGAGCCAACTCCTTTACCATGCACAAAGGAAGGTAATTTGGCTCCTCTAGCTCTTACCATAAGTTGGAAGGGATGTTCAGTTGCTGAGCTGGCTATAAAAAGACATGTTTTATGTGTCATTGTGCATGGTTGCAACTGTTGTCTTTTTTTTGAATGACCTGTGTATATTTAATTTTAACTCGCCTAGGTGTTAGGCGGGTAAAAATTGAACTTTAAAGTTAGATTTGTCAACTATTCCTATGACTTACATTAATTGCATATAATTTATTGATGGCTTACTCTGTTTACACACCTGATTAAGCTTTGCCAGTTCTTTTGTGTTCTTTGCTTTAGATCTCTCTTGGCTCCACATTCGCAAGTAATTTCGATTCTCTTGCCCACTTTTCTTTCCTAAGTTAGAATATCAAAAAGGAAACAGTCAAGAACCAATGAATGTGCATCAACCTACGTCTTAAGAAGTGATCATCTACATCATGTCTGTTTGTGTTCCACCTTTATCAAGGCAGAGCACAAAGCAACATGCACAATAAAATTACATACAAGCATCTTAAAAAAAAAAAAAGAGAAAATTTCATAATACTTAACCAAACCATCAAATCATGCGAGAACTAAGTTATTACATATTCTTTTCCATGCTAAACACCAATGAGGCTATGGCATGGTGGTGGCAAAAAATGAAACAGAATGCCAGTATGCATGGGGTAGAAGTAGCCAGAAAAATAAAGCAGGTAATTTATTTGCACATATGATTGGCTAAAATCTAAATAAGGTGCAATCAATTCAGAGCCCATACCAGAATGGATGCAATCAAAAAAGAGCTCCATTAGAAAGAAAAATATGGAAGGTATGCTAGTAATTAGGCAATACCTCAATTATACAAATTTGTACATACTCAAATTTAAGTCAATCTGAGTATAATTACATTACATTACATTACTGATTTCTATTCCGCCTCAACCTTGCAGTTCTGGGCGGATTACAAAAGAGACAACTGGACATTTCCAGGATAATTACAGAGAGAGTTCTAGTCATTTCCAGGAGAAGTTACAAGAATAATGGAGCTGTATATTTCAAGAGCTACAAGATGCTGTACAAATAGGAAATAGTGCAGATCCATTATATATACCGTTAGGGAAGCAGTTGACATGCTTGAGGCTAAAGAGAAGGGAACTGGTGAAGGGGGGAGGAGGGGGGAGTTGCTTTGAGGGGGGTCCGGTTGGGGTTAAGCCATCTGTATAAATTTTTTAAATAGGTGGGTTTTGATTTCTTTGCGAAAATATTTGTAGTCGTTTGTTGTTATCAGCAGGTTGGAGATAGTGTGGTCCAGTTTCGCTGCATGTGTCGCCAGCAGACTGTCAAATATCTTCTTGCGCTGGGTGCCTTTGAGTAGAGGGTAGGTAAAAGGGGCCTTAGTTCTTTGCCTAGTGGTGGTGTTTTGGTACAGGCGGTTGTTTAGGTAATTGTTTAGGTAAGACATGAGAACTTGAGGCAGCCATTCAGGGAGGGGCTCGGCATGGGATGGGAGTACGGAAAGCTCTCCCCCGTCCAGCACAGCGCTCGACCATAAGGGATTCAAAAAGGTATGCGGGGTGAGGCAGGAGGGAGGTAAAAAAAAAAAAAAAAAAAAAAGGTCAGAGTTGGCTGGGTCAGGAAACGGAAGGGATCCCCCCTTCTGTCCCGGCCCACCCCACAAGGTCATACATCAGGCCCAACAGAGGCCTGCAACAAGTCTGGGAGGGAGGTAGGTGGGCACTGATCAGAATATAAGCCGAGACCCTCATTTTTGGGCCCATAAATCTCAGCTTATATTAGAGTATATACGGTAACTGTGCAAGAGTAATTTTGCAGAAGAAAGTCATAAATCAGCACTAGAAGAAGGCAGTCTCTGGAGTAACATAATAAAAACATCTTCACAAAGGGTAATACATGAACAGCTTTCCAGAGGAAGTCATGGGAGAAAACATTAATAAAATTCAAAACACACACAAGAGTTGATATTCAAATGATTCTTGCACTTAACTTTGAAATATTTAAACCCAAAATATGAGTGTTAAAGTTTCAAACTAGAGGAATTGTCTGGTTATCCAGTTATCTAGTTATCTCTGGAAAAAGAAGTTGACTGGGGGCATGGTTTAAATAGCAAATATTCAGCACTACTCGGAGAAATTTAAAGACATAAAAGCAGGTTTAGGTCAAACTGGATATCAGGTTAACTTTAAGTTAGAACATTCAAGGTAGGCACACTTTACTGAATATTATTTTTAATATCCAATCATCTTTAACCAAATACCACTACCATATCTAGACCTCAATGTGATGGCAGCTTTAAACAGGAGAAGATAAAGTCTGCAGTACTGTTATAATATGGGAGAGAGAAGATTCTCAAAACTTACCGTGCCCTTAAACGATGGTCGCTAAACCTGTTCCAGCTGTATTTTAGCGGCTGATTTATCAAAACAGCTCACTGTGATCTTTTCCAAGGTTTCTATCAGTTTCCGACTCTGCCATGCAAATGTATTACAATGAGGTCATTAATATTAAAATGGATTAAAAATGGTAGCAAAATGGGCTCACTAATATCAAAAGAAGCATTCCAAGCGATTCTATCATCGCCATGCAATTCCCCAAGAGCGGTACAGGCTTTGGGTGAGCAAAAATCACTGACTGCTCCGGAGGTGCCAGTACTGTGAAAATTGCATCTCAGGCATGTGTTTCTGGCTGTGACTCATGATAAAATTTGACATAAAAATTTTTTTTACAAGATTCACATGAATTATAGTAGGTTTGGGTTGGTTTTTTTTTTTGGGGGGGGGAGGAGGAGGAGAGAACAATAGCATACTCCTTCAGCACATGTATTATAGGCGTGTCTGATGTGTTTCTGGCTAAGAATCATGATAAAATTAGACAAAAAAAATTACAAAACCCCCCCTGAATTATCGTATTTTCATGCATATAACACGCGCGTTATACATGATTTTACAAACCATGCATAACCATGCGCGTTATACGCGTGAGCGCGTTTTACAACTTTTTTTTTACATAGTTCCCCCCCTCCAACGTCCGATTCACCCCGCAGGACCGTTCGCACTCCAAAGGACCGCTTGCACGCACTCGCACCCCGAAGGACCACTCACACCCCCACAGCATCCCGACCCCCACCCATCATGTAGAAGCTCCTACCGTTTTCCTGCTGCTTCCTCTGCCGGCGGTCCCGGCCCTTCTGTGAGCCCTGCGTCTGCGCTGCTTCCTATTCCGGCGGTCCCGCCCTTTCTCTGACGTCAGAGAAAGGGCGGGACTGCCGGAAGAGGAAGCAGCACAGACGCAGGGCTCACAGAAGGGCTGGGACCGCCGGCAGAGGAAGCAGCAGGACAACGGTAGGAGCTTCTACATGATGGGGGAGGGGGGTCGGGAAGCTGTAGGGGTGCGAGCAATCCTTCGGGGTGGGGGTGCGGGTGCGTGCGAGCGGTCCTTTGGGGTGGGGGTGCGAGCGGTCCTGCGGGGGGGTGAATCGGGGGGGGGGCATCAGGCTTTCAGGGTGGGGACAGGACTTCAAGGGGGAGAGGAGAGTCGGGGCGGGCGAAAGGAGAGTTGGGCGGCGACAGGAGAGTTGGGGCGGCATGCACGGTATACAGGTGTGCGTGGTATATAAAAATTTATTTACATAAATTACAGTTTCCCGCGCGCTATACCCGTGTGCGCGTTTTACACAGGTGCGCGGTATATGAGTGAAAATACGGTATAGGTGCTTGAGTTGCGCATGTTTTGTGCCACTATAGTGGATGGCATTACGGATGGTAGTTCTTATCCATGCGCTTTCCACGTTGTCCTGATGAGAAATATGCTTTTCCCAGCACATGCACACATTTAAGCCTCTTTTCGTAGTGTATTGTACATGTGCCAATCACTATCACCAGCACATGTAAATTTAGCGGTCCTTCGTGAAACTCAGTGAACTTCATTTGCATGTGCGATTTTTTGGGGAGAATGACTTCTGTCTTTTTTGAAACCGTTACAATAAAGGTTGCGACAGCGGCCCGTTGGATTTTTCTGGGGTAAGTTTTGAGAATCTTCCTCTCAGTCTTCTGGTTTTTTGCTACATCAATCTGTAATCTAATAGCTATAACACAGTCCACACTGTTTGTGCACAGAATACCTTTACCTTGGCTTGTCTTCAGGCTCACAGACACAAAACCATCATCGGCTCCTTTAGTCCTAGGGTCTCCACCAACTGCTGGGGTGGGGGAGGTGAGAATGGAGAAGCAAGGAGAGAGCTCAGATATAGTAGGTATAGTGGCATCTACCTAAAAATGTGTGAAAACTCACTCATGGACAGAATTACTAAATGGAATAACCTGGTATGCTCAATTGACCAAGGCACTTCCAATAAAAACTAGATTTTATGGGAATTTGACAAGCAATTAAGTTTTGACCAATTGTTTGCAGTTCCAGGTCACCTGAAACCAGGGACAGAAGGCAGCCACAAAATGTTTCCCTCTCCTCTTCTGACACCCACAAAAGAGTGTTAACGCCAATAGAACTGAGACAGATGATTCTTTAGTCACTAAAAAGACACTGCCAGTGTTTCGGCTCTTGGCCTACATCAGGGGTCTCTTAAGAAGTCTGCCATACAAATTCTTTATAAAGTAGTCCCGATATTAATTTAGACCATGATCTGCAAGCAACAGTGTCAGGACTTTGGTAAATAAATAAAGACTCATCTGTCCCAGTTCTATTAGCGTGTACACTTTTGTGGGCGTCATTGACTTTTCTGTGTATTTTGATTCCTTTCTGTGTCCTGTACTCCCTCTCCTCTTCTAAAATCTATGGCAGACCTCGTCATTCAGTTTGTGTTTTACTAAAACATGTTATGTGCCCCATAAAACAAAAACACACTGCTAGAAAGATAAACCCTTGGGCTAATGACGGTGTTTATAAGGAAAAATACTTTCCAGGAGCACATCTATCTTATCCATTCAGATGATCAGCAAGGCTGAAATGTGATAGGCAGCAGCTAACTAGATACACTAGAGAATGACACCGTGACAAAATTCATCACCATTCTCGTCCCTGCGGATAACTGCGGGAAACCATCTTCATGTCATTCTTTAAGGAGAGAGGGAAGAATCAGAGTACGAATGGCCACAACCACTGACCCGCAAGCTTTGCTTTGAAGAATGCTGGTGTAGAAGGACCGAGGTTGAAATAGACACTAAAAAATGACATGGGATTATTTCCCGCGGTTTTCAGCGGGGACGGGAATGGTGATGGATTTTGTCACCGTGTCATTCTAAGATACACCTTAAATCTCTAAATGTGAAGAAAAAAAATTCTCTTCAAAATGCTGAGGATGCACGGGGACACCAGGAAATTCTTTTTCACTGAAAGGGTGGTTGATCGCTGGAATAGTCTTCCACTTCAGGTTATTGAGGCCAGCAGCGTGCCTGATTTTAAGACCAAATGGGATAGACACGTGGGATCTATTCACAGAGAAAGGTAGGGGAGGGTCATTGGGGTGGGCAGACTAGATGGGCCGTGGCCCTTATCTGCCGTCTATTTCTATGTTTCTATGATATCATAAGATGGGTGTAGGCATATTCAGCATCCTTCCATGTAAGCCCATTTAGAAATTTTAAAAAACCAAACAAACAAAATGAGCTGTGCCGTCCAGTGACCCTGGGGGCTTGCAACTGCCTACATTGTTTAAACCAGAGCAGCATGGATGGAGACATTACATCTTACCTGGTAAGTGTTGCCTTCAGTCCCTACCAGACCAGTTCAAAGCCTATGGGTTGTGCCTCAGCCAGAAGATGTTAACGACAGGTTCTAGAATACTGGGCTCTGCCCTATAAAAAGGCACCAGTGGGATCTGCCCTATAAAAGGCACCGTGCAGCCTCAAGGGTTCTGTACTTCGACCGACAAAGCAACTGTTATTTGTCAATTACTTTTTAACAAGCAAGGAACTCTTGCTCTAACACAATTTCTACAACTGGAATAGAAGCTGCCTCTCAAACCAGAAAGGTTAAAGGCACTGCTAGCAAACTAGAAGCACATTGAACTGTAAACATAATTGGAATATTCCAGAAATAGACAAATGTTATATTCAACCAGGGAGGACCCCTGGAAGAACTAGAGGAAATCGGGTAAGAATTTCTTCCTTGGCATCTACCACACTCGTCCAGCATCCATGAGATACAGCAAAACAAGCCTTAAAGGGTGGAAATCCGTACTCCCTGCTACAATTATTTGGGTTCCACACCCAGGCTCTGGTCATGCACTTGGACAAAGTCTATAGTTACCTAAACATGTAAGGTGATAAGCCTGATAGTACTGTAAATTGTAAAAGCTATTACATCTGTCTCTGCCAATGCACCTAAGCACTAACAAGCAGAATGATATGACAAATTGTTCCTCAGAATATTGTCTTATTGTACCACAAAATAAGAGCAAGAGAAGCTCAAATTTCTGTTATTAAAAAGCTCCAGACCGCTGTAGGAAAGACTGTGAATCCTTAGTAGCAGAGACACAATTTCAGACCTCATGGAAGGAAGATCAAGGAGAAGACTGAAATGAAACTAGGGACCTTCTCAAAGAGACAGGAAGTTGATCTGAGAACCTCCACTCAAGACAAGCAAAGGTCTGTAATGGAAAGCTTCTATGAGACAATAATCAAATCCTTCAAGATTGCATTGAAACTTCAAAACAATCAGTAGAGTGGTTGAACTAAATCTGGATGCACCACTATAAAGACCTTCATTAAATGTTTAAGTCACTATCAGTTTGGGTTTCAACAAGCCCACAACGTGGAGCTTTTGTTGATGTCTGCGATAGATGTTTTAGCACACAGCTACTGATTGGTGTAGCCCGACTTTACTACAGGAAGAGGTGGTCGGAGCAGACCGAATGAGTGAGTCCGCAATTCACGGGGGAACACTGTACCTCAAGGATCTGCTTTATCAGCGTTTCTGTTTAATATTTATGTAGCATCATTGGGGAAAGTATTTGAACAATTACAGGTTTCATACCGACAACATACAGGTGTCGTGTTATTTTTCTTCCCAGTTCATAAGTGGGGGATGGGTTTGTAATAGTCCATAAATCATTACATGTTGAAGATAGAAGACTGGCTGAGAAAGCACAGTTTATGCTTAAATGTGTGAAAAATAGAGGTAATGTTTGCTGGGAAGAGCATTAGACCATTATAACTTTTGCAGATCCTTTTTCATATTTTCCACTCCCTCTTCGGTGTCTACTCTGTTACAAATCTTGGTATCATCTGCAAAAAGGCACACTTTTCCTTCTAACCCTTCAGCAGTGTCACTCACAAACATATTGAACAGGATCGGCCCCAGCACCGAACCCTGAGGGACTCCACTACTCACCTTTCCTTCCTCCGAGCCACTTCCATTAACCACCACCCTCTGGCGTCTGTCCAACAGCCTGTTTCTGACCCAGTTCACCACTTTGGGTCCTAACTTCAGCCCTTCAAGTTTGTTCAACAGCTTCCTATGAGGAACTGTATCAAAGGCTTTGCTGAAATCTAAGTAAATTACATCTAGCATATGTCCTCGATCCAGCTCTCTAGTCACCCAATCAAAAAATTCAATCAGGTTCGTTTGGCACGATTTACTTTTTGTAAAGCCATGTTGCCTCGAATCCTGTAATCCAGGGGTGTCCAACCTGCGGCCCACGTAGATAGAAGTTCCATCTTCTCTTTTCAGAGCGATCCATATTGCTTCTTCCTCTCCCCAGGTCCCTTGCATTTCGGTCGCTTGGATATTGATCTTTACATAGAGAGCTACTCCTCCACCTTTTTGACCATCTCTGTCCTTCCTAAAAAGATTATATCCCGGTATGTTTGCATCCCATCAACCATGTCTCTGTGATAGCGACAATATCTACATCTGCCTCTTAACATCAGGGCTTGCAGATCATGAACTTTGTTGTTTAGACTGCGAGCATTTGTGGTCATCGCTTTCCAGCAATTTTTCAGTGGTAATCTTTTTCGTAGATATGTTTTGTTTCACTTTCTGTTGCAATGCTATGAAATGAGTTGCTGATATTGTTTACGTCACAATCTTTACTACATTACGTTAGAGATTTCTATTCCTTCATTACCTTGCGGTTCAAGGTGGATTACAAAAGAATTATAGATGGTGGATTACAATGGAAGATTATTTGCCATTTCTAGAGAGGTAAAGCGAAGTCCAGTAGTTTTAGTGTGGCAGAAGATGGAGGTAGGACGGTAAGTATGATAGGTCTATTTCAGGAATTTCTTGAAGAGTATAGTTTTTTTTCAATTTCTTTTCTGAACATCTTGTAGTCTGGGGTAGATATCAGTAGATTGGAGATCTGGTTATCTACCCCAGACTACAAGATGTTCAGAAAAGAAATTTTAAAAAAACTATACTCTTCAAGAAATTCCTGAAATAGACCTAACAAAACTATACTCTTCAAGAAATTCCTGAAATAGACCTAACATCATACTTACTGTCCTATCTCCATCTTCCCGCCACACTAAAACTACTGGACTCCTCTTTTTAGGAAGGACATCTTTTCTTTTGCCGGGAGTGGTCTCTATAAATTGTCCTTCATACATACACCACCCCCACCTTCTAGTTTAAATGCCTAGAAACATATTGTCTAAATTTCTCTGCAAGGTTTCTTTTTCCTGCTGTAGTAATATGTAGCCCATCAGTGCAATATAGCTTCTTGTCCTTCCATTTATTTCCCCATCCTCCTATGTACCTGAAGCCTTCTTGATGACACTAGGCTTTGAGCCATCTATTAAAGTCCTCTGTTTTTCACTCTTTGCTCACCCTTTCCATATACAGGCAGTATTTCAGAAAAAGCTAAAGTCTTTACAAAAGGTTTCAAGCCCTCACCAAGCTCTCGAAAAGCTTTCTGTGCTGCAAGTGTGGAGTTGTTGGCCAGGTCATTTGTTCCCAGATGGATAACAACATCAGTGTTAAAATCCTTAGTTTCTTCCTTATAGTCAGTATTTGCCTGGAACTCCTGGTAGCTGAGGATCCTGGAAGACATTTCACTATTTTGGTCTCCTCACCTTGTGTTCCAAGGTTAATGCCTCTGATGATGGAATCCCTCAACAGTAATAGTTTCTGTTTTTGGCTTTATTTGTGCTTAGGGTGTGCTTGTTCTCTTGAGTTACCTTAATTGGTTCCAGTCCCACCTCCCTTCTGTTTTCTTGAGTATCGTGGTGCACTAGTGGAGCGAAGGAATTCTGTACAGGTAATATTTGTGAAGGTTGATGTTTCTGTGTTACATGTTGCAGTCTTCCTGAGCCTACTGTGACCCATTTATTCCTGGGCTGTTTTATTCTTTGAGGTAGAGGTGATAAGTTGGTATAATTTTGTGGAATAATGGAAGCTGCTTTAATTGTATTAAATTCCTCTTTAAGTTTGCAGAGTTCCTCCTTAATACTAGCAAGTTGAAGACAGATGGGGCAAGCCTTAAGCCTCCAAATAGTGTATCTTGGAATTAAAGCACCACAGTGATTGCACAGAATAAAGGTCATCTTGATTGGTTGTGAAGTGACTTGATTTGAGTAGTCCTGATTATTTGGGTCTCTATATATGAACAGTGGTCCCTGGGGTGGGTGGGACTATAAGTCTTACCCTTAGTCCTATGAAGGGAAAGAGGAAATAAGATTTAACAAAGGAAAGAGAAGGGTTTATTTATTGTATTTTTTTGGTTTTTTTAAGTAAGAAACAGGGAGAGAAGATAAATTAAGCAGATATAATGCTGAAAAACAGTGAAAAGAGCAGAATATGAAATGCTGAGTAACTTAGCTTTTAGAAGTTCACAGGGCAGACTTGTTCACAGCACTCGAAATGCATCCAATACCAGGAGCGAACGCTTGCTTATTAGTCTACCAGAACTTTTCCCCCATATGGTTTTAAGCCAATCCATCATGAGAGTTTCGTCCATCCAACCCTTTGGATGGACTCGGGTTAACAATTTCTCTAGGAAATTCAACTCCTTTTGGAAGCATCTTCCTTTTAAATATCACATACGGTGGGAGCTTGGTACCATCGGCCATGCAACATAGCATAACTGTAAACCGAGATTTCTCGTGGCCTGTTGCCAATGAAATTGTTTTGGCCCCCTTTATGTTTAATGTCCGTTCATATGGATTGTGAAAGGTAAGATGGGTTTGGACTGGCGTTTCCAATGAGGGACAGGTCATAGTCATGCTGTTTTCTTATTTTAATAACAAATTTCTGAAATTCGAGAAATTTGCCATCTAAATCTTCAGGTAAATTCTGGGTGATGGTTGTCCAACGGATAAATTGTGACGCTTCATGAATCTCCTTCCCCCTCCATAAGATGCCTTGAAAGTACCGGTATTCATATTTGGCATGGTTTTGGCCATACTCAAGCCTTTAGACGTAGCTCCGTTATATCAACAGCTCTACCCTGTAGCCTATGTTCCCTTACCCACTTAACGGTAACTCGAGTTCAGGATAGGCCACACTTTTCCCACGATCTGCTTGTGGGGCATTCCTTGAAGCTTGGTTTATCTGTGCCATAGTCAAATGTTCGACTCAGCTACTCCAAATTCACGGCCAGCTTCTCTATTACTGTTCTCTTCAGTGTAACAAACAATTCTCAGTTTCTCTGCTGCCGTATATGAGCAACGTGGTTTACCGGTACTCATTCTAAAGACTTAATCCTAAAGTGTACCGTAATTAAAAATTTTGTGGTAAACACTGGTATAGAACACTTTGAAACTTTTAGGAAATTTAGTGGTAGCAATGTGTTATTCAAGAAAAGCACATCCAGCTTTCGCCAACTCTAATGGTCCCACTTCCGGCAAATCGTTGTTGTATTTCCTTTTTGACTGCTACCGTACTTTTATTATGCCGTATACAGCATACGACTTGACCAGAAAATATCTACAGTAATACTTACAGGTAGTTCAATGTGTTCCAATTTAAATTCCCTATCCACTTGCCAAAGATTTAACATACAATAGCTTATGCTGTACTGTATTTACATTACAGGGACATCAACAATTATGCTAGCGCATTATACATAGGTATACAGTTTTTTGTTATGTTATTTTTTAAAAAAACCCACACACAAAAACAAAAAACGGTGTGCGCATTATAAACAGCCGCGCATTATACATGAGATAATACGGTATACATATTCAGGTATTCAATGCTCTTCATACTTCTTGGTGCAATCCAGATGTCTTCGGCATCTTCTTCAGTACAGCTTCAAGTCTTCTTACATCCTTAGCAAGAAACGGCCTCCAGAACCGGAAATTCCAGGTGGGGCCTCGCCAACGACTTGTACAGGGGCATTAACGCCTTTCTTTTTCTGCTACTTATTCCTCTCTATGCAGCCCAGCATCATTCTAGCTATGGCCACCGCTTTGTCACATTGTTTCGTAGCCTTGAGATCCTCAGACACTCAAGGCCAAGGTCACTCTCCCGGTCCGTGTTTATCAGCTTCTCACCCCCTAGCATATATACAGCTACTTTGGTTTTTTTTACCTCCCCCAAATGCAACTTCTGCTGTAAAAAGCTTGAGGGAGATATGAACTCAATATATAAACTAAAAATAAGCTGCACAAGTTCAAGTCTGCTCATAAAATACCAGACTTGATTCAATCCACTTTGGTACACTGTAACTTTGATATAAAAAAGTTATATTGACAAGACTATGGAGAAGTCCTCACAAAAGGTGGAGAAAAATCCAACGCTATGACCTTTTGACAGTAGTAAGGCCAGGCCTTCACTATTCACCACATATTCTCTGCTGTACCCAACTGTTGTAGTGACATTCCCGAAAAAAAGTTCTGTACCCAATAACTAGTAAACACTTAGAATGGTTGTAGTAGGAATCGGCTTTAAGTAGGTAAACCAGCGAGTGAACAGAAAAAAATATTCAAGCCAAAAAAAATGTCATGAGTCTGGATCAGGCTATTGATGCTGCTCTCCATACCAGGGCTCATGCCTTGTCCACGTCCAGAGGTGCCCTAGGGCTTAGATGCATCTTAAAAATAAGAGTGGAGTTTCCAATCTGTTTACTGGGAAAGAATGTTTCTTCCAAGATCAGCTGTGCAGGTTAAAGACTGCAGGATCTGAATTACTTTGGCTACTAACTCCAATCCCCTTGGTAAGAAACAGCCAAACATAAGGCTGCTGAAGTAGGAATAAGGAGCCATCTTAACCTGTGAGAAAAAAAATAGCTGAGCCACCATCCTCCTAGAAGGCTACAGAGATACTGATTTCATGACAAGGGCATTGTTCAAACCAGAATGAACACATTATGATCTGAAGACTGCTGCTGTAGTTCGCTGAAAGTAGAAAACGTTCGCTGAAAGGAAGACTCTGCCAGCTGAACTTCATGTTAACTACATCACTTGCTAAATTCAACAGTATCAACACTAAATAGCACAGTTACTTACCGTAAAGCACAGTTACTTACCGTAACAGGTGTTATCTAGGGACAGCAGGCAGATATTCTTAATAAGAACATAATAAGAACATAAGCAGTGCCTCCGCCGGGTCAGACCATAGGTCCATCCTGCCCGGCAGTCCGCTCCCGCGGCGGCCCAAACAGGTCACGACCTGTCTGCATCACCAGAAGGGGCTCCCTTGCCACCTTGGTTTCTCATTTAAGTCCTATCTTCCCATCGTAGTCCTAACCCTCCGGTCTTGCACATGCACGACCTGTTGGCTTTCTATACCTGTGTTACATCCCAGCACCTCTCTCAGTATCCCACGATCCCTTTATCCCTCAGGAATCCGTCCAATCCCTGTACCGTACTCTTCCTGATCACTTCCTCCGGTAGCGCATTCCAAGTGTCCACGACCCTTTGGGTGAAAAAAAACTTTCTTGCATTTGTTTTGAACCTATCTCCCTTCAGTTTCTCCGAATGCCCCCTCGTACTTGTTGTCCCCTTCAGTCTGAAGAATCTGTCCCTATCCACCCTCTCTATGCCCCTCATGATCTTGAAGGTCTCTATCATATCTCCCCTGAGCCTCCTTTTTTCCAGAGAGAAGAGCCCCAGCCTATCCAATCTCTCGGCATATGGGCAGTGTTCCAGCCCCTTTACCAGTTTCGTTGCTCTCCTTTGGACTCTCTCAAGTACCGCCATGTCCTTCTTGAGGTGCGGCGACCAATACTGAACGCAGTATTCCAGATGTGGACGCACCATCGCTCGATACAATGTATGGGTGACGTCACCGACGGAGCCCCGGTACGGATCTTTTTAACTAGAAAGTTCTAGTTGGCCGCACCGCGCATGCGCGAGTGCCTTCCCGCCCGACGGAGGAGTGCGTGGTCCCCAGTTAAGATAATCCAGCTAAGAAGCCAACCCGGGGAGGAGGGTGGGACGTAAGAATATCTGCCTGCTGTCTCTGGATAACACCTGTTACGGTAAGTAACTGTGCTTTATCCCAGGACAAGCAGGCAGCATATTCTTAACGTATGGGTGACCTTCAAGCTAACAGAGAGGGAGGAGGGATGGTTGGCCATTAGGAAAATAAATTTTGTAACACAGATTGGCCGAAGAGTCCATCCCGTCTGGAGAAGGCATCCAGACAGTAGTGAGTAGTGAACGTGTGAACTGAGGACCAAGTGGCAGCCTTGCAGATTTCCTCGATAGGTGTGGAGCAGAGGAAAGCCACAGAAGCAGCCATAGCTCTGACCCTGTGGGCCGTGACAGCACCTTCCAGTGAGAGACCGGCTCGAGCATAACAGAACGCAATGCAGGCGGCAAGCCAGTTGGAAAGCGTCCGTTTAGAGACAGGATGACCTAGAAGGTTAGGATCGAAGGTCAGAAAGAGCTGAGGAGACGAGCGATGAGCCCTGGTACGATCAAGGTAGTATGCAAGGGCACGCTTACAATCCAGCGAGTGTAACGCCTGTTCCCCAGGATGGGAATGGGGCTTAGGGAAGAAAACAGGCAATACAATGGACTGGTTGAGGTGGAAGTCCGAGACCACCTTAGGCAGAAATTTAGGATGGGTACGCAGAACCACCTTGTCATGGTGAAAAACAGTGAAAGGTGGGTCGGCAACCAGTGCATGCAGCTCACTAACCCTCCTGGCAGAGGTGATGGCAATGAGGAAAAGCACCTTCCACATAAGAAATTTGAGTGAAGTTGTGGCAAGAGGCTCAAATGGAGGTTTCATGAGGGCTGATAGAACCACATTCAGGTCCCAGACGACTGGAGGAAGCTTCAGAAGTGGTTTGACACTGAAGAGGCCTCTCATGAACCGGGAAACCAGGGGATGAGCCGTAAGAGGTTTTCCGAGGATAGGCTCATGAAACGCAGTGATGGCACTGAGGTGGACTCTGATTGAGGTCGACTTGAGGCCAGCGTCGGAGAGAGAGAGCAAATAGTCCAGTACAGTTTCCACCGCCAGTGAGGTGGGATTGTGATGATGAAGGAGACACCAAGAGGAGAACCGGGTCCACTTCTGATGGTAACATTGGAGGGTGGCCGGTTTCCTGGAAGCATCCAAAATACGATGGACAGGCTGAGACAGATTCTCTGGAGAGGTCAGCCCGAGAGAAACCAAGCTGTCAGGTGGAGCGAGGGCAGATTGGGATGTAGTAGAGACTGATGCTGCTGTGTAAGTAGAGTAGGAAACACAGGAAGAGGAATGGGCTCCCTGGAGTTGAGCTGAAGCAGGAGGGAGAACCAGTGTTGGCGAGGCCACCGAGGGGCGATGAGGATCATGGTGGCTCTGTCTCTGTGGAGTTTGAAGAGCGTCCGCAACATCAGAGGTAGGGGAGGAAAGGCATAGAGGAACCGATCCGTCCAGTCGAGCAGGAATGCATCCGGGGCTAGACGATGAGGAGAGAAGAGTCTGGAACAGAACTGGGGCAGCTGATGGTTGTGAGGAGCTGCAAAGAGGTCCACCTGAGGAGTGCCCCAGAGAGCAAAGATGGAGTGGAGTGTGGGAGGATCCAGGGTCCACTCGTGAGGTTGAAGGATGCGGCTGAGATTGTCGGCCAGGGAGTTCTGTTCGCCCTGGATATAGACAGCCTTGAGGAAGAGACTGTGGGCCGTGGCCCAGGTCCAGATGCGGATGGCCTCCTGACAGAGGAGGGGAGATCCGGTGCCGCTTTGCTTGTTTATGTAGTACATGGCGACTTGGTTGTCTGTGCACAGGAGAAGAACCGGAGGGTAGAGAAGGTGCTGGAAGGCCTCGAGAGCATAGAACATGGCACTGAGTTCGAGGAAGTTGATGTGATGTTGACGCTCCTGAGGGGTCCAGAGTCCCTGGGTGCGAAGATCTCCCAGGTGAGCGCCCCATGCATAGGGGGAGGCATCTGTGGTTATGATCATGGAGTGAGAGGGTAGATGAAAGAGTAGACCCCTGGAAAGATTGGAGGAGTTCAACCACCATTGAAGAGATTGCCGAAGAGACGATGTCACAGAGATGGGATGAGAAAGAGGATCGGTGGTCTGTGACCATTGGTTGGCTAGAGTCCACTGAGGTGTCCTGAGGTGGAGTTGCGCCAGAGAAAGTACATGGACCGTCGAGGCCATGTGGCCCAGGAGGATCATCATCTGCCGAGCTGGAATGGAGTGATGAAGGAGCACCTGACGGCAGAGGTGGAGCAGAGTTTGATGGCGGTCTGAGGGGAGAAATGCCCTCATTAGAGTGGTGTCGAGAACTGCTCCAATGAACTGAAGTCGCTGTGTGGGAAGCAGATGCGACTTGGGGTAGTTGATCTCGAAACCCAAGAGATGGAGGAACGAGATGGTGTGATGAGTGTCTTGAAGTACAAGCGGAGACGTAGGTGCTTTCACCAGCCAATCGTCCAAATAGGGGAACACCTGAAGGTCGTGAGACCTGAGGAAGGCCGCCACCACAATAAGGCACTTGGTGAACACTCTGGGCGATGACGCGAGGCCAAAGGGTAGCACTTTGTACTGATAGTGATGGTGCTGTATCTGGAACCATAGGTAGCGACGTGAAGACGGATGGATTGGAATGTGAGTGTAAGCCTCCTTGAGGTCTAGGGAGCATAGCCAGTCGTGGTGGGAGAGAAGAGGGTAAAGCGTGGCTAGGGAGAGCATTCTGAACTTCTCTTTGACTAGACACTTGTTGAGGTCCCTGAGATCGAGGATGGGACGAAGATCTCCTGTTTTTTTGGGGGACCAGGAAGTAGCGGGAGTAGAATCCCTGACCCCTTTGGTCCGGAGGTACCTCTTCGATGGCATTGAGGAGAAGGAGGGATTGGACCTCCCTCAGGAGGAGGGGGGTTTGGGAGGAGTGAGAAGCAGACTCTACGGGAGGATGGTCTGGTGGAAGAGTCTGGAAGTTGAGAGAGTAGCCGTGGCGAATGATGTTGAGGACCCACTGGTCCGAAGTGATGACCTCCCAACAGCTGAGGAAAAGCTGAAGACGTCCTCCGATAGGTTGAGGGAGAGGCAGCGATGGTGGGAGAATGGCTATGCTCTGGAGAAAAGAGTCAAAAGGGTTGAGACGGCTTAGATGAAGGAGGAGGTTTGGCAGGTTGAGTCTGTGGGCGAGCCTGAGTCTGATGTTGGTGGCGAGGACGGCGAGACTGTTGTTGAGGTGGATTGAGAGGTCTGGCCGAGAACCTACGCTGGTAAGAAGACTGTTGTCTGTAGGGACGAGCAGGTGGAGTCTTCTTTTTAGGTTTGATCAGAGTGTCCCACCTGGTCTCATGTGCTGAGAGTTTCTTGGTTGTTGAGTCCAGGGACTCTCCGAAGAGTTCATCGCCCAGACAAGGTGCGTTAGCCAGGCGGTCCTGGTGGTTAATGTCTAGGTCAGAGACTCTCAGCCATGCCAAACGGCGCATGGCCACCGCCATGGCAGAGGCGCGAGAGGTCAGCTCAAATGAGTCGTAGATGGAGCGAACCATAAATTTCCTGAGTTGGAGATGCTGGAAATTTGTTGCTGGAACAGAGGGACCTTACGTTCAG
This sequence comes from Geotrypetes seraphini, assembly GCF_902459505.1. Classification (NCBI taxonomy): domain Eukaryota; kingdom Metazoa; phylum Chordata; class Amphibia; order Gymnophiona; family Dermophiidae; genus Geotrypetes; species Geotrypetes seraphini. The sequence goes on from NC_047084.1 coordinate 147,536,910, forward strand.
GAAAATATTTCTGTAAGGAGGAGAGCTGTTGCACTAGATGCTTCATGTAGAAGGAGAAGTGGAAGGTGTAGTTGTTGGCTCTATTGGCTAGCATGGAATTTTGGAAAAGGCGCTTACCAAATTTATCCATGGTTTTTCCCTCTCTGCCAGGAGGGGTGGAGGCATATAAACTGGAACCCTGAGATTTTTTCAAAGTAGATTCCACCAGGAGGGACTCGTGGGGCAATTGAGGTTTGTCAAACCCTGGGATTGGGATAACCCGGTACAAGCTATCCAATTTACGAGGGGCTCCGGGAACAGTGAGGGGAGTCTCCCAGTTCTTATAGAAAGTTTCCCGTAAGATGTCGTGGACGGGCAACTTTAGAAATTCCTTGGGAGGTTGCTCAAAGTCTAGGGCATCGAGGAAAGCCTGAGACTTCTTAGAGTCGGACTCTAAGGGGATGGAAAGAGCTGCTGACATTTCCCTAAGGAATTTAGAGAAAGAGGATTGCTCTGGTTTGGAGGTGGTGTCGGTCATGGAGGGTTCTTCGTCGGTTGACGAAGCGTCCTCTTCGGTACCGTGAGGGGAGTCTTCCCACAAGTCTGGGTCCCTAACGTCGGGGTGCGTACGTTTGGACATCGGCGTGGAGGGCTCGGCATGGCGGGTCTTTGAGAGAGATTTGCCTGAGCGCACCGAGGCGGTACCGGGTGAGGAAGACCGATGTCGTTCCTGGGACCGGACAGGGTCGGCAGTAGCACGGGTATGCACCGTAGGTGTTTCGGCCAAGAGCACCGGCATGGAGGTATTAGTCGGTACCGAGGGGGTCGACACCGATGGGACAGTGCGAGGCTCAGACCGGTCCTGTACCGGAAGGTGCGGTGCCAGCAACGCCGGCAACAGTTGTTGGAGTTGTTGTTGCAGCTGCTCCTGTAACTGTGTTTGGAGTATGGCTGCGATGTGGTCATCCAGGGGAGGCACCGGTACCGCTTTTTTCTTCTTCGGTACCATAGGTGCCGCTCTACGCTCCGGCGATGAGGAGGCCGATGATGAGGCACTCACCGAGATCGGAGCGGAGTGTTTGCGGGGCCGGTGCGGCGCCGGAATGGCCGGTGTCGCAACCGTGGTAGGAGGGCGCTCGAGGGAAGTGGAAGGCTTCTTAGCCGGCTTACCTGGGCCCAACGACCCCGAGGAAGGGTCCGGTGGTGCCGACTTTTGGGGTGCCGTCGACGTCGCGGCAGGTTCCATGGCAGATCCGGTACCAAACAAAATATTTTGCTGGATCTGCCTATTTTTCAAAGTGCGCTTTTTAAGCGTAGCACAGCGGGTGCAGGTGTCAGCCCGATGCTCTGGACCCAGGCACTGGAGGCACCAATTGTGCGGGTCTGTGAGAGAGATCGGGCGTGCACACCGCTGGCACTTCTTAAAACCCGGTTGAGGGGGCATGAAGGGAAACACGGCCTCCGCAAAATCAAAGCCGGAGGCCTGTATGGTGACAACAGGCCCCGCCGAGGCCGGCTCGAAAAAATAAAGAAAACTCGACGAGTTTTTTTTTTTTTTTTTAAAGGAAAAATAAAGTAATCCAAAGGGAAAAAAGGAAGAAATTCGGAAAAAATACACGAGCGGGAAGGCAAACTAATGATTTCAACGGCCGTTGAAAAACATGCAACTTCTTCGCTCCGCGGAAACGAAGAAACTGGGGACCACGCACTCCTCCGTCGGGCGGGAAGGCACTCGCGCATGTGCGGTGCGGCCAACTAGAACTTTCTAGTTAAAAAGGTCTGTACCAGGCCTCCGTCGGTGACATCACCCATACGTTAAGAATATGCTGCCTGCTTGTCCTGGGATAACAGGTGTTATCCAGGGACAGCAGGCAGATATTCTTGACTGATGGGTGACGGCACCGACGGAGCCCCGGTACGGACAATTTTAGAGTGATTGCACTCTAAGAACTTAGAAAGTTCTAGCTAGGCCGCACCGCGAGTGCCTTCCCGCCCGACAGAGGCGCGCGGTCCCCAGTTAGGATAAGCCAGCTAAGAAGCCAACCCGGGGAGGTGGGAGGGACGCAAGAATATCTGCCTGCTGTCCCTGGATAACACCTGTTACGGTAAGTAACTGTGCTTTATCCCAGGACAAGCAGGCAGCATATTCTTTTTTTTTTTGTCAATAAATGTTTATTAAAAGTTTTGTAGTGTGAAAATATACAAACCAGAATATAAATGTCAGGGACAACTAATGTCAAGCAATCACCTAATAAACACACCAATACACAGAATGCTCCTCCATCAGTACAAATATCAAAATTAGCTCCCAACAGTAGTAACAAGCCCCCAATATTTATCCGTAACCAGAACTCCACAGTACCCCCCCCCCACCCCTCCAGCTTCAGCACCCTTCAGGAGGGACCCCCTGTTGTTTCTTCAGGTACGTCCCCCTCTAGCACTATCCCTCCCCCCCCCCAGAAAGAAGCTCAATGTAAAGATTCGATTTTTTCTAATATTCGTGTCCAAGTCCGGGTGTAAGTATAAAAGTACCCATGACGTTTTGCAATAGACAGTTCCATTTGAAAAATAAACTGAAGCTTTAAAGTCCAATCCAAATGAGTAGGTGCCAGACCCTGTTTCCAATGAGCTGCAATCAAGCATTTAGCGGCTGCCAAACCCCAGCGCCGGAGCTTGGTTTGCCAGGAATATAGACTAACATTGTAAAGGCCTAATAAACATCCCTGTGGAGAAAAAGGCAATAAAATCTGTAGCAAGTGTGATAAACATTCCACTACTTTCCTCCAAAAGGGCTTCAAAACTGGACAATCCCACCATATATGCAAAAAGGTCCCCCTATCCAGCCCACATCTCCAACACAATGCAGAAGCAGTGGGAAACATGCGATGGAGACGGGCAGGCGTATAGTACCAGCGGAGGACTACTTTATAGGCATTTTCCTTAATAAGTGCACAAGAGGAGGCCTTGCCCACTTCCAGGTGAATTCTAGACCACTCCACATCAGAAAAAGTACAGTGCAAGTCCACCTCCCAAGCCCGCTGATAGAGAGCCGGAAAAGAAAAGGAGCCCCGTATATATTGGTAAAGAACAGAGATGGGTTTAGGCATGTTCCTAAGAGTGACCCACATGTGAGCAAAAGGGTCGAGAGATTGAATGGGCCCCCTATCCCACTTCTGAGAATTAAGAAAATGACGTATCTGAGAATAGGCCAGAAAATCTCCCTCGGGCAAGGCAGCGCTAATCCGGAAGGTTTCAAAAGACACCAGGACCCCCTTCTGAAGCACATCGCGAAAGGTATATAACCCCAATCGTGCCCACCGCACAAAAACAGAGCTTTCCCCACCGGCTGGAAACATTGGCTCCTCCCGCATCGCACCAAGAATCGATGGGACTACCCCAGCCCCCCAGCGCCTTCTAGTAACACACCACATTTTCAAAAGATGTTCCAAAAACGGGTTCCCTGGAACAGCCAATTTCCTAATACCCATCGAGGAAGACCAAAGCCAATGTTTCAAACAGGGGCGTCCCACAAAATGCTGTTCCAGGCGCACCGCCAACTTAAAATCAGCGATCTCCCAATCTAATAAGAGCCGCAGCTGAGCAGCCCGGTAGTACCACAACAAATTTGGCACCGCACGCCCCCCTTTATCCCTGGCCGCCCACAAAGCAGCTCTAGAAATACGAGGAGGTTTCCCCTGCCAAATAAAATGAAAAAACAAACCATGTAACTGTTTCAGCACCAAATATGGGACTGCAACCGGCAGTGTTTGAAAGAGAAAGAGCAAACGGGGTAAGACATTCATTTTTAAAACTGCAATGCGACCCCACCAAGACAACCAAAACCCATTCCAGCGTTGAATATCAGTTCGGACTTGGTGAATAATCCTTGCATAGTTAGCTGTATACAATTGGGATAAATCAGTAGGTATATGGATCCCCAGATAGCGAATAACCCCAGGTGCCCAGCGAAAAGGAAACCGATCAGCTAACCGACGTTGATCCTCCACCCCTAAGGTTACACTCAACAATTCAGATTTATCCATATTTACCGTAAATCCCGAAACCTGCCCGTACTCCAAAAAAAGATCAACTAAAATCGGTAGCGAGTCCTCCGGATCCCGGACATACAATAACACATCATCAGCAAAGAGTGCCAACCGATGTTCAATATCCCCCACCGTCACCCCCAATAAGTCACCATGTTCCCGAATACGAGTGGCCAAAGGTTCCATAGAGAGAGCAAACAACAGAGGAGACAAAGGGCAACCCTGTCGGGTGCCTCTCCCTATGGAAAAAAAGTCACTATAAACCCCATTAATACACACTGTGGCTCTTGGAGCAGCATAAAAGGCCTGCACCCAGGTCAAAAAGAAAGCTCCCAACCCCATCCGCGTCATCACCTGCCATAAAAATTCCCAATCAACCTGATCAAAAGCCTTCTCGGCATCAATCGCCAATAAGGCAACTTTAGCAGATGTCCTCTGTGCAGCCCACATAAGGTGTAACGTGCGTCTAATATTATCACAAACTTGTCGTTTTTGAACAAAACCAGATTGATCCAAATGCACCAAAGAAGGCAGTACCCGACCCAGACGAAGAGCTAAAACTTTAGCTAGAATTTTTGCATCAGTATTCAGCAACGAAATCGGCCGATATGACCCACACCCCAGCGGATCTCTGTTAGGCTTAAGCAGGATCGAAATCCCGGCCTCCCCCATAGTGGAGGGCAACGGGGAACCTTCCCGCACCCCATTTGCAACCCGAACCAACAACGGAGCAAGAACCTCGCGAAATAGTTTATAAAACTGATTAGTATACCCATCCAGGCCGGGCGATTTCCCCAACTTCAAATTAGCAATGACTCCCATGACTTCTCCTAACTCAATAGGCTCATTAAGCAACTCCCTATCCTCGTCTGAAAGTCGAGGAAGCCGCAACTGCGAGAGGTACCCCTCAGTAGCCCTGGGATCTCTACCCTGCGAAGTCCCATACAAATCAGAATAAAATTTAAGGAAAACCAACCTAATAGCCGAGTCAGTACGATGCACCGTCCCCCCCGCATCTCGTATTGTCGTGATTGCTGCTCTCGCCTGTCTCAGTTTAATTAACCTAGCCAGACGAGACCCAGGTGTATTATTATACTCATAAACCGTTTGCCTCAAGCGGGTCCTCAAAAACTCATACTCCTCCATCTGTAGTAAAGAAAGCTCCGCCCGTACCTTAACAAGTTGCTCATATACTAAGGGGTCCTGGTGTCTCTGATGCAGCCTCCCTAACCGCTCCAGTCGTTCATGAAGCGCCAATGAGCGCTGAGCCCGCCGACGCTTATAACGAGCACCCCATTTTATAAAAATACCCCGAACTACCACCTTCAGGGCATCCCATAAAATCGCGTCATTGACCGTATCATTATCATTATTCTGGAGGTACTGATCTACTGTCTTGTTCACCTCCCGAACCACAACAGGATCCTTCAATAAAGACTCGTTAAGTCTCCAAAAACGGCGGCCCTCCCCGGCCCAATAACCCGCACAAGTTACCCACACCGGCGCGTGATCAGAGACTTGAATATCTCCAATTTCTGCCCGGCGAATCCCTCCCCATAAATTACGATGGACCCACAGCCCATCTATACGTGCATACGATCTATGTGCATGTGAATAGTGAGTATAGGTACGCTGCGTGGGGTGCAACAACCTCCAGCAGTCTACCAAGCCCAGAGAAGAAAATAAAGACAGTAAAGCCCGTCTAGCAGCCTTAGACGGTGACCGAGTCCCACCCACAGAGTGATCCAAAATAACATCAGGTGTAACATTAAAATCCCCACCAAGATACACTGACCCCTGCACAAAACCAACCAGGTCTTCTTTAATAGACCCAAAATAACTGGCTTGTCCTGTATTGGGGCCATACAAATTGATAAGGGTGATGGTACGGCCCTGTATAGTAGCCACAAGAGCCAAACATCGCCCCGCACCATCACGATAAACTTGATCAACTACTAGCCCTAGTCCCTTTCGTATCAATATGGCCAAGCCCCCCACTTTCTTCCCTGGTGTCAACCCCTGGTGTGTCCAGATCTGGTCATAAGTGTTGGAGCGTAAAACCGCCACATCACGAGGCCTCAAATGTGTTTCCTGAAGTATACAAACGTCCCATTGCATGCGTGCCAATTCCTTATACACAATACTACGCTTACCGGGACTATTAAGTCCATTAACATTCCACGAACCTACAGTAAGAAGCTTCTCATCTGCCCTTGCCCTCCCCTCCCCTCCCCTAACCCCCCCAATCCCCACCCCCCTCCCCCCACCCCTACGCTGCATCGAACCCTGTGCATTAGGATTCGCCAGCTTACAGAAAGTGCAATCCTCTCCCAAAGGCATTTATGACCCCTCTCAAAAACATTGAAACAACCAAAGTGCAGATCCACACACATACTCAACGTGCCACACCTTCTCCCCCCAACTGTACTCAACCCTCAAGCATTTCACCAACTCCCAAACCCCATTCAGACCAGCAAAAAACTCCCCTTGCCCCTCAAAGCCAAACAAGCAAGTAACAATATAACCCAACATCACATCTTGTAATAAAGAACTGGGTGTTAAAGAAAGTCACACATCTTTGGGGGTGCCAATATCAACCAGAGTCCCCAGCACAGCCAAGCCTACTCATAGAGGCTCCTCCGCAGCCAAAAGATCAAATCCGGCTCTGTAAAAGTAGTACAGTATCCGAACCCCAGTCAGGTGTGGGGTTTTGCTGGTTTCTTGCCAGAGCGCAATGCCGTAGTCCAAGATGCACTCTGCGCTGATGTGGATGCCACAGCTGGAGGCCGTTCTTCCTCCCGTACGGTCCCACAGCCCAGGGCTCGCATCTCCGCCCAGGCCTCCGACACTGTGCTCACCCTCCGAGATGTCCCATTAACGGTCAGCCACATCCCAAAGGGAAAGAGCCAACGGTATTTATGGCCCCCAGAGCGTAAGGCGTAGGTGACATCTTTAAACGCTCTGCGCTTCTGCAAGGTAGACCACACCAGATCCTGGAATACACCCACCGCCAAATCCTTCCACCGGAGTGTAGCTTGTCGTCGACCAGCCAATAAGATCCGCTCCTTCACCGTAAACTCCCCAAAGCAAGCAATGATATCACGGGTGCTCTGGGCTCGTGCAGCTCCCAGACTGCGGTGGGCACGCACCAGCACTATAGTATCAGGCAGGTCCGCTCCATCAGCTCTCAGCAAATGCTCACAAAAATCCCGTACCACTGCCTTGCAATCCCTGTACTCCTCTGTTTCAGGGATGCCCTTAAAGCGCAGGTTGCAGCGCCTAGACCGATTCTCAAGGTCCTCAACTTGGGTTTGGAGGTCCCGGAGTTCGGACGACAGGCGGGCAGAGGTCTCAGAATTAGAGGTCACCACCGTGTGGAGGGTAGCCACGTGGTCTTCCGACGCTGATACTCGGGCTCCTAGCTCACCAACCTCTGACCGCAGCTCCGCAATCGCCGCCCGCACGTCCCCTCGCACCCCAACAATTTCCGCCTTCAGCTCCTTAAACCAGTCCGTGATGGACTTCTGGGGCGCATCACCAACCTCCCCCCGCTGATCGGGGATCCCCTCGTCCTCCGACTCCGATTGAGTCGCCGGTCCGGCCGCCATTTTCTTTTTCTCCCCCATGCTGCCTGCCGCCTCCGGTCCCGATTTCTCCGGCGGATCGCCAAAGAATTTAAATTTATCTAGGCGCTTTCGGGTCGCCATGAAAGAGGGGGTCCGGGCCGTCGTGTTTTGTGGCAAAAAAGACGCGCTTTGGAAGCGCCAAGCACAAAAGTCGCAAAAGCCCGACGGAGCTTCTGCTTCACACTGCCATTCGGCAAGATGACGTCACTTCCTCCTCGCAGGCAGCATATTCTTGACTGATGGGTGACCTCCAAGCTAACAAAAAGCGGGATGGAGGGAAGGTTGGCCATTAGGAAAATAAATTTTGTAATACAGATTGGCCGAAGTGTCCATCCCGTCTGGAGAAAGCATCCAGACAATAATGTGATGTAAAAGTATGAACTGAGGACCAAGTAGCAGCCTTGCAGATTTCCTCAATGGAAGTGGAGCGGAGGAAAGCTACAGACGCTGCCATAGCTCTAACTTTGTGGCCCGTGACAGAACCTTCCAGTGTCAGGCCCGACTGAGCATAACAGAAAGAAACGCAAGCAGCAAGCCAATTGGATAGAGTGCGTTTAGATACAGGATGACTCAACTTGTTAGGATCAAAGGACAAAAACAGTTGAGGAGATGATCTGTGAGGCTTAGTGCGTTCAAGATAGTAAGCCAAAGCACGTTTACAGTCCAAGGTATGCAAAGCCTGTTCACCTGGATGAGAATGAGGCTTTGGAAAAAATACAGGTAGGACGATGGACTGATTAAGATGAAAGTCAGACACAACCTTAGGGAGAAACTTTGGATGTGTACGTAGAACCACCTTATCATGGTGAAAAACGGTGAAAGGTGGATCAGCCACTAGTGCATGCAACTCACTGACCCTCCTGGCAGAAGTGAGACCTATCAGGAAGACCACTTTCCAAGTGAGAAATTTGAAATGTGCTGTGGCCAAAGGTTCAAAAGGAGGCTTCATTAAAGCGGAAAGAACCACATTGAGATCCCAAACCACAGGAGGGGCTTGAGAGGTGGTTTCACATTGAAAAGGCCCCTCATGAATCTAGAAACTAAAGGATGAGCCGAGAGGGGTTTTCCATTAACCGGCTCATGAAAAGCAGCAATGGCACTAAGATGAACTCTGATAGAAGTAGATTTAAGGCCAGAGTCAGACAAGGAAAGAAGATAGTCCAACACCAGTCCCACTGCTGGAGACATGGGATTATGGTGATGTAAGAGGCACCAGGAAGAAAACCGAGACCACTTCTGTTGATAACACTGAAGAGTGGCCGGTTTCCTGGAAACATTAATGATAGAACGGACAGGCTGAGAAAGGAGAGAATGAGCCGAAGTCAGCCCGAGAGAAACCAAGCTGTCAGGTGCAGAGACTGCAGGTTGGGATGCAGAAGGGACTGTTGATGCTGAGTAAGCAGAGAAGGAAACAGTGGAAGAGGTATGGGTTCCCTGGAACTGAGTTGAAGTAGAAGGGAGAACCAATGTTGCCTGGGCCACCGTGGAGCGATGAGAATCATGGTGGCCTGTTCCCTCTTGAGCATGAGCAGCATGAGCGGTAGAGGGGGAAATGCATATAGGAAGAGACTGGTCCAATCCAGGAGAAATGCATCGGGCGCCAGACGGTGAGGAGAGTAGAGTCTGGAGCAAAACAGGGGCAGCTGATGGTTGTGGGGAGCTGCAAAAAGGTCCACTTGAGGAGTGCCCCATTGAGCGAAAATGGACTGAAGAGTCGAGGGATCGAGAGTCCATTCGTGAGGTTGGAGAATTCTGCTGAGATTGTCCGCTAAGGAATTCTGTTCCCCTTGAATGTAGACAGCCTTCAGGAATAAGTGACGAGCTGTGGCCCAAGACCAAATCCGTTGGGCTTCCTGACACAACAGGCAAGAGCCCGTCCCTCCCTGTTTGTTGATGTAGTACAATGCAACTTGATTGTCTGTGCAAATGAGTAGTACTTGAGGAAAGAGAAGATGTTGAAACGCCTTGAGGGCATAAAACATCGCTCGGAGTTCCAGGAAATTGATGTGGTGTTTCTTTTCCTGGGCAGTCCAAAACTCCTGAGTTTGGAATTCGTTCAAGTGAGCTCCCCAGGCGTAGGGGAAGGAATCTGTGGTAATGACTAGTTGATGAGGAGGTAGATGGAACAGCAGACCTCTGGATAGATTTGAAGATGTCAACCACCAAAGAAGCGACTGTCGAAGAGACGAGGTCACAGATATGTGTTGTGAACAAGGATCCGTTGCTTGGGACCATTGGTTCGCTAAGGTCCATTGAGGAGTACGCAGGTGGAGACATGCGAAGGGGGTGACATGTACTGTCGAAGCCATGTGCCCCAATAGCACCATCATGTGATTCGCAGAAATGGTAATCTGTTGAAACACCTGTCGACAGAGATGAAGGATGGTCTGAAGGCGGTTGGATGGAAGAAATGCCCACATCAGAACAGTGTCCAGAATGGCTCCAATGAATTGAAGTCGCTGGGTTGGAATGAGGTGCGACTTGGGTAGATTGATTTCGAAACCCAACAGTCGAAGGAAGTGAATGGTCTGGTTGGTGGCCAGCAGAACCGCCTGAGGAGAATGAGCCTTGATCAACCAGTCGTCCAAGTAAGGGCAAACCTGAAAATTGTGAGAGCGGAGATAGGCCGCTACTACAATCAGGCACTTGGTGAATACCCTGGGAGAGGAGGCCAGACCGAAGGGTAGCACCTTGTACTGATAATGGTTTTGATTGATGAGAAAGCGTAGATATTGCCTGGACGCCAGATGGATAGGAATATGTGTGTAAGCCTCTTTCAGATCGAGGGAGCATAGCCAGTCGCCCTGAGAGATGAGAGGGTGGCAAGAGAGAGCATTTTGAACTTCTCCTTGACCAAGCATTTGTTGAGATCTCTGAGATCTAATATAGGTCTGAGGTCTTCGGTCTTTTTGGGAACTAGAAAGTACCGGGAGTAAAATCCCTGACCTCTCTGATCTTGAGGAACTTCTTCGATGGCATTGAGAAGAAGGAGGGATTGAACCTCTTGAGCTAGACTTGTTGGAAGCAGACTCTTTTGGCAGGCCTAACGGCGGAGGAGTCTGAAAATTGAGGGAGTAGCCGTGGGCTATGATAGAGAGCACCCACTGATCGGTGGTGATAACTTCCCATCGAGTTAGAAAAATGTGTAGTCAACCTCCTATAGGTTGCGGAAGAGGACATGAGGGAGGAAGACTGGCAATGCCCTGGAGAAGCGAGTCAAAAGGGCTGAGTCGGTTTAGGCTGAGCAACAGGCTTCATGGCAGGCGGCTGTTGTTGGCGAGCCTGTTGTTGTTGCTGCCTTTGCCTCCGAGGCTGAGGAGGATGAGGCTGAATCGGCCGAGCAGAAAAACGCCTCTGATAGGACGTCTGCTGCCTGAAAGGACGAGGAGGAGGAGGTTTCTTTTTGGTTTTCAATAAAGTATCCCACCTCGTCTCATGAGCAGAAAGCTTCTGAGTGGTGGAATCCAGAGATTCTCCAAACAGCTCATCACTCAGGCAGGGAGCATTGGCTAGGCGGTCCTGGTGGTTCACATCAAGGACCGAGACGTGAAGCCAGGCCAATCGTCTCATCGCTACAGCCATAGCAGTAGCTCGGGAGGTCAGTTCAAAAGTGTCATAGATGGAACGGACCATAAACTTCCTGAGTTGCAAGAGACTGGCAGTGCATTGTTGAAAAGCAGAAAGCTTGCGGTCAGGAATATATTTTTCAAAAGAGGCCATCTGCTGGATAAGATGTTTCAGGTAAAAGGAAAAGTGAAACGCATAGTTATCTGAACGGTTGGCCAACATAGCATTTTGGTAGAGTCGTTTACCAAATTTATCCATGGCCTTGCCTTCTATGCCAGGAGGGACAGAGGCATATACACTAGAGCCTGCAGATTTTTTGAGGGTTGACTCCACCAGCAGAGATTCATGTGGAAGCTGAGGTTTGTCAAACCCTGGGATAGGAATAACCTTATAAAGTGATTCCAATTTTCTTGGAGTTCCTGGAATAGTAAGAGGAGTTTCCAAATTTTTGTAAAAAGTTTCCCGTAAGATATCATGAAGGGGTAACTTTAAAAATTCTTTGGGAGGTTGGTCAAAATCCAAAGCCTCTAGGAACGCTTTTGACTTTTTAGAATCAGACTCCAAGGGGAGAGAAAGGATGTCTGACATCTCCCTCAGAAATTTAGTGAAGGAAGAGTGCTCTGGCTTACTAGCAGGATCCTGCACCGATGGGTCAGCCTCATCCAATGAAAAATCCTCCTCGGTACCGAGGGGATCATCGGAGTCATCCCATAAATCAGGGTCCCGTACCGATGGGAGACGGACCTGAGACAAAGGAGTAGAGGATTCTATATGCTTGGTTTTGCGTACCAATTTGCCTGAACGCATCGACACCGTACCCGGTGACTGTAACACGGGACGGGTGTCAGAGAGCGGTACCGGATCAGAGGCCAAGTGAGCCGTACGTCGAAGAGACTTCGGCTCCGCCGACAACACAGGCATGGAAATGGAAGAGGCAGATTTAAGCGGTGCCGATAGCGTCGATGCCGATAACATAGGCTGGTCGACTATCGGTACCGCAGGCTCAGTGGGCACCGACACCGGAAGGTTCGGAGTTAGCAGAGCCGGGAGCAGGTGTTGTAATTGCTCCTTAAGCTGGACCTGAAGGATGGAGGCTATATGCTCAAACAGAGACGGTCCCGATGGCACCGGTACCGCTTTTTTCTTGCTCGGTACCTGTGGTGCCGCTCGACGCTCAGGCGAAGTCGATGCCGATGAAGAGGCAGTGACTTCTATGGGAGTGGAGCGTTTGCGGGGCCGGCGCGCAGTCTGCAGGACTTGGCTCACTGCTTGTTCGACTGGCGGGCCAAGGACAGAAGGGGATGGCTTCTTAGCCAGCTTACCTAAAGGATGCGACACCGAAGAGACCTCTTGCGGTGTCGAAACCACCGGTGCCTATGTGGAGGAAGTCGCCCGAGTCGACGCCGGTGGAACTTCCATCGCGGCACCGAACAGAATCCGCTGCTGAATTTGGCGGTTCTTCAAAGTTCTCTTTTGAAGAGAACTACAGCGGGTGCACGTTTCTGCCCTATGGTCCGGAAAAGAAAATACACCTTGAAGGTCAGGAGTGGAACTGGAGGGGGAGTGAACTCACCCAGCACCACTAGGTGTCACTCAAGATGGGGGATGATGGACCCAAAACCTCTGGGTGTTATCCAAGCTCAATAAGTTAAGACTAGAACCTGAGCAACGATGACCAGCTCAACTGTCACCTAGATGGCAATCAACGCTTATGCCATCTCCTTTTAATGTTTCCTATGTGTGATTATGTATCGTCTTCAGAGTCCTTTGTAGGATTCAAGCCCGGTGATGACTTATATTAGCCAAAGCTTTTGCTGGGGGGTTGTTTTTTTTTTTATAATTTATGTTCTGCATATCCTACAATTCTATGCAGATCACAAATTAATTAGGTTCTCAAGCACTTTTCCCTAACTGTCCTGGCGGGCTCCCACTCTATCTAATGTAACTGGGGCAATGGGGATTAAGTGACTTGCTCAGGGTCACAATGGGCAGTGTGGGATTCGAACCCACAACCTCAGGATGAACATAAGAACATAAGCAATGCCTCCACTGGGTCAGACCCAAGGTCCATCGTGCCCAGCAGTCCGCGCACGCGGCAGCCCAACAGGTCCAGGACCTGTGCAGTAATCCTCTATCTATACCGCTCTATCCTCTTTTCCAGCAGGAAGTTGTCCAATCCATTCTTAAACCCCAGTACCGTGCTTTGCCCTATTACGTCCTCTGGACGCGCATTCCAGGTGTCCACACACTCCACCGAAGCTGATGAAATCTTCAGTGCCAGTTCTTTCTTGCTATTCATATAGTGGCTTAAGAAATGGACATTAGCATTCCTGAAAGCTAAACTTTTCAAACAAACAACCCCCCCCCCCCCCAAAAAAAAAAAAACAAACTCCAAACAAACCCCATTAGTTTCACTTATTGGCACTCACAAACTGTCAAAAATGGCAGTCCAGCTGTCTTTATAGCAAAAGTCTTGTCAACAGGAGATTCTCTCAGTATATAGGTGTATTAATGCAGTGCTTTTCAACCCAGTCCTTGGAGCGCAGCCATCCAGTCAGGTTTTTGGGATATCAGCATGCAAATCTATCTCCTGCACATTCATCGTGTATTTTCTGAAAACCCGACTGGCTGGGTGTGGCCAAGGACTGGGTTGAACAGCAGTGCATTAGATAATTCTCAGATTATGGTAAACCACAATACACTTACACCCCGGGGAAATTCATCCTGTTTGTCACAAACATCCAGTATGTAGAGCAAATGAAGCTACGTCCCTCCCACCCCCTCAATAACACAGTGGAACTAGCAGCTTCCACCCACCACGTGTGCACTCTGGTGTGATGTCTTCAAAGAAGTACTGGGTCGCCTCAAAGGCAGAATCTGGTTCCTCTTGATCTGGAGACAAATCTAGTCAAGAAAGAGAAGAGTTAGCACATTGTACATGGGTAAGTCACTAATATATAGTGCAGGTTAAAGCTGCAAAAATTAAAAGTAGACACCCCACAGGAAATTTTTCTTCATCAAAATAGTAAGAAAACTGATCATATTAGCCACTCTGTCGTTAACTAGTTATAAGTATACCATTCAGATTTAGCATTTACTCCCTTACTTTAAAGCGTTATATAGGAAAAATCTGTTAGCCCAAACAATAGTTATTTAAAAAAACATGAATCACGGTAATTCAGTACAGCAGACACCTGTATTTAAGCTAGTAGAATAAAATGTTTCATAAACAGGGGAAGGGACTTATGTCCTGAGTTTATGCCTTCTAAAGGTGTTTAAATAAATAAATAAATTAAAAAAATAAAAATAAATAAATAAATTAAAAAAAAATATATATATATATTGGGAGGGTGTTACATTGGGTATAAAAACATCATCCAGCTAGTTTGTTCACCATTAATGCATACTAACTGGATAATGCAGACTTACATGCGAGAGTACTTATAACCTCCTAAACAGGCTTACACTCTAAAGGAAAAATTAGTACAGTACCTGTAAAGAACAAACACCACCAAACTTTAAAAAGGCTTAAATACAACACATTAAATCTGAGTTGTGAGTGGGAAATTCCTCCATCAATGCATCAAGCTCAGATTTCCAAACATTTTGCTAAATCTTAAACCAATCATCATTCTCATGTCCTTAGTTTTTTGTTTCACAACTGCAACTCAGGGTTTAGTGTTTTAAAGACAAATACACATTAATGAGAATGATTCGAAACCTGAGTGTATGGCATCGGCGGTTGGCATGCTAGATTCAGCTAGGAAACATATTTCACTGTATTATGGAGATGCAGAATGATACACGTGCTAATCAAAATAAGGGAATGGTAGCTCTTGGTCTAGGAACCCGTGGCCCAAAAGGACCTTCAGTAAGAGCCAATCCTGAATTATTATTACATGAACAAAGGAAAGAAGCCAAGCAGAAGCAAGTATTTTAAATTAGCGATTATAAATGATGAAGCTTGCAACTTAATACTCTTTCCATGTCCTACAATTATTTCTGTAAACAGATTTGAGCCTTATTTTAGGGATGAATCAGTATATAAAACCAAGGATTGGATTGGAAGTATGTATCCTAACCTTTTCAAACCAAGTAAACACTCAATGCTAGGAATATTCAGAGACACTGGCATGTACTCACTTCCCATGATACTAGACCAAAGAATATGCACGATAAGATAGTACACTCCACATTAGAGAGATGCTCAGACACAAAGCAAGAGTGTGGGACATGGACCGTGTGATCATTATAGTGTGAGGGGTCTCACTTGCACTCAATGGACAAATCCCATTATGGCAAATCTTATTTGGTAGCTAAAACTGGATGATATATATAACAAAAGTAGAAATACAATGTGTCCTTGTAGACCAGGGGTGGGCAATGAGGTTTCGTAATCCAGTCGGGTTTTTAGGATTTCCCCAATGAATATGCATGAGATCCATTTGCATACAATGGAGGCAGTGCATGAAACTAGATCTCATGCATATTCATTGGGGAAATCCTGAAAACCCGACTAGGAGTGCAACCCTCGTTGTCCACCCCTGTTGTAGACTAATATTTTTATCTCATTTTAAATTGTTTGTATTTTCCCACTGTAAGCTTTTAACTTTGCAGAAATTTTAGATGATTTCAATTTTAAATATCTATTTGTACTGTATGTATAATGATTGATTAATGTGAACCGCCTAGAACTCCTGGGTATGGCGGTATATAAAAATAAACTATTAATAATAATATATACAGTATGTGTGTGTCAGATGACACGTGCAATTAAGACCCACTTGATAGAAAACCATAGTTGATTGAACATGTTCTTTAAAATGCTCCTATGGTACCACTTTTTAACCAACCACATTTTCTCCGAATTGCAATGGATGATCATTAAACAGATCACCGAGTTTTATGGGGATAGGATTTTTTGCCTGCAGTTCCTGAGCAATTTTGGATTTGAGCTGCAGGCAGTTCAGCTACAAGGGCTGAATGAACTTGAGTAGAAGGCTATTTAATGGTATTGTGTCGCGCTCAAAGTTAATTGAAGAGGACAAGTTGAGAATTTCTTCTGCAAGAAGCTCAGCTAGTTTTTCTCTCTGGTTCCACCATTTTGTTAGGCGTACCCACTGTTGTGAGTCAGATGTGGCTCTGTCTTTAACCAAGTTATTGAGCATTTGGAGTTTGAAGAAAGACTAATCTGAAATAGAGCTTTGAAGAACCTCTTTGCTTAGAGTATAAATTGCTGAAATATAAGTGCAACTTTGCTATTCTTTAAGGAGTCTGCAGTTTATTGTTGATTTATTGTATTAGTACACTGGAGTTGACTATGGGACACTTGAGTGGCGCAGAGTTGGATAAATGAGTGATTTTATTCACCAGTTTTGATTTTTTTTACATTTTTGGTTCACACTCACACTTATGGTGGTAAGCTCAAGGATGTTTACACAAGTTGAAATGATAGCTTTACTGTAAATTAGGCGGTTTCCATTATTTCTTAGACTCCATATTACCAAGGGCCCTTTGGGCCATATGTTTATGGACTGTTACCACTTATTTTGACTAGCACATATTGTGCATTTCTGCACTACAGTACTATATAGCTTTTCTAGAAAATTTATACTGTATAGCAGGGGTGTCCAACCTGTGGCCCAAGGGCCGCCTGCGGCCCCGTGAAGTATTTCGTGCGGCCCCGTTCAAGGGCAATGCAGTGTTTTCCTCTGCTGCCCCCGAGTGTTTACTGTCTTGCCGGCTCCCTCTTCTGTCTTGCTGTAGCGTTTGCGCGGCCCCAGAAACATTTTTTTGGGCCAATGCGGCCCAGGGAAGCCAAAAGGTTGGACACCCCTGCTGTATAGTATTTGTTCAGTGAATGGATATGAGTATTTAGTTAGGAAGTATTGTATTGCACCTTATCCAAACTGCCCTAGAAAACATCCGATGTCTATTGTACTGCAGCAAGCTTCAGGAAGCAAATGAACATACAGATTTTATCTGGCTTATTTCCAAGATACACACTTGTAACTGAACAGCCTCATTAGTGAAGCTCAAACAGAACAAAGCTACCTTGACAGGAGTTATTTTTCTCTTGCATTAACTCAGCTCGTGTCCTTGTAGACTGCAAGCAGGTCTGGTCTATAGTATGGGTACAAGGTCAAAAGCATTCTGTTGAGCTTCCAGTGTTTTATGGGATTTTTTCATGTTCAAGTTCTTTAAAATTCAGTTACAAGGGAATCAATAGGGCACCCTATTGCGCAACAGTAGGCTTACTGATGGCGCGGAACAAACCCAAAATTTGAGATTAAAAATGACATGAAACAATTTGGGAAAATACCAACATTTTTTTTTTCAAATGAATGCACTTCCCTAGTTTCCCGTCTGTAAAGGCTCTTGTATTTTGTTTATTTAATGTTCATTTTTCCTTTCCCTACCCCCCTTCTAAAATTTATTTTAATATTTTTAGCTATGTAAACAGGCCAGATACACACTGATGATCGGTATATTAAAATGTAAATAAACTTGAAACGTGTGGTGTCTTACTGAGTAACGGATGTAGCGGTATATAAGAAATAAATTACATTACATTACATTACTGTGATATGAAATGGTCTTGCCCTGTTCCAAGTACCCCTGTAGATGTGTTTTGAGTGTGCCTGATAATAGATACGACTACTACTACCACTATTTATCATTTCTACAGCTGTGAAAAACAATGAAAAGCAGAAATTTGCAACATATGACAAGCTCTAGAAAGAGGTGGAGTGTCTCAAAGATATAGATCAGTGATTCCCAAACGTGTCCTGGGGGAACACAGCCAGTCAGGTTTTCAGAATATCTACAAGGGATAAGTTGACCATACGTCCCATTTTCAACGAGACAGTCCCGTTCTTGGACCGACCGTCTCATTGTCTCAACCCACCTTTTCAGGACGCCGAAATGTCCCATTTTCAGGGACAGTGTCCCGAAGCTGTGCACGGGGACACTGGGACGGGCGATCGCGTTCCCTCCCTGCCGCACCGATTCAAAGCCCGGTCCACCGCCGCTGCTTCTTGCCGACGTCAATTTTGACGTCGGAGAGGAAGTTCTGGGCCAGCCAATCATGGAATTGGGGGCGGGAACGACAATTAATAGATGTACTTTTTTTTTTTAAATTCTTTATTCATTTAACATTAAATACAAAGTACATACACATAAGCAATCAAGTAATATAGTCTATTGCACTCTTCTCTAACAAATAAACTAAAGCTGTTTTAACCCTCTCCCTCCCCCCACCCCTCCTGGATATGTATAACAATATTTCATGACTCAAAGGGAAATACTAATAATAATATTACCACTTATATTATAACTTACAATATTTTGTTAACGGGCCCCAAATGTCTTTAAATTTGCTATGGTGTCCCCTCTGCAAAGAATTCATGTTTTCAAACTTATAAATCTGACACAGGGATTCCCACCAGAAGCTATAATTTAAGTTATCCCAATTTTTCATTATTATTATTTCCTTCATAGATATCCCCTTTTGATGAAAAAAATAAACGGTCATGTTAACAATGGAGCGTTCATGACATCAATATGCATACACTGCTTCCTTGGTATGCAACTCTCTCATGTATATTGTGGATATCTTAAAAGTCTGACTGGCTGGGGTTCCCCTAGGACAGGTTTTGGAATCCCTGATAGTTATGAGAACGTTTTCCAGGAGTGTTCCTTAGCAGCAACTATGATAGTGATAAGCTATAGAAAGTTGACCTAGTGGAGTTATTTTGTTGCAGTACCTGTTGTGTCTAATTTAAATCTGGTATTTGTGTGTCGTGCAATACCTATATAGGCTCAAGGCGACACAGCGAGAAAAGGAAAAACTTAAGAAAGACTTAAGACACATAAGAACATGGAGGGTAAGAAAGGGATTTAGCAGGAGATTGAAGAACAATACTTAGAAATTACAGTATGAGAGTTCTTAATACTAGGGAACTATTACTAAGGGTAGTGTTACTTAGGTCAAGGATTTTTGGTCTGAGTGCAGGTTTAACTCAGTTATTGGACAAATTCTTGGAATCAAGGTACTGATTGTGGTATATGCCTAGTAGAAAGGGTTTCTCTTAGTGAGGAATTACATTTCCTGGCACAGAGATTGTTCCATTCCAGTATAGAGAAGTTGTAATTTGGTGTTCTGCCACTAGGTGGTAGTGCACAATAAAGGATTTAGTGAATGCTACACTCTGGTGATGAAAGCAGCTAAAGGCTATTATTACTACTTATCATTTATATAGCGCTGAAAGGCATATGTAATGCTGTACATTTTGACATTTATAGACAGTCTCTGCTCGGAAGAGCTTACAATCTAACCTGGACAGACAGACACGACATATAGGGGTTGGGGATGCAGAACTTAAGGTGAAAGGAGTCGAAAGCACTCTAAAAGAGGTGGACTTTTAACTGGGCCTTGAACACTGCCAGAGACTAAGCCCGTCGTAGGAATTCAGGCAGCTTATTCCAAGCATAGGGCACAGCAAGGAGCTGCAGCACTAAACCTGACAAATGTACTCTTCACCTGTTAAGTATTACATGGATCTCTGTTAAGTCTATTTTGACTTGACACACTGGCCTGGAAAGAGGTAGAAAATACTTTTTGTTAGAAACTTAAACTTGTCCAGACCACATTTTCTCTCAGGGAAACTTAAGTGGTGTACAGTATAATCACGTTATAATGGACTCGCTTATAACAAGAATATCGCTTTACCCGGCCTGTGCGCCTTTATAAACATGCAGAAAATCACTGCATATAGCTGACTCGCATATAATGAACAAACAATTTGGTCCCCAGAGCTGCTTTTAGCTGTAGTTTTTGTTCGGCTATAATGGACATGCAGGCTCCGCCTAAAAGGCGCGTGCCGTGCCGGTGATATAGTATCAAAATGCAGCCCAGAAGAAAATGACAAGAGTATTTTTCTTTCCAGTACAGTATGACATAATGGTTTAGATTAGAACATCTTTTAGTGTTCTGGTTTTGCAATCATTTCGTGCCATACCAATGTTTTGCCGAGTTTTGTTATTGATGTTGCTGATATGGTTGTGCAATGACTGTTGTTCATTGATTGTACATTGTTTCAAGTTGACCTAAATAAAGTTTAAAAAAAAAAAATGCAACTCTGGATATAACAGACTGTTTTTGCAGGTCCCTTGAAGTCCGTTATAACGAGATTATACTGTACGTGAAAAACCCCAAAAAACCCCACCACACTAAAAACCAGAGTACAGATAGATGAGTAAAAAAGCAAAATGCAAACAGTCTCATAAGAAAAAAAAAAAGTTTTAAGGTGGACTAAAGCTTAACCTACATGCAATCAGAAATCAAAACAAACACTTAATATTCATACATCTAAATCTGCCAAACAATCCTAATTAAAATTTTACTAAAAGGCTGCCATAAAGCCATGTTTTATTTGGACTCAGATTTGAGTTCCTTTAGCAATTTGTCCCATAGCTGAGGGATAGCTTCTCCCCCCCAAAACTTCCTCTCAAGTTTTTGGAACAGGGAATTGTCCGAGATATGGCTGGGAACAAAAAGCATCTTGCCACAAATTATTTACCTCGAGTTAACATAGCTCTCCAGGTTGAAAACTGAAAACAAATCTATTGATTAAATATTCAATTGCTTAGGATGGAATGTAAAGGACTGTGGTCCTATGTGATCCTTCCAGTTGAACTACCATAATGATAGGCCAGTCATCTTGGTTGATGTCAATCTAATCTTCTATTTGTGCATAGGTCATACCTATACAGGCTCAAGGCAACTCTAAGGAGAGGGAGAGGAGAGAGGGGAGGTAGAAAAGGTAGGAGGGAGAGGAAAGGGAGAGAAAAAGAAGGAAGAGTGGAGGTGGGAGGGAAGGAGAAAGGGAAGAGAAGAGAGGGTGAAGGAGATTAAATATCGAACAGATGGGTTTTCAGTTTTCTTCAGAAGATGATGTGGCAAGGTTCAGTTCTGGTCCTTTCTGTAAGGCCATTCCAAGTTTTTACTCCTAGAAAAGTAAGCATGGAGTGGAAAACTCTTTTATAGCGAAGATCTTTTGTGGATGGGAGATTTAGCAGCATCTGTTTGTGGGTTCTGTGAGAAGTAGACCATGCTATTGAGAAGAGCTGGATGAGTGGGGCCGCAGAGTTTCCATAAAGTATGCGGTGAATGATGCAAAATATTTTGAATGTTATTCATGATGAGATGGGTAGCCAGTACAATTGTTTGAAGGAGGATGTGACCGAGTCATATTTTCTTAGGTTGAAGATAAGTCTTACGGCAGTGTTTTGGATGAGTTGCAATTTGTGAATTAGAGCAGGGTTGATTCCCATGTAGATGGAGTTGCAGTAGTCCAGTTGTGGTAGGATCATCAGTTGTATGATTAAGGCAAAGTGGTGTTGGTGAAAGTACGGTCTGATTAGTCTTAATTGTTTCAGGGTGTAGATAGATTTCTTCCGGAGACTAGATATGGTTAAAGTGAAGTCCAGTATGCAACCTAGGATTTTGGAGGACTCGTCTATGGAGAGGGTTTCGCCTGATCGAAGGGTGATGCATGTTGGTGTCGTTTGCTGGGCCATATGGAAGTACAGAATTACATGGACTTGATGGAGAAGTGAGAGATAAAACGGGGACAGCCTTGAAAAAGCATGAACGGTGAAACATATAGGCAGAATTCCCCGGCCAACTAAGAAAAGATAGGTGATGAAGAATCTTTTAAATAAGTTAAGTTAATTAAGTTATGAATGAAGTAAATTAAAAATTAGAAAAAATAAGGAAGAAAAACATTTCTCTGAAATCAGGTACAATCTAATCTTTTTCTATATTGCTTCACTTATTCTCAACCTCTAAACTTGTTATAGGAAAAAAATTTAGATTTACCTTGAAGAAATATTTCTTTAATTCTTTTATTGAAGTGATTTCTTTAGTTGATATTCAGCCCCAATAATAATGTGGACTTGATAATACTTTAAGTTTGGTAATTTTGAATAGTATGTAATTGTCTGCAAATTATGTTTGTAACAAATGAATAAATTTATTAGAAAAAATAAAAAATAGAAGGGATCGATGACGATTTAGCAGTTCTATACAAAAATGTGAAGGAACAGCTGTGCTAAATTCTGATGATCCAAGAAAAGGTTAAAAAAAATATATGGAGTTTGATATATGATATATAAATTGATTAATAAAAGAAGTTTCAGCATCCTGTCCTATATGATAGGGTCAGAGAATAGCCCTAACCTTTTACACCTCTGAAGGCAGCGATTCAAAGTGGTCAAGTTGAATGGGCTATGAAAGAACACTGAAGAGTCATTTAAGTCAGAATTGCCTACGTCAAACATAGTAGACTCCTATTACTTTAGTTAAATATTTTCACACCATCATTTAATATTTAGTTTTGAAAACGCATTCAAAACATTTTCAGCAGTTTACTACCTGGTAAAACATGCATTCTGTACAGTAACTTCAGCTTCTCGGCAAGATCCCCATGACACGCTGTACCTAAAGGAAAACAAGATGGAGTCATTTTCCAAAGTCAGTAATGTTAATCCCCTCCCCCCCCCCCAATCAATACAGCTGAAACCCAACCCTTGATACTGTATAAAGGGCAATACAAAGTCTGTCCATTCAGGATGCTGGAAAGCTGTGTTTTCCACCAAGTGATAATTTAACAAGCATAAAAAAATGCAATGGAAATTGTGTTATTTTGATTAATAAAGAAGAGTGTGGCACAGCAGTTGAAGCGACTGCCAAAACACTCTGAGGTTGTGGGTTCAAACCCACGCTGCTCCATGTGACCCTGGGCAAGTCACTTAATCCCCCCATTGCCCCAGGCACATTAGACAGATTGTGAGCCCACCAGGATAGACAGGGAAAAATACTTGAGTACCTGAATAAATTCATGTAAACCGTTCTGAGCTCCCCTGGGAGAATGGTACAGAAATGGAATAAATAAATAGTGTGAAAATTTTCAGCCTCTGATCATCAGAGCTGGTATTGTGATGTCATAATGCCTCATTCCACCAATGCCTAAGAGGCAACTTCATCAGTGATGTCACAATGGCTTCATGGTCCTATACTTGGTTCACTTCTGCTACATTTTGATTTATAGAGTTGCGTAGTGGTTAAAGTTAGAGCCTCAGCACCCTGAGGTTGTGGGTTCAAACCCTCACTGCTCCTTGTGACCCTGGGCAAGTCACTTAATCCCCCCCATTGGCCCAGGTACATTAGATAGATTGTGAGCCCACCAGGACAGACAGGGAAAAATGCTTGAGCACCTGAATAAATTCATGTAAACCATTCTGAGCTCCCCTGGGAGAATGGTATAGAAAATTAAATAAACTATGCACATATAAGATTTTGCTTACATTTTATACTTGAAGCATGTGCTTTGACGACAGTGCTTGCATATAGAGAATGACTATTGGCTGACAGGCCAAAGGGGCGTTGTGTGCATGATGCAAAGCATGCTTAGGCTCTGAGAATGTGTTTTTGTTTATTAAAATACTTTATATACTTCTTAACAAAAGCTCAAAGTGGTTTACAAAAAAACAGTCTTACAAATCATAAAACACAGAAAAGAATTCTATTAAAAAAGGACAGATTGCAACAAGCACACAAGAATGAAATCATCACAGTAGCACTAATGAAGATAATTACTCCGAGGTCTAGTCCTGCATTCATAAAGAGAAGGCCAATTAAAAAAATTATATGCCTTTAACTGTTTTGGGTTTTTTAAAGATTAAACATGTTCATAATTCTACTGGCAAAGCACGCCATAGCATTGATGCTACATAGAAAAATGCACAATCCCTGGTAGTAGCGAGGTGAGCTCTTGAAGAATGTGGCATCACCATTCTGATGGATACATATAACATTACTAATCTTGATGGATCATTGGTCAGACCCAATATAGCTATTAATGTTGACAGCCCACACAAGTCACACAGATAGTAGGGTTTAGACAATGGGTTTTCAATAGCAAAACGTTTATTGAACAAATTACATATGCAATGACTCGACACAAACTCATGTTTCAGCAGAAGATCTGCCTGCCTCAGGAGTCAATATACCTTGATGTACAAAATAAAACAAGCATGTATAAATTTCAATAGTGAAGTGCTGCAGTAGCTTTGCTATAGATGCATCAGCACAACCTATAAGGTTCACAAAAAAACCCAACCAAACTCCTTTCCCTTGGAGAGCCTACACAGAACTTTCAGGGGATCTTATGTCCTATGTGATAAATAGCAGAAAAGAATGAATTCCAGACTGTAAGGTTACATATTAACAGGAGTTCTCCATAAACTGGATAAAAATCAGACAGTGCAGTGGTTCCCAAACTGGGTGTCAGGACCCCAAATGGGATCAAAACAAGGCTGCTCCCCCACCTTTACTATCAGCATGGGACCTGTAAATCGGTGAATTTTTACAGGCCCTGTCCTTTCCTGTATGGGCTTTCTGTTATGATAGAATCTATGAAGGAGTACCGAGGCCTATAAGCATGACCCTGCGCCAACTGCTGACACTATTACTAGGGTTGCCAGACATCTGGATTTACTCAGACATGTCCTCTTTTTAGAGCACTGTCTGGGTGTCCGGACAGATTTTTAAAAAAGCAGCAGTTCGTCCGGGTCTTCAAGTTCACGGGCCTCCGAGCATGTGCACGTGACGGTGTGACGTCATTGTTTCACATGCTCGGAAGCCCTCCAGACGCGGTTCTGAGCTTGAAGAGAGAGAAGAGCTTGGGGGCGGGGCTGGGGTGGAACGAGGTACGACTTTGGTGGAATGAGGCGGGGCCATGTGCCTTTGTTTTAGCTTAACAAAATCCGGTACCCTATTTATTACCATCACTGCTGTTGCTGCTTCTGCCTTCCTGCTTTGGCTAAAAGGGGTGGGGGGAAGAGAGAGAGAAGTGAAAGTCCACTATTTTGTTTTCATAATCTGGTCACATGAATTAAAGTGCTAAAATTGGGTCATAGTGGATAAAAGTTTCATAAGCATTGACTAACACACCATGTCACCTTGTACGCTTTCCCGGCTCTCTCAGAGAAAAACAATTTTTTTCTGAGCATCAGTTCCTGTATAGCAGTTCCTTTCCTTTTTCTCTCAATTTGGTACTAGAACTTAAGTTTGATCCCCTGGGAAGGCAGGTCAGTTTGTATACTATCTATAGGAAGGGTCACCAAAAACTAATCCAGTTTTTGAGACACCAAGAATATGTAGGATATAACTTTGCAGTGGAGGCAGTGCAGGCAAAATTTGTGATGGATATTCACTGAGGGTATCCTGAAAACCTGACTGGCAATGTGTATTCCCTGGATCTACAGCAAATCATCTCTTTTTCTACCAAGCAAATACTATTTACTACCATCCTTTTGCCCATTAACCATTTTAGATCCCATCCTTGAGCTAATGAATTATTCCATGAGCATCCTATGAGGAACAATGTCAAAGGCTTTGCCGAAATCTAGTAGACCACATATAGACAAATGTCCTTGATCCAATTCTATCACCTAGTCAAAAATCAGATTTAATTTGGCACAATCTACCTTTGGTGAAGCCACATTGCCTCAGATCTTGCATCCCAGTTGACAGAAGAAAATTTTTAGTATCCTTCTCTTCATCAGCATCTCCATTATCTTTCCTACCACCAATATTAGACTTAATGGCCTGTAGTTTCCCATTATTGTGAAGGTATCTGCCTCTTTCCAATTCCATGGAACATCTAACCATTAAACATCTAAAACTCATTTAGAGTTCCAATACTTTTTAAGCTCTGTGTCTTGGGATATACAGTATGTTATCAGATTCTAAGGCTTTATCCATTTTCAGCTTTGCAAGCTGTTCATAAACACTTTTCAGCGAATGTGTTGTTATCTTTCATCCCTAGATGTATCTAACAATTTAGTGTTTATAGAAGATAAACCTGAAGGTGATCGGCAAACAGTTTTGAAGCCTTGAAGAGCAAGAGTCCATTTCGTTCGCATTACTGGTTATGGGTTCTCTGAGGCAGCTTTGTGGCAAAATGCATCAGAACTCAATACCTATTATCAAGCTAAGCATCAAAATTATAGTACGTACAGTTCAAGTACTACCTAGTAGCACGATCTGGCACACAAACTTGCAGTGATTCGGAGTTGAAAGATGCATAGTCAGGCTTGACCCAAGTCTATTTGGTCTCTCTAGTTTTGTACCTCTGAGCACATTGATAAACAAATTAGATATACAAGTCCTTCCAGAGTTACTGAATTGACACAGTTAATGTAATGTAATGTAATGTAATTTATTTCTTATATACCGCTACATCCGTTAGGTTCTAAGCGGTTTGTAGAAAATATACATTAAGATTATAAATGAGAAGTAAGAAGGTACTTAAAAAAAGTTAAGTATAATACAATCATATAAATGCACAAAATGTTGTACGACCGTGGCAGTGAGAGACACCCCAATTCAAACCCAGCATGCACCCAAAATAAGAGGGAGAAAGAAAGCCTCAGATTAAAGAAGCAGTGCATACATCCAAAGGTACAGAGAAAACTGCTTTCAATACTTTCATAGGCAAAAAAAACTCACAAAACAGCTCAGGTCTAGAAAAGGGCAAAGTCACCTAGAAGCATGTTCAATTTCAAAGACAGCGTTGGAGCTTAAGTCATCTTTTTCCAGCTAAGTCCTTGAACGTGCCTTCAGTAACAAAGCTAAGAAACCAACTAGGGTAGTTGGGCGGGTTGCAAGAATATATACCTGCTATCCTTGGCGATCACTACAGGGAAGTATCTTTGCTTTCTCAGAGGACAAGCAGGCATTATATTCTCACATGTGGAACTCCCAAGCTGCCAGTATCATGGCTCTTGAGAAGGGTAACGGATATATAAATATAAGCCTGGCAAAACCCAAGAGGGTTGGAGGGAAAGTTGGCACTCAGAAAGTAAAAACATTCCGCAGAACTGCTTGTCCAAACTGATTGCTTTTTTTCTAGAGCTTTGATCCAAACAGTAGTGAGAAGTAAAGGTATGGGTTGAGGTCAGAGTAGCCTCTTTGCAAATGTCCTCAATAGATGTAGAGAAGAGTAAGCTACCAGGGCAGCCATAGCTCAGAAATTGTGGGCCGCTAATATGGTCTTGAAGCATTAACCCAGCCTGAGTAGACGCAAAGGAGATACAGTCCGCTAGCCACGTGCAGATGGTTTTCCTGTTTCCAAGAGCTCAGAGAATTATTGGGGTAAAAAAAAAAAAAAAAAAACAGAGTTGGAGACTCCTTTATGAGGCAGATTACTCTACTTCCATCACCCTTGGTCTCTTATCTCAACAGATCAATGGGTACTTAGTTGTCACTCAGGGCTATACCTTATGCTTGATCAGAACACCTTGAAACCACCCACCAAAAGTCTCTTTTCAACTCTCTCCAGGTTCAACTGCTGATATGATCTGGAATCACTTTGAAAACCCAGATTGGAACCAATTTCTCAAGCTTTCCTCAAAATATGCAAAATCCAGTTGCCTACTAGACGACTGTCCACCGACTATCATGAAATCGGCTCCCTTCCCCTTCAAAGCTGAACTCTTAACTGGGCTTCTTTTATGTATGCGTACTGGCTATTTTCTGGTGGAACTTGGCCATGTCCTTGCGACTCCTATTAAAAACTCCAAGGAGTCGGTTTCTTCTGCTGCCAACTACAGACCTATTGCCAACGTGCCACTTTTTCTTAAACTAATGGAAGGACTGGTTAATATTGATCTCATGAAATATTTAGAGAAGTTCAGCATTCTACACGACTCCCAGTCTGGTTTTCACACAAATTACAGTACGGAAACAGTCCTAGCTTCGTTGACCGATTACCTTTCCCATTTGTTTTCCCTGGGAAAAATCGCACTAGTACTTCAGTTCAACTTGAGCAGTGCCTTTGAACCTTGTTGACCATGACATCCTGCTTAGATGCCTCAATTCTATTGGTATTTCTGGACAGGTACTGAACTGGTTTACGGGCTTCTTAAAAAGTCATCGCATTTACCAGGTTCACAGTGAAAGAACCTTCTCTCAGTCTTGGTGTAATCCCTGTGGAGTTCCACAGGGCTCCCCTCTCTCCCCTTCACTCTTCAATGTCTACATGGCATCATTGGGACATATGCTATCTGACTTAAAATTGAAATCGTATATATACGCAGACATCACAATTATCATTCCCATAATCTCACTGACACAAGAGACAGAACAACTCACCTCATCTGTCCTCACTAAGGTAGAATAATGGACTACGCAATTTAAATTAAAACTGAATCCAGAAAAAAAAAAATCAAAATTTTCTGGGCAAGTCCTAATTACAAGATCATGAATACCTCAGAGATTAAATAATAATAATAAATAATAACAACTTTATTTTTGTATACCGCCATACCCCGAAGAGTTCTAGGCGGTTCACATTAGTTAGACAGAGATTACAAGTGGTTACATATCAAATTGATCATAGAGTTGTGAACAGCAAGGAGAGAAGTAGGGCTAGATTACCCAATTAATTCTACTATCAAAATCCTTGGAGTCATCCAGGACCAATGCTTGACTCTTGAAGAACATACTAACACTCAGGTTAAAAAATGTTTTCACCTTATGGAAACTTCGTACCATTAAATACTACTTTGACTTCCTCTCTTTGACTGTTGGTTCAATCTCGGATCTTAAGCATCTTAGATTACTGCAGTATTATATACTTGGGGTCCTTTAAGAAAACCAAACGATTGAGAATCATTCAGAATGCTGCCGTCCGTCTCATTTATGGTCTCAAAAAAATCGGATCATGTAAGCCCGTATTACAAAAAATTACACTGGCTGCCAGTGGAAGCAAGGGACATTTTCAAGTTTGCTTGCCTCTGCTTCAAAACCATAACAGGTTCATCCCCAGTCTACCAGCTGCACCATTTTGAATTTCCAAGCACCACTTGCACACGTAGCGCCCGTTTGCTTTTCCATCCTTGAAGGGCTGTTATCTACAAGAGATTCCTTGATAGATCACTATCATTCCAAGCAGGCAAATGGAATAAATGGTTAACCAACTTCATTTCAAATGCACCCTCCTACCAAACCTTCATGAAGTCAATTAAAATCTCTTTGATAAATTTCTGACTCCTTTCCTGTCTTGTTGTATCTTTGAAATGCTTCCGAATAAATTTTGACATACTATTATAATTTGAAAGTCTTTTTGTAACATCGATGTCTGTATACAGTCTCTTCCTCTGTAAACTGCTCTGAACTATTTGTGATATTGCGGTATACAAAAATAAAGTTATTATTATTATCACCAAGAACTCTCAGCCCTTTTCCAGCTAAACGGAATAAAATCTGCTCCTCTACAGGAGAGGGGCCTGGGTTTCTACTTTAAGTATTTCCTGATATTAGAAAAGACTTTGGCCCATACTTGAAGTTTTGCATAGTCTATCTAGGAACCCTTCTACCCCTCCTGAAAAAAGATAATTGGCTTTGTTCTCTAGTTCTGAGGCCTACATTCATCCATCTTACCTGCTCTTAGAAAGTATCTTCACTTTCAGAATGGATTGCATCGTTTTCAAAGCAAAGGTTTGCTCTTCAAACTGGCTTTGGCCCCTCATGTCTTCAAGAAATGCCTAATGGTAGGAGTGGCAGCCCTTCACACATGGTGTTTCACATATTTCCCTACTTAGATGACTAGTTGATCAAGTCAGTATTGCAAACAGCTCAACATGCGATCAACTTGGCAATTCATCTCCTGGAGCTGGTTGGGTTTGCAGTCAACTAACAAAAGTCACCATCTGCATCCTTTTCAGATGCAAGAGTTCATGGGAGCTCTCTTGGATACTACCCAGGGTTGAGCTTTTCTACTGAAGCAGAGAGTAGACAATCTCACCTTAAAGGCCCCTTACTTTTTGTCTTTGTTCCAACTCTTATCAGGATGCCCTAACTTTCCTGTTTTGATGATATCCCTTCAGTGATACCTCACTCTGAACAATGTACTCCTCAGCAACCATTGGCTTCCCCCAAGTTCCAGTTTAAAAGCCACTATCCCCTTTTTATTTGTAATACCCAGCAAATTTAAATACCATATAACCCTCCCCCCCAAAAAAATACTAAGTTAAGAGAAACCTTCACTACAGCATATGCTATGTACTGTAACATTACACAAACAGCAGCTATGGTCAAACCAGATACAAAGAGTGGATCTTCCGTCCCCATATCTCTAGAAAAATATCAGGGATTCTCTTATAAAGAGGAGTCTTGTCTTTGCATTTTACACTGAAGTTGATTGATCTAACAAATACTTGATTCTCTGCAACATATGCAAAGTTTTCACATGGTGTTGCATTTATGCACGCAGGAGATCCTTGTATATTAATGTGATGTTACATAAAACACAGTTTAAAACTAAATGGCATTTTTCTCTGCGTCTCCATTTAAGTTTCTTCTGTTTGCTTAACCCTTTCAGGACCATAAGGATCGTAGGCCAATTTTTGTGGTTTTGACGACATTTTTATGGTAAAAAGGGCTTGCAGATGCCAAAAAATTGATTTTTTTTGTGAAATATTATTTTTATTTAAAAAAAATCACACTTCTGGCTTATGGACAGTGTGGCAAGTGAATCTTCTCGTCAATCTAGCAACGACGCTAATGAATGAATGTCGGAACCAGTTTGTTTACATAAAGGCAGTATCATATGGAATCCGTACATATCAAATTTAGAACTGTAGACTATCCCAATCAAAATTTATAGGATTTTAAAGTTATGGGACAAATATGTCCCTTGGTCCTGAAAGGGCTAAGAGAACCAAAACCTTCCCATTGAGTCTAATCTGCAGACTGCCTTCAATGATCTCGCAGTGGAGTAAGCAAGGTTTTCATTCACCTCCAAGATTTTTGAATATTTTCAGAGGACTGTGCAGCACAACTTTAGGTCTTGACATGCTCTTCCTTGCAGTCTAGTGGCGCAACATCATTACCAGTCATGCCTGTTGCTTTCAGACTCTGAAATTAATTATACTAAATTAGTGTCAAGTCATTAATCAAGAGGAAGCAGCTCAGTTTGAGCTGTAAAGGAAGTGAGTATGCTGGACTTCACCAAGAAAGTATTTCAGAAGTGTGGTTAAGTTTTCAGCTATGATTAGAAAAATATTACCTTTGTGGAGCTGTGCTTTACAGCCACCCTCTCCACGTGAGGGTGAATCGCTGTGGAAGGAATGAGTAGAACAGACTTTGTGCAGCCCTATTTACAAATTGCTTTTATTCACTCATGACTGGAGTTATAGGGACAAAACTCAAGACTTCAGACTAAGGTAGAGCCCCCCCCCCCTTCTCATCTGTGTAAGCACCCAAACACCTGAAGTTACATGTGGCATCCAGCATACTATACAAAATGCTTCAGAGAGCTCTCCTTCAGATTTAATTTTGCGTTTTCTTTTCAGCATCTCAGAGCAGGATGCACAAAGCTCTAACACCATGGTAAAAAAATATCGTGATGATGGCGAATTTTTTTTTTTTTTACTGGCAATACTCAGCTGAACTTATTTAAAACAAAAGAATAAAGTAAGTTGCCCTTGCCTGTGCCCCTCCACAAAAATCCCCCGACAACCCCTGTACCTTAAGTTGAAGATAGGTAGAGGGATACCCACTCCCTCCTGCCACAGGGTCAAGCCTCCCCCCATGCCAGAACTCCCCCTAATTAATCCTCTGACCCCCATACCTTAAAATTGAAGACCTGCAGGAGGGATGCCCACTTCCTCCTGCCAGCAGGTCCACTTCTTCAAAATGGCAGGCCTTCCCCTTCACAGTGCATTCTGTGATGCAGAGGGAACTGACCTTAGTCACCTGAGCCAATCAGGGCCTTACAGAAGGTGGGTGGAAGTCGGTAGGATGGGAAACAGCTCTCTAGACCAGTGTTCTTCAAACTTTTGACACTTATGGACTGGCGGAAATAAAATAATTATTTTGTGGACCGGCACCAGTCCGTGGACTGGCAGTTGAAGAACACTGGGCTAAGTCATGCCCATCTCCACTCAGTCTCTGCCCCAGACCCCACCCCATAATAGTACTACCAGTTTTTCCATTCATTTTTCATGTACACACAATTGTATTAACGACACATAATGGTTAACCACAAAATTAAAATACACAAAGCACACTGTATGCTTTTTAGCATTCATTCCTACCAGAAAACAGATAACCCCATGCAAATGCAGGACCAAAAACTAAAAGTACTAATATTTGCAAACAAACCCTAAGATGCAAGACTCTGCAAGCAGTACAACCCCAGAGGAAAAGAAACAAGTGCATTTCTTCCTGAACAGACAAATCAATCACTAAATAAAAATAAAATAAAAGCATTTCCCTTATCGTTGCTGTCTCTCTCCCTCTATGTGCCTTGCCTTCTGGCCTGCCCTCCGGTGTTATCTTTGGGCCGGTCCACTGTGTGATCAACGCAGCATCTTCTGGCCTGCTCCCTGAGTGCTGCATTGCACAAATGAAGAAGGCAGCGTCCCACACCTCCATCTGGAAGCCTTCCCTCCGACGTTGTGATGTCAGAGAGAAGGCTTCCGATTCAGGCGCAGGCCGTGCGTAGGAGCCTTTTCGTATGGCTTTGTGCACTGCAGCACTCAGGGAGTCAGCCTGAAGACGCTGCCGGTGGCTGAAGAACGCAGCCTTGGGCACGATGGATGTGCCAGCCCTGTGGACCGGCAGAAAATTTCTGCGGACCAGCGGTTGAAGAACACTGCTCTAGACCACTAGGTATTTTATTTTTGGTGGGGGCTCAGCGGGAGGGGGGATGGCGCACTATACCACCAAGCATTTTTTTTACAGAGGGGGACTGGCGTGAACTTGAGGGGTGAGGAATTGTGGGCATTCTTTTTGGTGGTGGGTCTGTGCTCGCCTTATTTTCCTGTCAGGCACCAACAGAAAAAGTAAGGCTATGACAGCTCAGACCCTGCCGTAAAAATCTGCACAGTAAAAAAAACACTTTGCGTTAGCTGCTATGCATTACACAAAGAGCTCAATATAATACTAATGAGCTCCTTGTAATACATTAGCATAGAATCTTCGGTGGCTGTTATGAGGATCATTAGCAGCTATGGAGAACCCTTTTGTGCATCGAGAGGGGAGCTTTCCGTGACAGTAAGACCTCTTTAAAAAAAAAAGTGTCTTACTGCTACAGAAAGCTTTTGTGCATGAATAAGGCTCTTTAGCACAGCACCAAAACAATAACTGCTACCAGCACAAGGGACACCATATACAAATACCTTTCGAAGAACTAGGTGGTAGAGTGCATTCTATTGCTATCCCAACACATGGTGTTAGGGGGCATATATTACTAATCACCAAATCAGTTCAGTGATAATTGGGGTCTGTAGGAAATTATCCTGCGATAGTCCTTTCTGAAAGCAGCATATCCTAGGACATTTTCCTACAGAGACCAGACAGGTTAAAATTGGAGCAGAAGCTTTTACAATGGAACCTTGGTTTTGGTTTACGAGCATAATTCGTTCCAGAAGCATGCTCGTAAACCAAATTGCTCGTATATCAAAGCGAATTTCCCCATAGGAATGAATAGAAACTCGCTTGATTCATTCTCTCCCCCCCTCCCCCCCCGAGGCCACCGGTGCTGCTTCACCTTACCCCCCACCCTTGAGGCCACTGGCGCTGCTCTACCCCACCCCAAGAACCGGCATCGCTCCCCCCCAACTGGCTTTGCCCCCCCCCTGTGATCCGGCATCCCACACCCACCCAAACACCATCTCTTACCCCGATTCGGCACCAGCACCAATGCACAGGACATGCCGATGCCCGAAGATCCTCCCTCTTGGCTGGGTTGGGCCTTGAGCATCTGCGCATGCTCAAGGCCTTCTGGTCCCAGCCAAGAGGGAGGATCTTCGGGCACCGGCATGTCCTGTGCGTTGGTACTGGTGCTGATTCGGGATAAGGGATGGTGTTTCGGTGCTCGACAGGGGATGCCGGATCTCGGGGGAAGGGCACTCGCAAATCGAGTCAATGCTCGGTTTGCGGGAATGTTTTGCTCGTCTTGCAAAACACTCAAACCTACTCGCAAACCGAGTTTTGACTGTAAATATTAAAACAGAAAGTGAACAGAACAGTTGAGCTGCCATCTGCTCTGGAACCCCCCCCCCCCAATATACAATCAATAGGTCACAAATCACAAGGGGTTAAAGATAGATATGGACATAAAAGCCAACCAATGGATAGCATGCAAATACAAGCTGCTGTTTGATGATGGTATAGGAAAATACAAAGATGTAGATTAGAAAGCATGCCATCTGTACAATCAGTTGGAGATTGGGCAAGGGGAGAGGAAAAATATTGACATCTTTGCAAGAGGCACTTTGTAGCCTACTAGTTAAGGATCCCACTCATGGTGACTAACACTTGACCTAGTAAAGAAACAGCTTCACCAAGATTATGGTAGGTCACAATATAAATTTCAGTGATACTGAGCTATTCGGTGTAAACACTTGACCAAAAAAGGCAGGGCAGGATTAAGGCATAGGCAAACTAGGTATGTGACTAGATCCTAAGTATTTCAGAGATGTCTCCTCAGATATGCTAATTCTATGACTCCCCAAGGCAGGATTTTCACCCTGGTAGATCAGTTGCTGACAGCAAAATGTAGGGATGGGCAGCCAGAAAATGCCTTCCCCAGGTTTCTTCTTCATTGTGGAATAAATGATACGAGTGCACATTTCTTAATGAGGCCCACTATGTGCACAGAAGGCTCACTTTCCTGATAGCATAACCACTGGAAAAGAGCAACAACCTCTTTCTAGAGAGCATACACTATTATTGGCAAACATTTCATTGCAAATGAGTCTATTCCTAGAAGGATATGGTGTAAGGGGGTGGAAAAGTGGGTGTGTCTTATGGAGCAAAGAGGACCCCACCTCCATGTACCCTTTAATAACACAGCCCGTTGGCCCTTCTTTTTAAAACACCCTCACCCACCTGCAGTACCTTTCTAAACGCCCCCTGAAGCCTGGTGGTCCAGCGGTGTACGGGCCGGCAGGAGCACACTGTCTGTGCTGCTGCCTGGGCCTGGCCCGCTTTCTGAATGGCTGTGTCATTTCTCACAGGACTCATGAGAACTGACTGCAGCCATTCAGAAAGTGGGGCGGGCACAGGCAGCAGCGCAGACAGTACGCTCCTGCCGGCCCATACACCGCTGGACTACCAGGCTTCAGGGGGCATTTATAAAGGTACTGCGGGATGGGGGGTGTTTTAAATGGAAGGGTAGGTGGATGGGCCAAGTTATTAAAGGGTACCGGGAGGAGTGGGGTTGGGAGGAGGATTGTTTGTCGGCTGGGACAGATCCCTCCTGTCCCAGCTTACCACTAGACCACCAGAGGTGAGGGGGGTGGCAGGTTACAGGTCAGAGAAGGGGAGATAGGGTGCAGAGCCTGGCAAGGAATGTGGGGTTGGGTGCAGAGCCTGGCAAGGGGTGAGGGAGACTAGGTGCACAATTTGGTTCAGAATGGTTTTTTTTTCTTGTTTTTCTACTCTAAATCTAGGGTGCGTCTTATGGTGCAAAAAATATACAGTACTTTTAAAACCAATATGAGGAAATTTTTTTTCACTGACAAGAGTAGTTAAGCTCTGGAACCCATTGCCAGAGAATGTTGTAAGAGTAGATAGCGTAGCTGGTTTTAAGAAAGGTTTGGACAAGCTCCTGGAGGAAAAGTCCATAGTTTGTTATTGAGAAAGATACGGGGGAAGCCACTGCTTGCCCTGTATCGGTAGCATGGAATATTGCTACTTCTTGGGTTTTGGCCAGGCACTAGTGACCTGGATTAGCCACCATGAGAACGGGCTACTAAGCTTGATGGACCATTGGTCTGACTCAGTAAGGCAATTCGTATGTTTTTATGAGAGCTGCGTGGCAATACGATGGAGTCTTTCCCTCCCACTTTTTACCCTTAAGTTTCACAAAATACATTAAAAGACATTGGTAAGAATTAAAGATGAGGTCAGGGTAAGTGAAGAGAAGCAAAATGGGAACTTTAACTTAATATTCAGCCTTGATAAGATGGCATGTGGGAAAGAGAAAGGTAAGAACATTATGGGACTCTGGTGTCAACATGTGCTTGAGGATGCTGTATTTCCCACACTGAAGCTATGGGACCCCCACCCAGAATCTTGAACAAGCCAGATGAGTTACTGACTACTAGTGCTGCCCGATTCACGATTCGAATCTATTTAAAATAATTAAAAAAAAAAAAAAAAAAAAAAATCGGCTTCCCAATTCGGCTGACCCTCCCCCCTCGCCCCCTAAAGCATGAGCGGCAGCGCTGCTCTTGTTGGCCAGCCGCTGCCGCACCTACTTTAGAGGGCGAGGGGGGAGGGTCAGCCACGCAGTGCTGCTGTCCAGTTTCCCCCCCCCGGTTTACCTTTGAAGAGCAGCCTGCACAGAAGATCGCAGTGTTAGCGATGTTTGCAAACAGCTTCGGAGCTGGTTCCTCCTTCGTGATCCTGCCTCTGACATCAGAAGAGGGCGGGACCGCGGCAGAGGAAACGGCTCCAAAGCTGTTTGCAAACATCGTTAACACCACAATCTTCTGTGCAGGCTGCTCTTCAAAGGTAAACCATGTGGGGAGGCCAGGGGGTGGGGAGACAGGCCTTCAAGGGGGGGGAGGGACAGGCCTTCAAGGGGGGGGACCCTGGTGTAGTAGTACACGGAGGGAAGGGGGGTTTCAAAGAAACAAGCATATGCTGGACTTTGGGGGGGAAGAAATAATGGGTCTAAAAATAGAGGAGAAGAGAGATGACGGACAATGGGATTTAGGGAGGGAAGGAACATAAAGAAGTTGGACACAAGGGATGGTGTGGAGGGGGGATAGAGATACTGGATAGGAGGGTAGTTGAGAAAAGAAAGGGAGAGATGGTGGACCCTGGGGTGGTGGGAAAGGAGGGAGAGATGCTGGATGAAAAGATAGTTAAAAGGTGGATCTGTGGAGGGAGATGAAAAAAAGGAAAGATGCCAGAGGACAGAGATGGCAGGTGGATGGTTAGCACGGAGAAAGAAGAAAGGAGACCCTGGCAAGCAAGTTAACAGAAGACAACCAGAGCCTGGGACCAACAAGATTTGAATAATGACCAGACAACAAAAGGTAGAAAAAATAATTTTATTTTCTGTTTTGTGATTACAATTTGTCAGATTTGAAATGTGTATCCTGCCAGAGCTGGTGTTAGACCGCAAACATGAGCTAGGATTTAACAGAGATGAAAAGTCTGTTTGTTGATTTTGTTTACACCACAGCGCCAGTGTGGTTAGGAGAAGGCAAAGGGGGTGAAGAGGCTTTAAAATAAATCCACCAGGATGTTTGAAAACATCCAATTGGGCAGGACAATCAAATCGAAAAACCAATTCAATAGGCTGAATCGAATCGAAATTTTTTTCCTGAATCGGGCAGCACTACTGACTACATCTCACAGATCTGCTTATCTTATTTGAAATGGGTTCTGAGGAATTGGAGAGTTAAACAGTGCCATACGTTTATTTAAAAATAATAAATATTCTGAGTGATCTTTAAACTTCTCAGCAGATTACAGTTACTACTTACACAATGAACTCTCTCCCCCCTAAAGAACAGAACATATTTATGGTCAGTTGAGAACATATACTATATATTAAAGAGTTCCAAGGAAAACAAAGAAAGGGGGCAATGGATCAAACTGTACCTGATAGTTTGGAGTTGTTTCAGTTTGAGTCTTCTCAAAATGTAATTATCAAGCATTCAACTTGATTAGTAATTTTTAGAGGCAGAGAAAAATTTGCTTTTGAAATTATATTTTTCTAAAAAGTAGGCTCTGTTTTGTGGCCAAAGAATACGTTTCCAGATGTGGCCAGAAAAACTCAAGCTTCGTAGAAAGAAATTACTACAGCTTAAGGCAAGGGTCTTGGCTGTGGGAGGGAGACATTTTTCCTTAGATTTCCATGTAAGTGCCTTTTAAATTATGGCAATAGATACATTTTTCAGGACCCTTCTTCATCTGGAATCTTTTTTGTTGGATAAACCTTTTCTTCAAAGTACTAATTCTTAATTTTACTTTGTGGTTGAGTTGTATGAGTAAATTTTAATTAGCCACTGCCTTTTAGTAGTATATGAATTTGAGTTGGTGAATCCTATAATGTGGACTACGAGGGGGCCACTGAAAAGTGAACGATGTGGGGGCCATGAAAATTACAAGTTGTTCCATACTTGACACTTTGTTTTAATGATATGAAATGAAACGCAGTGTCAAGAAAAGTGTGGAATAACATAAGTTTCATGGCTCCACATCATTCTCTTCTTGGTTGGACTGAGAACTTTTCAGTGGTCCCTCGTAAATGTTGAAATTTTCCTTTTATTATATGTGGATTAACTGTGTATATTACCTTTATTTTCCTAATTTGATTTGTTTATTTATCGCCTGCCCTTATCCAGGGCGAATTACATAACATACAAATTAAGACATAACATTTAGCATACTAATCACATCAAAACACACTATAAAACAAATTACACACTTGCATATAAAAACCAAATTGCATACATACGTCGCATCAACAACAAACAACATTTAAGGCCAAACAACTGGCCAAACCCAACTCTTCAGATTACTGTAAGCCCCAATAAATACAGATGTCTTACTTAGCCCAGTGACAAACTCTCGGAAGTTGATGAGCGAGTCTCCGTTCTCATCAAGCAGCCTGAAGAGGCGTTCAGCCAGGATATCCGTATGTGTGCCACACGCCCAGGGGAAGAGAAGTGCAAACATGCCCTTGAACTGCTCAAAGTCAATGCGATACTGCTCCAAGTACGGCAGGCTGGGGTCATAACGGACAGAGGCAGTGCCGGGACCTCCCCAATAACAGTTGATCAGATGCTCAGCCTAAGTGCAAGTTTTTGAAAATAAAGGTTAATGTATCAGTTTTCATGACGTAAAAGAACAAAGAGCTAGTTCAGGTCTCAAAACAAAGTTTTCAGGCCTTAAGTAACCAGGGCAGTGTAATCTTCAGGAGTCCCGATACAGACCGTTTCAGGGACCTGGGCCAACTGTTTTAGCTACACATCCCTCTCTCCTCAAATTGGGCACTGCCATTTTGGAATGATGGCTGTCCCGGAGATAGGCGCAAGCAGTCATTGCTTCTTTAAGGGGGGGGGTCACCAGGAACTTTCAGTGACATGAGGATAGGTGACCCTTTAGGGCAGGGGTCCCCAAAGTCCCTCCTTGAGGGCCGAATCCAGTCAGATTTTCAGGATGTCCCCAATGAATATGCATGAGATCTATGTGCATGCACTGCTTTCAATGCATATTCATTGGGGACATCATAGAAACATAGAAGATGGCGGCAGATAAGGGCCATAGCCCATCAGGTCTGCCCACTCTACTGACCCACCCCCAAGTCTACTATCCTAGGGATCTCACTCCTGGTGACAGGTTCCCTTGGCTTAACCCTCTAAGGGATCCCACATGGGCATCCCATTTGCTCTTAAATTCTTGCACGCTGTTTGCCTCGAGCACCTGTACCGGGAGCTCGTTCCAAGGATCAACCATTCTCTTGGTGAAGAAATATTTCCTGGTGTCGCCATGAAATTTCCCGCCCCGAGTTTGAGCGGATGCCCTCTTGTGGCTGAGGGTCCTTTGAGAAAGAGAATCTCTTCTTCCATCTCGATACGGCCGGTAATATACTTAAATGTCTTGATCATGTCTCCTCTCTCCCTACGTTCCTCGAGTGAGTACAGCCGCAAATTTTTCAGCCTTTCCTCGTACGATAGATTCTTCAGCCCCGAGACCATCCTGGTGGCCATCCGTTGCACCGACTCTACTCTCAGCACATCTTTTCGGTAGTGTGGCCTCCAGAATTGCACACAGTATTCCAAATGAGGTCTCACCATGGTTCTGTATAATGGCATTATGACTTCAGGCTTCTGGCTGACGAAACTCCTGCGGATGCAACCTAGCAACTGTCTTGCTTTAGATGAAGCCTTCTCCACATGATCAGCAGTTTTCATGTCTGCACTGATGATCACTCCCAAGTCTCGTTCTGTTGAAGTTCTAGCTGAGGTCTCACCATTCAAGGTGTAAGTTCTGCACGGATTTCTGCTGCCGAGGTGCATGATCTTGCATTTCTTAGCGTTGAAGCCCAGCTGCCAGGTCGAGGACCAAAGCTCCAACAAATGTAGGACCTGTGTCATACTATCGGGTGAATTGCCATCTCTCACTATATTGCATAGTTTGGCGTCGTCAGCGAATAACGTTATCTTACCTTGAAGCCCCTGTGTTAGGTCCCCTATGAATATGTTGAAAAGGAGCGGGCCCAAGACTGAGCCCTGCGGTACTCCACAGGTCACCTCCGATGTTTTAGAGAGGGTACCGTAACTACCACCCTCTGAAGTCTGCCACTCAGCCAGTCATTGACCCATGTAGTTAGTGTTTCTCCCAGCCCCATTGATTTCATCTTGCTCAACAGCCTGCAATGCGGGACACTATTGAAAGCTTTGCTGAAGTCTAGGTATACGACGTCCACGGATTCTCCCAAATCTAGCTGTTTTGTTACCCAGTCAAAGAAGCTGATGAGATTGGATTGGCAGGACCTACCCTTGGTGAATCCGTGTTGACTGGGATCCCGTAGATTCTCCTCATCCAAGATTGCGTCTAATTTACGTTTGATTAGTGTTTCCATGAGTTTGCATACTATTGATGTGAGACTGGATTTGGCCCTCAAGGAGGGACTTTGGGCACCCCTGCATTAGGTCCTGCACTACATCTTTTACTTTGACTTTCAGCTGAAGTAAAGATTTATTACTACGAGTATAGATAAAACCAACCGAAACACTTCTAAAATCTATTAGAAACGCACCAAAAAAACCCAACAACCAACACAAGCAATTTAAAATTCAGTATTTTGCATTACTAATTGTTTATCTTTAGGACAGTACTTTTACTGCTTATTTTCCTACACTAAAATATTACAGCAGAGTGCAAGATGAGCCAACTTACAAAAGCACATTTTTTGTCCGCAATTTAATTTCAGGAAGATAACGTGAGCAAAAATTCTGCAAAAGACACTGGGACTTTGAACCAAAAGTATGAATGACAAACTTTTAAGAATGGAGCAAGTTCGAGAGCGAGTTACGCAAATCTTTACTTTACCAAAAGTTGCATAAAATTCAATCTTTGGGTAAAAATGTGCTATTTCAAGAGAGACTGTAAATAAGTCCCTAATACATACATGGAATAAATTTGGAACGGCTGCGCTAAAAGATAGTACAGCTTACTACATTGGTCTCTTGTACATGACAAGGTCTTGTAGGAGAGGCTGCTACATAGACTTGTCAGACTGAAGTTGTAACCTTGCTAATTTTTAGGACCTGGTTAGAAAGGGGAGAGGGCAATGTAGCTTTGATAAAATCAGTCTCCTGAAGCACAGAGTGCAGGGATACTCCAAAACAGAAAAGATCTAAACCATTGTTTTAGTTGTCTTAAGAGTTTGAGATCCATATTGAGCAGAAATTATGAGTGCCCTATTAGGACAATCAAGTGAAGGTCAAATTGTTTTATCACTCACAGATTTATACTACTATTAATTATTTCTATAGCACTGTACAGCGTCATAAAGACAACAGTCCCTGCTCGAAAAAGCTCACAATCTAAACAGACAAGACAGACAAACAGGATGCCATGGATACAGTTTAAGGGGAACGATTAATCTGCTGGCTAGGCTGGTGGACAGTGGGGAATAGGGTTATGGATTGAAGGCTATATAAAAAATGTGGGTTTTCAGTCTGCTTTTAAACAAGGGAAGGGGCTTGGGGGATAAAACTCGGGTAGTTTATTCCAGGCATAGGGGGCAACTAGATGAAAGGAACGAAGTGTGGAATTGGCAGTGGAGGAGAAGGGTACAGCTAAGAGCAGCTTATCTGAGGAACGGAGTTCTCCGGGAGGTGTATAAGGAGAGAGAAGACAGGCAGATATTGAGGAGCAGTAGAATGAACACACTTGTAGGTCAGCAATAGGATCTTAAACTGTATGCAAAGGCAGATAGGGAGCCAGTGAAATGACATGAGTGTAGCGAGGTTGGTAGATGTGTCTTGCAACAGAGTTTTGCACAGATTGCAGTCGGGAGAGATGGCACTGCGGAAGACCAGTTAGAAGTAGATTGCAGTAATCTAAGCGTGAGGTTACAAGAGTGCGGACAAGGGTCCCGGTAGTGTGCTCAGAAAGGAAAGGGTGAATTTTGGAGATGTTAGAAACGTAGAAACAGGATGTTGTAGAGATAGAAGCGATGGGCTTTAGCAGTTTGTTGGATATGCATAGAAAATGAGAGGTTCCGAGCAAAGGAGACTGGAACGATGACAGTATTATTTACAGAAACGGAGAACAGAGGGAGAGGAGTGGAGGGATTTGGAGGAAAGAGGAGCAGCTTAGTTTTGGACATGTTTAGTTTCAGATGATGACAAGACATCCAGGCAGCAATGTCAGCCAAACAGGCTGAGATTTTCTTGGAATTTAAATGAAATTTTGTGTGTAGAGAGGTAGATCTGGGATTCATCAGCATACAGTATAGGTCAGTGGTCTCAAACTCAAACCCTTTGCGGGGCCACATTTTAAATTTGTAGGTACTTGGAGGGCCGCAGAAAAAATAGCTAACGTCTTATTAAAGAAATGACAATTTTGCATGAGGTAAAACTCTTTATAGTTTATAAAACTTTCCTTTAACAGTTAAAAGGAAAGATATATAAACTATAAAGAGTTTTACCTCATGCAAAATTGTCATTTCTTTAATAAGACATTAACTATTTTTTCTGCGGCCCTCCAAGTACTCTATTTTTTTCTGCAGCACTCACATTTAAAGTTCAATATCTTTTCTCTCTCAAAACATTTCAATCACTAAATTGAAATAAAAATAATTTTCCTACCTTTGTTTGGTAATTTCATCAGTCTCTGGTTGCACTTTATTCTTCTGACTGTGCATCCAATACTTCTTCCCTTCTTTCAGCCTCCTGTATGCTTCCTCTCCTCCAGACCTCATTCCCTCCCCCAACTTTCTTTCTTTGTCTTTCTCTGATTCCGTGCCCCATTTTTTGCTTTGTTTCTGGTTCCCTGTCCCCCCCTCCTTCTTTCTTTCTCCGTGCCCCATTTTTTGCTTTTTTTTTCTGGCTCCCTGTCCCCACCCCACCTTATTTCTTTCTTTCTTCCTTCCTGCCCTCCCCCATGCCACCGCCGCCGCGGAATAGGCTGCTGCCGCTGCCGCTATCAGGAACAGGCCGAGATCTCCCTGCTTCTCTTCTGCACGGGGTCGACCAACTCTCGCTGCCCGACGTCAATTCTAACGTCGGAAAGGACGTTCCGGGCAGCCAGGCAGCGATTGGCTAGCCAGAACGTCCTCTTGACGTCGGGCCGTGAGAGTTGGTCGGCCCCGCAGGGAAGAGAAGCAGGGAGATCAAAGAACACGTTGCCGGCCTGATCCCGATGGCAGCAGTGAGAAGGGAAGGGAAGCAGGTTGGGCCCCACTGCTCTAGACGAGCCGCGAGCCGCACTCTAGGGAGAACAGTGGACCGCACCCCCCCTTGGTACGCCACTGGAGTAGCAGCGTGTCTGGCCGGGTCGTTCGTTCAAAGCCGCGGGTAACGGCTCCTTGCGAGATCCGTGCCTGCGTCTGAAGCCTTTCTGTTGTTGTGACATCAGAGAGGCTTCCGATGCAGGAGTGGATAGCCAAGGAGCCGCCAACCCACGACTTTGAACAAACGAACCGGCTGTTGCTCCAAAAGGAAGAGAATGATCGCCTCCAGACTGTGGG
The DNA here is from genome assembly GCF_902459505.1 of Geotrypetes seraphini. Taxonomy (NCBI): domain Eukaryota; kingdom Metazoa; phylum Chordata; class Amphibia; order Gymnophiona; family Dermophiidae; genus Geotrypetes; species Geotrypetes seraphini. The sequence goes on from NC_047084.1 coordinate 147,580,932, forward strand.
CCGCAAATAAAACCTGGAGAGCCACATGCGGCCCATGGGCCGCGTGTTTGAGACCGCTGGTATAGGTGATATTGGAAACCATGGGAGGAGATCAGGGCACTGAGGGAAGAGGTGCAGAGAGAGAAATGAAGAGTTATTAATACAGAACCCTGGGGTACGTCAACTGCTAGCGGGATAGCAGCAGAGGACTCACTGACGCATACACTAAATATGCGATGGGAGAGGTAGGAGGCAAACTAGGAGAGGACAGACTTTCAGAAAACAGACAAGGACAGCGTGTCGAGGACTAAGCAGTGATTAACAGTGTGAAAAGCAGACAAGTCAAGAAGGATGAGCATTGAGTAAAGGCCCTTGGATCTGGCCAGAAACAGGTCACTGCAGACTCTGGTGAAGGCAGTCTCTATGGAATGTAAGGGTCGGAAGCCTGATTGTAGAGGATCAAGAGTCTGTCGAAATGAAAGGAAGTCAAGGACTGCACGCTCGAGTAGCTTGGATAGAAACGGAAGAAGGGAGACAGGGTGATAAGTTGGGTGGGCAGGTGGGGTCCAGCGAGAGATTTTTTGAGGAGCGGCTTAACCGTATGTTTGAAGGCATCAGGGACAGTTATAAAAGTATCATTTTATATAAATCACACAACTATACTTTGGGTTTTCAATGATACAGCAAATAAATCTATATGTTTTTACCAATTTTTGTACAGTACAGTCTCTTATTACATTAGAGATTTCTATTCCGCCATTACCTTGCGGTTCAAGGCGGATTATCTGACCTTCGCTAACCTGACTATTCGGCAAACCTGACAAAACCCCTCCCCCACCCCCGGTGATGTCATTACTGCATACTTTCATCATATATTTTGTCCACTGTACCTTGAAAAATGCATACAGCTCCTCCAGTTCATCCACTGTAAAGGAAGTCTCGGTAATGATTGTCCGGACCTTTACAAAAATTTTAACATACAATTTAAACCTTTGTGTTTAAATCTCTTTACTGAAAATTTCAAAAAAAATAGATCACAACACAAAACAGTTATTACAATGCAGAAGTTAACAAATCAAGCTAATTTGTAAAAACTAAAGTAAAATCCCCTCCCCCACCCACTCCATAGTAAATCTAGGCCTGGAAGGTGAAACAGCAAGAGAAAAAAACCCAAAAAAACACATGCTTTAAAACTGTATTACTGAAGGGGGTTCCCTTCACCCATGGAGGGACTGGTTTCCAATATCTTCCAGAATTTAAACTTTTAAAAGTGATTCTGTTTTCAAATCATGCGCTCGAGTCATTGCTGAGAAATAAAATGAGTTTTTAAAATAAGACTCCTACAGTGAAGACTACTAAATAACAAGATAAGTTCTGTGGTCTAGTTTTTCAAATTTGAATAATATGCACAGTATTTGCTGAAGATTTTTTGAAAAAGTACTATATCTTCAGAATTGATTGGTGAAGGGTTTATATTAGCTCTAAGATAAAAAAAGCATAAAAAAAAGCACAAAAAAGTATTGATTGGCCAATGATTGGAGCAGGCGTATCACAACTACGCGGATCATCTCAGCTTGTGATTGAATTGCTGTGCGTAGGCTCCATCTCTGAGGCCATATAGTGAGCCCTAAATTATAATGGGCTAACAATACTGCTGTGTATTGTTCTATATAAGTGGTATTTTACACTATTTTTTGTGATTGGGACATATACCGCTGGGTTGTATGATTTGAGAAATAGAAGGCCCATAAAAATGTATTTCAACATGAAGCCCCAATTCCAATGCTATATTATAGAAAGCATTTACTGGTTTTGACACTTTAACCAACATTGAGTATCCTGAGGGAAGGGTTCTCCACCTAGTCCTCAGTACTCGCCCAGCAAGTTTGGTTTTCAGAATACCTGCAATGAATGCACATATGAGGAATGGAAGCTGCATCGGAAAACAGAATTTAACCGGGATCTTCAGTTCAGCAAAAAAAGGGAGGTTCTTTGGTTGACAGGACACATAGTCTGTCATCTAAATCTGATCAAATATGAGGAATATCCATATTGAACTTTCAAAATATAAAATTCCTGTAAAAGATTTTCTCTCTCTCATCAGAATCATATTAGAATGCACCTAATTGGTGTACCGAAATTCAATACAGGCAGTCCCCAAGTTACAGACGCTCAACTTAAGTATGACTCAGACTTAAGAACACAGTTGCGGCTTTATTTGATTTCACCGAGCAGTATTTCCAGTGGCACAGACTCCTACACTTTTCCTGTAGCGGATTCAGGAATGATGCATGGTTACAATAAGAACAGTGTGTGGTTGTGCCTGCTGTACCTTAGAGTGAACACTGATAGGGACAGTTGGTCCTTTTGTCAGCTGGGAGCAGAGGTAAGCAGCATCAATCTTAAAAAATACAAGTTCTGAGTTACATACAAATCCAACTTAAGAACAACTTTAAAAACGTAACTCGTTCTTAACCCGGGGACTGCCTGTATTCAAAATCATAAATCAAAATCTTTTAAAAAATGGTTTTACCAATATTTAGCATTTTTAGAGTATTATTCTTGTGTGCAGTGTGTCACCCAATAAAAGTTTACAATTTGCAAAGAATCTATTTTTAGACCCATAGAAGCATAGAAGATGACGGCAGATAAGGGCCATAGCCCATCAGGTCTGCCCACTCTACTGACCCACCCCCAAGTCTACTATCCTAGGGATCCCACTCCTTGTGACAGGTTCCCTTGGTTTAACCCTCTAAGGATACTAGAATACTACTAGGGTAACAATGTGGTACTTAACCCTCTAAGGATACTAGAATACTTCTAGAGCAGTGGTTCCCAAACCTGTCCTGGGGGGACCCCCAGCCAGTCAGGTTTTCAAGATATCCCTAATGAATATGAATGAGAGAGATTTGCATACCTGTCACTTCCATTATATGCAAATCTCTCTCATGCATATTCATTAGGGATATCTTGAAAACCTGACTGGTTCCTTTCTGTGAGAAGGTTCTCACCAAAATTGGACCTGAAACCGCAAAAATCGGAGCTCCTTTGGCCTGTCGTGGCTGAAAAGCCTGGGACTTTCCCAATGCTGAGGCTGAAAAACCGACTGACACGAAAAGGGAATCCCCAGCCGCTCCAGCAGTAAGGGAATCCTTCGTGAGGTACATGCGGCGGTGTGCCCTGGCCGCCAGCAACTGATGCCAATGAGACTCCCCCACCGCTCCGGCCTGCACAACGCTTGCACAGACCAGCTGCGAGTACCTTGCATATGGAGCACAATGAGCATTTTTTCCCCCCTTAAAAGTGCTGATTGTGCTGAAAAACGCCCTAGCTGTAATAAAAGTGTCGGTTAGATGAGAAAAAACAATACAAATGGTAGTTTTAAAGGGAATTGAGCCCTTTAGACCGGCACACCTCAGGATTTTTTTCTTCTCTTAGAACAGACTCCATGGCTTTCAAAGCTGGAGGGCTGACCAACCAGGGGGCCAGGTCGCCGGCTGAGGCACCTCTACAAAAATGTGAAGAGGTGGAGGAAGATGGGGGGGAGGGACCCAGCACGAGACCCGCCGAGTTTAACACCCCCCAGGTCAGACGGATCCCTAAACAGGACCCGTCCAAGCTCTATCCGGCTGATCCAGCACAAAAGGGGAACCCAGGAGTCCAAAACAAAATTCCAACAGTACTAAGAGGGGAGCTGAACACTGTTCCCTCTAAGCTGTGCACGTGCACACAACTTGTCGAACCCGCGCACACAAATTAATAGCGCGTACAAAAAAATTTTTTTTGCCTAAAATGATTTTCACTGCTAAAATGAAATGTTGCAGAAGACCAGCTGTTCCGATTTCCCATTTATCACATTTATTAAAGCGCTATAATATAAATTTTAAATCATTCACGTGATTCTGTTATCTTTGGCAGTTGAACTTGACAAGTCACGTGCCCCATAGGGCCATAGCCTATGGCCCATAGGATATGAAACACTTCCGATTCTTTGACTTCCTGAAGTTCTGCCATATTGTTTATTTCGTGAAATCGTAGTGTGCAGCGTGTAACCAGATATAACTCTTAAAATGTCTAAACCACGAATGGTGAAAAGTGTAAAATGCAAGAGAGCTACAACAGCTTTTAGGTCTGAATGGCTTGAAGAAATTGTTGAAACGGAGACACCGAAATCTCGAAATACAATGAGTGTTCGACTGGGTGAAATATTTACCTATGACGAAGACGATGGAGTTGTGTGTTGTTATTAACAAGATGCCAAAGCAACTGGAAAGTTCTCTGCTGGAAAAATATGGGATGATGTTTGGAAACTGGACTTTCTGAAACGCCATCTATCAAGTAAATCTCATACCGACAGTATTAGGAAACTCAGAAGTAAAAATCCGAATTTAAGAGGGGGACTGGTTAACATGTTGCTTGAAAGCCCAACCCAAAAAGAAAACAGGCAAATTAGTAATGAACAGAAGCGTTCCAGTCCTGATGAAATTAAGGTTCTTGTCGACAATGTTGTGCTGGCCATTAAGATGAATATCTCAATGTTCAAGATATCAATGAGCACATGGAAGTATGTTAGTATACCTGATAGCTGGAGAAGCAAAAACTATGCGTTTGAATTTCTTGGAATTATCAATGGCATCGTGCAAGATGATCGTATGACAGACATTAAATTAGCAATGTATCATATGTTAACTGTTGATGAAAGCAGATATTTCTGTCAACAAGTACTTAATACTCTACTTTAATAATAATAATAATAATAATAATAATAACTTTATTCTTGTATCCCGCAATACCATGGAAGTTCAATGCGGTTAACAATAGAAGAGACTGTACATTTACAGCGATGATACATATTACAGTGTTAATTACATTTACAAAGATGTTACATAAATAGCAGTAATAAAAAGGCATATACTAAAGAAGAGACTGTACGTATACAGCGATGTTCCATGTTAAAGCGGTGGTACATTTACAGTGATGTTAAATATGAGGCTATGAAAAGGCAGGGCAATTAGATAAAACAGAGCTTGAGAAAGAGAGGCCATAGTGGCTTGGGAGGGGGGCGTAGTCAGAGGGAATGGAGGCATGTCGAGGTCAGGAGGGTGCAGGGAAGGGGGGAAGGCAGCGTTAGCGGAATTTGTCGAAGAGGTAGGTTTTTAGTGACTTCCTGAACAGGTGGTAGGGTGGAGAGTTGGAGATGAGGGCGGTAAGGCAATTGTTCCATTTGCCCGCTTGGAATGCTTTAAGTATCGGCCAGTCAATTCAAATGAGTATAGGACATCATTTGGTGGGATGCTACAGTTGGAAGCATGTGATGCTACATCAATAGTAACAGCAATTAGGGAATTCTATAGGAAACATGAACTTGACCTGAATAAAATGGTTATGTTCACCTCTGATGGTGCCTCTGTTATGTTGGGCAAAATAGATGGTGTTGCAGCACAGCTGAGAAAAGGGTGTCAGGTCAAAAGCGCACCGGGACAAAGGCGTGTGCAGACAATTGAGCGCAGCGCGGAGGCGCACGCCGAAGAAAATTACTGTTTTTAGGGGCTCCGACGGGGGGGGGGGCGTGGGGGAGGAACCCCCCCACTTTACTTAATACAGATCGTGCCGCGTTGTGGGGGGTTTGGGGGGTTGTAACCCCCCACATTTTACTGAAAACTTCACTTTTTCCCTGTTTTTCGGGAAAAAGTTAAGGTTTCCAGTAAATTGTGGGGGGTTACAACCCCCCCAAACCCCCCCAACGCCGCCGCGATCTGTATTAAGTAAAGTGGGGGGGCTCCCCAACAATACCCCCCCCCCCGTCGCAGACCCTAAAAACAGTAATTTTCTTCGGCACGCGCCTCCGTCTTGCGCTCAGTTGTCGGCGCACGCCTTTATCTTCCGCGATTATGTCTATGAACTGAGAAAAGACATTTCACATTTAGTGCAGCAACATTGTATTGCACATCGGGAAGATTTGGGACTTTCTGATTCATGGAAAGAAGTAGAAGTAAAATTGATGAAAAAAGTAGAAACTGTAATGAGAACTGTGTACACAGTGTTCTGTCGGTCTTCTACTAAACGATGCAAATTTCAATAAATAGCAGATGCATCTGAATGTGAATCAATTGCTTTCAGACCTCTGAATGAAGTGCGCTGGTTATCTAGACACTTTGCACTTAAACCAATTATTCAAAATTATGATCCCCTGTTAAAATATCTTGAAGAAGACAAAGATAAAGCAATGTTACTTACCATAACAGTTGTTATTCAAGGACAGCAGGCAGCTATTCTCACCAGTGGGTGATGTCATCCAACGGAGCCCCGATGCAGACATCTCACAAGCATACTTGCTTGTAGAAACTTTTAGAAGTTTCGAGTTGCCCACACTGCGCATGCGCGAGTGCCTTCCCGCCCGATGCACCGGGCGTGTCTCCTCAGTTCAGATAGCTAGCAGAGAAGCCAAACCAGGGGAGGTGGGTGGGACGTGAGAATAGCTGCCTGCTGGCCCTGGATAACAACTGTTACGGTAAGTGACATTGCTTTATCCCAGGACAAGCAGGCAGGTATTCTCACTAGTGGGTGACCTCCAAGCTTACCACAATGGGATAGTGGGAGAGTTGGCAACTTAGGAGAACAAATTTTGTAACACTGTTTGGCCAAACTGTCCATCCCATCTGGAGAAGTATCCAGACAATAGTGTGAGGTGAAGGTATGAACCAAGGACCAAGTGGCAGCTTTACAAATCTCCTCAATCGGTGTCGATCTGAGGAAAGCTACAGAGGCTGCCATTGCTCTGACCTTATGAGCTGTGACTTTACTGTGAAGGGGTAATCCAGCCTGGGCATAGCAGAAAGAGATACAAGCCGCCATCCAGTTGGAGATGGTGCGCTTAGAGATAGGGCGACCCAACTTGTTCAGATCAAAGGAGATGAAAAGTTGAGGAGCAGTTCTGTGCGGCTTGGTACATTCCAAGTAGAAAGCCAAAGCACGCTTACAGTCCAGAGTGTGAAGAGCTGATTCTCCAGGATGAGAATGCGACTTCGGAAAAAACACCGGAAGAACAATGGATTGATTCAGATGAAATTCCGAAACCACCTTAGGGAGGAATTTGGGATGAGTACGAAGGACCACCTTGTCATGATGAAACACTGTAAAGGGCGGATCCGCAACCAATGCTTGAAGTTCACTTACTCGACAGGCCAAAGTGAGGCCGATGAGAAGCACCACTTTCCAAGTGAGAAATTTCAGAGGAGCCTTGTTAAGAGGCTCAAATGGAGGCTTCATAAGCTGAGAAAGAACGACATTGAGGTCCCAAACCACAGGAGGCGGTTTGAGGGGAGGATTGACAAGGAAAAGTCCTTTCATGAATCTGGAAACCACAGGATGTGCAGAAAGAGATTTCCCCTGAAGAGGCTGGTGGAAAGCAGCAATTGCATTAAGGTGGACTCTGATCGATGTAGACTTGAAGCCAGAATGAGACAGGTGCAAAAGATAGTCCAAAACAGAGGACAAGGGGGCATGTTGAGGCTCCTTGTGCTGAGAAAAACACCAAGTAGAGAATCTAGTCCATTTCTGGGAATAGCACATTAGAGTAGCAGGCTTCCTTGAAGCTTCCAAAACATCCCGCACAGCCGGTGAAAACTGAAGGGGAGTTACGCTGAGAAGAACCAAGCTGTCAGGTGTAGCGACTGCAGGTTGGGATGAAGCAGAGATCCCAGATGCTGCGTAAGCAGAGATGGAAACACTGGCAGAAGGAAGAGCTCCCTGCTACTGAGTTGCAGAAGGAGGGAGTACCAAGGTTGTCTGGGCCACCGAGGAGCAATCAGAATCATGGTGGCCCGGTCGGACTTGAGCTTGACCAGAGTCTTTTGAATAAGAGGAAACGCATACAGAAAGATTCCCCCAGTCCAGATGATGAGATCCTGGAGCAGAACTGAGGCAGTTTGAAGTTGTGGGGAGCTGCAAAGAGGTCTATCTGAGGCGTTCCCCACAGGGAGAAGATTTGATGAAGGGGCTTGGAATGGAGAGTCCACTCATGAGGCTGGAGAAGACGACTCAAGTTGTCCGACAAGGCAATATCCGCCCCTTGAATGTAGACAGCTTTGAGGAAGAAGTTGTGGCGAATCTCCCAATCCCAAATTTTCAAAGCTTCCTGACAGAGGGAGGCCGATCCCGTGCCTCCCTGCTTGTTGACATAATAAATGGCGACCTGATTGTCCGTACGAATAAGGACCACCATGTCGTGAAGTTGATGCTGAAAAGCAGTGAGAGCATTGAAAATTGCCCTGAGTTCCAGGAGATTGATATGGCACAGACGATCCGCACTCGTCCAATAGCCCTGGGGGCGGAGACCGTCCAGATGAGCCCCCCAAGCATAGGTCGAGGAATCGGTCGTGAGGACCTTCTGATGGGTAGGCATGTAAAACAGCAAACCTCTGGAAAGATTGGAAGAGAGCATCCACCAGCGAAGTGACTGCAGCAGAGCAGGAGTGACCTGAATGTGACGAGTCAGAGGGTCGGAGATCTGCGACCATTGAGAAGCCAGGGCCCACTGAGGAATCCGCAGGTGAAGTCTGGCAAAAGGAGTCACGTGAACCGTAGAGGCCATGTGGCCCAGGAGCACCATCATGTGTCTCGCCGAGATAGATGGACGAGAAGAGACCGATTGACAAAGATGATGAAGAGCCGCCAGGCGCTGAGGAGGAAGGAACGCTCTGAGTTGAATAGTATCCAGAACAGCTCCGATGAAGGGGAGAGATTGTGAAAGTTGAAGATGGGATTTAGGAAAGTTGATCTCGAATCCCAGACTCTGTAGATTGGGACCTCTGAGTGGCACGGACGGCCCCCTGAGACGTGGAATCCTTGATGAGCCAGTTGTCGAGGTAGGGAAACACCTGCAGACCATGGTTCCTGAGTGCTGCGGCCACCACAATCAGGCATTTGGTGAAGACTCTGGGAGACGAAGCTAGGTCGAAAGGAAGAACTCTGTACTGAAGGTGAAGGTGTCCCACCCGAAATCTGAGGTATTGACGGGAGGCCGGATGGATGGGAATATGAGTGTAGGCCTCCTTGAGATCCAGGGATCCAGGGATAACCAGTCGTTCTGCTCAAGGAGGGGATAGAGGGAAGCCAGGGTCAACATGCGAAACTTCTCCCTGAGCAGGAACTTGTTGAGCACCCTGAGGTCCAAAATAGGACGCAGGTCACTGTCTTCTTCGGAACAAGGAAGTACCGGGAGTAAAAACCCCTGTTCTGTTGGTCCACAGGGACCAGCTCGACGGCACGAAGCCAGGGCAAAGCCTGAGCTTCCTGAAGAAGAAGGGCGGTCTGGGTTAAGTTGGAAGGATACTCTCTTGGAGGATGTTCTGGAGGAACATGATGGAACTGAAGAGAGTTTCCCTCTCTTACGATGGAAAGGACCCAGAGGTCGGTGGTAATAGTCGTCCATCAATGGTAAAAATGATGGAGACGACCTCCGATGGAAAAAGCAGGGAGGGCAGAACGATGAAAGTTATGCTCCCTACGAGAGGGTCAAAAAGGCTGGGGAACCTTGGGGACAGCAGAAGGTTGAGGTTTTTGTTGGGGCTTCTGCTGGTGCTGCCTCTTCACAGGCAGGCGGATGGTGGGGGCCTGCTTCGGCGGGTAGCGCCTCTGATAAATCATAGGCGGATGAGACGGACGAGAGATAGCAGGCTTGGGCTTCTAGCGGAGAATAGACTGAAAAGATTTTTCATGTTTGGACAACTTCTCCATCGCCGCCTCGATGGACTTGTCGAAAAGGTCCGCTCCCGCACAGGGAACGTTCGCTAGCCTGTCCTGGAGATTCGGGTCCATATCAATAGTCCGAAGCCATGCCAAGCGTCTCATGGCCACCGAACAAGCAGCCGCTCTGGCTGAGAGTTCAAAAGCGTCGTAAGACGATTGCATCATCTGCAAGCGGAGTTGGGACAACGATGCCAGTACCTCAGAGAACTCGAAGCGAACCTGAGAGTCCAGATATGGCAAAAACTTTTGAAGAATGGATAGAAAAAACTCAAAGTAGGTCGCAAAATGAAAACTGTAATTCAGGACTCGAGAAGCCATCATCGAGTTCTGGTAGATGCGCCTGTCAAATCTGTCCATGATTTTGCCCTCCCGGCCAGGAGTGGAGGCATAGACCTAGGAGGGATGAGACCGCTTCAGGGAGGATTCGACCAATAGGGACTGGTGAGAGAGCTGCGCCCCGTCGAAGCCTTTATGGTGCACTGTGCGGTACCTAGCATCCAACTTCCCTGGGACCGCAGTGATGGAGTATGGGGTCTCGAAGCATCTCATGAAAGTCTGGTCCAGAAACAGACTGGTCTAGAGGCAGACAGAGAGACTCAGCAGGAGGTTGGGGAAGATGCATCGTTTCCAGATATTCCTTAGAAAACTTGGAACCCGAATCCAGGGTGATGTCCAGATCCACCGCCATCTGCCTCAGGAAGGACGAGAATGACAACTGGTCCACCAGGGCCGGGTCTCGAGACGGGCTCGAAGAAGATGAGGCGGCCTGGTCCGCCGAGGCTGAGGACCGGCAAGGGGAGAACGAACCCCCGCAGTCCTCGAGTTCTGGCATAGGAGGAGGAGGCGAGTACTCCGGAGAAAACTCCTGAAAAGGCTGCTTGAGGCGAGGCGTGCCTCGATGAATGCCTCGATCGACGACCGGAGCTGTGTCGAGAAGTAGGCCTTGAGCGTCGAGGCGAGCGAAGCCCAGACGAGGCAGCCACCGAGTAGATGGGACTGGAGGCTGTGGATCGAAGCAGCAGAGGCTGAGACGAAGCCCCCCCGAGGCGCTCCCCAAGGCTTGAGGCTCGGCATCGAGGAGGAAGTCTCCGGTCTAGGCAAGCCATGTATCGAGGGTATCGATTCCAAAGGTGGCATGGGCAAAGACTCTGCTCCTTGCGAGGCATGCCCCGAAGCCAGACCAGACACTCGCTGAGACTCTGCTCCTAGCAGTGAGAGTGTGCGCCGATGAGGCACCAGAGGCGGCTCGACCTCGCGGGAGGCTTCCGCGTGCCCAGGCTGGATCTGGGAGAGAAGCGTCGGCCCAATCTTAGTAAAGAGCTCAACAAATCGCTTCTCCATTATGGCATGGAACGAAGCCGGCAAAGAGGGATCCGCATCAGCAATGGGACCTCCAGCACGGACATCGCTAACTCGGCCGCCAGGGAGCTTGAACTTGGAGGCCTTGGGCACCTTAAGCACCACTGGAGGAATGGGAGGCTGCGCTACCTGACCTGAGGAGACAGCGGAAGGCACTGCAGCAGGTGTCGGAGTCGAAACCAGCACGAACGAGGCAGACTTGAGCAGACTCGAGGCCAAAGATGTTGAAGCGGAAGTTGAAGGCCTGGCGCTCTGCGAAGAGGGCAGCTCCGGGGACGCCTCCATGCTAAACAGTGACTCCCACAAATACAGCGACGCTTAAACACACGTGCTGTAAGTGTGGAGCAAGGCTGGCACGATTTCGGAAGATGTTGAGGCCCCAGACACTGAAGACAGCGTCGATGAGGGTCCGTCAACGAAATTGCACGCGCTGGCACTTGACACACTTTTTAAAACCGGTAACGGGCCAGGACATAGGCCAAAAAAGCTCCGCCGCAAGATCGAAGCCGCGGGGACATGTCCACGCGGCCTGCCCGGTCGAACGATCGAAATTTTTTTTTTTTTTTTAAAAACAAGAAAACGCAACGTGAACCAACGATAATGAGCCCCCAAAAAACTCAAAACCGCGGGCACAGAAGGCACAAGTAAAGGAACTTTGCGCAGAGAGTTTCGAAGGTAAACTTCTCAGTTCCGCGGAAGAGAAAGAACTTAGGAGACACGCCCGGTGCATCGGGCGGGAAGGCACTCGCGCATGCGCGGTGTGGGCAACTCAAAACTTCTAAAAGTTTCTACAAGCAAGAATGCTTGTGAGATGTCTGCATCGGGACTCCGTTGGATGACATCACCCACTAGTGAGAATACCTGCCTGCTTGTCCTGGGATAATGATCCTATTGCAAAGTACTGCTATAAGAATCTGAACAGTGAACAATTTCATATTACACTTGAAGTTTTGAATGATGTCTTATCAGAACTGGCTTTCTTAACCATGGCATTTCAAAAATGTGGTTTGACACCACTGAAAGCTTATCATCTTGCACAGGGTAAATTGAACAAACTTCGAATGCAATACTTAGGCGACAAGGTTAAGTGGAGTGATAAAGTCAACAGTCTTCTTAACAGGATGAGGTCTGGAGAAAAAGTTTCATTGGATACTAATTCCATGTTAACCTTCATCAACATCCTATGTTTGCAACTGGGTGAAAGATTTCCTGAAAATGAAGTTGAGGAATGGTCTGCTTTTGACTGTACAGCAATATCACAATGCGACTTTGACTTCGGAAATGGACATATCAGATCTCTTTGTTTAAAGTATAAACAATTTCTTCCAGAGGAAAGTGTTGTTATTCAGCAATAATTCCTTGTTGCAGAAAAAAATCAAAAGCAATCTGATAAACAGCTTTCCAGATATGACGAAATTTGCATTTCAGAATGATCAATTTGCAGATTTAGCAAAATAGATGGACACTGGTGCCACATTCTTAGCATCTAGTTCAGATTGTGAGCGTGGTTTTAGTCTAATGAACAATTTGAAGACTAAACAAAGGAATCGTTTACATTTAAAGCATTTGGAAATGCTGATGCCTGTTAAGAGTCACCTTCAAGATGGAGGCTCAACAGATCTTGACAGAATTTATTCGGACTGGATAAACATGAAAGATCGCAGGGAAAAACTTTGAAAACTAAATTGCTGTTATTTTCTAAATTTAAGTATAAAGTACAATGATACCTTATTTATAGGTAGCGCTCAATGAAACAATTTATGTTTATTGAAATGAGACTTTATATTACATAAACTGTAGCTAACAAAGTGTAACTAAACTCAAAGACCTGCCCATAAATGAACTCCGGGCCCTCTGGCAATCATTTTTATAGCGCACACAAATTTAGTTTTTCTTTAAAATGCACGCAGATGAAATTTTTTGTGCACACAGCCTATGAAAATTTAGAGGGAACATTGGAGCCAAATTAGTCTTTACCACCTGCTTTAATGGAGACTGAGGAAGACTGAATTGCTAGGCAGATTCTAGCCAGATATACAAGTTTGTGCTCAGTCTCCACCTGCTGGTAGCAGTGAGGATATAACCCATTTGTAAGGACTATACCAGTCTACCAAGCGATACAGAAAAAAGGCCTTGAAATTTGCACAATTCTTCTACCACATAAACAGTGTATGCTATTCAAGTGACAGAAGTCAGGTATATTGTACCTTCTCAAAAGGAAGATGCAAGACCAATTAGAAAAATACATCAAACCTACCACATTGCGCTTTGTTGCATCTTCTAGGGTCTGGATAACCTTCAGCCTCTGCTTGAATCTCATCTGTTCAATCAGGTCTGCTCTTATGGTTCCAAATTTCTAAAGGGAACCAAAAAGGTTTCCTTTCAGTGTTACATAATCATTTGTTTCGATACTCTCATATTGCACACACTAATGGCTCAATACTCCATATTTGTTACTATTTAATTTTTCTATGTTTGGATGTTTCTGACCAAACAGCATATTTACTTTATACCATTAACTACTGAAACTCAGGAGGGGTGGGGGGAAGGGGTTGATAGCAATTTCTCCAAATGGGTTAGTTTATGCATATACTTTACGATACAAACAGACCGGGGATTTTAAATTACAGTCCACTTGAGGGGGCAATACTTTCAAAACAAAACAAAACACAAAAGACCCCCCTCTCATCAATACTGGGCAAGTTTCTCAAATAATATAATCATATAACATTTAAAGGGTTTAAAATATTTAAATATGCTCATAAGCTCTTCAGCAAGGTGCCACAGCAGTGGTACAATGTGGCTGGAAAGGTGCTTGAATTTTAATCATAACACATTGCATGGAGCAAGGATTCTCGCTTCTACTGGAATGGCAAATGTTATGGCTCTACGAAAGTTGTTTTAACAGTAGACCACTTATCTGAAAAGTCAGTTCACAGCTCAAACAGTCTGTGTTTCGCTACGCTACATCAGGAAGCCAGAAAGATGAGTTTTTTATATTGTTTTTATTTGCAGTGCCTGAGTCCTTTGGTTTATACACTGGATGTTGAAAAAAGCATCTTGAGTTGTAGGAACCGTTTCCTCCTGTGTTGCATTTGCTTAGAGACATCTGGAAAGATGTTTATTTGCTGACTACAAAACAAGGCACTCTTATTTATAAAATATAATTTAAGGATGTCTTGCTTTTCTATCTCTGTTTTAAAAGTGACCAATAATGTTGCTCTTTTGGCTATACAGTCTTTTGATGATTCCAGGAATTGAGAAATATTTAAACTGATTATATAATTTTTAATGTATGTGAATCACCTAGAACTATGTGGTAGGGCGGTATATAAAAATAAAATTATTATTATTATAATATGGTGAGCCAACATGACCATTTTCCAGCTTCTATTGCATGAAGACTCTTGCCTCCAAACGATCACAGGTCATCTTGGACTTTTCTAGTACAATGCTTGAGGTATTGAGCATGGTCTGGACTCAGAGAAGACATAAGAATAGCTGCTGCTGGGTCAGACCAGTGGTCCATCATGCCCAGCAGTCCGCTCACGTGGCAGCCCTTAGGTCAAAGACCAGTGCCCTGAGTCTAGCCTTACCTGCGTACGTTCTGTTTCAGCAGGAACTTGTCTAACTTTGTCTTGAATCTCTGGAGGGTGTTTTTCCCTACAACAGCCTCCAGAAGAGCGTTCTAGTTTTCTACCACTCTCTGGATGAAGAAGAACTTCCTTACGTTTGTACGAAATCTATCCCCTTTTAACTTTAGAGAGTGCCTTCTCGTTCTCTCTACCTTGGAGAGGGTGAACAACCTGTCGTTATCTACTAAGTCTATTCCCTTCATTATCTTGAATGTTTCGATCATGTCACCTCTGTTTCCTCTCTTCAACTGAGAAGAGACCCAGTTTCTCCAATCTCTCACTGTACAGCAACTCCTCCAGTCCCTTAACCATTTTAGTCACTCTTCTCTGGACCCTCTCGAGTAGTACCATGTCCTTCTTCATATACTGCAACCAATGCTGGACGCAGTATTCCAGGTGGAGGCGTTATCATGGCCCGGTACAGCAGCATGATAACCTTCTCCAATCTGTTTGTGATCCCCTTCTTAATCATTCCTAGTATTCTGTTTGCCCTTTTCACTGCAGTAGCACATTGCGCAGACGGCTTAATTGACTTGTCGACCAGTACTCACTCCCAAGTCTCTTTCCTGGGGGGGGTTGGGGGGGGTCTGTCCAAGTACTGCACCGGACATTCTGTATTCGTGTATAAGACTTTTCTTACCGACATGCATCACCTTACACTTATCCATTTGCCATGTCGAGGCCCATTTCTCGAGCGTGTTTGTCACATAGCAGGTCTTCGCAATCCTCACTACTCTAAATAACTTTGTATCGTCTAAATTTAATCAACTCGCTCGTCATACCAATTTCCAGGTTGTTTATAAATATGTTGAAGAGCACGGGTCCAAGCACCGAACTCTGTGGTACTCCACTTGTGTTGCTTTTCCAGTCGTATGCTACCTTCCTTATGCTTATTGGAAGATAAGTGATCTTTCATTTCTTTTTGATGATTTACACTGAATAAGGAAAGTTTAGGGACTGAGAGTGCAATGATGGTCCCTGTTGTACAAACGGCACTTGTACTTTTAGTAATACTTTATGCACGGATCGGTTGGTGACTGAGCACTTCACTTATATTAATGAATATTTACTATTATTACACAGTATATTCATGCTTTTAATATACATATTGTTTCTTAGCTTGCTCTTCCCCCAGAATATTGTCTAGTTGCACATTAAGTGGAATCCTTCTTCCTCACATCAGCGCCGCCTCATCCACACGTTGACTGACTGCAGCTCTTGTCTGCCTCTTCTCGTCGGGCCCAGGATCTCTGAGAATGCTACCAAAGTTCTGGATTTTTCTGCTGCACTCAGGCAAGTTCAGAACTATAACTTTTAAAAAGTGTACTTCCAAACACGAAAAGAATCTCTGCTTGAGAGAACCCCCCCCCCCACACACACACACACACACATACTAAGGGCAGAATACAGCAAACTGAACAAAAGCTTTGACTCAAGAAGTATCTGATGAGATTCTTAGCACAGTACTTAGAACTCTGAACTGAAGTTCTGAGTTGAGTGAGCAGTTCCATCCTTGGGACTGTGGGATGACATGCATGCTGCTATTCTGCTTGCTAATATAAATTCACCTTCCACATATTCTTTGTATTTCCCTCCTCTTCAATCCTACCATAAAAGCTCGCAGAATTAGAACTCCTAATCTGGAGGGATGGTTTGACTCGGAGCTACTACTGGTAAAAAGGGACCTTAGAAAATCTGAAAGACTTTGGATAAAATCTGGAACCCAGGAACACAGAGTGGCCTGGAGACTCAAACTAAAAATCTACAAAAATCTCACTAATGAAAAACGAAAAAATTTCTACGTCCACAAAATTGGAAACGCTAAAATTAACAATAGTAACCTTTTCAATCTGGTAAACTACCTTTACAACCTTGAGATGCTCTCTAATAATCATGAAGAATCCACATTAACCGCTAACACCCTAGCAGATTTCTTTAACTCCAAGATACAGAAACTAAGGTCATCTATAACTGCCCCAGCCAATCCCCACGAGGACTTTCCAATCCTCCCAGACACCAACATGTCTAAACCGGACCTCGGGTCCAGAACAGACCTAACTTGGAACCAATTCACAACCATAGACTGGCAAACCTTCAACAAATACTACAACAAATATACCAACTCCTTCTGCAGACTTTGACATCTGCCCCCCAAACATTATGAAAAACTGCACCAATCCACTTCAAAGCCAATATGCTGGCATGGGTAAACCTCCTACTATCCACAGGTAGTTTTCCAACAGAACAGGGTCACATCTCGATAACTCCATTAATAAAAAACACGAAAGAATCACCCAATGACCCATCTAATTACAGACCAATCGCTAGTATCCCACTATTCACCAAATTAGCCGAACTTACCATACATCTGGAAAAATTCAATATCCTAAATGACAATCAATCAGGCTTTAGCTCTGATCACAGCATCGAAACCATTATAGCCTCTCTACTGGACCACCTTCACACACTCTTCAGCCAGGGCTCTAGCGCCCTGATCGTCCAACTCGACCCGAGCAGTGCTTTCGACCTAGTCGACCATACCATTCTCCTAGACTGCCTTGCATACATTGGCATCTCCGGCCAAGTTCTTAACTGGTTCCACAGATTCCTATGAAACAGATCATACAGGGTATTCAAGAACGACTCTCTCTCATATAGCTGGGACAACTCCTGCGGAGTTCCACAGGGCTCCCCCCTGTCCCCCACCCTATTTAATGTTTACCTTACCTCCCTAGGAAACCTCCTGCAAAATCTCAAACTCAAATTCTTCATCTATGCGGACGACATCACAATAGTCATCCCGCTAACCAGCTTCACACCAGAGTTCCTCACCTCACTCTCAAGTATACTCACTCAGATAGAACGCTGGATGTTATCCTACAGACTAAAACTAAATCCCGACAAAACAAAATTTTTACTAGCTACCCCCAATGACAAAATCAAAGACACTACAATTCAAGTAAATGGATCTATTTTCCCCCTCGAACAAACCTTAAAAATCCTGGGAGTCACACTAGATAAACATCTATCCCTGGAGAAACACACAGATATCACAGTCAGGAAAAGCATCTCGGTGCTCTGAAACTCCGCACCATTAAAAAATACTTTAATGAGACCCCATTCCGCCTGCTAGTACAATCCTCCATCCTTAGCATACTGGACTACTGCAATATCATTTACTTGAGCTCCACGAAGAAAACCATTAGGAGACTTAAAATGATCCAGAACACTGCGGTCCGCCTCATATTCGGCCTGAAAAAATGGAAACACGTCATTCCTTTTTACAACAAACTCCATTGGTTACCCTTAGAATCCAGAGTCCTATTCAAATTTGCCTGCTTCTGTTATAAAACAGTATTTGGCCTATCCCCAAACTACATCAACCCTCACTTCTACCTGAATCGCACAAACAAGCACTCCCGCAGAATTCAGCTGTTCGCCTTCCTCTTCCTAAAACTATGTCACTCCAAAAGATTCCTCGACAAAACCTTCGCATTCCAAGCTGCCAAACTGAACCCATGGCTAGCCCAAATGATCCTTGAGGCCCCCACCTACCTCGGGTTAAGAAAATCACTCAAAACTCACCTATTCCATAGACAAGACCCCTAACGCCCTCTTCAATGAACCATAACCCCCTCCACCACACTACCCAGCCCACTCACAACAACCCTCTCCCCCCTGACCTACTCGTCCCTTCTCTTGCTAACATCAACTACTTCGTTCCTTCCAACTTTGTTCAATTGTTGTGAACCACTTGTAATTTTTTGATAAACAAATGTGAACCGCCTAGAACTCCCTGGGTATGGCGGTAAATAAGAATAAAGTTATTATTATTATTATTTCTGCATTAAGATCCCTTTCCAACATATACATCCCTAAAACTCCCAGACATAAGTTTAAAAAAATCAACATTTAAAATCTGCACAAAAGCTTTCCAAAGAATTGCAGAACCTTCTGGTTTGACCTGATGCAGGAACCTGGCTCAAAGACGCAATGAAAAAAATTTAACTGTTGCAGCTCTCCTCTTAGGACATAAGAATAGCCTTACTAGTTCAGACCAATGATCCTGGACCCTAGTACCTGGCCAAAACCCAAGGAGTAGCAACATTCCATGCTACTGATCCAGGGCAAGCAGTGGCTTCCCCCGTGTCTTTCTCCATTAACAGACTATGGACTTTTCCTCCAGGAAATTGTCCAAACCTTGAGGAAAAGGAGAAATTAGGTTCTTACCTGCTAATTTACTTTCTTTTAGCTTCTCCAGACCAGTAGAGGTTAATCTTTACAAATGGGTATATATCCAATCATGACCAGCAGGTGGAGACTGAAAACAAAACTGTGAGACAGTATATAATATACTCCCTTCCAGTGTTCCCTCTAAGCGGGCGGGTGTTGTGAGCAAACTTTTTTCACTGTGAGCTAAAAATATCGGGCGCCAGCAAGTTATGAGCCAAATAAATATGTTGCTTTCTACCACAGAACTTCCTTACGTTTGTATGGAATCTATCCCCTTTCAACTTTAGAGAGTGCCCTCTCGTTCTCCCTGCCTTAGCTACTAAGTCTATTCCCTTCAGTACCTTGAATGTTTCTATCATGTCCCCTCTCAATCTCCTCTGCTCAAGGGAGAAGAGGCCCAGTTTCTCTAATCTTTCGCTGTATGGCAACTCCTCCAGCCCCTTAACCATTTTAGTTGCTCTTCTCTGGATCCTTTCGAGTAGTACCGTGTCCTTCTTAAAGTACCAGTGCTGGACGCAGTACTCCAGGTGAGGGCGTACCATGGCCCGGTACAGCAGCATGATAACCTTCTCTGTCTCTTCAGTCCAGCATCTGCCCCTTCCATTCACTGTCTGTCTTTCCCTGCCATCTCTCCTCCTGCCCCCCCCCCACCCCCCAATTTGGTCTAGCATCCATCATCTTCCTTCTGTTCCCCTCATGGTCTGGCATCTCTATCCTTCCCTCCCCCCTGTGGTTTTTAGCATATCTCTCTTCTCATTTCCTCCACTCAGATCTGATCATTCTCTGCTCTCTCTTCCCTTTTCTTCTCTGGTCTTCCTTCTCTATTTTCTGCCTCCATCTAAATTAAATTCTTTCTTACTATTTAGTCCCATTTCCCTCTTTTCACTGTGTCTACACACAGCTTGTCACCCCTTTCCCTCACCCCTCCATTATCTTACTATTTTCTTCCCCCTTTATTTATCTCCTCCTTCCATCCAGTATGTGTTCTTTCCCCACTTCCATTCAGCATCTGCTCTCCCTTCTCAACTGACATCCATCTGCCTTCTGCTCTCTCTCCCTTCTTCTCACTTCCATCATCTGTCCCCTTCTCTCTCTCTCTCATCTCCTCCATTCCATCATCTGCCCCTTCTCTCTCTCTCTCTCTCCCCCCCCCCCAACTTCCATCATCTGCCCCCCTTCCCCTCACCTTTGTGGGTCACTTTCTTTCCCCTGAGGGTGGCTCATGTCACAGGGGAAGCTTTGGCCGAGCAGAACCGCTTGATTGACAGTGGAACTTACTTGATTGATGTCGATGCTGGGGCCCGTTGCCGTTTGAAGGAAAAAAAAAAAGGTGGAAAAAAGGAACCTGTAAAGGCGAGAGGAAGGGAAACCTCCAGGACAGCTGCTTTTTGCCCTCCTTCAGCGGCCCAAGAGTTCAGACCAGCAGCGGCAGCTCTGTATGCTTTTAACTTCGGCACAGAGCTGCCCCTAATCAATAGTTTAGCGCGGTTTCATTAGGCAGCCTCGGGGCCTTTGATAGCCGGCCCGCTTCGATGATGCGATGTGGGCCGGCCTAGCAAAGGCCCCGAGGCTGCCTTATGAAACCGCGCTAAACTATTGATTAGGGGCAGCTCTGTGCCGAAGTTAAAAGCATACACAGTTGCCGCTGCTGGTCTGGAGGTGCGGAGACAAGGCAGGAGGCAAACGCGGTGGAAGGCAGGAGTCCCGGCGAAGGCAGGAGTCCCGGCACAGCGACTGCAACAGGAAGTTGCAAGTCAGTTGACGCCGGCCTTTCGTTGCGGCGGGGACCGAATCCTTCGCGGACCGGCAAGATTTTGTTTGCGGACCGGCGGTTGAAGAACTGTGCTCTACACTGTGTGCGCTGTGACGAGAAACTTGTGCGCTGCGAGGTAATATTTTGAGCGCCAGCGCACCCCAGCGCAGCTTAGCGGGAACGCTGAAGTCCCTTCTCTATTTACCTCAGTCTGCCGAATAGCCAAGCAGAACCAAGAATTGGAAAACAGAAAGAAAACAATACTCCGAACAGGAGTAACAACTAACAAACCCAAATGCTGTTGGAAAATGCAGAGGAGAAATACCAGAAGGATAACCCTAACCCTAACCCTAACCCACAGCTCGCCAGCTAAGCCAGCCGAGCCACAGCCGCTGTTCTTTAATTCTCCCCGGCCCTAGAAAAATACTAGAACCCGAAGCAAAAAACAAAAACTGCCCGTGAAACAGCCCCAACAACACAACAACAACAGACAGGGTGGGGACCTCTACTGGTCTGGAGAAGCTAAAAGAAAGTAAATTAGCAGGTAAGAACCTAATTTCTCCTTCTTTAGCACTCTCCAGACCAGTAGAGGTTAATCTTTACAAATGGGACGTACCAAAGCAGTCCCTCTCACGGGCGGGACCCCCGCAGGGCCGATACCAGAACACGCTCACCGAACACTGCTTCCCGACGCACCTGAACATCTACCCGATAATGTCTAACAAAAGAATGCAAGGAGGACCAAACCGCAGCCTTACAAATATCCACTGGAGGCACGAGCGACGACTCAGCCCAAGAAGCTGCCTGATCCCGAGTGGAATGAGCCTTGAGAAACTCCGGAACGGGCTTCTGTCTCAGAAGATAAGCGGAAGCAATCGTCTCCTTGATCCAGCGCGCAATAGTAGCCTTAGAAGCGCCAGCCCCCCGACGAGGACCCGCTAGAAGGACAAAGAGATGATCGGATTTCCGGACTTCCTGGGTCCGCTGCACATAAGAGCGAAGGACCCGACCGACATCCAACTTGCGCAGCTGCCGTTGCTCAGAAGAGCCCTCCCGACTACCCAAGACTGGGAGGATCACCAATTGATTGACATGAAAAGGAGAAACTACTTTTGGCAGAAAGGAAGGAACCGGCCGCAAGACAACCCGCTCCCTAGAAAACTCCAAGAAGGGAGCCCTACAAGAGAAAGCCTGTAGCTCAGAAATACGCCTAGTGGAAGTAATGGCCACCAAAAAGACCGCCTTCAGAGTAAGGTCCTTCAAAGAGCAGCCGTCCAACGGCTCGAAAGGCGGGCGCACCAAAACAGAGACAACCAGATTGAGATCCCAAGATGGAACAGAGGGCCGTATGGGAGGCCGGAGCAACTTGGCCGCCCGCAAAAAAGCGAAACACATCAGGAATGGCCAACAAACGCTGACCTGTCACTAACCCTCGAAAAGCCGACAGGGCCACAAGTTGAACCCGGAGAGAAGACCAAGCCAGGCCTCTATCCAGGCCATCCTGCAAGAACTCTAGAATGGTAGGCAGGGAAGCGCAAAAAGAGACCACTCCCCGCGCCCGGCACCACCCCTCAAAGAGACGCCAAACCCGCACATAAGCCCGAAAGGTAGAAAGCCTCCGGGACCCCAAGAGCGTAGAGATCACCTTATCTGAATATCCCTTCTTACTAAGGCGACCCCTTTCAAGAGCTAAGCCGTAAGACAGAAGGGAGACGGGTCGAACATGGGAATGGAACCTGCGTCAGAAGATCGTCCAAGAGAGGCAGAGGAAGAGGATCCACCACCAGATGCCTCACCAGATCCGCGTACCACGGATGTCGAGGCCAATCCGGAGCCACCAGAACCACCAGACCTGGATAGTGAATAATGTGCAGAAGTACT
Source organism: Geotrypetes seraphini (assembly GCF_902459505.1). NCBI lineage: Eukaryota > Metazoa > Chordata > Amphibia > Gymnophiona > Dermophiidae > Geotrypetes > Geotrypetes seraphini. The sequence continues at coordinate 147,603,522 of NC_047084.1, forward strand.
CTGCCCACTAATGGCCAAGGAGGGAACACATACAACAGCCCCTCCGTTGGCCATGGTTGGACCAGAGCATCCAGACCCTCAGCCAGACTGTCCCTGCGACGACTGAAGAAGCGGGGCACTTTGGCGTTGTCACTCGTGGCCATCCGGTCCATCAGGGCCGCCCCCAAGCCTGCACTATCAACTGAAAAGCCACGGAGCCGAGACACCACTCTCCTGGATCCAAGAAGTGATGACTGAGGGAGTCCGCCAGAACATTTTCTACCCCGGCTATGTGAGAGGCCGAGAGGTCCAGAAGATGGGACTCCGCCCAAAGCATGAGCCGAGCTGCCTCCTGCGCCACCTGAGTGCTCTTGGTGCTCCCCTGACGATTTACATAAGCCACCGCCGTGGCATTATCCGACAGGACTCTGACCAACTTGCCCAACAAAGGGAGCGGAAAGCTAACAGCGCCAGACGGACCGCTCTGGTCTCCAACACATTGATCGACCAGGAGGCCCCCTCCGTGGACCAGGTGCCCTGAGCTGAGTGACCCAAACACTGAGCCCCCCCCAACCGAGGAGACTCGCATCCGTAAGGAGCACTGTCCACTGCGGGAGATCCAGACCCACCCCCTGAACCAGGTAAGGGGTCCGGAGCCACCAACGCAGACTGCAGCGCGCCACGCCTCGCAGGGGGACAGGAACATCCAAACCATGCCTCTGGGGAGACCACCTCCGGAGCAGAGCATACTAAAGAGGACGCATGTGGGCCCGCGCCCACCTCACCACATCCAGGGACGCCGCCATCGACCCCAAGACTTGGAGGAAATCCCGCGCCCGAGGACACCGGGATGCCAAAAGAAGGCGAATCTGAGATTGCAATTTGCTTACCCAGGCCTCTGGAAGGAAGACCTTCCCCAAGGAGGTGTCGAACAGAACCCCAAGGTACTCCAGACGCTGAGCCGGGACCAACCGACTCTTGGAAAGGTTGATCACCCAGCCCAGCGACCGGAGAAACTCCACCACCCGAGCCGTAACCCGGGAGCTCTCCTGCAACGACTTTGCCCGAATCAACCAGTCGTCCAGGTAGGGGTGCACCAGAATGCCCTCCGACCGCAAGGCCGCCGCGACGACCACCATCACCTTGGTGAACGTCCGGGGAGCCGTGGCCAGACCAAAGGGAAGCGCACAGAACTGATAGTGCCGACCCAAGATCGCAAAGCGAAGGAAGCGCTGATGAGAGGCCTGAATGGGAACATGCAAGTAGGCCTCCGTCAGATCGAGAGAAGTGAGAAACTCCCCCGCCAGAATGACCGACTGAACCGCCAGAATGACCGACCGCAGAGTTTCCATGCAAAAAGAGGGAATCTTGAGAGCCCTGTTGACCCCCTTCAAATCCAGGATGGGCCGAAAAGTCCCCTCCTTCTTGGGCACCACAAAGTAAATTGAGTACCTGCCGGTGCCCCACTCCGGAGGGGGCACTGGAACAACTGCCTTGAGATCTAGCAAGCGCTGAAGGGTCTGGCGAAAAGCCTGCGTCTTCCAAGGAGCCTGACATGGAGAGGCTAGGTAAAGGTCCAGCAGAGAGTGGGCGAATTCCAGGGCATAACCGTCCCGCACCACCTCCAGGACCCACTGATCGGACGTGATCTCGGCCCATTTGGGAAAAAAATTCGTGCAGCCGAGCCCCCACCGGAACCAAAGGGGGCGCCGGCAAGGAGCCATTGTGCAGGACGGGAAGTGGGTGAACCGGCAGAGGGATTCCCTGCCCCCCGATGGGCCCCCCGAAAGGGCTGCATGTGCTGGAGAAACCGACCCCGGGAAAACCCTGGAGCCGGGAAAGAAGCAGCCCCACGCCCAGGGCGATACTTGCGGAACTCCCGCAAACACCCCCGGGCAGTGCCACCCCGAGACGCAGGGCGGGCACGGTCCTCAGGCAGACGGGGCATCTTTGAGTCCGTCAGAGTCTGAAGCAACTTATCTAATTCCTCCCCAAACAAAAAAGACCCCCGGAAGGGAAATTTAGTAAGCTTAGCTTTGGACGCAGCATCCGCCGACCAAGCGCGAAGCCACAAAATACGCCGTGCGGCCACACCAAAGGACATAGACTTAGCCGAGATCCGCATCAAGTCATAAAGAGCATCCGAGAGGATCGAGGCAGCCATCTCAATCTCCGCCACCTCCTGATCCACCAAAGACCAGTCATCAGACTTCCGATCCAGGACACGCTCAGCCCACCGAAACACGGCGCGAGCCACCATCCCCCCACAAATAGCCGCCTGGACCCCAAAGGCAGAGACCTGAAAATTTTGCTTAAGAATGTTCTCCAACTTGCGCTCCTCAGAGTCCCGCAAGGCAGAACCGCCCTCAACAAGCACGGTATGCCGCTTAGAAATCGCCGAGACCACCGCGTCTATAACGAGCGACGTTAAAGTAGCCCGATCCCCCTCTGGGATGGATACAAACGAGCCATGACGTGCGCCAAACAAAACAGCGCCTCCGGCGTTTTCCACTGTTCCAGTACAATATCCCGAATATCCTGATGCATGGGAAAAGAGCGGGAAACAGTACGGATCCCCCGAAGCAGAGGGTTCCCCACACGCGGAGTCTCCGGCGGCGCATCCTCAAAACGCAACACCGAAGAAACCTGTTGAATCGGGTCCGGTAGCTCATCCCTCTGAAAAAGGCGCACCTCGGACGCCTCTTCGCCGGAGGACAGGAAACCCGACAACCCGCCGCCAGCGGCCGTCCCCTCGAGAGGGTCCTGGAAATCCTCAAAAGGGTCCAGGTCCTCATCCAGACCGATACGCTCCTCAGACCATAAATCCTCATCCCAAGACACCCGCGGACACTTGGACGAGGGAGAAGGAGGCGGGGACGCCACAACAGATGAGAGAGGCAAAGCCGCAGGGAGCGCGGAGGAAACCCCACTCCCCGAATCCCCCTGGGCGCATCCGGGACCCCCAGCCGCCTGAAAATAGGCTCTGCACAGAGAAAAAAAAGAAATCAGGGGAAAACCCCTCCCCGGGGGTCCCAAGGGACTCCCTGCCACAGCAGGGGACCCAGCAGAAACCTGCCCCTGTTTTTCCAATACAGGGGGAAGGTCACCTGAGGTGGAAGACAAAATGGAGGGGCCAGACTGTGAAAATGGCGACTTTCCCGCCAAAAATGCTCCCTCCATAGCCTGTAGCGGCTGAGAAGCCTGAACAGTCCCAGCCGCTAAAACAGGCAAGTCGGCATCAGCTGTCAAAAAATCAGCTGAGAGGGAATCCTTCAGGGAATCCCTCCGTGGGCGGTTGGGGAAGACCGGGCTTTCCCACTGCTCCCAGCCGACTCGCGAGGCACCATTGGCAGGGAGCTCTGGGCGCCTGCAGCCGCTGCCGACGGAGCTCCACCACCTCACCGGCCCAAACTACCGAATTCAGTCCGGCCGCGAGTGCCTCGCGGCTGGACCGAATTGTGTCCCACTCCCCCGGAGAAGGGCACAATTGCTCCATACGACCTAGCTAGAAACAAAGTGCCAATTAGATGAAAAAATACTGTAAAAAAACAGTAAACTGACAGGGAAGCAACCCTGCACTACCTCAGGATTTTTTTTTTTTTTTTTTACAGAACAGACTCCACAGGCTCTCGAAGCAATATGCCTTGCTTGATTTAGGGGGCAAGGCTTACTGCTGAGGCTCCTCTAAAAAAAATGTGGGGAGGTGGAGGAAGTGGGGGGGAGGGACCCCGCTCGAGACCCGCCGGGTTTGACACCCCCGAGGTCGGACGGACCCCCAAACAGGGCCCGCCCAAGCTCTGTCTGGCCAAAAACAGGGACTAGAAACCCCCTAAACAAATTCCAACAGCTCTACCAAGGGAGATGGGTACAGATCACATCAACACCTGCTGGAGACTGAAAGAAGACTGAGGTAAATAGAGAAGGGAGTATATTATATAGTGTCTCACAGTTTTGTTTTCAGTCTCCACCTGCTGGTCATGATTGGATATATACCCATTTGTAAAGATTAACCTCTATTGGTCTGGAGAGTGCTAAAGAAGCAACCTATTTAATCATGTATATAAAGTCAGATTTGTTTGAACCCACACCAGCTGAGCTGCCTGAGACTCTGTGCACATTCACAACACTTCGACTGCCATCATACGATCAAAAGAATCATACAACAACCGATCTAAATTCCTCCTCTGATACATAAGTTAACCTTTTTCTTATATCCACCATATACGAATGTGTCCCATACATATATAATGGGTATCCTAAAAACTAAGTTATCTGAGAATCACTGCTGTGCTATCCAGCATTTAAGCTTGCCAGTCTAATTTCTGCCCTTCCCCCCCCCCCACCAAAGAGCACATACCTCATATGATGTCCTAATAAGTAGGAAGATGTCAACTTCTGGGTAAGGCTCCCCATCATCACCGACAATTGAATGCACGTGAGGTATTGGTGGTAAAGTACTATCTTTATTGGTGATGCTGTCCAAATATCTGGGGGAGAGGAAGGAAAAACGAACAATGAATAATTCAGTCTCAACAGATTTTAGGGTTACCCTCCCCGGGCCTCTTCCAATCTAGTCTGGCACTACTTTATTAGACAATTGGTTGGAGTAGTGGGATATCGAATATCTAGTTCTTTCTAGGCTGATCCTAGAAACACAAGGTAACTTAAAAAGGAGAGAACCTTGAGGGTGGAATCAAGGCTGCAGCTTACCCATTCAGAGTAATGCCCTTAACCTTGCCAAGCCACCTAGCCTGGACCCATGCAGATTACGAGCAACTTGCTAAGTTCACACATTTGATACTCATAACGCTTCCTAGAGTTGTGTGGGATATGGTGACATTGCTATTACTATTTATTATTTCTATAATGCTACCAGATGCACGCTACTGTTTCTACTACAACAGCAGAAAAGCTGGATGATCCCAGTAGTAGCAGAGGATGGACAACCTCTAGATCAGGGATCTCAAAGTCCCCCCCCTTGAGGGCCGCAATCCAGTCGGGTTTTTCAGGATTTCCCCAATGAATATGCATGAGATCTATGTGCATGCACTGCTTTCGATGCATATTCATTGGGGAAATCCTGAAAACCCGACTGGATTGCGGCCCTCAAAGAGGGACTTTGAGATCCCTGCTTTAGATGTATCATCAGGAGGGAACCCTTTATCTGAATAAGCCGCCTTGAATTTTTAGACAAGGTGGAATTTACTCAGAGCAAATACATTGATTTAGTACTATGGAAGTCTGGCTGCTATATGTGTTCTATGAATAGGACAATTCGAAGGGAAGAGGAAAGGGGACAGGATTTGATATACTGCCTTTCCGTAGTTAAAAGCAGCTTACATAGTATACACAGATCTGGGGGCGGGAGGTTGCCTTATTTGATGTTTGTCCATTCTTTTATGTATGTTTTATTGAGAGCCACTTAGGCTTTAAGTGTATTATAAATATTTTCAATAAAATAAATAACATACGTATTTTGTACCTGGAGAAATGGAGGGTTATGCAACTTGCCAAGGAGGCACAAGGAGCTGCAGTGGGAATCCCAACTCAGTTCCTCAGCTCCCTGCACTACTACTACAAATTATTTCTATAGCGCTACCAGACATACGCAGCGCTGTACAGTCACAGAGAAGACAGTCCCTGCTCAAAAGAGCTTACAATCTAAACAGACAAGACAAACAGGATGTCATGGATGCAATTAAGGGGAACGGTTAATTCTCCTGGCTAGGTTGGTGGGCAGTGGGGAGATGGATTGAAGGCTTTATCAAAACATGCTTCTACAGGTAGATAAGGGTTTATAAATTTCATCCAATAAAAATATTTATGGAAGCAATCTGGACCTGAAGGTTTGGATATTTTCATAAGCTATGGGGACAAACTGACCCCCAAGACTGAGCTTGTGAGGAGCAAGAGCTGTGGAGTGGTAAGCAATTCTGGGGGAAGTTTGAGCTTGTGAGGAGCAAGAGCTGTGGAGTGGTAAGCAATTCTGGGGGAAGTTTGAGTTTGTAAAAAATGCACCAATTCCAGCTTCATAATAAAAACGTTACAATAATATGGTAAATTTATCATTATATATATATATATATATTTATTTTTGTCTTGGATTTAAAGTATTTGTAGTTTAGATCCAGACAAAAAATTTAAAGCCTAATAAAAGGCGGAGTCAGACATTAGAAAAATAGAGTTGCCGGGTTCAAAGTCAAACGGGGTCAAACGACGATCCCGCAGTTTCCTCCTTCGGGTCGCGGGGATCCCGTGGGGACACCTCCTCAGGTTGTGGAGATCCCATGGGGTTCGATGCAACTCAAGCCGCGAGGCTCATCTTCTTTTCCTACCTGCCCTGCAGCAGCACACATAGTCGACCGGAAGTCTTCCCCGATGTCAGCGCTGTCCCTGCGCAACTCTAGTGGAGACTACAATTGCCTTACCACTGGAGAATTTGGTCTAAAAGGGCTCTAGCTCTCGGCCCACAAAAAACAAAATCTCTTTTTTTTCACACTTGTCCAAGCATTCTTTAAATCCAGATATACTATTAACAGACTACATCCTTCAGCCACAAGAATTCTACAACCTAATTATACATGGCTGAAAAAGTAGTTATCTTGAAAACTCTACTGGTTGTGTGTACCCCAAGGACTAAGTCAAAAACCACTGCCATAGAAAAGGCAAAACTAAATAGAAAATAAAAATATGACACTGCAGAGCTACCAGAGATGAGGCAGACCCCCCCCCCCCCCCTAGCACCAGTATAGTTGTTGTCTCAAAAGAAAATTACCTTCCAAGGACCGTCATAGCTTCTCCATCATCTTTACAGTTTAGGAGATTGTCCACATTGGCATCTAGCACAGCCAAAGCCAACTGGAAGATCACTTTTATTCCTTCATAGAAGAAACAGTCCACAACCACAACGGCACTCTCAAATGGCATTACACTGAGAAACATGGTGAGGAACCAGGACAGGGAGATGGTAGAAATTACACCCAGGTCCTGCATACACTCGTACAGCTGAGGAACACAGTCATGTGCTAGCTCCTCAAAAACACCTTGATCTACCAGTGCTCCTGTAGAGAGAGAAAAAAAAAATTACTGTAGTTTCAAAACAGATCAGAAGACAAAAAACACACTGTACATAGTTGCTCCTTTTACACATCGGTCAATGGCCCAACAAGGACAACTGGTTCTATATAAGTTTCCCCAACATACTTATCATACAAACCTACCTATCCCTGAAAACACTGCATACCAAGCCCCATATAATATTTAAATATAGAATATGAAATATGGCGCCTAAGTGATGTAGGTCTTCCAACCCCACCTCAACCCATCATAGTTCCAGGAGAGGAACCCATGCTTTCCATCTTCATCAATTCTTGGAATAAGTTATACATACCCCTTAAGGACAGAAGTACAGAGCCCTTCTATACCACAAGGGTCCTTTTCTTCCAAAGATATGGACCTGTTGACTATAAAGTCTTGGGACCTCTACCTTACCTCCTGGAATCATCCTGCAGGATCCAAATAACCTGTCCCAGCAACCACCCTAGAAAGGCTGGAATCTTTATTCAATACGAACTTCCTAAATTCTGAGCATTTTGCCACTGCAGCTGAAAAGTGTGTTTTTATTTTGCAAAGTGCCAATTTGCAGAATCATGTTATGTTTTTTTTTGACATTATTTAATATCGCTGATTGAACCATGTCAACAAAAAGTGTGGAATTTTCAAGCTTGGAACTCCAAACTGTCATGAGGTTCTGTCCCTTCAGAAGAAAATGGGTGGAAGGTAGATTTAACTATATTCTGTTTATGAGTCTCCTAGAGGTAGGCCAGACCATTGAGAATAGCTGGGTGAGAAGATCTTGCTCCATCTGACTATTTTCTGTTTTCAAACTTTAAAGAGAGTTTTGAAAGTGCAACAGTGAGTGATTCAGGGGTAATTAGAACATAAGAATTGCCGCTGCTGGGTCAGACCAATGGTCCATCGTGCCCAGCAGTGCATTCCCGTGGCGGCCCTTAGATCAAAGACCAGTGCCCTAACTAAGTCTAGCTTTATCTGCGTACGTTCTGGTTTAGCAGGAACTTGTATAACTTTGTCTTGAATCCCTGGAAGGTGTTTTCCCCTATAACAGCCTCCGGAAGAACGTTCCAGTTTTCCACCATTTTCTGGGTGAAGAAGAACTTCCTTACGTTTGTACGGAATCTATCCCCTTTTAACTTTAGAGAGTTCCCTCTCGTTCTCCCTACCTTGGAGAACAATCTGTCTTTATCTACTAAGTCTATTCCCTTCATTATCTTGATGTTTCGGAGCAGTATTTCAGTGACCAGAGTATTTTTTGGAAGTGTTACAGAAACTTCAGATACGATGTTCCAAGTGTGTTTTCCAGCATCTCTGCACTCCCCCTATATTCCCCTGCCACTCAAATACCATAGCCCCCCGTGAACCTCAGGTTCGCCGGTGCGAGCAGCATCTTCTGCCGCTTGCTCATGCCAACTCGGCTCCCTTCTGATGTCACATCCTGGTCCCTCGACCAGGAAGTGATGTCAGAAGGAAGCCAAGGCAAGTGTGAGCAGGAAGTAGAAGATACTGCTTATGCTGGCAAACATTTCAAGAGGTACGCAGGGAGGGTGGAGGGATGCTGTAGCGCACTTGGAGAAGATTTTCATGGGGAATAAGGTTTTGGTGGATAATTCTTTGCAAGACTTTAAAACACGTCTTGTCACCCAGGAGGCAAAGAATTTTGAGCTTGAGAATAGAGTGGAGGAAGCTCAACAAGACCTTAAAGAGATAAAATGTAATACCTTGACTCACGGTCAAGGGATGGTTGGATTGAGAAATAAAGTGGAAAAAATGGAGAATTATACCCGTAGGATGAATCTGCGTTTTGTCAACTTTCCTCAATCCAAGACTTTAGCCCCCATTGAACTGCTTAAGAAATATCTGATGAAGTTCTGGGGTTTCCAAAGGAAGCTGTGCCCCGTTTGAGTCTATTTTTTGCCAGGGAAGAAACGGCAAACTCTTGTCCAGGAAGATCTATCTATGGACAGTTTGAACGTTACACAATGTTAGAAGCATCTTTGGAAGAAGAGTGTATAAGAACAAGACTCTCGGGTACATTTGTTTGAGTCTGATAAGGACTGGGCGATGAGAATGTTTTTTCGTAACTCTGATAAATTGTTTTTGGGAGGAAAAGTATGGGTATTTCCTGATGTCTGTGTAGATACACAGGAGAAAAGGAAGCAATTCTTGACCTTACGTCCTCAGATGATAGCCCCGGGTGCTCATTTCTTTCTACGTTTTCCTTGTAAACGCTTAATTTTGCATGAGTTGAATAGGTATCTTTTTTTGAGCCCAAACAACTGAAGGCTTTTCTTGAAAATAAGCATAAGATACAAATCCAGGTCTTGGGTCTGAGGGAAAGAAACTGGACATTAGTTTTGGACGATTGTAATTTAATTAGCTAACGAGATGTCATATTTCTTTTTGAATAATTTTCCTGGTGAGTTTGTGCCTCTTTTTCCTTATGCTTTCTCTCCCACTTGTAGTTGACTTATAGAGAAATCTGCTATGAAAATTTACCTTTTTGTTAGGTTCCATAAGGAAAATCCTTTATTGAATTTCTGGTGTTATAGCTTTTTTAAAATTTCTGTTTCTTAATGAATGTACTGTATATTCTGTAAGTTCAATAAAAATTGAATAAATAAATATATATATATCTATATATCTATAGAGGGGTCAAAAAATTCTGTAACCAAGATGGACCTGCTCCCGATTCTCTTATTTGCACACAGAACCGTGCACATTAGATACGTTCCCTCAATAATCATCAATTGTTCAATATAGAGTGATTGATCAGTCTTTTGGGACCTCCTATATGCAATAAAGGAGTCCACCTGGGTATGTCCACAGTTAACGTGCACCCTAAAGCGCGCTGCAGGGTTTACCCACAAACATCACATATCACCCTAATCGATTTTGTTTTTAATATTTTGATATTCAAAAGTGCTGTGTGCAAAATAATGTAAAGAATTCGAAAGGTGTTGAAATCCAACATACACTGAGAGACTGGAGAAACTGGGGCTCTTTTCCCTGGAGAAGAGGAGAATTAGAGGGGATATGATAGAGACTTACAAGATCATGAAGGGCATAGAGAAAGTGGAGAGGGACAGATTCTTCAAACTTTCAAAAAAACTACAAGAACGAGAGGGCATTCGGAAAAATAAAAAGGGGACAGATACCTGGCATGAGCTTCCAGAGGGCATGAAAGGACAGAGTACGGGGGTTTAAGGTATTGGGGTTTAAGAAGGAATTGGATAATTTTCTGAAGGAAAAGGGGACAGAAGGGTATAGATAGAGGACTAATACACAGGTCCTGGACCTGTTGGGCCACCGTGCGAGCGGATTGCTGGGCGCGATGGACCCCTGGTCTGACCTAGCAGAGACACTCTTATGTTCACTTATACCCATAGATCCTTATAGGAGAAAGTTTCCATAGCTATTAAAAATAAACAAGAGCGGAAACTTATCTTGATGATGCCCGCAAGTGTCCAAAAATTTCTCCAATGAGAGGGGCGCCTTGACAGATTGCCCTACAGAGTACCCCGTTTAATATTCTCCTTCAGGGGCAAACTCGGGGGCACATCCCACTGTTACAAGGTGTAAACTACTCCATATCATTGCGGCAAAACGAAGACACCTCAGCGCTTCTATAAAAAGCCCAGTACATACCAACAACCCTGGTATTGTAGTAGTCTGGCAGCATTCGCTCACACAAAGCCACAAGCAGCCAAAACGCTTCCTCCTCCTTGGCATACAGGAGCAGAACCGATGTCACAATATTCATTGCCTGGAAGAACACAAAGGTTGAACAAAACGTACATGTCAGCATTGTTATTGCTAGCACATTGCATACTAATATTTATTAAAATGATACCTACAAGACATGAATAAGCTTATTATGTCAGACAAGTTCAGTCTGTAGACCAAAACTGGATAGATTGGTACTACTGTATAGATCTCAAACAGAGACAGACATTTAATCCCACGTTTTTGGAGTAGCACAATTATGGTGCTACTATATGTAGACCAGTGGTCTCAAACTCGCGGCCTGGGGGCCACATGCGGGCCGCCAGGTACTATTTTGAGACCCTCGGTATGTTTATCATAATCACAAAAGTAAAATAAAACAGTTTCTTGATCATTTGTCTCTCTAGCTATAAATTACAATATTATTATTAAGACTTAGCCAAAAGGAAAGATTTGTAAACTATAAAGAGTTTTACCTCATGCAAAATTGTCATTTCTTTAATAAGACATTTCTTTAATTTTTTTCTGAGGCCCTCCAAGTACCTACAAATCCAAAATGTGGCCCTGCAAAGGGTTTGAGTTTGAGACCACTAATGTAGACATTGTATATCACAAAACAAAGCAAGGAGAACTGCAGTAACTTGTACAATGATACAGGCAAAGTTTATTAAAATAATTGCGGTTAAATACACCACCTTAAAATTAAACCACAGGACCCAACATGGTCCGTGTTTCGGTACACACCTTCTTCAGGGATCCTAAGTTGGAAAGGAGTCAAATTGAACCACAAAAAAACATGCTGAAGCCTGTGTGAAATCTAATCAGCCCACGTACAAGCTGCTCTTCGACGTTCTGTCTTCACACAGGCTTCAGCATGTTTTTTGCGGTTCAATTTGACTCCTTTCTAACTTAGGACCCCTGAAGAAGGTGTGTACCGAAACACGGACCATGTTGGGTCCTGTGGTTTAATTTTAAGGTGGTGTTTTTAACCGCAATTGTATTTTATCCATGCATGGACTCCAGCTCCTGTCGAATTCCATTACTGTTTTTGATTTTATCAACTCCACCAGGAATGTATTCCAGGCATCCAAGACCTCACATAAGCAGAATAAATGAGTTATTACAATTCAAAGAAGAAGAAAGTCCCCAAACTTTCTCTTCGGTACAGTCTGAAAACAAAATTAAAAACAGCAATATATGAAAACTAATCCATATTCCTGTGATCCTAGTCTGTATATAGGTCACCATGCAGTGGAGTAGTGAGGGTAAAGGCGCCCCTCCCCCGCTCCTTCCCCCGTAACCTTTTTAATTTTCCAGGTGAGAGCAATATCGCAACCTTGCTGCCCGCGTCGTGCCAGCTATCCCTCAGACGTCACTTCCTAGACGCAGGGCCCGGAAGTGATGTCAGAGAAAGACAACACCGACGCGGGCAGCAAGTTCTTAAAATGTTGCTTGCTCAGGAAAAATGAAAGAGGTATGAGGGAAGGGAAGGGGTGCATGAACGTGGCAGGGGGGAAGAGGGTGAGGCGGCCAGGTGCCTGCGCCCTTTACAAAGACCATGGCTCCTTTGAAGAGCAAACCTCCACATGCATGCAAGCCCACATACCTGGCAGTATCCTATGTTTGGATTTCTGAATGCATATGCCGTCAGTACCCTCCTGAGAGCTGCAATACCCATCTCATTTTGGAAAGCAGGATGCTCTGGCAAGGAGCGGTGCAAGTCCCTCTCAATCTCTTCAGTTGCAAGGTTGTATTTCCCCATGGATTGCTCCACTAGCTCCTCATAGTAGCCACGGTGGGTGGCCATTTCATTAATAGCTCCTGGCAAAAAGAGCATAAAAGATCCATTAAAAGGGTACTTCAAACTAGACAATGACACGAGGTAAAACACTTTATAGTTTATAAATCTTTCCTTTTGCCAAGTCTTAATAATAATATTGTAATTTATAGCTAAAGAGACATAAGATCAAGAAACTGTTTTATTTTACTTTTGTGATTAAGATAAATATACCAAGGGCCTCAAAATAGTACCTGGCGGGTCGCATGTGGTTCCCGGGCCGCGAGTTTGAGACCACTGCTGTAGAGTGTTAGATTCGTAACCAAGATCTCTCAAACCCTTTCTGTACTCTGCTTACATGTATTGTTGACTTTAGTGTGCCTATCTTCACTGATTGTTCACTAATTGTTCCAGCTCTTTTCTCTGTATCCTGCTTACATGTATTCTATGACTTTACATTGTGCCTTTCTTTGCTGATTGTTCACTGATTGTTCCAGCTCCTCTTATTGTAAACCGCCTTGGACTACTATGGCTTTGGCAGTATATAATAATAAAATTATCATCATTATATACAGTATAATTATACAGTATACAAGAATAAAATTATTATTATATACAGTTTAATCAGTTGTATCAGACCCAGTGGCATAGTAAGGGGGGTGAACCCAGTGGCGGTGAGAGGGTGAACCACCCCAGGTGCTGTGTTGATGGGATGCCGACACCCCTCCTTCTCTTCCCATTCCTCCCCTCCATGCACACGCCCCCTTCACTTCCCCCATACCTCCAGTTGAAGTTGTTCACGTTGGTCAACGTGCTCTTCACAACCCCATCGGCTCTACCGCTGATGTCACTTCCGGATGCCGCGCATAGCACGTTTGTTGACCGCCATGAACAACAACTTCAACTAGAGGTACAAGGGAACGGAAAGGGGGGGCGCGCAGCAGGCGGGATCGGGGAAGGCACAGGGGGTGGAGACGAAGGAGGGGAGCTACCACTCCGGGCGCCTCTCACCCTCGCTATGCCACTGATCAGACCAGTCCAGAACATGTGGATTGTGACCGTCGAGGCAGGAGATGTGGGGGTAGGTTCTAGAATTCTGGGTGCCACCCTATAACAGCACTGAACCATCTCAGGTGTTCAATATTTAAACTATCTTATCCATTCATTACCTTTAACAAGGCACCACTGCTCTAATACAGTTTCAACTTGGACAGAAGGTGTCTTGCACCCGATAGGTTAAAGGTAGCACAAACTAGAAAACGCTGAGCTGTGATAATTGGGAATAATATTCCAGAAACATAACATATAATATTTGACTATCTAGAGCAGTGGTTCCCAACCCTGTCCTGGAGGACCACCAGGCCAATTAGGCTTTCAGGCTAGCCCTAATGAATATGCATGAGAAAGATTTCCATAAAATGGAAGTGACAGGCATGCAAATCCGTGCAGATTCAAGTTTATTAATAAATTTGATAAATCGCCTATTAGAATCACTAAGCGATGTACAAACTCAAAAATAGAGTATAATAAAAGAAACAAACATTTAACAAAGTTCTTTCGTCAAAAACAAACATGAGTTGGGAGGGAAAGGATAAAAAAGTTACAATTTTCAGTTGGGGTAGAAGAAATGGGAAAAAACAAAAGGATAAAGGGAAGTAAGCCACAGCATAATTTGGAATCTCGCTGAACATTTAAATATTAAAAGCATCTTTAAATAAATAAGATTTTAAAGGTTTTTTTAAATGTTATAAGGTCCTTTTCATTTCGAATATATTGTGGCAGGGCATTCCACCATAAAGATTCATTAGGGCTAGCCTGAAAACCCGATTGGCCTAGTGGTCCTCCAGGATAGGGTTGGGAACCACTGATCTAGAGTATCTAAAACTGGACTGGTAGGACTAAAGAAAAAAATTAGCTTCAGAATTTCTCCTTCCTTAGTATCCCTACCAGAGTAGTCTAGAACCTGTGGGATGTCGCAAAGTGCTTCAAGATGGTGGGACCTCAAATTCTTATCATCTAATTGGCTCAGGGCAGAACAAATCTGCTCATGTTCCTAGAGTCATCTGTAGTGTCCACAATGCATGGAGAAAGAACCTATCACCGCCCTGATCTAGAGAGGTGGCTTTATAAAAAAATAAAAATAAAAAAAATCATTAGGAGGTTGCTTTCCAGAAGATTTAGGCCCTTGTAATCACCTCCAATACCCTGACAATAGTAGTCTTATTGGAACACTTCCAGAAATCTTACTGTACTCTTAACTAGGGAAGTAAAACTTATACTTCTCTAGATTTCTCTACAAAGGAATATTTGGTTTATGTGGGATGAAGTGACCACCTTGAAAGGCAACCGAATGGTCTTGAAGGAATATTTGTTTTCTAGAATCAACAAGGAATTCTATACTAAACTAAACTAAACCTTGGGTTTGTATACCGCACCATCTCCATAGTTGTGGAGCTCGGCACGGTTTACAGGAATTGTAATGAGAAAGGAACTCCATAGAAGGGCTAGATGAAGATCAGAGGGGAGAAGAATGTTAGAGGGCTACAGTTTTAAAAGCATCATGGCAACCGTGTAAACCAAAGGAAAGAAAACCCGGAACTAATCCTCTTTAAAGAGATCTTGCAGAAACGCAAGGCTGCTAGCCATAGACACCAAAAAGGTGAAAAGATAAAAAGGACCTCTCTGCCCATGCCTCAAACTCTCTAGATACTTATATATACAAACGAGGAAGAACACCATTTAGGCAGAGGCAGTGTGAAAGAGGTTATCTGAGTGCCCATGTCATTTTAAATGCAATTGATAGATTAAAAAGCTGGAAAGTAGTATGCTAAATTCCAATGACCAACAGGCCCTCAAAACTGAAGACCTTTTCACTGAAGGAGATGGACATTACAACTAGATCAGCAAAATAATGTCAGCAGGTCCAGATAGATTGTAGAATTTACTGGCCCAGAAAAGATCCCATTCTCTAGAGAACTTGAACTTACAGACAGGCAGGAGGGTCCCTTTAAATCACCCATGGCACGACTTTGTATCCATATTCCTTATGCTGACAGAATGTAGTGAAGATTGTGATCTAGATTGTACCTTGTGGGGTTCTTTTGTATTTTTTGATGACAACTCTCATATTCACCCAGGAAGCAGTATACAATTTGGTCACAATAGATGTACCGTGTTTCCCCGATGGTAAGACACTGTCTTATTTTTTTTGGAAGGCCAAAATATGCTCTAGGGTTTATTTTCGGGGGGATGCCTTATTTACCCATGAAGAAGACTACAGTACACAGTTATTGTTGAAAAAAAACAGAATTTTATTACCTGTATTGGATGTTCTGGCTGTGAACAAACTCCAGCAGTCTCCGTTAGGGAGGGATGAGGGAAGCTGCCTGTGTTTCCTTGCGCGGAGTCACGTGCGCGCGCTGCAGTCCTGTCACTTCCTCCTCTTCACTTCATGACGAGGCACAGCACGCAGCCATGGAGGCAAATACGGTAGACGGAGGGACCACACGGAGTCACCCATCGTACCACCCGATTCGGGTAAGCGCAGGTATCGGTGGGTGGCTTATTTGCGGGGGGGGTGCCTTATTTTACATTATTTTCTAAAAAGGGGGGGGGGCTGTCTTATTTGATGGCCCTGCCTTATCATCGGGGAAACACGGTATTTGTTTGTGACTTTCTATACAGCCTTTAACCATAAACAGAGCAAGGCAGTATACAATATAAAAGAGTCAAAGTATGAAAAAAAAACCTACAATTTGTATAATGTAGTAAACATACATTTCAAAGTATAAAAATGGAGATACAGATTGAACCAGTACACAAAAACCAAAAGACCATTCAGGGAACACCTGGTTAAATAACATAAGAACATAAGAATTGCCGCTGCTGGGTCAGACCCGGGGTCCATCGTGCCCAGCCGTCCGCACACACGGCAGCCCTCTGGCCAAAGACCAGCGCCTTAAACACAGCCGTCCGCCTCATTTTCGGCCTGAACAAATGGGAACACATCACTCCCTTCTACCACCAACTGCATTGGCTACCTTTCGAATCCCGAGTCCTTTTCAAGTTCGCCTGCGTTTGCTACAAAACAGTATTTGGTCTATCACCAAAATACCTCTCCCCCCACTTCACTATGTATTGCTCCAATAAGAAATCCCGCAGAATTCAGCTGTTTGCCTTCCCCTCCATAAAATTATGCCAGCTCAAAAGATTCCTCGACAAAACCTTTGCCTTCCAGGCGGCTAAGCTGAACCCTTGGCTAGCCCAAATGATGCTCGAGGCCCCGACCTACCTCGACTTCAGAAAACTTCTCAAAACATACCTTTTCCACAAACAGGACCCTTAACTCTTATTCCCCTGCAACAAACCAACTCCCGCCCCACCCCCTCCTTTCTCTCCCCCTCCCCTCCCTTGGTTCCCTTCTCCCTCCCTCGTCTCTTCCAATCCAACTATGATAAACTTCTGCTAAAACCCCAATACTTCCTTCCTCGTTGCTTGTAATTCCGACAAAATGTTGTAAATCCATGTTCAGACCGGATCCTAATTTAATTGATGTGAACTGCCTAGAACTCTTTGGGTATGGCGGTATATAAGAACTTAATAATAATAATAATAATTAACTGAGACTAGGCTTACCTGCGTACGTTCTGGTTCAGCAGGAACTTGTCTAACTTTGTCTTGAATCCCTGGAGGATGTTTTCACCTATGACAGACTCCGGCAGAGCGTTCCAGTTTTCTACCACTCTCTGGGTGAAGAACTTCTTCCTTATATTCGTACAGAATCCATCCCCTTTTAACTTTAGAGTGCCCTCTCATTCTCTCTACCTTGAAGAGGGTAAACAACCTGTCCTTATCTACTAAGTCTATCCCCTTCAGTACCTTGAATGTTTCGATCATGTCCCCTCTCAATCTCCTCTGTTCAAGGGAGAAGAGGTCCAGTTTCTCTAATCTTTCGCTGTACGGCAACTCCTCCATCCCTTTAACCATCTTAGTCGCTCTTCTCTGGATCCTTTCGAGTAGTACCGTGTCCTTCTTCATGTACGGTGACCAGTGCTGGACACAGTACTCCAGGCGAGGGCGCACAATGGCCCGGTACAGCGGCATGATAACCCTCTCCGATCTATTCGTGATCCCTTTCATCATCATTCCTAGCATTCTGTTCGCCTTTTTCGCTGCTGCCGTACATTGTGCGGACGGCTTCATCGACTTGTCATCTGAACTCCCAAGTCTCTTTCCTGGGAGGTCTCTCCAAGTACCGCCCCAGACATCCTGTATTTGTGCATGAGATTTTTGTTACCTATATGCATCACTTTACACTTATCCATGTTGAACCTCATCTGCCATGTTGATGCCCATTCCTCGAGCCTGATTGTCAGGTTGCAGATATTAGCAATCCCCCTGCGTCTTCACTACTCTTTTTTTTAAATTTCTTTATTCTTTTTCAAACTTACATCAAGTGCACAAAAAGAACAATATGAAATACTATCATACAACACTTGAACATCATACATTATATTCTTAATATGTAAATTAATTAAAAACCCTCCCCCCTCCCATCTTTCTATACAATCATTAAAACTATCATATTCCTTCAAAATTTCAATTTTGCTACATCTTATCTTCCAATCTCTCCACCCCCCTATGTATATTATCAAAGAAAAATGATGCCTATTCACTACAAAAATCAACCATCGGTCTCCATATCTTTAAAAAAATTTTATAAATTCCTTTCTGTATTGCAATTGCTCTTTCCATCTTGTAAATATGACACAGGGAATTCCACCAAAACGTATAATTGAGATTACTATAATTTTTCCAGTTGTTAGTAATATGTTGCATAGCAACACCCGTCATTATCATCAAAAGCTTATTGTTATGTGCTGATAATTGACTTTTTTTCCTCATAGACATACCGAACAGAACAGTATCATATGATATTTCCACATGATTGTCCAATAAGCAATTTATTTGAGACCAAATTGAATTCCAAAAATTCCTAATGCAGGGGCAATAAAAAATTAGATGATCCAATGTCCCCACTTCTAGATTACAGTGCCAGCATCTATTAGATTTAGAGCTATTCAACTTTTGTAAACGAACTGGGGTCCAAAAAGTTCTATGTAATAAAAAGAACCAAGTTTGTCTCATAGATGCTGACACTGTACGTCTTCACTACTCTGAATAACTTCGTTTCATTTTAATGGCAGATTTACATTTTTTAAGGCGAGGTTCAGTCGCAAATATTTTGAGGAAGTGAATTCCAGAGAGCTGAAAAATGACTGGTAAGAATAATCTAGGGTCAATTGTTGAATGGAGGGTAATAAGAATTATAAGAAATAATTAGATGATTGAGATATTATGGTATTTCAAATTGAAGAGTTTTAAGTGAGAAAGAATTTTGAATTTAATTTGTTCTTCTACAGGGAGCCAGTGGTACATTTTAGTAAAAGGTATTTATGAATGAATGTTAATCCTACATAATAATCTAATTGCACAATTTTGTACCATATGAAGTTTCTTGATAAGTCCTTTGGAAATACCAGAATAGGATTATGGTTGCAGAAGTTTGAAAATCAAAAGATGTTTCACCGAACGTAATTGTTGCAAGATATACAAGCATGATAATCTCAAAGCAGAAATTTGTGGGCCGAAAGATAGTTCAGAATCAAAAACTGTACCTAAATTCTTGAATGATGTAACTGATGAAATCTCTGAGTTAAATAGAGATCTTTCTTAGGATAAGTGACCTGCAAGCCAGCATACTGTAGTTTTCTCTGGATTAAGGGCAAGATTACGATCGAAAAGCCAAGTGGAGATTTTTTTCTAAGCAATTAGAGGCTGAAAATCGGGATTAATGGGGTTAGTAGGATGAAGGAAGGATACTACAGCTGTTTGTGTACTTCCCCCTCCGTATTTGCAAATTCTGTATCCACATATTCGCTTATTCGCGGTTTTAAATGAAAAAAAATTCCTTTCATTTTTGGGGTTATTTTAAGCCATGTAAGCCTCCCCTTAAACCTTACCTGGTGGTCTAGTGGGTTTTCGGGGCAGAAGTGATCTTCCCACACTCCTGCCCCGTGCAGATTGCTCACAGGAAATGGCTCGAGAGACTACGGGAGCTCAAGGCAGCCATTTCCTGTGGCGATCTGCATGGGGAAGGAGCGTGGGAAGATCGCTCCTGCCTGAAAACCCGCTAGACCACCAGGTAAGGCTTAAGGGGGGGCTCACACGGCTAAAAATAGCCGGGGGAAGTGGGGGATAAGGGCAGAAACGGCCTGAATATTATTCACGGTTTTTCCATATTCACGGGCCGGCTCTGCCCCTAACCCCCATGAATACGGAGGGGGAAGTGTATAAGCAATGCCAAGAGAATCGGCTCCCAGTTTCTGGTTATAAATGGACAGGATTCATGGTAGTCTTTAATCCAGGAGGGAGCAATGAAGGGTCCAGCCCGCAGAAATTTGTGGCTATATCTCCACAGTGCACAAAAATGGAATAACAAGAAAATCCCAAAGAAAAAGCAGCTCCAAAGAAGTTCCCCTTTATAAACTACCAGTGCATAGTGCTGTTATACTCCTGCTCTGCCCAGCCCAGGTGGGGCAGGACCTGACCAGATATACAGTATACAGGTGAGCAGAGCCTGGCCAGAGTAATATGCATATCTACAGAAAAAAAAAAAGGGAATGTCCCTATTCCTCAGTTACTAACTGATAAGGGACATTGAAGGTCTATGGCCATGGCAGGAGGATTCCAAGCAAAGAGTGTAAACGTGGGCATATCAGATTAAAAAATAATCACTAATTCTTATTATGTTTTTCCTTCCTTATATTAAAGTTCCTGTAATCCGTGCCGAGCTCTATCTTTATGGAGAGGATGCGGTATATAAACTTAAGGTTTTGTTTAGTAAAAGCTAAAAAGTAATAATAATAATAATAACTTTATTCTTCTATACCGCCACAATCTTGCGACTTCTAGGCGGTTTACAATCAAGAGTGCTGGACATTCAGCGAAATACAATAAGTAGATATTCAGAGGAAATACAGAGATCAGAGACCTCAGGAGGCAATAGTGTAGAAATACAAGTAAGGCCTTGGATACTTAGGGGGGGGGGGGAGGCCTCTAAAAAGACCAGTTCAGAATTCTGTACCATTCTGCATCAGTCTGGCAAAGCTTCATGGCAAGGTTCAGAATGTTTAACTTGGTTGCTGCAATCAGTGGAACGAAGCGGGAGAGTTTATTACATATATGCATCCCCCAACCATCCAAAAGGCACGATTCCTCAGCTAATTCACTGTCCCTTGAACCAACTTGCTGGCCGATATAAAAGTATAGCGGACAAACCCTGCTGCCTTCCTCAGAGCAAGTGGACCTTCTATCATCCATTTCACAAATTAGTTCTGAAGATTAGGGCTGTACCACGCATTCACATCTGATTCGTATTCAGCCAAACGGCGATTTAAATGCAAATATGAATAATCGGGGGCTCTACTGTGGTAAATCCTACCGAAATACTCGATTTTATGCTGCTTCTTTTATCGTTTATATTAAAGCTCAAAGCCCGCTAGTCATGTTTGGTCGAATAGTATTTGCCATCATTTCTATTCAGCCGAATAACATGCGCTATTCGGTTCCGCTCCAGCTCTGATCAGTGGCATAGTAAGTAAGGGGGGGGTGGATCACCCCTGGCGCCGTCTGGCTCCCCTGCCGAAATCACTTCGGGGGCCGCAGGGCCAATAAGTGACGTCGGAGGGAAAGTCATACGCTGGTGCGGGCAGCAGGCCAGAGAAAAGCTGCTCACGCTGGCAAAAATTTAACAAGGTACCGGGGGGAGGGAGGGGTGCGAGCGTGGCGTGAGGGCGGCGAGGGGATTTCCACCGCCCTGAGCGCCTCCTATCCTCGCTACGCCACTGGCTCCGATGTTACAAAAGCAAGAATGATCCACCTCCGGCTGGTTTCTTCAGTTCCTAGATGAAAGCGTGCGGGACAATCGCGTGCGGACAAATGAAGCACAGGACATCAGCACACCAGATTAAAGGTTAAATTTAAAGTACTCCGAGGGAAGGTGTTGGGGGAACCCCCCCAGTTTACTTGGAAGTGTTGGTGCTGCCATTGGTGTTCGGGGGGGCTAACCCCCCATTAAAGAAGAAAGTGTAATTTTTCCTTGTTTTAGGGAAAAATTAAGTTATTTAAAGCACTCCGAGGGGGGGGTTCCCCCAGTTTACTTGGAAGTGTTGGCGCTGCCATTGGGGTGTTCGGGGAGGGGGGGTCTAACCCCCTATTACAGAAGAAAGTATAATTTTTCCTTGTTTTAGGGAAAAATTGCACTCTCCTCTGTAAGTGGGGGGGGCGATTCCCCTCCACCCTCCCCCAATGGCAGCACCAACACTTCTAAATAAAGTGTGTGGGGAGGGGGTTCCCCCCCCAACCCCTCTGAGCACTTTAAATTTAATTTTTAATCCAGCGCACTGATGTCCTACGCTCATTTGTCTCTGCTCATTTGTCCACACGCGATTGTCTGGCGCTTTAGTCCCCGTCACTGGTTTCTTCAGATACGGAAACTAGTACCTACCTGAAACCAGCAGCCACAGCTCTCCTCTCATGCTTTCAGGAATGCCTTTAAGCACTAGATCCCTGGTTTTCTCTGTACGATACATGCAGATGCCCTGGCCATACTCAGCAAAGTGGCTCTTCCATGCTTGCTCTTTCAGGTACTCCTTGGCCTACACAGAGACAACAGAAATTTATTCTGTAGCAATAAAAAATGTTAATTAAAAAAAAAAAATAAATCAAGAATGAATAGAGGCAATTAAGTAAATAGGTCTCTTAGAATTACTTGGGAAACTACTAAGTTTCTTACGTGTACACAATGAAGTTTACAGGGAATACTTTTAAAACCAAATAGGAGGAAATATTTTTTCACTCAGAATAGTTAAGCTCTGGAACGCGTTGCCAGAAGATGTGGTAAGAGCAGTTAATGTAGCTGGTTTAAAAAAAAAAAAAAAGGTTTGAAACAAGTTCCTGGAGTAAAAGTCCATAGTCTGCTATTGAGAGAGACATGGGGGAAACCACTGCTTGCTCTGGGTCGGTAGCATGGAATGTTGCTACTAACTGGGTTTTTGCCAGGTACTTCTGACCTGAAGACAGGCTGGATGGTCCATTGGTCTGACCCAGTAAGGCTATTCTTCTTATGTTTTCAGGATACACCTAATGAATATGTACAAGAGATTTGCATGCTCACACCTGTTGTATGCAGATCTCTTATGCATATTCATTAGGGGTATCCTGAATCTGGAAGGTGCTGCCACAATGACAGGGATTCTATTTGGAAACCCATCATGATGCTGCACTTCTAAATAGGAACACTCTAAGAGGTTTTCAAATTAAACTAAAAAACCATCAGCAGCTACCAGTCTGGGGTTGAAATCCTCTGGCGATCTCCTGCGGTACATGGTCATCAAAGTCTGGGTGGCTGTGGGTGCATTTCCTCTGTTCAGGTTGAACTGCCGCTCGCTCTCCGCTTCTGAGCTGAGCCGCCGTTGAAGAGTAGATGAAGCCAGGCTGCTCGATCCGGAGTATGCCTAGAAGAAAAAAAACACTTGCAAATCGTTCAAGCCCTCCAGCAGATTTCCTTGTGTGCGGAAAAGTTAGATAAAGGAAGATTAGAACAAAATAAAAATGGAAACGTGTATGAAAAAGCCATCTTTCAAGCGGTGATCAGGTAGTGTAAGTCCTGTTAAACTATCAAAGGGATTAGTGGATACCAACACTTTGTCCTATAATGTCAAGTGTTAGAAAAAACAAAACACTGAATGTATAACCTATCATTTCTATAAATCTTTATTCATATTTTTAAAACTCACAATAAGTATAACACAAATACAATCATTTTATACTTTAACATTACTTATTATATCATCAAATTCTAGCTTTCATCAAATATCCCCCCTCCCTTATATCCAACAATTAATCATAAGCAGAAAAAATCATAAAAAATTCCCATCCCCCCACCTTAGACACGTATGAACAAAAGGGAATTAATATTTATTCTATGCAATAATTTCAATCTTTACAGTATCTTGTTAATGGCTCCCAAATAACCTGAAATTTTTTAAAGTTTCCCTGTATAGCAATTATCCTTTCCATTTTGAATATGTAGCATAAAGAGTTCCACCAAAAGCTGTAATTCAGCCTCTTCCAATTTTTCCAGTTATTCGTAATCTGTTGTATGGCAACCCCTGTCATAATGAGCAGAAGCCCGTTATTATTGGAGGATATTTGGCTTTTAGCCCTCATTGACATGCCAAATAATACAGTGTCATAGGATAATGCCACTGGATTTTCTAACAAATTATTTATTTCACCCCCATATTGATTTCCAAAAAGCAAGTATTAATGGACAATAGAATAACAAATGATCTAATGTCCCAGCTTCAAGATGACAGTGCCAGTATCTATTAGATTTAGAGCTATCCAACTTCTGTAAACGAACCGGGGGTCAAAAATGCTCTATGTAACAAAAAAAAAAAAAAAACAGGTTTGTCTCAGATGCAGACACTGTACATCTCATCCTCCAAGACCAAATTCGTGGCCATTAAGACGCAGTAATTTGATGCTTAATCTCAATGCTCCAAATGTCCCTAAGACCAGTCCTTGGTTTTTTATTCATAAATCCAGATATGTTGTATAACCTATCATTGCTATGCAAGTTTACAGATTCATGTAAATGGTTTAGAGATGGTAAAGCTTTTGACGGTTCTGCATAGATGACTAGTAAATAGACCCAGTGCCCTCCATATGGGCCCTAAAGTGACTGGGTTAGGAACTGGTTGAGTAGAAGGTGACAAGAAGGTAGTGGTAAACAGCCCTCATTCTGAGGAAAGAGAGGTTACTAGTGGTGTGCTGCAAGGTTCAGTTCTTGGGCGGGTTCTTTTAACATTTTTGTACGCAATATTGCTGAAGGACTGTCTGCTAAGGTTTGCCATTTTGCGGACGACAACAAAAGCCGCAACAGGGTCAATACCCCTGATGGTGTGGATAACATGAACAGTCTGGAATTTGGCTAAGATGTAATGCTAAAAAAAAAAAAAAAAAAAAAAAAAATGCAGGGTCATGCATTTGGACTGCAAAAACCTGAGGGAACAGTACAATTTATGGGGTGCACAAATGGAATGGGACTTGGGTGCAACTGCACGCGATGGCCTCAATGTGAAAATAAACTACATGGGGTCAATGGTAAAATGTGCCTAAGTCTGAGGTTGGACGTTTTGTGCAAAACGTCCACAAACCCAGCAGGAAAAATGACCATTATCAAAGCTGCCAAACATCTTATCTTTTATTTTTGAAAATGAGCAAGGTATAAGTTTTGGTCCTTAAGACATCTACCTTTTTTGCCCATTTTCAAAAATAAAAACGTCCACGTGAAAAAACATACAAAAGCAAGTTTTGTAGACGTAACCCATCAACTACCTTGTTTGATTGCTGCGGAAGGAATCCCCCATCAGCTGAGTCAGTTTCAGGGGATCCCTGGCAGCTCAGCTGATGGGGATTCCCCCTGCCAGGATCAGCTGAGTCACAGAGCCAATCGGGGCCTTCGTCCCCTCCCACTACATCAGAACATGCATCAGGGGACAATTTCATATACTGGAGTCATCTTTGACTTGCCTCTTTCCTTCTCTTTGCATACCAAACAGATTGCCAAAACTTGTTGTTTCTTTCTCTGCAATATGTTAAATCCGGCCTTTCCTTTCTGAACATGCTGCCAAGACTAATCTCCTCACTGCACTGATATGTTATAATGTATTCATGTATAAGTGGATTATAGCTCTGTATCATTTCGAATATTATAAACGTATCTGAGCAAAACATATTTGTATTGTCTTTGTCACTTGACAATTCATTGTAAGCCCAGGGTCCAATTTCACTTCCAAAATTGTCATCGATTCCCTCACTTGCAATACCTCATCTACCACTTTTAGTTCTTTTGGCCATCCCTCCCGATTAGATTTACCCATCAACATAACCTCTGTCTTCTCTACATTCAGTCTCAGACCTTGCCTTTCCATCCACTTTCACTCATATAATTACTCATCTGCTTCCCTAACTCATCTCTCCATACACATACTGGGAAGAAAATATAGTCTGCATATGTAAATTGTAGATGTCTAATAAATTTATCCTTTGAAACAAGTGTGTGGTGTACCCGTTTGTTCTAGATTGCGACAGGAAAGAACCCCTGCCATCTCCTTCCCCTCTATCCAACACATCTCCTTTGTCAGTGAAGACAAAGGAAGGGTACTTAATAGAGAATGACACGGGGAAAAAATCTGTCCCCATCACTGGACCACCGTCCCTTTCACTGCCCCATCCCCGCAGCATCCACCCTTCCCTCTCGCCACCTCACTGCCCTTCAGCGGCCTGAGAATCTCCCTCCCTTCCTCCTTACCTTTGCGGCGTACGTAAAGAAACTTGAGGGAGGAAAGGTGCAAGGTCACCGATCACGTGCGCAGCCCCTTCCCTCCCTTCAGCCAATCTACCTCCTTCCCTCCCCCTTACCTTCGCGCTTTAAAAAACAAACTGAAGCCGGTGAAGCCTGCCTGTGCCGCCCTGCAGTCGCGTGTGTGTGGGCGGAAGTTGCGTCAGAGGAGAAGCTTCTGCTCACACATATGCGACTGCAGGGTGGCACAGGCAGGCTTCGCCGGCTTCAGTTTCTTTTCTAAAGCGCCGTGAAGTTAAGGGGGAGGGAGACAGATTTGGCCGGAGGTAGGGAGGTGACCGCGCGCCTTCCCTCTTAACTGTGGTGACAAAGCCATTCACCGCTTCACGGGGCAGTGGATGGCCTTGTTCCCCCACCGTTTCGGCGGGTTACCCGCAGCTACCCGTCGCTAGCCATGGGTAAATACCACTATGTCATTCTCTAGTACTTAGTACCATAAAGTTCCTGTAAGCTATTAACTTTTCCTCTAATCATACCTCATCATCTGGACTGCTATAACCCTCAGCTGCTTCCCTGGTGTCATAATACATTTTTGATGTTTGTTGTAAGAAGTCAGAGATTCTCTGTACCAAAAAGTCTCGATCCTTCAGATTGGCAAAGAGAAATGTCATTCTGTTTTTAGTGCTGATGGACAACGGACTGGGCAACACACTGGAACTGTCTGCCTTTTCTACTATGGTTACCTAGGAAAGAATGGAAAGGAGACCAATGATTACTTTTCAGAAAGTACCAGTAGCCAAAGAAAGCACATCTTATCTACTGCAGACCTAACACTAGTCAACCATCGAGGGGAAAAAATTTATAGAAAGGCAGAGTGCAATGCATACTCGTTCTGCCCTTATCCTACCTGCTACAGTACCATGAATACAAACAGGCATATCAGTAGCACTCCCCTTTCAGTGGTAGCGACTCTGGCATTTCACCCCTTCCAGGTGTACAGAGTTCAATTCTTACTGCAGGTCGCTGTGACCCTGGCCAAAGCACTTGATTCTCCATTGCACCAGGTACAACCCCATCCCCCCAAAATATTTGGATTATGAGCCCCCTAGGGATAGAAAAAGTACACACACACACAGACAGACATATACCTCCGATTGTGCTACAGCAGGGGTGTCAAAAGTCCCTCCTTGAGGGCCGCAATCCAGTTGGGTTTTCAGGATTTCCCCAATGAATATGCAAGAGATCTATTTGCATGCACTGTTTTCATTGTATGCTAATAGATCTCATGCATATTCATTGGGGAAATCCTGAAAACCCGACTGGATTGTGGCCCTCAAGGAGGGACTTTGACACCCCTGTACTACAGGAAGGAGATATATCAAAACCCTTCCCCTTTAATAGTGGTAGAAGGGGCTTGAATGTGTAGAGACTGGATGACCAAGGACTAAACCAAGAGCAGAATGTGGAAGCAACCACAAGCTTTTGAAATGCAAGATCAAGGTACAACTTTGCAAGAAGATCATTAGAGACCTCCCAAAATATGATGTTGAAAATATTCCATCATACTACTAGATAAAACTAAACAACATAATTGCCTTTGATACAGGAGAGAGAGAACCCAAGAAGAGAAAGAAAGCCAAGAGATTGCCTTGCATCTCAGAAGAGACCAGAAAAGTAGCAGAACAAAGACAAGCAAAATTTCCTAGTGGTATAAAAAAATGAACCGAGTGTTTCAATGTCAAGTTTGGCAAGATGAAGAATATCTCAAGGATAGTCGTCAGAAAATTGAAATTGGAACATGTAAACAGAAAAAAACAGATTAGTATATCAGGATGTTGCGAGATTGTGGCAGAAATTCCATCCTCAATTAGGGATGCTTAAAAATGCCAATGGACAAATATTGAATGACCCAGAAAACATTAAAAAGAGATGGGAAAAATATATGGAAAGTGTATACAAAAACAGAAATTAACTTGAAATTGAACTGGAAACTGATGCCAAAAAAGAACAAGATATTTTAAAAGTCTCAGCGGCAATTAAAGCTTTATCAAAGTCACCTGTATTGATCTGTTCCAAATGAATTAATCAAAAGGCTCAGTAGGTACTATCATGACCTTCATTTGTCTGTGTCAACAGATTTGGAAGGAAAACACATGGCCAATCAATTGGAAAAGATCACTGTTCATACCTATACTGAAGAAAGGTTATGCCAAGGACTGTATCAACTACAGAATGATTGCATTAGTTCCACATGCCAGCAAAATATTGCTGAAAATAATACAATAAAGGCTACAATCATACGTTGAGCAAGAACTACCCAAAGTTCAGGCTGGTTTCAGAAAAAGTTGAGGAACAGGAAACATTATTGCCAATGCTAGATGGATACTGGAGAAAATGCAAAGAATGCCAAAAGCCCCTATACTTTTGCTTCATCGATGCAACTTGTCACATTGCCTTTTCAAGCTTTAGAGAGCCGGCGTGGCTTACTAAAGAGGTGAAGGAAGCCATAAAAGAAAAGAAGGACTCCTTCAAAGCATGGAAACGGACGAAAACAATCGAAACTTGGAACAAACACAAGGCTGATCAGAAGAAGTGTCACAGGGCGGTGAGGGATGCCAAAAAGGACTACGAGGAGAAAATAGCGCAGGAGGCCAAAAACTTCAAGCCCTTCTTCAAGTACGTGAAAGGGAGAAAACCCGCAAATGAGGCGGTGGGACCGCTGGACGACCAGGAAAGGAAAGGGTACATCAAGGAAGATAAACAAATCGCAGACAGACTAAATTCATTCTTTGCGTCTGTCTTTACAAAGGAAGACACTGCAACAATTCCAGAAGCAGTGAAAGTGTTTAAAGGAGTAACAGAGGACAGCCTTACCACAGTAGACGTGGACTTGGACCAGATATACCGCCAGATCGACAAACTCAAAAGCAACAAATCCCCTGGATCGGATGGAATTCATCCGAGAGTCTTGAAAGAGCTAAAAGTGGAAATCGGAGAACTATTCCAAAAACTTGCCAATCTGTCAATCAAAACAGGGCAGATACCAGACGACTGGAAGATAGCAAATGTCACGCTGATATTCAAAAAAGGATCAAGAGGAGTACCGGGCAACTATAGACCTGTGAGTCTCACGTCGGTCCCTGGGAAGATGGT
Organism: Geotrypetes seraphini; assembly: GCF_902459505.1. Classification (NCBI taxonomy): domain Eukaryota; kingdom Metazoa; phylum Chordata; class Amphibia; order Gymnophiona; family Dermophiidae; genus Geotrypetes; species Geotrypetes seraphini. Next base: position 147,632,663 of record NC_047084.1, read on the forward strand.
TTAGGTGCTGATCAAGGATAGCATAACCCGGCACCTAGACACACACGACATGATGAAAGCCAGCCAACATGGATTCAGGAAAGGGAAGTCATGCTTGACGAACCTACTTCAATTTTTTGAGACAGTGAACAGACAAATTGATAATGGAGAACCGGTGGATATTATATACTTGGATTTTCAGAAAGCGTTCGACAAAGTTCCACATGTAAGACTCCTCAGGAAACTGCAGGGCCATGGAATAGAAGGAGATATACTAAGATGGATAGGCAAATGGCTGGAGAACAGAAGGCAGAGAGTGGGCATAAATGGGAAGTTCTCGGACTGGGAAAATGTGACTAGCGGTGTGCCCCAGGGCTCGGTACTTGGGCCCATCTTATTTAATATCTTCATCAATGACCTAGAGGATGGAACATCCAGTGAGATCATCAAGTTTGTAGATGACACAAAGCTATGCCGGGCCATCAAATCGCAGAAGGACAGTGAAGAACTCCAGAGTGACTTGAGCCGATTGGAGAATTGGCCAGATAAATGGCAGATGAAGTTTAATGTAGAAAAATGCAAAGTGATGCACTTAGGCAGAAAAAATAAAGATCCCAAGTATAGTATGTCAGGTGCAACTCTGGGAAAATCTGAACAGGAAAAGGACCTGGGAGTATTAATCGATAGGACACTGAAGCCATCGGTGCAATGTGCGGCGGCAGCGAAGAACGCGAATAGAATGCTAGGCATGATAAAGAAGGGAATCACGAGTAGATCGGAGAAAGTCATAATGCCGCTTTATAAAGCGATGGTCAGACCACACTTGGAATACTGCGTCCAGCATTGGTCTCCATACCTAAAGAAGGATATCATACTGCTAGAGAGGGTGCAGAGACGAGCAATAAAGCTGGTGAAAGGTATGGAGAACCTGGATTACGAGGAAAGACTTGAGACTGGGGTTGTTCTCCCTTGAGAAAAGGAGACTACGAGGGGATATGATCGAGACATTCAAAATACTGAAAGGAATCGACAAGATAGAGCAGAAAAAAACGTTATTTACAATGTCCAATGTGGCACGGACAAGAGAACATGGGCTGAAGCTAAGGGGGGACAAGTTCAAGACAAATATCAGGAAGTTCTGCTTCACACAACGAGTGGTGGACACTTGGAATGCTCTCCCAGAAGAGGTAATTGCGGAATCCACCATTCTAGGATTTAAGGGTAAGTTAGATGTACATCTCCTTATGAGTGGCATGAAGTGACATGGGTAGGGATAGGCTAGATGCACTTCTCTTTACGAGAAGCTTGGAGCGATATGGGGACCAAAACTATGCCAGGGTACACCTGGCGGGGCCTCCGCGTGTACGGATCACCGGACTTGATGGTCCTAGGGTCTGTTTCGGAGATGGCGCTTCTTATGTTCTTATGGCAAAAACCATCTTCAGCAAAGCAAATTTGGAAGAGTGTCTGTTTCAAAGTTGGTAGCCAAAATATAAACAACCTGTGCTATATGCAGATGATACAACGCTCATCACCAGCAGCAAAGACGACATGCTAGATCTACCGAGAAAAGTCAAAGCCGAAAGTCATAACATGGGATTAGAACTGAACATAAACAAGACGAAGATCATGAACACAGAAAATTATGAAGATTTTGAGTCTGAAGGTGATAGAAGTTGTAAAGGATTTCAATCTCCTGGGCTCTTTCGTAAACAAAGAAGCAACTAGAAGGGAAGAAATATTCTGCAGAATAGCATTTGGTCACTCTTCAATGAAGGCTCTCAAAAGCAAGGAAATAACACTCCAAATGAAGATCAGACTTGTCCACGCTTTCATTTCCTCAGTGGTCAATTGTGGATGCAAATGTTGGATACTACGGAAACAAGGCAGAAAGAAGATGGACTCATTTCAGCTTTGGTACAGGAGAAGGATTTAGTGTGTGCCATGGACCACCAGAACAAATCGATTCTGAAAAAGATCAAACAGCCCATGTCACTTGAAGCCCGAATGATTAAGTTATGACTGCCTTATTTTGGTCACATTAAGAAAAAAAAAAGATCACTGGAAGAGGACATATTTGGAAAGATTGAATGAACCTGAAACCAGTTGGCTGGACACACTGAAAACAACCATGGGGATGACACTGGGAGGAACTTACATGAGTCAATGGCACCTAATACAGAGCAATATAGTTGGATTTTTGGTTTAGTCATTGGAGGCCATTATAATAAACCCATTCTTCAGACTATCGATGGTGTTGTAATATTGTGGCATGATATAACTGCCTATATGTTGTGTTTCTAAGCTTCAATCGTGGGCAATGTCCATTCAAATGAAACTGAATGCCGCTAAAACAAAATTATGGGTTGGGCCAAAGTTAGAAATTCTTCCTGCTTTTGTTACACTGAAATCAGCTATCTTGCTACACATCGAGTTTTCTTCTAGAGTTCTGGGCATTATCCTGGACTCATGACTTACATTCTGTGAACAGATAAATTTGTTAGTGAAAAAGTGCTTTTTCAGTCTGCGCATGTTGAAAAAAGTTAGATCACTATTCTATCAGGAGCATTTCTCATTGTTGGTACAGTCCACTGTGCTTGCTCAATTGGACTATTGTAATCCTGTGTATCTGGGTATCAAGCAAGGCAGTTTGCAACGTCTCCAGTTGTTACAAAACAAGGTGGCAAAAATTTATTTTCAGGAAACGAAAGTTTGATCATGCCTCGCTTTTGCTTTGGAAGCTTCATTGGCTTTCTGTTTGTTTTAGGATCCAATTTAAATGGGCAACATTATTTTCAAACTTCTTTATGGAATATTTGATTCTTTGATTCCTTTATATTGGAATGCTCACAGATCCTGCTACTTAAGGAACACACAGAAGTACAAATTATCGTTTCCCTCTTTCAAGGGAATTAAATCAGCTGGGAAACTTTTGTCAGTCCTATGCTTTCAAGTTGATAGAGAATTGGAATGGACTTCCTGGTTCTATTAGAACGATAGACCAATTGCAATCATTTTGAAAAACCTTAAAAACCCTGCTATTCTCACAATACCTAAATAGTTTACCTGCAGAATCTACTAATCGCCAACACTGCAAGATCTACTTTTATGATAGACTAAATTAATTTCTACTATCATTACTTCTCTTTATTTTATGTATATTCTGGTCTCCTGACTACTTGTAAACTGAGTCAAACTCCAATGAGAGATGACCCGGTACACAAACCGAAGACTAGTAGATGGGCATCACAACCAAGGCAGTTGGCATTGTTACTATGCCTATCACAAAAGGAATGTAAACTGCACAGAGTGGCAAGTGTGGCTGCAGTCGCCTTGCATGAACATAAGTTAAGAATAGCTTTACTGGGTAAGACCAATGGTCCATCAAGCTCAGTAGCCCGTTCTCACGGTGGCCAATCCAGATCACTAATACCTGGCCCAAACCCAAAGAGTAGCAATATTCCATGCTACCTATTCAGGGCAAGCAATGGCTTTTTCCATGTCTTTTGCAATAACAAGACTATGGATTTTTCCTTCAGGAAATTCTCCAAACCTTTCTTAAAAACAGTTACGCTATCCGCTCTTACCACAACCTCTGGCAATGCGTTCCAGAGCAATGCGTTCTGAGTGGGGGGAAAAAAAAAAAAAAAAATTCCTCCTATTTGGTTTTAAAAGTATTTCCCTGTAACTTCAAGTGTCCCCTAGTCTTTGTAATTTTTGATGGAATGAAAAATCAATCCACTCCTGCCTAACAAGTCTTATCTGCTGCATTTACTGTGTGACACCATTTGCTCCTACAGAAAATATCAAAACAATTTAATTTAAAACCTTTTTTTTTTGTTTGTTTGCCTTTCCAAATCCAAGTTCATGAAAAAAGTCAGATTCACTATGTATTTCTTTCTCAAATGGCTTACAATTTTATCTTTGCACGTGAGGCAATGAAAACATGAGTGACTTGGTCAAGGTCATAAGGAACAGAGGTACTTGAATTCTGCTCTTCCAAAATTCTCATCCTTCTGCTTTAACCATTAGCTAGAAGTTCCCAACCTTGTCCCGAGACACACCCCAGCCAGTTAGATCTTCAGAAAATCCACAATATGCATTAGAAATTTGAGGGGAAAAAAATGTCTATTGTGAATATCCTGAAAACATGACTAAATGACGGAGTAATAGACTAATGAAATCCCCCATTCATCTGTATCGCCAAGTCCGCATTGTACTATTTGAACCTTTTTCTGCTGCAACATGTACAGTATGGGTTCTGCTGAATCTAATAAGTCTCAAGCAGTGTCCGTTACTGAATTACTGAGCTCCGATTGCTGCTCCTCCCTGTGTAGTAAAGCATGGTCCCGAGTACCCCCAGTCTTGTATATATTACCTGCACTGAATGTACATTATTCACATTTATTGTGGTTAATTTAAAAATAGAACTGGCTGGGGGAGGGATGGAGTAGAGGAGGAAGCCAGGACTGGCTTATCTAACCCCCCTGTGAGATACTAGGGTATCACTATGCAAGGTCAGCCTGCTATTCTGTTGGTTGCCAAGGTGCTTCCAGAGATCTGTATAGGAGAGAGAAACCACAGGCAGATCAAGTTGCAGCTGAATGGTGCAATGCTGGATTCTCTTCACTACAGATCTGATGGCTCAGTGTGTGCAAGCAAAGTGAAGCTGGATACCAGCACGGTACAGACTTGACAGCAAAATAGTCCGAGTTAGGGAGCTCTGCTTACTTAGAAAAACAGAAGGCATTCAAAAATAAAGCCCTGAAGGCACAATTAAATGTCCTTTGTTTGGGCACTGATCCTCTTATAAGAATGCATACATAAGGGCTCTTGATAGTGAGCCATTTTGCTTGAGTGTTTAGCCTTATTCCAGTGCTATTTCAAGAAAGCTTTACAGAGGCTATTAAAAATAATAAGGCACTAAAAGGGCAGACACTCATATCTCCAATGCAATTCCCTCTTCAATGCTGTCCTTTAAAAGATTTGTATAAGAACATAAGATTTGCCGCTGCTGGGTCAGACCAGTGATCTATCATGCCCAGCTCACACAGTGACCCTCGAGTCAAAGACCAGTGCCCTATTTGAGTCTAGCCTTACCTGCGTATGTTCTGTTCCAGTAGGAACTTATCCAACCTTGTCTTGAATCCCTGAAGGGTACTTTCCCCTATAACAGCCTCCGGAAGAGCGTTCCAGATTTATACCACTCTGGATGAAGAAGAACTTCCTTACGTTTGTACGGAATCTTTTCCCTTCTAACTTTAGTGAGTGCCTTCTCATTCTCTTCACCTTGGAGAGGGTGAACAATCTCTCTCTCTACTAAGATCTAAAGGCGAAAAAACAGTACGACACAAGGCAGTGGCTGCTGCCAGAAGGATGCTGGGCTGTATAAAGGGAGGCATAGCCAGTAGAATGAAGAAGGTGTTGATGCCCCTGTACAGGTCATTGGTAAGGCCCAACTTGGAGTATTGTGTTCAGTTTTGGAGACCGTATCTGGCGAAGGACGTAAGAAAACTGAAGCGTTCCAGAGGAGGGCGACGAAAATGATAGGAGGCTTTTGCCAGAAGACATATGAGGAGAGACTGGAAGCCCTGAATATGTATACCCTAGAGGAAAGGAGGGACAGGGGACATACGATTCAGATGTTCAAATACTTGAAGGGTATTAACGTAGAACAAAATCTTTTCCAGAGAAAGGAAAATGGTAAAACCAAGAGGATATAATTTGAGATTGAGGGGTGGTAGATTCAAGAGCAATGTTAGAAAATTCTACTTTACAGAGAGGGTGGTGGATGCCAGGAATGCGCTCCTGAGAGGTGGTGGAGAGGAAAACGGTGAATGAGTTTAAAGAAGCGTGGAATGAACACAGAGGATCTAGAATCAGAAAATATTAAATATTGAACTAAGGCCAGCACTGGGCAGACTTGCACGGTCTGTGTCTGTATATGGCCGTTTGGGGGAGGATGGGCTGGAGAGGGCTTCAATGGCTGGGAGGGTTTAGATGGGATGGAGTAGGTTTTAACTGAGATTTCAGCAGTTGGAACCCAAGCACAGTACCAGGTAGAGCTTTGGATTCTTGCCCAGAAATAGCTAAGGAGAAAAAATTTAAATTGAATCAGGTTGGGCAGACTGGATGGACCATTCGGGTCTTTATCTGCCATCATCTACTATGTTAAAGTCAATTACCTTCAATATCTTGAATGTTTCGATCATGTCCCCTTTCAGTCTCTTTTTTTCAATTTCTCTAGCCTCTCGTACGGCAACTCCCCCAGTCTCTTAACCATTTTTGTTGCTCTTCTCTGGACCCTTTTGAGTAGTACTATGTCCTTTTTCATGTACGGCGATCAGTGTTGGACACAATGTTCCAGGTGGGGGCATACCATGGCCCGGTATAACGGCATGATAACCTTCTAAGATCTGTTTGTGATCCCCTTAATCAATCATTCCTAGCATTCTGTTTGCCCTTTTCGCCGCTGCCACCGCACATTGCACGTATGGTTTCATTGACTTGTCTACAAGTACTCCCAAGTCTCTTTCCTGGGGGCTCTCTCAGACTATAACACCTGACATCCTGTATTCGTGCATATGATTTTTGTTACCGACGTGCATCATCTTGTACTTATCCACGTTGAACCTCATTTGCCATGTCGCAGCCCATTCTTCAAGTGTATTTATGCGTCTCTGTAGGTCTTTGCAATCCTTCTGTGTCCTCACTTCTCTGAATAACTTTATATCGTCCACAAATTTAATCATCTCACTCGTCGTGCCAATTTCTAAGTCATTTATAAATATGTTGAACACAGGCCCAAGCACCCAACCCTGCGGCATTCCACTCGCGACGCTTTTCCAGTCTGAGTATTGTCCATTCACCCCCACTCTGTTTCCTATCCGCCATCCAGTTTTTAATCCACATTAGTATATCACCTTCGATTCCATGGCTCACAATTTTTCGAAGTAAACTTTCATGCGGGACCTTGAACGCCTTCGGACAATCTAGATATACAATGTCGACCGGGTCATCCTTATCTATATGCCCATTTACTCCTTCGAAGAAGTGCAGTAAGTTTGTCAGGTAAGATCTTCCTTTGCTGAAGCCGTGCTGGCTGGTCCTCAATTTGTGTCCGTCAAAGTGATCGATGATGTGGTCCTTTATCAGCCTCTACCATATTTCCCGGTACTGAAGTCAAACTCACTGGTCTGTAGTTTCCCGATCTCCCTTTGAACCTTTCTTGAAGATCAATGTAACATTCGCCACTTTCCAGTCTTCCGGAATCTTTCCCAATTTGATCAACCGACTGGCTATTAGTTGAAGCAGTTCAGCAGTTCCTTGATTACCCTTGGGTGGATGCTGTCTGGTCCTGGGGATTTATCATTTTTAAGCCTATCAATCTGTCTGCATACCTCTTCTATACTGACCGTCGTCCCTGTCAGCTTCCCGTCTTCATTTCCTGTGTATAGCCTGTTGGCTTCTGGTATATTGGATATATCCTCTTCGGTAAATACCGACAAAAAATGTGTTCAGTTTGTCGGCGATGGCTTTGTCCTCCTTAGTACGCCCTTTATTCCATGGTCATCTAATGGTTCCACCGCTTCCTTCGCGGTTCGTTTCCACTTAATATATCGAAAGAATGGCTTAAAGTTTAAGGCCTCCTTGGCTATTTTCTTCTCATAGTCTCTTTTGGCACTTGCTTTGACGATTGTGCTTCTTCCAGTTTTCGTCCGTTTTTGTCCTTTTCCATTCCTTAAACGAAGTCTTCTTGTCTCTGATCGCCACACCAGTTTCTTGTACTTCTTCCTCTTGGAACCTTTATTGATAAGTGGTATATATAGATTTTGCACCTCTGACTGTCTTTAAAAAGGGACCATGCTTGCTCTAGTGTAGTTACAATGCTTATCCTCTTCCTCACCATGACTCTCAACCCTTTGTTGTTCCCTTTTCAGAAGTTCAGTGCTGTGGCAGTCATTCTGGATCAATTTTTTGTTTCCGTGTCTAGGCTGAAGTAGATCATATAATCACTGTTTCCCAGAGTCCTTTCTACTTCTATATCTTATGCCAGTCCTCGTAGTCCATTTAGAAGTCTAGAATTGCATTTCCTCTCGTATTTTCCATGACAAGTTGTTCCAGGAAGCAAATCGCCTACAGCATCCAGGAACTTGGTCTCTCTACTGCAGCTGGAGTTGCCTAGGTTCCAATCTATCCCCGGTTAATTGAAATCACCCATGATAACTGTGTTGCCTCCCTTGCATTTGTGTTTAAATCTCTTCCGTCATTTCTCCATCAGTCTCTTCGGACTGCCCTGGAGGTCAGTAGTAAATGCCGATCTTCGTATCCATTCCATTTGTTCCCAGTAATTTGGCCCAGAGACACTCTACCTTATTGTTCGTTTCCAACGTGTTCTCTCTGGTAGACTCAATTCCCTCTTATGTGTAGAGCAATACCCTCACCTTTTTGTCCTACTCTTGTCTCTGTAGTATAGCTTGAATCACAGTAGCACAGTGTTCCAGACGTTGTACTCGTTCCATGTTTCCGTGATGCCGATGTCTAGATTATCTTTTTGTGCCATAGCTTCCAAGTCCCCTGGCGAGTTCTTTTCCTGTCCCATTCCTGCAAGCTCTGTCCACATCTGCACAAGCCTCAAACACTTTAAAATCATAAGTTTGAGGCTTGTGCAGTTAAGGCAGAGCTTACAGGAACGAGCAGGGACAAGGGCAGTTAAGGCAGAGCTTACAGGAACGAGCAGGGACAGGGACAAAACTCACATGGACATGAGAGGGAAATTGAGTTCTTGCGGGGATGGGGACAAAATTGTCCCCATGTCATTCTCTACTCCGAAGAGAGCTTGCTAGATGCTGGAATATAATGACAACTATTAAACCCAAGCTGTGGAAAGATTCTTCTCTCAGTTCGCTCACTTCTTTGTCATGGACAACAGCAAAATATGGAGACAAGGTGGAATCACTTTGATATACTCGGAATACTACCTGAACTGCTTTTGTATTTGCTTTTGATTGTAAAATTCCAGACTTTAGATAAAAGGGTACTTAGATAAAGGGTATAAGTCCTACAGAACAGTAAATTGGATATTATGACTAATAGCTCAGACTTGCTACTTTGATTTATTTTAACCATTGTCTAAGTCTTTTTTGCTTTTGGAAATCTTAGGATTTGGAACATAATCTATGAATTGTGTTAACTTTTAGGTTTCTTTGTGTAGGAGGTAGGAGGATAAGAGATGGGGAAATATTCTCAATGTTTTGTAGAAATTTACAAGTGCTTTGTTGGTTATATTGAAAAGAAAACTAACAAAGGTTTACAAAAAAAAAAATAATAAAAATTGTACATCTTGCAGACATTGTCTAAACAGGAACCAAGCCAACGTAAACAGTCAGCGCACTTCTGAATTTCTTAAGATCAGACATTTGTCTGAACGTTAAGTGTTCCAGTTCCAGCTCCCACTGCCTTCCCCCAGCAGCAGAATTATTAAGAGGCGCTCCAACCCTCTCTCACCTCTCGCAGTGGGAACTATGAGGCTGCAGAAGTTCTCCTCTTTACTGGTGAAACAGATGTAGTTAGTAGATACAAACATTTGTCCTACAATGTGCATTTTGTTGAAGGGGGTCCACAGGGTACAGTTTGTGTGCCCATCTAACTTCTCATCCTTGGGGAGTCTGAAGAGCGCACGATACCTTTCGCTCTTGGCTCTAGCATCGAGATCCCTGAAAAGAAAAGAATGCAATCTATAACGTGTAGAGAATTTGAGGGGGGCCTAGAATATTGCTTTAACACACTGATACTTTAGCCATCAGCTTTTAATGCTGAAAAAGGCACTTGGATCTTACACAGTGGCTTTTTCTACAGTATTTAAAACTGTCTCTCATTGTGTGATGGAAGGTCTATTTTCTTTTTGCCTTGAAAACGATGTGTGTCTATTCGCCCAAGTATAAGAGATAACCAATGGTGTAATCTGAGGTATTTGATATTTGGAGAGGAACTCACCCGGGATGCCTACTATCCCCCACCCTTGCTTTTCCCTTTTTTTTTTTTTTTTTTGCACAAAAGAATCCAAATAAGCATAAAACACAATCAGCGAGGTAAACTTGGAAATGGAAAATTGAAATCTAGTAAAAGGACTTATCCTGGAGAGGGTGGTGGATGTCTGGAATGCGCTCCCGAGGGAGGTGGTGGAGAGGAAAACAGCAACAGAGTTTAAAAAAGAGTGGGATGAACAGAGGATCTCGAATCAGAAAAAATGAAGGCCAGTACTGGGCAGACTTGCACGGTCTATGTCCATATATGGCCGTTTGGTTGAGGATGGGCTGGGAGGGGCTTCAATGGCTGGGATGGTTTGGATGGACTGGAGTGAGCTTTGATGGAGACTTCAGTAGATGGAACCTAAGCATAGTACCTGGCAGAGCTTTAGGTTCTGGCCCAGCAATAGCTAAGAAAGGAAAATTTAAATTAAGTCAGTAATTTAAAGAATCGGTAGAGGTTGGGCAGACTGGATGGACCATTCGGGTCTTTATCTGCCGTCATCTACTAGGTTTACTATATCTGAAAAGGCACTGGCGTAGCAAGGGTGGGAGGTGCTCAGGGTGGTGGTGCCCCACCCGCCCCTTCCCTCGTACCAGTTTAGCTTCTCTAGTGTAAGCCGCCTCTTCAACCTGCAGACCATGCTGGCTCTCTGATATTTCCTAGTCGCGGGACCTGAAAGTAACAGAGGGGAGCGCCGAGGCAAACCACAGGTTGGAGCTGCTGCTCATGCCAGTGAAGAGTAGGAGGGGGAAGGAGTGAAGGCGCATGTTATTCTATCTCAGCTGGACTATGGTAACTCGCTTTGTTTGTTTAAGTAAATGCAATTTGAAGAGACTACAACTTATCCAGAATGCGGCGAACAAATTAATATACAGTATAATCTCGTTATAATGGACTTCAAGGGACCTGGAAAAACGGTCTGTTATATCCAGAGTCCATTATATCCAGAGCTGCATTTTTTTAAAAACTTTATTTAGGTCAACTTCCTCTGACATTAGAATTGACGTTGGGTGGTGAGAGTTGGTTGGCCCCGCGGGGAAGGGAAGCAGGGAGAGCTCAGAACTGGGCGGCAGCGGCAGCCTATTCCCCAGCGGCGGTGGCAGCATGTTCTCCAATGGCGGTGGCTTGGGGGAGGGCAGGGAGAAAGAAAAAAAGAAGGGGGAGATAATGAGGTCTGGAGGAGAGGAAGCATACAGGAGGCTGAGAGAAAGGAAGAAATATTGGATGCACAGTCAGAAGAATAAAGTGCAACCAGAGACTGATGAAATTACCAAACAAAGTTAGAAGGATATGGCGATACTTGAGAGGGTCCAGAGAAGAGCGACTAGGATGATAAAAGGCATGGAAAACCTTTCATATGCTGAAAGGCTGGAGAAGTTGGGGCTCTTTACCTTGGAAAAGCGGAGACTTAGAGGGGACATGATAGAGACTTATAAGATCATGAAAAGCATAGAGAAGGTGAAGAGGGACAGATTCTTCAGACTAGCGGGGATAACAAAAACAAAAGGGCATTCAGAAAAATTGAAAGGAGACAGTTTCAAAACGAATGCTAGGAAATTCTTCACTCAGAGGGTGGTGGACACCTGGAACACGCTCCCAGGAGAGGTGATAGGACAGAGTACAATACTGGGTTTCAAAAAGGGATTGGATGACTTCCTGAAGGTGAAAGGGATTGAAGGATACAGACAGAGGGTAACTTTACAGGGCACTAAATGAATAGGGGATACACGTTTTAGGTAAAGGATCACTTACAGGTCATGGACCTGGGGGCCGCCGCAGGAGCGGACTGCTGGGCACGATGGACCCCTGGTCTGACCCGGCAGAGGCAATGCTTATGTTCTTATGATTTTATTTTCAATTTTAGTGGTCAAAATGTGTTTGTTCTGAGAATTTATACCTGCTATCTATATTTTGCACTATGGCCCCCTTTTACTAAACCGCAATAGCGGTTTTTACAGCAGGGAGCCTATGAGCATCGAGAGCAGCGCAGGGTATTCAGCGCAGCTCCCTGCGCTAAAAACCGTTATCATGGTTTAGTAAAAAGGGAGGGGGTATATTTGTCTATTTTTGTATAATTATTACTGAGGTGATATTGCATAAAGTCATCTGCCTTGACCTCTTTGAAAACCCACGGAATATAAATGATAATTAACATTTTCTCTGCGTACAATGTGCTTTGTATTTTTTAAAATTTTATTGTTGGTAGATTATTTTGACTTGGCCACGAAGGTAAGGAGGAGGGAGGGGAGCTGCTGAAAGACATCTAGTAATCCTTGCAGGCTTGACTGTGCAGGAATTATTTTTGTAAAATCATGTTTTGTTATGTGACTGGCATTATTTAGACTTTAATTTCTATGAATTAATAGAATGAAAATGATATAAAATTGCTTGCTTGTTTTTATGTTTGTGCACTGAAGGAAAGTGGAGAGAGAGTTGGCTGAGGACGCTGAAGGAAAATGGGGAAGAGAGTGGGGAGAAGATGCTGATTTATAAATTGACAATTGTACAGAATATTGTTTCTTTTTATATTTTAATATAATAAGTTCAGTATAAACTATTAGAGGCTTGTGCGGATGGAATCAAGTGGTTTGCGGGGATGGGGACTAAACTCATGGGGACGGGGCAGGGACAGAGACAAATTTTTTCTCCATGTCATTCTCTAGGCTCTGCCACAAATCGATTTCGACTACGTGCGGGTGAGCGGGGTCTCAGTCGGGTAGACAAAGCCATCGTAGTGCAAGTAGGCAAGGGGGTATGGCTCTAAAAAAAAAATCTTAATTGTACTGCTGATTTTGGCTCTTTTGACAAATGAGTTTGCCTACCACTGGTATAGGGCGCAGTTAATAGGCACAGGTAGACTTCTTTTTTTTTTAACAGCCATTTCAAAGGACAGCTCTGTCAATACAAAAAACCAAGCTCGGGTCATATTTTTGAATATTAAAATTATTCATAGAAAGCAACCTTTTACCTTGCTAGAGTTTTCCATTTAGCAAAATTCTTTTTTTTTTTTTTTTTTAAATTATTAACCAAACGTGCAGGTAACAAAAAAAACAACCAAAACACTCCAACAATACAAATCTAGGAATACAGAATGCACATATGGGTCATTTTTAAGCAACAGTAAAACCCTGGTAACCCCCCTCTCCCCCCCAAAAAAAAGAAAATTCCATCCCAATGCCTACCTCTCCCCCCACCCCCCTCCATTAACAATGAGAATAGCCAGTGTCATGACTGGCTATATGGAAAGGCATATGTACTTTTCCCTAGGACAGGGGGTAGGGAACTCCAGTCCTCGAGAGCCATATTCCAGTCGAGTTTTCAGGATTTCCCCTATAAATATGCATGATTTGCATGCACTGCTTTCAATGCAGATTCATTGGAAATCCTGAAAACCCAACTGGAATACAGCTCTCGAGAACCGGAGTTCCCTACCTATGTCCTAGGAGAATAAAAAGAAAAAACAAACAAACATACATTATTATGAAACCCCCCCCCCCTTTTTAGACCATTCATCCTTAACCACTAAAGGTACCCTTTTAGCAACAGGATAAGCACTGTCAGTTATCTATCAAACCAGTGCGCATCAAGAAGTACAAGTTATGTCAACATTGGTCTCTCGATCATTCCAAAGACGCTTCCAGAAGATATTCAAGGACCCACAGGCTAAGCCTACAATTACAATACTCACCGTTTTAAAGCCGATACCTTTTTCGGCGATTTCTTCTTCAGCTTTGGTAGTGACCTGTCCTGCTCAAATCCTTCGTTATCTAGCAGCTGCCTCATGGCAATGTTGGCCAGTTGTTCCATCAGCTTGAAAGTCTCGCCAATGTTGAGAAACATAGAGAAGTAGTGTTCACTTGCCCTCGTACTCACTTTAATGTCGGGGAAGAGCAGCGTGGCATTCTTCTCAAGCTGAGTGATGTCAACCCAGCGGATCACTAATTTTGCTACGAGGTTAAGGAAATAAGTTGAAAGCATGCAGGTTAATGATGAGCTTTGTACCAATTCTGAACTGGAGCACTCCAGCACTTGTATTAAGAAATATCAAGTTAAAACAAAATAGTTCTAAGCATTTGTTTTCACATCCCTCACAAAAAGACTGCTCTCATTCCACTCTCATTATGTGGTCACACAAGCGACCTTAGTGCGATATAAAACACAAAATAAAAACTATTTGCATGCAATAGTTGGTATTGTTGTGCAGTATATGGCCTGAGAGAAATATACTCGAATATAAACCAGGATTTTGGGGCCCAAAAATGGAGGTCCCGGTTTATATTTGGGTCATCCCCCATTGACCACCCGAAACCCTCCCGGACTTCCTGCAAGCCTGCCTTAGGCCGGGACAGGAGGGATCCCTCCCGTCTCCTGCCTTGGCTGACACTATCAATTATCACCCTCCCTTGTATACATGTTTGTTTTCCGATGGTCCATGGTGTATCCCCCGCTGAAATCCTCCAGAAGATTGTAAAGGTAAGTAATCAGCGGCGCACCCGGGCCAGCACGCAGCAGGGCTTTTTGTGTTGCCGCTTGGCCCTGCACCACTCCGATAGGCTGCTGCAAGAACCGCGAATCCCGCGAGAACTTGCAGCAGCCTATCAAGGAGCGGTGCAGGGCTGGCTGGCAGCACGAAAAGCTCGCTGCTGCGTGCCGGCCTGGGTGCACTGCTGGCTACTTACCTTTACAATTTTTGAGAATTTCAGTGCAGGACACACGCTGGACCACAAGGGAGGGTGGTAATTGTTAGTGTCGGCCGGGGCAGGAGATGGGAGAGATAGGCAGAGCTAGGGTGGAATTCGATTATCGCCACTAGCCAGATAAAAATTAAGGGTCCAGTATTCAGCCAGTGGCAATGAGCATTTTTGCTCACTGCCAGCAGAATTATTCCTGGATATTCAAAGCTGGGCCCCGATCAGGCTTCGACTCTGAATATCCTATTATTTTTAAGCTAGCTAAGGCAAAGCTGCTTAAATTGATATTCAGCACTTAAGTGGCATGGGCTAGTCCATAAAAACAGGACGGACTTTTACACAGTTCCATCTGTGTGAAACCTGGCCATCCGATATCATCCCTCAAAGTGGCCAAGTGCCGACTCCACCCTTGACTACCCCCCCCCCCCGAACGTAGCACCTAACTCAGCCAGCGATCCACTATTTCAGTAGAACTTAGCCACTTATATTCTGCTGAAAAATTAGTGGCTAGCCCAGACTGAGCGATTTAACTAGTCAGTGGCCAGAAAAATAGTGTTTAATATTGGCCATTAATCTGCTAATCGGATATCAATAATTGCTGTCATCTAGATAGTGGCTCTGGTCACTATTGAATCTTGATTTTCATCATTGGCTCCGATCTAGAATAGTGGTGCTGAACCCGGATTTTACTCAACCATGCCTGCAGCATTTAGCACATACACAAAACACCGACACCATGGCCGATTGATCCATCTAGCCCAAGGATGTCAAAGTCCCTCCTCGGGGGCCGTAATCCAGTCTGGTTTTCAGGATTTCCCCAATGAATATGCATGAGATCTATTTGCATGCACTACTTCCATTGTACACTAATAGATCTCATGCATATTCATTGGGGAAATCCTGAAAACTCAACTGGACTGCGGCCCTCGGAGGGACTTCGACACCCCTGATCTAGCCTTATACATATATTCCAAAATGTTCTAGATTTCCCGTATCAGAATTTTTCTAGGTTGAAACAATATTTCAGCACATTTGGAGACCAAAGGTTTCTCCTGGGAAAAAATTAAGTACCGATTAACAGCGGAAGGGGAGGACCTATTAGAGACGTACCAGAGAAATCCCCAAGCAGCTGTCAAGAAAGACTCATGGCAAGAAGGTCCAAAGCACTGATTTCAAACAGAAAAAGAAATTGGAGATTGAAATCTGGATCAGAACTACTCCCGAGGCAATCTCAAAGAGTTGAAACATGTAGCTATTTGAGCATGCATTGCTTTACACAGTGGCATACCAAGGGCGGGGGGAGGGGGAGGGGGGAGGGCCGAACCACCCCGGGTGCAAGCATGAGGGGGGGTGTTCCCGGCCTTGGGGGTCATGGTCTGGGAACTTCCAGGTGTGAGGAGAAGAGCAGGCAGGGTCGTGGCTCTGCTGAGATCCCAGGGCAGGCAGGGAAGTTCAATCACGGCTGTGCCGCGATCTCTCGGATGGCTCCTGGCAGCACTGAAGATGAAGCGGCAGTCTGGTTCCCCCAGGGGCAGCAATCAGCTGATTGCTGGTCACTGGGGAACACTGGAGGATTTATCACGCATGCACAGAAGGAGCTGGGACTAGGCCAGAGGCGTGGGAACGCGTCAAAGACTTTCAGAAGGCCGGGAAGAGCAGAAGAGGGTCCAGGAAGGAGTTAGAAGGCAGTGGGCAGGTGAGCGGACCCCAGCTAGGTAAACGCTGGGGTCCAGAAGAGTTGTCGGGCCATGGCTGAGACCTGCCAGGCTGTGTTCCATCATTTTTTTCATACAGATGGCCAGGAGGATGTTCAAAAAATGATGGGCCCCGGGTGTTACATATGCTAGGTACGCCACTGGCTTTACATACCTTCTTTTCCAAGGAGAAAAGAGGAGAAACAAAGGTGGTTGATGCTGAGGTACATCCAGCCGTGACGGGGAACCTTTCCCTTCCAATAGCTGCAGGAGTAATAGTTGACCAGCTTCTCTTCCTCTGGCAAGCCAAAAAGTTTATGGAACTTAATGGTTGCTTCCTTGAACTTCTCGGTATCATCGTCCTCCTTGATATTGTTGATTTTGTTATATTCAGCAATGATGCCCTGAAGAAAGAAAGGATCGTTTTAGAGCATACATAAATATTCTTGACATGCATGTAAACAGTACATTCAGCAAAATTCACGAATTTTAAGAAAAAGCAGCACTAATTCGCGTCGCGTGGCAAAGACAAATGCCTGGGCCTGAACTACAGTCAGAAGGTAGATGTACCTCTGAAACATGGGTTGGAAACCATCTGGTCATGTTTTCAGGATTGCCACAATAAGAGATGTGCATACACCAGGTCTCCAATATGATTGGGAAGGGCTTTGGACTTCTCTAGGTATTCTCCGAGGAGCAAGCACAATGGATTTTTCTGTTTGCAAGGGTCAAGTGGGTAACATAACAGCCATGTTGGGTCAGACCAATGGTCCATTACTACTACTACTGATCACTTCTATAGCACTGAAGGGCGTATGCAGTGCTGTACATTTTGACCGTCCCTTCTCAGAAGAGCTTAAAATCTAACTTGGATAGATATAACATATAGGGTTGGGGATGCAGAACCCAAGGCGAGAGGAGTTAGGAGTTGGAAAGAAGCCTCGAAGAGGTGAGTTCTTAACTTGGACTTGAACACTGCTAGAGACAAGAGTCCACCGTAAGGATTCGGGCAGTTTGTTCCAGGCATATTGATGCAGCAAGATAGAAGGGACAGAGTCTGGAGTTGGCAGAGGAGAAGGGCACAGACAGGAGGGACTTGCTAGCTGAGTGGAGCTCACGGGGAGGGGGGAGGGATGGAGAAGAACATAGGGGGAGATAAGTGAAGCGAGCTAGTGAGGAGAAGCCTAATGAATGAACGCATTTGTAGGTCAGTAAGAGGAATTTGAATTGTATTCAGAAACGGATGGGAAGCCAATGAAGTGAGTTTAGGAGAGAGGCAACGTGACTATTGTGGCTCTCATGGAATAAGAGTAGTGTAGCTAAATTCTGGATGGACTTAAGAGACCAGAGAGTAGCGAGTTGCAGTAATCTAAGAACGAGGTGATGACAGCATGGATAAGGGTTTTGGTAGTGTGCTCCGAGTGGAGGGGCGGAATTTTGGTAATATTACAGAGGAAGAAGTGGGACGTTTTAGCAGTGTTTGTATCTAGGAAGAGAAGGAGAGAGAGGAGTCAAAGATGACCCCAAGATTGCAAGCAGACAAGACAGGGAGAATGAGTGTGTTGTCCACAGAGACAAGAGAACCAGGGAAGCAGGAAGGTGATTTTAGGTGAGAAGATATCCTGTTTCCAACAGTAGCCAATCCAGGTCACAAGTACCTGGCAGAAACCCAAATAGTACCAGCATTCTGGAACCCCCAAAGAGTATCAAGATTCCATGCAGAATCTCAGAGTAGCAAGATTCTGGAATACTAAATGTAGCAACATTCCATGCTACCGATTTATAATAATAATAATATATTTTATATACCTCCATACCCAAAAAGTTATAGGTGGTTCACAACAGTTAATTGTAATACAAACAATGCAAACCATCGAGCATCAACAAGTGTATGTGCATACAATATAGGAAAAATACATACATGCCATATAAAAAGGCTACAATCTTAAAGAAGATTAAAAAAGTTATTTTATTTTATTTTATTTATTTTTAACATTTAAACACAGCTTACAGCCTAAGCAGTTTACATTCTGGTACTAAGTATTTCTCTCTATCTATCTGTCCTGGTGGGCTCACAAGCTGACCAATGTACCCGGGGCAATGTACCAGGGTCACAAGGAGCAACGCTAATTTCTATATTAAAAGGGCTTCTGCTCTCCTTGAGTCGCACACCACCCTCACTCACAACAAATGAAATATAAAAATATGCAGATTTGATCTACCTATCCAAGGCAAGCAGACTATGGACTTTTCCTCCAGGAACTTGTCCAAACCTTTTTTTAAACCAGCTATATTAACCTTATGGCATTCCTTGACCCACTCCATTTTGGATGCTTTTTTTTTTTTTAAGGGGGGGGGGCAGCTCATCCCTCACCCCAAATAACAGCCTTGAGCCACTCCTGTCTGCTATTAATAGTGATGTGGTAATGGTAAACTCACTAGCCTTCCTTTTCAATTAATTTAGTAAGCTCCTAGAGCACAGTAAATACATAGCAAGTTACCCAGTTCAGCATCTATGCATGTTGATGGGACCAGATATGTACTGTACCTGTATTTTTCCTCTCACAAAAGTTGTTATATCGTTTTCGTTCTCAAAAATGGAGAGCGTCTGCAGCAGGTTCTGTTCAAGCCACTCCCAGTGCTCTGTGATATCCTTCCGGGAACCACCTGTCCCCAAAAAGTATCCGTCAGTCTGCTGATTTTGAAACCACAAGAATAAATTAATAGAACTTAAGATGGCAAAAAACCAAGGCTTGTGCTTTACTCCACATTTGAGAAATGGAATCCTGTGTTAAGCCTGGCCAGGTGGATCCCTACCTTGTTCAAAATCCATTAAAGCTTTATAGTTCGACTATAGGTGCTTTGTATTGGAGGCTTGTTATCGTGTTCCCTTCCCGGGCTGGTCTCAGTGCTGCTGTGGCAGCAACACAAAGTACAGGATCAGTTTCCTTCATGCACCGCCATCTTTGCTGGTTACATCCCTCCAACATAGAAAGTTTGCATCTGAGGAGGTGCAACTGACACAGCGAGGGGTGGCAGTGAACGGCAGAAAACTGGTCCCATGTGTCATTGTATTGCTTTTATTGCCAAGTGCTTTGGGCCTGCATGTACAAAGAAGGTGACTGGGAGGAAGTAGGGGGGAAGGGTAAAACAGATGCTGGATTGGGAGGGGGAAGCAGGGTTAATGCTGAATGGGAGAGAAGAGAGATGGAGCAATGCTCGATGGTAGAGGATGAAAGAGATTGTGGAAAACAGGGAAGCATGGCGAGGACTGGCCTACATAGTATCCAAGGGTCAGACACAACTGAATGAATAGTAGTAGTAGAGGAAGAAACAAGTATAAATGAAAAAAAAAAAAAAGAAATAAGGGGAATGGGAGGGCCTGGATGAGGGAAGTGTGGAAAGTTGTGAATGTGGTGGAAAAAAGGACAACGAAGACTGGGTAGTAAGAATGAATGAAATCTGAATGGACAGAGGCAGAAAAATAGAAAAAAGCTGAACAGGAAAAAAAAAAAAAGATGGATGTAGTGTTGGAACTCAAGACAGGAGGAGAGAATTAAAAAACAGGAGACCCTGGAAAGAGAGCTAAGAGGACAGGAAAGCAGCAACCAGAGACTGGGACCTACACAATTTGAAAAATTAAGCGGCCAAAGATAGAAAAAAAAAAAAAAAATGTAATTTTTAGATAGAGTGAAGTAGTGTAGCTCAATTGGTCCGTTTTTTAAAGGTTAATACATCAAAAAAAAACAGAAAACCCAAAACAGAAAATAAGGCAATACCTTTTCATTGGACTAATTCATACACTGATTAGCTTTCAGACGACAAAATCTAATCTGAGGAAGGTGTGTTTGGCCTCTAACAGCTAGCCAAAAATATATTGATTTAATCCAAAAGTCTCATCTTATTTTCTGTTTTTATTTATTTTTATTTTAAAGCTTTCTATACTGTTTACAGCTAAACGGTTAACAGAATGTACATACATAATTTTAATATCTTTATTAATTTTTAACAAGTGCAACATAATGTTCATATCAGTAATAATAAGCACTTAAATATAATCAGTATTAGTACAATAATATACACCTCTAACCCACAATTACCTTAAAGAATCACCCTAAAAGATAGATCCCTCCTGACCCATCCCCCCCAGATGTGTCTGAATTATACCAATAAAAGAAGGCTAAAAGAACTAACAATTGTACAAAAGATGTTAATGGGCCCCAAACTAAATTAAATATCTTAGAATGCCCTTGAATGTCTGCATTCATCTTCTCACATTTATAACACAAGCTCTACCACCAAAAGGAAAAATCAGTTCTTCCATTTTCGAGTTATCGTCTGTATGGCTACCCCAGTCATAATCAGAAAAAGCCGGCATTTATACGATTAACAGAATGTACATACATAATTTTAAGAACATAATAAAATAAACATACAAAGAAGCCTTAAAATTCATAGCTAAAAAAAATACTAACATAACTGCATAAAACCAGAGCTTAAGTCACGGCTAAAAATGAATAGCCTATCATGGATACAGATTAATAGCGTATCTGTACATCATAAACAGTTTATCAGGTTTTATTTTTGTAAATTTGTAAAGTAGTTAATGGAGTACGTCTTTAATAGTATCTGTTTTGCCTCTTTAGTTAGCACAGAAGGGGACATACATCACTCTCTTTAGCATATGCAGAGTCTGGCTTTCTGGGAGTTCAGTTTAAATTTTGTCTACTCATTTCTATTTTTTAGTTTGTGGTGACCTGTTTGCATACATGAAAGACACCGAATGATTGCTATGCAGCTGCACCAATGCAAAACCCTACAAAAGCCACTCAAGACCTATAAAGCGGCACACTCATGTGCCCAAGCAGATTCCAGGTGTGCCCCGAGACACTGGCAAACAGAGGAGGGCGCCAGCTGACTGCTTACAGGATGTGCCTCTTAAGGTGAGAGGCACGTCCTGTAGGCAGTAAGCCAGCAACGACTCTCCTCTCCCCGCACCTCCCCTCCTCCAGGATCCCCCACCGGCAAAGTGACAGGTTCAGGGTCACAGCCAGAGGGCCTCTGTATATACATATATATATATACATACATACACACACACACACACACACACACACACACACACACACACACACACATACACATATATACACATACATATACACACATATATATACATATATACACATATATATACATATACACACATATATATATACACACATATATATATACACACATATATATATATACACACATATATATATACACACATATATATATACACACATATATATATACACACATATATATATACACACATATATATATACACATATATATATACACACACATATATATATACACACACATATATATATACACACACACATATATATATACACACACACATATATATACACACACATATATATATATATACACACATATATATATATATACACACATATATATATATATATACACACATATATATATATATACACACATATATATATATATACACACATATATATATATATACACACATATATATATATACACACATATATATATATACACACATATATATATATACACACATATACACACATATACATACATACATATACATACATAGCAGTGGTGGGTAGAAGAACCTCCCCCCCCAACACTCAGTGATTGGCAAGAGGGATGGCCACTCCTCCTGCCTGAGGACCCCCCGACACCCCCCATACACACACTCACACACCTGACAATCGGCAGAAGGGATACCCACTTTCTCCTGCCTTGGGCCGATGCCCCCAGATGCAGGGCCCAACACCCCCCTCTAGTTACTCTCCCACCCCCCAAAAAAAAACCTAGTGGTCTGGTGGGCTCTCCCCCCCCCTTGCTACCTTTTAAGTTGAAGTTTGGCAGGAGGGATGCCTACTCCTCCTTCCTCGGTCCACCTCTTCAAAATGGCTGGCCTTCCTCTTCTCAGTGCCTTCCGGGATGCACTGGAAGGGACTTACAGCTCTGGCCCAGGTTCCTAAGGCTCTTCCCAAGGGGGAGGGGCCTTAGGTGCCTAAGCTAATCAGAGCATCAGGGCCCTTCCAGTGCATCCCAGGAGGCACCAGGAAGGGGGAGGCAGGCTGAGGCAGGAGGGAGCAGGCATCTATCTCTCCTGCCGTTTATAAAAAAAAAAAAAATATATATATATATATAAAAAATATATATATAAAATATATATATATAAAAAATATATATAAAAAATATATAAGGCTACAATATATATATATATATATATATATATATGAGATCACGTGATGCCTTGAGCCGCGGCAGACGCTGACTGCCTGAGCTCCCGGGCCCCGAGCCCCGAACCGCACTGTTGCCGACCATCGGAGGCGCGTCGGAGGACAGCGCTTTGCAGCGCATCGGGCGCACACTACATGGACAGATTTCTGTCCTCGCCCGCGCCGCAGATGTCAACCCGGACCCAGAAAAAGGATCGGGAACGCCAGCAGCTCGGCGTGGACAAAATGGCGCCGGTAACCTCCGCTGCACCGCTCCAGCAAATAGCGCCGGAGGCGCTGACAGCCATCACACAGGCAGTGACAGTGGCAATGCAGCCTAGTATCACCAAACTTTCAGACCAACTTTCCAAGCTTGAACATCTGTTGCTGGAAACTACTAGCCGGACTACAGCTCTAGAGACCCGAGTATCCAGCCTGGATGACACGCAGCAGGCCCATGACACCACGTTGCAGGAACTGCAAGCCCTAACCCAAAAGCAGGCAGACAGACTGGAAGATCTGGAAAACAGATCCAGGAGATCGAATCTACGCTTCTTAGGAATTCCAGAAACTGTGCCCGGATCTAAACTACTACAGGTGCTGGAGGCATGGCTGACTAGCACCTTTACATTGAAAGAGGGCTTGGGACCCATCCGCCTGGAGAGGGCACACCGGCTGGGAAGGGAGCAGGCGCGAGAGATGAGGCCTCGCATGGTGATAGCCAAAATTTTAAATTACAATCACAAAGTGGAAATATTGCGCAAATATAAACAACTCCGAGAGACGTTAGCATTTGAGGACTCAGAGGTGCGCATCTTTCAAGATTATTCAGCAGCACTGACTGAGCGCAGGAAGCAGTTCTATCCCATCTGTTCCTCTTTGGCTGAAAAAAAAGTACGTTTTCTCTTTTTGTACCCAGCCACTTTGAAAATTCACTACCAGGGACAATGGCATATTTTCGAGGCAGCAGCGGAGGCAGCTCTCTACGTAAATACCCAGGTGCTACCCCAGTCGGACCCAATCTGACAGAGCACGTGATGCGAGCCAGCCTCGGCTTGTTACCTCTTCGGTGACTTTGGATTTGCAGCTGATGGACTTTGGGTTCTTCTGATTCGGGGGAACGGCTGCATTCCATGGTTTTGGCTGTAATGTTGCACTACGATTCCAGTTTGTTTGCATTCTACTGTTCTTTTGACCTGGTTCCGGGACTGGTATATATACTGTGGTTGGGGATTTTCTCAATGTGTTTTATTCTTTCGGCTAACAAAGTGTAAACTGTTTTCTAATTGTCTGGGGGACTCGGGACCCGGAGTGGCATAGTGTCGTGATCCCTCACACCTTTGGGACCGCCTTTGGACGGCCCTGGGGCTGTGACCACAACCATGCGAACAGGGGGTAGATGGGGAAGGGAGGGGAGGGAGGGTGGGGGTTCAAGGGGGGGGAGTCCTGTGCCACTTTGGCTGTTGTTGACACTTGTTGAGCTATGGGAGAGGATGGGTTTTGCAACGGCAGTGAGAATACAGTTAATTGCATTTTCTATGGTACCACTGACGCTCGGGCAGGTCCTGAGCGCCTCATGGCTACCCTGGGTGTGGCTGGGAGCCCGGGGTGGATCTCCTTTACACATTCTATCTTTTCTATTTACACTTGCCTTCCTGATGCCCGATGGCTAGCAGCCTGAGACTGGTATCTTGGAATGTTTCGGGTATTACCTCCCCAATTAAAAGAACGAAAATTTTAACACAGCTCAAACGTCATAAGGTGGACATAGCCTGTATCCAGGAAACCCGATTGACGGAGCTAGAACATCAGAAGTTGAGGAGGTCTTGGGTGGACGTGGTGTATGCGGCTTCCTCCACGCATAAGCGTGCAGGGGTAGCGGTATTAATTAGTAAGACCTTACCATATACAGCAAAAGTGATAGCCTCTGACCCGAAGGGCAGATATATATTGTTGCAACTGACTGTAGGCACATATTCCTTTTATCTCATGAATATATACGCACCCAATACCTATGACCATTCTTTTTTTGAGGGCATTACCGCACTGCTTCTTGGGAGAGTTACAGAACCGATATATGTAGCAGGAGATTACAATCAGGTTCTTGACCCGACCTGTGATCGCTCTCAGCCGGGGCCCAGCACCAATTCCGCTCAAACCAGAGGTATCCCTTATTTATGCACCACACTGGATTTAGTTGACCCATGGAGAATTCTCCATACCTCAGAACGGGATTACACTCATCGCTCCAGGGCCCATAACACCCAATCTAGAATAGATTATATTCTTACCACGCGTAGGGCCTTCCTAAATGTGGATGCAGCGGTCATAGGCCCGGCTGTGATCTCTGACCACGCGATGATTTGGATTGATGTGAATGTGGGCTTTGGATTACGGGGACCTGCACGCTGGCGCTTCCCTAGTTATTTGTTCTCTGATGAACATTTCAAAACATTCTTAACATCTAAGTGGGAGGACTTCCTAGACTTTAATGGTCAACATAGCAATGATCCACAGTTGTTTTGGAGCACTGTCAAGGCAGTGCTCAGAGGAGATTGCATAGCCTACATAATAGAGCGCAACCGCCGGCTTTCCCGGGGAATACTTCGGTTAGAAAAGGAACTTGCCCTAGCTAAACGTCGTTACACCCACAACCCGACCCGAACCTCTAGAGAACACTTGATCTCGGTGGAAACGACCCTTAATTCCTACATACATGAGCGCACGGTGAAAATGCTTTTGTACCAAAAATATCGCTATCATCGCTATGGTAATCGCGCAGGGAAGTTATTAGCCCGATTGACCTCCCAAGCTAAGGGTCATCGCTATGTGTTGGGGTTGCGGGACAGCCTGGGTTGCCTCAAACATTCTACAGGCCAAATTGCACAGCTTTTCATGTCCCACTTTCGGGGGATATACGGTTGTCAGGACTCGGGGGCAGAACCCCTTATTAGGGATTATTTAGTGGATTCTGGATTACAGCCGCTTTCTGATTTGGATGTCGAGTTTCTTAATGCACCCATCACCCCTAAAGAATTGCATAAAGCTATCCAGAACCAACGAAACTTTTCGGCCCCAGGGCCGGATGGTTTCACGGCAGAATTCTACAAATTATTATCAGGGCAGCTGAGTCCCTATTTACGGGACTATTATTCGCAGGTAATCCATGATGAACAATTTCCTGTAGGCTCTAATGAGGCACTAATTACGTTGATTTTGAAACCCGGCAAAGACAGTACTGCTCCCGAGTCCTATCGCCCAATTTCTCTGCTAAATGTGGATATTAAAATCCTATCTAAAATATTAGCTGATAGACTAGCGACCCTTCTCCCCAACATTATAGCATCAACACAGGTGGGATTTGTAAAGGGTCGTCAAGCGGTACACAATGTACGTAAAGCACTGTTGTCCTTAGCCCACACCCAAGCTAATAACATTCCGATGCTCTTGCTTAGCTTAGACGCGGCACAGGCATTTGACCAGGTCAATTGGAAGTATCTCTTTGAGGTGTTGAATTATATGGGTATATCTGGATGGTTTGCCGCGGCGCTACGCACATTATATTCGACACCGACAGCTAGATTACTAGTTAATGACATTATTACTGACCCAATTTCTATAGAGCGGGGCACTCGACAGGGATGCCCCCTGTCGCCTCTACTATTTTTGTTGTACTTGGAACCATTTCTTCGTACAGTGACTTTGGACCCTGACATTGTGGGTGTGAACATTGGGAACCATTTGCTCAAAGTGTTGGCCTTCGCAGACGATCTCCTTTTTTTGCTCACGGATCCCCATCATTCTGTCACGCATTTATTGCAAGCGCTTGATGAATTTAAATTTTATTCGGGTTTTACGCTGAATTACCAGAAATCTTTGGCTTTGGCCAGCCCACTGACACTGCAGCAGACATGGAGCAGCCACTTTCCATTTACATGGGCCGTGAGCTCGATCCGTTATCTGGGGGTGTGGATTCCTAGAGACCTTACGACCCTATACGACAGCAATATCACCCCACTGCTTCGTGACACCACACTACATCTGCAGAATTGGTCCACATTCCCCTTATCGGTGGCAGGCCGGGTAGCTCTCTTTAATATGGTGCTTTTTCCCAAATGGTTGTACCGCTTTCAGGTCCTGCCTCTGCTCCTATCTTACGCCCATAACACACGATTAACGAAAAACTTACAACATTTCCTCTGGGGCGGTAAGCGACCCCGTATGACATTTCTGCGGATGTGTCTGCCTAGGGATAGGGGGGGTTATGGTTTATTAAACATACGTTGGTATGCTATGGCATGTCAGATGCGTCATATTAATGACTGGTTTAGAGGGACCTCTGATTTTTCTGCTACACCTCTGGAGTTATCTCTATTGGCTCCGTTTCATGTGAGCTATTTTTTGCATGTGGCGGATCCAGGGATCCATCCTTTGGTGTCGCACTATCCGATCTTTGGGCCAGCTCGGCGAACCTGGAAGTGGGTCTGTAAAACTGCTAAACTGCCTGCTGGGGTGTCATTATATTTACCTATACAGGGCAATGGAGCTTTTCGGCCGGGAATGCAGACTGCCGCCTTTCCTAGGTGGAGGGAAAAAGGACTTCAATATCTCTTTCATCTGTTCTCGGAGGAGGGGAACTTGGCCACATTTGCGGAACTACAACACACCTTTGGCTTACCGCCTACTGATCTGTTTGCTTATTACCAGATTCGACATTATATCCAGTCTTTACCTGGGTCTGTTCTCACAGAAGACAGCAGAGAAGCACTTTCCGAACTCTTTAGTCTCTCAGCCCAACAGCGGATCCCACTGCGGTTTCACGTGGTGGGGATCCGGGACTGTCAATCGGGCACTAATCTGGACATTTTGGCGACGGCGTGGGCCGAGGACCTGCAGTGTAAATTAACAGCCCAGCAGCTACAGCGGGTTTTGAAGAACATTCAAAGGGTGTCTCCTAACATAACCCACTGGGAAATGCAATTGAAGATTGTTCTGAGACTTTATATTCCACCGGAACGTGCTGCCCGGATGGGAATTACGGCTTCTCATTCCTGCCCGAAGTGCAGCCAGGCTCACGCTTCTTTGAGCCATATGTTTTGGACATGCCCCAAAATTCAACAGTTCTGGAGTCACCTGGGACGCTATGTTACGTCGCTTTGGGGAAGGCGTTGGCTCCCACAACCGAGAGCGCTATTTGGTTTTTATAACATAGCCACGCCTAAACCCAGGGGAATGTCAGCTTTTATCACCAGAGTGCTTTTACTGGGGAAGAAAACTATCCTTATTAACTGGCTTTCGTCTGATCCTCCGACCTATGCACAATGGAGATCTCTGATGATAATTCATGCCACGCTGGAGCGGAGACTGGTGGGTGACTTGGACCATGGCCCGGGTCGTAGATTTTGTCAGACTTGGGAATGCTTTTGGCAGGACCTCACACCCCGAGCTCGTAGCAGACTTTTGAACATTTAAGGTTATCTCTCAACTTTTGGCATGGCTTTGGACTCCCGGGATGGGGGGGGGGGGGGTGGGGGGGGGAGGGGGGACATGTTTGTACTGTTACTTTTGATTGATGCTCTTTCTTGTTCTTGCCTGTTATACTTGAAATAATAAAAAAAAGCATTTGAACATATATATATATATATATAGTAGGTGTGGAGAAGTGTCAGTTGGAGAGGGAACGGGATCTCGGTGGGAGGGGGAGAATAGGGGGCATCTTTTCAGTGCTCATGCACTGAAAGGAAAGTAAGGCTACAATATATATATATATATTGTAGCCTTATATATTTTTTATATATATATATATTTTATATATATATTTTTTATATATATATATATATATTTTTTTTTATAAACGGCAGGAGAGATAGATGCCTGCTCCCTCCTGCCTCCCCCTTCCTGGTGCCTCCTGGGATGCACTGGAAGGGCCCTGATGCTCTGATTAGCTTAGGCACCTAAGGCCCCTCCCCCTTGGGAAGAGCCTTAGGAACCTGGGCCAGAGCTGTAAGTCCCTTCCAGTGCATCCCAGAAGGCACTGAGAAGAGGAAGGCCAGCCATTTTGAAGAGGTGGACCGAGGAAGGAGGAGTAGGCATCCCTCCTGCTAAACTTCAACTTAAAAGGTAGCAAGGGGGGGGGGAGAGCCCACCAGACCACTAGGTTTTTTTTTGGGGGGTGGGAGAGTAACTAGAGGGGGGTGTTGGGCCCTGCATCTGGGGGCATCGGCCCAAGGCAGGAGAAAGTGGGCATCCCTTCTGCCGATTGTCAGGTGTGTGAGTGTGTGTATGGGGGGTGTCGGGGGGTCCTCAGGCAGGAGGAGTGGCCATCCCTCTTGCCAATCACTGAGTGTTGGGGGGGGAGGTTCTTCTACCCACCACTGCTATTTGCCTCTCTCCCTGCCAGCTCAGATGATCGGGGATTCCCCTGCTGCAATCAGCTCAGCTGGCAGGGAGAGAAGCTGCAGCAGGCAGATTAAGTTCTGACTGAAAAGAAAACCCAAAATGAATAGCAAAACTTTTACAGACAGTGCTAACACTTAAGGTTCCTCTTTATCTCACAACGGCATGAATGCTTACATGAGCTGCCAAATTACTTCCTCTTACAGCTTTTTCTTTGTGTGGTCATCTCACATTTAAACAGAACGATAGGCTTGAATGACTAGATCGCATGACAGAAAACTACATAAATCTAGAAAAACAAGTCACAAGCATTTATGTGAATCATAACAGAGAAAATAAATCCTTGGCACCTACCCAGAGGTGTTAACAGTTACTTCCCTCTGATTTTAAAAGACTCAAGTTTTCTTGTTTATTCATTTTAGACATATGTGGACTTGCCAATGACTATTTTTATCTTTTATGGATTCCTATAGATGCTTGTGACTTACTGATTTATATTTAATCATATCAATGTTTTAATTGAATTGTTTTAGTATTTTATATAGCTTAGTTTTAAAAATTTTGTTCATTATATATATGCTCTTATTTGTTAATTTCATAGTGCCCCAACACAGGTTTTCTTGGTGAAACATGGTCATGTCAGGTATTGCTAAATAGTTGATTTAAGATTGTGGTTTTGTGTTCATGATCTCACAATTTGAAGAAATACCAATTTATATTATTACAAAGAATTTAAGGTGGAACAAAAAAGACTTTTTGGAAAATGCTTGTTGCAGGTTTCTGGGTCTCGCTGCATCTTGTCAGGTAGAAACAGACATTTCAGCCACCGTGCTGTGGCTTTCTTCAGGGTATGCTCAGAAGTCCGCAGTTGACTTGGTAAATAGTGGGTTCACTGACCTGATTGGGAACAGGGCAGCCCACCAATTTGAATTCTGGCGGGAAAGTCAGTTGGTCAGAAATTTGAATTTTGTTGTGAAAGTCCATAGACTGGAAAAATACCTCTGGTAGGTTTAAAGATGTTCTCCCTGTGGAGCTGGGTTAGATGATCTCTCAGGGATACCGCAACTGGCATTGTGCTTGTTACAGGTTTCCGGGTCTCGCTGCATTTTTGTCAGGTAGAAACCGACGTTTCAGCTACCATGCAGTGGCTTTCTTCAGGATATGCTCTGGCTTTCTTCAGGGTATGCTCTGAAGTCTGCAGTGTGACTTTGTAAATAGTGGGTTCACTGACTTGATTGGGAACAAGGCAGTCCACCAATTTGAATTTTGGCGGGAAAGTTAGTTGGTCAGAAATTTGAATTTTGTTGGGGAATTCCATAGAACGGAAAAAAATCTCCGGTAGGTTTAAAAGATGTTCTCTCCATGAAGCTTTTACTATTCTTTATGTGCAGCATCCTGTACCCAACATCCAACTTGATACCTTCCCTACCCCATACTCTTCTGGACTTCATATCTTTCCCTGTTTTATGTGCTACTTTGTAACACCTTATAGCAATTGCTTGCTGCAGTTTTATAATACTAAAATAATGATAAAGGGTCCTAGTCTGCCCAATTTCCTAAAATGCCACAGACCTTATTTAATCTGTGCTTGTACCACCCAACTAGGTACCCTTACCCATATTCTATTACCATTTGTCTCCACTGGGCACATGTTTTATGTAGCGCTGCGACCAGCATGGTATCAACTGCTTTTACCTACACCTAACAAGGTGCCCCAATGAATGAGAATACAGGACTGCCTCTAGGCAGTGAGCCCAATTTCACTCAGCAGTCCGCTTCCTTCTCAAACCTCCACCCCTACCGTGCAAGGAACAGAAGCGTAGGGACAGTATGAGTGAGAAGGCAGAACTGCAGAGTTGCCCCTGACAAACAAAATCAAACATTGTAGTTAAAAAAACAAAACCAAATTCCGAAAGCAGCATTAATCTATAGGGTTTGGTTCTCTCTTTGGGATGATGGGAGTAATCTCTGTCAGTATAAACAGGTTTCTTGATTTGTTAGGGGACTTTTGTGGTGGCTGGTAGTAGTATGTTTTTTTTTGCTTTGAGGATGGCCTGTTTGTATATTTCATGTAGTTCTTTCCATCTTGTCTTATCTCAATGTTTGGTTTTGTACCATTTTCTCTAATTATAATTTTCTACTTTATATTTTCTACTATATTTAGGGACTTTTGAAAACAGATGGGAGGGGGGATATCATTTCCTGGTTAGAGCACATTCACCACCACCATCATAGACTGTTCTTCCTAGGGTTTGTTTAGACCCGTGTTCATATCAATTAAGTGAGGCTGGCTCTTTCCATAATTTTTACAAGATCCAATACACCAAAGACTATGGTTTAAACCAGTGTTCAATCTTTTTAAACCTATGGAGCGGCAGAAATAAAAGAATTTTGTGGACCGGCATCGGTCCACAGACCAGCGGTTGAAGAACACTGGGCTAAGTCGTGGGCCAGACCCTGCCCATTTCTACCCAATCTCCACCTCAGCCCCTGACCCCATAGTGCTAATTGTAACACTATTTTTTCCATTCATATATACACACATTTTTTCCATTCATATATGCACACAATATAACCTTAACACCGCAGACCGGCAGTTAACACAGTTTTGGGCCTGATGCACATGTGAACCAGCAGGAAATTTCTGTGGACCGGCATCAGTCCATGGACCGGTGGTTGAAGAACACTGGTTTAAAACATGCTTAGATGCAAGACAAAACAATACAACAACAACCAGTTTTATAGATTTACCTTGCTTAAGCAATACCACAAATGTTTTATGTAAATAGAGGGAAGTGTGTGTGAAAGCACAGATCTGCGTTTGGGTTGAGGTTAATGTTTCCACCCAAAACGGTCTTTCAAAACATTTTGCAGATAACCACAGTAGCTCTGTGTTCTCCCATTTTGGAAGAGCATTAAAAGCTTCTGTTGAGTGCAAAAAGCACAGTTACTTACCATAACAGGTGTTATCCAGGGACAGCAGGCAGCTATTCTCACATATGGGTGACATCATCCGACGGAGCCCCGATGCGGATGCCTCACAAGCAGACTTGCTTGAAGAAACTAGAAGTTTTGAGTCGCCCACACCGTGCATGCGCGAGTGCCTTCCCGCCCAGCACACGGCGTGTCTCCTCAGTTCAGATAGCTAGCAGAGAAGCCAACCAGGGGAGGTGGGTGGGCTGCGAGAATAGCTGCCTGCTGACCCTGGATAACACACAGTTACGGTAAGTAACTGCTTTATCCTAGGACAAGCAGGCAAGTATTCTCAGGTATGGGTGACTTCCAAGCTAACCAGAATGGGATGGTGGGAGTTTTGGCAACTTAGGAGAATAAATTTTGTAATACTGCTTGGCCAAACTGTTCATCCCTTCTGGAGAAAGTATCCAGACAATAGTGAAAAGTGAAGGTATGAACCAAGGACCAAGTAGCAGCCTTGCAAATTTCCTCAATAGGTGTAGATCTGAGGAAGGCTACAGAGGCTGCCATTGCTCTGACTTTATGGGCTGTGACTTTACTGTGAAGCGGTAATCCAGCCTGGGCATAGCAGAAAGAGATACAAGCTGCCATCCAGTTGGAGACTGTGCATTTAGAAATTGGATGTCCCAACTTATTTGGATCGAAGGAGACAAAAAGTTGAGGAGCAGTTCTGTGTGGTTTGGTGCATTCCAAGTAGAAGGCCAAAACACGTTTACAGTCCAGAGTATGAAGAGCTGATTCTCCAGGGTGAGAATGAGGCTTTGGAAAAAAACACTGGAAGTACGATGGATTGGTTGAGATGAAATTCTGAGACCACTTTAGGTAGGAATTTCGGATGAGTACGAAGAACCACCTTCTCATGATGGAACACAGTGAATGGTGGGTCAGTAACTAAAGCTTGTAGCTCACTGACTCGTTGAGCAGAAGTGAGAGCAATGAGAAAGACCACTTTCCAAGTGAGATACTTCAGATGAGCCTTCATCAATTGGTTCAAATGGAGGCTTCATGAGTTGAGAAAGGACAATATTGAGGTCCCAAACCACAGGAGGTTGTTTGAGAGGAGGGTTGACATTGAAAAGTCCTTTCATGAATCTGGAAACCACCGGATAAGCAGAGAGGGGTTTCCCTTCAATAGGCTGATGAAAAGCTACAATTGCACCGAGATGGACTCGTATAGATGTAGACTTGAGGCCGGAATCGGATAAGTGCAAAAGGTAGTCCAAAACAGAAGATAAGGAGGAATGCCGAGGCTCCTTATGATGAGAAATACACCATGTTGAAAATCTAGTCCATTTTTGGCGATAGCATTGTCTAGTGATAGGCTTCCTAGAAGCTTCTAAGACATCTCTAACAGATTGAGAAAACTGAAGAGGAGTTATGTTGAGAGGTACCAAGCTGTCAGTATAGAGACTGCAGATTGGGATGAAGCAGAGATCCTTGACTGTGTAAGCAGAGAAGGAAAAACTGGTAGAAGATATGGCTCCCTGCTGCTGAGTTGAAGTAGAAGGAGTACCATGGTTGTCTCGGCCACCGAGGAGCGATTAGAATCATGGTGGCATGATCGTTCTTTAATTTGACCAGAGTCTTGAAAATGAGAGGGAATGGAGGAAATGCGTAGAGGGAAAGATTCGTCCATTCCAGAAGAAAAGCATCTGCCTCGAGGCGGTGAGGAGAGTATATCCTGGAGCAGAACCGAGGCAGTTTGTGGTTGTGAGGAGCTGCAAAAAGATCTATTTGAGGCGTTCCCTACTGTGAGAAAATGTGATGAAGAAGGGAGGAATGGAGAGTCCATTCGTGAGGTTGCAGGAGATGACTCAAGTTGTCCGCCAAGCAATTCTGTGTCCCTTGAATGTAGACAGCTTTGAGGATGGTGTTGTAACGGATTGCCCAGTATCCACACTTCCAGAGCTTCTTGACAAAGGGAGGAAGATCCCGTCCCTCCCTGTTTGTTGACATAATACATGGCAACTTGGTTGTCCGTTCGAACGAGGACTACTATGTTGTGAAGCAGATGTTGAAAAGCATGGAGAGTTTTGAGGATCGCTCTGAGTTCCAACTGATTGATATTACACTGACGATCCGTACTGGTCCAGAGGCCTTGAGTACGGAGACCATCAAGATGAGCACCCCAAGCATAGGTGGAAGAGTGTCGTGAGAACCTTCTGATGAGGGGGCGTTTGAAAAAGCAGGCCTCTGGAAAGAATGGAAGAGAGCATCCACCAACGGAGAGACTTCTTCAAAGAAAGAGTGACTGATGTGTCGAGAGAGAGGATCGCAAGCCTGCGTCCACTGAGATGCCAGGCTCCATTGAGGAACTCTGAAGTGAAGTCTGGCAAAAGGAGTCACGTGTACTGTGGAGGCCATGTGACCCAGAAGCATGTGTCTCGCTGAGATGGAAGAGCGGGAAGACAGTGTGACAGAGTTGAAGAGCTTCGAGGCATTGTTGTGGAAGGAATGCTCGGAGTTGGACAGTGTCTAGAACAGCTCCAATGAATTATAGATTCTGAGAGGGCTGAAGTTGAGATTTGGGAAAGTTTGATTTTGAATCCCAAACTTTGTAGGAACCAGGTAATCCGTTGGGTCGCTACAATAACCCCTTGAGATGTGGAATCTTTGATAAGCCAGTCATCGAGATAGGGAAATACTTGAAGACCATGATTCCACAGAGCTGCTGCTACCACTACCAGGCAATTGGTGAACACTCTGGGAGACGAAGCCAGGCCGAAGGGTAGAACTCTGTATTGGTAATGCAGATTCCTCACCCGAAATCTCTTGAGATATTGACGGGAGGCCGGATGAATGGGAATACGAGTGTAGGCCTCCTTGAGATCCAGAGAGCATAACCAGTCATTCTGCTCAAGAAGGGGATAAAGGGATGCCAGGGACAACATTCAAAATTTCTTTGACTAGAAATTTGTTGAGAGCCCTGAGATCCAGAATGGGTCGCAGATCGCCCGTCTTCTTCGGAACAAGGAAGTAATGGGAGTAAAACCCCCTGTTCTGCTGCTCCGAGGGAACTGGTTCGATGGCATGGAGACGAAGCAGAGCTTGAGCTTCCTGAAGAAGAAGGGCGGTCTGGGATGGATTGGAAGGACACTCTTGGAGGAAGCTCCTCTGCTTCCTCCTGAGAGGGTGAGGAATCCTGTCGATGCACTTGCAAAGAATCTGCTCCTTGCCTTTCGTGCTTAGGTGGCAGACCAGCACTCGCAGAGACTCTGCTCCCTACAAAAAGAGTGTGACTCCGACTGGGACATAGGAAGCGGCTCGACCTCGCGGGA
The DNA here is from genome assembly GCF_902459505.1 of Geotrypetes seraphini. Lineage (NCBI taxonomy): Eukaryota > Metazoa > Chordata > Amphibia > Gymnophiona > Dermophiidae > Geotrypetes > Geotrypetes seraphini. The sequence goes on from NC_047084.1 coordinate 147,667,987, forward strand.
GTCTGATGAATGTCCAGGGAGGATAATAAGTAGTTTAGGACCCATAATAGTAAGGTACTGAAGAAACTGCTTCTCTAACATGGCCTGGAAAGAAGCCGGCAAGGTGGGATCCGCGTCTGAAACCGGACCACCTGCCTTGGCTGGAGGTTCCTTTGGGGCAGTGCGAGTGTGCTTCGACTTAGTAGTCTTAGACACTTTAATCACCACCGGCGGAACCGACTGCTGAGCTATCTGACCTGAGGAAACAGGGGAAGAGACAGCAGATAACGTTGAAGTAAGAGCTGCTGCAAACGAAGGCTTGATGATGCTCGAGGTAGAAGCAGGAGGCTCGATGGAAGTCGAAGCCAAAGATGCCTTCAAAGTCGAGGGATCAGTCGAAGATTCCATCTCGAAGAGCTTGTCCACTTGAATGCAATGACGCTTAAAAGCACGAGGCTGAAGTGTTTGGCAAGGTAGGCATGACGTGGCATGATGTTTAGGCCCAAGGCACTTGAGGCAGCGTCTGAGGGTCTGTGATCAAGATCACGAGCCTACACTTGCTACACTTCTTAAAGCCTGTAGCAGGCCGGGACATAGGTCAAAAAACAGCTGCTGCAAGGTCGAAGCTCGTGGACTGCGGCCGAGTGGCCCATCCCGGAGAACGGACGGAAGACAAAAATTATTTTTTTTTAAACTAGATAAAAATAAAGAAAATAAAATAAAACGGCGATTCGTGAAGAAAAGACACCAACTGCGGTTGAGAGAAGGCAAAAGAGAACAAAATTGAATGCAGAGTCAAAGAAGGACTTCTCGGCTCCGCGGAAAACTAAGAACTGAGACGACGTGCCCTGTGCTGGGTGGGAAGGCACTCGCACATGCGTGGTGTGGGCGACTCGAAACTTCTAGTTTCTTCAAGCAAGTTTGCTTGTGAGGCGTCCACATCGGGGCTCCGTCGGATGACGTCACCTATACGTGAGAATACCTGCCTGCTTGTCCTGGGATAATGTCATGCACAAAATCACTTCTAGCAAAGTTACCCTGACCTACAAGTTGTCGGCATTATCAACAGCTTTCAGCTTGGCAATAAGATAAGCTTATTGGTATCTTGGAGAAATGTAGGCATTACCATTTGGCTTTATGACAAAATTTTCTAAAAAGTTCTGAATTTTAATTCCTTCTCAACTATACAAGAAGTTGTACAAGACCTAAAATAGCTTTAATTCACCCTGATCAACACAGCATCCAGCAAACATGCAGTTGTGTGCTACTATTCCTTACCACAGGCAATAGCCCAGTATATCAAGGAGTCTGGCGTCTGATAGAGGATTCTGAAAGGGACAACTCTGGCACTGGAGTCCAAGACAACATCAAGAGTACCGACAAGAAGACCTGGAGAGACAACAGAAAACGTTCTGTTAATACTAAGACTTCCTCTACTGGTGCTTCATTATAAAAGTTACTACCTCTAAACCAGTGGTCTCAAACTCAAACCCTTTGCAGGGCCACATTTTGGATTTGTAGGTACTTGGAGGGCCTCAGAAAAAATAGTTAACGTCTTATTAAAGAAATGACAATTTTGTATGAGGTAAAACTCTTTATAGTTTATAAATCTTTCCTTTTGGCTAAGTCTTAATAATAATATTGTCATTTATAGCTAAAGAGACATTATGATCAAGAAACTGTTTTATTTTACTTTTGTGATTATGATAAACATACCGAGGGCCTTCAAAATAGTACCTGGCGGGCTGCGAGTTTGAGCCCACTGCTATAGGCTAAGGCTCTTTACACCTGCATTGTGATGTCATAGAACTTTATGGCAGATAAAGGCCAAATTGCCCATCCACTATCTCCTCCTCTCCCTATTGGCTAAGGTTCTTAATATTTGCATCTCCTCTTCCTATAGGCCACTGGTCTCCAACTCAAATCCTTTGCGGGGCCACATTTTGGATTTGTAGGTACTTGAAGGGCCTCAGAAATAAAATAGTTAATGTCTTATTAAAGAAATGACAATTTTGCATGAGGAAAAACTCTTTATAGTTTATAAATCTTTCCTTTTGGCTAAGTCTTAATAATAATGTTGTCATTTATAGCTAAAGAGACATATGATCAAAAAACTGTTTTATTTTACTTTTGTGATTATGATAAACATACCGAGGGCCTCAAGATAGTACCTGGTGGGCCGCATGTGGCCCCCAAGCTGCGAATTTGAGACCACAGCTCTAAACTGATGTTTAAAAGAAAAAAAAAAAAAAAAAGATTTAATAAAAATGAAAAGAAAACCAATCAGATATAATAATAATAATTTTATTCTTATAAACCGCCATACCGAAAAAGTTCTAGGCGGTTCACAACAAGGTGAGCTAATACTTGGGACACAGATAAAATACAAATTAGAATAATGGACTTAACAGATAGACAGAAAGCATTTACAATATAATGCAGAAAATACCAGCATGGCAGGGAAAGTAGTAATACATAGAACAGATAAAATACATCAATTTGAATATAAGGAACTTGATTGAAAAAAAATGAAGCAGAATGCATTAAGATACCAGTTGAGTCTTTAACAATTTTCTAAAATCAAAATAGGAAGAGACCTCTAAATTTTTCCAAGCCATACATTCAATTTAGCGGCTTGAAATGAGAGGGTTCTCTCAAGAAACTTCTTATAACGACAGATTTTAAGGAGGGATATGAAAACAAGTGCACTCTACGTGTGGTCTTTTTGGCGCGACTCAAAGAGAAATGAGACACAAGATAAACCTGGTAACAAACCAGAAACTGATTTATAACAAATACAAGAAAATTTGAACAGAATTCTCGACTATCGGCAACCAATGGACATCTTGCTTAAATATTTTTTTAAATATATATTTTTTTTAAACATTCTTTTAAAGAAAAAAAAAAAAAAAGACTAGCTGAGAACAAAGGACAAGAACTAGCAGCAAGAAAGATGGAGGGCAAATAAGGCCACCCTGAAGCTGTTTGCAAAAGAAACATTTTATTGCCAATTTCCAGCTACTATATTTAAGTGGGGCAGTGAGCTCCACCTTCTCCCATGAGTCTAGGACACAGGTGTCAAAGTCGGTCCTCGAGGGCCGGAATCCAGTCGGGTTTTCAGGATTTCCCCAATGAATATGCATGAGATCTATGTGCATGCACTGCTTTCAATGCATATTCATTGGGGAAATCCTGAAAACCCGACTGGATTACGGCCCTCGAGGAGGGACTTTGACACCCCTGGTCTAGGATGTCTCTAAATTCAAGTGGATTCTGAGGCATGCAGATATGCAAGATGCGTCCTGTCCCTCAGTGGCTACTTTGTTCCCATACTGCTTCGCAGGATGATGGAGGAGTCCATTTTGTATGTGCAATTTATTTTAAGGTTAGTGTTGCCCCCTGAAGTGAACTGAATGTTAACTAGGTGTTATAAAGAGGCAAGGGTGGGTGATGCTTCCTGCCAGAATTTGCTTGGATCCATTACATGTACTTACCTAATTATGATGTTATGTATTTGTCTATTCCAGTACAGTCAAACCTTGGATAGCTCGTTAACATGATGTGCAAGTGTTTTGCAAGATGAGCAAAACATCTTAAATTTTAACTCGATAAACAAGCGTTGTCTTGCAGTACAAGCATGTATACGCATGTCACGTCAAGTGCGCACCATATACACGCGTCACATCGCTGAATGTAATACAAGCACCCGCATTTGAAGCGCGCACATCTCACGTTGAGCGCGGCTGAACGTAATAAAAAAGCATCATGCCCAATTCACCCACAGAGAAGTGACTTCGAAATGAACAAGGTCTTGCAGTACAAGTATGTACAGTACTGTACAGTAATACCTTGGAATTCGAACTTAATCCGTTCCAGATCCCCGTTCGAGTTCCAAAGCATTCAAGTTACAAGTCAATTTTTCCCATTGAAAATAATAGAAACTGGATTAATCCGTTCCTGGGTCCCATAAATTTAAATTAACAGTAAATACACTGGATTTTAAAAGTAAAATATTAACAAATATTCCAAAGCAACATTCAGATTCTGGGGCATAAACACACACATACAATGTGCAGGGTGTCGGATTTGCTTGAATTTTTAGTTCAGATTCCAAATTGTTCGAATACTGGGGCATTCGGATTCCAAGGTATCACTGTATTTTGTATTAAAGTTTTTGGGTTGTGAATGAAATTGTCTTGAGTTTCCATTATTTCCTATGGGGGAATTCGTTTTGATATGAGTGCTTTGGATTACAAGCATGCCTCCGGAACGAATTATGCTCGCAAATCAAGGTTTTACTGTAGTTCTCAATCCAAGTCATGTTTTCAGGTTACCAAATGTGCATGTCATTACCTCCACTATATGACTCACTTATGCACATTTGTTTTAGATCTCTCAAAAATCTTACTGGATGGTTGTGTCTCAAGGACAGGGTTAAGAACCTTGTCTATGCACTTCAGCTGCTGGTGGGTGTATTATAGCCAATAGAAAACATCACCTGTGAAGGTAGGTAGGAATCAATATGACAAACTATTTCAATTTATATCCCATCCTCCCCCAAAGAGCTCAGAACAAGTTACAAGGTATTCGCTTTGTACCTTTGAACCAAGTCAGAGTCAAGATATGATTATAATAATTAAACAAAACGAGATACAGACAAACCAATACAAACTATAGTGGAATTCGTCTAACACAAATGGCATAATGTTTGCTGATGGACCCTCTGGCAATAATTTAAATTATGTTCTTACCTGTTAATTTTCTTTCCTTTAGAAGCAGCAGATGAATCCAGAGACTAGTGGGATAATACACATCTACCAGCAGGTGGAGATAGAGAACTGAATAACAGGTGGTCCCATTGGTTGGCACGCTCTCTGTATCCTCAGTATTGCTCCTTGCCCAAGCATCCGGAACCAGAAACATTGTCCATCAATAAAAAACTTCTTTCCCAACAAAGTGCAAATATAACAATAGAGAACACAACTACCAACTCAAACAAACTGCTGAAACCCGCAAAATACACACACAGCAAGCAAATAGCCAGAAGGGTGGGGCTCTGCATTCATCGGCCATGGAGGAAACACAAAGGAGACAACTTGGAGGCCAAGCAAGAGCCAACGTGTCTACCCCTTCCGATGTCTGCTCCCTGCATCTGCTGAAGAATCGAGGAAGCTTCGCATTGTTCGACGAGGCCATGAGGTCTATGTCCGGGAGACCCCACCGTTGCACGATGAGGTCAAACGCCTGATCAGAGAGTTCCCATTCTCCGGGATCTAGAAGATGTCTTTCTGAGGAAGTCCGCCTGAACATTGTCCTGACCCGCAATGTGTGCCACTGACAGCAGAGGAAGATGAAGTTCTGCCCATTGAAGGAGATGCATGGCTTTGTTTGCCAGCTGAGGACTTCGGGTACCGCCCTGCCTGTTGAAGTACGCCACCGATGCGACACTGTCCAAAAAAACCCTTTTTGGCCCTGAATCATGGGCAGGAACGATTGGAGCGCGAGCCGGGCCGCTCTCAATTCCAGCAGATTAATGGGCCACTGAGCTTCCTCCAGAGACCGGACTCCCTGCGCTGAGGATTGAAGGCAGTGAGCCCCCCAACCCGACAGACTGGCATCTATGGTCACTATTGTCCATGCTGGAGTCGCCAGAGGCATGCCTTTGAACAGACTGCAATCGCTGAGCCACCAAGCCATGCTGCGTGATGCTGGAGGCGTCCATTGCAGACGAGTGTAATCCTGAGACACTGGGGACCACCGAGAGAGAAGCGATTGCTGCAATGGTCTCATGTGAAAGCGCGCCCAAGGCATTGCCACCATGGAACCCAGAACCTGTACATAATCCCACACTCTATCTGGGCGACTGGAAAAGCAGGCGAACCTGAGACTGCACTTCACACCCCAGTCTTTGGAAAGAAACACTTTCCCCACCTTTGTGTCGAACAGCACCCCCAGATGTTCCAACGACTGGGACGGGATAAGAGAACTCTTTGGAAAATTGATGACCCACACTAAGGATTGAAGAAGAGATATTATCCTTTGGGTCATCCACAAATTGACCTGCATCGAAGATGCCCTGATCAACCAGTTGTCCAAGTAAGGATGTACCCGAATTCCTTCCTGGCGAAGGAACGCCGCCACCACAACCATGACCTTTGAGAACGTCCGAGTAGCTGTGGCAAGGCCAAACGGCATGGCGCGAAACTAATAGTGCTGTCCCAGGATTGCAAAATGAAGAAATTTCTGATGCGGTGGCCATATGGGAATGTGCAGATAAGCTTCTTGAGGTCGAGCGCCAAAAGGAATTCCCCCGGCTAAACAGACGCTATGACCGACCTCACTGTTTCCATCCGGAAATGCCTGACTCGAAGAAAGCATTTGACCCACTTGAGATCTAAGACTGGCCTGACCGAACCCCCCTTGAAGTAAATGGAGTACCGTCCCTGCCCCCGTTGCACCGGAGGCACTAGAATTGCGGCCCCAATCTCCAAAAGAACCTGAAGAGTGCTCCGTACTGACTCTCTCTTGGCAGCCCCTAAACAAGGGGAGACCAAGAAAGAATCTGAGGCGGGAGAGGAAAATTCAAATTTGTAACCCTCTTGAATAATGTCCAAGACCCACCAATCGGACGTGATCTTGGCCCACTCCGCCAGAAAGGAAGACAATGCCACGATGGAGGGAACTGACCTCCTGTCATTGGGAAGGACGCAAGGCCGGGGTCCGGGCGGACTGGGCAGCCTGGGGTTTTGTAGGACGAAAGGAAGACTTTTGTGGAAACCTAGGCCTAGTGTTATAGGAAGATCCATAAGATGGTGGAAAGGACGGTTTCCAGGCCTATATCTTTTAACATCTCTGAAACGATTTCTGGCAGACAAAGACTTTAAAGAGGCTTTAGGCTTATCTTCCGGTAACTGACGAGTCTTGGTATCACCAAAATCCTTCACTAATTTATCCAAATCATCCCCAAAAAACAAGCGACCCTTAAAAGGAAGCCTCACGAGTCTAAGCTTGGAAGCTGCATCCGCCAGTGACGGAGCCACAAGGATCTTCGAGAAACAGAAAGCGACATCTGCTTAGCCAAAGCTCGAATATCATCATAGAGGGCATCCGCCACATACGCAAGATCCGTTTCCAAATCAGGAAAGTCGGAAGGAACAGCAATCCACGTCTCCATCATCATATCCACCATACCTTGCGCCCATTGCAGACAAGCCCATGCTGCACAGGAACTGCACACCGCTGCTTGCAAGGTAACCGCGACAAGACAGCTTAAGCGAAAATTCAATCTTCCGATCCTGAATGTCAGAGCGCTATACCACCCTCAACTGGAAAAGTAGTCTTTTTTGTAACTGCAGCCACTAAAGCATCCACCTTGGGGTTCTTAAATTTGTCCAGCTCGTCCTGAGATACAGGATACAACTGGTGCATAGCCTTCGCCACATGGAGACCAGCTTCCGGAGTGTCCCATTGAGCATAAATAAGCTCATGCATCGCATTGTGGACCGGGAATGCCTTTGCAGGCTTTTTTGTGCCCGCCATCAGAGGATTAGCCGATCCCGTCGCTTGCGGATCTGGCTGAGAGATATGAAGGCCTTGCAGTGCTATGGAAATAAGATGGTAATTCTTCTCTATGAAAAGACTGAGCACTGTAGGATCATCCACCTCTCTAGACAGCGCATCTTCAAACTCTAAAATCCGCCACTTCGCCGTCTGCCCAGTACTGGCCTTAGTTCAATATTTAATCAGAAAATAAGATTAAATATTGAACTAAGGCCAGTACTGGGCAGACTTGCACGGTCTGTGTCTGTATATAGCCGTTTGGTGGAGGATGGGCTGTGGAGGGCTTCAATGGCTGGGAGGGTGTAGATGGGCTGGAGTAAGTCTTAACAGACATTTCGGCAGTTGGAACCCAAGCACAGTACAGGGTAAAGCTTTGGATTCTTGCCCAGAAATAGCTAAGAAGAAAAAATAAAAAAATTTAAATTGAATCAGGTTGGGCAGACTGGATGGACCATTCGGGTCTATGTCTGCTGTCATCTACTATGTTACTATGTCCTCCAGAGAGTCCGGAATATCCAGAGACAAGGTGGAGCCTGATGGAGGGTCATCCCCACCCATAGGTGCCACTCTTCGCCTTTTAGCCACCAGAGACTCCAAGGGAGGCCTACTGACATGAGGCACAGGAGACTGGTCCAAATTACCCTCCCGTTGTTGCGCAGGGTGAGGTCTGTAATAAAAAGGCCTTATGCATCAGCATAATGAACTCCGGGGAAAACCCCATCGATATAGATTGTGCCAGCGACGAAACAAGATTCCCCTGCCCAGTAACCGGCCCCGCAAAGACAGGAGAAGAAACACTGCTGACCGCCGGTGCGGCTGCCGCCATGCACTGAAGCGGAACGGTGGTAGCTGCAAGTGCAGGAGAAGCCGGCCTGAGTTCAATCGCATGGGAAACTTCTGGTGCGATCTGTATTTCTTCCCCCACAGCATCGGCACAACCTGTCTAACAGAGGCCCGATGGTGTTCGCCGCTTCCCACAGCGGGAACACTGTTTAACTGCCTCTGCCGCCACTGAGCAATCCCACACCGGCAGCCAACGGAACACCGCGTGTCAGCAAATCCGAACAAACAAACAGTCAGATATAGCCCCCCCTATGCAAATAAGCAAGAAAAAAATGGTCTTACCCGATTCAACTTTTCCTAAGGCAGGAACTGCCAGGACAGAACCGTCCAGCAACAGAACTCTGGTCCCCTTTTTTTTTGTTGGGGAAAGAAAAAAAATAAAAATACGGGACCAGGAAAAAAGCCTCAATCCACCGGAGAGGAGGGTGGAGCAGGGACCTGGGGGGGCCCAGGTGTAACTCACAAAGTTGGCACCATTTAGCCAAACACTCCTATCTACCTGAAGAGAAAAAATTCACAACAGAAGAGGAAATTACAATCCAGCCAGAATCCAGGAGCTAGTGGAAAAGAGACCATCACCTACTGGGAGATAAGAGAATACTGAGGATACAGAGAGCGTGCCAACCAATGGAAGCACCTGTTATTCAGTTCTCTATCTCCACCTGCTGGTAGATGTGTATTACCCCACTAGTCTCTGGATTCATCTGCCGCTGTTAAGGAACGTCCATTCCTGTGATGTTACAAGGGGCTGGTATAATCCTACAGGTGGGTATATTATTTTGGATTTACCACCTTTTCATGAAGAGATTCACTCAAATTGGTTTGCAAAACATTGAATAGTAATCAGGTACTTTAAGTATTTCTTTAGAAAGGAAAGTATTTCTTGGAAAGGCTCTCAAAAGCCAAGAACAATCCTATATAGTACCAGGGGTTACCTACTACTGGCATTACTGGAGTGGGGTGGAGGGTATAAAGGTGACGCAAGATGCCTCTACAGTATAATCTCATTATAACGGACATCAAGGGACCTGGTAAAACAGTGTTATATCCAGAGTTGCATTTTTTAAAAACTTTATTTAGGTCAACTTGAAACAACGTACAATCAATGAACAGTCACTGCACAAGCATATCAGCAAGATCAATAACAAAACTCGGCAAAACATTGGTATGGCATGAAATGATTGCAAAAAAACAAAACACTAAAATATGGCGGTTTTTGAATTAAACAACTGTTTTCCAGCAGAGAATCATTTTGATAGTCACGAGAGCAATTTTTCAACAGCATCTCATCAGGAACCTGTCTGAATTATACTACTCGGGGACCCCCAAGTCCTGCTTAAGCTAAGTGTTATTTCAGCACATAGTACAACACACAGTGACTCTCAAATACGTTAAAAATCTTTATTATGAAAGTTTTTTGAGACTGAATCAAGCAATATTCTGTGGAGTTAGTGATCAAAGTTTTTATAAAACAACAATGACTGGAAGGTGAACTCTTCACCCAAGGGAGGTATTCAAGCCTTCCTTACAGAGTTCCACATCTGAGTATTTTTATAAACTTTATTTTGATCACTCTCCATGAATTTTGTTACCAATGTGGGTCAGTTGAATGATTTGATACTAAAGCATTATGTGGCACCATATTGGAAAGAAAAATACTCTTTTTGTCATTTTCTTCTGGGCTGCATTTTGATACTATATCACCGGCATGCCACGCGCATGTCCATTCTAGCCGAACAAAAACTACAGCTAAAAGCGGCTCTGGAGACCAAATTGTCCACTATATGCAGTGATTTTTTTTTTTACATGCTCATTAAGGCGCACGGCTGGGACCTCATCCGCTATAAATGATATTCCATTATAACAAGATTATACTGTAACAGATTCGTAGACTACATTTCTTGATGGTAACGGAAACACGGCTAGTTGAAGGGGGTGCAAAACTAAGCTACTGTATCCAAAAGGGTAAGTCGTAAGATGTTTTTGTTGCTTGGACCAGTGGCACCAAAAAGTGGTGGGACAGAGCACCTTACAGATTGGGAAGTCCCCAGGACAAGGTAACTTGATGTTATGTAGGGCATTGGGGGACACAAATCTGTTTGATGAGACCAATGGTCCATCTAGATCAGTATCCCATGTTCATGGAGGCCAGTCAAAGTCACAAGTACCTGGATTGCAAGGATATTAACACTTGACAATGACAAGGGTCCCCTGCAGGAACTCAATTTCCCCATCCCCACGGGTTTTGTCGCTGTCCCTGCCCCATTTCTGTAAGCTCTGCTTTAAACCACACAAGCCTCAAACTCTTATGATTTTTAAAGTGTTTGGAGGCTTGTTCAGATGAGGACAGAGCTTACGGGGAAAATTTTTCCCCATGTCACTCTCCAATTAACACACTTGCAGGGGAGAGGGAGAAATAGAAGTACACAGACTGGAGTGGTTGTTAGGGTTAGAACTAGTTGGTAACCAGCCCTACACATCATACAGGGAATATTCTGGACTTAGTATTTTGCAGAGAAAAAAAAAAAGTATCCTTTGGATTGTGGAAGTAGTCTCAGATTGGTGAGGCCCGTCTTTAGTACAGGAAGAGGTGGTCGGAGCATACCGCGAGTGATTTCATTAATTTGCCAGCACTCCAGCTGCCCTCTCCTACCTCCCCTTCGCGGTCAGAAAATACCGCGAATGACAGGGACCGCGACCAGCTGATCGTGAATTTGTGGGGGAGCACTGCACTGCAATACCACAACAGTTCAGAATAGAGAGTTGGTGGGGACAGAAATCCCACCTGGCCCCACCCGTCTCTGCCAAAATCCCCCCGTCCCCGCGAGGAATCCCTCCGTCCCTATAAACTTCAGAAAGTTATTTCATTTAATTATACTACTGAATTAAAGGCTCTGGTAGAGACCCATTTACAAATAATCAAACAGACTATTAATTTGGAAATATTAATTGGAAAGAATATATACTTTGTAAATGAGTTTCTACCAGAGCCTCTAATGTAAATATAAAATATAAATACTCAGCTGATGAGCCCCCAAGCTGTCAGCTGAGAACTTTCTTTGCAGTTGGCTGGGGGTCCCTTTTGCCAAGCTTGACAGGCAGAAGTAGCGTCCCTGAGTCACAGATGCTGGCACCTCAGTGGCTCATGGATGTTGCCAGCAACTGCTGTGCTTGGTGAAGGGGAGTTCTGGCCGTCTCTAGAGGAGGTCCTCTGCTGGCGGTGCTTGGGGATCCCCACCAGTCACAGCAAGGGTCAGCAAGTACTTCAACACTGCAGAAATAAAACCAGAAATGCATTTCCTTTTGAACACAATACAAAAGACATCTGCTATATACATTTCCCAAAGCTAACATTTTAGTCAATAAATTCTGTTTTTTACCTTTGTTGTCTGAAGACTTATTTTTCCATAAAGTTGGTCCCAGTTTCTTTTTTACTCTTTCCCATCTTCTGTAAATTCTTCTGTTGCTGTCCATTGGTTCCTCCTACCATGGTCCAGCATTTATCCCTTTCTCATCTTTCGTGCCTGCCCACCAGCCCCATGCCCAATATTTCTCCTTCTATCACCCCTCTCCAGCACCATGCCACATCTCTCCCTTCATTCCCTTTACCACTATGTCCAACATTCCTCCCTCTTGCATCCATTTCAATCTGTCCCACTGTTCCCTTTTCACCACAATATTTCTCCATCTCATCTGTACCTCACTCCCTCCCTATGACCAAAAATTCTTTCTTCCATTCCCGTGTACACAACCATCTCTTTCCCTCCCTTCCTCTCTCAAGTCCATGCCTTCTGTGTCCAAAAATGCATTCCCTCCCCCACCTCAGCATCTCTTTCCCTCCCTTCCTCCATCCTCTTTCCCAAGTTCATGCCTTGTGTCCAAAAACGCACTCCCTCCCCCCTTTTGTGTTCAGTGTTTGCCTCCCAGCCCTCATCTGCAAGCAAATTACCAGCAACTTTCTCAGCCAAATGGAACTCGAGCCATGAGGCTCGTCTTCTATTTCCTGCCTGCACTGCCCCAGCACACATAGCCGACCGGAAGTCTTCCCCGATGTCAGTGCTGACGTCGGAGGGAGGGAGGGAGGGCTCGAGTTGTATTGAACCCCGCAGGATCCCCACGACCCTAGGAGGCGTCCCCAAGGGATCCCCGTGACCCGAAGGGGGAACCCGCAGGATCCCCGCGGGATTCCCGTCGTCCCCGTGCAGCTCTCTAGTTCAGAGCAGTTTACAGAGCCAAGAGTGTGTGCTCATGCCAACCCTCCCCTACATTTGATGTAAACACCAGATGCTTTACCCTGTACAGTAAATGCCCTCTGTCCTCTCCTCCCAGCAGTATACTGTAAATGCACGATTATGTACCATTCTGTTATCGACCACAGACTACAAAACCTTCAAGAAAGATACTAAAACCCTACTCTTCAATAAATACATAAAACCTATCTAACACGACCAGGTCCTACCCAAACCCCACCTACCCACTCTATACCCTTAATATACTCTAATATGCCTCTATTTACCCAACATTTATCACCTTAATATCTCGACAACTCTTTGGTAATTCTTATGTAACTCTTATGACATCTTATGCTATTCCTGTAAACTTTTATGTAATCCGCCTTGAACTGCAAGGTATTGGCGGAATAGAAATCACTAATGTAATATAATGTACCTCCAAAACGTTATGATTGTATTGTTTCTACCCTATAGTATAGGATGTACTGTCACTCCTGTACCCCAAACACTGAATGTGCTGCTGTGACTTGTCCTGAGCTCCTGGATAGGATGGGATACAAATTGAAATAAAATAAAAATTAAATAATATTTTTAAACATGAAAATGCAGTTTCACTGAAGGTGCAGCTGCTTTGAACTGCCTTAAAGTGTGACTCTTCCCGTTTCAAAAGGGACGTATTACTGAAGCTCGGAACTCAATTTTTTTTTTTAAATTCCACAGATGTCAGAAGAGTGAAGCTAGAAATGTTTATCCTCATTAGATTAACCGCTCAGAGACCATTCCCTAAGCGGTAAGGAGAATCCAGGCTTCACTACCACTACTCCTGCTTGAACTAAAGTCTCCATGTCTGCGATCATAATTTCAACACATACAAGTAATGTCTGAACATGTGCCGGCTAATTAAGGATCTTGCAAGAGGAAAATGACTGTTTGGCACAGTAACAGAGAACCTATCCTTGAAGTGAGCCAAACACAGTTAACAGCCAAAAAACAGATTGTGCATAATTTTAGTGTGTGATTACATCAGACACGCTATTAAGGGCTCCACATAGAACTGCACCCTAAAGTCCTTCTATGCAGATACGACTCAAACGGAATAAAATCTCTACCGATTTTCTCCTTTGCAGTAATCTTGCTCTTCCAGAAAAAATTTTAAACCGCTAGGTTTAGAGTTTGCTTCTTATTCCTGGTTAAATGCTGTAGACCCCCAGCTGATATCTACCTTTCCCCTCATCACTAGAGATGAGTTTATTCCAATTTTTATTTAATTGGGTTAAGTAGAGTTGCAGATAAGTTTCATTGAAGGTGCCTACCACCCTTTCAGAAACATTTTTAGATGCTGCCCCCCCAGGTCTAAGCCCCAAACCTGCAGCCAGGTACACCTCAACCTCTTGTTCTAAAAGCAGCGGTGTTCAACCTCAGACCTCACCCAGCTTTTTAGGATTTCCCCAATGGAATATGCATGGGATCTCCTTGCAAGCACCGTCTCCACTGTATGCTAATAGACCCAATGCACGTTCCATTGGGGAAATCTTGAAAAGCCTGAACGGGAAGACAGATTAGATATCCAATCTAAAGTACCGATCCCTAGAGAGAGAGAGAGAGAGAAAAAAAAAAAAAAGAAGGTTTTGTAACAGGTTATACCTTCAGAAGATCTAAGGATCAAGCTAAGAGCAGTATATATCTGCCATCTGTTACTACAGTATGTATGGAGAGAGTGAGAGAGAAGGTACTCAAGTATAACTTAACAAATTTATTTGTATACTGCAATACCTTGTAGATCTATGCAGAAACCAAGAAAATGTGCATTTCTTGAAACCCGACAGAGGCCGGGACATGAAAGAACAAAAGGCCGCGAACGATCGAGGTCCCGCAGCTGCGGCAACCGGGAGCCCCCGGCGCTGAAGCGATCCTTTTTTTTTTTTTGACTATTCGCAATTCGCAGATGGAAGTAAAATAAGAAAAACACAGCGACTTCGCAAAATAACAAAGCCGCGGTGACAGAAGGCAAAACATACAGAGCAAAAATAAGACAGGGCTTCTGGCTCTGCGGAAGAAACAGAACTGAGGACCAGAGGTGGGGATGCGCCCTCTAGTGGAGGGAGAAGGCATGCACGCACATGCGTGGTGCAGCAAAGCAAGCTTGAAACTTCAATAAGCCGTCCGCGTCGGGGCTCCGTGAATGATGTCACCCACATGTGAGAATATGCTGCCTGCTTGTCCTAGGATAACAGCAATTTCCAAGCATACCTTGATAAAATGGCCTACATGCATTATATCTTAAATACTAGACAATTGCTCGTGGCACAATGCAAATATTATACATATTAAACGGCAGCAGATAAAGACCTGAACGGTCCATACAATCTGCCCATTAGTTATTCTCATTAAGACTACATGATTAAGTTAACTTGTCTCTTCTTCAATATTTCTGAGCCATTGACTAAAGTCCAGTTGGTATTGTCCTAGGTTCCAACTGCTGAAGTTGTCATCAAAAGCTCACTCCAGCCTATGCAACCATCCCATTGTTTGTGGGATATCTACAGTAAAGTCTGGCCCGTTAACGTCCTCGTGTTCCAAGTTAGTAGAGTTAACCCTTTGACGCCCTCCCCTGCCCATCCTACAATGAATCACCATCTATGGGACACAAACGGTACAAGTCTAATGGGGAGGAGAGGCCCTAGTGGTTAGAACTGCTGCCTCAACACCCAGAGGTTAAGTGATCCCGGCCTGCTCCCTGTGATTGTGGGCAAATCACTTAAACCCCTCCATTGCCCCAGGTACCATAGCTGTGAGACTGCTGGGACAGCTAGGGAAAATAGGAAAGCTCAAGCAAGAAAATTATTGCTGTTAGGGGATTCCATCATCAGAGGCATTAATCTCTGAATACATGGCAAGGAGCCTAAAATAGTGAACTGTCTCCCAGGATCACCAAACAAATAGGGGCTCAAGCAAAACTTTAAAACGTCCAAAATCCAGCTTAAGTCAGCACTTGAACATCCTAATAGCAGGGATGTCCTGCTGCCAGGCCAAGACTTCCCCCCCATAGCAGGAGAGATACTAATTCTCTCCCGCTGCCAAGAAATACCTGCTGTCTGACCGCACACCCCCCATGCAGCAGGAGAAATGCCCACTCTCTCCCACTGCCAAGTGACCCCCCCCTGTCATACAACACCTCCCCCCGCCTCCAACGTCCATTTCCCCTTATCTCTAAGTAGATGAGGTGAGGGACACGGATTCCCTTCTCCCAGCTGGCCTGCGCTGTCCAAAATGGGCCTTCCCCTTCCCACGAGGCTCCGATTGACCCAAGTTGTTTAAGGCCCCTCCCATGGGAGGAGCCCTATACAACCTGGGCCAATCAGAGCCTTAGGCCCCTTCCCGGTGCATCAGGGGAGGGGCCTAAGGCTCTGATTGGCCCAGGATGTATAGGGCTCCTCCCAGTGGTGTGCAAAAGTCTAGAACCAGTTGTGAAATTTTGAATTCTTTCAACTTTGACCCGATTTTAATATTTTCGTTCCCCAATAGATTTGTGTACATTTAGCTATTAGAATTCACTTTTTATTCTAGCTTGGCCTTAAATTTCTAAGTTTGTTAAAGTTTCCATGTTAATTGTTTTTCTACGTAAATTGAGTAATGCACTTCACTGGTCAAAAAAGTACAAATGAGCATGAGCATCATCTATCCCTCATTCATGTAGGTGGCCTTGAAAAAGGCTGTTTTGTGCATCTGTGATAGCTCAGTATTTGGTGGGCTGCTCTCTGTTCTCGATCACCTGTCTGCACCATGTAAGCATTGAATGAACCAGTTTGATGAGGTGATCATGGATGACAACATGGTTCTAGGCTACAATGAGTAATAACCAAATCAAGTTTTGATGTTGGATGCCTCTTGGATATCCCAGGCTACCTTGTGTCACAAGTTCTTGATTGTTTCCAGCTGATCACCTGTTTGGAACAATGGCAAGTTGCATTGTCATCTTGGAACAGGAACTGACCTGGAAACAGCTGCTGAGCTGATGGCACCATGTACTTTTGCAGTATTGCGATGTACTTGGTCCCACTGACCATCCCATCAAAGATGTGCAGATGTTTGACACCCCTGGCAGCCATGCAACACCAGACCATGACCTTCAAAAGGATGCTTAACAATGAGGTTGAGGCACTCGAGCTTGAACTCTTCATAGAAACCTCCTCCCATAGGTGGGCCTGGTTATCAAATGGGCAGAAAGTGCTTTCACTGCTGAAAAGCACCTTTTCCCACACAATTCACATGCCCGTCTTGAGTGCTTCCATTTGATCTGGTTGCACCTTTGGATGTCAGTCACCAGTGGTTTGTTGCATGCTTTGCAGCCCTCCAGACTACAATGCAGGCATCAGCAATGAACTGTTGACGAGATGACACCGACATGATAACTTGTCTGACCACTCATGCAATTGAATACGTTAGAAATGCATGGTCTTGGTATGATATCGATGTGCATGGACAACTGGACCAAGGCTCGTCTACCACTGAACCTGTCACTTTTTGGGGGTAGGTTTTTTTCGATCTTTACTACTGTGCTGTGACTGCAGCTGGCAATCTGGCAGCACGAAAATCCTTCATTGCTCATCACTTGACACTCAAACACACTTCTCCAATGTCTGCTTCCAAGTCTTGTTCATGGTTTATGCAGAAAGTGTATAAAAACCCCAAAAAACACACTTTTTTATAGCTGCCCCATTACCTAGAAGTCTGAACTGTGATTGGCTCCACTAAGCCACCAATATTACATTACATTAGGGATTTCTATTCTGCCATTACCTTGCGGTTCAAGGCGGATTACAAATGGTTTGTCCGGAAACTAGAAGTATTTAGGGAGTAGTTTGTACATTTCTTAAAGTTGTTAAGGATTACATCCGAGTTGACATGATATTAGAAGTTCATATGTAGTAGTAGCAGCAGGTGATCCAGGTGTTCAGTTTTATGAATATAGAAGGGTTTTTATTTCTTTTGAAGGTTTTGTAGTCTGTAGTCATGGTCAATGGGTTGTAGAGTTGTGGGTCGAGTTTTGCAGCTTGAGTGGCTAGGAGGTTGTCGTACAGCTTTTTTCTTTTGACGTTTTTGGTTGGAGAGTGTGTGAATGGTGCGTGTGTTCTCCTATGTCTGGTTGAGATGGATTGAACTAGTCGATTGTTCCAATAGGCTGGGCTGTCTGTTTATTGCTTTAAATAGTAGGCAGTAAAATTTGAAGTGTATTCTCGCTTGTATTGGGAGCCAATGTAAGTCGTGGTAAGCCTCTGTAATGTGGTTGAATTTCTTCAGTGAGTAGACCATTGTTTGGAATTGTTTTATCATGGTTGCTGTGCATGGGAGATATGTTGCAGTAGTCTATTAGACCTAGGATTAGGGATTGTACCAAGAGTTGGAATTATTTTCTGTTGAAGAATTTTCTGATTTGCCTCAGATCTCATGACTGCGAATGATTTTTTTTATTGTATTGTTGATTTGTGGCTGCATTGTACAGCCTCTATCTATTAGCACTCCTAGGAGTTTTAAAGTGGGCTGGATGTGAACATCAGGGAGGTGGGGTCTTGTCTGGCCATGCTATAGGATCACCAGGTAGGTTTGTTTTTTGAAGGCAGGAGGGGGAGATTTGTGATAGAGCCAGCTTTTAGTGGCATGCTTGCTTTTCTTTCTTTAAATGAACATCAGCCTTTCCTACCAGTATGCCAGTGCCTGAGTCAATCAGCGTTCATAACTTTTTTATATATCGCAATACCACAAACAGTTCAGAGCGGTTTACAGAGGAAGAGACTATATACAAACAACAATATTACAGAAAATAAAAATATAATAAAAAAAAAAACAAAACAATATTACAGAAAACTTTCAAAATTACATTAACAATAGTATGGTTAACCAAATGTGTCTGAAGTGTTTTAGAAATGCATCAAGGCAGAAGTGGGGCGTCAGAGAAATTTATCAAAGAGGTAAATTTTGATCGACTTCCTAAAAGTTTTATAAGAAAGCGCGTTTGAAATAAAGTTGGTTAAACATTTATTCCAATTGCCTGCTTGGAAAGATAATGCTCGATCAAGGACTCTTTTAGATACAGCCCTTCAAGGATGGAAGAGCGAACAAGTAAGCACTGACAAGACGATTACCGTATTTTCACGCATATAACACAAGCGTTATACACAATCTTACAAACCGTGTGTAACCATGCGCGTTATATTCGTGAGCGCGTTATCCCCCCTTTTTTTTTTTTACATAGTTCACCCCCCCCCCCACACACAGGACTGCTCGCACCCCGAAGGACCGCTTGCGCTCGAACACGCACCCCCACCCCCATCATGTAGAAGTTTCCTACCGTCGTCCTGCTGCTTCCTCTGCCGGCAGTCCTGCCCCTTCTTAGCCCTGCATCTACGCTGCTTCCTCTTCCGGCGGTCCCGCCCTTTTGGGCAGGACCGCCGGCAGAGGAAGCAGGACAACGGTAGGAAACTTCTACATGATGGGGGGTGGGGAGGCTGTGGGGGTGCGAGCAGTCCTTCGGGGTGGGGGTGCGTGTTCAAGCGCGAGCGGTCCTGCGGGGTGGGGGGTGAATTGGACGTCGGGGGGGGGGGCATCAGGCTTTCAGGGTGGGGACAGGACTTCAAGGGGGAGAGGAGAGTCGGGGCGGGCTAAAGGAGAGTGGGCTGGCCAGAGGAGAGTTGAGGCGGCGTGCGCGGTATATAAAAAAATGTATTTACATAAATTACAGTACCCCGCGCGCTATACCCGTGTGCGTGTTTTACACGGGTGCGCGGTATATGAGTGAAAATACGGTAGTAGAGAATAGTGAGCAGCTAATACTGCAGTTTGAATGATTCAATTCGCATTTTCATTCTGAGCATGCCAGATTTGATGTAGATTAAGGAAAATAATTTGGAGAAGGAGGGTAAAGAAAAAAAAACAACAAAGAACTCCACACTACTACAAGCCCCAGCAGCTGAAAATGAAGGCTCAAAGCCCCAAAATATTATCTTCAGGTTTTAATTGAACAATACACACAAAAATTAACAGGAGAAAGCTGCCAGAGCCAAAAATAAATGTGTTAACATGAGAAAAATTCTAATTATAGTCTGGTTCAGAAGCCACAGAACAATTACTCCCAGCTGTGCAATTACTAAAAGGCTGTTTGGAAGTGAGAAGTACTAGCACAAAGTACTGTAAAGACAATACAGTGATTTCCTAATTTTCAAAGAACCTCAGCAGATACTTGTTAACTATATAGTTTAAAAAGGGGACAGGTTTAGAACAAACGCTAGGAAGTTTTTTCATTCAGAGGATGGTGGATACATGGAACGCGCTTCCAGAGGCTGTTGTAGACAAGAAAACATTAAATGGTTTCAAAGAAGGTTTGGATAGATTCCTAGAAGAAAAAGGGATTGAGGGGTATAGATAGGTATAAACCATTGCTCGGGCAATGGGCCTGATGGGCCACCGTGGGAGCGGACCGCTGGGCAGGATGGACCTATGGTCTGCCTCAGCAGAGGCAACTTCTTATGTTCTTAATATGGCCACTTACAGCTTTTTATTGAATTTATACTTTTGCTCCTTATGGTCTTTATTTCTCATTAGGTTATCATTTGGACTGATTTTGTTGATGTTTTCTTCATTTAAAAGAGCCATATTTGCATGTGTGAGTACTTGCAAGTAAATCCCCTTTGGTTTTATCTGCCTAGCATGCAAGGAAAGAGTGCTGGTTTTCCATGGTTCACATGAAATGTTATACTGCGCTGTTATGGATCTTCAATAAATAAGTATAAATTTTCACCAATCTTAATAAATATAGATTTAATTATGTTCTTTAAAGGAGTATTTAGCTTTACGGTCTAACGTAGGGATATATTAGTCAACATGTTTCACCTTTGTGTTTTATCAAGGCTTACATCCCTAAATAAGAGAGGAAAATCCATAACTCACTCTCAACCCTACATTCAGTGTACACTATATCAAAGCTAAATCTTTTCATTTATCAAAGTGACTAAACCCATATTATATACTATTTAATGAACCTCCCATCTTCCCTAGTAATTTTATACCAGCTCAATAGACATCATCCATTAAAGATGGCGTCATCTTAAACTAACTTTTTAAATGCCCATGCGAGCCTATCAGCTGGAGCCCATGTCAGCAGCATCAAAAGCCTGAGATAAAAGGGTTATTCCTTCACTTCTTAACTCCTCCCCCGTCTGTCCTCAACTATACAAGAGTGGACCATTCCAGTTCTGCATCGAATCCCCTCGGGGTAACTGTATTTAAATAATAAATACATCTTTATTTTTTGTAATTCAGTCTTTCCTCCAGGTTGCCTCCCTCCCTTCTCTTGTAGACTGTCTAACACCCTCCAGTGTAACTGGTTTATTGTGTGCCGTTTCTCTATCCAATGTTGTACTATTGGGGTTTGAATAGATTCAGTATTTATGCAAGATTTATGTTCGTTTAGTCGCACCTGAATGGAACTCTTAGTGTGTCCAACATATTAAATTGCATGGGCATACTATGATATATATACCACCCTTGTAGACCTACAATTAGTGACAGTCCTAGATCTGATAATCCAGCCTATCTAAGGATCCTGCCATTATTGTCCTCCTAAAATGTTCTCACACCATTGACAGTGATGACATCTTTCATGAATCCCATTTACAGGATCTTCAGTACCCCAAAACTTTTGATGTCCCACAACTTAGCCTATTTATCTGCCTCTTAAAGGCAAACATTGGGATATCCCCAAATCCTCTATGAAGTCTTAAAATATGTTCTTTAAGTAGAGAGATCATTCTAGTTGCATCCGAGTATGGTAACACACACTAGTTTATTTCCATCCATTCTCTCTATTTTCTCTTGAAGGAATAAGACCCTTTGGGCATATCTTGCATGTAGGTATGCCTTCCTAATGGCTTTTTTTAGAGTATCCCCTGGCTGTAAAACGTTGTTCCAAATCTTTCGCTATTAACTTAGTCTTGAAGAGTGGAACAAACTCTAACTCTCAAAAATTGGCTTTCTGAACAGTACTGTGGTTAACTGAGACCCACCGTCCCATCCTTTCCAATTAAAATATCCAAAAACTCAATTTTATCCTTATTGTAAATCAAAAATTAGGATCCCTGGTGTTGATCCATTGAATAAAAGCTTTTGGATCATGCTTAGTGCCATCCCACAGGAAAAAGATGGCATCCAGGAAGCGCTTCCATAAAAGGTATATTATTAAATATAGAAGGATATATTTCATTGGCTTCAAATCATCCCACATACAGTGTGGTCGCTGAGGGGGCTAAAGTCGCCCCCCCCCGGGCAATTTAAAAGCAACATACAATATGGATAAAATTGAGTTTAAATATTTTAATTGAAAAGGATAGGTCTGTTAACCACAGTAATAATAATAATAATAACTTTATTTTTTCTATACCGCAATACCACAAAACAGTTCAGAGCGGTTTACAGGATAAGAGACTGTACATTTACAGCGAAGTTACAGCTTAGTTATAGCGAAGTTACATCGAGGTTACAGCAAATCGAAAAACAGTTCAGAGCGATTTATACAATGTAGGTGGAGAGAATTAGTTAACAATTATATGGTATAAACCAGTGACAATTACAAAATGATCTAATAATTGTTGCATGGGGGGAGGGGAAGGGTAGGGAGGGAGGCAAGGGATTATTAGTTTGGTCGGGGGGGCGGGGGTTAGAGGAATTTATCGAAGAGGTATGTTTTTAGAGATTTCCTGAAGGATTGATAAGTTGGGGCAAGAGAGATGAGAGTGGACAGGCAGTCATTCCATTTGCCAGCTTGGAAAGAGAGGGTTTTGTCGAAGAATCTTTTGTGGATGCATCCTTTTGGGGAGGGGTAGGCAAACAGGTGTGCATTGCGTGTACGGTTAGAGCCTGGGAAGGTGAAGTGGCGTGAAAGATATATCGGGGCTGAGCCAGTTAGGGTTTTGAAGCAGAGGCAGGCGAATTTGAAGATGATCCTTGCTTCGAACGGTAGCCAGTGAAGTTTCCTGTAGAAAGGGCTGATGTGGTCTGATTTTTTGAGCCCGTAGATGAGGCGGACGGCGGTATTCTGAATAAGTCGTAGTCGTTTAGTGGTTTTCTTGTAGGAGCCCAGATATGATATTGCAGTACTGTTCAGGAAGCCTGTAGCTCAGAACACATTACTTCATTTTTCAAGCTTT
The DNA here is from genome assembly GCF_902459505.1 of Geotrypetes seraphini. NCBI lineage: Eukaryota > Metazoa > Chordata > Amphibia > Gymnophiona > Dermophiidae > Geotrypetes > Geotrypetes seraphini. The sequence goes on from NC_047084.1 coordinate 147,690,800, forward strand.
CACCCTTATTGCCTAAAATAGCCTCTCGATCAGCTATTTTTTTGAAAGCTAGAAGTGCTTGTCAAAACCTTAAGAGTAAAACAGATTTTATGCTGCTTATCCTAGCAATAAAGCAATGTTACTTACCGTAACAGTTGTTATCCAGGGACAGCAGGCAGCTATTCTCACTAGTGGATGACGTCATCCAACGGAGCCCCGATGCGGACGTCTCGCAAGCATACTTGCTTATAGAAACTTTAGAAGTTTCCAGTCGCCTGCACCACGCATGCGCGAGTGCCTTCCCACCCGATGCACCGGGCACGTCTCCTCAGTTCAGATAGCTAGCAGAGAAACCAACCCAGAGGAGGTGGGTGGGACGTGAGAATAGCTGCCTGCTGTCCCTTGATAACAACTGTTACGGTAAGTAACACTGCTTTATCCCAGGACAAGCAGGCAGGTATTCTCACTAGTTGGTGACCTCCAAGCTAACCACAATGGGATGGTGGGAGAGTTGGCAACTTAGGAGAATAGATTTTGAAATACTGTTTGGCCAAACTGTCCATCCCGTCTGGAGAAAGTATCCAGACAATAATGAAAAGTGAAGGTATGAACCGAGGACCAAGTGGCAGCTTTACAAATCTCCTCAATCGGTGTCGATCTGAGGAAAGCTACAGAAGCTGCCATTGCTCTGACCTTATGAGCTGTGACTTTACTGGGAAGGGTTAATCCAGCCTGGGCATAGCAGAAAGAGATACAAGCCGCCATCCAGTTGGAGATGGTACGCTTAGAGATAGGACGTCCCAACTTGTTTTGATCAAAGGAGACGAAAAGTTGAGGAGCAATTATGTGTGGCTTGGTGCGCTCCAGGTAGAAAGCCAAAGCACGTTTACAGTCCAGAGTGTGAAGAGCTGATTCTCCAGGATGAGAATGAGGATTTGGAAAAAACACTGGAAGAACAATGGATTGATTGAGATGAAATTTCGAGACCACTTTAGGAACGAATTTAGGATGAGTGCGGAGTACCACCTTGTCATGATGGAACACTGTGAAAGGTGGATCCGCAACCAATGCTTGAAGCTCACTAACTCGACGAGCAGAAGTGAGGCCAATGAGAAACACCACTTTCCAAGTGAGATACTTGAGATGAGCCCTGTTGAGAGGCTCAAATGGAAGTTTCATAAGCTGAGAAAGAACATTGAGGTCCCAAAACACTGGAGGTGGTTTGAGGGGAGGATTGACATGGAAAAGTCCTTTCATGAATCTGGAAACCACAGGATGAGCAGAAAGAGGTTTCCCTTGAAGAGGCTGATGAAAAGCAGCAATTGCACTCAGATGGACTCGGATCGATGTAGACTTGAGGCCAGAATGAGAAAGGTGCAAAAGATAGTCCAAAACAGAGGATAAGGAGGCATGTTGAGGCTCCTTATGATGAGAAAACACCAAGTAGAAAATCTAGTCCATTTTTGGGAATAGCAGTGTCTAGTAGCAGGCTTCCATGAAGCTTCCAAAACATCCCTCACAGCTTGTGAAAACTGAAGGGGAGTTACGTTGAGAGGAACCAAGCTGTCAGGTGCAGAGACTGAAGGTTGGGATGAAGTAGAGATCCCTGATGCTGTGTAAGCAGAGAGGGAAATACTGGCAGAAGGGCTCCCTGCTGCTGAGTTGAAGCAGGAGGGAGAACCAAGGTTGTCTGGGCCACCGAGGAGCAATCAGAATCATGGTGGCATGGTCCGACTTGAGCTTGACTAGAGTCTTTTGAATGAGAGGAAACGCATACAGAAATATTCCTCCAGTCCAAAAGAAAAGCATCTGCCTCGAGGCGATGAGGAGTGTAGATCCTGGAGCAGAACTGAGGCAGTTTGAAGTTGTGGGGGCAGCGAAGAGGTCTATCTGAGGCGTTCCCCACAGAGAGAAGATATGATGCAGGGGCATGGAATGGAGAGTCCATTCGTGAGGCTGTAGAAGACAACTCAAGTGGTCCGCTAAGGCATTGTCCGCCCCCTGAATGTAGACAGCTTTGAGGAAGGCGTTGTGGCGAATTGCCCAATCCCAAACTTTCAGAGCTTCCTGACAGAGGGAGGCCGATCCTGTGCCCCCCTGCTTGTTGACATAATACATGGCGACTTGGTTGTCCGTGCGAATGAGAACTACCATGTCATGAAGGAGATGCTGGAAAGTTTGCAGAGCATTGAAAATCGCCCCGATTTCCAGGAGATTAATGTGACACAGACTGTCCGCACTGGTCCAATAGCCTTGAGTGCGCAGACCATCCAGATGAGCCCCCCACGCATAGGTCGAGGAGTCGGTCGTGAGAACCTTCCGATGGGGAGGCGAGTGAAACAGCAAACCTCTGGAGAGATTGGAAGAAAGCAGTGCACAGACTGTTGCAGAGCAGGAGTGACTTGGATGTGTCGAATCAGAGGGTCGGACACCTGCGACCACTGAGAAGCTAGGGTCCACTGAGGGACTCTGAGGTGAAGCCTGGAAAAAGGAGTCACGTGAACTGTCGCGGCCATGTGGCCTAGAAGAACCATCATGTGTTTCGCCAAGATGGACGGGCGAGAGGACACCGAATGACAAAGACGAAGCAGAGCATCCAGGCGCTGCGGAGGCAGGAACGTATCCAGAACAGCTCCGATGAAGGGAAGAGACTGGGAAGGTTGCAGATGGGACTTTGGAAAGTTGATCTCGAATCCCAGGCTCTGCAGGAACCAGATCGTCCTCTGGGTCGCCTAGTCGACTCCCTGAGACATGGAATCCTTGATGAGCCAGTCATCGAGGTAGGGAAACATCTGAAGACCATGGTTCCCGAGTGCTGCGGCCACCACAACCAGGCACTTGGTGAAGACTCTGGGCGACGAGGCCAGGCCAAAAGGAAGCACTCGGTATTGAAGATGAAGATGTCCCACCCGAAATCTGAGGTATTGACGGGAGGCCAGATGGATGGGAATGCGAGTGTAGGCCTGCTTGAGATCCAGAGAGCATAACCAGTCGCTCTGCTTGAGGAGGGGATAGAGAGAAGCCAGGGTCAACATGCAAAACTTTTCCTTGACCAGAAACTTGTTGAGCACCCTGAGGTCCAAAATAGGCCGCAGATTGCCCGTTTTCTTCGGAACAAGGAAGTACCTGGAGTAAAAATCCTTGTTCTGTTGGTCCAAAGGGACCGGCTCGACGGCACGGAGCCGGAGCAAAGCTTGAGCTTCCTGAAGAAGAAGGGCGGTCTGGGTTAAGTTGGAAGGATACTCTCTTGGAGGAAGTTCCGGAGGAACCTGATAGAACTGAAGAGAGTATCCCTCCCTTACGATGGAAAGGACCCAGAGGTCGGTGGTAACAGTCGTCCATCGATGATAAAAATGATAGAGATGACCCCTGATAGGAAAAACAGGGAAGGGCAGAACGATGGAAGTTATGCTCTCTACGAGACAGTCAAAAAGGCTAAGGAGCCTTGGGGACAGCAGAATACTGCGACTTTTGTTGGGGCTTCTGCTGGTGCTGCCTCTTTACAGGTTGACAGATGGAGGGCGTCTGCTTCGGAGGGTAGTGCCGCTGGTAGATCATAGGCGGGCGAGAAGGACGAAAAATAGCAGGCTTGGGCTTCTGGCGGAGAATGGATTGAAATGACTTCTCATGCTTTGACAGCTTCTCCGTTGCCGCCTCGATGGACTCGTCAAAGAGGTCGGCTCCCGCACATGAACATTCGCAAGCCGGTCCTGGAGATTCGGGTCCATATCAATGGTCCGAAGCATGCCAGGCACCATATGGCCACCGAACAAGCAGAAGCTCTCGCAGCAAGGTCAAAAGCGTCGTAAGATGATTGCATCATCTGCAGACGAAGTTGGGACAACGACGCCAGAACCTCAGAGTACTCGAAGCGAGCCTGAGAGTCCAAATAGGGTAGAAACTGGAGAATTGAGAGAAAAAACTCAAAGTAGGTTGCAAAGTGAAAGCTATAATTCAGGACTCGAGAGGCCATCATCAAGTTCTGGTAGATGCACCTGCCAAATCTGTCCATGGTCCTGCCCTCCCGGCCAGGAGGAACGGAGGCATAGACCTGGGAGGGATGAGACCGCTTCAAGGAGGACTCTACCAAGAGAGACTAGTGAGAGAGCTGGGCACCATCGAATCCTTTATGGTGCACCGTGCGATACCTGGCATCCAACTTCCCGGGGACAGTGGGGATGGAGTAAGGTTGTCTCGAAACATCTCATAAAGGTCTGGTCCAGAAGCTTATGCAGAGGCAGATGAAGAGACTCAGCTGGAGGCTGGGGAAGATGCATCGTCTCCAAATACTCCTTGGAAAACTTGGAACCTGAGTCCAGAGTAATATCCAGATCCACCACCATCTGACGCAGGAAAGATGAAAGAGACAATTGGTCAGCCAGAGCAGGGCCTCGAGAAGGACTCGATGAAGTCGAGGGGTCCTGATCCGCAGAGGCCGAGGAACGGCAGGGGGAGAACGAGCCCATGGCGTCCTCGAGTTCTGGCATAGGAGGAGGCGAGTAAGCCAGCGGAGAATATTCCTTATAGGGGTGCTTACAAGGCAAGGCATGCCTCGATGAATGTCTCGAGCGACGACCAGAACTGTGTCTAGAAGCAGGTCTCGAACATCGAGGCGAGTGCTCAGACGAGGCATCCAGCGAGTAGATGGGGCTGGAGGCTGTGGATCGAAGCAGAGGAGGCTGAGAAGAAGCCCCTCAAGGCACCCGCCAAGCCTTGAGGCTTGGCATCGAGGAGGAAGGATCCGCTACAGGCAGTGGGGAGGATTCAGCGCCATGCATCGAGTGAATCGGAGGCAGCACGGGCAAAGACTCTACTCCTTGCGATGCACGCCCCGAAGCCAGACCAGACACTCACCGAGACTCGGCTCCCAGCAGCGAGAATGTCCGTCAAGGGGGTACAGGAGGTGGCTCGACCTCACGGGAGGTCTCCGAATGCCCAGGCTGGTTTGAGAGAGAAGCGTCGGCCAATCTTAGTAAAGAGCTCGACGAAACGCTGCTCCATCGTGGAATGGAACGAAGCCGGCAAAGAGGGATCCGCATCTCCAATGGGACCTCCTGCATGAACTTCGCGGTCTCGGCCGCCAGGGGGCTTGGAAGCCTTGGGCACCTTGATCACCACTGGAGCAATGGGAGGCTGCATTACCTGACCTGAGGAGACAGCGGAAGGCACCGTAGCAGGCGTTGGAGCCGAAGCTGGCACGAACGAGGCAGGCTTGAGAAGACTTGAGGCCAAGGAGGTCGAAGCATAAGTCGAAGGCGCAGCGCCCTGCGGAAGTCGAAGGCGCAGCTCCGATGACGCCTCCATGCTGAACAGCGACTCCCACAAGATGCAGCGACGCTTAAAAGCAAGTGCTGTAAGTGTGGAGCAAGGCCGGCCCAATTTCGGAAGGTGTTGAGGCCTGAGTCGATGAGGGTCCGTCAATGAAATCGCACGCTGGCACTTGGCACACTTCTTAAAACCGGTGAAAGGCCGGGACATAGTCCGAAAAAGCTCCGCCGCAAGATCGAAGCTGCGAGGCCGCGGCCACGTGGCCTGCCCGGTCAAACGAATGGAAGAAATATTTTTTTTTTTTTTTTTTAAACAAGAAAACGCAACACGAATCAACGATAATGAGTAACAGAACCCAAAACCGCGGACTCGGAAGGCACAAGAGAAGGTACTTCGCGTAGAGAGTCGAAGACGGACTTCTCGGCTCCGCGGAAAAGTAACTGAGGAGACGCGCCCGGTGCATCGGGCGGGAAGGCACTCGCGCATGCGCGGTGCGGGCGACTGGAAACTTCTAAAGTTTCTACAAGCAAGTATGCTTGTGAGACGTCCGCATCGGGGCTCCATTGGATGACATCACCCACTAGTGACAATACCTGTCTCTGCTTGTCCTGGGATAAAGCAGTGGATTTCCCCAAGCCCATCTTAATAATAATGGACCAAAGACTTTTTTTAGGAAATTATCCAAATCTTTTATAAATCCTAAAAGCTAACTGCTTTCACCACATTCTCTGGCAATGAATTCCAGAGTAATTTAGAGTTAATTAAACATGGAGTAAAATATTCTCTCTGGTTTGTTTTAAATTTACTACTTAGCAGCTTCATTGTATGCCCCCTAGTCCTAGTATTTTTGGGGAAAGTAAATATGCGATTCACATCTACCCGTTCCATTCCACTCTGTATTTTATAGACCTCTATCATAGCTCCCCTGAGCGGTCTTCTCCAAGCTGAAGAGTCCTAGCTACTTTACCCTTTCCTCGTGTGAAGTCATCGCATCCCCTTTGGCATTTTCGTCACCCTTTCCTATATCTTTTTCTAATTCTGATGCTATCCGAGATGTGGGGGACCAGAATTGCACGCAGTATTTGAGGTGCAATAGTACCTCAGAGCAATTACAAGGACATTATAAAAACATTCTTCGAATTTTTTTCATTTCTCCTCTGGAAGTTCCTAACATTCTGTTTGCTTTCTTAGTCACCACTACAAATGGAACAGAGGGTTTCAACATTACCGTGACACCCAGATCCTCTTCATGGGCAGCAACTCCTTGTATGGAACCTTGCATCACAATTATAGCTCAGGTTCCTCTTTTCCACATGAATCACTTTGCACTTGCATACATTAAATGTCATCTGTCATTTTGACGTCCAGCCTCAAAGGTCCTTTTGCAATTTTTCACAATCCTCTTGTGATTTAAGAACTTTGCACAACTGGATCTCATCGGTAACTTTAAGATTACCTCAGTTATTCCTCTCTCTAGATCATTTATAAATGTTAAAAAGCAGAAGTCCCAACATAGACCCTTGGGGAACCCCACTTATCTTCCCCCTCTCCATTCAGAATACTGAACATGTAACCCTACTCTGTTGTCTATCTTTCAACCAGTTCTTAATCCACATTGGGACATTACCTCCTATCCCATGACTTTTTAAATTGCCACATCCACAACTAGTTCAAAACGCAGCAGTAAGACTCATATGGGCTAAAATCGGAACACCTACAGCCCTACTATATGAAACTACATTGGCTGTCTATAACCGGCAAGGATCAAGTTTAAATTAGGCATCACTATCTTTAAGATCCTGACAAGCAATGCCCCCGACTACCTAACAGTTGGCCATCCTACTCCAGGGTGCCTCCAACAGATATTCCAGCAAAAATCTTTTCCACTTAAAATTCCCAGCATGTAACAATATAAAGTTTACCAGGCAAATTATCTTATCCATCCAATATCAATTAGTAAAATGTTAGATCTTGTGACCCTTAGCTCAGGTTCAGAAAATTTTTTAAAGCATTTCTGTACCAAGACAGGGAGCCAACCCTGAAGTAACCAAAATGGTAATTGTAAAAGCCCATTTCTGAATTAGTCTAATGCATCTCTTGGGTCATAATGTTGACCTACTTGAATTTGTAGCTATGTATTTGTAAACTATATTAATAACTGTACTGATGTACCTGTACTAGGAACTCTATTGAATATCCTTGTCAAATTGTCTATTGTAACTTCCTGAGTAACTGACCCAACCTCTTGTAATATAACTCGAGCTTGAACTGACTAGGTAAAGGTGGAATAGAAAACCTGATTAACATGCGATTTAGGAGCAACACCAGGAAATGCTTCATCATAGAATGGGTAGTGGATCCTCCTGGGGGAAGGTTGTGACGACAAATGGTGACTTGATTTCAAAAAGATCAAATTGAGTTATAATTTTGAGGAAGTCTTCCTGGGGATACAGTTCCAAGGCAGGTTATGGTTTCTGTCTCAGTTTTTGGTCTTTTGTTGATGCGAGGGGGGAATTGTGAGGAGGTATGTTTGCTGAGCAGTGGAATCCAGGTTAGTGATCTGGTTGAATCTTGTTTGCGAAGAAGGATGTGAGTTTCACTGTCTAGGTCGGTGTTCATGATTTGATCTCCCTGGGGCAAAGTGAATAATCTGTCAGTATAAATAGGTTTTTCGATCTGATGGTAGCCTTGTTTAGTTGGGAGTAATATGTTTTTCTTCGAAGACGGCCTGTTTGTAAATTTCATGCAGCTCTTTCCATTTTGTCTTCTGCTCATTTGGATTTTGCACCATTTCTTTTTGACTCCTCTTAACTCTTCTTTTTTTTTGGTTCTTAAATGGATGGTGTACTGAGGGAAGGGGGTTGTGGGGGTGATATTTAATCATTTTGACGGTGGCTAAGCTTTCACAGAGGGCCTTTATTTTCGTGTGTGGCGGCATCATTGAGGGAGTCAGGATAAAATTCTGTTTTATTTGCTAGTTCATCGAGCCCCAGAAGAGGCTGTCTAGATCAACATTGTGATTGTTGTATATCTTCCTAAGATGGGGTTCCTTTTCATTTGCAGGTTATTTTCATTGATAGTGTAGTTAAATGTGATTAAGTGGTGGTTGGTCCAAGACACTCATTTAATGGTGCATTGAGGGATGGAAACTGCAATGAGAGGGCACAGGATGAAGTTAAGAGGCTCTGGAGTAATTTAAGGAAACACTTTTTTACAGAAAGGGTGGTTGATGCATGGAACAGTCTCCCGGAAGAGGTGGTGGAGACAGAGACTGTCTGAATTCAAGAGGGCCTGGGATAGGCATGTGAGATCTCTTAGAGAGAGGAAAAGATAAGTTACTGCAGATGAGCAGACTGGACGGGCTATTTGGCCCTATCTGCCATCATGTTTCTATGTAAAACAAACCTTAAAATAACTCATAGCTGGCATGAGCTTTGATAGCAGCTCCAGAAATTGGGAGGGCCAATGCTGGACAGACCTCTGTGGTCTGGTCCAGTACATGGCAAAGACAGATCAGGGGCAATGCTAGAATAGGCTTTGAAGGCAACTCTAGAAGTTGGGAACTAGGACCAGTGCTGGGCAAACCTAGACCTCTACAGTCTGTGCCCCAAAATTGGCAGAGAGAGATTAAGTACATCAATGTTTAGTCATGAAGAAGTGGAATTTATGCAGAGGTGGGCAGACCAAATAGACCAGGCAGGTCTTATCTGTGGACATAGTACATTTACTCTTTAAAAAAAAATTTTGCCTCCATCAATCTTCTTTTTGCGGTCTCTGCCTTCCTTATGAGTGCTTTGCATTTTACTTACCATTCCTTATGCCGTTTCTTATTTTCTCTCAGATCCTTCATTTCCTGAAGGATTTTCTTTTAGTTCCAAAAGCTACACAGCTGGCTACTGGCTGACTTGGAACACAACATGTAGGCGACTGCTGAAGTTAAAAGAAAAATTCAACTATTTCATACGCATAATGTGCAACTGTATAAGACAGACTGCTGTCACATCCATGAAATACTGGTACTGTGCAACCCAGGTAGTTGCTGCAGGCACAGAATAGGCAGCTGCTTAAGCCGAGCAGTACTGTTGGTCAGTGGCATAGTAAGGAGAGTGTGGGGGTGTGGACCACCCCAGGTGACAAGTCCTCTCTGTGGCACCACCCCTCCCCATATATTATCTTCACTAGTGCAACATCTGCCTGTTGCTCGTGCCAACCTAGATCCCCTCTGAATCACTTCCAGGTCACGGGACCAAGAAATGACGTCTGAGGGAAATCGAACGCTGGCGTGAGCAGCATGCTGCCAAAGTCACTCTCGCTGGCGAAAATTTAGAGCAGGGGTGTCAAATGTCAGTCCAAGAGGGCCGCAATCCAGTCAGATTTTCCCCAATGAATATGCACGAGATCTATTTGCATGCACTGCTTAATAGATCTCATGCATATTCATTGGGGAAATCCTGAAAACCCAACTGGATTGCGGCCCTTGAGGACCAACATTTGACACCCCTGATTTAGAGGTGCGTGGAGGCGGGGAAGGAGAGCACAAGTGTGGAATGGGGGGGGGGGGGGGCCATGCCACCACCCCAGGCACCTTCTACCCTTGCTATGCCACTGCCTTGCTTTTTGCAACTATGGAAATGACCCGGTTGTAGCTATGCAAAACTGGTGACTGTTGCAACTACATAGGTGATAACAGGTGACCTGCACCACTTGATGGGTGCAGTAGGCATGCAACCTTAGCAAGTGGTGGAAGCAATTTGCAACAAAGGGTCTGTGAAGCTCAGAAAACAAATCAAAAAAATAAAAATCACACCCTGACACTTTCCTGTCTACATCCGACAACCAGGGAAAAATCCAGAAGTAAACTGAAGTGTTGTGCACTACATATGAAAGTCTACCACAGCCGAAGGAAGATCAGAGCCAGCTCTGACTCATCCGATTTCTGTGGCTGCATTATTTCCGTAACTGAAATAAAACTGAGCTACTATGCTGAATCTGGTAAGCCAGGTGAGTAATTCGTGTTGAAGTAGATGGTGTTCTACCAAGTTGGATGAGCACAGCTAACAACTGAATTGTACAGCTTTTGGCCAGATATGAAATATACACATACATACATACACACTAGTATTTTAGCCCGTTACATTAACAGGTGCTAGAATATGTCTGTCTTTCTTTATTTCTGTCTTACTCTCCCTCCCGCTGTCTTTTTTTCTGTCTGTCTCTCTGGCCCCCTTTGTCTGTCTTTCTGTGGCTGTCCCTGCGTCTATGCAGCAGCATTTCTCTCCCCCCCCCCACTTCCCTGTGCAGCAGCCACAGCAGCATTCCCTCCCCCTCCAATTCCCTCCCCCCTCACTACTTCCCTATGCAGTAGCAGCGTTTCCCCTCCCCCCCCCCCCCCATCTTACTCTTCATGGCCTCCTGTCTGTTAAAACCAAATTTCAAATATATAGAGAAACCAGACTTCATGGCAAATCTCTCCTCCACCTCACAGGGCACTGGCATGGGCACCTTGGAAGACAGCAGCACAGCAACCCCCGGGGCCCCATCTATACTCTACGCATTCCCCATCTTCTTGGCCCAGGGGGTCAGGAACCGTCAGAGCCACCTCGCGCTCACTGCCTCACGTCACTTCATCCTTTGTGCTAACAGGTCCCGTCTCGCTCTGCAGACTGAGCAGCGGCGCGAGCGCCCCTTACAGCTCCCCATTCATCGCAGCCACCGAGTGCCGAGGCCCCGGCCCTCGCAATGCCCCACCATTGGCTGGTCACACGGGCCATCGTCCTCGTTGGTCCTCTGCTCGTCTGGTCTCGCGAGCTTCCTGGTGCAGCTAAAGCGAAGGGCTTGGAATGGACATCACCGAAGTTAGCCAGGATGCACAGCCTACCTATACATCTCCACAACAGAATCCCAAGTGCGCATGCTCACGTAAAAAATGGAACACGTAAGTAGGAGTGCGCATGCGTGCTTAGGGTTTTATTATATTAGATATATAAAATATCTGGCCAAAGCTGTATAATTTTTTTTTTTTTTTTTAAAGCAGTCTCAAGGACAATAAATCGAGGGGAAAGGGAGCTTTTTTCCCCTTGCTGAAACAGACAGCTCCCAGGTAAAAGTTATAGATAACTTTATAATACTTGCTGTACACCAGGGCTTCCCAAGTCCTGTCCTCGAGATCTACTGGCAGGCCAGGTTTTCAGGATATCCACAATGAATATGTATGAGAGAGAGATTTGCATATCAAGAAGGTAGTGCAGGCAAATTTCTCTCATGCATATTCATTGTGGATATCCTGAAAACCTGGCCTGCCAGTAGATCTCAAGGACCAGACTTAGACAGCCCTGCTGCACACAGTCTTGAGTGAATTTCTTAAAGAGGCTGGATATAAATCCAAACAAAAACAGAACACAGTATACAGAAAATATATACAATCAATTCTTGTAGGAAATACCTCCAAGGTTCAGCATCAAGACAGAGCTAGGAGGAGATCTTACACTGTGAAGACTAAGACTACATATGGTGCAACATACAATTGCTATAAGAACCAACGCACAAGAGCCCCTATCCTTTTGGAAGTGGAGAAATCAGCTCCATGTTCTGGCTGCCTGGGAGAACCACCTTAGGAGGTTTGTGCTATGATCAGGGACCAAAAAGAGTCCTGGTTCCTGATATTGTTGATAATGGGAATTGCTGGGTTACCTTTGGGGTGGTGGGAATTGTTGGGTTACCTTTGGGGGGGTGGAAAATGTTACATATAAACTTTGGTGACTGGAATATTCTTTGTTTTTCAATTGGATTGGCTATGGCTTTGTGTACTGTTTTGACCTTCAAGCTGTGTGGTGTTCCCTTTGTTATCAATAAAGTTTGTTTGAAATTAAATGTAATCCCTTTAAGACTTGAACAATAAAGATATTGGATTCAAATGTAAAAAAAAAAAAAAGAACCAACACATAAAATGAACAGTAGTACGTTCCAGCATATTCACAACCACGGCTCAAAAGATTAGAGCAGACTAATATAGCTCTGGTAGCAGGTCTCTTGAACATTGAGAGGAAAAAAAAAAAAAGAACCCAGGAAGACACTTTTTCTAAAAAAAATATTTTATTAGGTTTCACATTAGTAAACAATGTACAATCATCAATAAGAAGATAAAGCCAACTGGCCTAACAAGAGAAACTAGAAAAAAATAAAACAAACAAAATAGTACCGAAAACTTTCACCACCAAGTGAGGAGAACAGCCGATATTCAAGAGGTGTCCCCCCCCCTTGCCAAGTACAGTCCGAAAGATACTAGGCCCAAAGCAGCCATACAAGTGCCACACTGAGAGAAACCCATTTTTGGTTTTACCCCTTTCCTACCTTGCCAACTCCCTTCCCACCACCCTGTGGTTTCCGCCAGAGGCAACAATGTCCAACTAAAGGTGGACACACAGGGTCTACGCTACAGATGGGCAAGAAAGAAAATCATGCCATAAGGCCCAATAAATCTTCTTCTGGGCTCTACAATCTCTGCGCTCTCCCCTCAATTTCTCGCATGGAGCCCACCCAGGCCCTTGAAACTGGCAAACTCATCCATCCAGAACAGAGGACATACCGCTTAGCCAACAAAAGACCAATAGCGAGAGGCCCTGTGCAGTCAGATCTCCCTCGTGTCCCAGCACTAAGATTTTATAGGACCAGTGAAAGGACCACTGCACCACGCCCTGCAGGATATCCAAGATACTATTCCAATAGGTACCCAGCTCCTCACAAAAAAAAAAAAAAAGACCAAAATATGTAAGAGCAAACACTCCTCACACTTGCAGCAAACACACTCCTCAGACTCGCATACACCTGCGCGGACCCTCTGACATCTAGAAATATAGGCTCTGTGCAAAATCTTAAACGGCATTTCCTGTAGCAGAGCATTCCGAGACCGCTTGGTCGCATTGGCGAAGCACTCTTGCAGGAACCTGTCGGAGAGCTCCTCCCCAAGGTCCGCAGACCACAGCCGGGATAGAGAGGCCACATGGGGGGGGGGGGGGGGAAGCAAGCTCATCCAAGCTTACTATAAAAAGAGATGCTATTAAGAATGTCACGGGAACAAACTTTTTCCCCATCCCTGCCAAGTTCTTTTCCTGTCCCTGCCTCATTCCTGCAAGCTCCGTCCTCATCTGCACAAGCCTCAAACACTTTAAAATCATAAGTGTTTGAGGCTTGTGCGGTGGTTAAGGCAGAGCTTACAGGAATGTGGCAGTGGCAGGGACAGCGACAAAACCCAGGGGGGTTCAGATGGAGAAATTGAATTCCTGCGGGGAGTGTCATTCTCTATACTGTGCCACTCTATAAATCAAAATATAGTAAAAGCGAGCCAAGTATAGGACACACAAGTCATTGTGACATCACTGATGAGGTTGGCTCTTAGGCATTGAAGAAATGAGGCACTATGATGTCACAATACCAGCTCTGGTTATCAGAGGCTGAAATTTTTCACACTACAGTGGTACCTTGGATTACGAGCATAATCTGTTTCAGGAGCATGCTCGTAATCCAAAATGCTCATTTATCAAAGCGAGTTTCCCCATAGGAAATAATGGAAATTCGCTTTGATACGTTCCCACCCCCCCATGAGGTCAGGGCGCTGCTCCCCCCCCCCCCCCCCCGCGTGATCCGGCACCCCCCGCCCGACCAACTTTAACTCACACCCCCCCCCCGTCTGGCACGAGAACCGCTCCCCCCGCTCGAATCAACACCTCCCCCGCGAGAACAGGAACCCCCCACCTGACCAACTTTAACTCACCCCCCCTTTGGCACCGGCACGCAGCCCACAAGTGCCGGTGCCACTTTAAGATCTTCTTCTTCCCAGTCTCTGCCAGCTTTGAGCATGCATCTGCGCATGCTCAAGCCCTTCTAATTCTCCCTCTCGTCGAGATTCTCGGCGAGAGGGAGAATTAGAAGGGCTTGAGCATGCGCAAATGCATGCTCAAAGCCGGCAGAGACTGGGAAGAAGATCTTCAAGCGGCACTGGCACTTGTGGGCTGCGTGCCGGTGCCAAAGGGGGGGGGTGTTAAAGCTGGTCGGGTGGGGGGTTCCTGTTCTTGCGGGGGGGGGGGGCCGATTCGAGCGGGAGGGGGCCATGCCGGTTATCGGGGGGTGCTCGCAAATAGAGTCACTCGGTTTGCGAGACACGTTTTATGAGAATGTTTTGCTCGTCTTGCAAAACACTCGCAAACTGGGTTACTCGCAAACCGAGGTTTGACTATTTATTTATTCAGTTTTCTATACTATTCTCCCAAGTAGAAAATGACATGGGGACAAATTTTTTCCTCGCATAACTCATTTTCCTGTCCCATCCCTGTGAACTTTCTTTCCTGTCCCATTCCTGCAAGCTCAATCCTCATACACTTTAAAATCATTAGTGTTCGAGGCTTGTGTGGTTAAGGCAGAGCTTACAGGAATGGGGCAGGGACAAAACTCACGGAGACAGGATGGGGAAATAAGAGTTCCTGCGGGGACGGGGCAAAATTTGTCCCCGTGTCATTCTCTACTATTAAGTGCCAACAAGAGGCAAACATTGTCTGAAGCTGCCAGCTCAATAGGACAGGCACATCACTGACAGAGGAAGACACCACCACAAAACAGACAATAGCCGAGAGCGAGAAGAAACTGAAAAGCAAACAGAAACAATCAAATTGCCACCAGAAGCACATGTGCTTAAAAAGCCAAACATCCACTTTTTTTTTTTAAACATACTCAGGAAAATTAAAACTGAGGCAAAGATCTATCGTCCTCAAAAACCGTGCCAAAAAGACAATGTTCAGAACTGCTGATTCGACAGCATTGAGGGTTGAGCGCTCCCTATCACTTGCTGACTATTGAAACCAAAAGAAAAAAAACAAGTTACTTGATAGCTGCAGGAAAGGAAAACTGCAAGACTGCAAAAAAAAAAAGAATACAGAGCCAAAGGAAACGAAAAAGGGCGTAACTTACCCGAGACAAAATAACTGACCTACATACTTACCAGCAGAAGTCTGTCACACAGGAAAAAACAAAAACAAACATTTCAGCTGACAACTTTTGTAGCTTCACCACAGGAATAAAGTGTGTATGTGTGCAGGTGGGAGGGGGGGGGGGCAGACACTCCGCAAGTGTCACCTTAGAGGGGCATAATCGAAAGGGACGTCTAAGTTCGTTTACATCCATCTCACAAGTCAAAGTTAGAGCCTAAGACACATTTTCGAAAGATACATCCAACTTTTTTTTACTTTCGAAAATTGTCTAATTATATGTCCTGCCAATCTGATCATCCAAGCCGCTAAATCATCCATCTTTATACCACATTTCCGTCCAACTTTCCGTCCAAGTCCAAAACGCCTAGAACAAGCCCTGTTGGACATGGGAGGGGTCTGCAAAGTGATGGACTTCACACCCAGACATGCCACCTAAATAGTGGGGTACCTTACAGGGCACTGCTGTGAACTTCACAAAAAGGGTGCCATGGCTTCTCCTCACTACAGCTCCCTTATAGGTGACGGTGAGCCCCCCCAAACCACCTCCAGAATCCTAGACCCACTTATCTACCACCCCAATAGCCCTTATGGCTTCAGGAGCCACTTATATGCCAGTACAAAAGGGTTGGGGGGGGGGTGGGTGTATAGGGCAGTGCACATGTTTCAGTATCAATGCAGTGATAATAGGGGCTTATGGGCATGGGTCCTCCTCTCCATGGGTCCCTAACCCACCCCCAAGATGGCTTAGGCTGCCTCTGTGCTGGACGACTAGGCTTTCCTATGCCCAGCTGCCAGGTGATAATGGTCTGTAGGCAGAAATTTAAAGTTGTGAATGAAACTTTTATGGGGGGGTTGGTGATCACTGTGGTAGTGTGTGGGGGTCTGCGTTATGTGTTTTCAGTGCTTATCTGGTGACTTAGACCATGTTTTAAATGGTCTAAGTCACAACGTCCAAGTTCCATTGATCCTGGGCTGTATAACTTTCGGTTATAAATGCTGTACGACTAAGTCTAAACCGGTCCACGTCCCGCCCAACTCCCGCCCTTGACACGCCTCCCGAAACGCCCCGTTTAGCGGCACTATGAAGGCCTAGGTCATTTAGAAATACGTCCAAAATCCGTTTTTATTTTCAGTGCTTGGACGTTTGAGAAATGTTCGTCCAAGTGCCGACTTTGGCCGGTTTTTGGATGTTTTTCTCTTTCGATTATGAGCCCCTTAGCTCATATCTTCACAGAAAGTGATCACAGCACACCCAGGATAACCTCCTGCTCCACTGACACCCAAAAATTATATACCACTTAGAACTGTCAGAAGCTGTAGTGGCATATCAAATTTTAATAAACAAACATAAATCTAATCGGGAGCTATTTCAAAAGTACCAAGGGAGAAGCTGCATGGTCCGTCCACCATCCGATTAGAGGAAAAAAAAAATACTGAACATTCTAAGCTGCATGATACTTTAAGGGGCAAATCACTTAAACAAGGGAGTGTGTGTGGCGCAGCACCCTGAGGTTATGGGTTCAGCCCCACACTGCTCTGTGTGACCCTGGGCAAGTCACTTAATCCCCTCCCCCCCTATTTCTCCAGGTACGGTATATAGATAAGACTTGTGAACCCGCCGGGATAGAGCAAAATGCTCAAGTAGCTGAATAAAATTTGTGTAAACCAGTCTGAGCATCCCTGGGAGAACAGTATAGAAAATTGAATGAATAAATAAAATAAAAATTCTCTTTCCCTCTCCATCCCTGGTAGATGTTAAAGAACGGCAATTTGCTCAACTGTATCTTGGAGGCCGAGTCCACAACCAAATGTAGGCTACCACTCTCCAGGAAGAGATGCTGATTAGGTCATACACACTGCATCCGTTAGAGAGCCTGACTCGAAGTGTGCCACCTGACATACCTCCAGGGTCTCCCAGAGCAGCAGCGGTGGTGCACGGCTAGCAGACGCAGGCTCAGAACAGGCTTATTTGTGGCCTGCTCCGCCAGGGACTTCCCTCTGCCACATCAGTGATGACATCACTGATGATGTAGCAGAGAGAAGCTCTAGCAAGGAAGGCTATGAACAAGCCTGTTCAGTGCCTGCTGCTCTAGGAGACCCTGAAGGTATGTCAGGCCTTACCGGTGAGAGGGGTATGGGACTGATAATCAATGTTTGATTTGGTGGGGGGAAATAAATCGATTAGAATCGATTCACCAAAGAGAATTGGCGAATTGATTTGAATCGGGCAGCACTAATCTGTAGTGCCAAGGAGCCTGGTCAATAAGATAACTCAGCTCTTCTTTTCTAAAATCAGGGTCACCACTGGCAAGTCATCACCTGTCCCCAGATCTCCAGCTTCCCCTCTGAAGAGAAAGCCTGAAGTATGGCTTCTGAATAGAGAGTTGCACGAGAATGGGATTGTTGGGAATCCTGTGGCATCCACGGGGATCCCTTCCAGGCTCACAGGGATCCTATGGGAATGCAGTTCCTCTGGTGCTCTCATAGGACCAACCTTTGACGATCTGGCAATCACACTCTCTAACAGGTCACCAGCAATGGTTACTATATGCTACCAGTGGCTGACCCAGAAGCCTTCCTTCTGATGCATTTGGGTTTTGAGTCAGAGGAAAGACTTCCAGGTCAGCCACCAGCAGCATGGTAGAGAGGAATGTTAAGAGGGAGACAAAGGCATAGTAAGGGGGGGGTGGCAGGTGGGTGCCAGCACCTCTTTGCCCCCCATGCCATGCTCACACCCTCCCTTCCCCCAACCCCATATGGGGCCTATATAATCTTCATCAGCATGAGCAAATTCTCTGGCCTGCTGCTCGCGCCAGCCTAGCTCCCTTCTGAAATCACTTCCGGGTCGCTGAGGGAAAGCTAGCGTGAGCAGCAGGCCTGAGAAATGCTCATGCTGGTGAAGATTTAAAGAGGTATGGGGTAGGTAAGGGAGGGCATCTCCTACTCTTGCTACGCCAACATTGGGAGAAATGTTAGATAGTGGTAGAGGCAAGGGAGGGACAGTGGTGGAGGGAAAGGAGGGAGAGATGTGGCATGGTGCTGGAGAAGGGCGATAGGAGAAATGTTGGGCATGGAGGCTGGTAGGGAGGGACCCTCCTGCTCTTTTCAATATGCACTGAATCTAAAAGCACCAGATCCAAGTCGCATATTTCTGCAGTGAAAATTTACAGTACACCCTCAGATGGCGGCAGATCTCCTCAACTTAACCACCATTTGCAAAATGCAGCCTCCTATAAAAGGTGATTGAGCAACCAATGGGCTTCTATCCCTTACCAAGGCACTCTCAAAACAGAAAAACAGCCTCCAGTGAGGAAGACTCTTAAAGAGCCACTCGTTCTGGGTGACCACATGCATACACTATGCTAAGCTAGTTAAACCACAAGCCACAGCCTTATCTGGCCTTAGTAAACAAGTACCATCACCTTTCACTACCACCATTCACATAAAAACAGGATGTGTTCTATTAAAAACACACTGAAATGCTCTAGTCTAAACTTTTTCAAGTTGTAGAAACTGCATTTGTTTTGAAGGAAAGGAAATGTGGAAAGAAAAAAAAAAAAAAAATTCTTATTGTAACCCGCATAGATTCCTTGATAGATTTCAATCCTTCACACCCTACTCCTCTGCCCTCCAACCCATCCCGCTGATTAACTAACTGTATCCATGACATCCTGTTTGTCTTTGGGAAGCAGAGCCGAGATTGTGATGTCAAAATGCCTCATTCCACCAATAAGAGCCAACCTCATCAGATGATGTCACATTGGCTTCATTGTCCTGTACTCCTCTCTGCCCTCCAACCCCATCCCGCTGATTAATCGTTCCCCTTAATCATATCCATGACATCCTGTCTTGTCTGTCTTGCCTGTTTAGATTGTAAGCTCTTCCGAGCAGGGACTGTTTTCTTACTCTTTGCGACTCTGTGCAGCAGCGCTGCTTGCGTCCGGTGGCACTATAGAAATAATTAATAGCAGTAGTGGTAGAATTGCGGTATATAAAAAGACACTATTGTATTAAATGCACCAAGATCGAGACAACCACAGTAATCATGACACTAACCACAAAACTTAAGAGGATGGACAGAAAAGATTCTGGATACAGGAGGAAAGAGCACATGCTTGACACAAGAATGTTGGGCATGGAGTGGGGGGGGGGGGGGAGGGAGTTGTTACTATAGGAACATAGTAAATGACAGCAGATAAAGACCTGAATGGTCCAGTTATTCTCACATAGTCAGGACAAAGAGATGATCAGACAACTGAAAGCCATTCGTCTTCTCCAAATATTGGAGCAAGAGATTCTCCTGACGTCCAATTTGAGAATGGGCTAACTTTAACACAAGTCATGCTCTTATGAATGGAATTGGTAGATATGAATTGCTTATTTACGCTTTCCAAAAATACTAGAACTAGGGGGGCATGCAGTGAAGCTACTAAGTAGTAGTAGATTTAAAACAAAATGGAAAAAAAACACACACAAAACTATTTCTTCACTCAACGTGTAATTATACTCTGGCATTCACTGCCAGAGAATGCAGTGAAAGGAGTTAGCTTAGCAAGGTTTAAAAAAAGACAATGGTTTAGACAATTTCCTAAAGTCCGTAAGCCATTAAGATAGACTTATTCTAGGGATGGGCAGCACGAAGTCTGTTTTACTCTTTGGGATCTAGCCAGGTACTTGCAACCTGGATTGGCCACTTTTGAACAGGATACTGGGCTTGGACCTTTGGTCTGTCTCAGCATAGCAACTCTTATGTTCGTATGCTATTTTAGCATAGGTTCTCCACTTTATGCAACAGTCCTTATGCTAAAATAGAATGACTTGAGCTACTGTTAAGGAGGTTATTGATAAATACCCTCCTTAAAGGAGACAGCAAAGAGGAAAAAGATGGGTAATGGTGGTTAAGATGAGGGAAAGAAAAAGCTGTAGATGCCATAAAGGAGGTTGAAGAGTAGATGTTGAGGAGTTAAATCCTAGTGTAGAAAGAACTAAACAGAAGTAAGCCTAGGAGGTAGAGATCAATGTACGAGATGGATATAGGGAGGAAAAATGAGGAGAGAGTAGTAGTATCGAACTCAACTCTCCAGAAGACAGAGGAGAGCAGAAACCAGAGACAGACCAAGACCAACACGATTCCTGAGTAAACAGGAAATTGTATCAGTAAGGTGGGACGCGGTCGACGGAAGGCCCTGAAGCAGGCCTCGTTGAATCACTGTTGGGCAAGGTAAAATTAAAAGTGCTGTGGTGGGGTTGAGGGAGGGAAAGGGAGAGCACAGACGCCAGACTTGAAGCAGCACGGGGAGGAGGTTTGAGTCAATCAGCAAATTATGCATTTTTTAAGGCTTAATATTGTAATGCATTAATTGTGTTAAAATCAAATAAATATGCAGCCCTAATATATGTATATTTCTTTCATTGGCACATTCTGTACTTTGATGTTCTACATTCTAAGCATGTGACAGACCAGGTATTGTTTACTAAACATCACCATTCAGAAGTTTCATGTTATCTTATTTTACTTTCCCCCAGTAGATGAATTGATGTTCTAACCTAGAGCCACCTTCAAAATGATGTCAGAATCCTATTCTAGTGCTTAGGGGGGGTGTCAAGCTACCATATTAAAAAAAAAAAAAAAAAAAAAAAGCCCTTATATGGGAGCTTGAATCCCAATAACAGCACCATTTTGAAGGCAGCAGCTATCAGGGGATCCATGGGCTGAGTCATGCAGATAGACTGCCTGGCAAGAAGGGAGTAAATGTAGAGGGGGGAAACCCAATGTGAAGTGAAACACACCAAAAGCAGAACTTGGCTCAGTCCCTTGAGCCAGCCCTGCTGAGACAAGAATTAAAAGACCATGTTTCCATTAGCTGCTGATCTGGTGCTCCAGGTGCATTTCACCTTGAACAGCATTATCTACCATGCAAAGGCGGTCCTGGAGTGTCCCACCCGCACCTAAACTTCAAAACAAGAGAACCCCCCCCCCCCCATTGGGCTCTGTCCAGCACCTATTGTGGGTGACACCAAATGCAAGTTGGCATCCTCTCAAACCCACCAAAAGGGTGAGATAGTTGGGACATGTTATGGTTTTGTTTGAAAGGGCATGTCTAGTTGTAGACTCTAAAGCAGTGGTTCCCAACCCTGCCCTGGAGAACCACCAGGCCAGTCGGGTTTTCAGGATCGCCCTAATGAATATGCATGGAGCAGATCTGCATGCCCGTCACTTCCATTATATGCAAATCTCTCTCATGCATATTTATTAGGGCTAGCTGGTGGTCCTCCAGGACAGGGTTGGGAACCACTGCTCTAAAAAGAACCCCTAGAAAGGGGGCGGGGTGTAAATAAACCCGGGTTCAGGTCACTTTGCAGCCCCCCCTCAGACACAGTGCCACCGCCATCATCTCTCCCCCCCCCACCTTACCCGCCAGCCCGCCGCCGCCTCCTCCGTCTCCGTGGCCCTTCCTCCTCTGCAGAACGAAGTAAGGGTTGGCCCTCTCCGTGATCCACAGGGCGTTAGCCAGCAGCACCTCCTCGGGACTGACCCACATGGTCTCGCGGCTCCCCGAATAAAATAAATAAATAAAAAAAATCACAGCCTCTCTCTATCCTCTCGCTTAGCGCGGGCTGCTTAGCAAGGGACCGGCACCGCGAGCAACCGAGTCACCGCCACGGCTAGACAAGGCGGCGGCGGCGGCAGCAACCATCAACTAGATTCCTCCGAGCGCGAGCCGGTCCCCTGCGCTCGGCTCTGCGTGATGTCATCCCCGTAGCGCGAGCCGGCCCCCTTTGCACCTGCCGCTCAGGCACCACAGAAGCAGCCGCACGCCGGCGACGTAATCCTTCGACGGAGCGTGGAAGCGCGCCCGCCTACCCCCGTGATGTAATCCTTCGAATTACCTCAGCGCTCGAGCCGGTCCTCGACTCGCCCCGGACACCACGGGAACGGCGCGGCACAATCTTAGGGGGGGGAAGAGACGGGACTGAGCCTGGACAACAGCTTATTGGGCCTTCCCGCCTCCGCAGCTCCAATTAAAAAAGAAAGTTTCAGAAGGTGCAGTGCTAGAGAGAGATGACAACCCAAATTAAAAAAAGGTGCATGCTTTTTGCATCTCTTGAGCGGGTCGCAGGATTCACCAGGTTAAAAAAAACAAAACCAGCCCACACCTGGGCGGGAATACATGACCTTGCAGCCCCAGATTCTAAAACCCAACCACCAAGCCAGCCAGCTCCAGCCAAATCACCCAAGGGATGCTTTCTCAGGTCAAGTGTCAGGATATTTAGGTAAACCATTCTTGCACAACTCCTTGCCACCTTACACACCTACCCGTACAATTCGCAGTCCCAAAATTATACCTTCCTAGGCCAAATTCAGACTACATAATACAACAACAAAAAACAAACAAACAAACCACCTGCAGACCTCTTCCATTATCAGACATTTTGAATATAAAACTTTGCAAAACATTCCAAACCCTGTGCTTTCCTATTATGTCTTAGAATAGAAAAATATTGGTAATGCTCAAGAACATAAGAATTGCCACTGCTGGGTCAGACCAGCAGACCACTCTGTGGCGGTCCTTGGGTCAAAGACCATTGCCCTAACTAAGGCTAGCCTTACCTGCATACATTCCAGCTCAGCAAGAGCTTGTCTGACTGTCTTGAATTCCTGGAGGGTGTTTTCTCCTATAACATCCTCTGGAAGAGCGTTCCGGTTTTCTACCACTGTGGGTGAAGAACTTTTACGTTAGTACGGAATCTATCCCCTTTTAACTTTAGAGAGTGCCCTCTCGTTCTTTCTGCCTTGGAGAGGGTGAACAACCTGTCTAAGTCTAGAACATTCAGATAACATATGATGGTAACCTTTCAAATGATTGGGCTTAGCACACCCAATTAGCCATAGTCAAGGAGTTTGCTCAATATTGGGATTGCTCATCACCCACAGAGTTGGCTCTTATGTCCCAGAATACCTGCCTGGGAGTACCCACTAGCATCCTGCAAAAATTCAGGCTCATGACTTTGTTTGTTTCCAGCGCAAGTGTCATCTTCAAATTCACCTGCTTCTGCTTCAAAACCTTAACTGGTTCATCCCCGATATACCTGTCACACCACTTTGCGTTCCCAAGTACCAACCGCACATGCAATGTCTATCTGTTTGCCTACCCATCTCCAAAGGGATGCATCTACAGGAGATTCCTTGACAGAACTCTCTCTTTCCAAGCTGGCAAATGGAATGATTGCCTTACCTCCCTCATCTGCTCCATCCTACCAATCCTTCAGGAAATCTCTCAAATCTTACCTCTTCGATAAATTTCTCTAACCCCTTCCCTCCCGGCCAAACGGACCAAACTTTAACCACCTCTCCTCCTCCCTCGGTCTTTCCCTTTCCTCCGGCTTCTCCTTCCCCTCTCGGTACTCTCCTGTAATTGAAACTGATTACCATTATCATTGACAATTAATTCTCTGTATCTTCGCTGTATATGTACAGTCTCTTGCATTGTGAACCGCTCTGAACTGTTTGTGGTATTGCGGTATACAAAAATAAAGTTATTATTACACACATCCCACTGCAACCCAACTTGTCTACCCAGCTGTTAATCACACTTAAATAAGAAAACCACTCTTCTAAACGCCATATACAATTCTGAGTGGTTTACAACCCACAAAGAAATACTCAAAAAACAAGAGTATAAATAAGATTGAGTAAACATGAAACTATTGCATTAATAAACAAAACCATGAATAAAAAACAAGACAGGGGATATGCAGGAAGCTAAGGCTCAAATCTTATAGCCTAGCAAAGGACAGAAAAAAAGTTTTGAAAAAAAAAAATGGATTCTCCTAAAAACTATTAAGTTGGCTTTAAACACAGAATAAGATTATAATAACAACAATAGCCTTACTGGGTCAGACCAATGGTCCATCAAGCCCAGTAGCCAATTCAGGTCACTAGTACCTGGCCAAAACCCAAGGTGTAGCAATGTTCCATGCTACCAATACAGGGCAAGCAGTGGCTTCCCCCTTGTCTCTCTCAATAACTGACTATTGACTTTTCCTGCCAGGAACTTGTCCAAACCTTTCTTAAAACCAGCTACGCTATCCGATTTTAGTGCATCCTCTGGCAAAGAACTCATACTAGTTGACCTGCAGCTGTGAAGGATCTTTTACAGTTTTGAGAAGGCTATTGACTTAAGGTCTTGTATCTTTAGAAGATCCTGTCCCTATTTAAAAGGGAGTATACTTTGGGTCTTCTCTGGCTAAGGTGAACAAAGACAAGCAAAATCCAACGGGTCTGCAGTGAATATCAGGTAGCCAAGAGCAAAACAAGGAAAACTGCAGACCAGATGTACACGATGCAGGCACTTTATTCAGTCAGAAATTTTGCATAGTGAACAATCCACTTTTTCCTTAGGGAAATGGGGATCCAACACGGGCCGTGTTTCGAGCAACAAATCTTCCTCAGGGATCCCAAGTGGAAGAGTGGATAGTTAACAAAGTCTGGTGACCTGAGCAAGTGGCGGAAAAATTCTCTGAAGCAAAAAGTGTCTCGTAGCAGTGCTGGCTAAAGATTCAAGCTTGATGGCTCTAAAACTTAGGCACTGCTTTAAAGAACAGGGTCAAAAACCAAATCTGCACTGATGAATTCAGCAACTAGAGAAGACAATGGATTATAATTCATCTCATGTTTAATTCAAGAGCCAAGTTACTTGGCCTATGCTGATTGCCTGTAAAGTTGCATCTTTTGGGGTACATTGCTAGCTTTCAGTCTAGTTATTCTACAAGTTGTCTTTCATACACATTAGGAAAAAAAATTTGCAACTGCAAAGAAGTATAATGTAGCCATATACTGTACTTAGCAGCTTAAGCTTCCTGGGGAAGCAAAAAAGAAGATTCCAGTCAAGACAGGATTTGCAAAGGAAGGGAGGAGTGTGTATGGCAAAGGAAAATAAAGTTTAACAACCCAATCTGCAGCCAGATCACACACTACTAGGCCAGTGAAAAGATAAGAGTTAGAAAAACCAATGAGAAGGGCAACTTAAGGTCATTGAGACTGTATGGACTGGATCCTACCTGAGTATTAGCAGAGGCAGTCAGTAATGAATTAGATTCAAACAGCGAGGCTGCCAGGACTGAGAAAAAAAACCCCAACAACCCACCCCACTACAATTCTTACTACGTGAAAAATAAGCCAAGACAGCAGCAGTACAGATGCAGAAAGGACAGGAGATTTAGGATGTAGAGAGGCCATAAAATGTAGTTGTAGTGATGAAGCCATTAGGACAGTAAATCAAGAGCAGCCTAAAAAAAGCCAGACATGAGCAATGTTGTACTAAAAGTCAGGATTTATAGTTATTAGAGAAGGATAAAAGGCAGAGCGATCAAGGATGACAGAGTGTAACATGGCAAAGATGAAGTCCCAGAGCGACAAAGCCCGAGAAGAGAACGCTGCAGCTGAAAGGATGTGCAGCACCATAGTTTTGTGGCTTTGAGAAGAGTCATATCCTGCTCATGTGGATAAGTGACAAAATACAGGATTCCCCTGGTAGGTTACAAAAAGGTTAACGTCAGGATGCTATATATATATATATATATATAAAAAAGCTAATAAAAAGTTTAATAGAAACATGACGCCAGATAAAAACCCATCTAGTCTGCCCATCCGCATCAACCATTATCTCTTTCTCTCTCCGAGAGATCCCACGTGCCTATCCCAGGCCCTCTTGAATTCAGACGCAGTCTCTGTTTCTACCACCTCTTCTGGGGGACTGTTCCACGCATCTATCACCCTTTCTGTAAAAAAGTATTTCCTTAGATTACTCCTAAGCCTATCGCCTCTTAACTTCATACTACGACGTCTCATTCCAGAGCTTCTTGTCAAATGAAAGAGGCTTGATTCATGGGCATTTACACCGCATGGATACTGCCAATCACTATCCTATACTCCACAAGAGCCACTAATTTGAGAAACTTAGCTGCTCCAGCCATGTATTGTTTTCTCCTGGGGAAACTGCACACACACACAAAAAGTCCCATTATTAATGTGTGCAGAATTAACAAAAAAGACCTTTATTCTACCCCCCAGAGCAGAGACCCACTAACTTTCTCCCTCAAATTCAACCCGCATCCCGATTGCCAAGGAGGGAGAAAATCTCCCAGCACTTCCAGCCATCTTCTGTCCCCCCCCCAAAAAAAAAGCTTAACAGCAAGCTTTCACCCCAGCTTTCTCTATCCCTTTCTCCAAGTCTTCCCCCCCAAGAAAAAGCCTTCAAACTAATCTCAATCCACCATCCCCCCAACACAATTTTTCAACCCCTCCTCCAGCTTAGTTTTACACTTTCTCTACTGCTTTTCTAAAAAGAAGTCAAAGTGTTTACAGTCTAAAACCATAACCTCCTCATGCTCTTACAGGATAAGGACTACTTCCTCCTCCTCCTCCTCTGCTGCTCATGGTCCAATGTCCAATTATTAATCTGAATTCTACAGCTGTACAATATCCTACACTGTTTACAACAGCAGTCAGAGTTAGGGTAGCAGCAAAGGGAAGGCACTGTTATCAGCACTGTGGACAGGGTTGATTTAACTATTAAGAGTTCACCTAGGGTAGCTACTAAGAGCATCTGTGGTCATATCCAATAGAACAAACAGCACAAACTAACGCCTAGCCTTAAATAGACCATTTAGGTCATTAAAATCATAAAATGGCATATTAGACATATGGAAAAGAGATGAAGCAAGGTATATTAATATAGTAAAACCTTGGATTGCAAGCAGCTTGGTTTGCATGTGTTTTGCAAGACAAGCATAACATTTGATTAAATTTTAACTTGATATACAAGCAATGTTTTGCAATACAAGTACATACAGTTACACGCATCACATCACAACTGAGCCAATGGTTCTCTCTGACGCTGCAGGAATGTAACGACTGTTCTAAATGAGCGCGGTCTTGCAATACAAGTACAGTCAAACTTCAGTGGTTTGCGAATGTTTTTTGTAAGATGAGCAAAACATTCTCGCAAATCATGCCTCGCAAACCAAGCATCGACTATTTGCGAGCCCCCCTGCAAACCGGCATGGTCCCCCCCCCATGCATCCAAACACAATCCGGCACAAAAAGGCCTTCTGGCTCCCACTCTCATTGAGATTCTCGGAGAGAGCGAGAGCCAGAAGGCCTTGACCATGCGCAGATGCTCAAGGCCCAGCCCAGGCAAGAGGCAGGATCTTTGGGCACCGGCACGTCCTGTACATTGGTGCCGGTGCCAGATCGGGGTAAGAGATTGTGTTTGGGCGGGTGTGGGGGGTGGAGCAGCACCGGTGGCCTCAGGGGTGGGGGGAACAAATCAAGCGAGTTTTCCTTACTTCCTATGGGGATTACTCGCTT
The DNA here is from genome assembly GCF_902459505.1 of Geotrypetes seraphini. Classification (NCBI taxonomy): domain Eukaryota; kingdom Metazoa; phylum Chordata; class Amphibia; order Gymnophiona; family Dermophiidae; genus Geotrypetes; species Geotrypetes seraphini. The sequence continues at coordinate 147,718,400 of NC_047084.1, forward strand.
TGGTTTACGAGCATGCTTTTGGAACAAATTATGCTCATAAACCAAGGTTCCACTGTACGTATAGTATTTTGTACTAAAGTTTTTGTGTTGTGGAACGAATCATCTAAGTTTACATTATTTCCTATGGGGAAATTCATTTTGCTATACGAGTGGTTTGGATTACAAGCATGCTTCTGAAACAAATTATACTCACAAACCAAGGTTTGACTGTACCATAAAATCCTCCTTTTATGTTGCAGGACCACTTTTGTGGAATGGTATCTCAGGAATAATTAAGGTGCTGCAAAAAGTGTTACAATTTAGGAAACTACTTAAAAAACGCATTTCTTTTATTAAAGCATTTGCAAAATTAAGGACTAAGGCAACACGAGATCTGTTTAAGATGTTAAGAGCTACCCGAGTAGGTTAATTATATTGGTTTTTGTCTTTTACAATTGATGTTTGTTTTATTATTATGTATGTTTTATTGGGAGCCGCATAGGTTTAAGTGGGCTATAAATAAATAAAAATAAAATGCAAAGAACAATCAGCGTGTACCATTAGCCACGGAGAGGACAGGCAATTTTCAAACAGCTTCCCAGATAAACGGATCAATGCTGGAAGCCTATCACAAGCGCCACCCAAAGCCACAGTCCTTGAACTCAAGGAAGAACTGCCACAGGGACAAAACAAGGCCATTAAGAACTTTCCAACAGTGGTATAGTAAGGAGGGGTAGCACCCTTCCCCTTGCCACACAAGCACCCCCCTTTCCCCATATCTCTTGTTGTTCACTGCCGCGAGCAACATCAACGTATTCCTCACGACACAAAAAAATAAACCCTTCTCTTTCCTCTGTTAAATCTTATTTCCTCTTTCCCTTTCCCTTCATAGGAATAAGGGTAAGACTTATAGTCCCACCAACCCCAGGGACCACTATTCATATATAGAGACCCATATAATCAGGACTTCACAACCAATCAAGATGACCTTTATTCTATGCAATCACTGTGGTGCTTTAATTCCAAGACATACTATTTGGAGGCTTAAGGCTTGCCCCATCTGTCTTCAACTTGCCAGTATTAAGGAGGAGCTCTGCAAACTTAAACAGGAATTGAATACAATTAAAGCAGCTTCCATCACTCCACAAAATCATACCAACTTACCACCTCTACCTCAAAGAATAAAACAGCCCAGGAATAAATGGGTCCCAGTAGGCTCAGGAAGACTGCAACATGTAACACAGAAACATCCACCTTCACTAATATTACCTCTACAGAATTCCTTCGCTCCACTAGTGCACTGCGATACTCAGGAAAACAGAAGGGAGGTGGGACTGGAACCAATGAAGGTAACTCAAGAGAACAAGCGCACCCTAAGTACAAATAAAAAAGCCAAAAACAGAAAACTATTACTGTTGGGGGATTCCATCATCAGAGGCATTAACTTTGGAACACAGGGCGAGGAGACCAAAATAGTGAAGTCTTCCAGGATCCTCAGCTACCAGGAGTTCCAGGCAAATACTGACTATAATTAAGGAAGAAACTAAGGATTTTAGCACTGATGTTGTTATCCATCTGGGAACAAATGACCTGGCCAACAACTCCACACTTGCAGCACAGAAAGCTTTTCGGGAGCTTGGTGAGGGCGTGAAACCTTTTGTAAAGACTTTAGCTTTTTCTGAAATACTGCCTGCATATGGAAAGGGAGAGCAAAGAGTAAAAAACACAGAGGACTTTAATAGATGGCTCAGAGCCTGGTATCATCAAGAAGGCTTCAGGTACATAGGAGGATGGGGAAATACATGGAAGGACAAGAAGCTATATTGCACTGATGGGCTACATATTACTACAGCAGGAAAAAGAAACCTTGCAGAGAAGTGTAGACAATATTTTTCTAGGCATTTAAACTAGAAGGTGGGGGTGGTGTATGTATGAAGGACAATTATAGAGACCACCCCCGGCAAAAGAAAAGATATGATAGTAGTAAAGGCTGCAACATAAGCAATATCAGCAACTCATTTCTTAGTATTGCAACGGAAAGTGAAACGACACAAAAATCCATACGAAAAAGGAGATCACTGAAAAATAGCTGGAAAGCGATGACCACAAATGCTCGCAGTCTAAGCAACAAAGTTCATGATCTGCAAGCCCTGATATTAGAGGCAGATCTAGATATTGTTGCTATCACAGAGACATAGTTCAGTGAATCATATGGATGGGATGTAAACATACCGGGATATAATCTTTTTAGGAAGGACAGAGATGGTCATAAAGGTGGAGGAGTAGCTCTCTATGTAAAGATCAATATCCAAGCGACCGAAATGCAAGGGACCTGGGGAGAGGAAGAAGCGATATGGATTGCTCTGAAAAGAGAAGATGGAACTTCTATCTACGTGGGTGTAGTCTACAGACCTCCGACTCAATCGCAGCAAATTGATAAGGTTCTGATAGTGGATATCCAAAAGTTTGGAAGGAAAGAGGAGGTTCTGCTGTTGGGAGATTTCAACCTGCCGGATGCGGACTGGAATGTTCCGTCTGCGGAATCAGAAAGAAGTAGAGATTGTGGATGCCTTTCAAGAGGCTCTGCTCAGACAAATGGTGACGGAACCCACAAGGGAAAAGCGATATTGGATCTGGTCCTCACAAATGGAGAGAATATCTCTAATGTTTGAGTGGGTGCTCACCTGGGTAGTAGCGATCAAACGGTTTGGTTTGATATAACGGCTAAAGTGGAGAGTGGCCGCACGATACTTAAAGTCCTAGATTTCAAACGTACGGACTTTAATGCAATGGGAAAGTACCTGAAGAAAGAGCTGTTAGGATGGGAGGACATAAGAGAAGTGGAAAGACAGTGGTCTAAGCTGAAAGGAGCGATAAAAATGGCTACGGACCTTTATATGAAGAAAATCAATAAAAACAAGAGAAAAAGGAAGCCGATATGGTTCTCCAACCTAGTGGCTGAGAAAATAAAGGCGAAAGAGTTGGCGTTCATGAAATATAAAAAAAAACCAAGAAGATGAGAGCAGAAAGGACTACAGGGTGAAACTGAAAGAAGCCAAGAGAGAGACATTTGGTGAAGGCACAGGCGGAAGAACAAATGGCTAAAAATGTAAAAAAGGGAGATAATTTTTTCAGATATATTAGTGAAAGGAGGAAGATAAAAAATGGAATTGCTAGGCTAAAAGATGCTGGGAACAAATATGTGGAGAGTGATGAGGAGAAAGCAAATGTGCTAAACAAATACTTCTGTTCTGTGTTCACAGAAGAAAATCCTGGAGAAGGACCAAGATTGTCTGGCAAAGTTATACGAGAAAATGGAGTAGATTCTGCGCCGTTCGGAGGAGGGTGTTTATGAGCAACTTGAAAAACTGAAGGTGGACAAAGCGATGGGACCAGACAGGATCCATCCCAGGATACTAAGGGAGCTCAGAGAGGTTCTGGCGAGTCCTATTAAAGACTTGTTCAACAAATCTCTGGAGACGGGAGTGATTCCTGGGGATTGGAGGAGAGCGGATGTGGTCCCTATTCATAAAAGTGGTCACAGGGATGAAGCAGGAAAGTACAGGCCGGTGAGCCTCACTTCAGTTGTTGGAAAAATAATGGAAGTGTTGCTGAAAGAAAGGATAGTGTACTTCCTTGAATCTAATGGGTTACAGGATCCGAGGCAACATGGCTTTACAAAAGGTAAATCGTGCCAAACGAACCTGATTGAATTTTTTGATTGGGTGACCAGAGAGCTGGATCGAGGACATATGCTAGATGTAATTTACTTGGATTTCAGCAAAGCCTTTGATACAGTTCCTCATAGGAGGCTGTTGAACAAACTTGAAGGGCTGAAGTTAGGACCCAAAGTGGTGAACTGGGTCAGAAACTGGCTGTCGGACAGACGCCAGAGGGTGGTGGTTAATGGAAGTCGCTCGAAGGAAAGAAAGGTGACTAGTGGAGTCCCTCAGGGTTCGGTGCTGGGGCCAATCCTGTTCAATATGTATGTGAGTGACATTGCTGAAGGGTTAGAAGGAAAAGTGTGCCTTTTTGCAGATGATACCAAGATTTGTAACAGAGTAGACACCGAAGAGGGAGTGGAAAATATGAAAAAGGATCTGCAAAAGTTAGAGGAATGGTAATGCCTGGCAACTAAAATTCAATGCAAAGAAATGCAGAGTAATGCATTTGGGGATTAATAATAGGAAGGAACCGTATATGCTGGGAGGAGAGAAGCTGATATGCACGGACGGGGAGAGGGACCTTGGGGTGATAGTGTCCGAAGATCTAAAGGCAAAAAAACAGTGACAAGGCAGTGGCTGCTGCCAGAAGGATGCTGGGCTGTATAAAGAGAGGCGTAGTCAGTAGAAGGAAGAAGGTGTTGATGCCCCTGTACAGGTCATTGGTGAGGCCCTACTTGGAGTATTGTGTTTAGTTTTGGAGACCATATCTGGCGAAAAACGTAAGAAGACTTGTGGCGGTCCAGAGGAGGGCGACGAAAATGATAGGAGGCTTGCGCCAGAAGACGTATGAGGAGAGACTGGAAGCCCTGAATATGTATACCCTAGAGCACATGTGTCAAACACAAGGCCCGCGGGCCAAATCCGGCCCGCCAGGCCTTGCAATGTGGCCCGCACCGCGCTGTCATCACTGCACGCCGCTGCGTTCCATCACAATGACGCGCGGTGACATAGGAGGCTTGTGATCTCGCCGGCCGTACTTGCTATCTATCTCCCCCCATCGACCGCCCCCCCCCCCAAGAACCTCCGACCGCCCCCCCCCAGCCGACCCACGACCCCCCTGGCCGACCCCCACAACACCCCCACCCCCCTTCCCCGTACCTTTCTGTAGTTGGCCTGACAGACGGGAGCCAAACCCGCCTGTCCGGCAGGCAGCCAACAACGGAATGAGGCCGGATTGGCCCATCCGTCTCAAAGCTCCGCCTACTGGTGGGGCCTAAGGTGCCTGGGCCAATCAGAATAGCATAGGAGGGTGGATAAGTGCCAGCACCTGGAGCCTCCCCCGCCCCCTTTACCATGCCACTGCCTAAGGTTCTTTTCTAATTCCACTATTTCTTTTTTGAAATGTAGTGATTAGAAGTGCACAAAGTATTTGAGGTGCAATTGCACCACAGAGCAGCAACATAAAGGTTTTACAACAGTCCTTTTTCTTTTCCATTGTTGTCCTGAAACTTTTCTAACATTCTTAGCTACTGCTGTACGCTAAGCAGAGGGTTTTAATGTGTCATCAGTGACCGCACCTAGGTCATTCCTGGGTAGTGTGGAACCTCAAATTACATAGCTGCTCCTATAATAATAATAATGGTTTATATACCGCAGGACCGTGAAGTTCTATGCGGTTTACAATGATTATAAATGTTACCTTGCATTTTCTCACATTAAATGTTATCTACTATAGTGCTTGGATACCTAATAGCGTAATAAAATAAGGTCCCTTTTGCAATTTTTCACAGTCCTCTTGTGATTTTAAGAACGTTGAATAATTGTGTCTTATCAGCACTGTTAAACATTACCAGAATTTAAGGACCTAGAGAAAACATGAAAATCCATGAGAACCAGGGAGACCGGGCTCAAACCCCCCCCAGTACAGCTGCTACCTCAGATTCCAGATGTCGATTGCAAGCCCTCCTAGTCGGCCAGACAGAGCAGGTGGTTTTTCTACAACCCACCTTGTGCAGCAACTGACAAAGCCACGCGCTTCCCAAAGCCAAACTCCCTCCCCTTAAATCTGAGCAGGACACCTGCTAGCCAACACGCTTTAATTTACCGAACAAACCAATCAAAGCTCGAGTTAGTCCCTCCCCATTTCTGATTTGCTACGTTCACTTCCCAAGTTCCAATTAAATCGGGTTTCCGTATAAACAACAACAAAAAAAAAACCGGCAACTTTAATTGCGGGGGCAATCAGACGGCTACAGATTAGTGCCTGTAGGCGCAGAAAAGTGACTCAAACCACTTTTCTTTTCTTTTTTTTCTTATAAAGAAAATGAAAGATTAACACAAGAGAACTGTTCTCGTATAAGATTCTTCCAAAAAGTGTTCCAAATATTTGCCACACAGGGCAGGGATTTCCCCCCGTCTGCAAAACCCCAGAACCCGAAAAGCCAAACAAAAACTGCAGACTGTGTACAAGAGGCAGGCAAATATTTATTGTACCAAAGTTAAAATGCGGTAATATAAAACCCTGTCTGGTAAAAAGGTTTTATATTACCGCATTTTAACTTTGGTACAATAAATATTTGCCTGCCTCTTGTACACAGTCTGCAGTTTTTGTTTGGCTTTTCCTGTTTTGGTGGATTTTACTGCAGTTTTCGTTGGATTTTTCTCTTGTTGAAACCCCAGAACCCACCACATCAGTGAGGCGGATCTACAAGTCCTCCACGTCCAGCTTTAGCCCACTAAAAGAGCTAATAAAAGAACCGAGGGACTGCAGCCACTGGTCCGCTTCGCGCGAGAAAATTCCTAAGCCTTGACGCCGTGGCGATGTATTCCGGCGTCAAAGGGGTTAACCGAGTGCTGCTCCGTTCCCGAATCCTATTGGCCAGGCGGTGGCTGGGGCGGCGTTCCTAGGAGCTTGTTTCCGACAGGTGAGCAAGAACGCATCGCCGCTTCTTTAGCTCTCGCGCTTCAGGTGTTTTAGGCTTAATTCGCATTGCAGCAGTTGCATGCGTGCTCGCGCCCTTTTCAGCAGGAACAGGATGAAAGACGTCGGCCTGTATCGACTCCAAACGGGCAGCTATACCCGAGTTGACAGGAAGCAAAAATAAATGCAAAGAGTAGAGATTGTCAAAAGCCACCATTAGTAAAACTCAATTGGGGTTTCTGGTTTTAAAAAATGACTTAACTTAGGGCTCCTTTTGCAAAGGTGCGCTAGTGTTTTTAGCATGCGCTAGCTGAACTACACCTTGCAAGTTCCGTCCTCATCTGCACAAGCCTCAAACACTTTAAAATCCTAAGTAGCAACATTCTAGAGCTCAGATTGTGATGTCATAATGCTTCATTCCACCAATGCCTAAGCTCCGTCCTCATCTGCTGAAGCTCAAATACTTTAAAATCCTAAGTAGCAACATTCTAGAGCTCAGATTGTGATGTCATAATGCTTCATTCCACCAATGCCTAAGCTCCGTCCTCATCTGCTGAAGCTCAAATACTTTAAAATCATAAGTAGCAACATTCTAGAGCTCAGATTGTGATGTCATAATACCTCATTCCACCAATGCCTAAGCTCTGTCCTCATCTGCACAAGCCTCAAACACTTTCAAACCATATGTTTGAGGCTTGTGCAGTTAAGGCAGAGCTTACAGGAATGGGGCAGGGGCAGTGACAAAACTCGTGGGGACAGGATGGGGAAATTGAGTTCCTGTGGGGTCGGGGAAAAATTTGTCCCACTGTCATTCTCTATGCTAGATCAAACTAGTCCTGTGAATCTGGTGGTCAGCATTGAATCATCTGCATAGTGCAGGTTGTTTATTTTTCAGCCACCAACTTTGAAACCAACGTTCTCATCTTCCAGATTTGCTTTTCTAAATATGGCTTCGCCGTAAAGGTAGAACAGGTATGGCGACAAGATGAATTCTTGCCTGATGTCACATTTTATTGGAAAACAATCAGTGTTGCCATGTTCTGTTCTCACTGAAACTGCTTGATTTTCGTAGAGGCTCTTTATAAGCTGAGTTAGGTGTTTGGGCATTCCCATTTGTGCTAAAGCTCTCCATAGTTTGTGACCCAAGTTCAAGTTCAATTTTATTTGATGAATCGCCTATAACAGTGGTTCCCAACCCTGTCCTGGAGGAACACCAGGCCAATTGGGTTTTCAGGCTAGCCCTAATGAATATGCATGAAGCAAATTTGCATGCCTATCACTTCCATCATATGCAAATCTCTCTCATGCATATTCATTAGGGCTAGCCTGAAAACCCAATTGGCCTGGTGTTCCTCCAGGACAGGGTTGGGAATCACTGGCCTATAACACTTTCTAAGCGATGTACAATTTAAAACATCATATAAGATAACAAACAGTATTAAAAACAAAAATTCTTAACAAACTTTTTTTAAAAAGCATAAATTTATAACATACAGTGTTAGAACTTAAGGGGTTACATCACTAACTAGGTACATTAGGGAAAAAAGGGCACAGTTACAATTTTCTCAATCTAAGATGGAAGAAACATTAAAGGTAAACACATAGGGAAGGGGCAAAAAATATATTTAGAAGATTAAAATTTTGAGCTTGAAAAACAACAATTTTTTAAACAGAATTTTAAATCTTTAAATAAAAAGGTTTTTAAAGATTTTTTAAAGGAATTGAGGTCTTTTTCTTTTCTTATATAGAGGGGCAGATCATTCCAAGTTTGAGGTGCTAAAACGGAGAACATTTCATTTCTTCTTGTGCCTACTATTTTTAGAGAAGGGACTGATAATAGATCTTGAGATGAGGATCGAAGGGATCGAGAAGAATGATAAGGAATAATCATTTTGGATATAAATTGTGGTTCATTAGATGCCATAGTCTTAAAGATTAGTAGTGCTATTTTAAAAGTAATTCGGTGGTTAATGGGTAGCCAATGGGATTTGATCAATAATGGGGTTACATGGTCATATTTTTTTGCTTTATGGATTAGTTTTATTGCGGTGTTTTGGATAATTTGAAGTCTCTTTTTGACCCACACAGTCAAAAGCTTTGCTGTAGTCAATAAAGCAGAATAATAGGGGTTTTTTTTTTTTGTATTCGATAATCCATATGTAAGCCCATATACAGGAGCAAAAAAGGATACCGTGAAGGAACCAGGGGAGACTGCTAAGCTTAAAGAGTCCATGAAGGCAACACAAAGGGAACTCAAATGTATGTATACGAACGCTAGAAGTTTGAGAAACAAAATGGGAGAATTAGAAGCAATAGCAAAGAACGACGAACTGGAAATCATTGGCATAACGGAAACCTGGTGGAATGACGAAAACAAATGGGATACAGCACTACAGGGATACAAACTGTACAGAAGAGATAGAGTGGGGCAGAAAGGTGGAGATATTGCCCTATATGTTCATGAAGAAATAGAATCTGTGAGAGTGACTATGACGGAAGAGAAAGAGAAGCTGGAATCCCTCTGGATAAAGATTCCCAGACACAAAGATTGGCCTTTACTACCAACCGCCAAGATAGGGGGAGGAAACAGACTCGGAAATGATAGAGGAAATTAAACAAGAACGTAAGACAGGTAATGTTGTAATCTTGGGGGATTTCAATTTTCTGGGGACAGACTGAGACCTGGGAACCTCAAATTGTGGCAAGGAGGCAATGTTCCTGGAAGTGCTAGGAGACTGCTTCCTGGAACAATTGGTGGGAGAGCCGACAAGAGAAAACGTCACCTTGGACTTGGTCCTAAACGGCATTACAGGGCCGGCTAAGGAAGTAAAGTCACTGGGGACGAGTGATCACAACATGATCAACTTCAAACTCGATGTTGGGAAGGAGAAAGGTACTAAAACCTCAACCACAACTTTAAAAGGGGAAGATACGATAGCATGAGAACCATGGTGAAACAACGGATCAAGAAAAAAATGGGCAAAGTCAAAACGGTAGAACAGGCATGGTCCCTTCTGAAAAATATTATCACGGAAGCACAAAGCCTCTACATTCCGCGGATGTCCAAAGCAAAGAAAACCAAAGGCAAAAGAGAGCCGGCGTGGCTTACTAAAGAGGTTAAGGAAGCCATAAAAGAAAAGAAGGACTCCTTTAAAGCATGGAAACGCATGAAAACAACCAAAACTTGGAACAAACACAAGGATGATCAGAAGAAATGTCACAGGGCAGTGAGGGATGCCAAAAAGGGCTATGAGGAGAAAATAGCGCAGGAGGCTAAAAACTTCAAGCCCTTCTTCAGGTACGTGAAAGGGAGAAAACCTGCAAAACAGGCGGTGGGACCGCTGGACGACCAGGGAAGGAAAGGGTGCATCAAGAAAGACAAACAAATCGCAGACAGACTAAATTCCTTCTTTGCGTCTGTCTTTACAAAGGAAGACACTGCAACAATTCCAGAAGCAGTGAAAGTGTTCAAAGGAGTAACAGAGGAATATTTACCACAGTAGAAGTGGACTTGGACCAGATCTAACGCCAGATTGACAAACTCAAAAGTGACAAATCTCCTGGACCGGACGGAATTCATCCGAGAGTCTTGAAAGAGCTAAAAGTGGAAATCGGAGAACTATTGCAAAAATTTGCCAACCTGTCAATCAAAACAGGACAGATCCTGAATGACTGGAAGAGAGCAAACGTCACGCCGATAAATAAAAAAGGATCAAGGGGAGTACCGGGCAACTATAAACCTGAGTCTCACATCGGTCCATGGGAAGATGGTTAAGGCGCTGATCAAGGATAGCATAACCCGGCACTTAGACACACATGACCTGATGAGAGCCAGCCAACATGGATTCAGGAAAGGGAAGTCATGTTTGACGAACCTACTTCAATTTTTTGAGACAGTGAACAGACAAATTGATAATGGAGAACCGGAGGATATTATTTACTTGGATTTTCAGAAAGCGTACGACAAAGTTCCACATGTAAGACTCCTCAGGAAACTGCAGGGCCATGGAATAGAAGGAGACATACTAAGATGGATAGGCAAAGGGCTGGAGAACAGAAGGCAGAGAGTGGGCATAAATGGGAAGTTCTCGGACTGGGAAAATGTGACTAGCGGTGTGCCCCAGGGCTCGGTACTTGAGCCCATCTTATTTAATATTTTCATCAACGACCTAGAGGATGGAACATCCAGTGAGATCATCAAGTTTGCAGAAGACACAAAGCTATGCTGGGCCATCAAATTGCAGAAGAACAGTGAGGAATTCCAGAGTGACTTGAGCCGATTGGTGAATTGGGCAGATAAATGGCAGATGAAGTTTAATGTGGAAAAATGCAAAGTGATGCACTTAGGCAGAAAAAATAAGGAACACAAGTATAGTATGTCAGGTGCAACTCTGGGAAAAACCGAAAAGGAAAAGGACCTGGGAGTATTAATCGATAGGACTCTGAAGCCGTCGGTGCGGCAGTGAAGAACGCGAATAGAATGCTAGGCATGATAAAGAAGGGAATCACGAGTAGATCGGAAAAAAATTATAATGCCGCTTTATAGAGCAATGGTCAGACCACACTTGGAATACTGAATCCAGCATTGGTCTCCATACCTAAAGAAGGATATAAAACTGCTGGAGAGGGTGCAGAGACGAGCAACAAAGCTGGTGAAAGGTTTGGAGAACCTGGATTACGAGGAACGACTTAAGAGAATGGGGTTGTTCTCCCTCGAGAAAAGAAGACTGCGAGGGGATATGATCGAGACTTTCAAAATACTGAAAGGAATCGACAAAATAGAGCAGGAAAAAACATTATTTATAATGTCCAATGTGACACAGACAAGAGGACATGGACTAAAGCTAAGGGGGGACAAGTTCAGGACAAATATCAGGAAGTTCTGCTTCACGCAACGAGTGGTGGACACCTGTAATGCTCTCCCAGAAGAGGTAATTGCGGAATCCACCGTTCTAGGATTTAAGGGTAAGTTAGATGTACATCTCCTTATGAGTGGCATAGAGTGACATGGGTAAGGATAAGCTAGATGCACTTTTCTTTACGAGAAGCTTAGAGTGATATGGGGACTAAAACTATGCCAGGGTACACCTGGCGGAGCCTCCGCGTGTGCGGATCGCCAAACTTGATGGACCTAGGGTCTGTTCCAGAGATGGCACTTCTTATGTTCTTATGAAGCCTAATCCTTAGCAGTAATAGTGTAATATCATCGCTAGAGGTCTCAATGGCCATTTTGGATAGCCTGAACCTCAAGTTGGGAGCAAGTGGAGTTATGGAAGGGGAGGGAAGGACCCCTGTAAGACAGGAGAATGGGTCTGACTTGGAAGTGGGGCTGCTGGAGGGACCATTTCAGAGGTTGTGCCTCTGGGGTGTATATGGGCAAGAGGGAGGCAGTCACATATTGGGCTGTTGCTCACATATGGAATGTTGTAGGGGAGGAGGTCTGTGTGATACAGACAGGTATATTGACCTGGGGGGTTGTGCCATAGGGTAGTGTTGATCTGCAGGATTTGTGTGAATTGCTGGAGGCTGTTGATCTGGAAAGTGTGTTGGGGGGGTGATCAAACAGGTTGAGAACTGGCATCAGGGGGACTTGATTGGGGGTGCTGCTGATGCTGGGATTGGGGCCTTTTATAGAGGGAGCAGTGGTTTTAGGAAACTGCTCTCACATTTTTTTGTGAGGGAGGGGGAGCAGGTTCGACATGGCTTTTTCTCATATACTGCTTTCTAAAATCACTGCTCCCTTAGTGTATGTGGAAAGGCGAGGAGAGTGTGGCGTAGTGGTTAGAGCTACATCCTCAGCACGCTGAAGTTGTGGGTTCAAACCCCGTGCTGCTCCTTGTGACACTGGGCAAGTCATTTAATCCTTCCTTTTTAAGGACGCCTTTAGGACCTGACTCATTGATTCCCCCATCAGAGACTTTCTTCTGGCTCTCTCAAGCAAACACGTCTCTTGAGGCAATCCCTCTTTCCCTTCATGTATTATCCTTCCCCCCTCTCCCATTTTATTTGGGTTTTTTTAAATCTCAATGTATTTTTCACTACCCATTGTTCTTCCCCTTCTGTCCAGTCTTGTAACCCCCCTCCCTTATAGTAAATCCTAATTATCATTATGTGGATTTTATTTTATTACATGTTTTTATTTCTTAGTAATTGTAAACCGTCTAGGTAAATTATTGATAGACGGTATATCGAATGAAAAATAAACTTGGAAGTTTGGAGATAGATTATGAGCCCATCGGGACAGACAGGGTAAATGCTTGAAGTACCTGTATGTAAACCTCTTTGAGTGTGGTTGTATACAAGTCCCAGTCTCTTTCCCTGATGTCATAATGCCTCATTCCACCAATAAGAGCCAACCTCATCAGTGATGTCACAAAGGCTTCATTGTTCTATACTTGGCTCACTTCTGATATTGAGCTACAGCCTCAGCACCCTGAGGTTCTGGGTTCAAATCCTGCACTCCTCCTTGTGACCCTGGCTACTTAATCCTCCATTGCCCAGATTATGAGCCCACTGGCACAGATAAGGAAAATGCTTGAAGTATCTGTATGTAAACCACTTTGAGTGTGGTTGCAAAACTACAAAAAGGCGGTATACAAGTCCCAATCCCTTTGCCATGTGATCATCCACCTATTTTACAAAAGGCTCTACATTTCTCAGATCCTCATGGAACATAGCATAGGGATGCCTCACATCCTGACTTTGAGCTCCCTTCTCGCCACTGTTCTATCTAGTGTCTGCCTCTGAAGTTTTTAAAGATGCGCTAATGGATGGAACGCACCCTAATAAAAGCACACCCCTAGTACAGACGGGCTCCTTTCTGCTTAGACATCTTTAAGTGGCAGCTGTAAATGCAGCTTCACAGGTCTGACACTCCTTCTGACTCCTTGGCTGACATCAGCGTCGTGGGCCGCATTCCAGATGTGGAGAGGTTAGACTTTTACACCGTATTAGTCACTCATGTTGTCAAACATTTGGAACACGTGTTTCTCCAGTGCTATGCCAAGCAGCTTGTGACTCATGAATCAAGACAAGCATGGAACAAGCTGCCCAAATCACTATGGTGAGCTCCGTCTCTGGCAGTGTTCAAAGCCATTTAAAAGCCCACCTCTCACCTTGGGTTCTGCATCCTTAACCCTATATGTCATGTCTGTCTGTCCGAGTTAGATTGTAAACTCTTCTGAGCAGGGACTGTCTATTAAATGCGTACACCTTTCAGTGCTATATAAATCTATAATAATAATCCTCTAAGCATGCATGCG